>NC_064634.1:520110638-521433706 GCF_023864275.1 Schistocerca cancellata | reverse complement strand
ACTGCAAACTACGCAGACACCTGGTGTGAGGCGAGGCGAGGCGAGGCGAGGCGAGGCGAGGCGAGGAAGCCCACATCGCTACCAGTGGGCCCTCCAGCACGACACTGCCGCACCCCGCACAGGCCCTCCGCTGAACACCAGGGACAAGATGCGTCCTCCGCTAGTGTCGAAGGCTGACCGCGCCCAGCGAATGACAGGGGGTGCAACGAGCAGCAGTGCGTCCCACACACGCGGCGGTGCGCCCGCCAATTCGGCCGTCACTCTGCTGGGACGCCTGGGCGCGCCTCCCGCGCCGTCCTCGAGGAACTGGCGGTTGCGAAAGGAAGCGCTTTTGTCAAATGCGGCCGAAAACAAACATTTTGTGTGTTGGGAGAAAAGCCGAACGCGAATTCTGCCGTGGCTCCTCTATTAGAGAGCGCCAACGGCCATACCATGATGAATACACCGGTTCTCGTCCGATCACCGAAGTTAAGCATCATCTGGCCCGGCTAGTACTTGGATGGGTGACCGCCTGGAAACCCGGGTGCTGTTGGCTCCCTCCTGTTTTTTTTTTTTGTTATGTCGATAGCCCAATTTTCAAACTACCTTTCTGCTGTGACAAAGATGCTTCCTTAAGCCTTTTTAAACTACTGTAATGGTACGAAAATGCAGTAATTAACTCAGTTTGAGGGAGAATGTGCTAACCAAGTTTGCCAAGAAGACTTTGAAACGACAAAACAGTACGAATCGGCAGGTGATTTCTGAAATACGTCACCGCCTATTGTTGTGTAGGAGTGTAGAGTTCCAAATTTGATTTGTAACCACGAATTTATTCCTTAGTCGTCTCGTCTCGTCTCGTCTCGTCTCGTCCCGCAGACGTTTGTCGTGCTTGCGCTGTCATATGGACCACGACCCGAGCGGCAGCGAGCGGCAGTCGAGCAAAGTCGGACAAGTCGGGACGGGGACAGGGACAGGGATAGGAATGGTGCGAATGCACTGCAAACTACGCAGGACACCTGGTGTGAGGCGAGGCGAGGCGAGGCGAGGCGAGGCGAGGCGAGGAAGCCACATCGCTACCATGGGCCCTCCTGCACGACACTGCCGCACCCCGCACAGGCCCTCCGCTGTACACCAGGGACAAGATGCGTCCTCCGCTAGTGTCGAAGGCTGCACGCGCCCAGCGAATGACAGGGGGTGCAACGAGCAGCAGTGCGTCTCACACACGCGGCGGTGCGCCCGCCAATTCGGCCGTCACTCTGCTGGGACGCCGGGCGCGCCTCCCCGCGCCGTCCTCGAGGAACTGGCGGTTGCGGAAGGAAGCGCTTTCGTCAAATGCGGCCGAAAACTAACATTTTGTGTGGTGGGAGGATAAGCCGAACGCGAATTCTGCCGTGCTCCTACATTAGATGAGCGCCCAACGGCCATACCATGATGAATACACCGGTTCTCGTCCGATCACCGAAGTTAAGCATCATCGGGCCCGGCTAGTACTTGGATGGGTGACCGTCTGGGAAACCCGGGTGCTGTTGGCTCCCTTCCTGTTTTTTTTTTTTGTTATGTCGCCAGCCCAATTTTCAAACTACCTTTCTGTTGTGACAAAGATGCTTCCTTAAGCCTTTTAAACTACTGTAATGGTACGAAAATGCAGTAATTAACTCAGTTTGAGGGAGAATGTGCTAACCAAGTTGCCCAAGAAGACTTTGAAAACGACAAAAACAGTACGAATCGGCAGGTGATTTCTGAAATACGTCACCGCCTATTGTTGTGTAGGAGTTTAGAGTTCCGAATTTGATTTGTAACCACGAATTTATTCCTTAGTCGTCTCGTCTCGTCTCGTCTCGTCTCGTCCGCAGACGTTTGTCGTGCTTGCGCTGTCATATGGACCACGACCCGAGCGGCAGCGAGCGGCAGTCGAGCAAAGTCGGGACAAGTCGGGACGGGGACAGGGACAGGGATAGGAATGGTGCGAATGCACTGCAAACTACGCAGACACCTGGTGTGAGGCGAGGCGAGGCGAGGCGAGGCGAGGCGAGGCGAGGAAGCCCACATCGCTACCAGTGGGCCCTCCAGCACGACACTGCCGCACCCCGCACAGGCCCTCCGCTGAACACCAGGGACAAGATGCGTCCTCCGCTAGTGTCGAAGGCTGACCGCGCCCAGCGAATGACAGGGGGTGCAACGAGCAGCAGTGCGTCCCACACACGCGGCGGTGCGCCCGCCAATTCGGCCGTCACTCTGCTGGGACGCCGGGCGCGCCTCCCCGCGCCGTCCTCGAGGAACTGGCGGTTGCGAAAGGAAGCGCTTTCGTCAAATGCGGCCGAAAACTAACATTTTGTGTGTTGGGAGAAAAGCCGAACGCGAATTCTGCCGTGCTCCTTTATTAGAGAGCGCCAACGGCCATACCATGATGAATACACCGGTTCTCGTCCGATCACCGAAGTTAAGCATCATCTGGCCCGGCTAGTACTTGGATGGGTGACCGCCTGGGAAACCCGGGTGCTGTTGGCTCCCTTCCTGTTTTTTTTTTTTGTTATGTCGATAGCCCAATTTTCAAACTACCTTTCTGCTGTGACAAAGATGCTTCCTTAAGCCTTTTAAACTACTGTAATGGTACGAAAATGCAGTAATTAACTCAGTTTGAGGGAGAATGTGCTAACCAAGTTTGCCAAGAAGACTTTGAAAACGACAAAACAGTACGAATCGGCAGGTGATTTCTGAAATACGTCACCGCCTATTGTTGTGTAGGAGTGTAGAGTTCCAAATTTGATTTGTAACCACGAATTTATTCCTTAGTCGTCTCGTCTCGTCTCGTCTCGTCTCGTCCCGCAGACGTTTGTCGTGCTTGCGCTGTCATATGGACCACGACCCGAGCGGCAGCGAGCGGCAGTCGAGCAAAGTCGGGACAAGTCGGGACGGGGACAGGGACAGGGATAGGAATGGTGCGAATGCACTGCAAACTACGCAGACACCTGGTGTGAGGCGAGGCGAGGCGAGGCGAGGCGAGGCGAGGAAGCCCACATCGCTACCAGTGGGCCCTCCTGCACGACACTGCCGCACCCCGCACAGGCCCTCCGCTGAACACCAGGGACAAGATGCGTCCTCCGCTAGTGTCGAAGGCTGCACGCGCCCAGCGAATGACAGGGGGTGCAACGAGCAGCAGTGCGTCTCACACACGCGGCGGTGCGCCCGCCAATTCGGCCGTCACTCTGCTGGGACGCCGGGCGCGCCTCCCCGCGCCGTCCTCGAGGAACTGGCGGTTGCGGAAGGAAGCGCTTTCGTCAAATGCGGCCGAAAACTAACATTTTGTGTGGTGGGAGATAAGCCGAACGCGAATTCTGCCGTGCTCCTACATTAGATGAGCGCCAACGGCCATACCATGATGAATACACCGGTTCTCGTCCGATCACCGAAGTTAAGCATCATCGGGCCCGGCTAGTACTTGGATGGGTGACCGCCTGGGAAACCCGGGTGCTGTTGGCTCCCTTCCTGTTTTTTTTTTTTGTTATGTCGCCAGCCCAATTTTCAAACTACCTTTCTGTTGTGACAAAGATGCTTCCTTAAGCCTTTTAAACTACTGTAATGGTACGAAAATGCAGTAATTAACTCAGTTTGAGGGAGAATGTGCTAACCAAGTTTGCCAAGAAGACTTTGAAAACGACAAAACAGTACGAATCGGCAGGTGATTTCTGAAATACGTCACCGCCTATTGTTGTGTAGGAGTTTAGAGTTCCGAATTTGATTTGTAACCACGAATTTATTCCTTAGTCGTCTCGTCTCGTCTCGTCTCGTCTCGTCCCGCAGACGTTTGTCGTGCTTGCGCTGTCATATGGACCACGACCCGAGCGGCAGCGAGCGGCAGTCGAGCAAAGTCGGGACAAGTCGGGACGGGGACAGGGACAGGGATAGGAATGGTGCGAATGCACTGCAAACTACGCAGACACCTGGTGTGAGGCGAGGCGAGGCGAGGCGAGGCGAGGCGAGGCGAGGAAGCCCACATCGCTACCAGTGGGCCCTCCAGCACGACACTGCCGCACCCCGCACAGGCCCTCCGCTGAACACCAGGGACAAGATGCGTCCTCCGCTAGTGTCGAAGGCTGACCGCGCCCAGCGAATGACAGGGGGTGCAACGAGCAGCAGTGCGTCCCACACACGCGGCGGTGCGCCCGCCAATTCGGCCGTCACTCTGCTGGGACGCCGGGCGCGCCTCCCCGCGCCGTCCTCGAGGAACTGGCGGTTGCGAAAGGAAGCGCTTTTGTCAAATGCGGCCGAAAACTAACATTTTGTGTGTTGGGAGAAAAGCCGAACGCGAATTCTGCCGTGCTCCTCTATTAGAGAGCGCCAACGGCCATACCATGATGAATACACCGGTTCTCGTCCGATCACCGAAGTTAAGCATCATCTGGCCCGGCTAGTACTTGGATGGGTGACCGCCTGGGAAACCCGGGTGCTGTTGGCTCCCTTCCTGTTTTTTTTTTTTGTTATGTCGATAGCCCAATTTTCAAACTACCTTTCTGCTGTGACAAAGATGCTTCCTTAAGCCTTTTAAACTACTGTAATGGTACGAAAATGCAGTAATTAACTCAGTTTGAGGGAGAATGTGCTAACCAAGTTTGCCAAGAAGACTTTGAAAACGACAAAACAGTACGAATCGGCAGGTGATTTCTGAAATACGTCACCGCCTATTGTTGTGTAGGAGTGTAGAGTTCCAAATTTGATTTGTAACCACGAATTTATTCCTTAGTCGTCTCGTCTCGTCTCGTCTCGTCTCGTCCCGCAGACGTTTGTCGTGCTTGCGCTGTCATATGGACCACGACCCGAGCGGCAGCGAGCGGCAGTCGAGCAAAGTCGGGACAAGTCGGGACGGGGACAGGGACAGGGATAGGAATGGTGCGAATGCACTGCAAACTACGCAGACACCTGGTGTGAGGCGAGGCGAGGCGAGGCGAGGCGAGGCGAGGAAGCCCACATCGCTACCAGTGGGCCCTCCTGCACGACACTGCCGCACCCCGCACAGGCCCTCCGCTGAACACCAGGGACAAGATGCGTCCTCCGCTAGTGTCGAAGGCTGCACGCGCCCAGCGAATGACAGGGGGTGCAACGAGCAGCAGTGCGTCTCACACACGCGGCGGTGCGCCCGCCAATTCGGCCGTCACTCTGCTGGGACGCCGGGCGCGCCTCCCCGCGCCGTCCTCGAGGAACTGGCGGTTGCGGAAGGAAGCGCTTTCGTCAAATGCGGCCGAAAACTAACATTTTGTGTGGTGGGAGATAAGCCGAACGCGAATTCTGCCGTGCTCCTACATTAGATGAGCGCCAACGGCCATACCATGATGAATACACCGGTTCTCGTTCGATCACCGAAGTTAAGCATCATCGGGCCCGGCTAGTACTTGGATGGGTGACCGCCTGGGAAACCCGGGTGCTGTTGGCTCCCTTCCTGTTTTTTTTTTTTTGTTATGTCGCCAGCCCAATTTTCAAACTACCTTTCTGTTGTGACAAAGATGCTTCCTTAAGCCTTTTAAACTACTGTAATGGTACGAAAATGCAGTAATTAACTCAGTTTGAGGGAGAATGTGCTAACCAAGTTTGCCAAGAAGACTTTGAAAACGACAAAACAGTACGAATCGGCAGGTGATTTCTGAAATACGTCACCGCCTATTGTTGTGTAGGAGTTTAGAGTTCCGAATTTGATTTGTAACCACGAATTTATTCCTTAGTCGTCTCGTCTCGTCTCGTCTCGTCTCGTCCCGCAGACGTTTGTCGTGCTTGCGCTGTCATATGGACCACGACCCGAGCGGCAGCGAGCGGCAGTCGAGCAAAGTCGGGACAAGTCGGGACGGGGACAGGGACAGGGATAGGAATGGTGCGAATGCACTGCAAACTACGCAGACACCTGGTGTGAGGCGAGGCGAGGCGAGGCGAGGCGAGGCGAGGCGAGGAAGCCCACATCGCTACCAGTGGGCCCTCCAGCACGACACTGCCGCACCCCGCACAGGCCCTCCGCTGAACACCAGGGACAAGATGCGTCCTCCGCTAGTGTCGAAGGCTGACCGCGCCCAGCGAATGACAGGGGGTGCAACGAGCAGCAGTGCGTCCCACACACGCGGCGGTGCGCCCGCCAATTCGGCCGTCACTCTGCTGGGACGCCGGGCGCGCCTCCCCGCGCCGTCCTCGAGGAACTGGCGGTTGCGAAAGGAAGCGCTTTCGTCAAATGCGGCCGAAAACTAACATTTTGTGTGTTGGGAGAAAAGCCGAACGCGAATTCTGCCGTGCTCCTTTATTAGAGAGCGCCAACGGCCATACCATGATGAATACACCGGTTCTCGTCCGATCACCGAAGTTAAGCATCATCTGGCCCGGCTAGTACTTGGATGGGTGACCGCCTGGGAAACCCGGGTGCTGTTGGCTCCCTTCCTGTTTTTTTTTTTTTTGTTATGTCGCCAGCCCAATTTTCAAACTACCTTTCTGCTGTGACAAAGATGCTTCCTTAAGCCTTTTAAACTACTGTAATGGTACGAAAATGCAGTAATTAACTCAGTTTGAGGGAGAATGTGCTAACCAAGTTTGCCAAGAAGACTTTGAAAACGACAAAACAGTACGAATCGGCAGGTGATTTCTGAAATACGTCACCGCCTATTGTTGTGTAGGAGTGTAGAGTTCCAAATTTGATTTGTAACCACGAATTTATTCCTTAGTCGTCTCGTCTCGTCTCGTCTCGTCTCGTCCCGCAGACGTTTGTCGTGCTTGCGCTGTCATATGGACCACGACCCGAGCGGCAGCGAGCGGCAGTCGAGCAAAGTCGGGACAAGTCGGGACGGGGACAGGGACAGGGATAGGAATGGTGCGAATGCACTGCAAACTACGCAGACACCTGGTGTGAGGCGAGGCGAGGCGAGGCGAGGCGAGGCGAGGAAGCCCACATCGCTACCAGTGGGCCCTCCTGCACGACACTGCCGCACCCCGCACAGGCCCTCCGCTGAACACCAGGGACAAGATGCGTCCTCCGCTAGTGTCGAAGGCTGCACGCGCCCAGCGAATGACAGGGGGTGCAACGAGCAGCAGTGCGTCTCACACACGCGGCGGTGCGCCCGCCAATTCGGCCGTCACTCTGCTGGGACGCCGGGCGCGCCTCCCCGCGCCGTCCTCGAGGAACTGGCGGTTGCGGAAGGAAGCGCTTTCGTCAAATGCGGCCGAAAACTAACATTTTGTGTGGTGGGAGATAAGCCGAACGCGAATTCTGCCGTGCTCCTACATTAGATGAGCGCCAACGGCCATACCATGATGAATACACCGGTTCTCGTCCGATCACCGAAGTTAAGCATCATCGGGCCCGGCTAGTACTTGGATGGGTGACCGCCTGGGAAACCCGGGTGCTGTTGGCTCCCTTCCTGTTTTTTTTTTTGTTATGTCGCCAGCCCAATTTTCAAACTACCTTTCTGTTGTGACAAAGATGCTTCCTTAAGCCTTTTAAACTACTGTAATGGTACGAAAATGCAGTAATTAACTCAGTTTGAGGGAGAATGTGCTAACCAAGTTTGCCAAGAAGACTTTGAAAACGACAAAACAGTACGAATCGGCAGGTGATTTCTGAAATACGTCACCGCCTATTGTTGTGTAGGAGTTTAGAGTTCCGAATTTGATTTGTAACCACGAATTTATTCCTTAGTCGTCTCGTCTCGTCTCGTCTCGTCTCGTCCCGCAGACGTTTGTCGTGCTTGCGCTGTCATATGGACCACGACCCGAGCGGCAGCGAGCGGCAGTCGAGCAAAGTCGGGACAAGTCGGGACGGGGACAGGGACAGGGATAGGAATGGTGCGAATGCACTGCAAACTACGCAGACACCTGGTGTGAGGCGAGGCGAGGCGAGGCGAGGCGAGGCGAGGCGAGGAAGCCCACATCGCTACCAGTGGGCCCTCCAGCACGACACTGCCGCACCCCGCACAGGCCCTCCGCTGAACACCAGGGACAAGATGCGTCCTCCGCTAGTGTCGAAGGCTGACCGCGCCCAGCGAATGACAGGGGGTGCAACGAGCAGCAGTGCGTCCCACACACGCGGCGGTGCGCCCGCCAATTCGGCCGTCACTCTGCTGGGACGCCGGGCGCGCCTCCCCGCGCCGTCCTCGAGGAACTGGCGGTTGCGAAAGGAAGCGCTTTTGTCAAATGCGGCCGAAAACTAACATTTTGTGTGTTGGGAGAAAAGCCGAACGCGAATTCTGCCGTGCTCCTCTATTAGAGAGCGCCAACGGCCATACCATGATGAATACACCGGTTCTCGTCCGATCACCGAAGTTAAGCATCATCTGGCCCGGCTAGTACTTGGATGGGTGACCGCCTGGGAAACCCGGGTGCTGTTGGCTCCCTTCCTGTTTTTTTTTTTTGTTATGTCGATAGCCCAATTTTCAAACTACCTTTCTGCTGTGACAAAGATGCTTCCTTAAGCCTTTTAAACTACTGTAATGGTACGAAAATGCAGTAATTAACTCAGTTTGAGGGAGAATGTGCTAACCAAGTTTGCCAAGAAGACTTTGAAAACGACAAAACAGTACGAATCGGCAGGTGATTTCTGAAATACGTCACCGCCTATTGTTGTGTAGGAGTTTAGAGTTCCGAATTTGATTTGTAACCACGAATTTATTCCTTAGTCGTCTCGTCTCGTCTCGTCTCGTCTCGTCCCGCAGACGTTTGTCGTGCTTGCGCTGTCATATGGACCACGACCCGAGCGGCAGCGAGCGGCAGTCGAGCAAAGTCGGGACAAGTCGGGACGGGGACAGGGACAGGGATAGGAATGGTGCGAATGCACTGCAAACTACGCAGACACCTGGTGTGAGGCGAGGCGAGGCGAGGCGAGGCGAGGCGAGGCGAGGAAGCCCACATCGCTACCAGTGGGCCCTCCAGCACGACACTGCCGCACCCCGCACAGGCCCTCCGCTGAACACCAGGGACAAGATGCGTCCTCCGCTAGTGTCGAAGGCTGACCGCGCCCAGCGAATGACAGGGGGTGCAACGAGCAGCAGTGCGTCCCACACACGCGGCGGTGCGCCCGCCAATTCGGCCGTCACTCTGCTGGGACGCCGGGCGCGCCTCCCCGCGCCGTCCTCGAGGAACTGGCGGTTGCGAAAGGAAGCGCTTTCGTCAAATGCGGCCGAAAACTAACATTTTGTGTGTTGGGAGAAAAGCCGAACGCGAATTCTGCCGTGCTCCTTTATTAGAGAGCGCCAACGGCCATACCATGATGAATACACCGGTTCTCGTCCGATCACCGAAGTTAAGCATCATCTGGCCCGGCTAGTACTTGGATGGGTGACCGCCTGGGAAACCCGGGTGCTGTTGGCTCCCTTCCTGTTTTTTTTTTTTGTTATGTCGCCAGCCCAATTTTCAAACTACCTTTCTGTTGTGACAAAGATGCTTCCTTAAGCCTTTTAAACTACTGTAATGGTACGAAAATGCAGTAATTAACTCAGTTTGAGGGAGAATGTGCTAACCAAGTTTGCCAAGAAGACTTTGAAAACGACAAAACAGTACGAATCGGCAGGTGATTTCTGAAATACGTCACCGCCTATTGTTGTGTAGGAGTGTAGAGTTCCAAATTTGATTTGTAACCACGAATTTATTCCTTAGTCGTCTCGTCTCGTCTCGTCTCGTCTCGTCCCGCAGACGTTTGTCGTGCTTGCGCTGTCATATGGACCACGACCCGAGCGGCAGCGAGCGGCAGTCGAGCAAAGTCGGGACAAGTCGGGACGGGGACAGGGACAGGGATAGGAATGGTGCGAATGCACTGCAAACTACGCAGACACCTGGTGTGAGGCGAGGCGAGGCGAGGCGAGGCGAGGCGAGGAAGCCCACATCGCTACCAGTGGGCCCTCCTGCACGACACTGCCGCACCCCGCACAGGCCCTCCGCTGAACACCAGGGACAAGATGCGTCCTCCGCTAGTGTCGAAGGCTGCACGCGCCCAGCGAATGACAGGGGGTGCAACGAGCAGCAGTGCGTCTCACACACGCGGCGGTGCGCCCGCCAATTCGGCCGTCACTCTGCTGGGACGCCGGGCGCGCCTCCCCGCGCCGTCCTCGAGGAACTGGCGGTTGCGGAAGGAAGCGCTTTCGTCAAATGCGGCCGAAAACTAACATTTTGTGTGGTGGGAGATAAGCCGAACGCGAATTCTGCCGTGCTCCTACATTAGATGAGCGCCAACGGCCATACCATGATGAATACACCGGTTCTCGTCCGATCACCGAAGTTAAGCATCATCGGGCCCGGCTAGTACTTGGATGGGTGACCGCCTGGGAAACCCGGGTGCTGTTGGCTCCCTTCCTGTTTTTTTTTTTTGTTATGTCGCCAGCCCAATTTTCAAACTACCTTTCTGTTGTGACAAAGATGCTTCCTTAAGCCTTTTAAACTACTGTAATGGTACGAAAATGCAGTAATTAACTCAGTTTGAGGGAGAATGTGCTAACCAAGTTTGCCAAGAAGACTTTGAAAACGACAAAACAGTACGAATCGGCAGGTGATTTCTGAAATACGTCACCGCCTATTGTTGTGTAGGAGTTTAGAGTTCCGAATTTGATTTGTAACCACGAATTTATTCCTTAGTCGTCTCGTCTCGTCTCGTCTCGTCTCGTCCCGCAGACGTTTGTCGTGCTTGCGCTGTCATATGGACCACGACCCGAGCGGCAGCGAGCGGCAGTCGAGCAAAGTCGGGACAAGTCGGGACGGGGACAGGGACAGGGATAGGAATGGTGCGAATGCACTGCAAACTACGCAGACACCTGGTGTGAGGCGAGGCGAGGCGAGGCGAGGCGAGGCGAGGCGAGGAAGCCCACATCGCTACCAGTGGGCCCTCCAGCACGACACTGCCGCACCCCGCACAGGCCCTCCGCTGAACACCAGGGACAAGATGCGTCCTCCGCTAGTGTCGAAGGCTGACCGCGCCCAGCGAATGACAGGGGGTGCAACGAGCAGCAGTGCGTCCCACACACGCGGCGGTGCGCCCGCCAATTCGGCCGTCACTCTGCTGGGACGCCGGGCGCGCCTCCCCGCGCCGTCCTCGAGGAACTGGCGGTTGCGAAAGGAAGCGCTTTCGTCAAATGCGGCCGAAAACTAACATTTTGTGTGTTGGGAGAAAAGCCGAACGCGAATTCTGCCGTGCTCCTTTATTAGAGAGCGCCAACGGCCATACCATGATGAATACACCGGTTCTCGTCCGATCACCGAAGTTAAGCATCATCTGGCCCGGCTAGTACTTGGATGGGTGACCGCCTGGGAAACCCGGGTGCTGTTGGCTCCCTTCCTGTTTTTTTTTTTTTTGTTATGTCGCCAGCCCAATTTTCAAACTACCTTTCTGCTGTGACAAAGATGCTTCCTTAAGCCTTTTAAACTACTGTAATGGTACGAAAATGCAGTAATTAACTCAGTTTGAGGGAGAATGTGCTAACCAAGTTTGCCAAGAAGACTTTGAAAACGACAAAACAGTACGAATCGGCAGGTGATTTCTGAAATACGTCACCGCCTATTGTTGTGTAGGAGTGTAGAGTTCCAAATTTGATTTGTAACCACGAATTTATTCCTTAGTCGTCTCGTCTCGTCTCGTCTCGTCTCGTCCCGCAGACGTTTGTCGTGCTTGCGCTGTCATATGGACCACGACCCGAGCGGCAGCGAGCGGCAGTCGAGCAAAGTCGGGACAAGTCGGGACGGGGACAGGGACAGGGATAGGAATGGTGCGAATGCACTGCAAACTACGCAGACACCTGGTGTGAGGCGAGGCGAGGCGAGGCGAGGCGAGGCGAGGAAGCCCACATCGCTACCAGTGGGCCCTCCTGCACGACACTGCCGCACCCCGCACAGGCCCTCCGCTGAACACCAGGGACAAGATGCGTCCTCCGCTAGTGTCGAAGGCTGCACGCGCCCAGCGAATGACAGGGGGTGCAACGAGCAGCAGTGCGTCTCACACACGCGGCGGTGCGCCCGCCAATTCGGCCGTCACTCTGCTGGGACGCCGGGCGCGCCTCCCCGCGCCGTCCTCGAGGAACTGGCGGTTGCGGAAGGAAGCGCTTTCGTCAAATGCGGCCGAAAACTAACATTTTGTGTGGTGGGAGATAAGCCGAACGCGAATTCTGCCGTGCTCCTACATTAGATGAGCGCCAACGGCCATACCATGATGAATACACCGGTTCTCGTCCGATCACCGAAGTTAAGCATCATCGGGCCCGGCTAGTACTTGGATGGGTGACCGCCTGGGAAACCCGGGTGCTGTTGGCTCCCTTCCTGTTTTTTTTTTTTGTTATGTCGCCAGCCCAATTTTCAAACTACCTTTCTGTTGTGACAAAGATGCTTCCTTAAGCCTTTTAAACTACTGTAATGGTACGAAAATGCAGTAATTAACTCAGTTTGAGGGAGAATGTGCTAACCAAGTTTGCCAAGAAGACTTTGAAAACGACAAAACAGTACGAATCGGCAGGTGATTTCTGAAATACGTCACCGCCTATTGTTGTGTAGGAGTTTAGAGTTCCGAATTTGATTTGTAACCACGAATTTATTCCTTAGTCGTCTCGTCTCGTCTCGTCTCGTCTCGTCCCGCAGACGTTTGTCGTGCTTGCGCTGTCATATGGACCACGACCCGAGCGGCAGCGAGCGGCAGTCGAGCAAAGTCGGGACAAGTCGGGACGGGGACAGGGACAGGGATAGGAATGGTGCGAATGCACTGCAAACTACGCAGACACCTGGTGTGAGGCGAGGCGAGGCGAGGCGAGGCGAGGCGAGGCGAGGAAGCCCACATCGCTACCAGTGGGCCCTCCAGCACGACACTGCCGCACCCCGCACAGGCCCTCCGCTGAACACCAGGGACAAGATGCGTCCTCCGCTAGTGTCGAAGGCTGACCGCGCCCAGCGAATGACAGGGGGTGCAACGAGCAGCAGTGCGTCCCACACACGCGGCGGTGCGCCCGCCAATTCGGCCGTCACTCTGCTGGGACGCCGGGCGCGCCTCCCCGCGCCGTCCTCGAGGAACTGGCGGTTGCGAAAGGAAGCGCTTTTGTCAAATGCGGCCGAAAACTAACATTTTGTGTGTTGGGAGAAAAGCCGAACGCGAATTCTGCCGTGCTCCTCTATTAGAGAGCGCCAACGGCCATACCATGATGAATACACCGGTTCTCGTCCGATCACCGAAGTTAAGCATCATCTGGCCCGGCTAGTACTTGGATGGGTGACCGCCTGGGAAACCCGGGTGCTGTTGGCTCCCTTCCTGTTTTTTTTTTTTGTTATGTCGATAGCCCAATTTTCAAACTACCTTTCTGCTGTGACAAAGATGCTTCCTTAAGCCTTTTAAACTACTGTAATGGTACGAAAATGCAGTAATTAACTCAGTTTGAGGGAGAATGTGCTAACCAAGTTTGCCAAGAAGACTTTGAAAACGACAAAACAGTACGAATCGGCAGGTGATTTCTGAAATACGTCACCGCCTATTGTTGTGTAGGAGTGTAGAGTTCCAAATTTGATTTGTAACCACGAATTTATTCCTTAGTCGTCTCGTCTCGTCTCGTCTCGTCTCGTCCCGCAGACGTTTGTCGTGCTTGCGCTGTCATATGGACCACGACCCGAGCGGCAGCGAGCGGCAGTCGAGCAAAGTCGGGACAAGTCGGGACGGGGACAGGGACAGGGATAGGAATGGTGCGAATGCACTGCAAACTACGCAGACACCTGGTGTGAGGCGAGGCGAGGCGAGGCGAGGCGAGGCGAGGAAGCCCACATCGCTACCAGTGGGCCCTCCTGCACGACACTGCCGCACCCCGCACAGGCCCTCCGCTGAACACCAGGGACAAGATGCGTCCTCCGCTAGTGTCGAAGGCTGCACGCGCCCAGCGAATGACAGGGGGTGCAACGAGCAGCAGTGCGTCTCACACACGCGGCGGTGCGCCCGCCAATTCGGCCGTCACTCTGCTGGGACGCCGGGCGCGCCTCCCCGCGCCGTCCTCGAGGAACTGGCGGTTGCGGAAGGAAGCGCTTTCGTCAAATGCGGCCGAAAACTAACATTTTGTGTGGTGGGAGATAAGCCGAACGCGAATTCTGCCGTGCTCCTACATTAGATGAGCGCCAACGGCCATACCATGATGAATACACCGGTTCTCGTTCGATCACCGAAGTTAAGCATCATCGGGCCCGGCTAGTACTTGGATGGGTGACCGCCTGGGAAACCCGGGTGCTGTTGGCTCCCTTCCTGTTTTTTTTTTTTGTTATGTCGCCAGCCCAATTTTCAAACTACCTTTCTGTTG
The DNA here is from genome assembly GCF_023864275.1 of Schistocerca cancellata. Lineage (NCBI taxonomy): Eukaryota > Metazoa > Arthropoda > Insecta > Orthoptera > Acrididae > Schistocerca > Schistocerca cancellata. Next base: position 521,419,466 of record NC_064634.1, on the reverse strand, counting down.
TGACAAAGATGCTTCCTTAAGCCTTTTAAACTACTGTAATGGTACGAAAATGCAGTAATTAACTCAGTTTGAGGGAGAATGTGCTAACCAAGTTTGCCAAGAAGACTTTGAAAACGACAAAACAGTACGAATCGGCAGGTGATTTCTGAAATACGTCACCGCCTATTGTTGTGTAGGAGTTTAGAGTTCCGAATTTGATTTGTAACCACGAATTTATTCCTTAGTCGTCTCGTCTCGTCTCGTCTCGTCTCGTCCCGCAGACGTTTGTCGTGCTTGCGCTGTCATATGGACCACGACCCGAGCGGCAGCGAGCGGCAGTCGAGCAAAGTCGGGACAAGTCGGGACGGGGACAGGGACAGGGATAGGAATGGTGCGAATGCACTGCAAACTACGCAGACACCTGGTGTGAGGCGAGGCGAGGCGAGGCGAGGCGAGGCGAGGCGAGGAAGCCCACATCGCTACCAGTGGGCCCTCCAGCACGACACTGCCGCACCCCGCACAGGCCCTCCGCTGAACACCAGGGACAAGATGCGTCCTCCGCTAGTGTCGAAGGCTGACCGCGCCCAGCGAATGACAGGGGGTGCAACGAGCAGCAGTGCGTCCCACACACGCGGCGGTGCGCCCGCCAATTCGGCCGTCACTCTGCTGGGACGCCGGGCGCGCCTCCCCGCGCCGTCCTCGAGGAACTGGCGGTTGCGAAAGGAAGCGCTTTTGTCAAATGCGGCCGAAAACTAACATTTTGTGTGTTGGGAGAAAAGCCGAACGCGAATTCTGCCGTGCTCCTTTATTAGAGAGCGCCAATGGCCATACCATGATGAATACACCGGTTCTCGTCCGATCACCGAAGTTAAGCATCAACTGGCCCGGCTAGTACTTGGATGGGTGACCGCCTGGGAAACCCGGGTGCTGTTGGCTCCCTTCCTGTTTTTTTTTTTTGTTATGTCGATAGCCCAATTTTCAAACTACCTTTCTGCTGTGACAAAGATGCTTCCTTAAGCCTTTTAAACTACTGTAATGGTACGAAAATGCAGTAATTAACTCAGTTTGAGGGAGAATGTGCTAACCAAGTTTGCCAAGAAGACTTTGAAAACGACAAAACAGTACGAATCGGCAGGTGATTTCTGAAATACGTCACCGCCTATTGTTGTGTAGGAGTGTAGAGTTCCAAATTTGATTTGTAACCACGAATTTATTCCTTAGTCGTCTCGTCTCGTCTCGTCTCGTCTCGTCCCGCAGACGTTTGTCGTGCTTGCGCTGTCATATGGACCACGACCCGAGCGGCAGCGAGCGGCAGTCGAGCAAAGTCGGGACAAGTCGGGACGGGGACAGGGACAGGGATAGGAATGGTGCGAATGCACTGCAAACTACGCAGACACCTGGTGTGAGGCGAGGCGAGGCGAGGCGAGGCGAGGCGAGGCGAGGAAGCCCACATCGCTACCAGTGGGCCCTCCTGCACGACACTGCCGCACCCCGCACAGGCCCTCCGCTGAACACCAGGGACAAGATGCGTCCTCCGCTAGTGTCGAAGGCTGACCGCGCCCAGCGAATGACAGGGGGTGCAACGAGCAGCAGTGCGTCCCACACACGCGGCGGTGCGCCCGCCAATTCGGCCGTCACTCTGCTGGGACGCCGGGCGCGCCTCCCCGCGCCGTCCTCGAGGAACTGGCGGTTGCGAAAGGAAGCGCTTTCGTCAAATGCGGCCGAAAACTAACATTTTGTGTGTTGGGAGAAAAGCCGAACGCGAATTCTGCCGTGCTCCTTTATTAGAGAGCGCCAACGGCCATACCATGATGAATACACCGGTTCTCGTCCGATCACCGAAGTTAAGCATCATCTGGCCCGGCTAGTACTTGGATGGGTGACCGCCTGGGAAACCCGGGTGCTGTTGGCTCCCTTCCTGTTTTTTTTTTTTTGTTATGTCGCCAGCCCAATTTTCAAACTACCTTTCTGCTGTGACAATGATGCTTCCTTAAGCCTTTTAAACTACTGTAATGGTACGAAAATGCAGTAATTAACTCAGTTTGAGGGAGAATGTGCTAACCAAGTTTGCCAAGAAGACTTTGAAAACGACAAAACAGTACGAATCGGCAGGTGATTTCTGAAATACGTCACCGCCTATTGTTGTGTAGGAGTGTAGAGTTCCAAATTTGATTTGTAACCACGAATTTATTCCTTAGTCGTCTCGTCTCGTCTCGTCTCGTCTCGTCCCGCAGACGTTTGTCGTGCTTGCGCTGTCATATGGACCACGACCCGAGCGGCAGCGAGCGGCAGTCGAGCAAAGTCGGGACAAGTCGGGACGGGGACAGGGACAGGGATAGGAATGGTGCGAATGCACTGCAAACTACGCAGACACCTGGTGTGAGGCGAGGCGAGGCGAGGCGAGGCGAGGCGAGGAAGCCCACATCGCTACCAGTGGGCCCTCCTGCACGACACTGCCGCACCCCGCACAGGCCCTCCGCTGAACACCAGGGACAAGATGCGTCCTCCGCTAGTGTCGAAGGCTGCACGCGCCCAGCGAATGACAGGGGGTGCAACGAGCAGCAGTGCGTCTCACACACGCGGCGGTGCGCCCGCCAATTCGGCCGTCACTCTGCTGGGACGCCGGGCGCGCCTCCCCGCGCCGTCCTCGAGGAACTGGCGGTTGCGGAAGGAAGCGCTTTCGTCAAATGCGGCCGAAAACTAACATTTTGTGTGGTGGGAGATAAGCCGAACGCGAATTCTGCCGTGCTCCTACATTAGATGAGCGCCAACGGCCATAGCATGATGAATACACCGGTTCTCGTCCGATCACCGAAGTTAAGCATCATCGGGCCCGGCTAGTACTTGGATGGGTGACCGCCTGGGAAACCCGGGTGCTGTTGGCTCCCTTCCTGTTTTTTTTTTTTTTTTGTTATGTCGCCAGCCCAATTTTCAAACTACCTTTCTGTTGTGACAAAGATGCTTCCTTAAGCCTTTTAAACTACTGTAATGGTACGAAAATGCAGTAATTAACTCAGTTTGAGGGAGAATGTGCTAACCAAGTTTGCCAAGAAGACTTTGAAAACGACAAAACAGTACGAATCGGCAGGTGATTTCTGAAATACGTCACCGCCTATTGTTGTGTAGGAGTTTAGAGTTCCGAATTTGATTTGTAACCACGAATTTATTCCTTAGTCGTCTCGTCTCGTCTCGTCTCGTCTCGTCCCGCAGACGTTTGTCGTGCTTGCGCTGTCATATGGACCACGACCCGAGCGGCAGCGAGCGGCAGTCGAGCAAAGTCGGGACAAGTCGGGACGGGGACAGGGACAGGGATAGGAATGGTGCGAATGCACTGCAAACTACGCAGACACCTGGTGAGAGGCGAGGCGAGGCGAGGCGAGGCGAGGCGAGGCGAGGAAGCCCACATCGCTACCAGTGGGCCCTCCAGCACGACACTGCCGCACCCCGCACAGGCCCTCCGCTGAACACCAGGGACAAGATGCGTCCTCCGCTAGTGTCGAAGGCTGACCGCGCCCAGCGAATGACAGGGGGTGCAACGAGCAGCAGTGCGTCCCACACACGCGGCGGTGCGCCCGCCAATTCGGCCGTCACTCTGCTGGGACGCCGGGCGCGCCTCCCCGCGCCGTCCTCGAGGAACTGGCGGTTGCGAAAGGAAGCGCTTTCGTCAAATGCGGCCGAAAACTAACATTTTGTGTGTTGGGAGAAAAGCCGAACGCGAATTCTGCCGTGCTCCTTTATTAGAGAGCGCCAACGGCCATACCATGATGAATACACCGGTTCTCGTCCGATCACCGAAGTACTTGGATGGGTGACCGCCTGGGAAACCCGGGTGCTGTTGGCTCCCTTCCTGTTTTTTTTTTTTTTTGTTATGTCGCCAGCCCAATTTTCAAACTACCTTTCTGCTGTGACAAAGATGCTTCCTTAAGCCTTTTAAACTACTGTAATGGTACGAAAATGCAGTAATTAACTCAGTTTGAGGGAGAATGTGCTAACCAAGTTTGCCAAGAAGACTTTGAAAACGACAAAACAGTACGAATCGGCAGGTGATTTCTGAAATACGTCACCGCCTATTGTTGTGTAGGAGTGTAGAGTTCCAAATTTGATTTGTAACCACGAATTTATTCCTTAGTCGTCTCGTCTCGTCTCGTCTCGTCTCGTCCCGCAGACGTTTGTCGTGCTTGCGCTGTCATATGGACCACGACCCGAGCGGCAGCGAGCGGCAGTCGAGCAAAGTCGGGACAAGTCGGGACGGGGACAGGGACAGGGATAGGAATGGTGCGAATGCACTGCAAACTACGCAGACACCTGGTGTGAGGCGAGGCGAGGCGAGGCGAGGCGAGGCGAGGAAGCCCACATCGCTACCAGTGGGCCCTCCTGCACGACACTGCCGCACCCCGCACAGGCCCTCCGCTGAACACCAGGGACAAGATGCGTCCTCCGCTAGTGTCGAAGGCTGCACGCGCCCAGCGAATGACAGGGGGTGCAACGAGCAGCAGTGCGTCTCACACACGCGGCGGTGCGCCCGCCAATTCGGCCGTCACTCTGCTGGGACGCCGGGCGCGCCTCCCCGCGCCGTCCTCGAGGAACTGGCGGTTGCGGAAGGAAGCGCTTTCGTCAAATGCGGCCGAAAACTAACATTTTGTGTGGTGGGAGATAAGCCGAACGCGAATTCTGCCGTGCTCCTACATTAGATGAGCGCCAACGGCCATACCATGATGAATACACCGGTTCTCGTCCGATCACCGAAGTTAAGCATCATCGGGCCCGGCTATTACTTGGATGGGTGACCGCCTGGGAAACCCGGGTGCTGTTGGCTCCCTTCCTGTTTTTTTTTTTTTTTGTTATGTCGCCAGCCCAATTTTCAAACTACCTTTCTGTTGTGACAAAGATGCTTCCTTAAGCCTTTTAAACTACTGTAATGGTACGAAAATGCAGTAATTAACTCAGTTTGAGGGAGAATGTGCTAACCAAGTTTGCCAAGAAGACTTTGAAAACGACAAAACAGTACGAATCGGCAGGTGATTTCTGAAATACGTCACCGCCTATTGTTGTGTAGGAGTTTAGAGTTCCGAATTTGATTTGTAACCACGAATTTATTCCTTAGTCGTCTCGTCTCGTCTCGTCTCGTCTCGTCCCGCAGACGTTTGTCGTGCTTGCGCTGTCATATGGACCACGACCCGAGCGGCAGCGAGCGGTAGTCGAGCAAAGTCGGGACAAGTCGGGACGGGGACAGGGACAGGGATAGGAATGGTGCGAATGCACTGCAAACTACGCAGACACCTGGTGTGAGGCGAGGCGAGGCGAGGCGAGGCGAGGCGAGGCGAGGAAGCCCACATCGCTACCAGTGGGCCCTCCAGCACGACACTGCCGCACCCCGCACAGGCCCTCCGCTGAACACCAGGGACAAGATGCGTCCTCCGCTAGTGTCGAAGGCTGACCGCGCCCAGCGAATGACAGGGGGTGCAACGAGCAGCAGTGCGTCCCACACACGCGGCGGTGCGCCCGCCAATTCGGCCGTCACTCTGCTGGGACGCCGGGCGCGCCTCCCCGCGCCGTCCTCGAGGAACTGGCGGTTGCGAAAGGAAGCGCTTTCGTCAAATGCGGCCGAAAACTAACATTTTGTGTGTTGGGAGAAAAGCCGAACGCGAATTCTGCCGTGCTCCTTTATTAGAGAGCGCCAACGGCCATACCATGATGAATACACCGGTTCTCGTCCGATCACCGAAGTACTTGGATGGGTGACCGCCTGGGAAACCCGGGTGCTGTTGGCTCCCTTCCTGTTTTTTTTTTTTTTGTTATGTCGCCAGCCCAATTTTCAAACTACCTTTCTGCTGTGACAAAGATGCTTCCTTAAGCCTTTTAAACTACTGTAATGGTACGAAAATGCAGTAATTAACTCAGTTTGAGGGAGAATGTGCTAACCAAGTTTGCCAAGAAGACTTTGAAAACGACAAAACAGTACGAATCGGCAGGTGATTTCTGAAATACGTCACCGCCTATTGTTGTGTAGGAGTGTAGAGTTCCAAATTTGATTTGTAACCACGAATTTATTCCTTAGTCGTCTCGTCTCGTCTCGTCTCGTCTCGTCCCGCAGACGTTTGTCGTGCTTGCGCTGTCATATGGACCACGACCCGAGCGGCAGCGAGCGGCAGTCGAGCAAAGTCGGGACAAGTCGGGACGGGGACAGGGACAGGGATAGGAATGGTGCGAATGCACTGCAAACTACGCAGACACCTGGTGTGAGGCGAGGCGAGGCGAGGCGAGGCGAGGCGAGGAAGCCCACATCGCTACCAGTGGGCCCTCCTGCACGACACTGCCGCACCCCGCACAGGCCCTCCGCTGAACACCAGGGACAAGATGCGTCCTCCGCTAGTGTCGAAGGCTGCACGCGCCCAGCGAATGACAGGGGGTGCAACGAGCAGCAGTGCGTCTCACACACGCGGCGGTGCGCCCGCCAATTCGGCCGTCACTCTGCTGGGACGCCGGGCGCGCCTCCCCGCGCCGTCCTCGAGGAACTGGCGGTTGCGGAAGGAAGCGCTTTCGTCAAATGCGGCCGAAAACTAACATTTTGTGTGGTGGGAGATAAGCCGAACGCGAATTCTGCCGTGCTCCTACATTAGATGAGCGCCAACGGCCATACCATGATGAATACACCGGTTCTCGTCCGATCACCGAAGTTAAGCATCATCGGGCCCGGCTATTACTTGGATGGGTGACCGCCTGGGAAACCCGGGTGCTGTTGGCTCCCTTCCTGTTTTTTTTTTTTTTTGTTATGTCGCCAGCCCAATTTTCAAACTACCTTTCTGTTGTGACAAAGATGCTTCCTTAAGCCTTTTAAACTACTGTAATGGTACGAAAATGCAGTAATTAACTCAGTTTGAGGGAGAATGTGCTAACCAAGTTTGCCAAGAAGACTTTGAAAACGACAAAACAGTACGAATCGGCAGGTGATTTCTGAAATACGTCACCGCCTATTGTTGTGTAGGAGTTTAGAGTTCCGAATTTGATTTGTAACCACGAATTTATTCCTTAGTCGTCTCGTCTCGTCTCGTCTCGTCTCGTCCCGCAGACGTTTGTCGTGCTTGCGCTGTCATATGGACCACGACCCGAGCGGCAGCGAGCGGTAGTCGAGCAAAGTCGGGACAAGTCGGGACGGGGACAGGGACAGGGATAGGAATGGTGCGAATGCACTGCAAACTACGCAGACACCTGGTGTGAGGCGAGGCGAGGCGAGGCGAGGCGAGGCGAGGCGAGGAAGCCCACATCGCTACCAGTGGGCCCTCCAGCACGACACTGCCGCACCCCGCACAGGCCCTCCGCTGAACACCAGGGACAAGATGCGTCCTCCGCTAGTGTCGAAGGCTGACCGCGCCCAGCGAATGACAGGGGGTGCAACGAGCAGCAGTGCGTCCCACACACGCGGCGGTGCGCCCGCCAATTCGGCCGTCACTCTGCTGGGACGCCGGGCGCGCCTCCCCGCGCCGTCCTCGAGGAACTGGCGGTTGCGAAAGGAAGCGCTTTCGTCAAATGCGGCCGAAAACTAACATTTTGTGTGTTGGGAGAAAAGCCGAACGCGAATTCTGCCGTGCTCCTTTATTAGAGAGCGCCAACGGCCATACCATGATGAATACACCGGTTCTCGTCCGATCACCGAAGTACTTGGATGGGTGACCGCCTGGGAAACCCGGGTGCTGTTGGCTCCCTTCCTGTTTTTTTTTTTTTTGTTATGTCGCCAGCCCAATTTTCAAACTACCTTTCTGCTGTGACAAAGATGCTTCCTTAAGCCTTTTAAACTACTGTAATGGTACGAAAATGCAGTAATTAACTCAGTTTGAGGGAGAATGTGCTAACCAAGTTTGCCAAGAAGACTTTGAAAACGACAAAACAGTACGAATCGGCAGGTGATTTCTGAAATACGTCACCGCCTATTGTTGTGTAGGAGTGTAGAGTTCCAAATTTGATTTGTAACCACGAATTTATTCCTTAGTCGTCTCGTCTCGTCTCGTCTCGTCTCGTCCCGCAGACGTTTGTCGTGCTTGCGCTGTCATATGGACCACGACCCGAGCGGCAGCGAGCGGCAGTCGAGCAAAGTCGGGACAAGTCGGGACGGGGACAGGGACAGGGATAGGAATGGTGCGAATGCACTGCAAACTACGCAGACACCTGGTGTGAGGCGAGGCGAGGCGAGGCGAGGCGAGGCGAGGAAGCCCACATCGCTACCAGTGGGCCCTCCTGCACGACACTGCCGCACCCCGCACAGGCCCTCCGCTGAACACCAGGGACAAGATGCGTCCTCCGCTAGTGTCGAAGGCTGCACGCGCCCAGCGAATGACAGGGGGTGCAACGAGCAGCAGTGCGTCTCACACACGCGGCGGTGCGCCCGCCAATTCGGCCGTCACTCTGCTGGGACGCCGGGCGCGCCTCCCCGCGCCGTCCTCGAGGAACTGGCGGTTGCGGAAGGAAGCGCTTTCGTCAAATGCGGCCGAAAACTAACATTTTGTGTGGTGGGAGATAAGCCGAACGCGAATTCTGCCGTGCTCCTACATTAGATGAGCGCCAACGGCCATACCATGATGAATACACCGGTTCTCGTCCGATCACCGAAGTTAAGCATCATCGGGCCCGGCTATTACTTGGATGGGTGACCGCCTGGGAAACCCGGGTGCTGTTGGCTCCCTTCCTGTTTTTTTTTTTTTTGTTATGTCGCCAGCCCAATTTTCAAACTACCTTTCTGTTGTGACAAAGATGCTTCCTTAAGCCTTTTAAACTACTGTAATGGTACGAAAATGCAGTAATTAACTCAGTTTGAGGGAGAATGTGCTAACCAAGTTTGCCAAGAAGACTTTGAAAACGACAAAACAGTACGAATCGGCAGGTGATTTCTGAAATACGTCACCGCCTATTGTTGTGTAGGAGTTTAGAGTTCCGAATTTGATTTGTAACCACGAATTTATTCCTTAGTCGTCTCGTCTCGTCTCGTCTCGTCTCGTCTCGTCCCGCAGACGTTTGTCGTGCTTGCGCTGTCATATGGACCACGACCCGAGCGGCAGCGAGCGGCAGTCGAGCAAAGTCGGGACAAGTCGGGACGGGGACAGGGACAGGGATAGGAATGGTGCGAATGCACTGCAAACTACGCAGACACCTGGTGTGAGGCGAGGCGAGGCGAGGCGAGGCGAGGCGAGGCGAGGAAGCCCACATCGCTACCAGTGGGCCCTCCAGCACGACACTGCCGCACCCCGCACAGGCCCTCCGCTGAACACCAGGGACAAGATGCGTCCTCCGCTAGTGTCGAAGGCTGACCGCGCCCAGCGAATGACAGGGGGTGCAACGAGCAGCAGTGCGTCCCACACACGCGGCGGTGCGCCCGCCAATTCGGCCGTCACTCTGCTGGGACGCCGGGCGCGCCTCCCCGCGCCGTCCTCGAGGAACTGGCGGTTGCGAAAGGAAGCGCTTTCGTCAAATGCGGCCGAAAACTAACATTTTGTGTGTTGGGAGAAAAGCCGAACGCGAATTCTGCCGTGCTCCTTTATTAGAGAGCGCCAACGGCCATACCATGATGAATACACCGGTTCTCGTCCGATCACCGAAGTACTTGGATGGGTGACCGCCTGGGAAACCCGGGTGCTGTTGGCTCCCTTCCTGTTTTTTTTTTTTTTTGTTATGTCGCCAGCCCAATTTTCAAACTACCTTTCTGCTGTGACAAAGATGCTTCCTTAAGCCTTTTAAACTACTGTAATGGTACGAAAATGCAGTAATTAACTCAGTTTGAGGGAGAATGTGCTAACCAAGTTTGCCAAGAAGACTTTGAAAACGACAAAACAGTACGAATCGGCAGGTGATTTCTGAAATACGTCACCGCCTATTGTTGTGTAGGAGTGTAGAGTTCCAAATTTGATTTGTAACCACGAATTTATTCCTTAGTCGTCTCGTCTCGTCTCGTCTCGTCTCGTCCCGCAGACGTTTGTCGTGCTTGCGCTGTCATATGGACCACGACCCGAGCGGCAGCGAGCGGCAGTCGAGCAAAGTCGGGACAAGTCGGGACGGGGACAGGGACAGGGATAGGAATGGTGCGAATGCACTGCAAACTACGCAGACACCTGGTGTGAGGCGAGGCGAGGCGAGGCGAGGCGAGGCGAGGCGAGGAAGCCCACATCGCTACCAGTGGGCCCTCCAGCACGACACTGCCGCACCCCGCACAGGCCCTCCGCTGAACACCAGGGACAAGATGCGTCCTCCGCTAGTGTCGAAGGCTGACCGCGCCCAGCGAATGACAGGGGGTGCAACGAGCAGCAGTGCGTCCCACACACGCGGCGGTGCGCCCGCCAATTCGGCCGTCACTCTGCTGGGACGCCGGGCGCGCCTCCCCGCGCCGTCCTCGAGGAACTGGCGGTTGCGAAAGGAAGCGCTTTCGTCAAATGCGGCCGAAAACTAACATTTTGTGTGTTGGGAGAAAAGCCGAACGCGAATTCTGCCGTGCTCCTTTATTAGAGAGCGCCAACGGCCATACCATGATGAATACACCGGTTCTCGTCCGATCACCGAAGTACTTGGATGGGTGACCGCCTGGGAAACCCGGGTGCTGTTGGCTCCCTTCCTGTTTTTTTTTTTTTGTTATGTCGCCAGCCCAATTTTCAAACTACCTTTCTGCTGTGACAAAGATGCTTCCTTAAGCCTTTTAAACTACTGTAATGGTACGAAAATGCAGTAATTAACTCAGTTTGAGGGAGAATGTGCTAACCAAGTTTGCCAAGAAGACTTTGAAAACGACAAAACAGTACGAATCGGCAGGTGATTTCTGAAATACGTCACCGCCTATTGTTGTGTAGGAGTGTAGAGTTCCAAATTTGATTTGTAACCACGAATTTATTCCTTAGTCGTCTCGTCTCGTCTCGTCTCGTCTCGTCCCGCAGACGTTTGTCGTGCTTGCGCTGTCATATGGACCACGACCCGAGCGGCAGCGAGCGGCAGTCGAGCAAAGTCGGGACAAGTCGGGACGGGGACAGGGACAGGGATAGGAATGGTGCGAATGCACTGCAAACTACGCAGACACCTGGTGTGAGGCGAGGCGAGGCGAGGGGAGGCGAGGCGAGGCGAGGAAGCCCACATCGCTACCAGTGGGCCCTCCTGCACGACACTGCCGCACCCCGCACAGGCCCTCCGCTGAACACCAGGGACAAGATGCGTCCTCCGCTAGTGTCGAAGGCTGCACGCGCCCAGCGAATGACAGGGGGTGCAACGAGCAGCAGTGCGTCTCACACACGCGGCGGTGCGCCCGCCAATTCGGCCGTCACTCTGCTGGGACGCCGGGCGCGCCTCCCCGCGCCGTCCTCGAGGAACTGGCGGTTGCGGAAGGAAGCGCTTTCGTCAAATGCGGCCGAAAACTAACATTTTGTGTGGTGGGAGATAAGCCGAACGCGAATTCTGCCGTGCTCCTTTATTAGAGAGCGCCAACGGCCATACCATGATGAATACACCGGTTCTCGTCCGATCACCGAAGTTAAGCATCATCTGGCCCGGCTAGTACTTGGATGGGTGACCGCCTGGGAAACCCGGGTGCTGTTGGCTCCCTTCCTGTTTTTTTTTTTTTTGTTATGTCGCCAGCCCAATTTTCAAACTACCTTTCTGCTGTGACAAAGATGCTTCCTTAAGCCTTTTAAACTACTGTAATGGTACGAAAATGCAGTAATTAACTCAGTTTGAGGGAGAATGTGCTAACCAAGTTTGCCAAGAAGACTTTGAAAACGACAAAACAGTACGAATCGGCAGGTGATTTCTGAAATACGTCACCGCCTATTGTTGTGTAGGAGTGTAGAGTTCCAAATTTGATTTGTAACCACGAATTTATTCCTTAGTCGTCTCGTCTCGTCTCGTCTCGTCTCGTCCCGCAGACGTTTGTCGTGCTTGCGCTGTCATATGGACCACGACCCGAGCGGCAGCGAGCGGCAGTCGAGCAAAGTCGGGACAAGTCGGGACGGGGACAGGGACAGGGATAGGAATGGTGCGAATGCACTGCAAACTACGCAGACACCTGGTGTGAGGCGAGGCGAGGCGAGGCGAGGCGAGGCGAGGCGAGGAAGCCCACATCGCTACCAGTGGGCCCTCCAGCACGACACTGCCGCACCCCGCACAGGCCCTCCGCTGAACACCAGGGACAAGATGCGTCCTCCGCTAGTGTCGAAGGCTGACCGCGCCCAGCGAATGACAGGGGGTGCAACGAGCAGCAGTGCGTCCCACACACGCGGCGGTGCGCCCGCCAATTCGGCCGTCACTCTGCTGGGACGCCGGGCGCGCCTCCCCGCGCCGTCCTCGAGGAACTGGCGGTTGCGGAAGGAAGCGCTTTCGTCAAATGCGGCCGAAAACTAACATTTTGTGTGTTGGGAGAAAAGCCGAACGCGAATTCTGCCGTGCTCCTTTACTAGAGAGCGCCAACGGCCATACCATGATGAATACACCGGTTCTCGTCCGATCACCGAAGTTAAGCATCATCTGGCCCGGCTAGTACTAGGATGGGTGACCGTCTGGGAAACCCGGGTGCTGTTGGCTCCCTTCCTGTTTTTTTTTTTTTGTTATGTCGCCAGCCCAATTTTCAAACTACCTTTCTGTTGTGACAAAGATGCTTCCTTAAGCCTTTTAAACTACTGTAATGGTACGAAAATGCAGTAATTAACTCAGTTTGAGGGAGAATGTGCTAACCAAGTTTGCCAAGAAGACTTTGAAAACGACAAAACAGTACGAATCGGCAGGTGATTTCTGAAATACGTCACCGCCTATTGTTGTGTAGGAGTTTAGAGTTCCGAATTTGATTTGTAACCACGAATTTATTCCTTAGTCGTCTCGTCTCGTCTCGTCTCGTCTCGTCCCGCAGACGTTTGTCGTGCTTGCGCTGTCATATGGACCACGACCCGAGCGGCAGCGAGCGGCAGTCGAGCAAAGTCGGGACAAGTCGGGACGGGGACAGGGACAGGGATAGGAATGGTGCGAATGCACTGCAAACTACGCAGACACCTGGTGTGAGGCGAGGCGAGGCGAGGCGAGGCGAGGCGAGGCGAGGAAGCCCACATCGCTACCAGTGGGCCCTCCAGCACGACACTGCCGCACCCCGCACAGGCCCTCCGCTGAACACCAGGGACAAGATGCGTCCTCCGCTAGTGTCGAAGGCTGCACGCGCCCAGCGAATGACAGGGGGTGCAACGAGCAGCAGTGCGTCTCACACACGCGGCGGTGCGCCCGCCAATTCGGCCGTCACTCTGCTGGGACGCCGGGCGCGCCTCCCCGCGCCGTCCTCGAGGAACTGGCGGTTGCGGAAGGAAGCGCTTTCGTCAAATGCGGCCGAAAACTAACATTTTGTGTGGTGGGAGATAAGCCGAACGCGAATTCTGCCGTGCTCCTACATTAGATGAGCGCCAACGGCCATACCATGATGAATACACCGGTTCTCGTCCGATCACCGAAGTTAAGCATCATCGGGCCCGGCTAGTACTTGGATGGGTGACCGCCTGGGAAACCCGGGTGCTGTTGGCTCCCTTCCTGTTTTTTTTTTTTGTTATGTCGCCAGCCCAATTTTCAAACTACCTTTCTGTTGTGACAAAGATGCTTCCTTAAGCCTTTTAAACTACTGTAATGGTACGAAAATGCAGTAATTAACTCAGTTTGAGGGAGAATGTGCTAACCAAGTTTGCCAAGAAGACTTTGAAAACGACAAAACAGTACGAATCGGCAGGTGATTTCTGAAATACGTCACCGCCTATTGTTGTGTAGGAGTTTAGAGTTCCGAATTTGATTTGTAACCACGAATTTATTCCTTAGTCGTCTCGTCTCGTCTCGTCTCGTCTCGTCCCGCAGACGTTTGTCGTGCTTGCGCTGTCATATGGACCACGACCCGAGCGGCAGCGAGCGGCAGTCGAGCAAAGTCGGGACAAGTCGGGACGGGGACAGGGACAGGGATAGGAATGGTGCGAATGCACTGCAAACTACGCAGACACCTGGTGTGAGGCGAGGCGAGGCGAGGCGAGGCGAGGCGAGGCGAGGAAGCCCACATCGCTACCAGTGGGCCCTCCAGCACGACACTGCCGCACCCCGCACAGGCCCTCCGCTGAACACCAGGGACAAGATGCGTCCTCCGCTAGTGTCGAAGGCTGACCGCGCCCAGCGAATGACAGGGGGTGCAACGAGCAGCAGTGCGTCCCACACACGCGGCGGTGCGCCCGCCAATTCGGCCGTCACTCTGCTGGGACGCCGGGCGCGCCTCCCCGCGCCTTCCTCGAGGAACTGGCGGTTGCGGAAGGAAGCGCTTTCGTCAAATGCGGCCGAAAACTAACATTTTGTGTGGTGGGAGATAAGCCGAACGCGAATTCTGCCGTGCTCCTACATTAGATGAGCGCCAACGGCCATACCATGATGAATACACCGGTTCTCGTCCGATCACCGAAGTTAAGCATCATCGGGCCCGGCTAGTACTTGGATGGGTGACCGCCTGGGAAACCCGGGTGCTGTTGGCTCCCTTCCTGTTTTTTTTTTTTTGTTATGTCGCCAGCCCAATTTTCAAACTACCTTTCTGTTGTGACAAAGATGCTTCCTTAAGCCTTTTAAACTACTGTAATGGTACGAAAATGCAGTAATTAACTCAGTTTGAGGGAGAATGTGCTAACCAAGTTTGCCAAGAAGACTTTGAAAACGACAAAACAGTACGAATCGGCAGGTGATTTCTGAAATACGTCACCGCCTATTGTTGTGTAGGAGTTTAGAGTTCCGAATTTGATTTGTAACCACGAATTTATTCCTTAGTCGTCTCGTCTCGTCTCGTCTCGTCTCGTCCCGCAGACGTTTGTCGTGCTTGCGCTGTCATATGGACCACGACCCGAGCGGCAGCGAGCGGCAGTCGAGCAAAGTCGGGACAAGTCGGGACGGGGACAGGGACAGGGATAGGAATGGTGCGAATGCACTGCAAACTACGCAGACACCTGGTGTGAGGCGAGGCGAGGCGAGGCGAGGCGAGGCGAGGCGAGGAAGCCCACATCGCTACCAGTGGGCCCTCCAGCACGACACTGCCGCACCCCGCACAGGCCCTCCGCTGAACACCAGGGACAAGATGCGTCCTCCGCTAGTGTCGAAGGCTGACCGCGCCCAGCGAATGACAGGGGGTGCAACGAGCAGCAGTGCGTCCCACACACGCGGCGGTGCGCCCGCCAATTCGGCCGTCACTCTGCTGGGACGCCGGGCGCGCCTCCCCGCGCCGTCCTCGAGGAACTGGCGGTTGCGAAAGGAAGCGCTTTCGTCAAATGCGGCCGAAAACTAACATTTTGTGTGTTGGGAGAAAAGCCGAACGCGAATTCTGCCGTGCTCCTTTATTAGAGAGCGCCAACGGCCATGCCATGATGAATACACCGGTTCTCGTCCGATCACCGAAGTTAAGCATCATCTGGCCCGGCTAGTACTTGGATGGGTGACCGCCTGGGAAACCCGGGTGCTGTTGGCTCCCTTCCTGTTTTTTTTTTTTGTTATGTCGCCAGCCCAATTTTCAAACTACCTTTCTGCTGTGACAAAGATGCTTCCTTAAGCCTTTTAAACTACTGTAATGGTACGAAAATGCAGTAATTAACTCAGTTTGAGGGAGAATGTGCTAACCAAGTTTGCCAAGAAGACTTTGAAAACGACAAAACAGTACGAATCGGCAGGTGATTTCTGAAATACGTCACCGCCTATTGTTGTGTAGGAGTGTAGAGTTCCAAATTTGATTTGTAACCACGAATTTATTCCTTAGTCGTCTCGTCTCGTCTCGTCTCGTCTCGTCCCGCAGACGTTTGTCGTGCTTGCGCTGTCATATGGACCACGACCCGAGCGGCAGCGAGCGGCAGTCGAGCAAAGTCGGGACAAGTCGGGACGGGGACAGGGACAGGGATAGGAATGGTGCGAATGCACTGCAAACTACGCAGACACCTGGTGTGAGGCGAGGCGAGGCGAGGCGAGGCGAGGCGAGGCGAGGAAGCCCACATCGCTACCAGTGGGCCCTCCAGCACGACACTGCCGCACCCCGCACAGGCCCTCCGCTGTACACCAGGGACAAGATGCGTCCTCCGCTAGTGTCGAAGGCTGACCGCGCCCAGCGAATGACAGGGGGTGCAACGAGCAGCAGTGCGTCCCACACACGCGGCGGTGCGCCCGCCAATTCGGCCGTCACTCTGCTGGGACGCCGGGCGCGCCTCCCCGCGCCGTCCTCGAGGAACTGGCGGTTGCGGAAGGAAGCGCTTTCGTCAAATGCGGCCGAAAACTAACATTTTGTGTGGTGGGAGATAAGCCGAACGCGAATTCTGCCGTGCTCCTACATTAGATGAGCGCCAACGGCCATACCATGATGAATACACCGGTTCTCGTCCGATCACCGAAGTTAAGCATCATCTGGCCCGGCTAGTACTTGGATGGGTGACCGCCTGGGAAACCCGGGTGCTGTTGGCTCCCTTCCTGTTTTTTTTTTTTTGTTATGTCGCCAGCCCAATTTTCAAACTACCTTTCTGTTGTGACAAAGATGCTTCCTTAAGCCTTTTAAACTACTGTAATGGTACGAAAATGCAGTAATTAACTCAGTTTGAGGGAGAATGTGCTAACCAAGTTTGCCAAGAAGACTTTGAAAACGACAAAACAGTACGAATCGGCAGGTGATTTCTGAAATACGTCACCGCCTATTGTTGTGTAGGAGTTTAGAGTTCCGAATTTGATTTGTAACCACGAATTTATTCCTTAGTCGTCTCGTCTCGTCTCGTCTCGTCTCGTCCCGCAGACGTTTGTCGTGCTTGCGCTGTCATATGGACCACGACCCGAGCGGCAGCGAGCGGCAGTCGAGCAAAGTCGGGACAAGTCGGGACGGGGACAGGGACAGGGATAGGAATGGTGCGAATGCACTGCAAACTACGCAGACACCTGGTGTGAGGCGAGGCGAGGCGAGGCGAGGCGAGGCGAGGCGAGGAAGCCCACATCGCTACCAGTGGGCCCTCCAGCACGACACTGCCGCACCCCGCACAGGCCCTCCGCTGAACACCAGGGACAAGATGCGTCCTCCGCTAGTGTCGAAGGCTGACCGCGCCCAGCGAATGACAGGGGGTGCAACGAGCAGCAGTGCGTCCCACACACGCGGCGGTGCGCCCGCCAATTCGGCCGTCACTCTGCTGGGACGCCGGGCGCGCCTCCCCGCGCCGTCCTCGAGGAACTGGCGGTTGCGAAAGGAAGCGCTTTCGTCAAATGCGGCCGAAAACTAACATTTTGTGTGTTGGGAGAAAAGCCGAACGCGAATTCTGCCGTGCTCCTTTATTAGAGAGCGCCAACGGCCATACCATGATGAATACACCGGTTCTCGTCCGATCACCGAAGTTAAGCATCATCTGGCCCGGCTAGTACTTGGATGGGTGACCGCCTGGGAAACCCGGGTGCTGTTGGCTCCCTTCCTGTTTTTTTTTTTTTGTTACGTCGCCAGCCCAATTTTCAAACTACCTTTCTGCTGTGACAAAGATGCTTCCTTAAGCCTTTTAAACTACTGTAATGGTACGAAAATGCAGTAATTAACTCAGTTTGAGGGAGAATGTGCTAACCAAGTTTGCCAAGAAGACTTTGAAAACGACAAAACAGTACGAATCGGCAGGTGATTTCTGAAATACGTCACCGCCTATTGTTGTGTAGGAGTGTAGAGTTCCAAATTTGATTTGTAACCACGAATTTATTCCTTAGTCGTCTCGTCTCGTCTCGTCTCGTCTCGTCCCGCAGACGTTTGTCGTGCTTGCGCTGTCATATGGACCACGACCCGAGCGGCAGCGAGCGGCAGTCGAGCAAAGTCGGGACAAGTCGGGACGGGGACAGGGACAGGGATAGGAATGGTGCGAATGCACTGCAAACTACGCAGACACCTGGTGTGAGGCGAGGCGAGGCGAGGCGAGGCGAGGCGAGGAAGCCCACATCGCTACCAGTGGGCCCTCCTGCACGACACTGCCGCACCCCGCACAGGCCCTCCGCTGAACACCAGGGACAAGATGCGTCCTCCGCTAGTGTCGAAGGCTGCACGCGCCCAGCGAATGACAGGGGGTGCAACGAGCAGCAGTGCGTCTCACACACGCGGCGGTGCGCCCGCCAATTCGGCCGTCACTCTGCTGGGACGCCGGGCGCGCCTCCCCGCGCCGTCCTCGAGGAACTGGCGGTTGCGGAAGGAAGCGCTTTCGTCAAATGCGGCCGAAAACTAACATTTTGTGTGGTGGGAGATAAGCCGAACGCGAATTCTGCCTGCCGTGCTCCTACATTAGATGAGCGCCAACGGCGATACCATGATGAATACACCGGTTCTCGTCCGACCACCGAAGTTAAGCATCATCATGCCCGGCTAGTACTTGGATGGGTGACCGCCTGGGTCAACCCGGGTGCTGTTGGCTCCCTTCCCGTTTTTTTTTTTTTGTTATGTTGCCAGCCCAATTTTCAAACTACGTTTCTGTTGTGACAAAGATGCTTCCTTAAGCCTTTTAAACTACTGTAATGGTACGAAAATGCAGTAATTAACTCAGTTTGAGGGAGAATGTGCTAACCAAGTTTGCCAAGAAGACTTTGAAAACGACAAAACAGTACGAATCGGCAGGTGATTTCTGAAATACGTCACCGCCTATTGTTGTGTAGGAATGTAGAGTTCCAAATTTGATTTGTAACCACGAATTTATTCCTTAGTCGTCTCGTCTCGTCTCGTCTCGTCTCGTCCCGCAGACGTTTTTCGTGCTTGCGCTGTCATATGGACCACGACCCGAGCGGCAGCGAGCGGCAGTCGAGCAAAGTCGGGACAAGTCGGGACGGGGACAGGGACAGGGATAGGAATGGTGCGAATGCACTGCAAACTACGCAGACACCTGGTGTGAGGCGCGGCGAGGCGAGGCGAGGCGAGGCGAGGAAGCCCACATCGCTACCAGTGGGCCCTCCAGCACGACACTGCCACACCCCGCACAGGCCCTCCGCTGAACACCAGGGACAAGATGCGTCCTCCGCTAGTGTCGAAGGCTGAACGCGCCCAGCGAATGACAGGGGGTGCAACGAGCAGCAGTGCGTCTCACACACGCGGCGGTGCGCCCGCCAATTCGGCCGTCACTCTGCTGGGACGCCGGGCGCGCCTCCCCGCGCCGTCCTCGAGGAACTGGCGGTTGCGGAAGGAAGCGCTTTCGTCAAATGCGGCCGAAAACTAACATTTTGTGTGTTGGGAGAAAAGCCGAACGCGAATTCTGCCGTGCTCCTACATTAGATGAGCGCCAACGGCCATACCATGATGAATACACCGGTTCTCGTCCGATCACCGAAGTTAAGCATCATCGGGCCCTGCTAGTACTTGGATGGGTGACCGCCTGGGAAACCCGGGTGCTGTTGGCTCCCTTCCTGTTTTTTTTTTTTTGTTATGTCGCCAGCCCAATTTTCAAACTACCTTTCTGTTGTGACAAAGATGCTTCCTTAAACCGTTTAAACTACTGTAATGGTACGATAATGCAGTAATTAACTCAGTTTGAGGGAGAATGTGCTAACCAAGTTTGCCAAGAAGACTTTGAAAACGACAAAACAGTACGAATTGGCAGGTGATTTCTGAAATACGTCACCGCCTATTGTTGTGTAGGAATGTAGAGTTCCAAATTTGATTTGTAACCACGAATTTATTCCTTAGTCGTCTCGTCTCGTCTCGTCTCGTCTCGTCCCGCAGACGTTTTTCGTGCTTGCGCTGTCATATGGACCACGACCCGAGCGGCAGCGAGCGGCAGTCGAGCAAAGTCGGGACAAGTCGGGACGGGGACAGGGACAGGGATAGGAATGGTGCGAATGCACTGCAAACTACGCAGACACCTGGTGTGAGGCGCGGCGAGGCGAGGCGAGGCGAGGCGAGGAAGCCCACATCGCTACCAGTGGGCCCTCCAGCACGACACTGCCACACCCCGCACAGGCCCTCCGCTGAACACCAGGGACAAGATGCGTCCTCCGCTAGTGTCGAAGGCTGAACGCGCCCAGCGAATGACAGGGGGTGCAACGAGCAGCAGTGCGTCTCACACACGCGGCGGTGCGCCCGCCAATTCGGCCGTCACTCTGCTGGGACGCCGGGCGCGCCTCCCCGCGCCGTCCTCGAGGAACTGGCGGTTGCGGAAGGAAGCGCTTTCGTCAAATGCGGCCGAAAACTAACATTTTGTGTGTTGGGAGAAAAGCCGAACGCGAATTCTGCCGTGCTCCTACATTAGATGAGCGCCAACGGCGATACCATGATGAATACACCGGTTCTCGTCCGACCACCGAAGTTAAGCATCATCATGCCCGGCTAGTACTTGGATGGGTGACCGCCTGGGTCAACCCGGGTGCTGTTGGCTCCCTTCCCGTTTTTTTTTTTTGTTATGTTGCCAGCCCAATTTTCAAACTACGTTTCTGTTGGGACAAAGATGCTTCCTTAAGCCTTTTAAACTACTGTAATGGTACGAAAATGCAGTAATTAACTCAGTTTGAGGGAGAATGTGCTAACCAAGTTTGCCAAGAAGACTTTGAAAACGACAAAACAGTACGAATCGGCAGGTGATTTCTGAAATACGTCACCGCCTATTGTTGTGTAGGAATGTAGAGTTCCAAATTTGATTTGTAACCACGAATTTATTCCTTAGTCGTCTCGTCTCGTCTCGTCTCGTCTCGTCCCGCAGACGTTTTTCGTGCTTGCGCTGTCATATGGACCACGACCCGAGCGGCAGCGAGCGGCAGTCGAGCAAAGTCGGGACAAGTCGGGACGGGGACAGGGACAGGGATAGGAATGGTGCGAATGCACTGCAAACTACGCAGACACCTGGTGTGAGGCGCGGCGAGGCGAGGCGAGGCGAGGCGAGGCGTGGAAGCCCACATCGCTACCAGTGGGCCCTCCAGCACGACACTGCCACACCCCGCACAGGCCCTCCGCTGAACACCAGGGACAAGATGCGTCCTCCGCTAGTGTCGAAGGCTGAACGCGCCCAGCGAATGACAGGGGGTGCAACGAGCAGCAGTGCGTCTCACACACGCGGCGGTGCGCCCGCCAATTCGGCCGTCACTCTGCTGGGACGCCGGGCGCGCCTCCCCGCGCCGTCCTCGAGGAACTGGCGGTTGCGGAAGGAAGCGCTTTCGTCAAATGCGGCCGAAAACTAACATTTTGTGTGTTGGGAGAAAAGCCGAACGCGAATTCTGCCGTGCTCCTACATTAGATGAGCGCCAACGGCCATACCATGATGAATACACCGGTTCTCGTCCGATCACCGAAGTTAAGCATCATCGGGCCCTGCTAGTACTTGGATGGGTGACCGCCTGGGAAACCCGGGTGCTGTTGGCTCCCTTCCTGTTTTTTTTTTTTTGTTATGTCGCCAGCCCAATTTTCAAACTACCTTTCTGTTGTGACAAAGATGCTTCCTTAAACCGTTTAAACTACTGTAATGGTACGATAATGCAGTAATTAACTCAGTTTGAGGGAGAATGTGCTAACCAAGTTTGCCAAGAAGACTTTGAAAACGACAAAACAGTACGAATTGGCAGGTGATTTCTGAAATACGTCACCGCCTATTGTTGTGTAGGAATGTAGAGTTCCAAATTTGATTTGTAACCACGAATTTATTCCTTAGTCGTCTCGTCTCGTCTCGTCTCGTCTCGTCCCGCAGACGTTTTTCGTGCTTGCGCTGTCATATGGACCACGACCCGAGCGGCAGCGAGCGGCAGTCGAGCAAAGTCGGGACAAGTCGGGACGGGGACAGGGACAGGGATAGGAATGGTGCGAATGCACTGCAAACTACGCAGACACCTGGTGTGAGGCGAGGCGAGGCGAGGCGAGGCGAGGCGAGGCGAGGAAGCCCACATCGCTACCAGTGGGCCCTCCAGCACGACACTGCCGCACCCCGCACAGGCCCTCCGCTGAACACCAGGGACAAGATGCGTCCTCCGCTAGTGTCGAAGGCTGACCGCGCCCAGCGAATGACAGGGGGTGCAACGAGCAGCAGTGCGTCCCACACACGCGGCGGTGCGCCCGCCAATTCGGCCGTCACTCTGCTGGGACGCCGGGCGCGCCTCCCCGCGCCGTCCTCGAGGAACTGGCGGTTGCGAAAGGAAGCGCTTTCGTCAAATGCGGCCGAAAAC
The DNA here is from genome assembly GCF_023864275.1 of Schistocerca cancellata. Taxonomy (NCBI): domain Eukaryota; kingdom Metazoa; phylum Arthropoda; class Insecta; order Orthoptera; family Acrididae; genus Schistocerca; species Schistocerca cancellata. The sequence goes on along the minus strand of NC_064634.1, from coordinate 521,397,362 downwards.
TAACATTTTGTGTGTTGGGAGAAAAGCCGAACGCGAATTCTGCCGTGCTCCTTTATTAGAGAGCGCCAACGGCCATACCATGATGAATACACCGGTTCTCGTCCGATCACCGAAGTTAAGCATCATCTGGCCCGGCTAGTACTTGGATGGGTGACCGCCTGGGAAACCCGGGTGCTGTTGGCTCCCTTCCTGTTTTTTTTTTTTTGTTATGTCGCCAGCCCAATTTTCAAACTACCTTTCTGCTGTGACAAAGATGCTTCCTTAAGCCTTTTAAACTACTGTAATGGTACGAAAATGCAGTAATTAACTCAGTTTGAGGGAGAATGTGCTAACCAAGTTTGCCAAGAAGACTTTGAAAACGACAAAACAGTACGAATCGGCAGGTGATTTCTGAAATACGTCACCGCCTATTGTTGTGTAGGAGTGTAGAGTTCCAAATTTGATTTGTAACCACGAATTTATTCCTTAGTCGTCTCGTCTCGTCTCGTCTCGTCTCGTCCCGCAGACGTTTGCCGTGCTTGCGCTGTCATATGGACCACGACCCGAGCGGCAGCGAGCGGCAGTCGAGCAAAGTCGGGACAAGTCGGGACGGGGACAGGGACAGGGATAGGAATGGTGCGAATGCACTGCAAACTACGCAGACACCTGGTGTGAGGCGAGGCGAGGCGAGGCGAGGCGAGGCGAGGAAGCCCACATCGCTACCAGTGGGCCCTCCTGCACGACACTGCCGCACCCCGCACAGGCCCTCCGCTGAACACCAGGGACAAGATGCGTCCTCCGCTAGTGTCGAAGGCTGCACGCGCCCAGCGAATGACAGGGGGTGCAACGAGCAGCAGTGCGTCCCACACACGCGGCGGTGCGCCCGCCAATTCGGCCGTCACTCTGCTGGGACGCCGGGCGCGCCTCCCCGCGCCGTCCTCGAGGAACTGGCGGTTGCGGAAGGAAGCGCTTTCGTCAAATGCGGCCGAAAACTAACATTTTGTGTGGTGGGAGATAAGCCGAACGCGAATTCTGCCGTGCTCCTACATTAGATGAGCGCCAACGGCCATACCATGATGAATACACCGGTTCTCGTCCGATCACCGAAGTTAAGCATCATCGGGCCCGGCTAGTACTTGGATGGGTGACCGCCTGGGAAACCCGGGTGCTGTTGGCTCCCTTCCTGTTTTTTTTTTTTTTGTTATGTCGCCAGCCCAATTTTCAAACTACCTTTCTGTTGTGACAAAGATGCTTCCTTAAGCCTTTTAAACTACTGTAATGGTACGAAAATGCAGTAATTAACTCAGTTTGAGGGAGAATGTGCTAACCAAGTTTGCCAAGAAGACTTTGAAAACGACAAAACAGTACGAATCGGCAGGTGATTTCTGAAATACGTCACCGCCTATTGTTGTGTAGGAGTTTAGAGTTCCGAATTTGATTTGTAACCACGAATTTATTCCTTAGTCGTCTCGTCTCGTCTCGTCTCGTCTCGTCCCGCAGACGTTTGTCGTGCTTGCGCTGTCATATGGACCACGACCCGAGCGGCAGCGAGCGGCAGTCGAGCAAAGTCGGGACAAGTCGGGACGGGGACAGGGACAGGGATAGGAATGGTGCGAATGCACTGCAAACTACGCAGACACCTGGTGTGAGGCGAGGCGAGGCGAGGCGAGGCGAGGCGAGGCGAGGAAGCCCACATCGCTACCAGTGGGCCCTCCAGCACGACACTGCCGCACCCCGCACAGGCCCTCCGCTGAACACCAGGGACAAGATGCGTCCTCCGCTAGTGTCGAAGGCTGACCGCGCCCAGCGAATGACAGGGGGTGCAACGAGCAGCAGTGCGTCCCACACACGCGGCGGTGCGCCCGCCAATTCGGCCGTCACTCTGCTGGGACGCCGGGCGCGCCTCCCCGCGCCGTCCTCGAGGAACTGGCGGTTGCGAAAGGAAGCGCTTTCGTCAAATGCGGCCGAAAACTAACATTTTGTGTGTTGGGAGAAAAGCCGAACGCGAATTCTGCCGTGCTCCTTTATTAGAGAGCGCCAACGGCCATACCATGATGAATACACCGGTTCTCGTCCGATCACCGAAGTTAAGCATCATCTGGCCCGGCTAGTACTTGGATGGGTGACCGCCTGGGAAACCCGGGTGCTGTTGGCTCCCTTCCTGTTTTTTTTTTTTTGTTATGTCGCCAGCCCAATTTTCAAACTACCTTTCTGCTGTGACAAAGATGCTTCCTTAAGCCTTTTAAACTACTGTAATGGTACGAAAATGCAGTAATTAACTCAGTTTGAGGGAGAATGTGCTAACCAAGTTTGCCAAGAAGACTTTGAAAACGACAAAACAGTACGAATCGGCAGGTGATTTCTGAAATACGTCACCGCCTATTGTTGTGTAGGAGTGTAGAGTTCCAAATTTGATTTGTAACCACGAATTTATTCCTTAGTCGTCTCGTCTCGTCTCGTCTCGTCTCGTCCCGCAGACGTTTGTCGTGCTTGCGCTGTCATATGGACCACGACCCGAGCGGCAGCGAGCGGCAGTCGAGCAAAGTCGGGACAAGTCGGGACGGGGACAGGGACAGGGATAGGAATGGTGCGAATGCACTGCAAACTACGCAGACACCTGGTGTGAGGCGAGGCGAGGCGAGGCGAGGCGAGGCGAGGAAGCCCACATCGCTACCAGTGGGCCCTCCAGCACGACACTGCCGCACCCCGCACAGGCCCTCCGCTGAACACCAGGGACAAGATGCGTCCTCCGCTAGTGTCGAAGGCTGACCGCGCCCAGCGAATGACAGGGGGTGCAACGAGCAGCAGTGCGTCCCACACACGCGGCGGTGCGCCCGCCAATTCGGCCGTCACTCTGCTGGGACGCCGGGCGCGCCTCCCCGCGCCGTCCTCGAGGAACTGGCGGTTGCGAAAGGAAGCGCTTTCGTCAAATGCGGCCGAAAACTAACATTTTGTGTGTTGGGAGAAAAGCCGAACGCGAATTCTGCCGTGCTCCTTTATTAGAGAGCGCCAACCGCCATACCATGATGAATACACCGGTTCTCGTCCGATCACCGAAGTTAAGCATCATCTGGCCCGGCTAGTACTTGGATGGGTGACCGCCTGGGAAACCCGGGTGCTGTTGGCTCCCTTCCTGTTTTTTTTTTTTTGTTATGTCGCCAGCCCAATTTTCAAACTACCTTTCTGCTGTGACAAAGATGCTTCCTTAAGCCTTTTAAACTACTGTAATGGTACGAAAATGCAGTAATTAACTCAGTTTGAGGGAGAATGTGCTAACCAAGTTTGCCAAGAAGACTTTGAAAACGACAAAACAGTACGAATCGGCAGGTGATTTCTGAAATACGTCACCGCCTATTGTTGTGTAGGAGTGTAGAGTTCCAAATTTGATTTGTAACCACGAATTTATTCCTTAGTCGTCTCGTCTCGTCTCGTCTCGTCTCGTCTCGTCCCGCAGACGTTTGTCGTGCTTGCGCTGTCATATGGACCACGACCCGAGCGGCAGCGAGCGGCAGTCGAGCAAAGTCGGGACAAGTCGGGACGGGGACAGGGACAGGGATAGGAATGGTGCGAATGCACTGCAAACTACGCAGACACCTGGTGTGAGGCGAGGCGAGGCGAGGCGAGGCGAGGCGAGGAAGCCCACATCGCTACCAGTGGGCCCTCCTGCACGACACTGCCGCACCCCGCACAGGCCCTCCGCTGAACACCAGGGACAAGATGCGTCCTCCGCTAGTGTCGAAGGCTGCACGCGCCCAGCGAATGACAGGGGGTGCAACGAGCAGCAGTGCGTCTCACACACGCGGCGGTGCGCCCGCCAATTCGGCCGTCACTCTGCTGGGACGCCGGGCGCGCCTCCCCGCGCCGTCCTCGAGGAACTGGCGGTTGCGGAAGGAAGCGCTTTCGTCAAATGCGGCCGAAAACTAACATTTTGTGTGGTGGGAGATAAGCCTAACGCGAATTCTGCCGTGCTCCTACATTAGATGAGCGCCAACGGCCATACCATGATGAATACACCGGTTCTCGTCCGATCACCGAAGTTAAGCATCATCGGGCCCGGCTAGTACTTGGATGGGTGACCGCCTGGGAAACCCGGGTGCTGTTGGCTCCCTTCCTGTTTTTTTTTTTTTGTTATGTCGCCAGCCCAATTTTCAAACTACCTTTCTGTTGTGACAAAGATGCTTCCTTAAGCCTTTTAAACTACTGTAATGGTACGAAAATGCAGTAATTAACTCAGTTTGAGGGAGAATGTGCTAACCAAGTTTGCCAAGAAGACTTTGAAAACGACAAAACAGTACGAATCGGCAGGTGATTTCTGAAATACGTCACCGCCTATTGTTGTGTAGGAGTTTAGAGTTCCGAATTTGATTTGTAACCACGAATTTATTCCTTAGTCGTCTCGTCTCGTCTCGTCTCGTCTCGTCCCGCAGACGTTTGTCGTGCTTGCGCTGTCATATGGACCACGACCCGAGCGGCAGCGAGCGGCAGTCGAGCAAAGTCGGGACAAGTCGGGACGGGGACAGGGACAGGGATAGGAATGGTGCGAATGCACTGCAAACTACGCAGACACCTGGTGTGAGGCGAGGCGAGGCGAGGCGAGGCGAGGCGAGGCGAGGAAGCCCACATCGCTACCAGTGGGCCCTCCAGCACGACACTGCCGCACCCCGCACAGGCCCTCCGCTGATCACCAGGGACAAGATGCGTCCTCCGCTAGTGTCGAAGGCTGACCGCGCCCAGCGAATGACAGGGGGTGCAACGAGCAGCAGTGCGTCCCACACACGCGGCGGTGCGCCCGCCAATTCGGCCGTCACTCTGCTGGGACGCCGGGCGCGCCTCCCCGCGCCGTCCTCGAGGAACTGGCGGTTGCGAAAGGAAGCGCTTTCGTCAAATGCGGCCGAAAACTAACATTTTGTGTGTTGGGAGAAAAGCCGAACGCGAATTCTGCCGTGCTCCTTTATTAGAGAGCGCCAACGGCCATACCATGATGAATACACCGGTTCTCGTCCGATCACCGAAGTTAAGCATCATCTGGCCCGGCTAGTACTTGGATGGGTGACCGCCTGGGAAACCCGGGTGCTGTTGGCTCCCTTCCTGTTTTTTTTTTTTTGTTATGTCGCCAGCCCAATTTTCAAACTACCTTTCTGCTGTGACAAAGATGCTTCCTTAAGCCTTTTAAACTACTGTAATGGTACGAAAATGCAGTAATTAACTCAGTTTGAGGGAGAATGTGCTAACCAAGTTTGCCAAGAAGACTTTGAAAACGACAAAACAGTACGAATCGGCAGGTGATTTCTGAAATACGTCACCGCCTATTGTTGTGTAGGAGTGTAGAGTTCCAAATTTGATTTGTAACCACGAATTTATTCCTTAGTCGTCTCGTCTCGTCTCGTCTCGTCTCGTCCCGCAGACGTTTGTCGTGCTTGCGCTGTCATATGGACCACGACCCGAGCGGCAGCGAGCGGCAGTCGAGCAAAGTCGGGACAAGTCGGGACGGGGACAGGGACAGGGATAGGAATGGTGCGAATGCACTGCAAACTACGCAGACACCTGGTGTGAGGCGAGGCGAGGCGAGGCGAGGCGAGGCGAGGAAGCCCACATCGCTACCAGTGGGCCCTCCTGCACGACACTGCCGCACCCCGCACAGGCCCTCCGCTGAACACCAGGGACAAGATGCGTCCTCCGCTAGTGTCGAAGGCTGCACGCGCCCAGCGAATGACAGGGGGTGCAACGAGCAGCAGTGCGTCCCACACACGCGGCGGTGCGCCCGCCAATTCGGCCGTCACTCTGCTGGGACGCCGGGCGCGCCTCCCCGCGCCGTCCTCGAGGAACTGGCGGTTGCGGAAGGAAGCGCTTTCGTCAAATGCGGCCGAAAACTAACATTTTGTGTGGTGGGAGATAAGCCGAACGCGAATTCTGCCGTGCTCCTACATTAGATGAGCGCCAACGGCCATACCATGATGAATACACCGGTTCTCGTCCGATCACCGAAGTTAAGCATCATCGGGCCCGGCTAGTACTTGGATGGGTGACCGCCTGGGAAACCCGGGTGCTGTTGGCTCCCTTCCTGTTTTTTTTTTTTTTTGTTATGTCGCCAGCCCAATTTTCAAACTACCTTTCTGTTGTGACAAAGATGCTTCCTTAAGCCTTTTAAACTACTGTAATGGTACGAGAATGCAGTAATTAACTCAGTTTGAGGGAGAATGTGCTAACCAAGTTTGCCAAGAAGACTTTGAAAACGACAAAACAGTACGAATCGGCAGGTGATTTCTGAAATACGTCACCGCCTATTGTTGTGTAGGAGTTTAGAGTTCCGAATTTGATTTGTAACCACGAATTTATTCCTTAGTCGTCTCGTCTCGTCTCGTCTCGTCTCGTCCCGCAGACGTTTGTCGTGCTTGCGCTGTCATATGGACCACGACCCGAGCGGCAGCGAGCGGCAGTCGAGCAAAGTCGGGACAAGTCGGGACGGGGACAGGGACAGGGATAGGAATGGTGCGAATGCACTGCAAACTACGCAGACACCTGGTGTGAGGCGAGGCGAGGCGAGGCGAGGCGAGGCGAGGCGAGGAAGCCCACATCGCTACCAGTGGGCCCTCCAGCACGACACTGCCGCACCCCGCACAGGCCCCCCGCTGAACACCAGGGACAAGATGCGTCCTCCGCTAGTGTCGAAGGCTGACCGCGCCCAGCGAATGACAGGGGGTGCAACGAGCAGCAGTGCGTCCCACACACGCGGCGGTGCGCCCGCCAATTCGGCCGTCACTCTGCTGGGACGCCGGGCGCGCCTCCCCGCGCCGTCCTCGAGGAACTGGCGGTTGCGAAAGGAAGCGCTTTCGTCAAATGCGGCCGAAAACTAACATTTTGTGTGTTGGGAGAAAAGCCGAAAGCGAATTCTGCCGTGCTCCTTTATTAGAGAGCGCCAACGGCCATACCATGATGAATACACCGGTTCTCGTCCGATCACCGAAGTTAAGCATCATCTGGCCCGGCTAGTACTTGGATGGGTGACCGCCTGGGAAACCCGGGTGCTGTTGGCTCCCTTCCTGTTTTTTTTTTTTTGTTATGTCGCCAGCCCAATTTTCAAACTACCTTTCTGCTGTGACAAAGATGCTTCCTTAAGCCTTTTAAACTACTGTAATGGTACGAAAATGCAGTAATTAACTCAGTTTGAGGGAGAATGTGCTAACCAAGTTTGCCAAGAAGACTTTGAAAACGACAAAACAGTACGAATCGGCAGGTGATTTCTGAAATACGTCACCGCCTATTGTTGTGTAGGAGTGTAGAGTTCCAAATTTGATTTGTAACCACGAATTTATTCCTTAGTCGTCTCGTCTCGTCTCGTCTCGTCTCGTCCCGCAGACGTTTGTCGTGCTTGCGCTGTCATATGGACCACGACCCGAGCGGCAGCGAGCGGCAGTCGAGCAAAGTCGGGACAAGTCGGGACGGGGACAGGGACAGGGATAGGAATGGTGCGAATGCACTGCAAACTACGCAGACACCTGGTGTGAGGCGAGGCGAGGCGAGGCGAGGCGAGGCGAGGAAGCCCACATCGCTACCAGTGGGCCCTCCTGCACGACACTGCCGCACCCCGCACAGGCCCTCCGCTGAACACCAGGGACAAGATGCGTCCTCCGCTAGTGTCGAAGGCTGCACGCGCCCAGCGAATGACAGGGGGTGCAACGAGCAGCAGTGCGTCTCACACACGCGGCGGTGCGCCCGCCAATTCGGCCGTCACTCTGCTGGGACGCCGGGCGCGCCTCCCCGCGCCGTCCTCGAGGAACTGGCGGTTGCGGAAGGAAGCGCTTTCGTCAAATGCGGCCGAAAACTAACATTTTGTGTGGTGGGAGATAAGCCGAACGCGAATTCTGCCGTGCTCCTACATTAGATGAGCGCCAACGGCCATACCATGATGAATACACCGGTTCTCGTCCGATCACCGAAGTTAAGCATCATCGGGCCCGGCTAGTACTTGGATGGGTGACCGCCTGGGAAACCCGGGTGCTGTTGGCTCCCTTCCTGTTTTTTTTTTTTTGTTATGTCGCCAGCCCAATTTTCAAACTACCTTTCTGTTGTGACAAAGATGCTTCCTTAAGCCTTTTAAACTACTGTAATGGTACGAAAATGCAGTAATTAACTCAGTTTGAGGGAGAATGTGCTAACCAAGTTTGCCAAGAAGACTTTGAAAACGACAAAACAGTACGAATCGGCAGGTGATTTCTGAAATACGTCACCGCCTATTGTTGTGTAGGAGTTTAGAGTTCCGCATTTGATTTGTAACCACGAATTTATTCCTTAGTCGTCTCGTCTCGTCTCGTCTCGTCTCGTCCCGCAGACGTTTGTCGTGCTTGCGCTGTCATATGGACCACGACCCGAGCGGCAGCGAGCGGCAGTCGAGCAAAGTCGGGACAAGTCGGGACGGGGACAGGGACAGGGATAGGAATGGTGCGAATGCACTGCGAACTACGCAGACACCTGGTGTGAGGCGAGGCGAGGCGAGGCGAGGCGAGGCGAGGCGAGGAAGCCCACATCGCTACCAGTGGGCCCTCCAGCACGACACTGCCGCACCCCGCACAGGCCCTCCGCTGAACACCAGGGACAAGATGCGTCCTCCGCTAGTGTCGAAGGCTGACCGCGCCCAGCGAATGACAGGGGGTGCAACGAGCAGCAGTGCGTCCCACACACGCGGCGGTGCGCCCGCCAATTCGGCCGTCACTCTGCTGGGACGCCGGGCGCGCCTCCCCGCGCCGTCCTCGAGGAACTGGCGGTTGCGAAAGGAAGCGCTTTCGTCAAATGCGGCCGAAAACTAACATTTTGTGTGTTGGGAGAAAAGCCGAACGCGAATTCTGCCGTGCTCCTTTATTAGAGAGCGCCAACGGCCATACCATGATGAATACACCGGTTCTCGTCCGATCACCGAAGTTAAGCATCATCTGGCCCGGCTAGTACTTGGATGGGTGACCGCCTGGGAAACCCGGGTGCTGTTGGCTCCCTTCCTGTTTTTTTTTTTTTGTTATGTCGCCAGCCCAATTTTCAAACTACCTTTCTGCTGTGACAAAGATGCTTCCTTAAGCCTTTTAAACTACTGTAATGGTACGAAAATGCAGTAATTAACTCAGTTTGAGGGAGAATGTGCTAACCAAGTTTGCCAAGAAGACTTTGAAAACGACAAAACAGTACGAATCGGCAGGTGATTTCTGAAATACGTCACCGCCTATTGTTGTGTAGGAGTGTAGAGTTCCAAATTTGATTTGTAACCACGAATTTATTCCTTAGTCGTCTCGTCTCGTCTCGTCTCGTCTCGTCCCGCAGACGTTTGTCGTGCTTGCGCTGTCATATGGACCACGACCCGAGCGGCAGCGAGCGGCAGTCGAGCAAAGTCGGGACAAGTCGGGACGGGGACAGGGACAGGGATAGGAATGGTGCGAATGCACTGCAAACTACGCAGACACCTGGTGTGAGGCGAGGCGAGGCGAGGCGAGGCGAGGCGAGGAAGCCCACATCGCTACCAGTGGGCCCTCCTGCACGACACTGCCGCACCCCGCACAGGCCCTCCGCTGAACACCAGGGACAAGATGCGTCCTCCGCTAGTGTCGAAGGCTGCACGCGCCCAGCGAATGACAGGGGGTGCAACGAGCAGCAGTGCGTCCCACACACGCGGCGGTGCGCCCGCCAATTCGGCCGTCACTCTGCTGGGACGCCGGGCGCGCCTCCCCGCGCCGTCCTCGAGGAACTGGCGGTTGCGGAAGGAAGCGCTTTCGTCAAATGCGGCCGAAAACTAACATTTTGTGTGGTGGGAGATAAGCCGAACGCGAATTCTGCCGTGCTCCTACATTAGATGAGCGCCAACGGCCATACCATGATGAATACACCGGTTCTCGTCCGATCACCGAAGTTAAGCATCATCGGGCCCGGCTAGTACTTGGATGGGTGACCGCCTGGGAAACCCGGGTGCTGTTGGCTCCCTTCCTGTTTTTTTTTTTTTTGTTATGTCGCCAGCCCAATTTTCAAACTACCTTTCTGTTGTGACAAAGATGCTTCCTTAAGCCTTTTAAACTACTGTAATGGTACGAGAATGCAGTAATTAACTCAGTTTGAGGGAGAATGTGCTAACCAAGTTTGCCAAGAAGACTTTGAAAACGACAAAACAGTACGAATCGGCAGGTGATTTCTGAAATACGTCACCGCCTATTGTTGTGTAGGAGTTTAGAGTTCCGAATTTGATTTGTAACCACGAATTTATTCCTTAGTCGTCTCGTCTCGTCTCGTCTCGTCTCGTCCCGCAGACGTTTGTCGTGCTTGCGCTGTCATATGGACCACGACCCGAGCGGCAGCGAGCGGCAGTCGAGCAAAGTCGGGACAAGTCGGGACGGGGACAGGGACAGGGATAGGAATGGTGCGAATGCACTGCAAACTACGCAGACACCTGGTGTGAGGCGAGGCGAGGCGAGGCGAGGCGAGGCGAGGCGAGGAAGCCCACATCGCTACCAGTGGGCCCTCCAGCACGACACTGCCGCACCCCGCACAGGCCCCCCGCTGAACACCAGGGACAAGATGCGTCCTCCGCTAGTGTCGAAGGCTGACCGCGCCCAGCGAATGACAGGGGGTGCAACGAGCAGCAGTGCGTCCCACACACGCGGCGGTGCGCCCGCCAATTCGGCCGTCACTCTGCTGGGACGCCGGGCGCGCCTCCCCGCGCCGTCCTCGAGGAACTGGCGGTTGCGAAAGGAAGCGCTTTCGTCAAATGCGGCCGAAAACTAACATTTTGTGTGTTGGGAGAAAAGCCGAAAGCGAATTCTGCCGTGCTCCTTTATTAGAGAGCGCCAACGGCCATACCATGATGAATACACCGGTTCTCGTCCGATCACCGAAGTTAAGCATCATCTGGCCCGGCTAGTACTTGGATGGGTGACCGCCTGGGAAACCCGGGTGCTGTTGGCTCCCTTCCTGTTTTTTTTTTTTTGTTATGTCGCCAGCCCAATTTTCAAACTACCTTTCTGCTGTGACAAAGATGCTTCCTTAAGCCTTTTAAACTACTGTAATGGTACGAAAATGCAGTAATTAACTCAGTTTGAGGGAGAATGTGCTAACCAAGTTTGCCAAGAAGACTTTGAAAACGACAAAACAGTACGAATCGGCAGGTGATTTCTGAAATACGTCACCGCCTATTGTTGTGTAGGAGTGTAGAGTTCCAAATTTGATTTGTAACCACGAATTTATTCCTTAGTCGTCTCGTCTCGTCTCGTCTCGTCTCGTCCCGCAGACGTTTGTCGTGCTTGCGCTGTCATATGGACCACGACCCGAGCGGCAGCGAGCGGCAGTCGAGCAAAGTCGGGACAAGTCGGGACGGGGACAGGGACAGGGATAGGAATGGTGCGAATGCACTGCAAACTACGCAGACACCTGGTGTGAGGCGAGGCGAGGCGAGGCGAGGCGAGGCGAGGAAGCCCACATCGCTACCAGTGGGCCCTCCTGCACGACACTGCCGCACCCCGCACAGGCCCTCCGCTGAACACCAGGGACAAGATGCGTCCTCCGCTAGTGTCGAAGGCTGCACGCGCCCAGCGAATGACAGGGGGTGCAACGAGCAGCAGTGCGTCTCACACACGCGGCGGTGCGCCCGCCAATTCGGCCGTCACTCTGCTGGGACGCCGGGCGCGCCTCCCCGCGCCGTCCTCGAGGAACTGGCGGTTGCGGAAGGAAGCGCTTTCGTCAAATGCGGCCGAAAACTAACATTTTGTGTGGTGGGAGATAAGCCGAACGCGAATTCTGCCGTGCTCCTACATTAGATGAGCGCCAACGGCCATACCATGATGAATACACCGGTTCTCGTCCGATCACCGAAGTTAAGCATCATCGGGCCCGGCTAGTACTTGGATGGGTGACCGCCTGGGAAACCCGGGTGCTGTTGGCTCCCTTCCTGTTTTTTTTTTTTTGTTATGTCGCCAGCCCAATTTTCAAACTACCTTTCTGTTGTGACAAAGATGCTTCCTTAAGCCTTTTAAACTACTGTAATGGTACGAAAATGCAGTAATTAACTCAGTTTGAGGGAGAATGTGCTAACCAAGTTTGCCAAGAAGACTTTGAAAACGACAAAACAGTACGAATCGGCAGGTGATTTCTGAAATACGTCACCGCCTATTGTTGTGTAGGAGTTTAGAGTTCCGCATTTGATTTGTAACCACGAATTTATTCCTTAGTCGTCTCGTCTCGTCTCGTCTCGTCTCGTCCCGCAGACGTTTGTCGTGCTTGCGCTGTCATATGGACCACGACCCGAGCGGCAGCGAGCGGCAGTCGAGCAAAGTCGGGACAAGTCGGGACGGGGACAGGGACAGGGATAGGAATGGTGCGAATGCACTGCGAACTACGCAGACACCTGGTGTGAGGCGAGGCGAGGCGAGGCGAGGCGAGGCGAGGCGAGGAAGCCCACATCGCTACCAGTGGGCCCTCCAGCACGACACTGCCGCACCCCGCACAGGCCCTCCGCTGAACACCAGGGACAAGATGCGTCCTCCGCTAGTGTCGAAGGCTGACCGCGCCCAGCGAATGACAGGGGGTGCAACGAGCAGCAGTGCGTCCCACACACGCGGCGGTGCGCCCGCCAATTCGGCCGTCACTCTGCTGGGACGCCGGGCGCGCCTCCCCGCGCCGTCCTCGAGGAACTGGCGGTTGCGAAAGGAAGCGCTTTCGTCAAATGCGGCCGAAAACTAACATTTTGTGTGTTGGGAGAAAAGCCGAACGCGAATTCTGCCGTGCTCCTTTATTAGAGAGCGCCAACGGCCATACCATGATGAATACACCGGTTCTCGTCCGATCACCGAAGTTAAGCATCATCTGGCCCGGCTAGTACTTGGATGGGTGACCGCCTGGGAAACCCGGGTGCTGTTGGCTCCCTTCCTGTTTTTTTTTTTTTGTTATGTCGCCAGCCCAATTTTCAAACTACCTTTCTGCTGTGACAAAGATGCTTCCTTAAGCCTTTTAAACTACTGTAATGGTACGAAAATGCAGTAATTAACTCAGTTTGAGGGAGAATGTGCTAACCAAGTTTGCCAAGAAGACTTTGAAAACGACAAAACAGTACGAATCGGCAGGTGATTTCTGAAATACGTCACCGCCTATTGTTGTGTAGGAGTGTAGAGTTCCAAATTTGATTTGTAACCACGAATTTATTCCTTAGTCGTCTCGTCTCGTCTCGTCTCGTCTCGTCCCGCAGACGTTTGTCGTGCTTGCGCTGTCATATGGACCACGACCCGAGCGGCAGCGAGCGGCAGTCGAGCAAAGTCGGGACAAGTCGGGACGGGGACAGGGACAGGGATAGGAATGGTGCGAATGCACTGCAAACTACGCAGACACCTGGTGTGAGGCGAGGCGAGGCGAGGCGAGGCGAGGCGAGGCGAGGAAGCCCACATCGCTACCAGTGGGCCCTCCTGCACGACACTGCCGCACCCCGCACAGGCCCTCCGCTGAACACCAGGGACAAGATGCGTCCTCCGCTAGTGTCGAAGGCTGCACGCGCCCAGCGAATGACAGGGGGTGCAACGAGCAGCAGTGCGTCTCACACACGCGGCGGTGCGCCCGCCAATTCGGCCGTCACTCTGCTGGGACGCCGGGCGCGCCTCCCCGCGCCGTCCTCGAGGAACTGGCGGTTGCGGAAGGAAGCGCTTTCGTCAAATGCGGCCGAAAACTAACATTTTGTGTGGTGGGAGATAAGCCGAACGCGAATTCTGCCGTGCTCCTACATTAGATGAGCGCCAACGGCCATACCATGATGAATACACCGGTTCTCGTCCGATCACCGAAGTTAAGCATCATCGGGCCCGGCTAGTACTTGGATGGGTGACCGCCTGGGAAACCCGGGTGCTGTTGGCTCCCTTCCTGTTTTTTTTTTTTTGTTATGTCGCCAGCCCAATTTTCAAACTACCTTTCTGTTGTGACAAAGATGCTTCCTTAAGCCTTTTAAACTACTGTAATGGTACGAAAATGCAGTAATTAACTCAGTTTGAGGGAGAATGTGCTAACCAAGTTTGCCAAGAAGACTTTGAAAACGACAAAACAGTACGAATCGGCAGGTGATTTCTGAAATACGTCACCGCCTATTGTTGTGTAGGAGTTTAGAGTTCCGAATTTGATTTGTAACCACGAATTTATTCCTTAGTCGTCTCGTCTCGTCTCGTCTCGTCTCGTCCCGCAGACGTTTGTCGTGCTTGCGCTGTCATATGGACCACGACCCGAGCGGCAGCGAGCGGCAGTCGAGCAAAGTCGGGACAAGTCGGGACGGGGACAGGGACAGGGATAGGAATGGTGCGAATGCACTGCAAACTACGCAGACACCTGGTGTGAGGCGAGGCGAGGCGAGGCGAGGCGAGGCGAGGCGAGGAAGCCCACATCGCTACCAGTGGGCCCTCCAGCACGACACTGCCGCACCCCGCACAGGCCCTCCGCTGAACACCAGGGACAAGATGCGTCCTCCGCTAGTGTCGAAGGCTGACCGCGCCCAGCGAATGACAGGGGGTGCAACGAGCAGCAGTGCGTCCCACACACGCGGCGGTGCGCCCGCCAATTCGGCCGTCACTCTGCTGGGACGCCGGGCGCGCCTCCCCGCGCCGTCCTCGAGGAACTGGCGGTTGCGAAAGGAAGCGCTTTCGTCAAATGCGGCCGAAAACTAACATTTTGTGTGTTGGGAGAAAAGCCGAACGCGAATTCTGCCGTGCTCCTTTATTAGAGAGCGCCAACGGCCATACCATGATGAATACACCGGTTCTCGTCCGATCACCGAAGTTAAGCATCATCTGGCCCGGCTAGTACTTGGATGGGTGACCGCCTGGGAAACCCGGGTGCTGTTGGCTCCCTTCCTGTTTTTTTTTTTTTTGTTATGTCGCCAGCCCAATTTTCAAACTACCTTTCTGCTGTGACAAAGATGCTTCCTTAAGCCTTTTAAACTACTGTAATGGTACGAAAATGCAGTAATTAACTCAGTTTGAGGGAGAATGTGCTAACCAAGTTTGCCAAGAAGACTTTGAAAACGACAAAACAGTACGAATCGGCAGGTGATTTCTGAAATACGTCACCGCCTATTGTTGTGTAGGAGTGTAGAGTTCCAAATTTGATTTGTAACCACGAATTTATTCCTTAGTCGTCTCGTCTCGTCTCGTCTCGTCTCGTCCCGCAGACGTTTGTCGTGCTTGCGCTGTCATATGGACCACGACCCGAGCGGCAGCGAGCGGCAGTCGAGCAAAGTCGGGACAAGTCGGGACGGGGACAGGGACAGGGATAGGAATGGTGCGAATGCACTGCAAATTACGCAGACACCTGGTGTGAGGCGAGGCGAGGCGAGGCGAGGCGAGGCGAGGCGAGGAAGCCCACATCGCTACCAGTGGGCCCTCCAGCACGACACTGCCGCACCCCGCACAGGCCCTCCGCTGAACACCAGGGACAAGATGCGTCCTCCGCTAGTGTCGAAGGCTGCACGCGCCCAGCGAATGACAGGGGGCGCAACGAGCAGCAGTGCGTCTCACACACGCGGCGGTGCGCCCGCCAATTCGGCCGTCACTCTGCTGGGACGCCGGGCGCGCCTCCCCGCGCCGTCCTCGAGGAACTGGCGGTTGCGAAAGGAAGCGCTTTCGTCAAATGCGGCCGAAAACTAACATTTTGTGTGTTGGGAGAAAAGCCGAACGCGAATTCTGCCGTGCTCCTTTATTAGAGAGCGCCAACGGCCATACCATGATGAATACACCGGTTCTCGTCCGATCACCGAAGTTAAGCATCATCGGGCCCGGCTAGTACTTGGATGGGTGACCGCCTGGGAAACCCGGGTGCTGTTGGCTCCCTTCCTGTTTTTTTTTTTTTTGTTATGTCGCCAGCCCAATTTTCAAACTACCTTTCTGTTGTGACAAAGATGCTTCCTTAAGCCTTTTAAACTACTGTAATGGTACGAAAATGCAGTAATTAACTCAGTTTGAGGGAGAATGTGCTAACCAAGTTTGCCAAGAAGACTTTGAAAACGACAAAACAGTACGAATCGGCAGGTGACTTCTGAAATACGTCACCGCCTATTGTTGTGTAGGAGTTTAGAGTTCCAAATTTGATTTGTAACCACGAATTTATTCCTTAGTCGTCTCGTCTCGTCTCGTCTCGTCTCGTCCCGCAGACGTTTGTCGTGCTTGCGCTGTCATATGGACCACGACCCGAGCGGCAGCGAGCGGCAGTCGAGCAAAGTCGGGACAAGTCGGGACGGGGACAGGGACAGGGATAGGAATGGTGCGAATGCACTGCAAACTACGCAGACACCTGGTGTGAGGCGAGGCGAGGCGAGGCGAGGCGAGGAAGCCCACATCGCTACCAGTGGGCCCTCCAGCACGACACTGCCGCACCCCGCACAGGCCCTCCGCTGAACACCAGGGACAAGATGCGTCCTCCGCTAGTGTCGAAGGCTGACCGCGCCCAGCGAATGACAGGGGGTGCAACGAGCAGCAGTGCGTCCCACACACGCGGCGGTGCGCCCGCCAATTCGGCCGTCACTCTGCTGGGACGCCGGGCGCGCCTCCCCGCGCCGTCCTCGAGGAACTGGCGGTTGCGAAAGGAAGCGCTTTCGTCAAATGCGGCCGAAAACTAACATTTTGTGTGTTGGGAGAAAAGCCGAACGCGAATTCTGCCGTGCTCCTTTATTAGAGAGCGCCAACGGCCATACCATGATGAATACACCGGTTCTCGTCCGATCACCGAAGTTAAGCATCATCTGGCCCGGCTAGTACTTGGATGGGTGACCGCCTGGGAAACCCGGGTGCTGTTGGCTCCCTTCCTGTTTTTTTTTTTTTGTTATGTCGCCAGCCCAATTTTCAAACTACCTTTCTGCTGTGACAAAGATGCTTCCTTAAGCCTTTTAAACTACTGTAATGGTACGAAAATGCAGTAATTAACTCAGTTTGAGGGAGAATGTGCTAACCAAGTTTGCCAAGAAGACTTTGAAAACGACAAAACAGTACGAATCGGCAGGTGATTTCTGAAATACGTCACCGCCTATTGTTGTGTAGGAGTGTAGAGTTCCAAATTTGATTTGTAACCACGAATTTATTCCTTAGTCGTCTCGTCTCGTCTCGTCTCGTCTCGTCCCGCAGACGTTTGTCGTGCTTGCGCTGTCATATGGACCACGACCCGAGCGGCAGCGAGCGGCAGTCGAGCAAAGTCGGGACAAGTCGGGACGGGGACAGGGACAGGGATAGGAATGGTGCGAATGCACTGCAAACTACGCAGACACCTGGTGTGAGGCGAGGCGAGGCGAGGCGAGGCGAGGCGAGGAAGCCCACATCGCTACCAGTGGGCCCTCCTGCACGACACTGCCGCACCCCGCACAGGCCCTCCGCTGAACACCAGGGACAAGATGCGTCCTCCGCTAGTGTCGAAGGCTGCACGCGCCCAGCGAATGACAGGGGGTGCAACGAGCAGCAGTGCGTCTCACACACGCGGCGGTGCGCCCGCCAATTCGGCCGTCACTCTGCTGGGACGCCGGGCGCGCCTCCCCGCGCCGTCCTCGAGGAACTGGCGGTTGCGGAAGGAAGCGCTTTCGTCAAATGCGGCCGAAAACTAACATTTTGTGTGGTGGGAGATAAGCCGAACGCGAATTCTGCCGTGCTCCTACATTAGATGAGCGCCAACGGCCATACCATGATGAATACACCGGTTCTCGTCCGATCACCGAAGTTAAGCATCATCGGGCCCGGCTAGTACTTGGATGGGTGACCGCCTGGGAAACCCGGGTGCTGTTGGCTCCCTTCCTGTTTTTTTTTTTTTGTTATGTCGCCAGCCCAATTTTCAAACTACCTTTCTGTTGTGACAAAGATGCTTCCTTAAGCCTTTTAAACTACTGTAATGGTACGAAAATGCAGTAATTAACTCAGTTTGAGGGAGAATGTGCTAACCAAGTTTGCCAAGAAGACTTTGAAAACGACAAAACAGTACGAATCGGCAGGTGATTTCTGAAATACGTCACCGCCTATTGTTGTGTAGGAGTTTAGAGTTCCGAATTTGATTTGTAACCACGAATTTATTCCTTAGTCGTCTCGTCTCGTCTCGTCTCGTCTCGTCCCGCAGACGTTTGTCGTGCTTGCGCTGTCATATGGACCACGACCCGAGCGGCAGCGAGCGGCAGTCGAGCAAAGTCGGGACAAGTCGGGACGGGGACAGGGACAGGGATAGGAATGGTGCGAATGCACTGCAAACTACGCAGACACCTGGTGTGAGGCGAGGCGAGGCGAGGCGAGGCGAGGCGAGGCGAGGAAGCCCACATCGCTACCAGTGGGCCCTCCAGCACGACACTGCCGCACCCCGCACAGGCCCTCCGCTGAACACCAGGGACAAGATGCGTCCTCCGCTAGTGTCGAAGGCTGACCGCGCCCAGCGAATGACAGGGGGTGCAACGAGCAGCAGTGCGTCCCACACACGCGGCGGTGCGCCCGCCAATTCGGCCGTCACTCTGCTGGGACGCCGGGCGCGCCTCCCCGCGCCGTCCTCGAGGAACTGGCGGTTGCGAAAGGAAGCGCTTTCGTCAAATGCGGCCGAAAACTAACATTTTGTGTGTTGGGAGAAAAGCCGAACGCGAATTCTGCCGTGCTCCTTTATTAGAGAGCGCCAACGGCCATACCATGATGAATACACCGGTTCTCGTCCGATCACCGAAGTTAAGCATCATCTGGCCCGGCTAGTACTTGGATGGGTGACCGCCTGGGAAACCCGGGTGCTGTTGGCTCCCTTCCTGTTTTTTTTTTTTTTGTTATGTCGCCAGCCCAATTTTCAAACTACCTTTCTGCTGTGACAAAGATGCTTCCTTAAGCCTTTTAAACTACTGTAATGGTACGAAAATGCAGTAATTAACTCAGTTTGAGGGAGAATGTGCTAACCAAGTTTGCCAAGAAGACTTTGAAAACGACAAAACAGTACGAATCGGCAGGTGATTTCTGAAATACGTCACCGCCTATTGTTGTGTAGGAGTGTAGAGTTCCAAATTTGATTTGTAACCACGAATTTATTCCTTAGTCGTCTCGTCTCGTCTCGTCTCGTCTCGTCCCGCAGACGTTTGTCGTGCTTGCGCTGTCATATGGACCACGACCCGAGCGGCAGCGAGCGGCAGTCGAGCAAAGTCGGGACAAGTCGGGACGGGGACAGGGACAGGGATAGGAATGGTGCGAATGCACTGCAAATTACGCAGACACCTGGTGTGAGGCGAGGCGAGGCGAGGCGAGGCGAGGCGAGGCGAGGAAGCCCACATCGCTACCAGTGGGCCCTCCAGCACGACACTGCCGCACCCCGCACAGGCCCTCCGCTGAACACCAGGGACAAGATGCGTCCTCCGCTAGTGTCGAAGGCTGCACGCGCCCAGCGAATGACAGGGGGCGCAACGAGCAGCAGTGCGTCTCACACACGCGGCGGTGCGCCCGCCAATTCGGCCGTCACTCTGCTGGGACGCCGGGCGCGCCTCCCCGCGCCGTCCTCGAGGAACTGGCGGTTGCGAAAGGAAGCGCTTTCGTCAAATGCGGCCGAAAACTAACATTTTGTGTGTTGGGAGAAAAGCCGAACGCGAATTCTGCCGTGCTCCTTTATTAGAGAGCGCCAACGGCCATACCATGATGAATACACCGGTTCTCGTCCGATCACCGAAGTTAAGCATCATCGGGCCCGGCTAGTACTTGGATGGGTGACCGCCTGGGAAACCCGGGTGCTGTTGGCTCCCTTCCTGTTTTTTTTTTTTTTTGTTATGTCGCCAGCCCAATTTTCAAACTACCTTTCTGTTGTGACAAAGATGCTTCCTTAAGCCTTTTAAACTACTGTAATGGTACGAAAATGCAGTAATTAACTCAGTTTGAGGGAGAATGTGCTAACCAAGTTTGCCAAGAAGACTTTGAAAACGACAAAACAGTACGAATCGGCAGGTGACTTCTGAAATACGTCACCGCCTATTGTTGTGTAGGAGTTTAGAGTTCCAAATTTGATTTGTAACCACGAATTTATTCCTTAGTCGTCTCGTCTCGTCTCGTCTCGTCTCGTCCCGCAGACGTTTGTCGTGCTTGCGCTGTCATATGGACCACGACCCGAGCGGCAGCGAGCGGCAGTCGAGCAAAGTCGGGACAAGTCGGGACGGGGACAGGGACAGGGATAGGAATGGTGCGAATGCACTGCAAACTACGCAGACACCTGGTGTGAGGCGAGGCGAGGCGAGGCGAGGCGAGGCGAGGCGAGGAAGCCCACATCGCTACCAGTGGGCCCTCCAGCACGACACTGCCGCACCCCGCACAGGCCCTCCGCTGAACACCAGGGACAAGATGCGTCCTCCGCTAGTGTCGAAGGCTGACCGCGCCCAGCGAATGACAGGGGGTGCAACGAGCAGCAGTGCGTCCCACACACGCGGCGGTGCGCCCGCCAATTCGGCCGTCACTCTGCTGGGACGCCGGGCGCGCCTCCCCGCGCCGTCCTCGAGGAACTGGCGGTTGCGAAAGGAAGCGCTTTCGTCAAATGCGGCCGAAAACTAACATTTTGTGTGTTGGGAGAAAAGCCGAACGCGAATTCTGCCGTGCTCCTTTATTAGAGAGCGCCAACGGCCATACCATGATGAATACACCGGTTCTCGTCCGATCACCGAAGTTAAGCATCATCTGGCCCGGCTAGTACTTGGATGGGTGACCGCCTGGGAAACCCGGGTGCTGTTGGCTCCCTTCCTGTTTTTTTTTTTTTGTTATGTCGCCAGCCCAATTTTCAAACTACCTTTCTGCTGTGACAAAGATGCTTCCTTAAGCCTTTTAAACTACTGTAATGGTACGAAAATGCAGTAATTAACTCAGTTTGAGGGAGAATGTGCTAACCAAGTTTGCCAAGAAGACTTTGAAAACGACAAAACAGTACGAATCGGCAGGTGATTTCTGAAATACGTCACCGCCTATTGTTGTGTAGGAGTGTAGAGTTCCAAATTTGATTTGTAACCACGAATTTATTCCTTAGTCGTCTCGTCTCGTCTCGTCTCGTCTCGTCCCGCAGACGTTTGTCGTGCTTGCGCTGTCATATGGACCACGACCCGAGCGGCAGCGAGCGGCAGTCGAGCAAAGTCGGGACAAGTCGGGACGGGGACAGGGACAGGGATAGGAATGGTGCGAATGCACTGCAAACTACGCAGACACCTGGTGTGAGGCGAGGCGAGGCGAGGCGAGGCGAGGCGAGGCGAGGAAGCCCACATCGCTACCAGTGGGCCCTCCAGCACGACACTGCCGCACCCCGCACAGGCCCTCCGCTGAACACCAGGGACAAGATGCGTCCTCCGCTAGTGTCGAAGGCTGACCGCGCCCAGCGAATGACAGGGGGTGCAACGAGCAGCAGTGCGTCCCACACACGCGGCGGTGCGCCCGCCAATTCGGCCGTCACTCTGCTGGGACGCCGGGCGCGCCTCCCCGCGCCGTCCTCGAGGAACTGGCGGTTGCGAAAGGAAGCGCTTTCGTCAAATGCGGCCGAAAACTAACATTTTGTGTGTTGGGAGAAAAGCCGAACGCGAATTCTGCCGTGCTCCTTTATTAGAGAGCGCCAACGGCCATACCATGATGAATGCACCGGTTCTCGTCCGATCACCGAAGTTAAGCATCATCTGGCCCGGCTAGTACTTGGATGGGTGACCGCCTGGGAAACCCGGGTGCTGTTGGCTCCCTTCCTGTTTTTTTCTGTTATGTCGCCAGCCCAATTTTCAAACTACCTTTCTGTTGTGACAAAGATGCTTCCTTAAGCCTTTTAAACTACTGTAATGGTACGAAAATGCAGTAATTAACTCAGTTTGAGGGAGAATGTGCTAACCAAGTTTGCCAAGAAGACTTTGAAAACGACAAAACAGTACGAATCGGCAGGTGACTTCTGAAATACGTCACCGCCTATTGTTGTGTAGGAGTTTAGAGTTCCAAATTTGATTTGTAACCACGAATTTATTCCTTAGTCGTCTCGTCTCGTCTCGTCTCGTCTCGTCCCGCAGACGTTTGTCGTGCTTGCGCTGTCATATGGACCACGACCCGAGCGGCAGCGAGCGGCAGTCGAGCAAAGTCGGGACAAGTCGGGACGGGGACAGGGACAGGGATAGGAATGGTGCGAATGCACTGCAAACTACGCAGACACCTGGTGTGAGGCGAGGCGAGGCGAGGCGAGGCGAGGCGAGGCGAGGAAGCCCACATCGCTACCAGTGGGCCCTCCAGCACGACACTGCCGCACCCCGCACAGGCCCTCCGCTGAACACCAGGGACAAGATGCGTCCTCCGCTAGTGTCGAAGGCTGACCGCGCCCAGCGAATGACAGGGGGTGCAACGAGCAGCAGTGCGTCCCACACACGCGGCGGTGCGCCCGCCAATTCGGCCGTCACTCTGCTGGGACGCCGGGCGCGCCTCCCCGCGCCGTCCTCGAGGAACTGGCGGTTGCGAAAGGAAGCGCTTTCGTCAAATGCGGCCGAAAACTAACATTTTGTGTGTTGGGAGAAAAGCCGAACGCGAATTCTGCCGTGCTCCTTTATTAGAGAGCGCCAACGGCCATACCATGATGAATACACCGGTTCTCGTCCGATCACCGAAGTTAAGCATCATCTGGCCCGGCTAGTACTTGGATGGGTGACCGCCTGGGAAACCCGGGTGCTGTTGGCTCCCTTCCTGTTTTTTTTTTTTTGTTATGTCGCCAGCCCAATTTTCAAACTACCTTTCTGCTGTGACAAAGATGCTTCCTTAAGCCTTTTAAACTACTGTAATGGTACGAAAATGCAGTAATTAACTCAGTTTGAGGGAGAATGTGCTAACCAAGTTTGCCAAGAAGACTTTGAAAACGACAAAACAGTACGAATCGGCAGGTGATTTCTGAAATACGTCACCGCCTATTGTTGTGTAGGAGTGTAGAGTTCCAAATTTGATTTGTAACCACGAATTTATTCCTTAGTCGTCTCGTCTCGTCTCGTCTCGTCTCGTCCCGCAGACGTTTGTCGTGCTTGCGCTGTCATATGGACCACGACCCGAGCGGCAGCGAGCGGCAGTCGAGCAAAGTCGGGACAAGTCGGGACGGGGACAGGGACAGGGATAGGAATGGTGCGAATGCACTGCAAACTACGCAGACACCTGGTGTGAGGCGAGGCGCGGCGAGGCGAGGCGAGGCGAGGCGAGGAAGCCCACATCGCTACCAGTGGGCCCTCCAGCACGACACTGCCGCACCCCGCACAGGCCCTCCGCTGAACACCAGGGACAAGATGCGTCCTCCGCTAGTGTCGAAGGCTGACCGCGCCCAGCGAATGACAGGGGGTGCAACGAGCAGCAGTGCGTCCCACACACGCGGCGGTGCGCCCGCCAATTCGGCCGTCACTCTGCTGGGACGCCGGGCGCGCCTCCCCGCGCCGTCCTCGAGGAACTGGCGGTTGCGAAAGGAAGCGCTTTCGTCAAATGCGGCCGAAAACTAACATTTTGTGTGTTGGGAGAAAAGCCGAACGCGAATTCTGCCGTGCTCCTTTATTAGAGAGCGCCAACGGCCATACCATGATGAATGCACCGGTTCTCGTCCGATCACCGAAGTTAAGCATCATCTGGCCCGGCTAGTACTTGGATGGGTGACCGCCTGGGAAACCCGGGTGCTGTTGGCTCCCTTCCTGTTTTTTTCTGTTATGTCGCCAGCCCAATTTTCAAACTACCTTTCTGTTGTGACAAAGATGCTTCCTTAAGCCTTTTAAACTACTGTAATGGTACGAAAATGCAGTAATTAACTCAGTTTGAGGGAGAACGTGCTAACCTAGTTTGCCAAGAAGACTTTGAAAACGACAAAACAGTACGAATCGGCAGGTGATTTCTGAAATACGTCACCGCCTATTGTTGTGTAGGAGTGTAGAGTTCCAAATTTGATTTGTAACCACGAATTTATTCCTTAGTCGTCTCGTCTCGTCTCGTCCCGCAGACGTTTGTCGTGCTTGCGCTGTCATATGGACCACGACCCGAGCGGCAGCGAGCGGCAGTCGAGCAAAGTCGGGACAAGTCGGGACGGGGACAGGGACAGGGATAGGAATGGTGCGAATGCACTGCAAATTACGCAGACACCTGGTGTGAGGCGAGGCGAGGCGAGGCGAGGCGAGGAAGCCCACATCGCTACCAGTGGGCCCTCCAGCACGACACTGCCGCACCCCGCACAGGCCCTCCGCTGAACACCAGGGACAAGATGCGTCCTCCGCTAGTGTCGAAGGCTGCACGCGCCCAGCGAATGACAGGGGGTGCAACGAGCAGCAGTGCGTCTCACACACGCGGCGGTGCGCCCGCCAATTCGGCCGTCACTCTGCTGGGACGCCGGGCGCGCCTCCCCGCGCCGTCCTCGAGGAACTGGCGGTTGCGGAAGGAAGCGCTTTCGTCAAATGCGGCCGAAAACTAACATTTTGTGTGTTGGGAGAAAAGCCGAACGCGAATTCTGCCGTGCTCCTTTATTAGAGAGCGCCAACGGCCATACCATGATGAATACACCGGTTCTCGTCCGATCACCGAAGTTAAGCATCATCGGGCCCGGCTAGTACTTGGATGGGTGACCGCCTGGGAAACCCGGGTGCTGTTGGCTCCCTTCCTGTTTTTTTCTGTTATGTCGCCAGCCCAATTTTCAAACTACCTTTCTGTTGTGACAAAGATGCTTCCTTAAGCCTTTTAAACTACTGTAATGGTACGAAAATGCAGTAATTAACTCAGTTTGAGGGAGAATGTGCTAACCAAGTTTGCCAAGAAGACTTTGAAAACGACAAAACAGTACGAATCGGCAGGTGACTTCTGAAATACGTCACCGCCTATTGTTGTGTAGGAGTTTAGAGTTCCAAATTTGATTTGTAACCACGAATTTATTCCTTAGTCGTCTCGTCTCGTCTCGTCTCGTCTCGTCCCGCAGACGTTTGTCGTGCTTGCGCTGTCATATGGACCACGACCCGAGCGGCAGCGAGCGGCAGTCGAGCAAAGTCGGGACAAGTCGGGACGGGGACAGGGACAGGGATAGGAATGGTGCGAATGCACTGCAAACTACGCAGACACCTGGTGTGAGGCGAGGCGAGGCGAGGCGAGGCGAGGCGAGGCGAGGAAGCCCACATCGCTACCAGTGGGCCCTCCAGCACGACACTGCCGCACCCCGCACAGGCCCTCCGCTGAACACCAGGGACAAGATGCGTCCTCCGCTAGTGTCGAAGGCTGACCGCGCCCAGCGAATGACAGGGGGTGCAACGAGCAGCAGTGCGTCCCACACACGCGGCGGTGCGCCCGCCAATTCGGCCGTCACTCTGCTGGGACGCCGGGCGCGCCTCCCCGCGCCGTTCTCGAGGAACTGGCGGTTGCGAAAGGAAGCGCTTTCGTCAAATGCGGCCGAAAACTAACATTTTGTGTGTTGGGAGAAAAGCCGAACGCGAATTCTGCCGTGCTCCTTTATTAGAGAGCGCCAACGGCCATACCATGATGAATACACCGGTTCTCGTCCGATCACCGAAGTTAAGCATCATCGGGCCCGGCTAGTACTTGGATGGGTGACCGCCTGGGAAACCCGGGTGCTGTTGGCTCCCTTCCTGTTTTTTTTTTTTTGTTATGTCGCCAGCCCAATTTTCAAACTACCTTTCTGTTGTGACAAAGATGCTTCCTTAAGCCTTTTAAACTACTGTAATGGTACGAAAATGCAGTAATTAACTCAGTTTGAGGGAGAATGTGCTAACCAAGTTTGCCAAGAAGACTTTGAAAACGACAAAACAGTACGAATCGGCAGGTGACTTCTGAAATACGTCACCGCCTATTGTTGTGTAGGAGTTTAGAGTTCCAAATTTGATTTGTAACCACGAATTTATTCCTTAGTCGTCTCGTCTCGTCTCGTCTCGTCTCGTCCCGCAGACGTTTGTCGTGCTTGCGCTGTCATATGGACCACGACCCGAGCGGCAGCGAGCGGCAGTCGAGCAAAGTCGGGACAAGTCGGGACGGGGACAGGGACAGGGATAGGAATGGTGCGAATGCACTGCAAACTACGCAGACACCTGGTGTGAGGCGAGGCGAGGCGAGGCGAGGCGAGGAAGCCCACATCGCTACCAGTGGGCCCTCCAGCACGACACTGCCGCACCCCGCACAGGCCCTCCGCTGAACACCAGGGACAAGATGCGTCCTCCGCTAGTGTCGAAGGCTGACCGCGCCCAGCGAATGACAGGGGGTGCAACGAGCAGCAGTGCGTCCCACACACGCGGCGGTGCGCCCGCCAATTCGGCCGTCACTCTGCTGGGACGCCGGGCGCGCCTCCCCGCGCCGTTCTCGAGGAACTGGCGGTTGCGAAAGGAAGCGCTTTCGTCAAATGCGGCCGAAAACTAACATTTTGTGTGTTGGGAGAAAAGCCGAACGCGAATTCTGCCGTGCTCCTTTATTAGAGAGCGCCAACGGCCATACCATGATGAATACACCGGTTCTCGTCCGATCACCGAAGTTAAGCATCATCGGGCCCGGCTAGTACTTGGATGGGTGACCGCCTGGGAAACCCGGGTGCTGTTGGCTCCCTTCCTGTTTTTTTTTTTTTGTTATGTCGCCAGCCCAATTTTCAAACTACCTTTCTGTTGTGACAAAGATGCTTCCTTAAGCCTTTTAAACTACTGTAATGGTACGAAAATGCAGTAATTAACTCAGTTTGAGGGAGAATGTGCTAACCAAGTTTGCCAAGAAGACTTTGAAAACGACAAAACAGTACGAATCGGCAGGTGACTTCTGAAATACGTCACCGCCTATTGTTGTGTAGGAGTTTAGAGTTCCAAATTTGATTTGTAACCACGAATTTATTCCTTAGTCGTCTCGTCTCGTCTCGTCTCGTCTCGTCCCGCAGACGTTTGTCGTGCTTGCGCTGTCATATGGACCACGACCCGAGCGGCAACGAGCGGCAGTCGAGCAAAGTCGGGACAAGTCGGGACGGGGACAGGGACAGGGATAGGAATGGTGCGAATGCACTGCAAACTACGCAGACACCTGGTGTGAGGCGAGGCGAGGCGAGGCGAGGCGAGGCGAGGCGAGGAAGCCCACATCGCTACCAGTGGGCCCTCCAGCACGACACTGCCGCACCCCGCACAGGCCCTCCGCTGAACACCAGGGACAAGATGCGTCCTCCGCTAGTGTCGAAGGCTGACCGCGCCCAGCGAATGACAGGGGGTGCAACGAGCAGCAGTGCGTCCCACACACGCGGCGGTGCGCCCGCCAATTCGGCCGTCACTCTGCTGGGACGCCGGGCGCGCCTCCCCGCGCCGTTCTCGAGGAACTGGCGGTTGCGAAAGGAAGCGCTTTCGTCAAATGCGGCCGAAAACTAACATTTTGTGTGTTGGGAGAAAAGCCGAACGCGAATTCTGCCGTGCTCCTTTATTAGAGAGCGCCAACGGCCATACCATGATGAATACACCGGTTCTCGTCCGATCACCGAAGTTAAGCATCATCGGGCCCGGCTAGTACTTGGATGGGTGACCGCCTGGGAAACCCGGGTGCTGTTGGCTCCCTTCCTGTTTTTTTTTTTTTGTTATGTCGCCAGCCCAATTTTCAAACTACCTTTCTGTTGTGACAAAGATGCTTCCTTAAGCCTTTTAAACTACTGTAATGGTACGAAAATGCAGTAATTAACTCAGTTTGAGGGAGAATGTGCTAACCAAGTTTGCCAAGAAGACTTTGAAAACGACAAAACAGTACGAATCGGCAGGTGACTTCTGAAATACGTCACCGCCTATTGTTGTGTAGGAGTTTAGAGTTCCAAATTTGATTTGTAACCACGAATTTATTCCTTAGTCGTCTCGTCTCGTCTCGTCTCGTCTCGTCCCGCAGACGTTTGTCGTGCTTGCGCTGTCATATGGACCACGACCCGAGCGGCAGCGAGCGGCAGTCGAGCAAAGTCGGGACAAGTCGGGACGGGGACAGGGACAGGGATAGGAATGGTGCGAATGCACTGCAAACTACGCAGACACCTGGTGTGAGGCGAGGCGAGGCGAGGCGAGGCGAGGCGAGGCGAGGAAGCCCACATCGCTACCAGTGGGCCCTCCAGCACGACACTGCCGCACCCCGCACAGGCCCTCCGCTGAACACCAGGGACAAGATGCGTCCTCCGCTAGTGTCGAAGGCTGACCGCGCCCAGCGAATGACAGGGGGTGCAACGAGCAGCAGTGCGTCCCACACACGCGGCGGTGCGCCCGCCAATTCGGCCGTCACTCTGCTGGGACGCCGGGCGCGCCTCCCCGCGCCGTTCTCGAGGAACTGGCGGTTGCGAAAGGAAGCGCTTTCGTCAAATGCGGCCGAAAACTAACATTTTGTGTGTTGGGAGAAAAGCCGAACGCGAATTCTGCCGTGCTCCTTTATTAGAGAGCGCCAACGGCCATACCATGATGAATACACCGGTTCTCGTCCGATCACCGAAGTTAAGCATCATCGGGCCCGGCTAGTACTTGGATGGGTGACCGCCTGGGAAACCCGGGTGCTGTTGGCTCCCTTCCTGTTTTTTTTTTTTTTTGTTATGTCGCCAGCCCAATTTTCAAACTACCTTTCTGTTGTGACAAAGATGCTTCCTTAAGCCTTTTAAACTACTGTAATGGTACGAAAATGCAGTAATTAACTCAGTTTGAGGGAGAATGTGCTAACCAAGTTTGCCAAGAAGACTTTGAAAACGACAAAACAGTACGAATCGGCAGGTGACTTCTGAAATACGTCACCGCCTATTGTTGTGTAGGAGTTTAGAGTTCCAAATTTGATTTGTAACCACGAATTTATTCCTTAGTCGTCTCGTCTCGTCTCGTCTCGTCTCGTCCCGCAGACGTTTGTCGTGCTTGCGCTGTCATATGGACCACGACCCGAGCGGCAGCGAGCGGCAGTCGAGCAAAGTCGGGACAAGTCGGGACGGGGACAGGGACAGGGATAGGAATGGTGCGAATGCACTGCAAACTACGCAGACACCTGGTGTGAGGCGAGGCGAGGCGAGGCGAGGCGAGGCGAGGCGAGGAAGCCCACATCGCTACCAGTGGGCCCTCCAGCACGACACTGCCGCACCCCGCACAGGCCCTCCGCTGAACACCAGGGACAAGATGCGTCCTCCGCTAGTGTCGAAGGCTGACCGCGCCCAGCGAATGACAGGGGGTGCAACGAGCAGCAGTGCGTCCCACACACGCGGCGGTGCGCCCGCCAATTCGGCCGTCACTCTGCTGGGACGCCGGGCGCGCCTCCCCGCGCCGTTCTCGAGGAACTGGCGGTTGCGAAAGGAAGCGCTTTCGTCAAATGCGGCCGAAAACTAACATTTTGTGTGTTGGGAGAAAAGCCGAACGCGAATTCTGCCGTGCTCCTTTATTAGAGAGCGCCAACGGCCATACCATGATGAATACACCGGTTCTCGTCCGATCACCGAAGTTAAGCATCATCGGGCCCGGCTAGTACTTGGATGGGTGACCGCCTGGGAAACCCGGGTGCTGTTGGCTCCCTTCCTGTTTTTTTTTTTTTTTGTTATGTCGCCAGCCCAATTTTCAAACTACCTTTCTGTTGTGACAAAGATGCTTCCTTAAGCCTTTTAAACTACTGTAATGGTACGAAAATGCAGTAATTAACTCAGTTTGAGGGAGAATGTGCTAACCAAGTTTGCCAAGAAGACTTTGAAAACGACAAAACAGTACGAATCGGCAGGTGACTTCTGAAATACGTCACCGCCTATTGTTGTGTAGGAGTTTAGAGTTCCAAATTTGATTTGTAACCACGAATTTATTCCTTAGTCGTCTCGTCTCGTCTCGTCTCGTCTCGTCCCGCAGACGTTTGTCGTGCTTGCGCTGTCATATGGACCACGACCCGAGCGGCAGCGAGCGGCAGTCGAGCAAAGTCGGGACAAGTCGGGACGGGGACAGGGACAGGGATAGGAATGGTGCGAATGCACTGCAAACTACGCAGACACCTGGTGTGAGGCGAGGCGAGGCGAGGCGAGGCGAGGCGAGGCGAGGAAGCCCACATCGCTACCAGTGGGCCCTCCAGCACGACACTGCCGCACCCCGCACAGGCCCTCCGCTGAACACCAGGGACAAGATGCGTCCTCCGCTAGTGTCGAAGGCTGACCGCGCCCAGCGAATGACAGGGGGTGCAACGAGCAGCAGTGCGTCCCACACACGCGGCGGTGCGCCCGCCAATTCGGCCGTCACTCTGCTGGGACGCCGGGCGCGCCTCCCCGCGCCGTCCTCGAGGAACTGGCGGTTGCGAAAGGAAGCGCTTTCGTCAAATGCGGCCGAAAACTAACATTTTGTGTGTTGGGAGAAAAGCCGAACGCGAATTCTGCCGTGCTCCTTTATTAGAGAGCGCCAACGGCCATACCATGATGAATACACCGGTTCTCGTCCGATCACCGAAGTTAAGCATCATCTGGCCCGGCTAGTACTTGGATGGGTGACCGCCTGGGAAACCCGGGTGCTGTTGGCTCCCTTCCTGTTTTTTTTTTTTTGTTATGTCGCCAGCCCAATTTTCAAACTACCTTTCTGCTGTGACAAAGATGCTTCCTTAAGCCTTTTAAACTACTGTAATGGTACGAAAATGCAGTAATTAACTCAGTTTGAGGGAGAATGTGCTAACCAAGTTTGCCAAGAAGACTTTGAAAACGACAAAACAGTACGAATCGGCAGGTGATTTCTGAAATACGTCACCGCCTATTGTTGTGTAGGAGTGTAGAGTTCCAAATTTGATTTGTAACCACGAATTTATTCCTTAGTCGTCTCGTCTCGTCTCGTCTCGTCTCGTCCCGCAGACGTTTGTCGTGCTTGCGCTGTCATATGGACCACGACCCGAGCGGCAGCGAGCGGCAGTCGAGCAAAGTCGGGACAAGTCGGGACGGGGACAGGGACAGGGATAGGAATGGTGCGAATGCACTGCAAACTACGCAGACACCTGGTGTGAGGCAAGGCGAGGCGAGGCGAGGCGAGGCGAGGCGAGGAAGCCCACATCGCTACCAGTGGGCCCTCCAGCACGACACTGCCGCACCCCGCACAGGCCCTCCGCTGAACACCAGGGACAAGATGCGTCCTCCGCTAGTGTCGAAGGCTGACCGCGCCCAGCGAATGACAGGGGGTGCAACGAGCAGCAGTGCGTCCCACACACGCGGCGGTGCGCCCGCCAATTCGGCCGTCACTCTGCTGGGACGCCGGGCGCGCCTCCCCGCGCCGTCCTCGAGGAACTGGCGGTTGCGAAAGGAAGCGCTTTCGTCAAATGCGGCCGAAAACTAACATTTTGTGTGTTGGGAGAAAAGCCGAACGCGAATTCTGCCGTGCTCCTTTATTAGAGAGCGCCAACGGCCATACCATGATGAATACACCGGTTCTCGTCCGATCACCGAAGTTAAGCATCATCTGGCCCGGCTAGTACTTGGATGGGTGACCGCCTGGGAAACCCGGGTGCTGTTGGCTCCCTTCCTGTTTTTTTTTTTTGTTATGTCGCCAGCCCAATTTTCAAACTACCTTTCTGCTGTGACAAAGATGCTTCCTTAAGCCTTTTAAACTACTGTAATGGTACGAAAATGCAGTAATTAACTCAGTTTGAGGGAGAATGTGCTAACCAAGTTTGCCAAGAAGACTTTGAAAACGACAAAACAGTACGAATCGGCAGGTGATTTCTGAAATACGTCACCGCCTATTGTTGTGTAGGAGTGTAGAGTTCCAAATTTGATTTGTAACCACGAATTTATTCCTTAGTCGTCTCGTCTCGTCTCGTCTCGTCTCGTCCCGCAGACGTTTGTCGTGCTTGCGCTGTCATATGGACCACGACCCGAGCGGCAGCGAGCGGCAGTCGAGCAAAGTCGGGACAAGTCGGGACGGGGACAGGGACAGGGATAGGAATGGTGCGAATGCACTGCAAACTACGCAGACACCTGGTGTGAGGCAAGGCGAGGCGAGGCGAGGCGAGGCGAGGCGAGGAAGCCCACATCGCTACCAGTGGGCCCTCCAGCACGACACTGCCGCACCCCGCACAGGCCCTCCGCTGAACACCAGGGACAAGATGCGTCCTCCGCTAGTGTCGAAGGCTGACCGCGCCCAGCGAATGACAGGGGGTGCAACGAGCAGCAGTGCGTCCCACACACGCGGCGGTGCGCCCGCCAATTCGGCCGTCACTCTGCTGGGACGCCGGGCGCGCCTCCCCGCGCCGTCCTCGAGGAACTGGCGGTTGCGAAAGGAAGCGCTTTCGTCAAATGCGGCCGAAAACTAACATTTTGTGTGTTGGGAGAAAAGCCGAACGCGAATTCTGCCGTGCTCCTTTATTAGAGAGCGCCAACGGCCATACCATGATGAATACACCGGTTCTCGTCCGATCACCGAAGTTAAGCATCATCTGGCCCGGCTAGTACTTGGATGGGTGACCGCCTGGGAAACCCGGGTGCTGTTGGCTCCCTTCCTGTTTTTTTTTTTTTTTGTTATGTCGCCAGCCCAATTTTCAAACTACCTTTCTGCTGTGACAAAGATGCTTCCTTAAGCCTTTTAAACTACTGTAATGGTACGAAAATGCAGTAATTAACTCAGTTTGAGGGAGAATGTGCTAACCAAGTTTGCCAAGAAGACTTTGAAAACGACAAAACAGTACGAATCGGCAGGTGATTTCTGAAATACGTCACCGCCTATTGTTGTGTAGGAGTGTAGAGTTCCAAATTTGATTTGTAACCACGAATTTATTCCTTAGTCGTCTCGTCTCGTCTCCTCTCGTCTCGTCCCGCAGACGTTTGTCGTGCTTGCGCTGTCATATGGACCACGACCCGAGCGGCAGCGAGCGGCAGTCGAGCAAAGTCGGGACAAGTCGGGACGGGGACAGGGACAGGGATAGGAATGGTGCGAATGCACTGCAAACTACGCAGACACCTGGTGTGAGGCGAGGCGAGGCGAGGCGAGGCGAGGCGAGGCGAGGAAGCCCACATCGCTACCAGTGGGCCCTCCAGCACGACACTGCCGCACCCCGCACAGGCCCTCCGCTGAACACCAGGGACAAGATGCGTCCTCCGCTAGTGTCGAAGGCTGACCGCGCCCAGCGAATGACAGGGGGTGCAACGAGCAGCAGTGCGTCCCACACACGCGGCGGTGCGCCCGCCAATTCGGCCGTCACTCTGCTGGGACGCCGGGCGCGCCTCCCCGCGCCGTCCTCGAGGAACTGGCGGTTGCGAAAGGAAGCGCTTTCGTCAAATGCGGCCGAAAACTAACATTTTGTGTGTTGGGAGAAAAGCCGAACGCGAATTCTGCCGTGCTCCTTTATTAGAGAGCGCCAACGGCCATACCATGATGAATACACCGGTTCTCGTCCGATCACCGAAGTTAAGCATCATCTGGCCCGGCTAGTACTTGGATGGGTGACCGCCTGGGAAACCCGGGTGCTGTTGGCTCCCTTCCTGTTTTTTTTTTTTTTTTTGTTATGTCGCCAGCCCAATTTTCAAACTACCTTTCTGCTGTGACAAAGATGCTTCCTTAAGCCTTTTAAACTACTGTAATGGTACGAAAATGCAGTAATTAACTCA
The DNA here is from genome assembly GCF_023864275.1 of Schistocerca cancellata. Lineage (NCBI taxonomy): Eukaryota > Metazoa > Arthropoda > Insecta > Orthoptera > Acrididae > Schistocerca > Schistocerca cancellata. The sequence goes on along the minus strand of NC_064634.1, from coordinate 521,363,894 downwards.
GTTTGAGGGAGAATGTGCTAACCAAGTTTGCCAAGAAGACTTTGAAAACGACAAAACAGTACGAATCGGCAGGTGATTTCTGAAATACGTCACCGCCTATTGTTGTGTAGGAGTGTAGAGTTCCAAATTTGATTTGTAACCACGAATTTATTCCTTAGTCGTCTCGTCTCGTCTCGTCTCGTCTCGTCCCGCAGACGTTTGTCGTGCTTGCGCTGTCATATGGACCACGACCCGAGCGGCAGCGAGCGGCAGTCGAGCAAAGTCGGGACAAGTCGGGACGGGGACAGGGACAGGGATAGGAATGGTGCGAATGCACTGCAAATTACGCAGACACCTGGTGTGAGGCGAGGCGAGGCGAGGCGAGGCGAGGCGAGGCGAGGAAGCCCACATCGCTACCAGTGGGCCCTCCAGCACGACACTGCCGCACCCCGCACAGGCCCTCCGCTGAACACCAGGGACAAGATGCGTCCTCCGCTAGTGTCGAAGGCTGCACGCGCCCAGCGAATGACAGGGGGTGCAACGAGCAGCAGTGCGTCTCACACACGCGGCGGTGCGCCCGCCAATTCGGCCGTCACTCTGCTGGGACGCCGGGCGCGCCTCCCCGCGCCGTCCTCGAGGAACTGGCGGTTGCGGAAGGAAGCGCTTTCGTCAAATGCGGCCGAAAACTAACATTTTGTGTGGTGGGAGATAAGCCGAACGCGAATTCTGCCGTGCTCCTACATTAGATGAGCGCCAACGGCCATACCATGATGAATACACCGGTTCTCGTCCGATCACCGAAGTTAAGCATCATCGGGCCCGGCTAGTACTTGGATGGGTGACCGCCTGGGAAACCCGGGTGCTGTTGGCTCCCTTCCTGTTTTTTTTTTTTTTTTGTTATGTCGCCAGCCCAATTTTCAAACTACCTTTCTGTTGTGACAAAGATGCTTCCTTAAGCCTTTTAAACTACTGTAATGGTACGAAAATGCAGTAATTAACTCAGTTTGAGGGAGAATGTGCTAACCAAGTTTGCCAAGAAGACTTTGAAAACGACAAAACAGTACGAATCGGCAGGTGACTTCTGAAATACGTCACCGCCTATTGTTGTGTAGGAGTTTAGAGTTCCAAATTTGATTTGTCACCACGAATTTATTCCTTAGTCGTCTCGTCTCGTCTCGTCTCGTCTCGTCCCGCAGACGTTTGTCGTGCTTGCGCTGTCATATGGACCACGACCCGAGCGGCAGCGAGCGGCAGTCGAGCAAAGTCGGGACAAGTCGGGACGGGGACAGGGACAGGGATAGGAATGGTGCGAATGCACTGCAAACTACGCAGACACCTGGTGTGAGGCGAGGCGAGGCGAGGCGAGGCGAGGCGAGGCGAGGAAGCCCACATCGCTACCAGTGGGCCCTCCAGCACGACACTGCCGCACCCCGCACAGGCCCTCCGCTGAACACCAGGGACAAGATGCGTCCTCCGCTAGTGTCGAAGGCTGACCGCGCCCAGCGAATGACAGGGGGTGCAACGAGCAGCAGTGCGTCTCACACACGCGGCGGTGCGCCCGCCAATTCGGCCGTCACTCTGCTGGGACGCCGGGCGCGCCTCCCCGCGCCGTCCTCGAGGAACTGGCGGTTGCGAAAGGAAGCGCTTTCGTCAAATGCGGCCGAAAACTAACATTTTGTGTGTTGGGAGAAAAGCCGAACGCGAATTCTGCCGTGCTCCTTTATTAGAGAGCGCCAACGGCCATACCATGATGAATACACCGGTTCTCGTCCGATCACCGAAGTTAAGCATCATCTGGCCCGGCTAGTACTTGGATGGGTGACCGCCTGGGAAACCCGGGTGCTGTTGGCTCCCTTCCTGTTTTTTTTTTTTTTGTTATGTCGCCAGCCCAATTTTCAAACTACCTTTCTGCTGTGACAAAGATGCTTCCTTAAGCCTTTTAAACTACTGTAATGGTACGAAAATGCAGTAATTAACTCAGTTTGAGGGAGAATGTGCTAACCAAGTTTGCCAAGAAGACTTTGAAAACGACAAAACAGTACGAATCGGCAGGTGATTTCTGAAATACGTCACCGCCTATTGTTGTGTAGGAGTGTAGAGTTCCAAATTTGATTTGTAACCACGAATTTATTCCTTAGTCGTCTCGTCTCGTCTCGTCTCGTCTCGTCCCGCAGACGTTTGTCGTGCTTGCGCTGTCATATGGACCACGACCCGAGCGGCAGCGAGCGGCAGTCGAGCAAAGTCGGGACAAGTCGGGACGGGGACAGGGACAGGGATAGGAATGGTGCGAATGCACTGCAAACTACGCAGACACCTGGTGTGAGGCGAGGCGAGGCGAGGCGAGGCGAGGCGAGGCGAGGAAGCCCACATCGCTACCAGTGGGCCCTCCAGCACGACACTGCCGCACCCCGCACAGGCCCTCCGCTGAACACCAGGGACAAGATGCGTCCTCCGCTAGTGTCGAAGGCTGACCGCGCCCAGCGAATGACAGGGGGTGCAACGAGCAGCAGTGCGTCCCACACACGCGGCGGTGCGCCCGCCAATTCGGCCGTCACTCTGCTGGGACGCCGGGCGCGCCTCCCCGCGCCGTCCTCGAGGAACTGGCGGTTGCGAAAGGAAGCGCTTTCGTCAAATGCGGCCGAAAACTAACATTTTGTGTGTTGGGAGAAAAGCCGAACGCGAATTCTGCCGTGCTCCTTTATTAGAGAGCGCCAACGGCCATACCATGATGAATGCACCGGTTCTCGTCCGATCACCGAAGTTAAGCATCATCTGGCCCGGCTAGTACTTGGATGGGTGACCGCCTGGGAAACCCGGGTGCTGTTGGCTCCCTTCCTGTTTTTTTTTTTTTGTTATGTCGCCAGCCCAATTTTCAAACTACCTTTCTGCTGTGACAAAGATGCTTCCTTAAGCCTTTTAAACTACTGTAATGGTACGAAAATGCAGTAATTAACTCAGTTTGAGGGAGAATGTGCTAACCAAGTTTGCCAAGAAGACTTTGAAAACGACAAAACAGTACGAATCGGCAGGTGATTTCTGAAATACGTCACCGCCTATTGTTGTGTAGGAGTGTAGAGTTCCAAATTTGATTTGTAACCACGAATTTATTCCTTAGTCGTCTCGTCTCGTCTCGTCTCGTCCCGCAGACGTTTGTCGTCCTTGCGCTGTCATATGGACCACGACCCGAGCGGCAGCGAGCGGCAGTCGAGCAAAGTCGGGACAAGTCGGGACGGGGACAGGGACAGGGATAGGAATGGTGCGAATGCACTGCAAACTACGCAGACACCTGGTGTGAGGCGAGGCGAGGCGAGGCGAGGCGAGGCGAGGCGAGGAAGCCCACATCGCTACCAGTGGGCCCTCCAGCACGACACTGCCGCACCCCGCACAGGCCCTCCGCTGAACACCAGGGACAAGATGCGTTCTCCGCTAGTGTCGAAGGCTGACCGCGCCCAGCGAATGACAGGGGGTGCAACGAGCAGCAGTGCGTCTCACACACGCGGCGGTGCGCCCGCCAATTCGGCCGTCACTCTGCTGGGACGCCGGGCGCGCCTCCCCGCGCCGTCCTCGAGGTCTGGCGGTTGCGGAAGGAAGCGCTTTCGTCAAATGCGGCCGAAAACTAACATTTTGTGTGTTGGGAGAAAAGCCGAAAGCGAATTCTGCCGTGCTCCTACATTAGATGAGCGCCAACGGCCATACCATGATGAATACACCGGTTCTCGTCCGATCACCGAAGTTAAGCATCCTCGGGCCCGGCTAGTACTTGGATGGGTGACCGCCTGGAAAACCCGGGTGCTGTTGGCTCCCTTCCTTTTTTTTTTTTGTTATGTCGCCAGCCCAATTTTCAAACTACATTTCTGTTGTGACAAAGATGCTTCCTTAAGCCTTTTAAACTACTGTAATGGTACGAAAATGCAGTAATTAACTCAGTTTGAGGGAGAATGTGCTAACCAAGTTTGCCAAGAAGACTTTGAAAACGACAAAACAGTACGAATCGGCAGGTGATTTCTGAAATACGTCACCGCCTATTATTGTGTAGGAGTTTAGAGTTCCGAATTTGATTTGTAACCACGAATTTATTCCTTAGTCGTCTCGTCTCGTCTCGTCTCGTCTCGTCCCGCAGACGTTTGTCGTGCTTGCGCTGTCATATGGACCACGACCCGAGCGGCAGCGAGCGGCAGTCGAGCAAAGTCGGGACAAGTCGGGACGGGGACAGGGACAGGGATAGGAATGGTGCGAATGCACTGCAAACTACGCAGACACCTGGTGTGAGGCGAGGCGAGGCGAGGCGAGGCGAGGCGAGGAAGCCCACATCGCTACCAGTGGGCCCTCCAGCACGACACTGCCGCACCCCGCACAGGCCCTCCGCTGAACACCAGGGACAAGATGCGTCCTCCGCTAGTGTCGAAGGCTGACCGCGCCCAGCGAATGACAGGGGGTGCAACGAGCAGCAGTGCGTCTCACACACGCGGCGGTGCGCCCGCCAATTCGGCCGTCACTCTGCTGGGACGCCGGGCGCGCCTCCCCGCGCCGTCCTCGAGGAACTGGCGGTTGCGAAAGGAAGCGCTTTCGTCAAATGCGGCCGAAAACTAACATTTTGTGTGTTGGGAGAAAAGCCGAACGCGAATTCTGCCGTGCTCCTTTATTAGAGAGCGCCAACGGCCATACCATGATGAATACACCGGTTCTCGTCCGATCACCGAAGTTAAGCATCATCGGGCCCGGCTAGTACTTGGATGGGTGACCGCCAAGGAAACCCGGGTGCTGTTGGCTCCCTTCCTGTTTTTTTTTTTTTTTTGTTATGTCGCCATCCCAATTTTCAAACTACCTTTCTGTTGTGACAAAGATGCTTCCTTAAGCCCTTTAAACTACTGTAATGGTACGAAAATGCAGTAATTAACTCAGTTTGAGGGAGAATGTGCTAACCAAGTTTGCCAAGAAGACTTTGAAAACGACAAAACAGTACGAATCGGCAGGTGATTTCTGAAATACGTCACCGCCTATTGTTGTGTAGGAATGTAGAGTTCCAAATTTGATTTGTAACCAGGAATTTATTACTTAGTCGTCTCGTCTCGTCTCGTCTCGTCCCGCAGACGTTTGTCGTCCTTGCGCTGTCATATGGACCACGACCCGAGCGGCAGCGAGCGGCAGTCGAGCAAAGTCGGGACAAGTCGGGACGGGGACAGGGACAGGGATAGGAATGGTGCGAATGCACTGCAAACTACGCAGACACCTGGTGTGAGGCGAGGCGAGGCGAGGCGAGGCGAGGCGAGGCGAGGCGAGGAAGCCCACATCGCTACCAGTGGGCCCTCCTGCACGACACTGCCGCACCCCGCACAGGCCCTCCGCTGAACACCAGGGACAAGATGCGTCCTCCGCAAGTGTCGAAGGCTGCACGCGCCCAGCGAATGACAGGGGGTGCAACGAGCAGCAGTGCGTCTCACACACGCGGCGGTGCGCCCGCCAATTCGGCCGTCACTCTGCTGGGACGCCGGGCGACCCACCCCGCGCCGTTCTCGAAGAACTGGCGGTTCCGGAAGGAAGCGCTTTCGTCAATTGCGGCCGAAAACTAACATTATGTGTGTTGGGAGAAAAGCCGAACTCGAATTCTGCCGTGCTCCTACATTAGATGAGCGCCAACGGCCATACCATGATGAATACAGCGGTTCTCGTCCGATCTCCGAAGTTAAGCATCTTCGGGCCCGGCTAGTACTTGGATGGGTGACCGCCTGGGAAACCCGGGTGCTTTTGGCTCCCTTCCTGTTTTTTTTTTTTTTTTTGTTATGTCGCCAGCCCAATTTTCAAACTACCTTTCTGTTGTAACAAAGATGCTTCCTTAAGCCTTTTAAACTACTGTAATGGTACGAAAATGCAGTAATTAACTCAGTTTGAGGGAGAATGTGCTAACCAAGTTTGCCAAGAAGACTTTGAAAACGACAAAACAGTACGAATCGGCAGGTGATTTCTGAAATACGTCACCACCTATTGTTGTGTAGGAGTGTAGAGTTCCAAATATGATTTGTAACCAGGAATTTATTACTTAGTCGTCTCGTCTCGTCTCGTCTCGTCCCGCAGACGTTTGTCGTGCTTGCGCTGTCATATGGACCACGACCCGAGCGGCAGCGAGCGGCAGTCGAGCAAAGTCGGGACAAGTCGGGACGGGGACAGGGACAGGGATAGGAATGGTGCGAATGCACTGCAAACTACGCAGACACCTGGTGTGAGGCGAGGCGAGGCGAGGCGTGGCGAGGCGAGGAAGCCCACATCGCTACCAGTGGGCCCTCCAGCACGACACTGCCACACCCCGCACAGGCCCTCCGCTGAACACCAGGGACAAGATGCGTCCTCCGCAAGTGTCGAAGGCTGCACGCGCCCAGCGAATGACAGGGGGTGCAACGAGCAGCAGTGCGTCTCACACACGCGGCGGTGCGCCCGCCAATTCGGCCGTCACTCTGCTGGGACGCCGGGCGACCCACCCCGCGCCGTTCTCGAAGAACTGGCGGTTCCGGAAGGAAGCGCTTTCGTCAATTGCGGCCGAAAACTAACATTATGTGTGTTGGGAGAAAAGCCGAACTCGAATTCTGCCGTGCTCCTACATTAGATGAGCGCCAACGGCCATACCATGATGAATACAGCGGTTCTCGTCCGATCTCCGAAGTTAAGCATCTTCGGGCCCGGCTAGTACTTGGATGGGTGACCGCCTGGGAAACCCGGGTGCTTTTGGCTCCCTTCCTGTTTTTTTTTTTTTTTTTGTTATGTCGCCAGCCCAATTTTCAAACTACCTTTCTGTTGTGACAAAGATGCTTCCTTAAGCCTTTTAAACTACTGTAATGGTACGAAAATGCAGTAATTAACTCAGTTTGAGGGAGAATGTGCTAACCAAGTTTGCCAAGAAGACTTTGAAAACGACAAAACAGTACGAATCGGCAGGTGATTTCTGAAATACGTCACCGCCTATTGTTGTGTAGGAGTGTAGAGTTCCAAATTTGATTTGTAACCAGGAATTTATTACTTAGTCGTCTCGTCTCGTCTCGTCTCGTCCCGCAGACGTTTGTCGTGCTTGCGCTGTCATATGGACCACGACCCGAGCGGCAGCGAGCGGCAGTCGAGCAAAGTCGGGACAAGTCGGGATGGGGACAGGGACAGGGATAGGAATGGTGCGAATGCACTGCAAACTACGCAGACACCTGGTGTGAGGCGAGGCGAGGCGAGGCGAGGCGAGGCGAGGCGAGGAAGCCCACATCGCTATTAGTGGGCCCTCCAGCACGACACTGCCGTACCCCGCACAGGCCCTCCGCTGAACACCAGGGACAAGATGCGTCCTCCGCTAGTGTCGAAGGCTGACCGCGCCCAGCGAATGACAGGGGGTGCAACGAGCAGCAGTGCGTCTCACACACGCGGCGGTGCGCCCGCCAATTCGGCCGTCACTCTGCTGGGACGTCGGGCGCGCCTCCCCGCGCCGTCCTCGAGGAACTGGCGGTTGCGAAAGGAAGCGCTTTCGTCAAATGCGGCCGAAAACTAACATTTTGTGTGTTGGGAGAAAAGCCGAACGCGAATTCTGCCGTGCTCCTTTATTAGAGAGCGCCAACGGCCATACCATGATGAATACACCGGTTCTCGTCCGATCACCGAAGTTAAGCATCATCGGGCCCGGCTAGTACTTGGATGGGTGACCGCCTGGGAAACCCGGGTGCTGTTGGCTCCCTTCCTGTTTTTTTTTTTTTTGTTATGTCGCCAGCCCAATTTTCAAACTACCTTTCTGTTGTAACAAAGATGCTTCCTTAAGCCCTTTAAACTACTGTAATGGTACGAAAATGCAGTAATTAACTCAGTTTGAGGGAGAATGTGCTAACCAAGTTTGCCAAGAAGACTTTGAAAACGACAAAACAGTACGAATCGGCAGGTGATTTCTGAAATACGTCACCGCCTATTGTTGTGTAGGAATGTAGAGTTCCAAATTTGATTTGTAACCAGGAATTTATTACTTAGTCGTCTCGTCTCGTCTCGTCTCGTCCCGCAGACGTTTGTCGTGCTTGCGCTGTCATATGGACCACGACCCGAGCGGCAGCGAGCGGCAGTCGAGCAAAGTCGGGACAAGTCGGGACGGGGACAGGGACAGGGATAGGAATGGTGCGAATGCACTGCAAACTACGCAGACACCTGGTGTGAGGCGAGGCGAGGCGAGGCGAGGCGAGGCGAGGCGAGGAAGCCCACATCGCTACCAGTGGGCCCTCCAGCACGACACTGCCGCACCCCGCACAGGCCCTCCGCTGAACACCAGGGACAAGATGCGTTCTCCGCTAGTGTCGAAGGCTGACCGCGCCCAGCGAATGACAGGGGGTGCAACGAGCAGCAGTGCGTCTCACACACGCGGCGGTGCGCCCGCCAATTCGGCCGTCACTCTGCTGGGACGCCGGGCGCGCCTCCCCGCGCCGTCCTCGAGGTCTGGCGGTTGCGGAAGGAAGCGCTTTCGTCAAATGCGGCCGAAAACTAACATTTTGTGTGTTGGGAGAAAAGCCGAAAGCGAATTCTGCCGTGCTCCTACATTAGATGAGCGCCAACGGCCATACCATGATGAATACACCGGTTCTCGTCCGATCACCGAAGTTAAGCATCCTCGGGCCCGGCTAGTACTTGGATGGGTGACCGCCTGGAAAACCCGGGTGCTGTTGGCTCCCTTCCTTTTTTTTTTTTGTTATGTCGCCAGCCCAATTTTCAAACTACATTTCTGTTGTGACAAAGATGCTTCCTTAAGCCTTTTAAACTACTGTAATGGTACGAAAATGCAGTAATTAACTCAGTTTGAGGGAGAATGTGCTAACCAAGTTTGCCAAGAAGACTTTGAAAACGACAAAACAGTACGAATCGGCAGGTGATTTCTGAAATACGTCACCGCCTATTATTGTGTAGGAGTTTAGAGTTCCGAATTTGATTTGTAACCACGAATTTATTCCTTAGTCGTCTCGTCTCGTCTCGTCTCGTCTCGTCCCGCAGACGTTTGTCGTGCTTGCGCTGTCATATGGACCACGACCCGAGCGGCAGCGAGCGGCAGTCGAGCAAAGTCGGGACAAGTCGGGACGGGGACAGGGACAGGGATAGGAATGGTGCGAATGCACTGCAAACTACGCAGACACCTGGTGTGAGGCGAGGCGAGGCGAGGCGTGGCGAGGCGAGGAAGCCCACATCGCTACCAGTGGGCCCTCCAGCACGACACTGCCACACCCCGCACAGGCCCTCCGCTGAACACCAGGGACAAGATGCGTCCTCCGCAAGTGTCGAAGGCTGCACGCGCCCAGCGAATGACAGGGGGTGCAACGAGCAGCAGTGCGTCTCACACACGCGGCGGTGCGCCCGCCAATTCGGCCGTCACTCTGCTGGGACGCCGGGCGACCCACCCCGCGCCGTTCTCGAAGAACTGGCGGTTCCGGAAGGAAGCGCTTTCGTCAATTGCGGCCGAAAACTAACATTATGTGTGTTGGGAGAAAAGCCGAACTCGAATTCTGCCGTGCTCCTACATTAGATGAGCGCCAACGGCCATACCATGATGAATACAGCGGTTCTCGTCCGATCTCCGAAGTTAAGCATCTTCGGGCCCGGCTAGTACTTGGATGGGTGACCGCCTGGGAAACCCGGGTGCTTTTGGCTCCCTTCCTGTTTTTTTTTTTTTTTTTGTTATGTCGCCAGCCCAATTTTCAAACTACCTTTCTGTTGTGACAAAGATGCTTCCTTAAGCCTTTTAAACTACTGTAATGGTACGAAAATGCAGTAATTAACTCAGTTTGAGGGAGAATGTGCTAACCAAGTTTGCCAAGAAGACTTTGAAAACGACAAAACAGTACGAATCGGCAGGTGATTTCTGAAATACGTCACCGCCTATTGTTGTGTAGGAGTGTAGAGTTCCAAATTTGATTTGTAACCAGGAATTTATTACTTAGTCGTCTCGTCTCGTCTCGTCTCGTCCCGCAGACGTTTGTCGTGCTTGCGCTGTCATATGGACCACGACCCGAGCGGCAGCGAGCGGCAGTCGAGCAAAGTCGGGACAAGTCGGGATGGGGACAGGGACAGGGATAGGAATGGTGCGAATGCACTGCAAACTACGCAGACACCTGGTGTGAGGCGAGGCGAGGCGAGGCGAGGCGAGGCGAGGCGAGGAAGCCCACATCGCTATTAGTGGGCCCTCCAGCACGACACTGCCGTACCCCGCACAGGCCCTCCGCTGAACACCAGGGACAAGATGCGTCCTCCGCTAGTGTCGAAGGCTGACCGCGCCCAGCGAATGACAGGGGGTGCAACGAGCAGCAGTGCGTCTCACACACGCGGCGGTGCGCCCGCCAATTCGGCCGTCACTCTGCTGGGACGTCAGGCGCGCCTCCCCGCGCCGTCCTCGAGGAACTGGCGGTTGCGAAAGGAAGCGCTTTCGTCAAATGCGGCCGAAAACTAACATTTTGTGTGTTGGGAGAAAAGCCGAACGCGAATTCTGCCGTGCTCCTTTATTAGAGAGCGCCAACGGCCATACCATGATGAATACACCGGTTCTCGTCCGATCACCGAAGTTAAGCATCATCGGGCCCGGCTAGTACTTGGATGGGTGACCGCCTGGGAAACCCGGGTGCTGTTGGCTCCCTTCCTGTTTTTTTTTTTTTTGTTATGTCGCCAGCCCAATTTTCAAACTACCTTTCTGTTGTAACAAAGATGCTTCCTTAAGCCCTTTAAACTACTGTAATGGTACGAAAATGCAGTAATTAACTCAGTTTGAGGGAGAATGTGCTAACCAAGTTTGCCAAGAAGACTTTGAAAACGACAAAACAGTACGAATCGGCAGGTGATTTCTGAAATACGTCACCGCCTATTGTTGTGTAGGAATGTAGAGTTCCAAATTTGATTTGTAACCAGGAATTTATTACTTAGTCGTCTCGTCTCGTCTCGTCTCGTCCCGCAGACGTTTGTCGTGCTTGCGCTGTCATATGGACCACGACCCGAGCGGCAGCGAGCGGCAGTCGAGCAAAGTCGGGACAAGTCGGGACGGGGACAGGGACAGGGATAGGAATGGTGCGAATGCACTGCAAACTACGCAGACACCTGGTGTGAGGCGAGGCGAGGCGAGGCGAGGCGAGGCGAGGCGAGGAAGCCCACATCGCTACCAGTGGGCCCTCCAGCACGACACTGCCGCACCCCGCACAGGCCCTCCGCTGAACACCAGGGACAAGATGCGTTCTCCGCTAGTGTCGAAGGCTGACCGCGCCCAGCGAATGACAGGGGGTGCAACGAGCAGCAGTGCGTCTCACACACGCGGCGGTGCGCCCGCCAATTCGGCCGTCACTCTGCTGGGACGCCGGGCGCGCCTCCCCGCGCCGTCCTCGAGGTCTGGCGGTTGCGGAAGGAAGCGCTTTCGTCAAATGCGGCCGAAAACTAACATTTTGTGTGTTGGGAGAAAAGCCGAAAGCGAATTCTGCCGTGCTCCTACATTAGATGAGCGCCAACGGCCATACCATGATGAATACACCGGTTCTCGTCCGATCACCGAAGTTAAGCATCCTCGGGCCCGGCTAGTACTTGGATGGGTGACCGCCTGGAAAACCCGGGTGCTGTTGGCTCCCTTCCTTTTTTTTTTTTGTTATGTCGCCAGCCCAATTTTCAAACTACATTTCTGTTGTGACAAAGATGCTTCCTTAAGCCTTTTAAACTACTGTAATGGTACGAAAATGCAGTAATTAACTCAGTTTGAGGGAGAATGTGCTAACCAAGTTTGCCAAGAAGACTTTGAAAACGACAAAACAGTACGAATCGGCAGGTGATTTCTGAAATACGTCACCGCCTATTATTGTGTAGGAGTTTAGAGTTCCGAATTTGATTTGTAACCACGAATTTATTCCTTAGTCGTCTCGTCTCGTCTCGTCTCGTCTCGTCCCGCAGACGTTTGTCGTGCTTGCGCTGTCATATGGACCACGACCCGAGCGGCAGCGAGCGGCAGTCGAGCAAAGTCGGGACAAGTCGGGACGGGGACAGGGACAGGGATAGGAATGGTGCGAATGCACTGCAAACTACGCAGACACCTGGTGTGAGGCGAGGCGAGGCGAGGCGTGGCGAGGCGAGGAAGCCCACATCGCTACCAGTGGGCCCTCCAGCACGACACTGCCACACCCCGCACAGGCCCTCCGCTGAACACCAGGGACAAGATGCGTCCTCCGCAAGTGTCGAAGGCTGCACGCGCCCAGCGAATGACAGGGGGTGCAACGAGCAGCAGTGCGTCTCACACACGCGGCGGTGCGCCCGCCAATTCGGCCGTCACTCTGCTGGGACGCCGGGCGACCCACCCCGCGCCGTTCTCGAAGAACTGGCGGTTCCGGAAGGAAGCGCTTTCGTCAATTGCGGCCGAAAACTAACATTATGTGTGTTGGGAGAAAAGCCGAACTCGAATTCTGCCGTGCTCCTACATTAGATGAGCGCCAACGGCCATACCATGATGAATACAGCGGTTCTCGTCCGATCTCCGAAGTTAAGCATCTTCGGGCCCGGCTAGTACTTGGATGGGTGACCGCCTGGGAAACCCGGGTGCTTTTGGCTCCCTTCCTGTTTTTTTTTTTTTTTTTGTTATGTCGCCAGCCCAATTTTCAAACTACCTTTCTGTTGTGACAAAGATGCTTCCTTAAGCCTTTTAAACTACTGTAATGGTACGAAAATGCAGTAATTAACTCAGTTTGAGGGAGAATGTGCTAACCAAGTTTGCCAAGAAGACTTTGAAAACGACAAAACAGTACGAATCGGCAGGTGATTTCTGAAATACGTCACCGCCTATTGTTGTGTAGGAGTGTAGAGTTCCAAATTTGATTTGTAACCAGGAATTTATTACTTAGTCGTCTCGTCTCGTCTCGTCTCGTCCCGCAGACGTTTGTCGTGCTTGCGCTGTCATATGGACCACGACCCGAGCGGCAGCGAGCGGCAGTCGAGCAAAGTCGGGACAAGTCGGGATGGGGACAGGGACAGGGATAGGAATGGTGCGAATGCACTGCAAACTACGCAGACACCTGGTGTGAGGCGAGGCGAGGCGAGGCGAGGCGAGGCGAGGCGAGGAAGCCCACATCGCTATTAGTGGGCCCTCCAGCACGACACTGCCGTACCCCGCACAGGCCCTCCGCTGAACACCAGGGACAAGATGCGTCCTCCGCTAGTGTCGAAGGCTGACCGCGCCCAGCGAATGACAGGGGGTGCAACGAGCAGCAGTGCGTCTCACACACGCGGCGGTGCGCCCGCCAATTCGGCCGTCACTCTGCTGGGACGTCGGGCGCGCCTCCCCGCGCCGTCCTCGAGGAACTGGCGGTTGCGAAAGGAAGCGCTTTCGTCAAATGCGGCCGAAAACTAACATTTTGTGTGTTGGGAGAAAAGCCGAACGCGAATTCTGCCGTGCTCCTTTATTAGAGAGCGCCAACGGCCATACCATGATGAATACACCGGTTCTCGTCCGATCACCGAAGTTAAGCATCATCGGGCCCGGCTAGTACTTGGATGGGTGACCGCCTGGGAAACCCGGGTGCTGTTGGCTCCCTTCCTGTTTTTTTTTTTTTGTTATGTCGCCAGCCCAATTTTCAAACTACCTTTCTGTTGTAACAAAGATGCTTCCTTAAGCCCTTTAAACTACTGTAATGGTACGAAAATGCAGTAATTAACTCAGTTTGAGGGAGAATGTGCTAACCAAGTTTGCCAAGAAGACTTTGAAAACGACAAAACAGTACGAATCGGCAGGTGATTTCTGAAATACGTCACCGCCTATTGTTGTGTAGGAATGTAGAGTTCCAAATTTGATTTGTAACCAGGAATTTATTACTTAGTCGTCTCGTCTCGTCTCGTCTCGTCCCGCAGACGTTTGTCGTGCTTGCGCTGTCATATGGACCACGACCCGAGCGGCAGCGAGCGGCAGTCGAGCAAAGTCGGGACAAGTCGGGACGGGGACAGGGACAGGGATAGGAATGGTGCGAATGCACTGCAAACTACGCAGACACCTGGTGTGAGGCGAGGCGAGGCGAGGCGTGGCGAGGCGAGGAAGCCCACATCGCTACCAGTGGGCCCTCCAGCACGACACTGCCACACCCCGCACAGGCCCTCCGCTGAACACCAGGGACAAGATGCGTCCTCCGCAAGTGTCGAAGGCTGCACGCGCCCAGCGAATGACAGGGGGTGCAACGAGCAGCAGTGCGTCTCACACACGCGGCGGTGCGCCCGCCAATTCGGCCGTCACTCTGCTGGGACGCCGGGCGACCCACCCCGCGCCGTTCTCGAAGAACTGGCGGTTCCGGAAGGAAGCGCTTTCGTCAATTGCGGCCGAAAACTAACATTATGTGTGTTGGGAGAAAAGCCGAACTCGAATTCTGCCGTGCTCCTACATTAGATGAGCGCCAACGGCCATACCATGATGAATACAGCGGTTCTCGTCCGATCTCCGAAGTTAAGCATCTTCGGGCCCGGCTAGTACTTGGATGGGTGACCGCCTGGGAAACCCGGGTGCTTTTGGCTCCCTTCCTGTTTTTTTTTTTTTTTTTGTTATGTCGCCAGCCCAATTTTCAAACTACCTTTCTGCTGTGACAAAGATGCTTCCTTAAGCCTTTTAAACTACTGTAATGGTACGAAAATGCAGTAATTAACTCAGTTTGAGGGAGAATGTGCTAACCAAGTTTGCCAAGAAGACTTTGAAAACGACAAAACAGTACGAATCGGCAGGTGATTTCTGAAATACGTCACCGCCTATTGTTGTGTAGGAGTGTAGAGTTCCAAATTTGATTTGTAACCAGGAATTTATTACTTAGTCGTCTCGTCTCGTCTCGTCTCGTCCCGCAGACGTTTGTCGTGCTTGCGCTGTCATATGGACCACGACCCGAGCGGCAGCGAGCGGCAGTCGAGCAAAGTCGGGACAAGTCGGGATGGGGACAGGGACAGGGATAGGAATGGTGCGAATGCACTGCAAACTACGCAGACACCTGGTGTGAGGCGAGGCGAGGCGAGGCGAGGCGAGGCGAGGCGAGGAAGCCCACATCGCTATTAGTGGGCCCTCCAGCACGACACTGCCGTACCCCGCACAGGCCCTCCGCTGAACACCAGGGACAAGATGCGTCCTCCGCTAGTGTCGAAGGCTGACCGCGCCCAGCGAATGACAGGGGGTGCAACGAGCAGCAGTGCGTCTCACACACGCGGCGGTGCGCCCGCCAATTCGGCCGTCACTCTGCTGGGACGCCGGGCGCGCCTCCCCGCGCCGTCCTCGAGGAACTGGCGGTTGCGGAAGGAAGCGCTTTCGTCAAATGCGGCCGAAAACTAACATTTTGTGTGGTGGGAGATAAGCCGAACGCGAATTCTGCCGTGCTCCTACATTAGATGAGCGCCAACGGCCATACCATGATGAATACACCGGTTCTCGTCCGATCACCGAAGTTAAGCATCATCGGGCCCGGCTAGTACTTGGATGGGTGACCGCCTGGGAAACCCGGGTGCTGTTGGCTCCCTTCCTGTTTTTTTTTTTTTGTTATGTCGCCAGCCCAACTTTCAAACTACCTTTCTGTTGTGACAAAGATGCTTCCTTAAGCCTTTTAAACTACTGTAATGGTACGAAAATGCAGTAATTAACTCAGTTTGAGGGAGAATGTGCTAACCAAGTTTGCCAAGAAGACTTTGAAAACGACAAAACAGTACGAATCGGCAGGTGATTTCTGAAATACGTCACCGCCTATTGTTGTGTAGGAGTTTAGAGTTCCGAATTTGATTTGTAACCACGAATT
The DNA here is from genome assembly GCF_023864275.1 of Schistocerca cancellata. NCBI lineage: Eukaryota > Metazoa > Arthropoda > Insecta > Orthoptera > Acrididae > Schistocerca > Schistocerca cancellata. The sequence goes on along the minus strand of NC_064634.1, from coordinate 521,348,157 downwards.
TATTCCTTAGTCGTCTCGTCTCGTCTCGTCTCGTCTCGTCTCGTCTCGCAGACGTTTGTCGTGCTTGCGCTGTCATATGGACCACGACCCGAGCGGCAGCGAGCGGCAGTCGAGCAAAGTCGGGACAAGTCGGGACGGGGACAGGGACAGGGATAGGAATGGTGCGAATGCACTGCAAACTACGCAGACACCTGGTGTGAGGCGAGGCGAGGCGAGGCGAGGCGAGGCGAGGCGAGGAAGCCCACATCGCTATTAGTGGGCCCTCCAGCACGACACTGCCGTACCCCGCACAGGCCCTCCGCTGAACACCAGGGACAAGATGCGTCCTCCGCTAGTGTCGAAGGCTGCACGCGCCCAGCGAATGACAGGGGGTGCAACGAGCAGCAGTGCGTCTCACACACGCGGCGGTGCGCCCGCCAATTCGGCCGTCACTCTGCTGGGACGTCGGGCGCGCCTCCCCGCGCCGTCCTCGAGGAACTGGCGGTTGCGAAAGGAAGCGCTTTCGTCAAATGCGGCCGAAAACTAACATTTTGTGTGTTGGGAGAAAAGCCGAACGCGAATTCTGCCGTGCTCCTTTATTAGAGAGCGCCAACGGCCATACCATGATGAATACACCGGTTCTCGTCCGATCACCGAAGTTAAGCATCATCGGGCCCGGCTAGTACTTGGATGGGTGACCGCCTGGGAAACCCGGGTGCTGTTGGCTCCCTTCCTGTTTTTTTTTTTTTTGTTATGTCGCCAGCCCAATTTTCAAACTACCTTTCTGTTGTAACAAAGATGCTTCCTTAAGCCCTTTAAACTACTGTAATGGTACGAAAATGCAGTAATTAACTCAGTTTGAGGGAGAATGTGCTAACCAAGTTTGCCAAGAAGACTTTGAAAACGACAAAACAGTACGAATCGGCAGGTGATTTCTGAATTACGTCACCGCCTATTGTTGTGTAGGAATGTAGAGTTCCAAATTTGATTTGTAACCAGGAATTTATTACTTAGTCGTCTCGTCTCGTCTCGTCTCGTCCCGCAGACGTTTGTCGTGCTTGCGCTGTCATATGGACCACGACCCGAGCGGCAGCGAGCGGCAGTCGAGCAAAGTCGGGACAAGTCGGGACGGGGACAGGGACAGGGATAGGAATGGTGCGAATGCACTGCAAACTACGCAGACACCTGGTGTGAGGCGAGGCGAGGCGAGGCGAGGCGAGGCGAGGCGAGGAAGCCCACATCGCTACCAGTGGGCCCTCCAGCACGACACTGCCGCACCCCGCACAGGTCCTCCGCTGAACACCAGGGACAAGATGCGTCCTCTGCTAGTGTCGAAGGCTGCACGCGCCCAGCGAATGACAGGGGGTGCAACGAGCAGCAGTGCGTCTCACACACGCGGCGGTGCGCCCGCCAATTCGGCCGTCACTCTGCTGGGACGCCGGGCGCGCCTCCCCGCGCCGTCCTCGAGGAACTGGCGGTTGCGGAAGGAAGCGCTTTCGTCAAATGCGGCCGAAAACTAACATTTTGTGTGGTGGGAGATAAGCCGAACGCGAATTCTGCCGTGCTCCTACATTAGATGAGCGCCAACGGCCATACCATGATGAATACAGCGGTTCTCGTCCGATCTCCGAAGTTAAGCATCTTCGGGCCCGGCTAGTACTTGGATGGGTGACCGCCTGGGAAACCCGGGTGCTTTTGGCTCCCTTCCTGTTTTTTTTTTTTTGTTATGTCGCCAGCCCAATTTTCAAACTACCTTTCTGCTGTGACAAAGATGCTTCCTTAAGCCTTTTAAACTACTGTAATGGTACGAAAATGCAGTAATTAACTCAGTTTGAGGGAGAATGTGCTAACCAAGTTTGCCAAGAAGACTTTGAAAACGACAAAACAGTACGAATCGGCAGGTGATTTCTGAAATACGTCACCGCCTATTGTTGTGTAGGAATGTAGAGTTCCAAATTTGATTTGTAACCAGGAATTTATTACTTAGTCGTCTCGTCTCGTCTCGTCTCGTCCCGCAGACGTTTGTCGTGCTTGCGCTGTCATATGGACCACGACCCGAGCGGCAGCGAGCGGCAGTCGAGCAAAGTCGGGACAAGTCGGGACGGGGACAGGGACAGGGATAGGAATGGTGCGAATGCACTGCAAACTACGCAGACACCTGGTGTGAGGCGAGGCGAGGCGAGGCGAGGCGAGGCGAGGCGAGGCGAGGAAGCCCACATCGCTACCAGTGGGCCCTCCAGCACGACACTGCCGCACCCCGCACAGGCCCTCCGCTGAACACCAGGGACAAGATGCGTTCTCCGCTAGTGTCGAAGGCTGACCGCGCCCAGCGAATGACAGGGGGTGCAACGAGCAGCAGTGCGTCTCACACACGCGGCGGTGCGCCCGCCAATTCGGCCGTCACTCTGCTGGGACGCCGGGCGCGCCTCCCCGCGCCGTCCTCGAGGTCTGGCGGTTGCGGAAGGAAGCGCTTTCGTCAAATGCGGCCGAAAACTAACATTTTGTGTGTTGGGAGAAAAGCCGAAAGCGAATTCTGCCGTGCTCCTACATTAGATGAGCGCCAACGGCCATACCATGATGAATACACCGGTTCTCGTCCGATCACCGAAGTTAAGCATCCTCGGGCCCGGCTAGTACTTGGATGGGTGACCGCCTGGAAAACCCGGGTGCTGTTGGCTCCCTTCCTTTTTTTTTTTTGTTATGTCGCCAGCCCAATTTTCAAACTACATTTCTGTTGTGACAAAGATGCTTCCTTAAGCCTTTTAAACTACTGTAATGGTACGAAAATGCAGTAATTAACTCAGTTTGAGGGAGAATGTGCTAACCAAGTTTGCCAAGAAGACTTTGAAAACGACAAAACAGTACGAATCGGCAGGTGATTTCTGAAATACGTCACCGCCTATTATTGTGTAGGAGTTTAGAGTTCCGAATTTGATTTGTAACCACGAATTTATTCCTTAGTCGTCTCGTCTCGTCTCGTCTCGTCTCGTCCCGCAGACGTTTGTCGTGCTTGCGCTGTCATATGGACCACGACCCGAGCGGCAGCGAGCGGCAGTCGAGCAAAGTCGGGACAAGTCGGGACGGGGACAGGGACAGGGATAGGAATGGTGCGAATGCACTGCAAACTACGCAGACACCTGGTGTGAGGCGAGGCGAGGCGAGGCGTGGCGAGGCGAGGAAGCCCACATCGCTACCAGTGGGCCCTCCAGCACGACACTGCCACACCCCGCACAGGCCCTCCGCTGAACACCAGGGACAAGATGCGTCCTCCGCAAGTGTCGAAGGCTGCACGCGCCCAGCGAATGACAGGGGGTGCAACAAGCAGCAGTGCGTCTCACACACGCGGCGGTGCGCCCGCCAATTCGGCCGTCACTCTGCTGGGACGCCGGGCGACCCACCCCGCGCCGTTCTCGAAGAACTGGCGGTTCCGGAAGGAAGCGCTTTCGTCAATTGCGGCCGAAAACTAACATTATGTGTGTTGGGAGAAAAGCCGAACTCGAATTCTGCCGTGCTCCTACATTAGATGAGCGCCAACGGCCATACCATGATGAATACAGCGGTTCTCGTCCGATCTCCGAAGTTAAGCATCTTCGGGCCCGGCTAGTACTTGGATGGGTGACCGCCTGGGAAACCCGGGTGCTTTTGGCTCCCTTCCTGTTTTTTTTTTTTTTTTTGTTATGTCGCCAGCCCAATTTTCAAACTACCTTTCTGTTGTGACAAAGATGCTTCCTTAAGCCTTTTAAACTACTGTAATGGTACGAAAATGCAGTAATTAACTCAGTTTGAGGGAGAATGTGCTAACCAAGTTTGCCAAGAAGACTTTGAAAACGACAAAACAGTACGAATCGGCAGGTGATTTCTGAAATACGTCACCGCCTATTGTTGTGTAGGAGTGTAGAGTTCCAAATTTGATTTGTAACCAGGAATTTATTACTTAGTCGTCTCGTCTCGTCTCGTCTCGTCCCGCAGACGTTTGTCGTGCTTGCGCTGTCATATGGACCACGACCCGAGCGGCAGCGAGCGGCAGTCGAGCAAAGTCGGGACAAGTCGGGATGGGGACAGGGACAGGGATAGGAATGGTGCGAATGCACTGCAAACTACGCAGACACCTGGTGTGAGGCGAGGCGAGGCGAGGCGAGGCGAGGCGAGGCGAGGAAGCCCACATCGCTATTAGTGGGCCCTCCAGCACGACACTGCCGTACCCCGCACAGGCCCTCCGCTGAACACCAGGGACAAGATGCGTCCTCCGCTAGTGTCGAAGGCTGACCGCGCCCAGCGAATGACAGGGGATGCAACGAGCAGCAGTGCGTCTCACACACGCGGCGGTGCGCCCGCCAATTCGGCCGTCACTCTGCTGGGACGTCGGGCGCGCCTCCCCGCGCCGTCCTCGAGGAACTGGCGGTTGCGAAAGGAAGCGCTTTCGTCAAATGCGGCCGAAAACTAACATTTTGTGTGTTGGGAGAAAAGCCGAACGCGAATTCTGCCGTGCTCCTTTATTAGAGAGCGCCAACGGCCATACCATGATGAATACACCGGTTCTCGTCCGATCACCGAAGTTAAGCATCATCGGGCCCGGCTAGTACTTGGATGGGTGACCGCCTGGGAAACCCGGGTGCTGTTGGCTCCCTTCCTGTTTTTTTTTTTTTTGTTATGTCGCCAGCCCAATTTTCAAACTACCTTTCTGTTGTAACAAAGATGCTTCCTTAAGCCCTTTAAACTACTGTAATGGTACGAAAATGCAGTAATTAACTCAGTTTGAGGGAGAATGTGCTAACCAAGTTTGCCAAGAAGACTTTGAAAACGACAAAACAGTACGAATCGGCAGGTGATTTCTGAAATACGTCACCGCCTATTGTTGTGTAGGAATGTAGAGTTCCAAATTTGATTTGTAACCAGGAATTTATTACTTAGTCGTCTCGTCTCGTCTCGTCTCGTCCCGCAGACGTTTGTCGTGCTTGCGCTGTCATATGGACCACGACCCGAGCGGCAGCGAGCGGCAGTCGAGCAAAGTCGGGACAAGTCGGGACGGGGACAGGGACAGGGATAGGAATGGTGCGAATGCACTGCAAACTACGCAGACACCTGGTGTGAGGCGAGGCGAGGCGAGGCGAGGCGAGGCGAGGCGAGGAAGCCCACATCGCTACCAGTGGGCCCTCCAGCACGACACTGCCGCACCCCGCACAGGCCCTCCGCTGAACACCAGGGACAAGATGCGTTCTCCGCTAGTGTCGAAGGCTGACCGCGCCCAGCGAATGACAGGGGGTGCAACGAGCAGCAGTGCGTCTCACACACGCGGCGGTGCGCCCGCCAATTCGGCCGTCACTCTGCTGGGACGCCGGGCGCGCCTCCCCGCGCCGTCCTCGAGGTCTGGCGGTTGCGGAAGGAAGCGCTTTCGTCAAATGCGGCCGAAAACTAACATTTTGTGTGTTGGGAGAAAAGCCGAAAGCGAATTCTGCCGTGCTCCTACATTAGATGAGCGCCAACGGCCATACCATGATGAATACACCGGTTCTCGTCCGATCACCGAAGTTAAGCATCCTCGGGCCCGGCTAGTACTTGGATGGGTGACCGCCTGGAAAACCCGGGTGCTGTTGGCTCCCTTCCTTTTTTTTTTTTGTTATGTCGCCAGCCCAATTTTCAAACTACATTTCTGTTGTGACAAAGATGCTTCCTTAAGCCTTTTAAACTACTGTAATGGTACGAAAATGCAGTAATTAACTCAGTTTGAGGGAGAATGTGCTAACCAAGTTTGCCAAGAAGACTTTGAAAACGACAAAACAGTACGAATCGGCAGGTGATTTCTGAAATACGTCACCGCCTATTATTGTGTAGGAGTTTAGAGTTCCGAATTTGATTTGTAACCACGAATTTATTCCTTAGTCGTCTCGTCTCGTCTCGTCTCGTCTCGTCCCGCAGACGTTTGTCGTGCTTGCGCTGTCATATGGACCACGACCCGAGCGGCAGCGAGCGGCAGTCGAGCAAAGTCGGGACAAGTCGGGACGGGGACAGGGACAGGGATAGGAATGGTGCGAATGCACTGCAAACTACGCAGACACCTGGTGTGAGGCGAGGCGAGGCGAGGCGAGGCGAGGCGAGGCGAGGAAGCCCACATCGCTACCAGTGGGCCCTCCAGCACGACACCGCCGCACCCCGCACAGGCCCTCCGCTGAACACCAGGGACAAGATGCGTCGTCCGCTAGTGTCGAAGGCTGACCGCGCCCAGCGAATGACAGGGGGTGCAACGAGCAGCAGTGCGTCTCACACACGCGGCGGTGCGCCCGCCAATTCGGCCGTCACTCTGCTGGGACGCCGGGCGCGCCTCCCCGCGCCGTCCTCGAGGAACTGGCGGTTGCGAAAGGAAGCGCTTTCGTCAAATGCGGCCGAAAACTAACATTTTGTGTGTTGGGAGAAAAGCCGAACGCGAATTCTGCCGTGCTCCTTTATTAGAGAGCGCCAACGGCCATACCATGATGAATACACCGGTTCTCGTCCGATCACCGAAGTTAAGCATCATTGGGCCCGGCTAGTACTTGGATGGGTGACCGCCTGGGAAACCCGGGTGCTGTTGGCTCCCTTCCTGTTTCTTTTTTTTCTTGTTATGTCGCCAGCCCATTTTTCAAACTACCTTTCTGTTGTGACAAAGATGCTTCCTTAAGCCTTTTAAACTACTGTAATGGTACGAAAATGCAGTAATTAACTCAGTTTGAGGGAGAATGTGCTAACCAAGTTTGCCAAGAAGACTTTGAAAACGACAAAACAGTACGAATCGGCAGGTGATTTCTGAAATACGTCACCGCCTATTGTTGTGTAGGAATGTAGAGTTCCAAATTTGATTTGTAACCACGAATTTATTCCTTAGTCGTCTCGTCTCGTCTCGTCTCGTCCCGCAGACGTTTGTCGTGCTTGCGCTGTCATATGGACCACGACCCGAGCGGCAGCGAGCGGCAGTCGAGCAAAGTCGGGACAAGTCGGGACGGGGACAGGGACAGGGATAGGAATGGTGCGAATGCACTGCAAACTACGCAGACACCTGGTGTGAGGCGAGGCGAGGCGAGGCGAGGCGAGGCGAGGCGAGGAAGCCCACATCGCTACCAGTGGGCCCTCCAGCACGACACTGCCGCACCCCGCACAGGCCCTCCGCTGAACACCAGGGACAAGATGCGTTCTCCGCTAGTGTCGAAGGCTGACCGCGCCCAGCGAATGACAGGGGGTGCAACGAGCAGCAGTGCGTCTCACACACGCGGAGGTGCGCCCGCCAATTCGGCCGTCACTCTGCTGGGACGCCGGGCGCGCCTCCCCGCGCCGTCCTCGAGGTCTGGCGGTTGCGGAAGGAAGCGCTTTCGTCAAATGCGGCCGAAAACTAACATTTTGTGTGTTGGGAGAAAAGCCGAAAGCGAATTCTGCCGTGCTCCTACATTAGATGAGCGCCAACGGCCATACCATGATGAATACACCGGTTCTCGTCCGATCACCGAAGTTAAGCATCCTCGGGCCCGGCTAGTACTTGGATGGGTGACCGCCTGGAAAACCCGGGTGCTGTTGGCTCCCTTCCTTTTTTTTTTTTGTTATGTCGCCAGCCCAATTTTCAAACTACATTTCTGTTGTGACAAAGATGCTTCCTTAAGCCTTTTAAACTACTGTAATGGTACGAAAATGCAGTAATTAACTCAGTTTGAGGGAGAATGTGCTAACCAAGTTTGCCAAGAAGACTTTGAAAACGACAAAACAGTACGAATCGGCAGGTGATTTCTGAAATACGTCACCGCCTATTATTGTGTAGGAGTTTAGAGTTCCGAATTTGATTTGTAACCACGAATTTATTCCTTAGTCGTCTCGTCTCGTCTCGTCTCGTCTCGTCCCGCAGACGTTTGTCGTGCTTGCGCTGTCATATGGACCACGACCCGAGCGGCAGCGAGCGGCAGTCGAGCAAAGTCGGGACAAGTCGGGACGGGGACAGGGACAGGGATAGGAATGGTGCGAATGCACTGCAAACTACGCAGACACCTGGTGTGAGGCGAGGCGAGGCGAGGCGAGGCGAGGCGAGGCGAGGAAGCCCACATCGCTACCAGTGGGCCCTCCAGCACGACACCGCCGCACCCCGCACAGGCCCTCCGCTGAACACCAGGGACAAGATGCGTCGTCCGCTAGTGTCGAAGGCTGACCGCGCCCAGCGAATGACAGGGGGTGCAACGAGCAGCAGTGCGTCTCACACACGCGGCGGTGCGCCCGCCAATTCGGCCGTCACTCTGCTGGGACGCCGGGCGCGCCTCCCCGCGCCGTCCTCGAGGAACTGGCGGTTGCGAAAGGAAGCGCTTTCGTCAAATGCGGCCGAAAACTAACATTTTGTGTGTTGGGAGAAAAGCCGAACGCGAATTCTGCCGTGCTCCTTTATTAGAGAGCGCCAACGGCCATACCATGATGAATACACCGGTTCTCGTCCGATCACCGAAGTTAAGCATCATTGGGCCCGGCTAGTACTTGGATGGGTGACCGCCTGGGAAACCCGGGTGCTGTTGGCTCCCTTCCTGTTTCTTTTTTTTCTTGTTATGTCGCCAGCCCATTTTTCAAACTACCTTTCTGTTGTGACAAAGATGCTTCCTTAAGCCTTTTAAACTACTGTAATGGTACGAAAATGCAGTAATTAACTCAGTTTGAGGGAGAATGTGCTAACCAAGTTTGCCAAGAAGACTTTGAAAACGACAAAACAGTACGAATCGGCAGGTGATTTCTGAAATACGTCACCGCCTATTGTTGTGTAGGAATGTAGAGTTCCAAATTTGATTTGTAACCACGAATTTATTCCTTAGTCGTCTCGTCTCGTCTCGTCTCGTCCCGCAGACGTTTGTCGTGCTTGCGCTGTCATATGGACCACGACCCGAGCGGCAGCGAGCGGCAGTCGAGCAAAGTCGGGACAAGTCGGGACGGGGACAGGGACAGGGATAGGAATGGTGCGAATGCACTGCAAACTACGCAGACACCTGGTGTGAGGCGAGGCGAGGCGAGGCGAGGCGAGGCGAGGCGAGGAAGCCCACATCGCTACCAGTGGGCCCTCCAGCACGACACTGCCGCACCCCGCACAGGCCCTCCGCTGAACACCAGGGACAAGATGCGTTCTCCGCTAGTGTCGAAGGCTGACCGCGCCCAGCGAATGACAGGGGGTGCAACGAGCAGCAGTGCGTCTCACACACGCGGCGGTGCGCCCGCCAATTCGGCCGTCACTCTGCTGGGACGCCGGGCGCGCCTCCCCGCGCCGTCCTCGAGGTCTGGCGGTTGCGGAAGGAAGCGCTTTCGTCAAATGCGGCCGAAAACTAACATTTTGTGTGTTGGGAGAAAAGCCGAAAGCGAATTCTGCCGTGCTCCTACATTAGATGAGCGCCAACGGCCATACCATGATGAATACACCGGTTCTCGTCCGATCACCGAAGTTAAGCATCCTCGGGCCCGGCTAGTACTTGGATGGGTGACCGCCTGGAAAACCCGGGTGCTGTTGGCTCCCTTCCTTTTTTTTTTTTTGTTATGTCGCCAGCCCAATTTTCAAACTACATTTCTGTTGTGACAAAGATGCTTCCTTAAGCCTTTTAAACTACTGTAATGGTACGAAAATGCAGTAATTAACTCAGTTTGAGGGAGAATGTGCTAACCAAGTTTGCCAAGAAGACTTTGAAAACGACAAAACAGTACGAATCGGCAGGTGATTTCTGAAATACGTCACCGCCTATTATTGTGTAGGAGTTTAGAGTTCCGAATTTGATTTGTAACCACGAATTTATTCCTTAGTCGTCTCGTCTCGTCTCGTCTCGTCTCGTCCCGCAGACGTTTGTCGTGCTTGCGCTGTCATATGGACCACGACCCGAGCGGCAGCGAGCGGCAGTCGAGCAAAGTCGGGACAAGTCGGGACGGGGACAGGGACAGGGATAGGAATGGTGCGAATGCACTGCAAACTACGCAGACACCTGGTGTGAGGCGAGGCGAGGCGAGGCGAGGCGAGGCGAGGCGAGGAAGCCCACATCGCTACCAGTGGGCCCTCCAGCACGACACTGCCGCACCCCGCACAGGCCCTCCGCTGAACACCAGGGACAAGATGCGTCGTCCGCTAGTGTCGAAGGCTGACCGCGCCCAGCGAATGACAGGGGGTGCAACGAGCAGCAGTGCGTCTCACACACGCGGCGGTGCGCCCGCCAATTCGGCCGTCACTCTGCTGGGACGCCGGGCGCGCCTCCCCGCGCCGTCCTCGAGGAACTGGCGGTTGCGAAAGGAAGCGCTTTCGTCAAATGCGGCCGAAAACTAACATTTTGTGTGTTGGGAGAAAAGCCGAACGCGAATTCTGCCGTGCTCCTTTATTAGAGAGCGCCAACGGCCATACCATGATGAATACACCGGTTCTCGTCCGATCACCGAAGTTAAGCATCATTGGGCCCGGCTAGTACTTGGATGGGTGACCGCCTGGGAAACCCGGGTGCTGTTGGCTCCCTTCCTGTTTCTTTTTTTTCTTGTTATGTCGCCAGCCCATTTTTCAAACTACCTTTCTGTTGTGACAAAGATGCTTCCTTAAGCCTTTTAAACTACTGTAATGGTACGAAAATGCAGTAATTAACTCAGTTTGAGGGAGAATGTGCTAACCAAGTTTGCCAAGAAGACTTTGAAAACGACAAAACAGTACGAATCGGCAGGTGATTTCTGAAATACGTCACCGCCTATTGTTGTGTAGGAATGTAGAGTTCCAAATTTGATTTGTAACCACGAATTTATTCCTTAGTCGTCTCGTCTCGTCTCGTCTCGTCCCGCAGACGTTTGTCGTGCTTGCGCTGTCATATGGACCACGACCCGAGCGGCAGCGAGCGGCAGTCGAGCAAAGTCGGGACAAGTCGGGACGGGGACAGGGACAGGGATAGGAATGGTGCGAATGCACTGCAAACTACGCAGACACCTGGTGTGAGGCGAGGCGAGGCGAGGCGAGGCGAGGCGAGGCGAGGAAGCCCACATCGCTACCAGTGGGCCCTCCAGCACGACACTGCCGCACCCCGCACAGGCCCTCCGCTGAACACCAGGGACAAGATGCGTTCTCCGCTAGTGTCGAAGGCTGACCGCGCCCAGCGAATGACAGGGGGTGCAACGAGCAGCAGTGCGTCTCACACACGCGGCGGTGCGCCCGCCAATTCGGCCGTCACTCTGCTGGGACGCCGGGCGCGCCTCCCCGCGCCGTCCTCGAGGTCTGGCGGTTGCGGAAGGAAGCGCTTTCGTCAAATGCGGCCGAAAACTAACATTTTGTGTGTTGGGAGAAAAGCCGAAAGCGAATTCTGCCGTGCTCCTACATTAGATGAGCGCCAACGGCCATACCATGATGAATACACCGGTTCTCGTCCGATCACCGAAGTTAAGCATCCTCGGGCCCGGCTAGTACTTGGATGGGTGACCGCCTGGAAAACCCGGGTGCTGTTGGCTCCCTTCCTTTTTTTTTTTTTGTTATGTCGCCAGCCCAATTTTCAAACTACATTTCTGTTGTGACAAAGATGCTTCCTTAAGCCTTTTAAACTACTGTAATGGTACGAAAATGCAGTAATTAACTCAGTTTGAGGGAGAATGTGCTAACCAAGTTTGCCAAGAAGACTTTGAAAACGACAAAACAGTACGAATCGGCAGGTGATTTCTGAAATACGTCACCGCCTATTATTGTGTAGGAGTTTAGAGTTCCGAATTTGATTTGTAACCACGAATTTATTCCTTAGTCGTCTCGTCTCGTCTCGTCTCGTCTCGTCCCGCAGACGTTTGTCGTGCTTGCGCTGTCATATGGACCACGACCCGAGCGGCAGCGAGCGGCAGTCGAGCAAAGTCGGGACAAGTCGGGACGGGGACAGGGACAGGGATAGGAATGGTGCGAATGCACTGCAAACTACGCAGACACCTGGTGTGAGGCGAGGCGAGGCGAGGCGAGGCGAGGCGAGGCGAGGAAGCCCACATCGCTACCAGTGGGCCCTCCAGCACGACACCGCCGCACCCCGCACAGGCCCTCCGCTGAACACCAGGGACAAGATGCGTCGTCCGCTAGTGTCGAAGGCTGACCGCGCCCAGCGAATGACAGGGGGTGCAACGAGCAGCAGTGCGTCTCACACACGCGGCGGTGCGCCCGCCAATTCGGCCGTCACTCTGCTGGGACGCCGGGCGCGCCTCCCCGCGCCGTCCTCGAGGAACTGGCGGTTGCGAAAGGAAGCGCTTTCGTCAAATGCGGCCGAAAACTAACATTTTGTGTGTTGGGAGAAAAGCCGAACGCGAATTCTGCCGTGCTCCTTTATTAGAGAGCGCCAACGGCCATACCATGATGAATACACCGGTTCTCGTCCGATCACCGAAGTTAAGCATCATTGGGCCCGGCTAGTACTTGGATGGGTGACCGCCTGGGAAACCCGGGTGCTGTTGGCTCCCTTCCTGTTTCTTTTTTTTCTTGTTATGTCGCCAGCCCATTTTTCAAACTACCTTTCTGTTGTGACAAAGATGCTTCCTTAAGCCTTTTAAACTACTGTAATGGTACGAAAATGCAGTAATTAACTCAGTTTGAGGGAGAATGTGCTAACCAAGTTTGCCAAGAAGACTTTGAAAACGACAAAACAGTACGAATCGGCAGGTGATTTCTGAAATACGTCACCGCCTATTGTTGTGTAGGAATGTAGAGTTCCAAATTTGATTTGTAACCACGAATTTATTCCTTAGTCGTCTCGTCTCGTCTCGTCTCGTCCCGCAGACGTTTGTCGTGCTTGCGCTGTCATATGGACCACGACCCGAGCGGCAGCGAGCGGCAGTCGAGCAAAGTCGGGACAAGTCGGGACGGGGACAGGGACAGGGATAGGAATGGTGCGAATGCACTGCAAACTACGCAGACACCTGGTGTGAGGCGAGGCGAGGCGAGGAAGCCCACATCGCTACCAGTGGCGCCCTCCAGCACGACACTGCCACACCCCGCACAGGCCCTCCGCTGAACACCAGGGACAAGATGCGTCCTCCGCTAGTGTCGAAGGCTGCACGCGCCCAGCGAATGACAGGGGGTGCAACGAGCAGCAGTGCGTCTCACACACGCGGCGGTGCGCCCGCTAATTCGGCCGTCGCTCTGCTGGGACGCCGGGCGCGCCTCCCCGCGCCGTCCTGGAGGAACTGGCGGTTGCGGAAGGAAGCGCTTTCGTCAAATGCGGCCGAAAACTAACATTTTGTGTGTTGGGAGAAAAGCCGAACGCGAATTCTGCCGTGCTCCTACATTAGACGAGCGCCAACGGCCATACCATGATGAATACACCGGTTCTCGTCCGATCACCGAAGTTAAGCATCATCGGGCCCGGCTAGTACTTGGATGGGTGACCGCCTGGGAAACCCGGGTGCTGTTGGCTCCCTTCCTTTTTTTTTTTTGTTATGTCGCCAGCCCAATTTTCAAACTACCTTTCTATTGTGACAAAGATGCTTCCTTAAGCCTTTTAAACTACTGTAATGGTACGAAAATGCAGTAATTAACTCAGTTTGAGGGAGAATGTGCTAACCAAGTTTGCCAAGAAGACTTTGAAAACGACAAAACAGTACGAATCGGCAGGTGATTTTTGAAATACGTCACCGCCTATTGTTGTGTAGGAGTGTAGAGTTCCAAATTTGATTTGTAACCACGAATTTATTCCTTAGTCGTCTCGTCTCGTCTCGTCTCGTCTCGTCTTGTCCCGCAGACGTTTGTCGTGCTTGCGCTGTCATATGGACCACGACCCGAGCGGCAGCGAGCGGCAGTCGAGCAAAGTCGGGACAAGTCGGGACGGGGACAGGGACAGGGATAGGAATGGTGCGAATGCACTGCAAACTACGCAGACACCTGGTGTGAGGCGAGGCGAGGCGAGGAAGCCCACATCGCTACCAGTGGCGCCCTCCAGCACGACACTGCCACACCCCGCACAGGCCCTCCGCTGAACACCAGGGACAAGATGCGTCCTCCGCTAGTGTCGAAGGCTGCACGCGCCCAGCAAATGACAGGGGGTGCAACGAGCAGCAGTGCGTCTCACACACGCGGCGGTGCGCCCGCTAATTCGGCCGTCGCTCTGCTGGGACGCCGGGCGCGCCTCCCCGCGCCGTCCTGGAGGAACTGGCGGTTGCGGAAGGAAGCGCTTTCGTCAAATGCGGCCGAAAACTAACATTTTGTGTGTTGGGAGAAAAGCCGAACGCGAATTCTGCCGTGCTCCTACATTAGACGAGCGCCAACGGCCATACCATGATGAATACACCGGTTCTCGTCCGATCACCGAAATTAAGCATCATCGGGCCCGGCTAGTACTTGGATGGGTGACCGCCTGGGAAACCCGGGTGCTGTTGGCTCCCTTCCTTTTTTTTTTTTGTTATGTCGCCAGCCCAATTTTCAAACTACCTTTCTATTGTGACAAAGATGCTTCCTTAAGCCTTTTAAACTACTGTAATGGTACGAAAATGCAGTAATTAACTCAGTTTGAGGGAGAATGTGCTAACCAAGTTTGCCAAGAAGACTTTGAAAACGACAAAACAGTACGAATCGGCAGGTGATTTTTGAAATACGTCACCGCCTATTGTTGTGTAGGAGTGTAGAGTTCCAAATTTGATTTGTAACCACGAATTTATTCCTTAGTCGTCTCGTCTCGTCTCGTCTCGTCTCGTCTCGTCCCGCAGACGTTTGTCGTGCTTGCGCTGTCATATGGACCACGACCCGAGCGGCAGCGAGCGGCAGTCGAGCAAAGTCGGGACAAGTCGGGACGGGGACAGGGACAGGGATAGGAATGGTGCGAATGCACTGCAAACTACGCAGACACCTGGTGTGAGGCAAGGCGAGGCGAGGAAGCCCACATCGCTACCAGTGGCGCCCTCCAGCACGACACTGCCACACCCCGCACAGGCCCTCCGCTGAACACCAGGGACAAGATGCGTCCTCCGCTAGTGTCGAAGGCTGCACGCGCCCAGCGAATGACAGGGGGTGCAACGAGCAGCAGTGCGTCTCACACACGTGGCGGTGCGCCCGCTAATTCGGCCGTCGCTCTGCTGGGACGCCGGGCGCGCCTCCCCGCGCCGTCCTGGAGGAACTGGCGGTTGCGGAAGGAAGCGCTTTCGTCAAATGCGGCCGAAAACTAACATTTTGTGTGTTGGGAGAAAAGCCGAACGCGAATTCTGCCGTGCTCCTACATTAGACGAGCGCCAACGGCCATACCATGATGAATACACCGGTTGTCGTCCGATCACCGAAGTTAAGCATCATCAGGCCCGGCTAGTACTTGGATGGGTGACCGCCTGGGAAACCCGGGTGCTGTTGGCTCCCTTCCTTTTTTTTTTTTTTTGTTATGTCGCCAGCCCAATTTTCAAACTACCTTTCTATTGTGACAAAGATGCTTCCTTAAGCCTTTTAAACTACTGTAATGGTACGAAAATGCAGTAATTAACTCAGTTTGAGGGAGAATGTGCTAACCAAGTTTGCCAAGAAGACTTTGAAAACGACAAAACAGTACGAATCGGCAGGTGATTTTTGAAATACGTCACCGCCTATTGTTGTGTAGGAGTGTAGAGTTCCAAATTTGATTTGTAACCACGAATTTATTCCTTAGTCGTCTCGTCTCGTCTCGTCTCGTCTCGTCTCGTCCCGCAGACGTTTGTCGTGCTTGCGCTGTCATATGGACCACGACCCGAGCGGCAGCGAGCGGCAGTCGAGCAAAGTCGGGACAAGTCGGGACGGGGACAGGGACAGGGATAGGAATGGTGCGAATGCACTGCAAACTACGCAGACACCTGGTGTGAGGCGAGGCGAGGCGAGGAAGCCCACATCGCTACCAGTGGCGCCCTCCAGCACGACACTGCCACACCCCGCACAGGCCCTCCGCTGAACACCAGGGACAAGATGCGTCCTCCGCTAGTGTCGAAGGCTGCACGCGCCCAGCGAATGACAGGGGGTGCAACGAGCAGCAGTGCGTCTCACACACGCGGCGGTGCGCCCGCTAATTCGGCCGTCGCTCTGCTGGGACGCCGGGCGCGCCTCCCCGCGCCGTCCTGGAGGAACTGGCGGTTGCGGAAGGAAGCGCTTTCGTCAAATGCGGCCGAAAACTAACATTTTGTGTGTTGGGAGAAAAGCCGAACGCGAATTCTGCCGTGCTCCTACATTAGACGAGCGCCAACGGCCATACCATGATGAATACACCGGTTCTCGTCCGATCACCGAAGTTAAGCATCATCGGGCCCGGCTAGTACTTGGATGGGTGACCGCCTGGGAAACCCGGGTGCTGTTGGCTCCCTTCCTTTTTTTTTCTTTGTTATGTCGCCAGCCCAATTTTCAAACTACCTTTCTATTGTGACAAAGATGCTTCCTTAAGCCTTTTAAACTACTGTAATGGTACGAAAATGCAGTAATTAACTCAGTTTGAGGGAGAATGTGCTAACCAAGTTTGCCAAGAAGACTTTGAAAACGACAAAACGGTACGAATCGGCAGGTGATTTTTGAAATACGTCACCGCCTATTGTTGTGTAGGAGTGTAGAGTTCCAAATTTGATTTGTAACCACGAATTTATTCCTTAGTCGTCTCGTCTCGTCTCGTCTCGTCTCGTCTCGTCCCGCAGACGTTTGTCGTGCTTGCGCTGTCATATGGACCACGACCCGAGCGGCAGCGAGCGGCAGTCGAGCAAAGTCGGGACAAGTCGGGACGGGGACAGGGACAGGGATAGGAATGGTGCGAATGCACTGCAAACTACGCAGACACCTGGTGTGAGGCGAGGCGAGGCGAGGCGAGGAAGCCCACATCGCTACCAGTGGCGCCCTCCAGCACGACACTGCCACACCCCGCACAGGCCCTCCGCTGAACACCAGGGACAAGATGCGTCCTCCGCTAGTGTCGAAGGCTGCACGCGCCCAGCGAATGACAGGGGGTGCAACGAGCAGCAGTGCGTCTCACACACGCGGCGGTGCGCCCGCTAATTCGGCCGTCGCTCTGCTGGGACGCCGGGCGCGCCTCCCCGCGCCGTCCTGGAGGAACTGGCGGTTGCGGAAGGAAGCGCTTTCGTCAAATGCGGCCGAAAACTAACATTTTGTGTGTTGGGAGAAAAGCCGAACGCGAATTCTGCCGTGCTCCTACATTAGACGAGCGCCAACGGCCATACCATGATGAATACACCGGTTCTCGTCCGATCACCGAAGTTAAGCATCATCGGGCCCGGCTAGTACTCGGATGGGTGACCGCCTGGGAAACCCGGGTGCTGTTGGCTCCCTTCCTTTTTTTTTCTTTGTTATGTCGCCAGCCCAATTTTCAAACTACCTTTCTATTGTGACAAAGATGCTTCCTTAAGCCTTTTAAACTACTGTAATGGTACGAAAATGCAGTAATTAACTCAGTTTGAGGGAGAATGTGCTAACCAAGTTTGCCAAGAAGACTTTGAAAACGACAAAACAGTACGAATCGGCAGGTGATTTTTGAAATACGTCACCGCCTATTGTTGTGTAGGAGTGTAGAGTTCCAAATTTGATTTGTAACCACGAATTTATTCCTTAGTCGTCTCGTCTCGTCTCGTCTCGTCTCGTCTCGTCCCGCAGACGTTTGTCGTGCTTGCGCTGTCATATGGACCACGACCCGAGCGGCAGCGAGCGGCAGTCGAGCAAAGTCGGGACAAGTCGGGACGGGGACAGGGACAGGGATAGGAATGGTGCGAATGCACTGCAAACTACGCAGACACCTGGTGTGAGGCAAGGCGAGGCGAGGAAGCCCACATCGCTACCAGTGGCGCCCTCCAGCACGACACTGCCACACCCCGCACAGGCCCTCCGCTGAACACCAGGGACAAGATGCGTCCTCCGCTAGTGTCGAAGGCTGCACGCGCCCAGCGAATGACAGGGGGTGCAACGAGCAGCAGTGCGTCTCACACACGTGGCGGTGCGCCCGCTAATTCGGCCGTCGCTCTGCTGGGACGCCGGGCGCGCCTCCCCGCGCCGTCCTGGAGGAACTGGCGGTTGCGGAAGGAAGCGCTTTCGTCAAATGCGGCCGAAAACTAACATTTTGTGTGTTGGGAGAAAAGCCGAACGCGAATTCTGCCGTGCTCCTACATTAGACGAGCGCCAACGGCCATACCATGATGAATACACCGGTTGTCGTCCGATCACCGAAGTTAAGCATCATCAGGCCCGGCTAGTACTTGGATGGGTGACCGCCTGGGAAACCCGGGTGCTGTTGGCTCCCTTCCTTTTTTTTTTTTTTTGTTATGTCGCCAGCCCAATTTTCAAACTACCTTTCTATTGTGACAAAGATGCTTCCTTAAGCCTTTTAAACTACTGTAATGGTACGAAAATGCAGTAATTAACTCAGTTTGAGGGAGAATGTGCTAACCAAGTTTGCCAAGAAGACTTTGAAAACGACAAAACAGTACGAATCGGCAGGTGATTTTTGAAATACGTCACGCCTATTGTTGTGTAGGAGTGTAGAGTTCCAAATTTGATTTGTAACCACGAATTTATTCCTTAGTCGTCTCGTCTCGTCTCGTCTCGTCTCGTCTCGTCCCGCAGACGTTTGTCGTGCTTGCGCTGTCATATGGACCACGACCCGAGCGGCAGCGAGCGGCAGTCGAGCAAAGTCGGGACAAGTCGGGACGGGGACAGGGACAGGGATAGGAATGGTGCGAATGCACTGCAAACTACGCAGACACCTGGTGTGAGGCGAGGCGAGGCGAGGAAGCCCACATCGCTACCAGTGGCGCCCTCCAGCACGACACTGCCACACCCCGCACAGGCCCTCCGCTGAACACCAGGGACAAGATGCGTCCTCCGCTAGTGTCGAAGGCTGCACGCGCCCAGCGAATGACAGGGGGTGCAACGAGCAGCAGTGCGTCTCACACACGCGGCGGTGCGCCCGCTAATTCGGCCGTCGCTCTGCTGGGACGCCGGGCGCGCCTCCCCGCGCCGTCCTGGAGGAACTGGCGGTTGCGGAAGGAAGCGCTTTCGTCAAATGCGGCCGAAAACTAACATTTTGTGTGTTGGGAGAAAAGCCGAACGCGAATTCTGCCGTGCTCCTACATTAGACGAGCGCCAACGGCCATACCATGATGAATACACCGGTTCTCGTCCGATCACCGAAGTTAAGCATCATCGGGCCCGGCTAGTACTTGGATGGGTGACCGCCTGGGAAACCCGGGTGCTGTTGGCTCCCTTCCTTTTTTTTTCTTTGTTATGTCGCCAGCCCAATTTTCAAACTACCTTTCTATTGTGACAAAGATGCTTCCTTAAGCCTTTTAAACTACTGTAATGGTACGAAAATGCAGTAATTAACTCAGTTTGAGGGAGAATGTGCTAACCAAGTTTGCCAAGAAGACTTTGAAAACGACAAAACGGTACGAATCGGCAGGTGATTTTTGAAATACGTCACCGCCTATTGTTGTGTAGGAGTGTAGAGTTCCAAATTTGATTTGTAACCACGAATTTATTCCTTAGTCGTCTCGTCTCGTCTCGTCTCGTCTCGTCTCGTCCCGCAGACGTTTGTCGTGCTTGCGCTGTCATATGGACCACGACCCGAGCGGCAGCGAGCGGCAGTCGAGCAAAGTCGGGACAAGTCGGGACGGGGACAGGGACAGGGATAGGAATGGTGCGAATGCACTGCAAACTACGCAGACACCTGGTGTGAGGCGAGGCGAGGCGAGGCGAGGAAGCCCACATCGCTACCAGTGGCGCCCTCCAGCACGACACTGCCACACCCCGCACAGGCCCTCCGCTGAACACCAGGGACAAGATGCGTCCTCCGCTAGTGTCGAAGGCTGCACGCGCCCAGCGAATGACAGGGGGTGCAACGAGCAGCAGTGCGTCTCACACACGCGGCGGTGCGCCCGCTAATTCGGCCGTCGCTCTGCTGGGACGCCGGGCGCGCCTCCCCGCGCCGTCCTGGAGGAACTGGCGGTTGCGGAAGGAAGCGCTTTCGTCAAATGCGGCCGAAAACTAACATTTTGTGTGTTGGGAGAAAAGCCGAACGCGAATTCTGCCGTGCTCCTACATTAGACGAGCGCCAACGGCCATACCATGATGAATACACCGGTTCTCGTCCGATCACCGAAGTTAAGCATCATCGGGCCCGGCTAGTACTCGGATGGGTGACCGCCTGGGAAACCCGGGTGCTGTTGGCTCCCTTCCTTTTTTTTTCTTTGTTATGTCGCCAGCCCAATTTTCAAACTACCTTTCTATTGTGACAAAGATGCTTCCTTAAGCCTTTTAAACTACTGTAATGGTACGAAAATGCAGTAATTAACTCAGTTTGAGGGAGAATGTGCTAACCAAGTTTGCCAAGAAGACTTTGAAAACGACAAAACAGTACGAATCGGCAGGTGATTTTTGAAATACGTCACCGCCTATTGTTGTGTAGGAGTGTAGAGTTCCAAATTTGATTTGTAACCACGAATTTATTCCTTAGTCGTCTCGTCTCGTCTCGTCTCGTCTCGTCTCGTCCCGCAGACGTTTGTCGTGCTTGCGCTGTCATATGGACCACGACCCGAGCGGCAGCGAGCGGCAGTCGAGCAAAGTCGGGACAAGTCGGGACGGGGACAGGGACAGGGATAGGAATGGTGCGAATGCACTGCAAACTACGCAGACACCTGGTGTGAGGCGAGGCGAGGCGAGGAAGCCCACATCGCTACCAGTGGCGCCCTCCAGCACGACACTGCCACACCCCGCACAGGCCCTCCGCTGAACACCAGGGACAAGATGCGTCCTCCGCTAGTGTCGAAGGCTGCACGCGCCCAGCGAATGACAGGGGGTGCAACGAGCAGCAGTGCGTCTCACACACGCGGCGGTGCGCCCGCTAATTCGGCCGTCGCTCTGCTGGGACGCCGGGCGCGCCTCCCCGCGCCGTCCTGGAGGAACTGGCGGTTGCGGAAGGAAGCGCTTTCGTCAAATGCGGCCGAAAACTAACATTTTGTGTGTTGGGAGAAAAGCCGAACGCGAATTCTGCCGTGCTCCTACATTAGACGAGCGCCAACGGCCATACCATGATGAATACACCGGTTCTCGTCCGATCACCGAAGTTAAGCATCATCGGGCCCGGCTAGTACTTGGATGGGTGACCGCCTGGGAAACCCGGGTGCTGTTGGCTCCCTTCCTTTTTTTTTCTTTGTTATGTCGCCAGCCCAATTTTCAAACTACCTTTCTATTGTGACAAAGATGCTTCCTTAAGCCTTTTAAACTACTGTAATGGTACGAAAATGCAGTAATTAACTCAGTTTGAGGGAGAATGTGCTAACCAAGTTTGCCAAGAAGACTTTGAAAACGACAAAACGGTACGAATCGGCAGGTGATTTTTGAAATACGTCACCGCCTATTGTTGTGTAGGAGTGTAGAGTTCCAAATTTGATTTGTAACCACGAATTTATTCCTTAGTCGTCTCGTCTCGTCTCGTCTCGTCTCGTCTCGTCCCGCAGACGTTTGTCGTGCTTGCGCTGTCATATGGACCACGACCCGAGCGGCAGCGAGCGGCAGTCGAGCAAAGTCGGGACAAGTCGGGACGGGGACAGGGACAGGGATAGGAATGGTGCGAATGCACTGCAAACTACGCAGACACCTGGTGTGAGGCGAGGCGAGGCGAGGAAGCCCACATCGCTACCAGTGGCGCCCTCCAGCACGACACTGCCACACCCCGCACAGGCCCTCCGCTGAACACCAGGGACAAGATGCGTCCTCCGCTAGTGTCGAAGGCTGCACGCGCCCAGCGAATGACAGGGGGTGCAACGAGCAGCAGTGCGTCTCACACACGCGGCGGTGCGCCCGCTAATTCGGCCGTCGCTCTGCTGGGACGCCGGGCGCGCCTCCCCGCGCCGTCCTCGAGGAACTGGCGGTTGCGGAAGGAAGCGCTTTCGTCAAATGCGGCCGAAAACTAACATTTTGTGTGTTGGGAGAAAAGCCGAACGCGAATTCTGCCGTGCTCCTACATTAGACGAGCGCCAACGGCCATACCATGATGAATACACCGGTTCTCGTCCGATCACCGAAGTTAAGCATCATCGGGCCCGGCTAGTACTCGGATGGGTGACCGCCTGGGACACCCGGGTGCTGTTGGCTCCCTTCCTTTTTTTTTTTGTTATGTCGCCAGCCCAATTTTCAAACTACCTTTCTATTGTGACAAAGATGCTTCCTTAAGCCTTTTAAACTACTGTAATGGTACGAAAATGCAGTAATTAACTCAGTTTGAGGGAGAATGTGCTAACCAAGTTTGCCAAGAAGACTTTGAAAACGACAAAACAGTACGAATCGGCAGGTGATTTTTGAAATACGTCACCGCCTACTGTTGTGTAGCAGTGTAGAGTTCCAAATTTGATTTGTAACCACGAATTTATTCCTTAGTCGTCTCGTCTCGTCTCGTCTCGTCTCGTCTCGTCCCGCAGACGTTTGTCGTGCTTGCGCTGTCATATGGACCACGACCCGAGCGGCAGCGAGCGGCAGTCGAGCAAAGTCGGGACAAGTCGGGACGGGGACAGGGACAGGGATAGGAATGGTGCGAATGCACTGCAAACTACGCAGACACCTGGTGTGAGGCGAGGCGAGGCGAGGAAGCCCACATCGCTACCAGTGGCGCCCTCCAGCACGACACTGCCACACCCCGCACAGGCCCTCCGCTGAACACCAGGGACAAGATGCGTCCTCCGCTAGTGTCGAAGGCTGCACGCGCCCAGCGAATGACAGGGGGTGCAACGAGCAGCAGTGCGTCTCACACACGCGGCGGTGCGCCCGCTAATTCGGCCGTCGCTCTGCTGGGACGCCGGGCGCGCCTCCCCGCGCCGTCCTGGAGGAACTGGCGGTTGCGGAAGGAAGCGCTTTCGTCAAATGCGGCCGAAAACTAACATTTTGTGTGGTGGGAGAAAAGCCGAACGCGAATTCTGCCGTGCTCCTACATTAGACGAGCGCCAACGGCCATACCATGATGAATACACCGGTTCTCGTCCGATCACCGAAGTTAAGCATCATCGGGCCCGGCTAGTACTTGGATGGGTGACCGCCTGGGAAAACCGGGTGCTGTTGGCTCCCTTCCTTTTTTTTTTTTTGTTATGTCGCCAGCCCAATTTTCAAACTACCTTTCTATTGTGACAAAGATGCTTCCTTAAGCCTTTTAAACTACTGTAATGGTACGAAAATGCAGTAATTAACTCAGTTTGAGGGAGAATGTGCTAACCAAGTTTGCCAAGAAGACTTTGAAAACGACAAAACAGTACGAATCGGCAGGTGATTTTTGAAATACGTCACCGCCTATTGTTGTGTAGGAGTGTAGAGTTCCAAATTTGATTTGTAACCACGAATTTATTCCTTAGTCGTCTCGTCTCGTCTCGTCTCGTCTCGTCCCGCAGACGTTTGTCGTGCTTGCGCTGTCATATGGACCACGACCCGAGCGGCAGCGAGCGGCAGTCGAGCAAAGTCGGGACAAGTCGGGACGGGGACAGGGACAGGGATAGGAATGGTGCGAATGCACTGCAAACTACGCAGACACCTGGTGTGAGGCGAGGCGAGGCGAGGAAGCCCACATCGCTACCAGTGGCGCCCTCCAGCACGACACTGCCACACCCCGCACAGGCCCTCCGCTGAACACCAGGGACAAGATGCGTCCTCCGCTAGTGTCGAAGGCTGCACGCGCCCAGCGAATGACAGGGGGTGCAACGAGCAGCAGTGCGTCTCACACACGCGGCGATGCGCCCGCTAATTCGGCCGTCGCTCTGCTGGGACGCCGGGCGCGCCTCCCCGCGCCGTCCTGGAGGAACTGGCGGTTGCGGAAGGAAGCGCTTTCGTCAAATGCGGCCGAAAACTAACATTTTGTGTGTTGGGAGAAAAGCCGAACGCGAATTCTGCCGTGCTCCTACATTAGACGAGCGCCAACGGCCATACCATGATGAATACACCGGTTCTCGTCCGATCACCGAAGTTAAGCATCATCGGGCCCGGCTAGTACTCGGATGGGTGACCGCCTGGGAAACCCGGGTGCTGTTGGCTCCCTTCCTTTTTTTTTCTTTGTTATGTCGCCAGCCCAATTTTCAAACTACCTTTCTATTGTGACAAAGATGCTTCCTTAAGCCTTTTAAACTACTGTAATGGTACGAAAATGCAGTAATTAACTCAGTTTGAGGGAGAATGTGCTAACCAAGTTTGCCAAGAAGACTTTGAAAACGACAAAACAGTACGAATCGGCAGGTGATTTTTGAAATACGTCACCGCCTATTGTTGTGTAGGAGTGTAGAGTTCCAAATTTGATTTGTAACCACGAATTTATTCCTTAGTCGTCTCGTCTCGTCTCGTCTCGTCTCGTTTCATCCCGCAGACGTTTGTCGTGCTTGCGCTGTCATATGGACCACGACCCGAGCGGCAGCGAGCGGCAGTCGAGCAAAGTCGGGACAAGTCGGGACGGGGACAGGGACAGGGATAGGAATGGTGCGAATGCACTGCAAACTACGCAGACACCTGGTGTGAGGCGAGGCGAGGCGAGGAAGCCCACATCGCTACCAGTGGCGCCCTCCAGCACGACACTGCCACACCCCGCACAGGCCCTCCGGTGAACACCAGGGACAAGATGCGTCCTCCGCTAGTGTCGAAGGCTGCACGCGCCCAGCGAATGACAGGGGGTGCAACGAGCAGCAGTGCGTCTCACACACGTGGCGGTGCGCCCGCTAATTCGGCCGTCGCTCTGCTGGGACGCCGGGCGCGCCTCCCCGCGCCGTCCTGGAGGAACTGGCGGTTGCGGAAGGAAGCGCTTTCGTCAAATGCGGCCGAAAACTAACATTTTGTGTGTTGGGAGAAAAGCCGAACGCGAATTCTGCCGTGCTCCTACATTAGACGAGCGCCAACGGCCATACCATGATGAATACACCGGTTCTCGTCCGATCACCGAAGTTAAGCATCATCGGGCCCGGCTAGTACTTGGATGGGTGACCGCCTGGGAAACCCGGGTGCTGTTGGCTCCCTTCCTTTTTTTTTCTTTGTTATGTCGCCAGCCCAATTTTCAAACTACCTTTCTATTGTGACAAAGATGCTTCCTTAAGCCTTTTAAACTACTGTAATGGTACGAAAATGCAGTAATTAACTCAGTTTGAGGGAGAATGTGCTAACCAAGTTTGCCAAGAAGACTTTGAAAACGACAAAACGGTACGAATCGGCAGGTGATTTTTGAAATACGTCACCGCCTATTGTTGTGTAGGAGTGTAGAGTTCCAAATTTGATTTGTAACCACGAATTTATTCCTTAGTCGTCTCGTCTCGTCTCGTCTCGTCTCGTCTCGTCCCGCAGACGTTTGTCGTGCTTGCGCTGTCATATGGACCACGACCCGAGCGGCAGCGAGCGGCAGTCGAGCAAAGTCGGGACAAGTCGGGACGGGGACAGGGACAGGGATAGGAATGGTGCGAATGCACTGCAAACTACGCAGACACCTGGTGTGAGGCGAGGCGAGGCGAGGAAGCCCACATCGCTACCAGTGGCGCCCTCCAGCACGACACTGCCACACCCCGCACAGGCCCTCCGCTGAACACCAGGGACAAGATGCGTCCTCCGCTAGTGTCGAAGGCTGCACGCGCCCAGCGAATGACAGGGGGTGCAACGAGCAGCAGTGCGTCTCACACACGCGGCGGTGCGCCCGCTAATTCGGCCGTCGCTCTGCTGGGACGCCGGGCGCGCCTCCCCGCGCCGTCCTCGAGGAACTGGCGGTTGCGGAAGGAAGCGCTTTCGTCAAATGCGGCCGAAAACTAACATTTTGTGTGTTGGGAGAAAAGCCGAACGCGAATTCTGCCGTGCTCCTACATTAGACGAGCGCCAACCGCCATACCATGATGAATACACCGGTTCTCGTCCGATCACCGAAGTTAAGCATCATCGGGCCCGGCTAGTACTTGGATGGGTGACCGCCTGGGAAACCCGGGTGCTGTTGGCTCCCTTCCTTTTTTTTTTTGTTATGTCGCCAGCCCAATTTTCAAACTACCTTTCTATTGTGACAAAGATGCTTCCTTAAGCCTTTTAAACTACTGTAATGGTACGAAAATGCAGTAATTAACTCAGTTTGAGGGAGAATGTGCTAACCAAGTTTGCCAAGAAGACTTTGAAAACGACAAAACAGTACGAATCGGCAGGTGATTTTTGAAATACGTCACCGCCTACTGTTGTGTAGCAGTGTAGAGTTCCAAATTTGATTTGTAACCACGAATTTATTCCTTAGTCGTCTCGTCTCGTCTCGTCTCGTCTCGTCTCGTCCCGCAGACGTTTGTCGTGCTTGCGCTGTCATATGGACCACGACCCGAGCGGCAGCGAGCGGCAGTCGAGCAAAGTCGGGACAAGTCGGGACGGGGACAGGGACAGGGATAGGAATGGTGCGAATGCACTGCAAACTACGCAGACACCTGGTGTGAGGCGAGGCGAGGCGAGGAAGCCCACATCGCTACCAGTGGCGCCCTCCAGCACGACACTGCCACACCCCGCACAGGCCCTCCGCTGAACACCAGGGACAAGATGCGTCCTCCGCTAGTGTCGAAGGCTGCACGCGCCCAGCGAATGACAGGGGGTGCAACGAGCAGCAGTGCGTCTCACACACGCGGCGGTGCGCCCGCTAATTCGGCCGTCGCTCTGCTGGGACGCCGGGCGCGCCTCCCCGCGCCGTCCTGGAGGAACTGGCGGTTGCGGAAGGAAGCGCTTTCGTCAAATGCGGCCGAAAACTAACATTTTGTGTGTTGGGAGAAAAGCCGAACGCGAATTCTGCCGTGCTCCTACATTAGACGAGCGCCAACGGCCATACCATGATGAATACACCGGTTCTCGTCCGATCACCGAAGTTAAGCATCATCGGGCCCGGCTAGTACTTGGATGGGTGACCGCCTGGGAAACCCGGGTGCTGTTGGCTCCCTTCCTTTTTTTTTTTTTGTTATGTCGCCAGCCCAATTTTCAAACTACCTTTCTATTGTGACAAAGATGCTTCCTTAAGCCTTTTAAACTACTGTAATGGTACGAAAATGCAGTAATTAACTCAGTTTGAGGGAGAATGTGCTAACCAAGTTTGCCAAGAAGACTTTGAAAACGACAAAACAGTACGAATCGGCAGGTGATTTTTGAAATACGTCACCGCCTATTGTTGTGTAGGAGTGTAGAGTTCCAAATTTGATTTGTAACCACGAATTTATTCCTTAGTCGTCTCGTCTCGTCTCGTCTCGTCTCGTCCCGCAGACGTTTGTCGTGCTTGCGCTGTCATATGGACCACGACCCGAGCGGCAGCGAGCGGCAGTCGAGCAAAGTCGGGACAAGTCGGGACGGGGACAGGGACAGGGATAGGAATGGTGCGAATGCACTGCAAACTACGCAGACACCTGGTGTGAGGCGAGGCGAGGCGAGGAAGCCCACATCGCTACCAGTGGCGCCCTCCAGCACGACACTGCCACACCCCGCACAGGCCCTCCGCTGAACACCAGGGACAAGATGCGTCCTCCGCTAGTGTCGAAGGCTGCACGCGCCCAGCGAATGACAGGGGGTGCAACGAGCAGCAGTGCGTCTCACACACGCGGCGATGCGCCCGCTAATTCGGCCGTCGCTCTGCTGGGACGCCGGGCGCGCCTCCCCGCGCCGTCCTGGAGGAACTGGCGGTTGCGGAAGGAAGCGCTTTCGTCAAATGCGGCCGAAAACTAACATTTTGTGTGTTGGGAGAAAAGCCGAACGCGAATTCTGCCGTGCTCCTACATTAGACGAGCGCCAACGGCCATACCATGATGAATACACCGGTTCTCGTCCGATCACCGAAATTAAGCATCATCGGGCCCGGCTAGTACTCGGATGGGTGACCGCCTGGGAAACCCGGGTGCTGTTGGCTCCCTTCCTTTTTTTTTCTTTGTTATGTCGCCAGCCCAATTTTCAAACTACCTTTCTATTGTGACAAAGATGCTTCCTTAAGCCTTTTAAACTACTGTAATGGTACGAAAATGCAGTAATTAACTCAGTTTGAGGGAGAATGTGCTAACCAAGTTTGCCAAGAAGACTTTGAAAACGACAAAACAGTACGAATCGGCAGGTGATTTTTGAAATACGTCACCGCCTATTGTTGTGTAGGAGTGTAGAGTTCCAAATTTGATTTGTAACCACGAATTTATTCCTTAGTCGTCTCGTCTCGTCTCGTCTCGTCTCGTCTCGTCCCGCAGACGTTTGTCGTGCTTGCGCTGTCATATGGACCACGACCCGAGCGGCAGCGAGCGGCAGTCGAGCAAAGTCGGGACAAGTCGGGACGGGGACAGGGACAGGGATAGGAATGGTGCGAATGCACTGCAAACTACGCAGACACCTGGTGTGAGGCGAGGCGAGGCGAGGAAGCCCACATCGCTACCAGTGGCGCCCTCCAGCACGACACTGCCACACCCCGCACAGGCCCTCCGCTGAACACCAGGGACAAGATGCGTCCTCCGCTAGTGTCGAAGGCTGCACGCGCCCAGCGAATGACAGGGGGTGCAACGAGCAGCAGTGCGTCTCACACACGCGGCGGTGCGCCCGCTAATTCGGCCGTCGCTCTGCTGGGACGCCGGGCGCGCCTCCCCGCGCCGTCCTGGAGGAACTGGCGGTTGCGGAAGGAAGCGCTTTCGTCAAATGCGGCCGAAAACTAACATTTTGTGTGTTGGGAGAAAAGCCGAACGCGAATTCTGCCGTGCTCCTACATTAGACGAGCGCCAACGGCCATACCATGATGAATACACCGGTTCTCGTCCGATCACCGAAGTTAAGCATCATCGGGCCCGGCTAGTACTTGGATGGGTGACCGCCTGGGAAACCCGGGTGCTGTTGGCTCCCTTCCTTTTTTTTTCTTTGTTATGTCGCCAGCCCAATTTTCAAACTACCTTTCTATTGTGACAAAGATGCTTCCTTAAGCCTTTTAAACTACTGTAATGGTACGAAAATGCAGTAATTAACTCAGTTTGAGGGAGAATGTGCTAACCAAGTTTGCCAAGAAGACTTTGAAAACGACAAAACGGTACGAATCGGCAGGTGATTTTTGAAATACGTCACCGCCTATTGTTGTGTAGGAGTGTAGAGTTCCAAATTTGATTTGTAACCACGAATTTATTCCTTAGTCGTCTCGTCTCGTCTCGTCTCGTCTCGTCTCGTCCCGCAGACGTTTGTCGTGCTTGCGCTGTCATATGGACCACGACCCGAGCGGCAGCGAGCGGCAGTCGAGCAAAGTCGGGACAAGTCGGGACGGGGACAGGGACAGGGATAGGAATGGTGCGAATGCACTGCAAACTACGCAGACACCTGGTGTGAGGCGAGGCGAGGCGAGGAAGCCCACATCGCTACCAGTGGCGCCCTCCAGCACGACACTGCCACACCCCGCACAGGCCCTCCGCTGAACACCAGGGACAAGATGCGTCCTCCGCTAGTGTCGAAGGCTGCACGCGCCCAGCGAATGACAGGGGGTGCAACGAGCAGCAGTGCGTCTCACACACGCGGCGGTGCGCCCGCTAATTCGGCCGTCGCTCTGCTGGGACGCCGGGCGCGCCTCCCCGCGCCGTCCTCGAGGAACTGGCGGTTGCGGAAGGAAGCGCTTTCGTCAAATGCGGCCGAAAACTAACATTTTGTGTGTTGGGAGAAAAGCCGAACGCGAATTCTGCCGTGCTCCTACATTAGACGAGCGCCAACGGCCATACCATGATGAATACACCGGTTGTCGTCCGATCACCGAAGTTAAGCATCATCGGGCCCGGCTAGTACTTGGATGGGTGACCGCCTGGGAAACCCGGGTGCTGTTGGCTCCCTTCCTTTTTTTTTTTTTGTTATGTCGCCAGCCCAATTTTCAAACTACCTTTCTATTGTGACAAAGATGCTTCCTTAAGCCTTTTAAACTACTGTAATGGTACGAAAATGCAGTAATTAACTCAGTTTGAGGGAGAATGTGCTAACCAAGTTTGCCAAGAAGACTTTGAAAACGACAAAACAGTACGAATCGGCAGGTGATTTTTGAAATACGTCACCGCCTATTGTTGTGTAGGAGTGTAGAGTTCCAAATTTGATTTGTAACCACGAATTTATTCCTTAGTCGTCTCGTCTCGTCTCGTCTCGTCTCGTCTCGTCCCGCAGACGTTTGTCGTGTTTGCGCTGTCATATGGACCACGACCCGAGCGGCAGCGAGCGGCAGTCGAGCAAAGTCGGGACAAGTCGGGACGGGGACAGGGACAGGGATAGGAATGGTGCGAATGCACTGCAAACTACGCAGACACCTGGTGTGAGGCAAGGCGAGGCGAGGAAGCCCACATCGCTACCAGTGGCGCCCTCCAGCACGACACTGCCACACCCCGCACAGGCCCTCCGCTGAACACCAGGGACAAGATGCGTCCTCCGCTAGTGTCGAAGGCTGCACGCGCCCAGCGAATGACAGCGGGTGCAACGAGCAGCAGTGCGTCTCACACACGCGGCGGTGCGCCCGCTAATTCGGCCGTCGCTCTGCTGGGACGCCGGGCGCGCCTCCCCGCGCCGTCCTGGAGGAACTGGCGGTTGCGGAAGGAAGCGCTTTCGTCAAATGCGGCCGAAAACTAACATTTTGTGTGTTGGGAGAAAAGCCGAACGCGAATTCTGCCGTGCTCCTACATTAGACGAGCGCCAACGGCCATACCATGATGAATACACCGGTTGTCGTCCGATCACCGAAGTTAAGCATCATCAGGCCCGGCTAGTACTTGGATGGGTGACCGCCTGGGAAACCCGGGTGCTGTTGGCTCCCTTCCTTTTTTTTTTTTTTTGTTATGTCGCCAGCCCAATTTTCAAACTACCTTTCTATTGTGACAAAGATGCTTCCTTAAGCCTTTTAAACTACTGTAATGGTACGAAAATGCAGTAATTAACTCAGTTTGAGGGAGAATGTGCTAACCAAGTTTGCCAAGAAGACTTTGAAAACGACAAAACAGTACGAATCGGCAGGTGATTTTTGAAATACGTCACCGCCTATTGTTGTGTAGGAGTGTAGAGTTCCAAATTTGATTTGTAACCACGAATTTATTCCTTAGTCGTCTCGTCTCGTCTCGTCTCGTCTCGTCCCGCAGACGTTTGTCGTGCTTGCGCTGTCATATGGACCACGACCCGAGCGGCAGCGAGCGGCAGTCGAGCAAAGTCGGGACAAGTCGGGACGGGGACAGGGACAGGGATAGGAATGGTGCGAATGCACTGCAAACTACGCAGACACCTGGTGTGAGGCGAGGCGAGGCGAGGAAGCCCATATCGCTACCAGTGGCGCCCTCCAGCACGACACTGCCACACCCCGCACAGGCCCTCCGCTGAACACCAGGGACAAGATGCGTCCTCCGCTAGTGTCGAAGGCTGCACGCGCCCAGCGAATGACAGGGGGTGCAACGAGCAGCAGTGCGTCTCACACACGCGGCGGTGCGCCCGCTAATTCGGCCGTCGCTCTGCTGGGACGCCGGGCGCGCCTCCCCGCGCCGTCCTGGAGGAACTGGCGGTTGCGGAAGGAAGCGCTTTCGTCAAATGCGGCCGAAAACTAACATTTTGTGTGTTGGGAGAAAAGCCGAACGCGAATTCTGCCGTGCTCCTACATTAGACGAGCGCCAACGGCCATACCATGATGAATACACCGGTTCTCGTCCGATCACCGAAGTTAAGCATCATCGGGCCCGGCTAGTACTTGGATGGGTGACCGCCTGGGAAACCCGGGTGCTGTTGGCTCCCTTCCTTTTTTTTTTTTGTTATGTCGCCAGCCCAATTTTCAAACTACCTTTCTATTGTGACAAAGATGCTTCCTTAAGCCTTTTAAACTACTGTAATGGTACGAAAATGCAGTAATTAACTCAGTTTGAGGGAGAATGTGCTAACCAAGTTTGCCAAGAAGACTTTGAAAACGACAAAACAGTACGAATCGGCAGGTGATTTTTGAAATACGTCACCGCCTACTGTTGTGTAGCAGTGTAGAGTTCCAAATTTGATTTGTAACCACGAATTTATTCCTTAGTCGTCTCGTCTCGTCTCGTCTCGTCTCGTCTCGTCCCGCAGACGTTTGTCGTGCTTGCGCTGTCATATGGACCACGACCCGAGCGGCAGCGAGCGGCAGTCGAGCAAAGTCGGGACAAGTCGGGACGGGGACAGGGACAGGGATAGGAATGGTGCGAATGCACTGCAAACTACGCAGACACCTGGTGTGAGGCGAGGCGAGGCGAGGAAGCCCACATCGCTACCAGTGGCGCCCTCCAGCACGACACTGCCACACCCCGCACAGGCCCTCCGCTGAACACCAGGGACAAGATGCGTCCTCCGCTAGTGTCGAAGGCTGCACGCGCCCAGCGAATGACAGGGGGTGCAACGAGCAGCAGTGCGTCTCACACACGCGGCGATGCGCCCGCTAATTCGGCCGTCGCTCTGCTGGGACGCCGGGCGCGCCTCCCCGCGCCGTCCTGGAGGAACTGGCGGTTGCGGAAGGAAGCGCTTTCGTCAAATGCGGCCGAAAACTAACATTTTGTGTGTTGGGAGAAAAGCCGAACGCGAATTCTGCCGTGCTCCTACATTAGACGAGCGCCAACGGCCATACCATGATGAATACACCGGTTCTCGTCCGATCACCGAAATTAAGCATCATCGGGCCCGGCTAGTACTCGGATGGGTGACCGCCTGGGAAACCCGGGTGCTGTTGGCTCCCTTCCTTTTTTTTTCTTTGTTATGTCGCCAGCCCAATTTTCAAACTACCTTTCTATTGTGACAAAGATGCTTCCTTAAGCCTTTTAAACTACTGTAATGGTACGAAAATGCAGTAATTAACTCAGTTTGAGGGAGAATGTGCTAACCAAGTTTGCCAAGAAGACTTTGAAAACGACAAAACAGTACGAATCGGCAGGTGATTTTTGAAATACGTCACCGCCTATTGTTGTGTAGGAGTGTAGAGTTCCAAATTTGATTTGTAACCACGAATTTATTCCTTAGTCGTCTCGTCTCGTCTCGTCTCGTCTCGTCTCGTCCCGCAGACGTTTGTCGTGCTTGCGCTGTCATATGGACCACGACCCGAGCGGCAGCGAGCGGCAGTCGAGCAAAGTCGGGACAAGTCGGGACGGGGACAGGGACAGGGATAGGAATGGTGCGAATGCACTGCAAACTACGCAGACACCTGGTGTGAGGCGAGGCGAGGCGAGGAAGCCCACATCGCTACCAGTGGCGCCCTCCAGCACGACACTGCCACACCCCGCACAGGCCCTCCGCTGAACACCAGGGACAAGATGCGTCCTCCGCTAGTGTCGAAGG
The DNA here is from genome assembly GCF_023864275.1 of Schistocerca cancellata. Classification (NCBI taxonomy): domain Eukaryota; kingdom Metazoa; phylum Arthropoda; class Insecta; order Orthoptera; family Acrididae; genus Schistocerca; species Schistocerca cancellata. Next base: position 521,314,973 of record NC_064634.1, on the reverse strand, counting down.
CTGCACGCGCCCAGCGAATGACAGGGGGTGCAACGAGCAGCAGTGCGTCTCACACACGCGGCGGTGCGCCCGCTAATTCGGCCGTCGCTCTGCTGGGACGCCGGGCGCGCCTCCCCGCGCCGTCCTGGAGGAACTGGCGGTTGCGGAAGGAAGCGCTTTCGTCAAATGCGGCCGAAAACTAACATTTTGTGTGTTGGGAGAAAAGCCGAACGCGAATTCTGCCGTGCTCCTACATTAGACGAGCGCCAACGGCCATACCATGATGAATACACCGGTTCTCGTCCGATCACCGAAGTTAAGCATCATCGGGCCCGGCTAGTACTTGGATGGGTGACCGCCTGGGAAACCCGGGTGCTGTTGGCTCCCTTCCTTTTTTTTTCTTTGTTATGTCGCCAGCCCAATTTTCAAACTACCTTTCTATTGTGACAAAGATGCTTCCTTAAGCCTTTTAAACTACTGTAATGGTACGAAAATGCAGTAATTAACTCAGTTTGAGGGAGAATGTGCTAACCAAGTTTGCCAAGAAGACTTTGAAAACGACAAAACGGTACGAATCGGCAGGTGATTTTTGAAATACGTCACCGCCTATTGTTGTGTAGGAGTGTAGAGTTCCAAATTTGATTTGTAACCACGAATTTATTCCTTAGTCGTCTCGTCTCGTCTCGTCTCGTCTCGTCTCGTCCCGCAGACGTTTGTCGTGCTTGCGCTGTCATATGGACCACGACCCGAGCGGCAGCGAGCGGCAGTCGAGCAAAGTCGGGACAAGTCGGGACGGGGACAGGGACAGGGATAGGAATGGTGCGAATGCACTGCAAACTACGCAGACACCTGGTGTGAGGCGAGGCGAGGCGAGGAAGCCCACATCGCTACCAGTGGCGCCCTCCAGCACGACACTGCCACACCCCGCACAGGCCCTCCGCTGAACACCAGGGACAAGATGCGTCCTCCGCTAGTGTCGAAGGCTGCACGCGCCCAGCGAATGACAGGGGGTGCAACGAGCAGCAGTGCGTCTCACACACGCGGCGGTGCGCCCGCTAATTCGGCCGTCGCTCTGCTGGGACGCCGGGCGCGCCTCCCCGCGCCGTCCTCGAGGAACTGGCGGTTGCGGAAGGAAGCGCTTTCGTCAAATGCGGCCGAAAACTAACATTTTGTGTGTTGGGAGAAAAGCCGAACGCGAATTCTGCCGTGCTCCTACATTAGACGAGCGCCAACGGCCATACCATGATGAATACACCGGTTGTCGTCCGATCACCGAAGTTAAGCATCATCGGGCCCGGCTAGTACTTGGATGGGTGACCGCCTGGGAAACCCGGGTGCTGTTGGCTCCCTTCCTTTTTTTTTTTTTGTTATGTCGCCAGCCCAATTTTCAAACTACCTTTCTATTGTGACAAAGATGCTTCCTTAAGCCTTTTAAACTACTGTAATGGTACGAAAATGCAGTAATTAACTCAGTTTGAGGGAGAATGTGCTAACCAAGTTTGCCAAGAAGACTTTGAAAACGACAAAACAGTACGAATCGGCAGGTGATTTTTGAAATACGTCACCGCCTATTGTTGTGTAGGAGTGTAGAGTTCCAAATTTGATTTGTAACCACGAATTTATTCCTTAGTCGTCTCGTCTCGTCTCGTCTCGTCTCGTCTCGTCCCGCAGACGTTTGTCGTGTTTGCGCTGTCATATGGACCACGACCCGAGCGGCAGCGAGCGGCAGTCGAGCAAAGTCGGGACAAGTCGGGACGGGGACAGGGACAGGGATAGGAATGGTGCGAATGCACTGCAAACTACGCAGACACCTGGTGTGAGGCAAGGCGAGGCGAGGAAGCCCACATCGCTACCAGTGGCGCCCTCCAGCACGACACTGCCACACCCCGCACAGGCCCTCCGCTGAACACCAGGGACAAGATGCGTCCTCCGCTAGTGTCGAAGGCTGCACGCGCCCAGCGAATGACAGCGGGTGCAACGAGCAGCAGTGCGTCTCACACACGCGGCGGTGCGCCCGCTAATTCGGCCGTCGCTCTGCTGGGACGCCGGGCGCGCCTCCCCGCGCCGTCCTGGAGGAACTGGCGGTTGCGGAAGGAAGCGCTTTCGTCAAATGCGGCCGAAAACTAACATTTTGTGTGTTGGGAGAAAAGCCGAACGCGAATTCTGCCGTGCTCCTACATTAGACGAGCGCCAACGGCCATACCATGATGAATACACCGGTTGTCGTCCGATCACCGAAGTTAAGCATCATCAGGCCCGGCTAGTACTTGGATGGGTGACCGCCTGGGAAACCCGGGTGCTGTTGGCTCCCTTCCTTTTTTTTTTTTTTTGTTATGTCGCCAGCCCAATTTTCAAACTACCTTTCTATTGTGACAAAGATGCTTCCTTAAGCCTTTTAAACTACTGTAATGGTACGAAAATGCAGTAATTAACTCAGTTTGAGGGAGAATGTGCTAACCAAGTTTGCCAAGAAGACTTTGAAAACGACAAAACAGTACGAATCGGCAGGTGATTTTTGAAATACGTCACCGCCTATTGTTGTGTAGGAGTGTAGAGTTCCAAATTTGATTTGTAACCACGAATTTATTCCTTAGTCGTCTCGTCTCGTCTCGTCTCGTCTCGTCCCGCAGACGTTTGTCGTGCTTGCGCTGTCATATGGACCACGACCCGAGCGGCAGCGAGCGGCAGTCGAGCAAAGTCGGGACAAGTCGGGACGGGGACAGGGACAGGGATAGGAATGGTGCGAATGCACTGCAAACTACGCAGACACCTGGTGTGAGGCGAGGCGAGGCGAGGAAGCCCATATCGCTACCAGTGGCGCCCTCCAGCACGACACTGCCACACCCCGCACAGGCCCTCCGCTGAACACCAGGGACAAGATGCGTCCTCCGCTAGTGTCGAAGGCTGCACGCGCCCAGCGAATGACAGGGGGTGCAACGAGCAGCAGTGCGTCTCACACACGCGGCGGTGCGCCCGCTAATTCGGCCGTCGCTCTGCTGGGACGCCGGGCGCGCCTCCCCGCGCCGTCCTGGAGGAACTGGCGGTTGCGGAAGGAAGCGCTTTCGTCAAATGCGGCCGAAAACTAACATTTTGTGTGTTGGGAGAAAAGCCGAACGCGAATTCTGCCGTGCTCCTACATTAGACGAGCGCCAACGGCCATACCATGATGAATACACCGGTTCTCGTCCGATCACCGAAGTTAAGCATCATCGGGCCCGGCTAGTACTTGGATGGGTGACCGCCTGGGAAACCCGGGTGCTGTTGGCTCCCTTCCTTTTTTTTTTTTGTTATGTCGCCAGCCCAATTTTCAAACTACCTTTCTATTGTGACAAAGATGCTTCCTTAAGCCTTTTAAACTACTGTAATGGTACGAAAATGCAGTAATTAACTCAGTTTGAGGGAGAATGTGCTAACCAAGTTTGCCAAGAAGACTTTGAAAACGACAAAACAGTACGAATCGGCAGGTGATTTTTGAAATACGTCACCGCCTACTGTTGTGTAGCAGTGTAGAGTTCCAAATTTGATTTGTAACCACGAATTTATTCCTTAGTCGTCTCGTCTCGTCTCGTCTCGTCTCGTCTCGTCCCGCAGACGTTTGTCGTGCTTGCGCTGTCATATGGACCACGACCCGAGCGGCAGCGAGCGGCAGTCGAGCAAAGTCGGGACAAGTCGGGACGGGGACAGGGACAGGGATAGGAATGGTGCGAATGCACTGCAAACTACGCAGACACCTGGTGTGAGGCGAGGCGAGGCGAGGAAGCCCACATCGCTACCAGTGGCGCCCTCCAGCACGACACTGCCACACCCCGCACAGGCCCTCCGCTGAACACCAGGGACAAGATGCGTCCTCCGCTAGTGTCGAAGGCTGCACGCGCCCAGCGAATGACAGGGGGTGCAACGAGCAGCAGTGCGTCTCACACACGCGGCGGTGCGCCCGCTAATTCGGCCGTCGCTCTGCTGGGACGCCGGGCGCGCCTCCCCGCGCCGTCCTGGAGGAACTGGCGGTTGCGGAAGGAAGCGCTTTCGTCAAATGCGGCCGAAAACTAACATTTTGTGTGTTGGGAGAAAAGCCGAACGCGAATTCTGCCGTGCTCCTACATTAGACGAGCGCCAACGGCCATACCATGATGAATACACCGGTTGTCGTCCGATCACCGAAGTTAAGCATCATCGGGCCCGGCTAGTACTTGGATGGGTGACCGCCTGGGAAACCCGGGTGCTGTTGGCTCCCTTCCTTTTTTTTTTTTTTGTTATGTCGCCAGCCCAATTTTCAAACTACCTTTCTATTGTGACAAAGATGCTTCCTTAAGCCTTTTAAACTACTGTAATGGTACGAAAATGCAGTAATTAACTCAGTTTGAGGGAGAATGTGCTAACCAAGTTTGCCAAGAAGACTTTGAAAACGACAAAACAGTACGAATCGGCAGGTGATTTTTGAAATACGTCACCGCCTATTGTTGTGTAGGAGTGTAGAGTTCCAAATTTGATTTGTAACCACGAATTTATTCCTTAGTCGTCTCGTCTCGTCTCGTCTCGTCTCGTCCCGCAGACGTTTGTCGTGCTTGCGCTGTCATATGGACCACGACCCGAGCGGCAGCGAGCGGCAGTCGAGCAAAGTCGGGACAAGTCGGGACGGGGACAGGGACAGGGATAGGAATGGTGCGAATGCACTGCAAACTACGCAGACACCTGGTGTGAGGCGAGGCGAGGCGAGGAAGCCCACATCGCTACCAGTGGCGCCCTCCAGCACGACACTGCCACACCCCGCACAGGCCCTCCGCTGAACACCAGGGACAAGATGCGTCCTCCGCTAGTGTCGAAGGCTGCACGCGCCCAGCGAATGACAGGGGGTGCAACGAGCAGCAGTGCGTCTCACACACGCGGCGGTGCGCCCGCTAATTCGGCCGTCGCTCTGCTGGGACGCCGGGCGCGCCTCCCCGCGCCGTCCTGGAGGAACTGGCGGTTGCGGAAGGAAGCGCTTTCGTCAAATGCGGCCGAAAACTAACATTTTGTGTGTTGGGAGAAAAGCCGAACGCGAATTCTGCCGTGCTCCTACATTAGACGAGCGCCAACGGCCATACCATGATGAATACACCGGTTCTCGTCCGATCACCGAAGTTAAGCATCATCGGGCCCGGCTAGTACTCGGATGGGTGACCGCCTGGGAAACCCGGGTGCTGTTGGCTCCCTTCCTTTTTTTTTCTTTGTTATGTCGCCAGCCCAATTTTCAAACTACCTTTCTATTGTGACAAAGATGCTTCCTTAAGCCTTTTAAACTACTGTAATGGTACGAAAATGCAGTAATTAACTCAGTTTGAGGGAGAATGTGCTAACCAAGTTTGCCAAGAAGACTTTGAAAACGACAAAACAGTACGAATCGGCAGGTGATTTTTGAAATACGTCACCGCCTATTGTTGTGTAGGAGTGTAGAGTTCCAAATTTGATTTGTAACCACGAATTTATTCCTTAGTCGTCTCGTCTCGTCTCGTCTCGTCTCGTCTCGTCCCGCAGACGTTTGTCGTGCTTGCGCTGTCATATGGACCACGACCCGAGCGGCAGCGAGCGGCAGTCGAGCAAAGTCGGGACAAGTCGGGACGGGGACAGGGACAGGGATAGGAATGGTGCGAATGCACTGCAAACTACGCAGACACCTGGTGTGAGGCGAGGCGAGGCGAGGAAGCCCACATCGCTACCAGTGGCGCCCTCCAGCACGACACTGCCACACCCCGCACAGGCCCTCCGCTGAACACCAGGGACAAGATGCGTCCTCCGCTAGTGTCGAAGGCTGCACGCGCCCAGCGAATGACAGGGGGTGCAACGAGCAGCAGTGCGTCTCACACACGCGGCGGTGCGCCCGCTAATTCGGCCGTCGCTCTGCTGGGACGCCGGGCGCGCCTCCCCGCGCCGTCCTCGAGGAACTGGCGGTTGCGGAAGGAAGCGCTTTCGTCAAATGCGGCCGAAAACTAACATTTTGTGTGTTGGGAGAAAAGCCGAACGCGAATTCTGCCGTGCTCCTACATTAGACGAGCGCCAACGGCCATACCATGATGAATACACCGGTTGTCGTCCGATCACCGAAGTTAAGCATCATCGGGCCCGGCTAGTACTTGGATGGGTGACCGCCTGGGAAACCCGGGTGCTGTTGGCTCCCTTCCTTTTTTTTTTTTTGTTATGTCGCCAGCCCAATTTTCAAACTACCTTTCTATTGTGACAAAGATGCTTCCTTAAGCCTTTTAAACTACTGTAATGGTACGAAAATGCAGTAATTAACTCAGTTTGAGGGAGAATGTGCTAACCAAGTTTGCCAAGAAGACTTTGAAAACGACAAAACAGTACGAATCGGCAGGTGATTTTTTAAATACGTCACCGCCTATTGTTGTGTAGGAGTGTAGAGTTCCAAATTTGATTTGTAACCACGAATTTATTCCTTAGTCGTCTCGTCTCGTCTCGTCTCGTCTCGTCCCGCAGACGTTTGTCGTGCTTGCGCTGTCATATGGACCACGACCCGAGCGGCAGCGAGCGGCAGTCGAGCAAAGTCGGGACAAGTCGGGACGGGGACAGGGACAGGGATAGGAATGGTGCGAATGCACTGCAAACTACGCAGACACCTGGTGTGAGGCGAGGCGAGGCGAGGAAGCCCACATCGCTACCAGTGGCGCCCTCCAGCACGACACTGCCACACCCCGCACAGGCCCTCCGCTGAACACCAGGGACAAGATGCGTCCTCCGCTAGTGTCGAAGGCTGCACGCGCCCAGCGAATGACAGGGGGTGCAACGAGCAGCAGTGCGTCTCACACACGCGGCGGTGCGCCCGCTAATTCGGCCGTCGCTCTGCTGGGACGCCGGGCGCGCCTCCCCGCGCCGTCCTGGAGGAACTGGCGGTTGCGGAAGGAAGCGCTTTCGTCAAATGCGGCCGAAAACTAACATTTTGTGTGTTGGGAGAAAAGCCGAACGCGAATTCTGCCGTGCTCCTACATTAGACGAGCGCCAACGGCCATACCATGATGAATACACCGGTTCTCGTCCGATCACCGAAGTTAAGCATCATCGGGCCCGGCTAGTACTTGGATGGGTGACCGCCTGGGAAACCCGGGTGCTGTTGGCTCCCTTCCTTTTTTTTTCTTTGTTATGTCGCCAGCCCAATTTTCAAACTACCTTTCTATTGTGACAAAGATGCTTCCTTAAGCCTTTTAAACTACTGTAATGGTACGAAAATGCAGTAATTAACTCAGTTTGAGGGAGAATGTGCTAACCAAGTTTGCCAAGAAGACTTTGAAAACGACAAAACGGTACGAATCGGCAGGTGATTTTTGAAATACGTCACCGCCTATTGTTGTGTAGGAGTGTAGAGTTCCAAATTTGATTTGTAACCACGAATTTATTCCTTAGTCGTCTCGTCTCGTCTCGTCTCGTCTCGCCTCGTCCCGTAGACGTTTGTCGTGCTTGCGCTGTCATATGGACCACGACCCGAGCGGCAGCGAGCGGCAGTCGAGCAAAGTCGGGACAAGTCGGGACGGGGACAGGGACAGGGATAGGAATGGTGCGAATGCGCTGCAAACTACGCAGACACCTGGTGTGAGGCAAGGCGAGGCGAGGAAGCCCACATCGCTACCAGTGGCGCCCTCCAGCACGACACTGCCACACCCCGCACAGGCCCTCCGCTGAACACCAGGGACAAGATGCGTCCTCCGCTAGTGTCGAAGGCTGCACGCGCCCAGCGAATGACAGGGGGTGCAACGAGCAGCAGTGCGTCTCACACACGCGGCGGTGCGCCCGCTAATTCGGCCGTCGCTCTGCTGGGACGCCGGGCGCGCCTCCCCGCGCCGTCCTGGAGGAACTGGCGGTTGCGGAAGGAAGCGCTTTCGTCAAATGCGGCCGAAAACTAACATTTTGTGTGTTGGGAGAAAAGCCGAACGCGAATTCTGCCGTGCTCCTACATTAGACGAGCGCCAACGGCCATACCATGATGAATACACCGGTTCTCGTCCGATCACCGAAGTTAAGCATCATCGGGCCCGGCTAGTACTTGGATGGGTGACCGCCTGGGAAACCCGGGTGCTGTTGGCTCCCTTCCTTTTTTTTTTTTTTGTTATGTCGCCAGCCCAATTTTCAAACTACCTTTCTATTGTGACAAAGATGCTTCCTTAAGCCTTTTAAACTACTGTAATGGTACGAAAATGCAGTAATTAACTCAGTTTGAGGGAGAATGTGCTAACCAAGTTTGCCAAGAAGACTTTGAAAACGACAAAACAGTACGAATCGGCAGGTGATTTTTGAAATACGTCACCGCCTATTGTTGTGTAGGAGTGTAGAGTTCCAAATTTGATTTGTAACCACGAATTTATTCCTTAGTCGTCTCGTCTCGTCTCGTCTCGTCTCGTCCCGCAGACGTTTGTCGTGCTTGCGCTGTCATATGGACCACGACCCGAGCGGCAGCGAGCGGCAGTCGAGCAAAGTCGGGACAAGTCGGGACGGGGACAGGGAGAGGGATAGGAATGGTGCGAATGCACTGCAAACTACGCAGACACCTGGTGTGAGGCGAGGCGAGGCGAGGAAGCCCACATCGCTACCAGTGGCGCCCTCCAGCACGACACTGCCACACCCCGCACAGGCCCTCCGCTGAACACCAGGGACAAGATGCGTCCTCCGCTAGTGTCGAAGGCTGCACGCGCCCAGCGAATGACAGGGGGTGCAACGAGCAGCAGTGCGTCTCACACACGCGGCGGTGCGCCCGCTAATTCGGCCGTCGCTCTGCTGGGACGCCGGGCGCGCCTCCCCGCGCCGTCCTCGAGGAACTGGCGGTTGCGGAAGGAAGCGCTTTCGTCAAATGCAGCCGAAAACTAACATTTTGTGTGTTGGGAGAAAAGCCGAACGCGAATTCTGCCGTGCTCCTACATTAGATGAGCGCCAACGGCCATACCATGATGAATACACCGGTTCTCGTCCGATCACTGAAGTTAAGTATCATCGGGCCCGGCTAGTACTTGGATGGGTGACCGCCTGGGAAACCCGGGTGCTGTTGGCTCCCTTCCTCTTTTTTTTGTTATGTCGCCAGCCCAGTTTTCAAACTACCTTTCTGTTGTGACAAAGATGCTTCCTTAAGCCTTTTAAACTACTGTAATGGTACGAAAATGCAGTAATTAACTCAGTTTGAGGGAGAATGTGCTAACCAAGTTTGCCAAGAAGACTTTGAAAACGACAAAACAGTACGAATCGGCAGGTGATTTTTAAAATACGTCACCGCCTATTGTTGTGTAGGAGTGTAGAGTTCCAAATTTGATTTGTAACCACGAATTTATTCCTTAGTCGTCTCGTCTCGTCTCGTCTCGTCTCGTCCCGCAGACGTTTGTCGTGCTTGCGCTGTCATATGGACCAGGACCCGAGCGGCAGCGAGCGGCAGTCGAGCAAAGTCGGGACAAGTCGGGACGGGGACAGGGACAGGGATAGGAATGGTGCGAATGCACTGCAAACTACGCTGACACCTGGTGTGAGGCGAGGCGAGGCGAGGAAGCCCACATCGCTACCAGTGGCGCCCTCCAGCACGACACTGCCACACACCGCACAGGCCCTCCGCTGAACACCAGGGACAAGATGCGTCCTCCGCTAGTGTCGAAGGCTGCACGCGCCCAGCGAATGACAGGGGGTGCAACGAGCAGCAGTGCGTCTCACACACGCGGCGGTGCGCCCGCTAATTCGGCCGTCGCTCTGCTGGGACGCCGGGCGCGCCTCCCCGCGCCGTCCTGGAGGAACTGGCGGTTGCGGAAGGAAGCGCTTTCGTCAAATGCGGCCGAAAACTAACATTTTGTGTGTTGGGAGAAAAGCCGAACGCGAATTCTGCCGTGCTCCTACATTAGACGAGCGCCAACGGCCATACCATGATGAATACACCGGTTCTCGTCCGATCACCGAAGTTAAGCATCATCGGGCCCGGCTAGTACTTGGATGGGTGACCGCCTGGGAAACCCGGGTGCTGTTGGCTCCCTTCCTTTTTTTTTTTTTGTTATGTCGCCAGCCCAATTTTCAAACTACCTTTCTATTGTGACAAAGATGCTTCCTTAAGCCTTTTAAACTACTGTAATGGTACGAAAATGCAGTAATTAACTCAGTTTGAGGGAGAATGTGCTAACCAAGTTTGCCAAGAAGACTTTGAAAACGACAAAACAGTACGAATCGGCAGGTGATTTTTGAAATACGTCACCGCCTACTGTTGTGTAGCAGTGTAGAGTTCCAAATTTGATTTGTAACCACGAATTTATTCCTTAGTCGTCTCGTCTCGTCTCGTCTCGTCTCGTCTCGTCCCGCAGACGTTTGTCGTGCTTGCGCTGTCATATGGACCACGACCCGAGCGGCAGCGAGCGGCAGTCGAGCAAAGTCGGGACAAGTCGGGACGGGGACAGGGACAGGGATAGGAATGGTGCGAATGCACTGCAAACTACGCAGACACCTGGTGTGAGGCGAGGCGAGGCGAGGAAGCCCACATCGCTACCAGTGGCGCCCTCCAGCACGACACTGCCACACCCCGCACAGGCCCTCCGCTGAACACCAGGGACAAGATGCGTCCTCCGCTAGTGTCGAAGGCTGCACGCGCCCAGCGAATGACAGGGGGTGCAACGAGCAGCAGTGCGTCTCACACACGCGGCGGTGCGCCCGCTAATTCGGCCGTCGCTCTGCTGGGACGCCGGGCGCGCCTCCCCGCGCCGTCCTCGAGGAACTGGCGGTTGCGGAAGGAAGCGCTTTCGTCAAATGCGGCCGAAAACTAACATTTTGTGTGTTGGGAGAAAAGCCGAACGCGAATTCTGCCGTGCTCCTACATTAGACGAGCGCCAACGGCCATACCATGATGAATACACCGGTTCTCGTCCGATCACCGAAGTTAAGCATCATCGGGCCCGGCTAGTACTTGGATGGGTGACCGCCTGGGAAACCCGGGTGCTGTTGGTTCCCTTCCTTTTTTTTTTTTGTTATGTCGCCAGCCCAATTTTCAAACTACCTTTCTATTGTGACAAAGATGCTTCCTTAAGCCTTTTAAACTACTGTAATGGTACGAAAATGCAGTAATTAACTCAGTTTGAGGGAGAATGTGCTAACCAAGTTTGCCAAGAAGACTTTGAAAACGACAAAACAGTACGAATCGGCAGGTGATTTTTGAAATACGTCACCGCCTATTGTTGTGTAGGAGTGTAGAGTTCCAAATTTGATTTGTAACCACGAATTTATTCCTTAGTCGTCTCGTCTCGTCTCGTCTCGTCTCGTCTCGTCCCGCAGACGTTTGTCGTGCTTGCGCTGTCATATGGACCACGACCCGAGCGGCAGCGAGCGGCAGTCGAGCAAAGTCGGGACAAGTCGGGACGGGGACAGGGACAGGGATAGGAATGGTGCGAATGCACTGCAAACTACGCAGACACCTGGTGTGAGGCGAGGCGAGGCGAGGAAGCCCACATCGCTACCAGTGGCGCCCTCCAGCACGACACTGCCACACCCCGCACAGGCCCTCCGCTGAACACCAGGGACAAGATGCGTCCTCCGCTAGTGTCGAAGGCTGCACGCGCCCAGCGAATGACAGGGGGTGCAACGAGCAGCAGTGCGTCTCACACACGCGGCGGTGCGCCCGCTAATTCGGCCGTCGCTCTGCTGGGACGCCGGGCGCGCCTCCCCGCGCCGTCCTCGAGGAACTGGCGGTTGCGGAAGGAAGCGCTTTCGTCAAATGCAGCCGAAAACTAACATTTTGTGTGTTGGGAGAAAAGCCGAACGCGAATTCTGCCGTGCTCCTACATTAGATGAGCGCCAACGGCCATACCATGATGAATACACCGGTTCTCGTCCGATCACTGAAGTTAAGCATCATCGGGCCCGGCTAGTACTTGGATGGGTGACCGCCTGGGAAACCCGGGTGCTGTTGGCTCCCTTCCTCTTTTTTTTGTTATGTCGCCAGCCCAGTTTTCAAACTACCTTTCTGTTGTGACAAAGATGCTTCCTTAAGCCTTTTAAACTACTGTAATGGTACGAAAATGCAGTAATTAACTCAGTTTGAGGGAGAATGTGCTAACCAAGTTTGCCAAGAAGACTTTGAAAACGACAAAACAGTACGAATCGGCAGGTGATTTCTGAAATACGTCACCGCCTATTGTTGTGTAGGAGTGTAGAGTTCCAAATTTGATTTGTAACCAGGAATTTATTCCTTAGTCGTCTCGTCTCGTCTCGTCTCGTCTCGTCCCGCAGACGTTTGTCGTGCTTGCGCTGTCATATGGACCAGGACCCGAGCGGCAGCGAGCGGCAGTCGAGCAAAGTCGGGACAAGTCGGGACGGGGACAGGGACAGGGATAGGAATGGTGCGAATGCACTGCAAACTACGCAGACACCTGGTGTGAGGCGAGGCGAGGCGAGGAAGCCCACATCGCTACCAGTGGCGCCCTCCAGCACGACACTGCCACACACCGCACAGGCCCTCCGCTGAACACCAGGGACAAGATGCGTCCTCCGCTAGTGTCGAAGGCTGCACGCGCCCAGCGAATGACAGGGGGTGCAACGAGCAGCATTTCGTCTCACACACGCGGCGGTGCGCCCACTAATTCGGCCGTCGCTCTGCTGGGACGCCGGGCGCGCCTCCCCGCGCCGTCCTGGAGGAACTGGCGGTTGCGGAAGGAAGCGCTTTCGTCAAATGCGGCCGAAAACTAACATTTTGTGTGTTGGGAGAAAAGCCGAACGCGAATTCTGCCGTGCTCCTACATTAGACGAGCGCCAACGGCCATACCATGATGAATACACCGGTTCTCGTCCGATCACCGAAGTTAAGCATCATCGGGCCCGGCTAGTACTTGGATGGGTGACCGCCTGGGAAACCCGGGTGCTGTTGGCTCCCTTCCTTTTTTTTTTTTTGTTATGTCGCCAGCCCAATTTTCAAACTACCTTTCTATTGTGACAAAGATGCTTCCTTAAGCCTTTTAAACTACTGTAATGGTACGAAAATGCAGTAATTAACTCAGTTTGAGGTAGAATGTGCTAACCAAGTTTGCCAAGAAGACTTTGAAAACGACAAAACAGTACGAATCGGCAGGTGATTTTTGAAATACGTCACCGCCTACTGTTGTGTAGCAGTGTAGAGTTCCAAATTTGATTTGTAACCACGAATTTATTCCTTAGTCGTCTCGTCTCGTCTCGTCTCGTCTCGTCTCGTCCCGCAGACGTTTGTCGTGCTTGCGCTGTCATATGGACCACGACCCGAGCGGCAGCGAGCGGCAGTCGAGCAAAGTCGGGACAAGTCGGGACGGGGACAGGGACAGGGATAGGAATGGTGCGAATGCACTGCAAACTACGCAGACACCTGGTGTGAGGCGAGGCGAGGCGAGGAAGCCCACATCGCTACCAGTGGCGCCCTCCAGCACGACACTGCCACACCCCGCACAGGCCCTCCGCTGAACACCAGGGACAAGATGCGTCCTCCGCTAGTGTCGAAGGCTGCACGCGCCCAGCGAATGACAGGGGGTGCAACGAGCAGCAGTGCGTCTCACACACGCGGCGGTGCGCCCGCTAATTCGGCCGTCGCTCTGCTGGGACGCCGGGCGCGCCTCCCCGCGCCGTCCTCGAGGAACTGGCGGTTGCGGAAGGAAGCGCTTTCGTCAAATGCGGCCGAAAACTAACATTTTGTGTGTTGGGAGAAAAGCCGAACGCGAATTCTGCCGTGCTCCTACATTAGATGAGCGCCAACGGCCATACCATGATGAATACACCGGTTCTCGTCCGATCACTGAAGTTAAGCATCATCGGGCCCGGCTAGTACTTGGATGGGTGACCGCCTGGGAAACCCGGGTGCTGTTGGCTCCCTTCCTCTTTTTTTTGTTATGTCGCCAGCCCAGTTTTCAAACTACCTTTCTGTTGTGACAAAGATGCTTCCTTAAGCCTTTTAAACTACTGTAATGGTACGAAAATGCAGTAATTAACTCAGTTTGAGGGAGAATGTGCTAACCAAGTTTGCCAAGAAGACTTTGAAAACGACAAAACAGTACGAATCGGCAGGTGATTTCTGAAATACGTCACCGCCTATTGTTGTGTAGGAGTGTAGAGTTCCAAATTTGATTTGTAACCACGAATTTATTCCTTAGTCGTCTCTTATCGTCTCGTCTCGTCTCGTCCCGCAGACGTTTGTCGTGCTTGCGCTGTCATATGGACCACGACCCGAGCGGCAGCGAGCGGCAGTCGAGCAAAGTCGGGACAAGTCGGGACGGGGACAGGGACAGGGATAGGAATGGTGCGAATGCACTGCAAACTACGCAGACACCTGGTGTGAGGCGAGGCGAGGCGAGGAAGCCCACATCGCTACCAGTGGCGCCCTCCAGCACGACACTGCCACACCCCGCACAGGCCCTCCGCTGAACACCAGGGACAAGATGCGTCCTCCGCTAGTGTCGAAGGCTGCACGCGCCCAGCGAATGACAGGGGGTGCAACGAGCAGCAGTGCGTCTCACACACGCGGCGGTGCGCCCGCTAATTCGGCCGTCGCTCTGCTGGGACGCCGGGCGCGCCTCCCCGCGCCGTCCTCGAGGAACTGGCGGTTGCGGAAGGAAGCGCTTTCGTCAAATGCGGCCGAAAACTAACATTTTGTGTGTTGGGAGAAAAGCCGAACGCGAATTCTGCCGTGCTCCTACATTAGACGAGCGCCAACGGCCATACCATGATGAATACACCGGTTCTCGTCCGATCACCGAAGTTAAGCATCATCGGGCCCGGCTAGTACTTGGATGGGTGACCGCCTGGGAAACCCGGGTGCTGTTGGTTCCCTTCCTTTTTTTTTTTTGTTATGTCGCCAGCCCAATTTTCAAACTACCTTTCTATTGTGACAAAGATGCTTCCTTAAGCCTTTTAAACTACTGTAATGGTACGAAAATGCAGTAATTAACTCAGTTTGAGGGAGAATGTGCTAACCAAGTTTGCCAAGAAGACTTTGAAAACGACAAAACAGTACGAATCGGCAGGTGATTTTTGAAATACGTCACCGCCTATTGTTGTGTAGGAGTGTAGAGTTCCAAATTTGATTTGTAACCACGAATTTATTCCTTAGTCGTCTCGTCTCGTCTCGTCTCGTCTCGTCCCGCAGACGTTTGTCGTGCTTGCGCTGTCATATGGACCACGACCCGAGCGGCAGCGAGCGGCAGTCGAGCAAAGTCGGGACAAGTCGGGACGGGGACAGGGACAGGGATAGGAATGGTGCGAATGCACTGCAAACTACGCAGACACCTGGTGTGAGGCGAGGCGAGGCGAGGAAGCCCACATCGCTACCAGTGGCGCCCTCCAGCACGACACTGCCACACCCCGCACAGGCCCTCCGCTGAACACCAGGGACAAGATGCGTCCTCCGCTAGTGTCGAAGGCTGCACGCGCCCAGCGAATGACAGGGGGTGCAACGAGCAGCAGTGCGTCTCACACACGCGGCGGTGCGCCCGCTAATTCGGCCGTCGCTCTGCTGGGACGCCGGGCGCGCCTCCCCGCGCCGTCCTCGAGGAACTGGCGGTTGCGGAAGGAAGCGCTTTCGTCAAATGCAGCCGAAAACTAACATTTTGTGTGTTGGGAGAAAAGCCGAACGCGAATTCTGCCGTGCTCCTACATTAGATGAGCGCCAACGGCCATACCATGATGAATACACCGGTTCTCGTCCGATCACTGAAGTTAAGCATCATCGGGCCCGGCTAGTACTTGGATGGGTGACCGCCTGGGAAACCCGGGTGCTGTTGGCTCCCTTCCTCTTTTTTTTGTTATGTCGCCAGCCCAGTTTTCAAACTACCTTTCTGTTGTGACAAAGATGCTTCCTTAAGCCTTTTAAACTACTGTAATGGTACGAAAATGCAGTAATTAACTCAGTTTGAGGGAGAATGTGCTAACCAAGTTTGCCAAGAAGACTTTGAAAACGACAAAACAGTACGAATCGGCAGGTGATTTCTGAAATACGTCACCGCCTATTGTTGTGTAGGAGTGTAGAGTTCCAAATTTGATTTGTAACCAGGAATTTATTCCTTAGTCGTCTCGTCTCGTCTCGTCTCGTCTCGTCCCGCAGACGTTTGTCGTGCTTGCGCTGTCATATGGACCAGGACCCGAGCGGCAGCGAGCGGCAGTCGAGCAAAGTCGGGACAAGTCGGGACGGGGACAGGGACAGGGATAGGAATGGTGCGAATGCACTGCAAACTACGCAGACACCTGGTGTGAGGCGAGGCGAGGCGAGGAAGCCCACATCGCTACCAGTGGCGCCCTCCAGCACGACACTGCCACACACCGCACAGGCCCTCCGCTGAACACCAGGGACAAGATGCGTCCTCCGCTAGTGTCGAAGGCTGCACGCGCCCAGCGAATGACAGGGGGTGCAACGAGCAGCATTTCGTCTCACACACGCGGCGGTGCGCCCACTAATTCGGCCGTCGCTCTGCTGGGACGCCGGGCGCGCCTCCCCGCGCCGTCCTGGAGGAACTGGCGGTTGCGGAAGGAAGCGCTTTCGTCAAATGCGGCCGAAAACTAACATTTTGTGTGTTGGGAGAAAAGCCGAACGCGAATTCTGCCGTGCTCCTACATTAGACGAGCGCCAACGGCCATACCATGATGAATACACCGGTTCTCGTCCGATCACCGAAGTTAAGCATCATCGGGCCCGGCTAGTACTTGGATGGGTGACCGCCTGGGAAACCCGGGTGCTGTTGGCTCCCTTCCTTTTTTTTTTTTTTGTTATGTCGCCAGCCCAATTTTCAAACTACCTTTCTATTGTGACAAAGATGCTTCCTTAAGCCTTTTAAACTACTGTAATGGTACGAAAATGCAGTAATTAACTCAGTTTGAGGTAGAATGTGCTAACCAAGTTTGCCAAGAAGACTTTGAAAACGACAAAACAGTACGAATCGGCAGGTGATTTTTGAAATACGTCACCGCCTACTGTTGTGTAGCAGTGTAGAGTTCCAAATTTGATTTGTAACCACGAATTTATTCCTTAGTCGTCTCGTCTCGTCTCGTCTCGTCTCGTCCCGCAGACGTTTGTCGTGCTTGCGCTGTCATATGGACCACGACCCGAGCGGCAGCGAGCGGCAGTCGAGCAAAGTCGGGACAAGTCGGGACGGGGACAGGGACAGGGATAGGAATGGTGCGAATGCACTGCAAACTACGCAGACACCTGGTGTGAGGCGAGGCGAGGCGAGGAAGCCCACATCGCTACCAGTGGCGCCCTCCAGCACGACACTGCCACACCCCGCACAGGCCCTCCGCTGAACACCAGGGACAAGATGCGTCCTCCGCTAGTGTCGAAGGCTGCACGCGCCCAGCGAATGACAGGGGGTGCAACGAGCAGCAGTGCGTCTCACACACGCGGCGGTGCGCCCGCTAATTCGGCCGTCGCTCTGCTGGGACGCCGGGCGCGCCTCCCCGCGCCGTCCTCGAGGAACTGGCGGTTGCGGAAGGAAGCGCTTTCGTCAAATGCGGCCGAAAACTAACATTTTGTGTGTTGGGAGAAAAGCCGAACGCGAATTCTGCCGTGCTCCTACATTAGATGAGCGCCAACGGCCATACCATGATGAATACACCGGTTCTCGTCCGATCACTGAAGTTAAGCATCATCGGGCCCGGCTAGTACTTGGATGGGTGACCGCCTGGGAAACCCGGGTGCTGTTGGCTCCCTTCCTCTTTTTTTTGTTATGTCGCCAGCCCAGTTTTCAAACTACCTTTCTGTTGTGACAAAGATGCTTCCTTAAGCCTTTTAAACTACTGTAATGGTACGAAAATGCAGTAATTAACTCAGTTTGAGGGAGAATGTGCTAACCAAGTTTGCCAAGAAGACTTTGAAAACGACAAAACAGTACGAATCGGCAGGTGATTTCTGAAATACGTCACCGCCTATTGTTGTGTAGGAGTGTAGAGTTCCAAATTTGATTTGTAACCACGAATTTATTCCTTAGTCGTCTCTTATCGTCTCGTCTCGTCTCGTCCCGCAGACGTTTGTCGTGCTTGCGCTGTCATATGGACCACGACCCGAGCGGCAGCGAGCGGCAGTCGAGCAAAGTCGGGACAAGTCGGGACGGGGACAGGGACAGGGATAGGAATGGTGCGAATGCACTGCAAACTACGCAGACACCTGGTGTGAGGCGAGGCGAGGCGAGGAAGCCCACATCGCTACCAGTGGCGCCCTCCAGCACGACACTGCCACACCCCGCACAGGCCCTCCGCTGAACACCAGGGACAAGATGCGTCCTCCGCTAGTGTCGAAGGCTGCACGCGCCCAGCGAATGACAGGGGGTGCAACGAGCAGCAGTGCGTCTCACACACGCGGCGGTGCGCCCGCTAATTCGGCCGTCGCTCTGCTGGGACGCCGGGCGCGCCTCCCCGCGCCGTCCTGGAAGAACTGGCGGTTGCGGAAGGAAGCGCTTTCGTCAAATGCGGCCGAAAACTAACATTTTGTGTGTTGGGAGAAAAGCCGAACGCGAATTCTGCCGTGCTCCTACATTAGACGAGCGCCAACGGCCATACCATGATGAATACACCGGTTCTCGTCCGATCACCGAAGTTAAGCATCATCGGGCCCGGCTAGTACTTGGATGGGTGACCGCCTGGGAAACCCGGGTGCTGTTGGCTCCCTTCCTTTTTTTTTTTTTGTTATGTCGCCAGCCCAATTTTCAAACTACCTTTCTATTGTGACAAAGATGCTTCCTTAAGCCTTTTAAACTACTGTAATGGTACGAAAATGCAGTAATTAACTCAGTTTGAGGGAGAATGTGCTAACCAAGTTTGCCAAGAAGACTTTGAAAACGACAAAACAGTACGAATCGGCAGGTGATTTTTGAAATACGTCACCGCCTATTGTTGTGTAGGAGTGTAGAGTTCCAAATTTGATTTGTAACCACGAATTTATTCCTTAGTCGTCTCGTCTCGTCTCGTCTCGTCTCGTCCCGCAGACGTTTGTCGTGCTTGCGCTGTCATATGGACCACGACCCGAGCGGCAGTCGAGCAAAGTCGGGACAAGTCGGGACGGGGACAGGGACAGGGATAGGAATGGTGCGAATGCACTGCAAACTACGCAGACACCTGGTGTGAGGCGAGGCGAGGCGAGGAAGCCCACATCGCTACCAGTGGCGCCCTCCAGCACGACACTGCCACACACCGCACAGGCCCTCCGCTGAACACCAGGGACAAGATGCGTCCTCCGCTAGTGTCGAAGGCTGCACGCGCCCAGCGAATGACAGGGGGTGCAACGAGCAGCAGTGCGTCTCACACACGCGGCGGTGCGCCCGCTAATTCGGCCGTCGCTCTGCTGGGACGCCGGGCGCGCCTCCCCGCGCCGTCCTCGAGGAACTGGCGGTTGCGGAAGGAAGCGCTTTCGTCAAATGCAGCCGAAAACTAACATTTTGTGTGTTGGGAGAAAAGCCGAACGCGAATTCTGCCGTGCTCCTACATTAGATGAGCGCCAACGGCCATACCGTGATGAATACACCGGTTCTCGTCCGATCACTGAAGTTAAGCATCATCGGGCCCGGCTAGTACTTGGATGGGTGACCGCCTGGGAAACCCGGGTGCTGTTGGCTCCCTTCCTCTTTTTTTTGTTATGTCGCCAGCCCAGTTTTCAAACTACCTTTCTGTTGTGACAAAGATGCTTCCTTAAGCCTTTTAAACTACTGTAATGGTACGAAAATGCAGTAATTAACTCAGTTTGAGGGAGAATGTGCTAACCAAGTTTGCCAAGAAGACTTTGAAAACGACAAAACAGTACGAATCGGCAGGTGATTTCTGAAATACGTCACCGCCTATTGTTGTGTAGGAGTGTAGAGTTCCAAATTTGATTTGTAACCACGAATTTATTCCTTAGTCGTCTCGTCTCGTCTCGTCTCGTCTCGTCCCGCAGACGTTTGTCGTGCTTGCGCTGTCATATGGACCACGACCCGAGCGGCAGCGAGCGGCAGTCGAGCAAAGTCGGGACAAGTCGGGACGGGGACAGGGACAGGGATAGGAATGGTGCGAATGCACTGCAAACTACGCAGACACCTGGTGTGAGGCGAGGCGAGGCGAGGAAGCCCACATCGCTACCAGTGGCGCCCTCCAGCACGACACTGCCACACACCGCACAGGCCCTCCGCTGAACACCAGGGACAAGATGCGTCCTCCGCTAGTGTCGAAGGCTGCACGCGCCCAGCGAATGACAGGGGGTGCAACGAGCAGCAGTGCGTCTCACACACGCGGCGGTGCGCCCGCTAATTCGGCCGTCGCTCTGCTGGGACGCCGGGCGCGCCTCCCCGCGCCGTCCTCGAGGAACTGGCGGTTGCGGAAGGAAGCGCTTTCGTCAAATGCAGCCGAAAACTAACATTTTGTGTGTTGGGAGAAAAGCCGAACGCGAATTCTGCCGTGCTCCTACATTAGATGAGCGCCAACGGCCATACCATGATGAATACACCGGTTCTCGTCCGATCACTGAAGTTAAGCATCATCGGGCCCGGCTAGTACTTGGATGGGTGACCGCCTGGGAAACCCGGGTGCTGTTGGCTCCCTTCCTCTTTTTTTTGTTATGTCGCCAGCCCAGTTTTCAAACTACCTTTCTGTTGTGACAAAGATGCTTCCTTAAGCCTTTTAAACTACTGTAATGGTACGAAAATGCAGTAATTAACTCAGTTTGAGGGAGAATGTGCTAACCAAGTTTGCCAAGAAGACTTTGAAAACGACAAAACAGTACGAATCGGCAGGTGATTTCTGAAATACGTCACCGCCTATTGTTGTGTAGGAGTGTAGAGTTCCAAATTTGATTTGTAACCACGAATTTATTCCTTAGTCGTCTCGTATCGTCTCGTCTCGTCTCGTCCCGCAGACGTTTGTCGTGCTTGCGCTGTCATATGGACCACGACCCGAGCGGCAGCGAGCGGCAGTCGAGCAAAGTCGGGACAAGTCGGGACGGGGACAGGGACAGGGATAGGAATGGTGCGAATGCACTGCAAACTACGCAGACACCTGGTGTGAGGCGAGGCGAGGCGAGGAAGCCCACATCGCTACCAGTGGCGCCCTCCAGCACGACACTGCCACACACCGCACAGGCCCTCCGCTGAACACCAGGGACAAGATGCGTCCTCCGCTAGTGTCGAAGGCTGCACGCGCCCAGCGAATGACAGGGGGTGCAACGAGCAGCAGTGCGTCTCACACACGCGGCGGTGCGCCCGCTAATTCGGCCGTCGCTCTGCTGGGACGCCGGGCGCGCCTCCCCGCGCCGTCCTGGAGGAACTGGCGGTTGCGGAAGGAAGCGCTTTCGTCAAATGCGGCCGAAAACTAACATTTTGTGTGTTGGGAGAAAAGCCGAACGCGAATTCTGCCGTGCTCCTACATTAGACGAGCGCCAACGGCCATACCATGATGAATACACCGGTTCTCGTCCGATCACCGAAGTTAAGCATCATCGGGCCCGGCTAGTACTTGGATGGATGACCGCCTGGGAAACCCGGGTGCTGTTGGCTCCCTTCCTTTTTTTTTTGTTATGTCGCCAGCCCAATTTTCAAACTACCTTTCTATTGTGACAAAGATGCTTCCTTAAGCCTTTTAAATTACTGTAATGGTACGAAAATGCAGTAATTAACTCAGTTTGAGGGAGAATGTGCTAACCAAGTTTGCCAAGAAGACTTTGAAAACGACAAAACAGTACGAATCGGCAAGTGATTTTTGAAATACGTCACCGCCTATTGTTGTGTAGGAGTGTAGAGTTCCAAATTTGATTTGTAACCACGAATTTATTCCTTAGTCGTCTCGTCTCGTCTCGTCTCGTCTCGTCCCGCAGACGTTTGTCGTGCTTGCGCTGTCATATGGACCACGACCCGAGCGGCAGCGAGCGGCAGTCGAGCAAAGTCGGGACAAGTCGGGACGGGGACAGGGACAGGGATAGGAATGGTGCGAATGCACTGCAAACTACGCAGACACCTGGTGTGAGGCGAGGCGAGGCGAGGAAGCCCACATCGCTACCAGTGGCGCCCTCCAGCACGACACTGCCACACCCCGCACAGGCCCTCCGCTGAACACCAGGGACAAGATGCGTCCTCCGCTAGTGTCGAAGGCTGCACGCGCCCAGCGAATGACAGGGGGTGCAACGAGCAGCAGTGCGTCTCACACACGCGGCGGTGCGCCCGCTAATTCGGCCGTCGCTCTGCTGGGACGCCGGGCGCGCCTCCCCGCGCCGTCCTGGAGGAACTGGCGGTTGCGGAAGGAAGCGCTTTCGTCAAATGCGGCCGAAAACTAACATTTTGTGTGTTGGGAGAAAAGCCGAACGCGAATTCTGCCGTGCTCCTACATTAGACGAGCGCCAACGGCCATACCATGATGAATACACCGGTTCTCGTCCGATCACCGAAGTTAAGCATCATCGGGCCCGGCTAGTACTTGGATGGATGACCGCCTGGGAAACCCGGGTGCTGTTGGCTCCCTTCCTTTTTTTTTTGTTATGTCGCCAGCCCAATTTTCAAACTACCTTTCTATTGTGACAAAGATGCTTCCTTAAGCCTTTTAAATTACTGTAATGGTACGAAAATGCAGTAATTAACTCAGTTTGAGGGAGAATGTGCTAACCAAGTTTGCCAAGAAGACTTTGAAAACGACAAAACAGTACGAATCGGCAAGTGATTTTTGAAATACGTCACCGCCTATTGTTGTGTAGGAGTGTAGAGTTCCAAATTTGATTTGTAACCACGAATTTATTCCTTAGTCGTCTCGTCTCGTCTCGTCTCGTCTCGTCCCGCAGACGTTTGTCGTGCTTGCGCTGTCATATGGACCACGACCCGAGCGGCAGCGAGCGGCAGTCGAGCAAAGTCGGGACAAGTCGGGACGGGGACAGGGACAGGGATAGGAATGGTGCGAATGCACTGCAAACTACGCAGACACCTGGTGTGAGGCGAGGCGAGGCGAGGAAGCCCACATCGCTACCAGTGGCGCCCTCCAGCACGACACTGCCACACCCCGCACAGGCCCTCCGCTGAACACCAGGGACAAGATGCGTCCTCCGCTAGTGTCGAAGGCTGCACGCGCCCAGCGAATGACAGGGGGTGCAACGAGCAGCAGTGCGTCTCACACACGCGGCGGTGCGCCCGCTAATTCGGCCGTCGCTCTGCTGGGACGCCGGGCGCGCCTCCCCGCGCCGTCCTGGAGGAACTGGCGGTTGCGGAAGGAAGCGCTTTCGTCAAATGCGGCCGAAAACTAACATTTTGTGTGTTGGGAGAAAAGCCGAACGCGAATTCTGCCGTGCTCCTACATTAGACGAGCGCCAACGGCCATACCATGATGAATACACCGGTTCTCGTCCGATCACCGAAGTTAAGCATCATCGGGCCCGGCTAGTACTTGGATGGGTGACCGCCTGGGAAACCCGGGTGCTGTTGGCTCCCTTCCTTTTTTTTTTTTTGTTATGTCGCCAGCCCAATTTTCAAACTACCTTTCTATTGTGACAAAGATGCTTCCTTAAGCCTTTTAAACTACTGTAATGGTACGAAAATGCAGTAATTAACTCAGTTTGAGGGAGAATGTGCTAACCAAGTTTGCCAAGAAGACTTTGAAAACGACAAAACAGTACGAATCGGCAGGTGATTTTTGAAATACGTCACCGCCTATTGTTGTGTAGGAGTGTAGAGTTCCAAATTTGATTTGTAACCACGAATTTATTCCTTAGTCGTCTCGTCTCGTCTCGTCTCGTCTCGTCCCGCAGACGTTTGTCGTGCTTGCGCTGTCATATGGACCACGACCCGAGCGGCAGCGAGCGGCAGTCGAGCAAAGTCGGGACAAGTCGGGACGGGGACAGGGACAGGGATAGGAATGGTGCGAATGCACTGCAAACTACACAGACACCTGGTGTGAGGCGAGGCGAGGCGAGGAAGCCCACATCGCTACCAGTGGCGCCCTCCAGCACGACACTGCCACACCCCGCACAGGCCCTCCGCTGAACACCAGGGACAAGATGCTTCCTCCGCTAGTGTCGAAGGCTGCACGCGCCCAGCGAATGACAGGGGGTGCAACGAGCAGCAGTGCGTCTCACACACGCGGCGGTGCGCCCGCTAATTCGGCCGTCGCTCTGCTGGGACGCCGGGCGCGCCTCCCCGCGCCGTCCTCGAGGAACTGGCGGTTGCGGAAGGAAGCGCTTTCGTCAAATGCAGCCGAAAACTAACATTTTGTGTGTTGGGAGAAAAGCCGAACGCGAATTCTGCCGTGCTCCTACATTAGATGAGCGCCAACGGCCATACCATGATGAATACACCGGTTCTCGTCCGATCACTGAAGTTAAGCATCATCGGGCCCGGCTTGTACTTGGATGGGTGACCGCCTGGGAAACCCGGGTGCTGTTGGCTACCTTCCTCTTTTTTTTGTTATGTCGCCAGCCCAGTTTTCAAACTACCTTTCTGTTGTGACAAAGATGCTTCCTTAAGCCTTTTAAACTACTGTAATGGTACGAAAATGCAGTAATTAACTCAGTTTGAGGGAGAATGTGCTAACCAAGTTTGCCAAGAAGACTTTGAAAACGACAAAACAGTACGAATCGGCAGGTGATTTCTGAAATACGTCACCGCCTATTGTTGTGTAGGAGTGTAGAGTTCCAAATTTGATTTGTAACCACGAATTTATTCCTTAGTCGTCTCGTCTCGTCTCGTCTCGTCTCGTCCCGCAGACGTTTGTCGTGCTTGCGCTGTCATATGGACCAGGACCCGAGCGGCAGCGAGCGGCAGTCGAGCAAAGTCGGGACAAGTCGGGACGGGGACAGGGACAGGGATAGGAATGGTGCGAATGCACTGCAAACTACGCAGACACCTGGTGTGAGGCGAGGCGAGGCGAGGAAGCCCACATCGCTACCAGTGGCGCCCTCCAGCACGACACTGCCACACACCGCACAGGCCCTCCGCTGAACACCAGGGACAAGATGCGTCCTCCGCTAGTGTCGAAGGCTGCACGCGCCCAGCGAATGACAGGGGGTGCAACGAGCAGCAGTGCGTCTCACACACGCGGCGGTGCGCCCGCTAATTCGGCCGTCGCTCTGCTGGGACGCCGGGCGCGCCTCCCCGCGCCGTCCTGGAGGAACTGGCGGTTGCGGAAGGAAGCGCTTTCGTCAAATGCGGCCGAAAACTAACATTTTGTGTGTTGGGAGAAAAGCCGAACGCGAATTCTGCCGTGCTCCTACATTAGACGAGCGCCAACGGCCATACCATGATGAATACACCGGTTCTCGTCCGATCACTGAAGTTAAGCATCATCGGGCCCGGCTAGTACTTGGATGGGTGACCGCCTGGGAAACCCGGGTGCTGTTGGCTACCTTCCTCTTTTTTTTGTTATGTCGCCAGCCCAGTTTTCAAACTACCTTTCTGTTGTGACAAAGATGCTTCCTTAAGCCTTTTAAACTACTGTAATGGTACGAAAATGCAGTAATTAACTCAGTTTGAGGGAGAATGTGCTAACCAAGTTTGCCAAGAAGACTTTGAAAACGACAAAACAGTACGAATCGGCAGGTGATTTCTGAAATACGTCACCGCCTATTGTTGTGTAGGAGTGTAGAGTTCCAAATTTGATTTGTAACCACGAATTTATTCCTTAGTCGTCTCGTCTCGTCTCGTCTCGTCTCGTCCCGCAGACGTTTGTCGTGCTTGCGCTGTCATATGGACCACGACCCGAGCGGCAGCGAGCGGCAGTCGAGCAAAGTCGGGACAAGTCGGGACGGGGACAGGGACAGGGATAGGAATGGTGCGAATGCACTGCAAACTACGCAGACAGCTGGTGTGAGGCGAGGCGAGGCGAGGCGAGAAAGCCCACATCGCTACCAGTGGCGCCCTCCAGCACGACACTGCCACACCCCGCACAGGCCCTCCGCTGAACACCAGGGACAAGATGCGTCCTCCGCTAGTGTCGAAGGCTGCACGCGCCCAGCGAATGACAGGGGGTGCAACGAGCAGCAGTGCGTCTCACACACGCGGCGGTGCGCCCGCTAATTCGGCCGTCGCTCTGCTGGGACGCCGGGCGCGCCTCCCCGCGCCGTCCTCGAGGAACTGGCGGTTGCGGAAGGAAGCGCTTTCGTCAAATGCGGCCGAAAACTAACATTTTGTGTGTTGGGAGAAAAGCCGAACGCGAATTCTGCCGTGCTCCTACATTAGATGAGCGCCAACGGCCATACCATGATGAATACACCGGTTCTCGTCCGATCACTGAAGTTAAGCATCATCGGGCACGGCTAGTACTTGGATGGGTGACCGCCTGGGAAACCCGGGTGCTGTTGGCTCCCTTCCTCTTTTTTTGTTATGTCGCCAGCCCAGTTTTCAAACTACCTTTCTGTTGTGACAAAGATGCTTCCTTAAGCCTTTTAAACTACTGTAATGGTACGAAAATGCAGTAATTAACTCAGTTTGAGGGAGAATGTGCTAACCAAGTTTGCCAAGAAGACTTTGAAAACGACAAAACAGTACGAATCGGCAGGTGATTTCTGAAATACGTCACCGCCTATTGTTGTGTAGGAGTGTAGAGTTCCAAATTTGATTTGTAACCACGAATTTATTCCTTAGTCGTCTCGTCTCGTCTCGTCTCGTCTCGTCTCGTCCCGCAGACGTTTGTCGTGCTTGCGCTGTCATATGGACCACGACCCGAGCGGCAGCGAGCGGCAGTCGAGCAAAGTCGGGACAAGTCGGGACGGGGACAGGGACAGGGATAGGAATGGTGCGAATGCACTGCAAACTACGCAGACAGCTGGTGTGAGGCGAGGCGAGGCGAGGCGAGGAAGCCCACATCGCTACCAGTGGCGCCCTCCAGCACGACACTGCCACACCCCGCACAGGCCCTCCGCTGAACACCAGGGACAAGATGCGTCCTCCGCTAGTGTCGAAGGCTGCACGCGCCCAGCGAATGACAGGGGGTGCAACGAGCAGCAGTGCGTCTCACACACGCGGCGGTGCGCCCGCTAATTCGGCCGTCGCTCTGCTGGGACGCCGGGCGCGCCTCCCCGCGCCGTCCTCGAGGAACTGGCGGTTGCGGAAGGAAGCGCTTTCGTCAAATGCGGCCGAAAACTAACATTTTGTGTGTTGGGAGAAAAGCCGAACGCGAATTCTGCCGTGCTCCTACATTAGATGAGCGCCAACGGCCATACCATGATGAATACACCGGTTCTCGTCCGATCACTGAAGTTAAGCATCATCGGGCACGGCTAGTACTTGGATGGGTGACCGCCTGGGAAACCCGGGTGCTGTTGGCTCCCTTCCTCTTTTTTTGTTATGTCGCCAGCCCAGTTTTCAAACTACCTTTCTGTTGTGACAAAGATGCTTCCTTAAGCCTTTTAAACTACTGTAATGGTACGAAAATGCAGTAATTAACTCAGTTTGAGGGAGAATGTGCTAACCAAGTTTGCCAAGAAGACTTTGAAAACGACAAAACAGTACGAATCGGCAGGTGATTTCTGAAATACGTCACCGCCTATTGTTGTGTAGGAGTGTAGAGTTCCAAATTTGATTTGTAACCACGAATTTATTCCTTAGTCGTCTCGTCTCGTCTCGTCTCGTCTCGTCCCGCAGACGTTTGTCGTGCTTGCGCTGTCATATGGACCACGACCCGAGCGGCAGCGAGCGGCAGTCGAGCAAAGTCGGGACAAGTCGGGACGGGGACAGGGACAGGGATAGGAATGGTGCGAATGCACTGCAAACTACGCAGACAGCTGGTGTGAGGCGAGGCGAGGCGAGGCGAGGAAGCCCACATCGCTACCAGTGGCGCCCTCCAGCACGACACTGCCACACCCCGCACAGGCCCTCCGCTGAACACCAGGGACAAGATGCGTCCTCCGCTAGTGTCGAAGGCTGCACGCGCCCAGCGAATGACAGGGGGTGCAACGAGCAGCAGTGCGTCTCACACACGCGGCGGTGCGCCCGCTAATTCGGCCGTCGCTCTGCTGGGACGCCGGGCGCGCCTCCCCGCGCCGTCCTGGAGGAACTGGCGGTTGCGGAAGGAAGCGCTTTCGTCAAATGCGGCCGAAAACTAACATTTTGTGTGTTGGGAGAAAAGCCGAACGCGAATTCTGCCGTGCTCCTACATTAGACGAGCGCCAACGGCCATACCATGATGAATACACCGGTTCTCGTCCGATCACCGAAGTTAAGCATCATCGGGCCCGGCTAGTACTTGGATGGGTGACCGCCTGGGAAACCCGGGTGCTGTTGGCTCCCTTCCTTTTTTTTTTTTGTTATGTCGCCAGCCCAATTTTCAAACTACCTTTCTATTGTGACAAAGATGCTTCCTTAAGCCTTTTAAACTACTGTAATGGTACGAAAATGCAGTAATTAACTCAGTTTGAGGGAGAATGTGCTAACCAAGTTTGCCAAGAAGACTTTGAAAACGACAAAACAGTACGAATCAGCAGGTGATTTTTGAAATACGTCACCGCCTATTGTTGTGTAGGAGTGTAGAGTTCTAAATTTGATTTGTAACCACGAATTTATTCCTTAGTCGTCTCGTCTCGTCTCGTCTCGTCTCGTCCCGCAGACGTTTGTCGTGCTTGCGCTGTCATATGGACCACGACCCGAGCGGCAGCGAGCGGCAGTCGAGCAAAGTCGGGACAAGTCGGGACGGGGACAGGGACAGGGATAGGAATGGTGCGAATGCACTGCAAACTACGCAGACACCTGGTGTGAGGCGAGGCGAGGCGAGGAAGCCCACATCGCTACCAGTGGCGCCCTCCAGCACGACACTGCCACACCCCGCACAGGCCCTCCGCTGAACACCAGGGACAAGATGCGTCCTCCGCTAGTGTCGAAGGCTGCACGCGCCCAGCGAATGACAGGGGGTGCAACGAGCAGCAGTGCGTCTCACACACGCGGCGGTGCGCCCGCTAATTCGGCCGTCGCTCTGCTGGGACGCCGGGCGCGCCTCCCCGCGCCGTCCTGGAGGAACTGGCGGTTGCGGAAGGAAGCGCTTTCGTCAAATGCGGCCGAAAACTAACATTTTGTGTGTTGGGAGAAAAGCCGAACGCGAATTCTGCCGTGCTCCTACATTAGACGGGCGCCAACTGCCATACCATGATGAATACACCGGTTCTCGTCCGATCACCGAAGTTAAGCATCATCGGGCCCGGCTAGTACTTGGATGGGTGACCGCCTGGGAAACCCGGGTGCTGTTGGCTCCCTTCCTCTTTTTTTTGTTATGACGCCAGCCCAGTTTTCAAACTACCTTTCTATTGTGACAAAGATGCTTCCTTAAGCCTTTTAAACTACTGTAATGGTACGAAAATGCAGTAATTAACTCAGTTTGAGGGAGAATGTGCTAACCAAGTTTGCCAAGAAGACTTTGAAAACGACAAAACAGTACGAATCGGCAGGTGATTTTTGAAATACGTCACCGCCTATTGTTGTGTAGGAGTGTAGAGTTCCAAATTTGATTTGTAACCACGAATTTATTCCTTAGTCGTCTCGTCTCGTCTCGTCGCGTCTCGTCTCGTCCCGCAGACGTTTGTCGTGCTTGCGCTGTCATATGGACCACGACCCGAGCGGCAGCGAGCGGCAGTCGAGCAAAGTCGGGACAAGTCGGGACGGGGACAGGGACAGGGATAGGAATGGTGCGAATGCACTGCAAACTACGCAGACACCTGGTGTGAGGCGAGGCGAGGCGAGGAAGCCCACATCGCTACCAGTGGCGCCCTCCAGCACGACACTGCCACACCCCGCACAGGCCCTCCGCTGAACACCAGGGACAAGATGCGTCCTCCGCTAGTGTCGAAGGCTGCACGCGCCCAGCGAATGACAGGGGGTGCAACGAGCAGCAGTGCGTCTCACACACGCGGCGGTGCGCCCGCTAATTCGGCCGTCGCTCTGCTGGGACGCCGGGCGCGCCTCCCCGCGCCGTCCTGGAGGAACTGGCGGTTGCGGAAGGAAGCGCTTTCGTCAAATGCGGCCGAAAACTAACATTTTGTGTGGTGGGAGAAAAGCCGAACGCGAATTCTGCCGTGCTCCTACATTAGACGAGCGCCAACGGCCATACCATGATGAATACACCGGTTCTCGTCCGATCACCGAAGTTAAGCATCATCGGGCCCGGCTAGTACTTGGATGGGTGACCGCCTGGGAAACCCGGGTGCTGTTGGCTCCCTTCCTTTTTTTTTTTTTGTTATGTCGCCAGCCCAATTTTCAAACTACCTTTCTATTGTGACAAAGATGCTTCCTTAAGCCTTTTAAACTACTGTAATGGTACGAAAATGCAGTAATTAACTCAGTTTGAGGGAGAATGTGCTAACCAAGTTTGCCAAGAAGACTTTGAAAACGACAAAACAGTACGAATCGGCAGGTGATTTTTGAAATACGTCACCGCCTATTGTTGTGTAGGAGTGTAGAGTTCCAAATTTGATTTGTAACCACGAATTTATTCCTTAGTCGTCTCGTCTCGTCTCGTCTCGTCTCGTCCCGCAGACGTTTGTCGTGCTTGCGCTGTCATATGGACCACGACCCGAGCGGCAGCGAGCGGCAGTCGAGCAAAGTCGGGACAAGTCGGGACGGGGACAGGGACAGGGATAGGAATGGTGCGAATGCACTGCAAACTACGCAGACACCTGGTGTGAGGCGAGGCGAGGCGAGGAAGCCCACATCGCTACCAGTGGCGCCCTCCAGCACGACACTGCCACACCCCGCACAGGCCCTCCGCTGAACACCAGGGACAAGATGCGTCCTCCGCTAGTGTCGAAGGCTGCACGCGCCCAGCGAATGACAGGGGGTGCAACGAGCAGCAGTGCGTCTCACACACGCGGCGGTGCGCCCGCTAATTCGGCCGTCGCTCTGCTGGGACGCCGGGCGCGCCTCCCCGCGCCGTCCTGGAGGAACTGGCGGTTGCGGAAGGAAGCGCTTTCGTCAAATGCGGCCGAAAACTAACATTTTGTGTGTTGGGAGAAAAGCCGAACGCGAATTCTGCCGTGCTCCTACATTAGACGGGCGCCAACTGCCATACCATGATGAATACACCGGTTCTCGTCCGATCACCGAAGTTAAGCATCATCGGGCCCGGCTAGTACTTGGATGGGTGACCGCCTGGGAAACCCGGGTGCTGTTGGCTCCCTTCCTCTTTTTTTTGTTATGACGCCAGCCCAGTTTTCAAACTACCTTTCTATTGTGACAAAGATGCTTCCTTAAGCCTTTTAAACTACTGTAATGGTACGAAAATGCAGTAATTAACTCAGTTTGAGGGAGAATGTGCTAACCAAGTTTGCCAAGAAGACTTTGAAAACGACAAAACAGTACGAATCGGCAGGTGATTTTTGAAATACGTCACCGCCTATTGTTGTGTAGGAGTGTAGAGTTCCAAATTTGATTTGTAACCACGAATTTATTCCTTAGTCGTCTCGTCTCGTCTCGTCGCGTCTCGTCTCGTCCCGCAGACGTTTGTCGTGCTTGCGCTGTCATATGGACCACGACCCGAGCGGCAGCGAGCGGCAGTCGAGCAAAGTCGGGACAAGTCGGGACGGGGACAGGGACAGGGATAGGAATGGTGCGAATGCACTGCAAACTACGCAGACACCTGGTGTGAGGCGAGGCGTGGCGAGGAAGCCCACATCGCTACCAGTGGCGCCCTCCAGCACGACACTGCCACACCCCGCACAGGCCCTCCGCTGAACACCAGGGACAAGATGCGTCCTCCGCTAGTGTCGAAGGCTGCACGCGCCCAGCGAATGACAGGGGGTGCAACGAGCAGCAGTGCGTCTCACACACGCGGCGGTGCGCCCGCTAATTCGGCCGTCGCTCTGCTGGGACGCCGGGCGCGCCTCCCCGCGCCGTCCTGGAGGAACTGGCGGTTGCGGAAGGAAGCGCTTTCGTCAAATGCGGCCGAAAACTAACATTTTGTGTGGTGGGAGAAAAGCCGAACGCGAATTCTGCCGTGCTCCTACATTAGACGAGCGCCAACGGCCATACCATGATGAATACACCGGTTCTCGTCCGATCACCGAAGTTAAGCATCATCGGGCCCGGCTAGTACTTGGATGGGTGACCGCCTGGGAAACCCGGGTGCTGTTGGCTCCCTTCCTTTTTTTTTTTTTGTTATGTCGCCAGCCCAATTTTCAAACTACCTTTCTATTGTGACAAAGATGCTTCCTTAAGCCTTTTAAACTACTGTAATGGTACGAAAATGCAGTAATTAACTCAGTTTGAGGGAGAATGTGCTAACCAAGTTTGCCAAGAAGACTTTGAAAACGACAAAACAGTACGAATCGGCAGGTGATTTTTGAAATACGTCACCGCCTATTGTTGTGTAGGAGTGTAGAGTTCCAAATTTGATTTGTAACCACGAATTTATTCCTTAGTCGTCTCGTCTCGTCTCGTCTCGTCTCGTCCCGCAGACGTTTGTCGTGCTTGCGCTGTCATATGGACCACGACCCGAGCGGCAGCGAGCGGCAGTCGAGCAAAGTCGGGACAAGTCGGGACGGGGACAGGGACAGGGATAGGAATGGTGCGAATGCACTGCAAACTACGCAGACACCTGGTGTGAGGCGAGGCGAGGCGAGGAAGCCCACATCGCTACCAGTGGCGCCCTCCAGCACGACACTGCCACACCCCGCACAGGCCCTCCGCTGAACACCAGGGACAAGATGCGTCCTCCGCTAGTGTCGAAGGCTGCACGCGCCCAGCGAATGACAGGGGGTGCAACGAGCAGCAGTGCGTCTCACACACGCGGCGGTGCGCCCGCTAATTCGGCCGTCGCTCTGCTGGGACGCCGGGCGCGCCTCCCCGCGCCGTCCTGGAGGAACTGGCGGTTGCGGAAGGAAGCGCTTTCGTCAAATGCGGCCGAAAACTAACATTTTGTGTGTTGGGAGAAAAGCCGAACGCGAATTCTGCCGTGCTCCTACATTAGACGAGCGCCAACGGCCATACCATGATGAATACACCGGTTCTCGTCCGATCACCGAAGTTAAGCATCATCGGGCCCGGCTAGTACTTGGATGGGTGACCGCCTGGGAAACCCGGGTGCTGTTGGCTCCCTTCCTTTTTTTTTTTTTGTTATGTCGCCAGCCCAATTTTCAAACTACCTTTCTATTGTGACAAAGATGCTTCCTTAAGCCTTTTAAACTACTGTAATGGTACGAAAATGCAGTAATTAACTCAGTTTGAGGGAGAATGTGCTAACCAAGTTTGCCAAGAAGACTTTGAAAACGACAAAACAGTACGAATCAGCAGGTGATTTTTGAAATACGTCACCGCCTATTGTTGTGTAGGAGTGTAGAGTTCCAAATTTGATTTGTAACCACGAATTTATTCCTTAGTCGTCTCGTCTCGTCTCGTCTCGTCTCGTCCCGCAGACGTTTGTCGTGCTTGCGCTGTCATATGGACCACGACCCGAGCGGCAGCGAGCGGCAGTCGAGCAAAGTCGGGACAAGTCGGGACGGGGACAGGGACAGGGATAGGAATGGTGCGAATGCACTGCAAACTACGCAGACACCTGGTGTGAGGCGAGGCGAGGCGAGGAAGCCCACATCGCTACCAGTGGCGCCCTCCAGCACGACACTGCCACACCCCGCACAGGCCCTCCGCTGAACACCAGGGACAAGATGCGTCCTCCGCTAGTGTCGAAGGCTGCACGCGCCCAGCGAATGACAGGGGGTGCAACGAGCAGCAGTGCGTCTCACACACGCGGCGGTGCGCCCGCTAATTCGGCCGTCGCTCTGCTGGGACGCCGGGCGCGCCTCCCCGCGCCGTCCTGGAGGAACTGGCGGTTGCGGAAGGAAGCGCTTTCGTCAAATGCGGCCGAAAACTAACATTTTGTGTGTTGGGAGAAAAGCCGAACGCGAATTCTGCCGTGCTCCTACATTAGACGAGCGCCAACTGCCATACCATGATGAATACACCGGTTCTCGTCCGATCACCGTAGTTAAGCATCATCGGGCCCGGCTAGTACTTGGATGGGTGACCGCCTGGGAAACCCGGGTGCTGTTGGCTCCCTTCCTCTTTTTTTTGTTATGACGCCAGCCCAGTTTTCAAACTACCTTTCTATTGTGACAAAGATGCTTCCTTAAGCCTTTTAAACTACTGTAATGGTACGAAAATGCAGTAATTAACTCAGTTTGAGGGAGAATGTGCTAACCAAGTTTGCCAAGAAGACTTTGAAAACGACAAAACAGTACGAATCGGCAGGTGATTTTTGAAATACGTCACCGCCTATTGTTGTGTAGGAGTGTAGAGTTCCAAATTTGATTTGTAACCACGAATTTATTCCTTAGTCGTCTCGTCTCGTCTCGTCGCGTCTCGTCTCGTCCCGCAGACGTTTGTCGTGCTTGCGCTGTCATATGGACCACGACCCGAGCGGCAGCGAGCGGCAGTCGAGCAAAGTCGGGACAAGTCGGGACGGGGACAGGGACAGGGATAGGAATGGTGCGAATGCACTGCAAACTACGCAGACACCTGGTGTGAGGCGAGGCGAGGCGAGGAAGCCCACATCGCTACCAGTGGCGCCCTCCAGCACGACACTGCCACACCCCGCACAGGCCCTCCGCTGAACACCAGGGACAAGATGCGTCCTCCGCTAGTGTCGAAGGCTGCACGCGCCCAGCGAATGACAGGGGGTGCAACGAGCAGCAGTGCGTCTCACACACGCGGCGGTGCGCCCGCTAATTCGGCCGTCGCTCTGCTGGGACGCCGGGCGCGCCTCCCCGCGCCGTCCTGGAGGAACTGGCGGTTGCGGAAGGAAGCGCTTTCGTCAAATGCGGCCGAAAACTAACATTTTGTGTGTTGGGAGAAAAGCCGAACGCGAATTCTGCCGTGCTCCTACATTAGACGAGCGCCAACTGCCATACCATGATGAATACACCGGTTCTCGTCCGATCACCGTAGTTAAGCATCATCGGGCCCGGCTAGTACTTGGATGGGTGACCGCCTGGGAAACCCGGGTGCTGTTGGCTCCCTTCCTCTTTTTTTTGTTATGACGCCAGCCCAGTTTTCAAACTACCTTTCTATTGTGACAAAGATGCTTCCTTAAGCCTTTTAAACTACTGTAATGGTACGAAAATGCAGTAATTAACTCAGTTTGAGGGAGAATGTGCTAACCAAGTTTGCCAAGAAGACTTTGAAAACGACAAAACAGTACGAATCGGCAGGTGATTTTTGAAATACGTCACCGCCTATTGTTGTGTAGGAGTGTAGAGTTCCAAATTTGATTTGTAACCACGAATTTATTCCTTAGTCGTCTCGTCTCGTCTCGTCGCGTCTCGTCTCGTCCCGCAGACGTTTGTCGTGCTTGCGCTGTCATATGGACCACGACCCGAGCGGCAGCGAGCGGCAGTCGAGCAAAGTCGGGACAAGTCGGGACGGGGACAGGGACAGGGATAGGAATGGTGCGAATGCACTGCAAACTACGCAGACACCTGGTGTGAGGCGAGGCGAGGCGAGGAAGCCCACATCGCTACCAGTGGCGCCCTCCAGCACGACACTGCCACACCCCGCACAGGCCCTCCGCTGAACACCAGGGACAAGATGCGTCCTCCGCTAGTGTCGAAGGCTGCACGCGCCCAGCGAATGACAGGGGGTGCAACGAGCAGCAGTGCGTCTCACACACGCGGCGGTGCGCCCGCTAATTCGGCCGTCGCTCTGCTGGGACGCCGGGCGCGCCTCCCCGCGCCGTCCTGGAGGAACTGGCGGTTGCGGAAGGAAGCGCTTTCGTCAAATGCGGCCGAAAACTAACATTTTGTGTGGTGGGAGAAAAGCCGAACGCGAATTCTGCCGTGCTCCTACATTAGTCGAGCGCCAACGGCCATACCATGATGAATACACCGGTTCTCGTCCGATCACCGAAGTTAAGCATCATCGGGCCCGGCTAGTACTTGGATGGGTGACCGCCTGGGAAACCCGGGTGCTGTTGGCTCCCTTCCTTTTTTTTTTTTTGTTATGTCGCCAGCCCAATTTTCAGACTACCTTTCTATTGTGACAAAGATGCTTCCTTAAGCCTTTTAAACTACTGTAATGGTACGAAAATGCAGTAATTAACTCAGTTTGAGGGAGAATGTGCTAACCAAGTTTGCCAAGAAGACTTTGAAAACGACAAAACAGTACGAATCGGCAGGTGATTTTTGAAATACGTCACCGCCTATTGTTGTGTAGGAGTGTAGAGTTCCAAATTTGATTTGTAACCACGAATTTATTCCTTAGTCGTCTCGTCTCGTCTCGTCTCGTCTCGTCCCGCAGACGTTTGTCGTGCTTGCGCTGTCATATGGACCACGACCCGAGCGGCAGCGAGCGGCAGTCGAGCAAAGTCGGGACAAGTCGGGACGGGGACAGGGACAGGGATAGGAATGGTGCGAATGCACTGCAAACTACGCAGACAGCTGGTGTGAGGCGAGGCGAGGCGAGGCGAGGAAGCCCACATCGCTACCAGTGGCGCCCTCCAGCACGACACTGCCACACCCCGCACAGGCCCTCCGCTGAACACCAGGGACAAGATGCGTCCTCCGCTAGTGTCGAAGGCTGCACGCGCCCAGCGAATGACAGGGGGTGCAACGAGCAGCAGTGCGTCTCACACACGCGGCGGTGCGCCCGCTAATTCGGCCGTCGCTCTGCTGGGACGCCGGGCGCGCCTCCCCGCGCCGTCCTCGAGGAACTGGCGGTTGCGGAAGGAAGCGCTTTCGTCAAATGCAGCCGAAAACTAACATTTTGTGTGTTGGGAGAAAAGCCGAACGCGAATTCTGCCGTGCTCCTACATTAGATGAGCGCCAACGGCCATACCATGATGAATACACCGGTTCTCGTCCGATCACTGAAGTTAAGCATCATCGGGCCCGGCTAGTACTTGGATGGGTGACCGCCTGGGAAACCCGGGTGCTGTTGGCTCCCTTCCTCTTTTTTTTGTTATGTCGCCAGCCCAGTTTTCAAACTACCTTTCTGTTGTGACAAAGATGCTTCCTTAAGCCTTTTAAACTACTGTAATGGTACGAAAATGCAGTAATTAACTCAGTTTGAGGGAGAATGTGCTAACCAAGTTTGCCAAGAAGACTTTGAAAACGACAAAACAGTACGAATCGGCAGGTGATTTCTGAAATACGTCACCGCCTATTGTTGTGTAGGAGTGTAGAGTTCCAAATTTGATTTGTAACCACGAATTTATTCCTTAGTCGTCTCGTCTCGTCTCGTCTCGTCTCGTCTCGTCCCGCAGACGTTTGTCGTGCTTGCGCTGTCATATGGACCACGACCCGAGCGGCAGCGAGCGGCAGTCGAGCAAAGTCGGGACAAGTCGGGACGGGGACAGGGACAGGGATAGGAATGGTGCGAATGCACTGCAAACTACGCAGACACCTGGTGTGAGGCGAGGCGAGGCGAGGAAGCCCACATCGCTACCAGTGGCGCCCTCCAGCACGACACTGCCACACCCCGCACAGGCCCTCCGCTGAACACCAGGGACAAGATGCGTCCTCCGCTAGTGTCGAAGGCTGCACGCGCCCAGCGAATGACAGGGGGTGCAACGAGCAGCAGTGCGTCTCACACACGCGGCGGTGCGCCCGCTAATTCGGCCGTCGCTCTGCTGGGACGCCGGGCGCGCCTCCCCGCGCCGTCCTGGAGGAACTGGCGGTTGCGGAAGGAAGCGCTTTCGTCAAATGCGGCCGAAAACTAACATTTTGTGTGTTGGGAGAAAAGCCGAACGCGAATTCTGCCGTGCTCCTACATTAGACGAGCGCCAACTGCCATACCATGATGAATACACCGGTTCTCGTCCGATCACCGTAGTTAAGCATCATCGGGCCCGGCTAGTACTTGGATGGGTGACCGCCTGGGAAACCCGGGTGCTGTTGGCTCCCTTCCTCTTTTTTTTGTTATGACGCCAGCCCAGTTTTCAAACTACCTTTCTATTGTGACAAAGATGCTTCCTTAAGCCTTTTAAACTACTGTAATGGTACGAAAATGCAGTAATTAACTCAGTTTGAGGGAGAATGTGCTAACCAAGTTTGCCAAGAAGACTTTGAAAACGACAAAACAGTACGAATCGGCAGGTGATTTTTGAAATACGTCACCGCCTATTGTTGTGTAGGAGTGTAGAGTTCCAAATTTGATTTGTAACCACGAATTTATTCCTTAGTCGTCTCGTCTCGTCTCGTCGCGTCTCGTCTCGTCCCGCAGACGTTTGTCGTGCTTGCGCTGTCATATGGACCACGACCCGAGCGGCAGCGAGCGGCAGTCGAGCAAAGTCGGGACAAGTCGGGACGGGGACAGGGACAGGGATAGGAATGGTGCGAATGCACTGCAAACTACGCAGACACCTGGTGTGAGGCGAGGCGAGGCGAGGAAGCCCACATCGCTACCAGTGGCGCCCTCCAGCACGACACTGCCACACCCCGCACAGGCCCTCCGCTGAACACCAGGGACAAGATGCGTCCTCCGCTAGTGTCGAAGGCTGCACGCGCCCAGCGAATGACAGGGGGTGCAACGAGCAGCAGTGCGTCTCACACACGCGGCGGTGCGCCCGCTAATTCGGCCGTCGCTCTGCTGGGACGCCGGGCGCGCCTCCCCGCGCCGTCCTGGAGGAACTGGCGGTTGCGGAAGGAAGCGCTTTCGTCAAATGCGGCCGAAAACTAACATTTTGTGTGGTGGGAGAAAAGCCGAACGCGAATTCTGCCGTGCTCCTACATTAGACGAGCGCCAACGGCCATACCATGATGAATACACCGGTTCTCGTCCGATCACCGAAGTTAAGCATCATCGGGCCCGGCTAGTACTTGGATGGGTGACCGCCTGGGAAACCCGGGTGCTGTTGGCTCCCTTCCTTTTTTTTTTTTGTTATGTCGCCAGCCCAATTTTCAGACTACCTTTCTATTGTGACAAAGATGCTTCCTTAAGCCTTTTAAACTACTGTAATGGTACGAAAATGCAGTAATTAACTCAGTTTGAGGGAGAATGTGCTAACCAAGTTTGCCAAGAAGACTTTGAAAACGACAAAACAGTACGAATCGGCAGGTGATTTTTGAAATACGTCACCGCCTATTGTTGTGTAGGAGTGTAGAGTTCCAAATTTGATTTGTAACCACGAATTTATTCCTTAGTCGTCTCGTCTCGTCTCGTCTCGTCTCGTCCCGCAGACGTTTGTCGTGCTTGCGCTGTCATATGGACCACGACCCGAGCGGCAGCGAGCGGCAGTCGAGCAAAGTCGGGACAAGTCGGGACGGGGACAGGGACAGGGATAGGAATGGTGCGAATGCACTGCAAACTACGCAGATACCTGGTGTGAGGCGAGGCGAGGCGAGGAAGCCCACATCGCTACCAGTGGCGCCCTCCAGCACGACACTGCCACACCCCGCACAGGCCCTCCGCTGAACACCAGGGACAAGATGCGTCCTCCGCTAGTGTCGAAGGCTGCACGCGCCCAGCGAATGACAGGGGGTGCAACGAGCAGCAGTGCGTCTCACACACGCGGCGGTGCGCCCGCTAATTCGGCCGTCGCTCTGCTGGGACGCCGGGCGCGCCTCCCCGCGCCGTCCTGGAGGAACTGGCGGTTGCGGAAGGAAGCGCTTTCGTCAAATGCAGCCGAAAACTAACATTTTGTGTGTTGGGAGAAAAGCCGAACGCGAATTCTGCCGTGCTCCTACATTAGATGAGCGCCAACGGCCATACCATGATGAATACACCGGTTCTCGTCCGATCACTGAAGTTAAGCATCATCGGGCCCGGCTAGTACTTGGATGGGTGACCGCCTGGGAAACCCGGGTGCTGTTGGCTCCCTTCCTCTTTTTTTTGTTATGTCGCCAGCCCAGTTTTCAAACTACCTTTCTGTTGTGACAAAGATGCTTCCTTAAGCCTTTTAAACTACTGTAATGGTACGAAAATGCAGTAATTAACTCAGTTTGAGGGAGAATGTGCTAACCAAGTTTGCCAAGAAGACTTTGAAAACGACAAAACAGTACGAATCGGCAGGTGATTTCTGAAATACGTCACCGCCTATTGTTGTGTAGGAGTGTAGAGTTCCAAATTTGATTTGTAACCACGAATTTATTCCTTAGTCGTCTCGTCTCGTCTCGTCTCGTCTCGTCTCGTCCCGCAGACGTTTGTCGTGCTTGCGCTGTCATATGGACCACGACCCGAGCGGCAGCGAGCGGCAGTCGAGCAAAGTCGGGACAAGTCGGGACGGGGACAGGGACAGGGATAGGAATGGTGCGAATGCACTGCAAACTACGCAGACACCTGGTGTGAGGCGAGGCGAGGCGAGGAAGCCCACATCGCTACCAGTGGCGCCCTCCAGCACGACACTGCCACACCCCGCACAGGCCCTCCGCTGAACACCAGGGACAAGATGCGTCCTCCGCTAGTGTCGAAGGCTGCACGCGCCCAGCGAATGACAGGGGGTGCAACGAGCAGCAGTGCGTCTCACACACGCGGCGGTGCGCCCGCTAATTCGGCCGTCGCTCTGCTGGGACGCCGGGCGCGCCTCCCCGCGCCGTCCTCGAGGAACTGGCGGTTGCGGAAGGAAGCGCTTTCGTCAAATGCGGCCGAAAACTAACATTTTGTGTGTTGGGAGAAAAGCCGAACGCGAATTCTGCCGTGCTCCTACATTAGACGAGCGCCAACGGCCATACCATGATGAATACACCGGTTCTCGTCCGATCACCGAAGTTAAGCATCATCGGGCCCGGCTAGTACTTGGATGGGTGACCGCCTGGGAAACCCGGGTGCTGTTGGCTCCCTTCCTTTTTTTTTTTTTGTTATGTCGCCAGCCCAATTTTCAAACTACCTTTCTATTGTGACAAAGATGCTTCCTTAAGCCTTTTAAACTACTGTAATGGTACGAAAATGCAGTAATTAACTCAGTTTGAGGGAGAATGTGCTAACCAAGTTTGCCAAGAAGACTTTGAAAACGACAAAACAGTACGAATCGGCAGGTGATTTTTGAAATACGTCACCGCCTATTGTTGTGTAGGAGTGTAGAGTTCCAAATTTGATTTGTAACCACGAATTTATTCCTTAGTCGTCTCGTCTCGTCTCGTCGCGTCTCGTCTCGTCCCGCAGACGTTTGTCGTGCTTGCGCTGTCATATGGACCACGACCCGAGCGGCAGCGAGCGGCAGTCGAGCAAAGTCGGGACAAGTCGGGACGGGGACAGGGACAGGGATAGGAATGGT
This sequence comes from Schistocerca cancellata, assembly GCF_023864275.1. NCBI lineage: Eukaryota > Metazoa > Arthropoda > Insecta > Orthoptera > Acrididae > Schistocerca > Schistocerca cancellata. The sequence goes on along the minus strand of NC_064634.1, from coordinate 521,273,951 downwards.
GCGAATGCACTGCAAACTACGCAGACACCTGGTGTGAGGCGAGGCGAGGCGAGGAAGCCCACATCGCTACCAGTGGCGCCCTCCAGCACGACACTGCCACACCCCGCACAGGCCCTCCGCTGAACACCAGGGACAAGATGCGTCCTCCGCTAGTGTCGAAGGCTGCACGCGCCCAGCGAATGACAGGGGGTGCAACGAGCAGCAGTGCGTCTCACACACGCGGCGGTGCGCCCGCTAATTCGGCCGTCGCTCTGCTGGGACGCCGGGCGCGCCTCCCCGCGCCGTCCTGGAGGAACTGGCGGTTGCGGAAGGAAGCGCTTTCGTCAAATGCGGCCGAAAACTAACATTTTGTGTGTTGGGAGAAAAGCCGAACGCGAATTCTGCCGTGCTCCTACATTAGACGAGCGCCAACGGCCATACCATGATGAATACACCGGTTCTCGTCCGATCACCGAAGTTAAGCATCATCGGGCCCGGCTAGTACTTGGATGGGTGACCGCCTGGGAAACCCGGGTGCTGTTGGCTCCCTTCCTTTTTTTTTTTTGTTATGTCGCCAGCCCAATTTTCAAACTACCTTTCTATTGTGACAAAGATGCTTCCTTAAGCCTTTTAAACTACTGTAATGGTACGAAAATGCAGTAATTAACTCAGTTTGAGGGAGAATGTGCTAACCAAGTTTGCCAAGAAGACTTTGAAAACGACAAAACAGTACGAATCAGCAGGTGATTTCTGAAATACGTCACCGCCTATTGTTGTGTAGGAGTGTAGAGTTCCAAATTTGATTTGTAACCACGAATTTATTCCTTAGTCGTCTCGTCTCGTCTCGTCTCGTCTCGTCCCGCAGACGTTTGTCGTGCTTGCGCTGTCATATGGACCACGACCCGAGCGGCAGCGAGCGGCAGTCGAGCAAAGTCGGGACAAGTCGGGACGGGGACAGGGACAGGGATAGGAATGGTGCGAATGCACTGCAAACTACGCAGACACCTGGTGTGAGGCGAGGCGAGGCGAGGAAGCCCACATCGCTACCAGTGGCGCCCTCCAGCACGACACTGCCACACCCCGCACAGGCCCTCCGCTGAACACCAGGGACAAGATGCGTCCTCCGCTAGTGTCGAAGGCTGCACGCGCCCAGCGAATGACAGGGGGTGCAACGAGCAGCAGTGCGTCTCACACACGCGGCGGTGCGCCCGCTAATTCGGCCGTCGCTCTGCTGGGACGCCGGGCGCGCCTCCCCGCGCCGTCCTGGAGGAACTGGCGGTTGCGGAAGGAAGCGCTTTCGTCAAATGCGGCCGAAAACTAACATTTTGTGTGTTGGGAGAAAAGCCGAACGCGAATTCTGCCGTGCTCCTGCATTAGACGAGCGCCAACTGCCATACCATGATGAATACACCGGTTCTCGTCCGATCACCGAAGTTAAGCATCATCGGGCCCGGCTAGTACTTGGATGGGTGACCGCCTGGGAAACCCGGGTGCTGTTGGCTCCCTTCCTCTTTTTTTTGTTATGTCGCCAGCCCAGTTTTCAAACTACCTTTCTATTGTGACAAAGATGCTTCCTTAAGCCTTTTAAACTACTGTAATGGTACGAAAATGCAGTAATTAACTCAGTTTGAGGGAGAATGTGCTAACCAAGTTTGACAAGAAGACTTTGAAAACGACAAAACAGTACGAATCGGCAGGTGATTTTTGAAATACGTCACCGCCTATTGTTGTGTAGGAGTGTAGAGTTCCAAATTTGATTTGTAACCACGAATTTATTCCTTAGTCGTCTCGTCTCGTCTCGTCTCGTCTCGTCTCGTCCCGCAGACGTTTGTCGTGCTTGCGCTGTCATATGGACCACGACCCGAGCGGCAGCGAGCGGCAGTCGAGCAAAGTCGGGACAAGTCGGGACGGGGACAGGGACAGGGATAGGAATGGTGCGAATGCACTGCAAACTACGCAGACACCTGGTGTGAGGCGAGGCGAGGCGAGGAAGCCCACATCGCTACCAGTGGCGCCCTCCAGCACGACACTGCCACACCCCGCACAGGCCCTCCGCTGAACACCAGGGACAAGATGCGTCCTCCGCTAGTGTCGAAGGCTGCACGCGCCCAGCGAATGACAGGGGGTGCAACGAGCAGCAGTGCGTCTCACACACGCGGCGGTGCGCCCGCTAATTCGGCCGTCGCTCTGCTGGGACGCCGGGCGCGCCTCCCCGCGCCGTCCTGGAGGAACTGGCGGTTGCGGAAGGAAGCGCTTTCGTCAAATGCGGCCGAAAACTAACATTTTGTGTGTTGGGAGAAAAGCCGAACGCGAATTCTGCCGTGCTCCTGCATTAGACGAGCGCCAACTGCCATACCATGATGAATACACCGGTTCTCGTCCGATCACCGAAGTTAAGCATCATCGGGCCCGGCTAGTACTTGGATGGGTGACCGCCTGGGAAACCCGGGTGCTGTTGGCTCCCTTCCTCTTTTTTTTGTTATGTCGCCAGCCCAGTTTTCAAACTACCTTTCTATTGTGACAAAGATGCTTCCTTAAGCCTTTTAAACTACTGTAATGGTACGAAAATGCAGTAATTAACTCAGTTTGAGGGAGAATGTGCTAACCAAGTTTGACAAGAAGACTTTGAAAACGACAAAACAGTACGAATCGGCAGGTGATTTTTGAAATACGTCACCGCCTATTGTTGTGTAGGAGTGTAGAGTTCCAAATTTGATTTGTAACCACGAATTTATTCCTTAGTCGTCTCGTCTCGTCTCGTCTCGTCTCGTCTCGTCCCGCAGACGTTTGTCGTGCTTGCGCTGTCATATGGACCACGACCCGAGCGGCAGCGAGCGGCAGTCGAGCAAAGTCGGGACAAGTCGGGACGGGGACAGGGACAGGGATAGGAATGGTGCGAATGCACTGCAAACTACGCAGACACCTGGTGTGAGGCGAGGCGAGGCGAGGAAGCCCACATCGCTACCAGTGGCGCCCTCCAGCACGACACTGCCACACCCCGCACAGGCCCTCCGCTGAACACCAGGGACAAGATGCGTCCTCCGCTAGTGTCGAAGGCTGCACGCGCCCAGCGAATGACAGGGGGTGCAACGAGCAGCAGTGCGTCTCACACACGCGGCGGTGCGCCCGCTAATTCGGCCGTCGCTCTGCTGGGACGCCGGGCGCGCCTCCCCGCGCCGTCCTGGAGGAACTGGCGGTTGCGGAAGGAAGCGCTTTCGTCAAATGCGGCCGAAAACTAACATTTTGTGTGTTGGGAGAAAAGCCGAACGCGAATTCTGCCGTGCTCCTACATTAGACGAGCGCCAACGGCCATACCATGATGAATACACCGGTTCTCGTCCGATCACCGAAGTTAAGCATCATCGGGCCCGGCTAGTACTTGGATGGGTGACCGCCTGGGAAACCCGGGTGCTGTTGGCTCCCTTCCTTTTTTTTTTTTTGTTATGTCGCCAGCCCAATTTTCAAACTACCTTTCCATTGTGACAAAGATGCTTCCTTAAGCCTTTTAAACTACTGTAATGGTACGAAAATGCAGTAATTAACTCAGTTTGAGGGAGAATGTGCTAACCAAGTTCCCCAAGAAGACTTTGAAAACGACAAAACAGTACGAATCGGCAGGTGATTTTTGAAATACGTCACCGCCTATTGTTGTGTAGGAGTGTAGAGTTCCAAATTTGATTTGTAACCACGAATTTATTCCTTAGTCGTCTCGTCTCGTCTCGTCTCGTCTCGTCCCGCAGACGTTTGTCGTGCTTGCGCTGTCATATGGACCACGACCCGAGCGGCAGCGAGCGGCAGTCGAGCAAAGTCGGGACAAGTCGGGACGGGGACAGGGACAGGGATAGGAATGGTGCGAATGCACTGCAAACTACGCAGACACCTGGTGTGAGGCGAGGCGAGGCGAGGAAGCCCACATCGCTACCAGTGGCGCCCTCCAGCACGACACTGCCACACCCCGCACAGGCCCTCCGCTGAACACCAGGGACAAGATGCGTCCTCCGCTAGTGTCGAAGGCTGCACGCGCCCAGCGAATGACAGGGGGTGCAACGAGCAGCAGTGCGTCTCACACACGCGGCGGTGCGCCCGCTAATTCGGCCGTCGCTCTGCTGGGACGCCGGGCGCGCCTCCCCGCGCCGTCCTCGAGGAACTGGCGGTTGCGGAAGGAAGCGCTTTCGTCAAATGCAGCCGAAAACTAACATTTTGTGTGTTGGGAGAAAAGCCGAACGCGAATTCTGCCGTGCTCCTACATTAGATGAGCGCCAACGGCCATACCATGATGAATACACCGGTTCTCGTCCGATCACTGAAGTTAAGCATCATCGGGCCCGGCTAGTACTTGGATGGGTGACCGCCTGGGAAACCCGGGTGCTGTTGGCTCCCTTCCTCTTTTTTTTGTTATGTCGCCAGCCCAGTTTTCAAACTACCTTTCTGTTGTGACAAAGATGCTTCCTTAAGCCTTTTAAACTACTGTAATGGTACGAAAATGCAGTAATTAACTCAGTTTGAGGGAGAATGTGCTAACCAAGTTTGCCAAGAAGACTTTGAAAACGACAAAACAGTACGAATCGGCAGGTGATTTCTGAAATACGTCACCGCCTATTGTTGTGTAGGAGTGTAGAGTTCCAAATTTGATTTGTAACCACGAATTTATTCCTTAGTCGTCTCGTCTCGTCTCGTCTCGCCTCGTCTCGTCCCGCAGACGTTTGTCGTGCTTGCGCTGTCATATGGACCACGACCCGAGCGGCAGCGAGCGGCAGTCGAGCAAAGTCGGGACAAGTCGGGACGGGGACAGGGACAGGGATAGGAATGGTGCGAATGCACTGCAAACTACGCAGACACCTGGTGTGAGGCGAGGCGAGGCGAGGAAGCCCACATCGCTACCAGTGGCGCCCTCCAGCACGACACTGCCACACCCCGCACAGGCCCTCCGCTGATCACCAGGGACAAGATGCGTCCTCCGCTAGTGTCGAAGGCTGCACGCGCCCAGCGAATGACAGGGGGTGCAACGAGCAGCAGTGCGTCTCACACACGCGGCGGTGCGCCCGCTAATTCGGCCGTCGCTCTGCTGGGACGCCGGGCGCGCCTCCCCGCGCCGTCCTCGAGGAACTGGCGGTTGCGGAAGGAAGCGCTTTCGTCAAATGCAGCCGAAAACTAACATTTTGTGTGTTGGGAGAAAAGCCGAACGCGAATTCTGCCGTGCTCCTACATTAGATGAGCGCCAACTGCCATACCATGATGAATACACCGGTTCTCGTCCGATCACTGAAGTTAAGCATCATCGGGCCCGGCTAGTACTTGGATGGGTGACCGCCTGGGAAACCCGGGTGCTGTTGGCTCCCTTCCTCTTTTTTTTGTTATGTCGCCAGCCCAGTTTTCAAACTACCTTTCTGTTGTGACAAAGATGCTTCCTTAAGCCTTTTAAACTACTGTAATGGTACGAAAATGCAGTAATTAACTCAGTTTGAGGGAGAATGTGCTAACCAAGTTTGCCAAGAAGACTTTGAAAACGACAAAACAGTACGAATCGGCAGGTGATTTCTGAAATACGTCACCGCCTATTGTTGTGTAGGAGTGTAGAGTTCCAAATTTGATTTGTAACCACGAATTTATTCCTTAGTCGTCTCGTCTCGTCTCGTCTCGTCTCGTCTCGTCCCGCAGACGTTTGTCGTGCTTGCGCTGTCATATGGACCACGACCCGAGCGGCAGCGAGCGGCAGTCGAGCAAAGTCGGGACAAGTCGGGACGGGGACAGGGACAGGGATAGGAATGGTGCGAATGCACTGCAAACTACGCAGACAGCTGGTGTGAGGCGAGGCGAGGCGAGGCGAGGAAGCCCACATCGCTACCAGTGGCGCCCTCCAGCACGACACTGCCACACCCCGCACAGGCCCTCCGCTGAACACCAGGGACAAGATGCGTCCTCCGCTAGTGTCGAAGGCTGCACGCGCCCAGCGAATGACAGGGGGTGCAACGAGCAGCAGTGCGTCTCACACACGCGGCGGTGCGCCCGCTAATTCGGCCGTCGCTCTGCTGGGACGCCGGGCGCGCCTCCCCGCGCCGTCCTCGAGGAACTGGCGGTTGCGGAAGGAAGCGCTTTCGTCAAATGCAGCCGAAAACTAACATTTTGTGTGTTGGGAGAAAAGCCGAACGCGAATTCTGCCGTGCTCCTACATTAGATGAGCGCCAACGGCCATACCATGATGAATACACCGGTTCTCGTCCGATCACTGAAGTTAAGCATCATCGGGCCCGGCTAGTACTTGGATGGGTGACCGCCTGGGAAACCCGGGTGCTGTTGGCTCCCTTCCTCTTTTTTTTGTTATGTCGCCAGCCCAGTTTTCAAACTACCTTTCTGTTGTGACAAAGATGCTTCCTTAAGCCTTTTAAACTACTGTAATGGTACGAAAATGCTGTAATTAACTCAGTTTGAGGGAGAATGTGCTAACCAAGTTTGCCAAGAAGACTTTGAAAACGACAAAACAGTACGAATCGGCAGGTGATTTTTGAAATACGTCACCGCCTATTGTTGTGTAGGAGTGTAGAGTTCCAAATTTGATTTGTAACCACGAATTTATTCCTTAGTCGTCTCGTCTCGTCTCGTCTCGTCTCGTCCCGCAGACGTTTGTCGTGCTTGCGCTGTCATATGGACCACGACCCGAGCGGCAGCGAGCGGCAGTCGAGCAAAGTCGGGACAAGTCGGGACGGGGACAGGGACAGGGATAGGAATGGTGCGAATGCACTGCAAACTACGCAGACACCTGGTGTGAGGCGAGGCGAGGCGAGGCGAGGAAGCCCACATCGCTACCAGTGGCGCCCTCCAGCACGACACTGCCACACCCCGCACAGGCCCTCCGCTGAACACCAGGGACAAGATGCGTCCTCCGCTAGTGTCGAAGGCTGCACGCGCCCAGCGAATGACAGGGGGTGCAACGAGCAGCAGTGCGTCTCACACACGCGGCGGTGCGCCCGCTAATTCGGCCGTCGCTCTGCTGGGACGCCGGGCGCGCCTCCCCGCGCCGTCCTGGAGGAACTGGCGGTTGCGGAAGGAAGCGCTTTCGTCAAATGCAGCCGAAAACTAACATTTTGTGTGTTGGGAGAAAAGCCGAACGCGAATTCTGCCGTGCTCCTACATTAGATGAGCGCCAACGGCCATACCATGATGAATACACCGGTTCTCGTCCGATCACTGAAGTTAAGCATCATCGGGCCCGGCTAGTACTTGGATGGGTGACCGCCTGGGAAACCCGGGTGCTGTTGGCTCCCTTCCTCTTTTTTTTGTTATGTCGCCAGCCCAGTTTTCAAACTACCTTTCTGTTGTGACAAAGATGCTTCCTTAAGCCTTTTAAACTACTGTAATGGTACGAAAATGCAGTAATTAACTCAGTTTGAGGGAGAATGTGCTAACCAAGTTTGCCAAGAAGACTTTGAAAACGACAAAACAGTACGAATCGGCAGGTGATTTCTGAAATACGTCACCGCCTATTGTTGTGTAGGAGTGTAGAGTTCCAAATTTGATTTGTAACCACGAATTTATTCCTTAGTCGTCTCGTCTCGTCTCGTCTCGTCTCGTCTCGTCCCGCAGACGTTTGTCGTGCTTGCGCTGTCATATGGACCACGACCCGAGCGGCAGCGAGCGGCAGTCGAGCAAAGTCGGGACAAGTCGGGACGGGGACAGGGACAGGGATAGGAATGGTGCGAATGCACTGCAAACTACGCAGACAGCTGGTGTGAGGCGAGGCGAGGCGAGGCGAGGAAGCCCACATCGCTACCAGTGGCGCCCTCCAGCACGACACTGCCACACCCCGCACAGGCCCTCCGCTGAACACCAGGGACAAGATGCGTCCTCCGCTAGTGTCGAAGGCTGCACGCGCCCAGCGAATGACAGGGGGTGCAACGAGCAGCAGTGCGTCTCACACACGCGGCGGTGCGCCCGCTAATTCGGCCGTCGCTCTGCTGGGACGCCGGGCGCGCCTCCCCGCGCCGTCCTCGAGGAACTGGCGGTTGCGGAAGGAAGCGCTTTCGTCAAATGCAGCCGAAAACTAACATTTTGTGTGTTGGGAGAAAAGCCGAACGCGAATTCTGCCGTGCTCCTACATTAGATGAGCGCCAACGGCCATACCATGATGAATACACCGGTTCTCGTCCGATCACTGAAGTTAAGCATCATCGGGCCCGGCTAGTACTTGGATGGGTGACCGCCTGGGAAACCCGGGTGCTGTTGGCTCCCTTCCTCTTTTTTTTGTTATGTCGCCAGCCCAGTTTTCAAACTACCTTTCTGTTGTGACAAAGATGCTTCCTTAAGCCTTTTAAACTACTGTAATGGTACGAAAATGCTGTAATTAACTCAGTTTGAGGGAGAATGTGCTAACCAAGTTTGCCAAGAAGACTTTGAAAACGACAAAACAGTACGAATCGGCAGGTGATTTTTGAAATACGTCACCGCCTATTGTTGTGTAGGAGTGTAGAGTTCCAAATTTGATTTGTAACCACGAATTTATTCCTTAGTCGTCTCGTCTCGTCTCGTCTCGTCTCGTCCCGCAGACGTTTGTCGTGCTTGCGCTGTCATATGGACCACGACCCGAGCGGCAGCGAGCGGCAGTCGAGCAAAGTCGGGACAAGTCGGGACGGGGACAGGGACAGGGATAGGAATGGTGCGAATGCACTGCAAACTACGCAGACACCTGGTGTGAGGCGAGGCGAGGCGAGGCGAGGAAGCCCACATCGCTACCAGTGGCGCCCTCCAGCACGACACTGCCACACCCCGCACAGGCCCTCCGCTGAACACCAGGGACAAGATGCGTCCTCCGCTAGTGTCGAAGGCTGCACGCGCCCAGCGAATGACAGGGGGTGCAACGAGCAGCAGTGCGTCTCACACACGCGGCGGTGCGCCCGCTAATTCGGCCGTCGCTCTGCTGGGACGCCGGGCGCGCCTCCCCGCGCCGTCCTGGAGGAACTGGCGGTTGCGGAAGGAAGCGCTTTCGTCAAATGCAGCCGAAAACTAACATTTTGTGTGTTGGGAGAAAAGCCGAACGCGAATTCTGCCGTGCTCCTACATTAGATGAGCGCCAACGGCCATACCATGATGAATACACCGGTTCTCGTCCGATCACTGAAGTTAAGCATCATCGGGCCCGGCTAGTACTTGGATGGGTGACCGCCTGGGAAACCCGGGTGCTGTTGGCTCCCTTCCTCTTTTTTTTGTTATGTCGCCAGCCCAGTTTTCAAACTACCTTTCTGTTGTGACAAAGATGCTTCCTTAAGCCTTTTAAACTACTGTAATGGTACGAAAATGCAGTAATTAACTCAGTTTGAGGGAGAATGTGCTAACCAAGTTTGCCAAGAAGACTTTGAAAACGACAAAACAGTACGAATCGGCAGGTGATTTCTGAAATACGTCACCGCCTATTGTTGTGTAGGAGTGTAGAGTTCCAAATTTGATTTGTAACCACGAATTTATTCCTTAGTCGTCTCGTCTCGTCTCGTCTCGTCTCGTCTCGTCCCGCAGACGTTTGTCGTGCTTGCGCTGTCATATGGACCACGACCCGAGCGGCAGCGAGCGGCAGTCGAGCAAAGTCGGGACAAGTCGGGACGGGGACAGGGACAGGGATAGGAATGGTGCGAATGCACTGCAAACTACGCAGACAGCTGGTGTGAGGCGAGGCGAGGCGAGGCGAGGAAGCCCACATCGCTACCAGTGGCGCCCTCCAGCACGACACTGCCACACCCCGCACAGGCCCTCCGCTGAACACCAGGGACAAGATGCGTCCTCCGCTAGTGTCGAAGGCTGCACGCGCCCAGCGAATGACAGGGGGTGCAACGAGCAGCAGTGCGTCTCACACACGCGGCGGTGCGCCCGCTAATTCGGCCGTCGCTCTGCTGGGACGCCGGGCGCGCCTCCCCGCGCCGTCCTCGAGGAACTGGCGGTTGCGGAAGGAAGCGCTTTCGTCAAATGCAGCCGAAAACTAACATTTTGTGTGTTGGGAGAAAAGCCGAACGCGAATTCTGCCGTGCTCCTACATTAGATGAGCGCCAACGGCCATACCATGATGAATACACCGGTTCTCGTCCGATCACTGAAGTTAAGCATCATCGGGCCCGGCTAGTACTTGGATGGGTGACCGCCTGGGAAACCCGGGTGCTGTTGGCTCCCTTCCTCTTTTTTTTGTTATGTCGCCAGCCCAGTTTTCAAACTACCTTTCTGTTGTGACAAAGATGCTTCCTTAAGCCTTTTAAACTACTGTAATGGTACGAAAATGCTGTAATTAACTCAGTTTGAGGGAGAATGTGCTAACCAAGTTTGCCAAGAAGACTTTGAAAACGACAAAACAGTACGAATCGGCAGGTGATTTTTGAAATACGTCACCGCCTATTGTTGTGTAGGAGTGTAGAGTTCCAAATTTGATTTGTAACCACGAATTTATTCCTTAGTCGTCTCGTCTCGTCTCGTCTCGTCTCGTCCCGCAGACGTTTGTCGTGCTTGCGCTGTCATATGGACCACGACCCGAGCGGCAGCGAGCGGCAGTCGAGCAAAGTCGGGACAAGTCGGGACGGGGACAGGGACAGGGATAGGAATGGTGCGAATGCACTGCAAACTACGCAGACAGCTGGTGTGAGGCGAGGCGAGGCGAGGCGAGGAAGCCCACATCGCTACCAGTGGCGCCCTCCAGCACGACACTGCCACACCCCGCACAGGCCCTCCGCTGAACACCAGGGACAAGATGCGTCCTCCGCTAGTGTCGAAGGCTGCACGCGCCCAGCGAATGACAGGGGGTGCAACGAGCAGCAGTGCGTCTCACACACGCGGCGGTGCGCCCGCTAATTCGGCCGTCGCTCTGCTGGGACGCCGGGCGCGCCTCCCCGCGCCGTCCTGGAGGAACTGGCGGTTGCGGAAGGAAGCGCTTTCGTCAAATGCAGCCGAAAACTAACATTTTGTGTGTTGGGAGAAAAGCCGAACGCGAATTCTGCCGTGCTCCTACATTAGATGAGCGCCAACGGCCATACCATGATGAATACACCGGTTCTCGTCCGATCACTGAAGTTAAGCATCATCGGGCCCGGCTAGTACTTGGATGGGTGACCGCCTGGGAAACCCGGGTGCTGTTGGCTCCCTTCCTCTTTTTTTTGTTATGTCGCCAGCCCAGTTTTCAAACTACCTTTCTGTTGTGACAAAGATGCTTCCTTAAGCCTTTTAAACTACTGTAATGGTACGAAAATGCAGTAATTAACTCAGTTTGAGGGAGAATGTGCTAACCAAGTTTGCCAAGAAGACTTTGAAAACGACAAAACAGTACGAATCGGCAGGTGATTTCTGAAATACGTCACCGCCTATTGTTGTGTAGGAGTGTAGAGTTCCAAATTTGATTTGTAACCACGAATTTATTCCTTAGTCGTCTCGTCTCGTCTCGTCTCGTCTCGTCTCGTCCCGCAGACGTTTGTCGTGCTTGCGCTGTCATATGGACCACGACCCGAGCGGCAGCGAGCGGCAGTCGAGCAAAGTCGGGACAAGTCGGGACGGGGACAGGGACAGGGATAGGAATGGTGCGAATGCACTGCAAACTACGCAGACACCTGGTGTGAGGCGAGGCGAGGCGAGGAAGCCCACATCGCTACCAGTGGCGCCCTCCAGCACGACACTGCCACACCCCGCACAGGCCCTCCGCTGAACACCAGGGACAAGATGCGTCCTCCGCTAGTGTCGAAGGCTGCACGCGCCCAGCGAATGACAGGGGGTGCAACGAGCAGCAGTGCGTCTCACACACGCGGCGGTGCGCCCGCTAATTCGGCCGTCGCTCTGCTGGGACGCCGGGCGCGCCTCCCCGCGCCGTCCTCGAGGAACTGGCGGTTGCGGAAGGAAGCGCTTTCGTCAAATGCGGCCGAAAACTAACATTTTGTGTGTTGGGAGAAAAGCCGAACGCGAATTCTGCCGTGCTCCTACATTAGACGAGCGCCAACGGCCATACCATGATGAATACACCGGTTCTCGTCCGATCACCGAAGTTAAGCATCATCGGGCCCGGCTAGTACTTGGATGGGTGACCGCCTGGGAAACCCGGGTGCTGTTGGCTCCCTTCCTTTTTTTTTTTTTGTTATGTCGCCAGCCCAATTTTCAAACTACCTTTCTATTGTGACAAAGATGCTTCCTTAAGCCTTTTAAACTACTGTAATGGTACGAAAATGCAGTAATTAACTCAGTTTGAGGGAGAATGTGCTAACCAAGTTTGCCAAGAAGACTTTGAAAACGACAAAACAGTACGAATCGGCAGGTGATTTTTGAAATACGTCACCGCCTATTGTTGTGTAGGAGTGTAGAGTTCCAAATTTGATTTGTAACCACGAATTTATTCCTTAGTCGTCTCGTCTCGTCTCGTCGCGTCTCGTCTCGTCCCGCAGACGTTTGTCGTGCTTGCGCTGTCATATGGACCACGACCCGAGCGGCAGCGAGCGGCAGTCGAGCAAAGTCGGGACAAGTCGGGACGGGGACAGGGACAGGGATAGGAATGGTGCGAATGCACTGCAAACTACGCAGACACCTGGTGTGAGGCGAGGCGAGGCGAGGAAGCCCACATCGCTACCAGTGGCGCCCTCCAGCACGACACTGCCACACCCCGCACAGGCCCTCCGCTGAACACCAGGGACAAGATGCGTCCTCCGCTAGTGTCGAAGGCTGCACGCGCCCAGCGAATGACAGGGGGTGCAACGAGCAGCAGTGCGTCTCACACACGCGGCGGTGCGCCCGCTAATTCGGCCGTCGCTCTGCTGGGACGCCGGGCGCGCCTCCCCGCGCCGTCCTGGAGGAACTGGCGGTTGCGGAAGGAAGCGCTTTCGTCAAATGCGGCCGAAAACTAACATTTTGTGTGTTGGGAGAAAAGCCGAACGCGAATTCTGCCGTGCTCCTACATTAGACGAGCGCCAACGGCCATACCATGATGAATACACCGGTTCTCGTCCGATCACCGAAGTTAAGCATCATCGGGCCCGGCTAGTACTTGGATGGGTGACCGCCTGGGAAACCCGGGTGCTGTTGGCTCCCTTCCTTTTTTTTTTTTGTTATGTCGCCAGCCCAATTTTCAAACTACCTTTCTATTGTGACAAAGATGCTTCCTTAAGCCTTTTAAACTACTGTAATGGTACGAAAATGCAGTAATTAACTCAGTTTGAGGGAGAATGTGCTAACCAAGTTTGCCAAGAAGACTTTGAAAACGACAAAACAGTACGAATCAGCAGGTGATTTCTGAAATACGTCACCGCCTATTGTTGTGTAGGAGTGTAGAGTTCCAAATTTGATTTGTAACCACGAATTTATTCCTTAGTCGTCTCGTCTCGTCTCGTCTCGTCTCGTCCCGCAGACGTTTGTCGTGCTTGCGCTGTCATATGGACCACGACCCGAGCGGCAGCGAGCGGCAGTCGAGCAAAGTCGGGACAAGTCGGGACGGGGACAGGGACAGGGATAGGAATGGTGCGAATGCACTGCAAACTACGCAGACACCTGGTGTGAGGCGAGGCGAGGCGAGGAAGCCCACATCGCTACCAGTGGCGCCCTCCAGCACGACACTGCCACACCCCGCACAGGCCCTCCGCTGAACACCAGGGACAAGATGCGTCCTCCGCTAGTGTCGAAGGCTGCACGCGCCCAGCGAATGACAGGGGGTGCAACGAGCAGCAGTGCGTCTCACACACGCGGCGGTGCGCCCGCTAATTCGGCCGTCGCTCTGCTGGGACGCCGGGCGCGCCTCCCCGCGCCGTCCTGGAGGAACTGGCGGTTGCGGAAGGAAGCGCTTTCGTCAAATGCGGCCGAAAACTAACATTTTGTGTGTTGGGAGAAAAGCCGAACGCGAATTCTGCCGTGCTCCTGCATTAGACGAGCGCCAACTGCCATACCATGATGAATACACCGGTTCTCGTCCGATCACCGAAGTTAAGCATCATCGGGCCCGGCTAGTACTTGGATGGGTGACCGCCTGGGAAACCCGGGTGCTGTTGGCTCCCTTCCTCTTTTTTTTGTTATGTCGCCAGCCCAGTTTTCAAACTACCTTTCTATTGTGACAAAGATGCTTCCTTAAGCCTTTTAAACTACTGTAATGGTACGAAAATGCAGTAATTAACTCAGTTTGAGGGAGAATGTGCTAACCAAGTTTGACAAGAAGACTTTGAAAACGACAAAACAGTACGAATCGGCAGGTGATTTTTGAAATACGTCACCGCCTATTGTTGTGTAGGAGTGTAGAGTTCCAAATTTGATTTGTAACCACGAATTTATTCCTTAGTCGTCTCGTCTCGTCTCGTCTCGTCTCGTCTCGTCCCGCAGACGTTTGTCGTGCTTGCGCTGTCATATGGACCACGACCCGAGCGGCAGCGAGCGGCAGTCGAGCAAAGTCGGGACAAGTCGGGACGGGGACAGGGACAGGGATAGGAATGGTGCGAATGCACTGCAAACTACGCAGACACCTGGTGTGAGGCGAGGCGAGGCGAGGAAGCCCACATCGCTACCAGTGGCGCCCTCCAGCACGACACTGCCACACCCCGCACAGGCCCTCCGCTGAACACCAGGGACAAGATGCGTCCTCCGCTAGTGTCGAAGGCTGCACGCGCCCAGCGAATGACAGGGGGTGCAACGAGCAGCAGTGCGTCTCACACACGCGGCGGTGCGCCCGCTAATTCGGCCGTCGCTCTGCTGGGACGCCGGGCGCGCCTCCCCGCGCCGTCCTGGAGGAACTGGCGGTTGCGGAAGGAAGCGCTTTCGTCAAATGCGGCCGAAAACTAACATTTTGTGTGTTGGGAGAAAAGCCGAACGCGAATTCTGCCGTGCTCCTACATTAGACGAGCGCCAACGGCCATACCATGATGAATACACCGGTTCTCGTCCGATCACCGAAGTTAAGCATCATCGGGCCCGGCTAGTACTTGGATGGGTGACCGCCTGGGAAACCCGGGTGCTGTTGGCTCCCTTCCTTTTTTTTTTTTTGTTATGTCGCCAGCCCAATTTTCAAACTACCTTTCCATTGTGACAAAGATGCTTCCTTAAGCCTTTTAAACTACTGTAATGGTACGAAAATGCAGTAATTAACTCAGTTTGAGGGAGAATGTGCTAACCAAGTTCCCCAAGAAGACTTTGAAAACGACAAAACAGTACGAATCGGCAGGTGATTTTTGAAATACGTCACCGCCTATTGTTGTGTAGGAGTGTAGAGTTCCAAATTTGATTTGTAACCACGAATTTATTCCTTAGTCGTCTCGTCTCGTCTCGTCTCGTCTCGTCCCGCAGACGTTTGTCGTGCTTGCGCTGTCATATGGACCACGACCCGAGCGGCAGCGAGCGGCAGTCGAGCAAAGTCGGGACAAGTCGGGACGGGGACAGGGACAGGGATAGGAATGGTGCGAATGCACTGCAAACTACGCAGACACCTGGTGTGAGGCGAGGCGAGGCGAGGAAGCCCACATCGCTACCAGTGGCGCCCTCCAGCACGACACTGCCACACCCCGCACAGGCCCTCCGCTGAACACCAGGGACAAGATGCGTCCTCCGCTAGTGTCGAAGGCTGCACGCGCCCAGCGAATGACAGGGGGTGCAACGAGCAGCAGTGCGTCTCACACACGCGGCGGTGCGCCCGCTAATTCGGCCGTCGCTCTGCTGGGACGCCGGGCGCGCCTCCCCGCGCCGTCCTGGAGGAACTGGCGGTTGCGGAAGGAAGCGCTTTCGTCAAATGCGGCCGAAAACTAACATTTTGTGTGTTGGGAGAAAAGCCGAACGCGAATTCTGCCGTGCTCCTACATTAGACGAGCGCCAACGGCCATACCATGATGAATACACCGGTTCTCGTCCGATCACCGAAGTTAAGCATCATCGGGCCCGGCTAGTACTTGGATGGGTGACCGCCTGGGAAACCCGGGTGCTGTTGGCTCCCTTCCTTTTTTTTTTTTTGTTATGTCGCCAGCCCAATTTTCAAACTACCTTTCCATTGTGACAAAGATGCTTCCTTAAGCCTTTTAAACTACTGTAATGGTACGAAAATGCAGTAATTAACTCAGTTTGAGGGAGAATGTGCTAACCAAGTTCCCCAAGAAGACTTTGAAAACGACAAAACAGTACGAATCGGCAGGTGATTTTTGAAATACGTCACCGCCTATTGTTGTGTAGGAGTGTAGAGTTCCAAATTTGATTTGTAACCACGAATTTATTCCTTAGTCGTCTCGTCTCGTCTCGTCTCGTCTCGTCCCGCAGACGTTTGTCGTGCTTGCGCTGTCATATGGACCACGACCCGAGCGGCAGCGAGCGGCAGTCGAGCAAAGTCGGGACAAGTCGGGACGGGGACAGGGACAGGGATAGGAATGGTGCGAATGCACTGCAAACTACGCAGACACCTGGTGTGAGGCGAGGCGAGGCGAGGAAGCCCACATCGCTACCAGTGGCGCCCTCCAGCACGACACTGCCACACCCCGCACAGGCCCTCCGCTGAACACCAGGGACAAGATGCGTCCTCCGCTAGTGTCGAAGGCTGCACGCGCCCAGCGAATGACAGGGGGTGCAACGAGCAGCAGTGCGTCTCACACACGCGGCGGTGCGCCCGCTAATTCGGCCGTCGCTCTGCTGGGACGCCGGGCGCGCCTCCCCGCGCCGTCCTCGAGGAACTGGCGGTTGCGGAAGGAAGCGCTTTCGTCAAATGCAGCCGAAAACTAACATTTTGTGTGTTGGGAGAAAAGCCGAACGCGAATTCTGCCGTGCTCCTACATTAGATGAGCGCCAACGGCCATACCATGATGAATACACCGGTTCTCGTCCGATCACTGAAGTTAAGCATCATCGGGCCCGGCTAGTACTTGGATGGGTGACCGCCTGGGAAACCCGGGTGCTGTTGGCTCCCTTCCTCTTTTTTTTGTTATGTCGCCAGCCCAGTTTTCAAACTACCTTTCTGTTGTGACAAAGATGCTTCCTTAAGCCTTTTAAACTACTGTAATGGTACGAAAATGCAGTAATTAACTCAGTTTGAGGGAGAATGTGCTAACCAAGTTTGCCAAGAAGACTTTGAAAACGACAAAACAGTACGAATCGGCAGGTGATTTCTGAAATACGTCACCGCCTATTGTTGTGTAGGAGTGTAGAGTTCCAAATTTGATTTGTAACCACGAATTTATTCCTTAGTCGTCTCGTCTCGTCTCGTCTCGCCTCGTCTCGTCCCGCAGACGTTTGTCGTGCTTGCGCTGTCATATGGACCACGACCCGAGCGGCAGCGAGCGGCAGTCGAGCAAAGTCGGGACAAGTCGGGACGGGGACAGGGACAGGGATAGGAATGGTGCGAATGCACTGCAAACTACGCAGACACCTGGTGTGAGGCGAGGCGAGGCGAGGAAGCCCACATCGCTACCAGTGGCGCCCTCCAGCACGACACTGCCACACCCCGCACAGGCCCTCCGCTGATCACCAGGGACAAGATGCGTCCTCCGCTAGTGTCGAAGGCTGCACGCGCCCAGCGAATGACAGGGGGTGCAACGAGCAGCAGTGCGTCTCACACACGCGGCGGTGCGCCCGCTAATTCGGCCGTCGCTATGCTGGGACGCCGGGCGCGCCTCCCCGCGCCGTCCTCGAGGAACTGGCGGTTGCGGAAGGAAGCGCTTTCGTCAAATGCAGCCGAAAACTAACATTTTGTGTGTTGGGAGAAAAGCCGAACGCGAATTCTGCCGTGCTCCTACATTAGATGAGCGCCAACTGCCATACCATGATGAATACACCGGTTCTCGTCCGATCACTGAAGTTAAGCATCATCGGGCCCGGCTAGTACTTGGATGGGTGACCGCCTGGGAAACCCGGGTGCTGTTGGCTCCCTTCCTCTTTTTTTTGTTATGTCGCCAGCCCAGTTTTCAAACTACCTTTCTGTTGTGACAAAGATGCTTCCTTAAGCCTTTTAAACTACTGTAATGGTACGAAAATGCAGTAATTAACTCAGTTTGAGGGAGAATGTGCTAACCAAGTTTGCCAAGAAGACTTTGAAAACGACAAAACAGTACGAATCGGCAGGTGATTTCTGAAATACGTCACCGCCTATTGTTGTGTAGGAGTGTAGAGTTCCAAATTTGATTTGTAACCACGAATTTATTCCTTAGTCGTCTCGTCTCGTCTCGTCTCGTCTCGTCTCGTCCCGCAGACGTTTGTCGTGCTTGCGCTGTCATATGGACCACGACCCGAGCGGCAGCGAGCGGCAGTCGAGCAAAGTCGGGACAAGTCGGGACGGGGACAGGGACAGGGATAGGAATGGTGCGAATGCACTGCAAACTACGCAGACAGCTGGTGTGAGGCGAGGCGAGGCGAGGCGAGGAAGCCCACATCGCTACCAGTGGCGCCCTCCAGCACGACACTGCCACACCCCGCACAGGCCCTCCGCTGAACACCAGGGACAAGATGCGTCCTCCGCTAGTGTCGAAGGCTGCACGCGCCCAGCGAATGACAGGGGGTGCAACGAGCAGCAGTGCGTCTCACACACGCGGCGGTGCGCCCGCTAATTCGGCCGTCGCTCTGCTGGGACGCCGGGCGCGCCTCCCCGCGCCGTCCTCGAGGAACTGGCGGTTGCGGAAGGAAGCGCTTTCGTCAAATGCAGCCGAAAACTAACATTTTGTGTGTTGGGAGAAAAGCCGAACGCGAATTCTGCCGTGCTCCTACATTAGATGAGCGCCAACGGCCATACCATGATGAATACACCGGTTCTCGTCCGATCACTGAAGTTAAGCATCATCGGGCCCGGCTAGTACTTGGATGGGTGACCGCCTGGGAAACCCGGGTGCTGTTGGCTCCCTTCCTCTTTTTTTTGTTATGTCGCCAGCCCAGTTTTCAAACTACCTTTCTGTTGTGACAAAGATGCTTCCTTAAGCCTTTTAAACTACTGTAATGGTACGAAAATGCTGTAATTAACTCAGTTTGAGGGAGAATGTGCTAACCAAGTTTGCCAAGAAGACTTTGAAAACGACAAAACAGTACGAATCGGCAGGTGATTTTTGAAATACGTCACCGCCTATTGTTGTGTAGGAGTGTAGAGTTCCAAATTTGATTTGTAACCACGAATTTATTCCTTAGTCGTCTCGTCTCGTCTCGTCTCGTCTCGTCCCGCAGACGTTTGTCGTGCTTGCGCTGTCATATGGACCACGACCCGAGCGGCAGCGAGCGGCAGTCGAGCAAAGTCGGGACAAGTCGGGACGGGGACAGGGACAGGGATAGGAATGGTGCGAATGCACTGCAAACTACACAGACACCTGGTGTGAGGCGAGGCGAGGCGAGGAAGCCCACATCGCTACCAGTGGCGCCCTCCAGCACGACACTGCCACACCCCGCACAGGCCCTCCGCTGAACACCAGGGACAAGATGCGTCCTCCGCTAGTGTCGAAGGCTGCACGCGCCCAGCGAATGACAGGGGGTGCAACGAGCAGCAGTGCGTCTCACACACGCGGCGGTGCGCCCGCTAATTCGGCCGTCGCTCTGCTGGGACGCCGGGCGCGCCTCCCCGCGCCGTCCTCGAGGAACTGGCGGTTGCGGAAGGAAGCGCTTTCGTCAAATGCAGCCGAAAACTAACATTTTGTGTGTTGGGAGAAAAGCCGAACGCGAATTCTGCCGTGCTCCTACATTAGATGAGCGCCAACGGCCATACCATGATGAATACACCGGTTCTCGTCCGATCACTGAAGTTAAGCATCATCGGGCCCGGCTAGTACTTGGATGGGTGACCGCCTGGGAAACCCGGGTGCTGTTGGCTCCCTTCCTCTTTTTTTTGTTATGTCGCCAGCCCAGTTTTCAAACTACCTTTCTGTTGTGACAAAGATGCTTCCTTAAGCCTTTTAAACTACTGTAATGGTACGAAAATGCTGTAATTAACTCAGTTTGAGGGAGAATGTGCTAACCAAGTTTGCCAAGAAGACTTTGAAAACGACAAAACAGTACGAATCGGCAGGTGATTTTTGAAATACGTCACCGCCTATTGTTGTGTAGGAGTGTAGAGTTCCAAATTTGATTTGTAACCACGAATTTATTCCTTAGTCGTCTCGTCTCGTCTCGTCTCGTCTCGTCCCGCAGACGTTTGTCGTGCTTGCGCTGTCATATGGACCACGACCCGAGCGGCAGCGAGCGGCAGTCGAGCAAAGTCGGGACAAGTCGGGACGGGGACAGGGACAGGGATAGGAATGGTGCGAATGCACTGCAAACTACGCAGACACCTGGCGTGAGGCGAGGCGAGGCGAGGCGAGGAAGCCCACATCGCTACCAGTGGCGCCCTCCAGCACGACACTGCCACACCCCGCACAGGCCCTCCGCTGAACACCAGGGACAAGATGCGTCCTCCGCTAGTGTCGAAGGCTGCACGCGCCCAGCGAATGACAGGGGGTGCAACGAGCAGCAGTGCGTCTCACACACGCGGCGGTGCGCCCGCTAATTCGGCCGTCGCTCTGCTGGGACGCCGGGCGCGCCTCCCCGCGCCGTCCTGGAGGAACTGGCGGTTGCGGAAGGAAGCGCTTTCGTCAAATGCGGCCGAAAACTAACATTTTGTGTGTTGGGAGAAAAGCCGAACGCGAATTCTGCCGTGCTCCTGCATTAGACGAGCGCCAACTGCCATACCATGATGAATACACCGGTTCTCGTCCGATCACCGAAGTTAAGCATCATCGGGCCCGGCTAGTACTTGGATGGGTGACCGCCTGGGAAACCCGGGTGCTGTTGGCTCCCTTCCTCTTTTTTTTGTTATGTCGCCAGCCCAGTTTTCAAACTACCTTTCTATTGTGACAAAGATGCTTCCTTAAGCCTTTTAAACTACTGTAATGGTACGAAAATGCAGTAATTAACTCAGTTTGAGGGAGAATGTGCTAACCAAGTTTGACAAGAAGACTTTGAAAACGACAAAACAGTACGAATCGGCAGGTGATTTTTGAAATACGTCACCGCCTATTGTTGTGTAGGAGTGTAGAGTTCCAAATTTGATTTGTAACCACGAATTTATTCCTTAGTCGTCTCGTCTCGTCTCGTCTCGTCCCGCAGACGTTTGTCGTGCTTGCGCTGTCATATGGACCACGACCCGAGCGGCAGCGAGCGGCAGTCGAGCAAAGTCGGGACAAGTCGGGACGGGGACAGGGACAGGGATAGGAATGGTGCGAATGCACTGCAAACTACGCAGACACCTGGTGTGAGGCGAGGCGAGGCGAGGAAGCCCACATCGCTACCAGTGGCGCCCTCCAGCACGACACTGCCACACCCCGCACAGGCCCTCCGCTGAACACCAGGGACAAGATGCGTCCTCCGCTAGTGTCGAAGGCTGCACGCGCCCAGCGAATGACAGGGGGTGCAACGAGCAGCAGTGCGTCTCACACACGCGGCGGTGCGCCCGCTAATTCGGCCGTCGCTCTGCTGGGACGCCGGGCGCGCCTCCCCGCGCCGTCCTCGAGGAACTGGCGGTTGCGGAAGGAAGCGCTTTCGTCAAATGCAGCCGAAAACTAACATTTTGTGTGTTGGGAGAAAAGCCGAACGCGAATTCTGCCGTGCTCCTACATTAGATGAGCGCCAACGGCCATACCATGATGAATACACCGGTTCTCGTCCGATCACTGAAGTTAAGCATCATCGGGCCCGGCTAGTACTTGGATGGGTGACCGCCTGGGAAACCCGGGTGCTGTTGGCTCCCTTCCTCTTTTTTTTGTTATGTCGCCAGCCCAGTTTTCAAACTACCTTTCTGTTGTGACAAAGATGCTTCCTTAAGCCTTTTAAACTACTGTAATGGTACGAAAATGCAGTAATTAACTCAGTTTGAGGGAGAATGTGCTAACCAAGTTTGCCAAGAAGACTTTGAAAACGACAAAACAGTACGAATCGGCAGGTGATTTTTGAAATACGTCACCGCCTATTGTTGTGTAGGAGTGTAGAGTTCCAAATTTGATTTGTAACCACGAATTTATTCCTTAGTCGTCTCGTCTCGTCTCGTCTCGTCTCGTCCCGCAGACGTTTGTCGTGCTTGCGCTATCATATGGACCACGACCCGAGCGGCAGCGAGCGGCAGTCGAGCAAAGTCGGGACAAGTCGGGACGGGGACAGGGACAGGGATAGGAATGGTGCGAATGCACTGCAAACTACGCAGACACCTGGTGTGAGGCGAGGCGAGGCGAGGAAGCCCACATCGCTACCAGTGGCGCCCTCCAGCACGACACTGCCACACCCCGCACAGGCCCTCCGCTGAACACCAGGGACAAGATGCGTCCTCCGCTAGTGTCGAAGGCTGCACGCGCCCAGCGAATGACAGGGGGTGCAACGAGCAGCAGTGCGTCTCACACACGCGGCGGTGCGCCCGCTAATTCGGCCGTCGCTCTGCTGGGACGCCGGGCGCGCCTCCCCGCGCCGTCCTGGAGGAACTGGCGGTTGCGGAAGGAAGCGCTTTCGTCAAATGCGGCCGAAAACTAACATTTTGTGTGTTGGGAGAAAAGCCGAACGCGAATTCTGCCGTGCTCCTACATTAGATGAGCGCCAACGGCCATACCATGATGAATACACCGGTTCTCGTCCGATCACCGAAGTTAAGCATCATCGGGCCCGGCTAGTACTTGGATGGGTGACCGCCTGGGAAACCCGGGTGCTGTTGGCTCCCTTCCTTTTTTTTTTTTTGTTATGTCGCCAGCCCAATTTACAAACTACCTTTCTATTGTGACAAAGATGCTTCCTTAAGCCTTTTAAACTACTGTAATGGTACGAAAATGCAGTAATTAACTCAGTTTGAGGGAGAATGTGCTAACCAAGTTTGCCAAGAAGACTTTGAAAACGACAAAACAGTACGAATCGGCAGGTGATTTTTGAAATACGTCACCGCCTATTGTTGTGTAGGAGAGTAGAGTTCCAAATTTGATTTGTAACCACGAATTTATTCCTTAGTCGTCTCGTCTCGTCTCGTCTCGTCTCGTCCCGCAGACGTTTGTCGTGCTTGCGCTGTCATATGGACCACGACCCGAGCGGCAGCGAGCGGCAGTCGAGCAAAGTCGGGACAAGTCGGGACGGGGACAGGGACAGGGATAGGAATGGTGCGAATGCACTGCAAACTACGCAGACACCTGGTGTGAGGCGAGGCGAGGCGAGGAAGCCCACATCGCTACCAGTGGCGCCCTCCAGCACGACACTGCCACACCCCGCACAGGCCCTCCGCTGAACACCAGGGACAAGATGCGTCCTCCGCTAGTGTCGAAGGCTGCACGCGCCCAGCGAATGACAGGGGGTGCAACGAGCAGCAGTGCGTCTCACACACGCGGCGGTGCGCCCGCTAATTCGGCCGTCGCTCTGCTGGGACGCCGGGCGCGCCTCCCCGCGCCGTCCTCGAGGAACTGGCGGTTGCGGAAGGAAGCGCTTTCGTCAAATGCAGCCGAAAACTAACATTTTGTGTGTTGGGAGAAAAGCCGAACGCGAATTCTGCCGTGCTCCTACATTAGATGAGCGCCAACGGCCATACCATGATGAATACACCGGTTCTCGTCCGATCACTGAAGTTAAGCATCATCGGGCCCGGCTAGTACTTGGATGGGTGACCGCCTGGGAAACCCGGGTGCTGTTGGCTCCCTTCCTCTTTTTTTTGTTATGTCGCCAGCCCAGTTTTCAAACTACCTTTCTGTTGTGACAAAGATGCTTCCTTAAGCCTTTTAAACTACTGTAATGGTACGAAAATGCAGTAATTAACTCAGTTTGAGGGAGAATGTGCTAACCAAGTTTGCCAAGAAGACTTTGAAAACGACAAAACAGTACGAATCGGCAGGTGATTTCTGAAATACGTCACCGCCTATTGTTGTGTAGGAGTGTAGAGTTCCAAATTTGATTTGTAACCACGAATTTATTCCTTAGTCGTCTCGTCTCGTCTCGTCTCGTCTCGTCCCGCAGACGTTTGTCGTGCTTGCGCTGTCATATGGACCACGACCCGAGCGGCAGCGAGCGGCAGTCGAGCAAAGTCGGGACAAGTCGGGACGGGGACAGGGACAGGGATAGGAATGGTGCGAATGCACTGCAAACTACGCAGACACCTGGTGTGAGGCGAGGCGAGGCAAGGAAGCCCACATCGCTACCAGTGGCGCCCTCCAGCACGTCACTGCCACACCCCGCACAGGCCCTCCGCTGAACACCAGGGACAAGATGCGTCCTCCGCTAGTGTCGAAGGCTGCACGCGCCCAGCGAATGACAGGGGGTGCAACGAGCAGCAGTGCGTCTCACACACGCGGCGGTGCGCCCGCTAATTCGGCCGTCGCTCTGCTGGGACGCCGGGCGCGCCTCCCCGCGCCGTCCTCGAGGAACTGGCGGTTGCGGAAGGAAGCGCTTTCGTCAAATGCAGCCGAAAACTAACATTTTGTGTGTTGGGAGAAAAGCCGAACGCGAATTCTGCCGTGCTCCTACATTAGATGAGCGCCAACGGCCATACCATGATGAATACACCGGTTCTCGTCCGATCACTGAAGTTAAGCATCATCGGGCCCGGCTAGTACTTGGATGGGTGACCGCCTGGGAAACCCGGGTGCTGTTGGCTCCCTTCCTCTTTTTTTTGTTATGTCGCCAGCCCAGTTTTCAAACTACCTTTCTGTTGTGACAAAGATGCTTCCTTAAGCCTTTTAAACTACTGTAATGGTACGAAAATGCAGTAATTAACTCAGTTTGAGGGAGAATGTGCTAACCAAGTTTGCCAAGAAGACTTTGAAAACGACAAAACAGTACGAATCGGCAGGTGATTTTTGAAATACGTCACCGCCTATTGTTGTGTAGGAGTGTAGAGTTCCAAATTTGATTTGTAACCACGAATTTATTCCTTAGTCGTCTCGTCTCGTCTCGTCTCGTCTCGTCCCGCAGACGTTTGTCGTGCTTGCGCTGTCATATGGACCACGACCCGAGCGGCAGCGAGCGGCAGTCGAGCAAAGTCGGGACAAGTCGGGACGGGGACAGGGACAGGGATAGGAATGGTGCGAATGCACTGCAAACTACGCAGACACCTGGTGTGAGGCGAGGCGAGGCGAGGAAGCCCACATCGCTACCAGTGGCGCCCTCCAGCACGACACTGCCACACCCCGCACAGGCCCTCCGCTGAACACCAGGGACAAGATGCGTCCTCCGCTAGTGTCGAAGGCTGCACGCGCCCAGCGAATGACAGGGGGTGCAACGAGCAGCAGTGCGTCTCACACACGCGGCGGTGCGCCCGCTAATTCGGCCGTCGCTCTGCTGGGACGCCGGGCGCGCCTCCCCGCGCCGTCCTGGAGGAACTGGCGGTTGCGGAAGGAAGCGCTTTCGTCAAATGCGGCCGAAAACTAACATTTTGTGTGTTGGGAGAAAAGCCGAACGCGAATTCTGCCGTGCTCCTACATTAGACGAGCGCCAACGGCCATACCATGATGAATACACCGGTTCTCGTCCGATCACCGAAGTTAAGCATCATCGGGCCCGGCTAGTACTTGGATGGGTGACCGCCTGGGAAACCCGGGTGCTGTTGGTTCCCTTCCTTTTTTTTTTTTTTGTTATGTCGCCAGCCCAATTTTCAAACTACCTTTCTATTGTGACAAAGATGCTTCCTTAAGCCTTTTAAACTACTGTAATGGTACGAAAATGCAGTAATTAACTCAGTTTGAGGGAGAATGTGCTAACCAAGTTTGCCAAGAAGACTTTGAAAACGACAAAACAGTACGAATCGGCAGGTGATTTTTGAAATACGTCACCGCCTATTGTTGTGTAGGAGAGTAGAGTTCCAAATTTGATTTGTAACCACGAATTTATTCCTTAGTCGTCTCGTCTCGTCTCGTCTCGTCTCGTCTCGTCCCGCAGACGTTTGTCGTGCTTGCGCTGTCATATGGACCACGACCCGAGCGGCAGCGAGCGGCAGTCGAGCAAAGTCGGGACAAGTCGGGACGGGGACAGGGACAGGGATAGGAATGGTGCGAATGCACTGCAAACTACGCAGACACCTGGTGTGAGGCGAGGCGAGGCGAGGAAGCCCACATCGCTACCAGTGGCGCCCTCCAGCACGACACTGCCACACCCCGCACAGGCCCTCCGCTGAACACCAGGGACAAGATGCGTCCTCCGCTAGTGTCGAAGGCTGCACGCGCCCAGCGAATGACAGGGGGTGCAACGAGCAGCAGTGCGTCTCACACACGCGGCGGTGCGCCCGCTAATTCGGCCGTCGCTCTGCTGGGACGCCGGGCGCGCCTCCCCGCGCCGTCCTCGAGGAACTGGCGGTTGCGGAAGGAAGCGCTTTCGTCAAATGCAGCCGATAACTAACATTTTGTGTGTTGGGAGAAAAGCCGAACGCGAATTCTGCCGTGCTCCTACATTAGATGAGCGCCAACGGCCATACCATGATGAATACACCGGTTCTCGTCCGATCACTGAAGTTAAGCATCATCGGGCCCGGCTAGTACTTGGATGGGTGACCGCCTGGGAAACCCGGGTGCTGTTGGCTCCCTTCCTCTTTTTTTTGTTATGTCGCCAGCCCAGTTTTCAAACTACCTTTCTGTTGTGACAAAGATGCTTCCTTAAGCCTTTTAAACTACTGTAATGGTACGAAAATGCAGTAATTAACTCAGTTTGAGGGAGAATGTGCTAACCAAGTTTGCCAAGAAGACTTTGAAAACGACAAAACAGTACGAATCGGCAGGTGATTTTTGAAATACGTCACCGCCTATTGTTGTGTAGGAGTGTAGAGTTCCAAATTTGATTTGTAACCACGAATTTATTCCTTAGTCGTCTCGTCTCGTCTCGTCTCGTCTCGTCCCGCAGACGTTTGTCGTGCTTGCGCTGTCATATGGACCACGACCCGAGCGGCAGCGAGCGGCAGTCGAGCAAAGTCGGGACAAGTCGGGACGGGGACAGGGACAGGGATAGGAATGGTGCGAATGCACTGCAAACTACGCAGACACCTGGTGTGAGGCGAGGCGAGGCGAGGAAGCCCACATCGCTACCAGTGGCGCCCTCCAGCACGACACTGCCACACCCCGCACAGGCCCTCCGCTGAACACCAGGGACAAGATGCGTCCTCCGCTAGTGTCGAAGGCTGCACGCGCCCAGCGAATGACAGGGGGTGCAACGAGCAGCAGTGCGTCTCACACACGCGGCGGTGCGCCCGCTAATTCGGCCGTCGCTCTGCTGGGACGCCGGGCGCGCCTCCCCGCGCCGTCCTCGAGGAACTGGCGGTTGCGGAAGGAAGCGCTTTCGTCAAATGCGGCCGAAAACTAACATTTTGTGTGTTGGGAGAAAAGCCGAACGCGAATTCTGCCGTGCTCCTACATTAGACGAGCGCCAACGGCCATACCATGATGAATACACCGGTTCTCGTCCGATCACCGAAGTTAAGCATCATCGGGCCCGGCTAGTACTTGGATGGGTGACCGCCTGGGAAACCCGGGTGCTGTTGGCTCCCTTCCTTTTTTTTTTTTTTTGTTATGTCGCCAGCCCGATTTTCAAACTACCTTTCTATTGTGACAAAGATCCTTCCTTAAGCCTTTTAAACTACTGTAATGGTACGAAAATGCAGTAATTAACTCAGTTTGAGGGAGAATGTGCTAACCAAGTTTGCCAAGAAGACTTTGAAAACGACAAAACAGTACGAATCGGCAGGTGATTTTTGAAATACGTCACCGCCTATTGTTGTGTAGGAGTGTAGAGTTCCAAATTTGATTTGTAACCACGAATTTATTCCTTAGTCGTCTCGTCTCGTCTCGTCTCGTCTCGTCTCGTCCCGCAGACGTTTGTCGTGCTTGCGCTGTCATATGGACCACGACCCGAGCGGCAGCGAGCGGCAGTCGAGCAAAGTCGGGACAAGTCGGGACGGGGACAGGGACAGGGATAGGAATGGTGCGAATGCACTGCAAACTACGCAGACACCTGGTGTGAGGCGAGGCGAGGCGAGGCGAGGAAGCCCACATCGCTACCAGTGGCGCCCTCCAGCACGACACTGCCACACCCCGCACAGGCCCTCCGCTGAACACCAGGGACAAGATGCGTCCTCCGCTAGTGTCGAAGGCTGCACGCGCCCAGCGAATGACAGGGGGTGCAACGAGCAGCAGTGCGTCTCACACACGCGGCGGTGCGCCCGCTAATTCGGCCGTCGCTCTGCTGGGACGCCGGGCGCGCCTCCCCGCGCCGTCCTCGAGGAACTGGCGGTTGCGGAAGGAAGCGCTTTCGTGAAATGCAGCCGAAAACTAACATTTTGTGTGTTGGGAGAAAAGCCGAACGCGAATTCTGCCGTGCTCCTACATTAGATGAGCGCCAACGGCCATACCATGATGAATACACCGGTTCTCGTCCGATCACTGAAGTTAAGCATCATCGGGCCCGGCTAGTACTTGGATGGGTGACCGCCTGGGAAACCCGGGTGCTGTTGGCTCCCTTCCTCTTTTTTTTGTTATGTCGCCAGCCCAGTTTTCAAACTACCTTTCTGTTGTGACAAAGATGCTTCCTTAAGCCTTTTAAACTACTGTAATGGTACGAAAATGCAGTAATTAACTCAGTTTGAGGGAGAATGTGCTAACCAAGTTTGCCAAGAAGACTTTGAAAACGACAAAACAGTACGAATCGGCAGGTGATTTTTGAAATACGTCACCGCCTATTGTTGTGTAGGAGTGTAGAGTTCCAAATTTGATTTGTAACCACGAATTTATTCCTTAGTCGTCTCGTCTCGTCTCGTCTCGTCTCGTCCCGCAGACGTTTGTCGTGCTTGCGCTGTCATATGGACCACGACCCGAGCGGCAGCGAGCGGCAGTCGAGCAAAGTCGGGACAAGTCGGGACGGGGACAGGGACAGGGATAGGAATGGTGCGAATGCACTGCAAACTACGCAGACACCTGGTGTGAGGCGAGGCGAGGCGAGGAAGCCCACATCGCTACCAGTGGCGCCCTCCAGCACGACACTGCCACACCCCGCACAGGCCCTCCGCTGAACACCAGGGACAAGATGCGTCCTCCGCTAGTGCCGAAGGCTGCACGCGCCCAGCGAATGACAGGGGGTGCAACGAGCAGCAGTGCGTCTCACACACGCGGCGGTGCGCCCGCTAATTCGGCCGTCGCTCTGCTGGGACGCCGGGCGCGCCTCCCCGCGCCGTCCTGGAGGAACTGGCGGTTGCGGAAGGAAGCGCTTTCGTCAAATGCGGCCGAAAACTAACATTTTGTGTGTTGGGAGAAAAGCCGAACGCGAATTCTGCCGTGCTCCTACATTAGACGAGCGCCAACGGCCATACCATGATGAATACACCGGTTCTCGTCCGATCACCGAAGTTAAGCATCATCGGGCCCGGCTAGTACTTGGATGGGTGACCGCCTGGGAAACCCGGGTGCTGTTGGCTCCCTTCCTTTTTTTCTTTTTTTGTTATGTCGCCAGCCCAATTTTCAAACTACCTTTCTATTGTGACAAAGATGCTTCCTTAAGCCTTTTAAACTACTGTAATGGTACGAAAATGCAGTAATTAACTCAGTTTGAGGGAGAATGTGCTAACCAAGTTTGCCAAGAAGACTTTGAAAACGACAAAACAGTACGAATCGACAGGTGATTTTTGAAATACGTCACCGCCTATTGTTGTGTAGGAGTGTAGAGTTCCAAATTTGATTTGTAACCACGAATTTATTCCTTAGTCGTCTCGTCTCGTCTCGTCTCGTCTCGTCCCGCAGACGTTTGTCGTGCTTGCGCTGTCATATGGACCACGACCCGAGCGGCAGCGAGCGGCAGTCGAGCAAAGTCGGGACAAGTCGGGACGGGGACAGGGACAGGGATAGGAATGGTGCGAATGCACTGCAAACTACGCAGACACCTGGTGTGAGGCGAGGCGAGGCGAGGAAGCCCACATCGCTACCAGTGGCGCCCTCCAGCACGACACTGCCACACCCCGCACAGGCCCTCCGCTGAACACCAGGGACAAGATGCGTCCTCCGCTAGTGTCGAAGGCTGCACGCGCCCAGCGAATGACAGGGGGTGCAACGAGCAGCAGTGCGTCTCACACACGCGGCGGTGCGCCCGCTAATTCGGCCGTCGCTCTGCTGGGACGCCGGGCGCGCCTCCCCGCGCCGTCCTGGAGGAACTGGCGGTTGCGGAAGGAAGCGCTTTCGTCAAATGCGGCCGAAAACTAACATTTTGTGTGTTGGGAGAAAAGCCGAACGCGAATTCTGCCGTGCTCCTACATTAGACGAGCGCCAACGGCCATACCATGATGAATACACCGGTTCTCGTCCGATCACCGAAGTTAAGCATCATCGGGCCCGGCTAGTACTTGGATGGGTGACCGCCTGGGAAACCCGGGTGCTGTTGGCTCCCTTCCTTTTTTTTTTTTTTGTTATGTCGCCAGCCCAATTTTCAAACTACCTTTCTATTGTGACAAAGATGCTTCCTTAAGCCTTTTAAACTACTGTAATGGTACGAAAATGCAGTAATTAACTCAGTTTGAGGGAGAATGTGCTAACCAAGTTTGCCAAGAAGACTTTGAAAACGACAAAACAGTACGAATCGGCAGGTGATTTTTGAAATACGTCACCGCCTATTGTTGTGTAGGAGTGTAGAGTTCCAAATTTGATTTGTAACCACGAATTTATTCCTTAGTCGTCTCGTCTCGTCTCGTCTCGTCCCGCAGACGTTTGTCGTGCTTGCGCTGTCATATGGACCACGACCCGAGCGGCAGCGAGCGGCAGTCGAGCAAAGTCGGGACAAGTCGGGACGGGGACAGGGACAGGGATAGGAATGGTGCGAATGCACTGCAAACTACGCAGACACCTGGTGTGAGGCGAGGCGAGGCGAGGAAGCCCACATCGCTACCAGTGGCGCCCTCCAGCACGACACTGCCACACCCCGCACAGGCCCTCCGCTGAACACCAGGGACAAGATGCGTCCTCCGCTAGTGTCGAAGGCTGCACGCGCCCAGCGAATGACAGGGGGTGCAACGAGCAGCAGTGCGTCTCACACACGCGGCGGTGCGCCCGCTAATTCGGCCGTCGCTCTGCTGGGACGCCGGGCGCGCCTCCCCGCGCCGTCCTCGAGGAACTGGCGGTTGCGGAAGGAAGCGCTTTCGTCAAATGCAGCCGAAAACTAACATTTTGTGTGTTGGGAGAAAAGCCGAACGCGAATTCTGCCGTGCTCCTACATTAGATGAGCGCCAACGGCCATACCATGATGAATACACCGGTTCTCGTCCGATCACTGAAGTTAAGCATCATCGGGCCCGGCTAGTACTTGGATGGGTGACCGCCTGGGAAACCCGGGTGCTGTTGGCTCCCTTCCTCTTTTTTTTGTTATGTCGCCAGCCCAGTTTTCAAACTACCTTTCTGTTGTGACAAAGATGCTTCCTTAAGCCTTTTAAACTACTGTAATGGTACGAAAATGCAGTAATTAACTCAGTTTGAGGGAGAATGTGCTAACCAAGTTTGCCAAGAAGACTTTGAAAACGACAAAACAGTACGAATCGGCAGGTGATTTCTGAAATACGTCACCGCCTATTGTTGTGTAGGAGTGTAGAGTTCCAAATTTGATTTGTAACCACGAATTTATTCCTTAGTCGTCTCGTCTCGTCTCGTCTCGTCTCGTCCCGCAGACGTTTGTCGTGCTTGCGCTGTCATATGGACCACGACCCGAGCGGCAGCGAGCGGCAGTCGAGCAAAGTCGGGACAAGTCGGGACGGGGACAGGGACAGGGATAGGAATGGTGCGAATGCACTGCAAACTACGCAGACACCTGGTGTGAGGCGAGGCGAGGCGAGGAAGCCCACATCGCTACCAGTGGCGCCCTCCAGCACGACACTGCCACACCCCGCACAGGCCCTCCGCTGAACACCAGGGACAAGATGCGTCCTCCGCTAGTGTCGAAGGCTGCACGCGCCCAGCGAATGACAGGGGGTGCAACGAGCAGCAGTGCGTCTCACACACGCGGCGGTGCGCCCGCTAATTCGGCCGTCGCTCTGCTGGGACGCCGGGCGCGCCTCCCCGCGCCGTCCTCGAGGAACTGGCGGTTGCGGAAGGAAGCGCTTTCGTCAAATGCAGCCGAAAACTAACATTTTGTGTGTTGGGAGAAAAGCCGAACGCGAATTCTGCCGTGCTCCTACATTAGATGAGCGCCAACGGCCATACCATGATGAATACACCGGTTCTCGTCCGATCACTGAAGTTAAGCATCATCGGGCCCGGCTAGTACTTGGATGGGTGACCGCCTGGGAAACCCGGGTGCTGTTGGCTCCCTTCCTCTTTTTTTTGTTATGTCGCCAGCCCAGTTTTCAAACTACCTTTCTGTTGTGACAAAGATGCTTCCTTAAGCCTTTTAAACTACTGTAATGGTACGAAAATGCAGTAATTAACTCAGTTTGAGGGAGAATGTGCTAACCAAGTTTGCCAAGAAGACTTTGAAAACGACAAAACAGTACGAATCGGCAGGTGATTTTTGAAATACGTCACCGCCTATTGTTGTGTAGGAGTGTAGAGTTCCAAATTTGATTTGTAACCACGAATTTATTCCTTAGTCGTCTCGTCTCGTCTCGTCGCGTCTCGTCTCGTCCCGCAGACGTTTGTCGTGCTTGCGCTGTCATATGGACCACGACCCGAGCGGCAGCGAGCGGCAGTCGAGCAAAGTCGGGACAAGTCGGGACGGGGACAGGGACAGGGATAGGAATGGTGCGAATGCACTGCAAACTACGCAGACACCTGGTGTGAGGCGAGGCGAGGCGAGGAAGCCCACATCGCTACCAGTGGCGCCCTCCAGCACGACACTGCCACACCCCGCACAGGCCCTCCGCTGAACACCAGGGACAAGATGCGTCCTCCGCTAGTGTCGAAGGCTGCACGCGCCCAGCGAATGACAGGGGGTGCAACGAGCAGCAGTGCGTCTCACACACGCGGCGGTGCGCCCGCTAATTCGGCCGTCGCTCTGCTGGGACGCCGGGCGCGCCTCCCCGCGCCGTCCTCGAGGAACTGGCGGTTGCGGAAGGAAGCGCTTTCGTCAAATGCAGCCGAAAACTAACATTTTGTGTGTTGGGAGAAAAGCCGAACGCGAATTCTGCCGTGCTCCTACATTAGATGAGCGCCAACGGCCATACCATGATGAATACACCGGTTCTCGTCCGATCACTGAAGTTAAGCATCATCGGGCCCGGCTAGTACTTGGATGGGTGACCGCCTGGGAAACCCGGGTGCTGTTGGCTCCCTTCCTCTTTTTTTTGTTATGTCGCCAGCCCAGTTTTCAAACTACCTTTCTGTTGTGACAAAGATGCTTCCTTAAGCCTTTTAAACTACTGTAATGGTACGAAAATGCAGTAATTAACTCAGTTTGAGGGAGAATGTGCTAACCAAGTTTGCCAAGAAGACTTTGAAAACGACAAAACAGTACGAATCGGCAGGTGATTTCTGAAATACGTCACCGCCTATTGTTGTGTAGGAGTGTAGAGTTCCAAATTTGATTTGTAACCACGAATTTATTCCTTAGTCGTCTCGTCTCGTCTCGTCTCGTCTCGTCTCGTCCCGCAGACGTTTGTCGTGCTTGCGCTGTCATATGGACCACGACCCGAGCGGCAGCGAGCGGCAGTCGAGCAAAGTCGGGACAAGTCGGGACGGGGACAGGGACAGGGATAGGAATGGTGCGAATGCACTGCAAACTACGCAGACACCTGGTGTGAGGCGAGGCGAGGCGAGGAAGCCCACATCGCTACCAGTGGCGCCCTCCAGCACGACACTGCCACACCCCGCACAGGCCCTCCGCTGAACACCAGGGACAAGATGCGTCCTCCGCTAGTGTCGAAGGCTGCACGCGCCCAGCGAATGACAGGGGGTGCAACGAGCAGCAGTGCGTCTCACACACGCGG
Source organism: Schistocerca cancellata (assembly GCF_023864275.1). Taxonomy (NCBI): domain Eukaryota; kingdom Metazoa; phylum Arthropoda; class Insecta; order Orthoptera; family Acrididae; genus Schistocerca; species Schistocerca cancellata. The sequence continues at coordinate 521,240,191 of NC_064634.1, read as the reverse complement.
CGGTGCGCCCGCTAATTCGGCCGTCGCTCTGCTGGGACGCCGGGCGCGCCTCCCCGCGCCGTCCTCGAGGAACTGGCGGTTGCGGAAGGAAGCGCTTTCGTCAAATGCAGCCGAAAACTAACATTTTGTGTGTTGGGAGAAAAGCCGAACGCGAATTCTGCCGTGCTCCTACATTAGATGAGCGCCAACGGCCATACCATGATGAATACACCGGTTCTCGTCCGATCACTGAAGTTAAGCATCATCGGGCCCGGCTAGTACTTGGATGGGTGACCGCCTGGGAAACCCGGGTGCTGTTGGCTCCCTTCCTCTTTTTTTTGTTATGTCGCCAGCCCAGTTTTCAAACTACCTTTCTGTTGTGACAAAGATGCTTCCTTAAGCCTTTTAAACTACTGTAATGGTACGAAAATGCAGTAATTAACTCAGTTTGAGGGAGAATGTGCTAACCAAGTTTGCCAAGAAGACTTTGAAAACGACAAAACAGTACGAATCGGCAGGTGATTTCTGAAATACGTCACCGCCTATTGTTGTGTAGGAGTGTAGAGTTCCAAATTTGATTTGTAACCACGAATTTATTCCTTAGTCGTCTCGTCTCGTCTCGTCTCGTCTCGTCTCGTCCCGCAGACGTTTGTCGTGCTTGCGCTGTCATATGGACCACGACCCGAGCGGCAGCGAGCGGCAGTCGAGCAAAGTCGGGACAAGTCGGGACGGGGACAGGGACAGGGATAGGAATGGTGCGAATGCACTGCAAACTACGCAGACACCTGGTGTGAGGCGAGGCGAGGCGAGGAAGCCCACATCGCTACCAGTGGCGCCCTCCAGCACGACACTGCCACACCCCGCACAGGCCCTCCGCTGAACACCAGGGACAAGATGCGTCCTCCGCTAGTGTCGAAGGCTGCACGCGCCCAGCGAATGACAGGGGGTGCAACGAGCAGCAGTGCGTCTCACACACGCGGCGGTGCGCCCGCTAATTCGGCCGTCGCTCTGCTGGGACGCCGGGCGCGCCTCCCCGCGCCGTCCTCGAGGAACTGGCGGTTGCGGAAGGAAGCGCTTTCGTCAAATGCAGCCGAAAACTAACATTTTGTGTGTTGGGAGAAAAGCCGAACGCGAATTCTGCCGTGCTCCTACATTAGATGAGCGCCAACGGCCATACCATGATGAATACACCGGTTCTCGTCCGATCACTGAAGTTAAGCATCATCGGGCCCGGCTAGTACTTGGATGGGTGACCGCCTGGGAAACCCGGGTGCTGTTGGCTCCCTTCCTCTTTTTTTTGTTATGTCGCCAGCCCAGTTTTCAAACTACCTTTCTGTTGTGACAAAGATGCTTCCTTAAGCCTTTTAAACTACTGTAATGGTACGAAAATGCAGTAATTAACTCAGTTTGAGGGAGAATGTGCTAACCAAGTTTGCCAAGAAGACTTTGAAAACGACAAAACAGTACGAATCGGCAGGTGATTTCTGAAATACGTCACCGCCTATTGTTGTGTAGGAGTGTAGAGTTCCAAATTTGATTTGTAACCACGAATTTATTCCTTAGTCGTCTCGTCTCGTCTCGTCTCGTCTCGTCTCGTCCCGCAGACGTTTGTCGTGCTTGCGCTGTCATATGGACCACGACCAGAGCGGCAGCGAGCGGCAGTCGAGCAAAGTCGGGACAAGTCGGGACGGGGACAGGGACAGGGATAGGAATGGTGCGAATGCACTGCAAACTACGCAGACACCTGGTGTGAGGCGAGGCGAGGCGAGGAAGCCCACATCGCTACCAGTGGCGCCCTCCAGCACGACACTGCCACACCCCGCACAGGCCCTCCGCTGAACACCAGGGACAAGATGCGTCCTCCGCTAGTGTCGAAGGCTGCACGCGCCCAGCGAATGACAGGGGGTGCAACGAGCAGCAGTGCGTCTCACACACGCGGCGGTGCGCCCGCTAATTCGGCCGTCGCTCTGCTGGGACGCCGGGCGCGCCTCCCCGCGCCGTCCTCGAGGAACTGGCGGTTGCGGAAGGAAGCGCTTTCGTCAAATGCGGCCGAAAACTAACATTTTGTGTGTTGGGAGAAAAGCCGAACGCGAATTCTGCCGTGCTCCTACATTAGACGAGCGCCAACGGCCATACCATGATGAATACACCGGTTCTCGTCCGATCACCGAAGTTAAGCATCATCGGGCCCGGCTAGTACTTGGATGGGTGACCGCCTGGGAAACCCGGGTGCTGTTGGCTCCCTTCCTTTTTTTTTTTTTTTGTTATGTCGCCAGCCCGATTTTCAAACTACCTTTCTATTGTGACAAAGATCCTTCCTTAAGCCTTTTAAACTACTGTAATGGTACGAAAATGCAGTAATTAACTCAGTTTGAGGGAGAATGTGCTAACCAAGTTTGCCAAGAAGACTTTGAAAACGACAAAACAGTACGAATCGGCAGGTGATTTTTGAAATACGTCACCGCCTATTGTTGTGTAGGAGTGTAGAGTTCCAAATTTGATTTGTAACCACGAATTTATTCCTTAGTCGTCTCGTCTCGTCTCGTCTCGTCTCGTCTCGTCCCGCAGACGTTTGTCGTGCTTGCGCTGTCATATGGACCACGACCCGAGCGGCAGCGAGCGGCAGTCGAGCAAAGTCGGGACAAGTCGGGACGGGGACAGGGACAGGGATAGGAATGGTGCGAATGCACTGCAAACTACGCAGACACCTGGTGTGAGGCGAGGCGAGGCGAGGCGAGGAAGCCCACATCGCTACCAGTGGCGCCCTCCAGCACGACACTGCCACACCCCGCACAGGCCCTCCGCTGAACACCAGGGACAAGATGCGTCCTCCGCTAGTGTCGAAGGCTGCACGCGCCCAGCGAATGACAGGGGGTGCAACGAGCAGCAGTGCGTCTCACACACGCGGCGGTGCGCCCGCTAATTCGGCCGTCGCTCTGCTGGGACGCCGGGCGCGCCTCCCCGCGCCGTCCTCGAGGAACTGGCGGTTGCGGAAGGAAGCGCTTTCGTGAAATGCAGCCGAAAACTAACATTTTGTGTGTTGGGAGAAAAGCCGAACGCGAATTCTGCCGTGCTCCTACATTAGATGAGCGCCAACGGCCATACCATGATGAATACACCGGTTCTCGTCCGATCACTGAAGTTAAGCATCATCGGGCCCGGCTAGTACTTGGATGGGTGACCGCCTGGGAAACCCGGGTGCTGTTGGCTCCCTTCCTCTTTTTTTTGTTATGTCGCCAGCCCAGTTTTCAAACTACCTTTCTGTTGTGACAAAGATGCTTCCTTAAGCCTTTTAAACTACTGTAATGGTACGAAAATGCAGTAATTAACTCAGTTTGAGGGAGAATGTGCTAACCAAGTTTGCCAAGAAGACTTTGAAAACGACAAAACAGTACGAATCGGCAGGTGATTTTTGAAATACGTCACCGCCTATTGTTGTGTAGGAGTGTAGAGTTCCAAATTTGATTTGTAACCACGAATTTATTCCTTAGTCGTCTCGTCTCGTCTCGTCTCGTCTCGTCCCGCAGACGTTTGTCGTGCTTGCGCTGTCATATGGACCACGACCCGAGCGGCAGCGAGCGGCAGTCGAGCAAAGTCGGGACAAGTCGGGACGGGGACAGGGACAGGGATAGGAATGGTGCGAATGCACTGCAAACTACGCAGACACCTGGTGTGAGGCGAGGCGAGGCGAGGAAGCCCACATCGCTACCAGTGGCGCCCTCCAGCACGACACTGCCACACCCCGCACAGGCCCTCCGCTGAACACCAGGGACAAGATGCGTCCTCCGCTAGTGCCGAAGGCTGCACGCGCCCAGCGAATGACAGGGGGTGCAACGAGCAGCAGTGCGTCTCACACACGCGGCGGTGCGCCCGCTAATTCGGCCGTCGCTCTGCTGGGACGCCGGGCGCGCCTCCCCGCGCCGTCCTGGAGGAACTGGCGGTTGCGGAAGGAAGCGCTTTCGTCAAATGCGGCCGAAAACTAACATTTTGTGTGTTGGGAGAAAAGCCGAACGCGAATTCTGCCGTGCTCCTACATTAGACGAGCGCCAACGGCCATACCATGATGAATACACCGGTTCTCGTCCGATCACCGAAGTTAAGCATCATCGGGCCCGGCTAGTACTTGGATGGGTGACCGCCTGGGAAACCCGGGTGCTGTTGGCTCCCTTCCTTTTTTTCTTTTTTTGTTATGTCGCCAGCCCAATTTTCAAACTACCTTTCTATTGTGACAAAGATGCTTCCTTAAGCCTTTTAAACTACTGTAATGGTACGAAAATGCAGTAATTAACTCAGTTTGAGGGAGAATGTGCTAACCAAGTTTGCCAAGAAGACTTTGAAAACGACAAAACAGTACGAATCGACAGGTGATTTTTGAAATACGTCACCGCCTATTGTTGTGTAGGAGTGTAGAGTTCCAAATTTGATTTGTAACCACGAATTTATTCCTTAGTCGTCTCGTCTCGTCTCGTCTCGTCTCGTCCCGCAGACGTTTGTCGTGCTTGCGCTGTCATATGGACCACGACCCGAGCGGCAGCGAGCGGCAGTCGAGCAAAGTCGGGACAAGTCGGGACGGGGACAGGGACAGGGATAGGAATGGTGCGAATGCACTGCAAACTACGCAGACACCTGGTGTGAGGCGAGGCGAGGCGAGGAAGCCCACATCGCTACCAGTGGCGCCCTCCAGCACGACACTGCCACACCCCGCACAGGCCCTCCGCTGAACACCAGGGACAAGATGCGTCCTCCGCTAGTGTCGAAGGCTGCACGCGCCCAGCGAATGACAGGGGGTGCAACGAGCAGCAGTGCGTCTCACACACGCGGCGGTGCGCCCGCTAATTCGGCCGTCGCTCTGCTGGGACGCCGGGCGCGCCTCCCCGCGCCGTCCTGGAGGAACTGGCGGTTGCGGAAGGAAGCGCTTTCGTCAAATGCGGCCGAAAACTAACATTTTGTGTGTTGGGAGAAAAGCCGAACGCGAATTCTGCCGTGCTCCTACATTAGACGAGCGCCAACGGCCATACCATGATGAATACACCGGTTCTCGTCCGATCACCGAAGTTAAGCATCATCGGGCCCGGCTAGTACTTGGATGGGTGACCGCCTGGGAAACCCGGGTGCTGTTGGCTCCCTTCCTTTTTTTTTTTTTTGTTATGTCGCCAGCCCAATTTTCAAACTACCTTTCTATTGTGACAAAGATGCTTCCTTAAGCCTTTTAAACTACTGTAATGGTACGAAAATGCAGTAATTAACTCAGTTTGAGGGAGAATGTGCTAACCAAGTTTGCCAAGAAGACTTTGAAAACGACAAAACAGTACGAATCGGCAGGTGATTTTTGAAATACGTCACCGCCTATTGTTGTGTAGGAGTGTAGAGTTCCAAATTTGATTTGTAACCACGAATTTATTCCTTAGTCGTCTCGTCTCGTCTCGTCTCGTCCCGCAGACGTTTGTCGTGCTTGCGCTGTCATATGGACCACGACCCGAGCGGCAGCGAGCGGCAGTCGAGCAAAGTCGGGACAAGTCGGGACGGGGACAGGGACAGGGATAGGAATGGTGCGAATGCACTGCAAACTACGCAGACACCTGGTGTGAGGCGAGGCGAGGCGAGGAAGCCCACATCGCTACCAGTGGCGCCCTCCAGCACGACACTGCCACACCCCGCACAGGCCCTCCGCTGAACACCAGGGACAAGATGCGTCCTCCGCTAGTGTCGAAGGCTGCACGCGCCCAGCGAATGACAGGGGGTGCAACGAGCAGCAGTGCGTCTCACACACGCGGCGGTGCGCCCGCTAATTCGGCCGTCGCTCTGCTGGGACGCCGGGCGCGCCTCCCCGCGCCGTCCTCGAGGAACTGGCGGTTGCGGAAGGAAGCGCTTTCGTCAAATGCAGCCGAAAACTAACATTTTGTGTGTTGGGAGAAAAGCCGAACGCGAATTCTGCCGTGCTCCTACATTAGATGAGCGCCAACGGCCATACCATGATGAATACACCGGTTCTCGTCCGATCACTGAAGTTAAGCATCATCGGGCCCGGCTAGTACTTGGATGGGTGACCGCCTGGGAAACCCGGGTGCTGTTGGCTCCCTTCCTCTTTTTTTTGTTATGTCGCCAGCCCAGTTTTCAAACTACCTTTCTGTTGTGACAAAGATGCTTCCTTAAGCCTTTTAAACTACTGTAATGGTACGAAAATGCAGTAATTAACTCAGTTTGAGGGAGAATGTGCTAACCAAGTTTGCCAAGAAGACTTTGAAAACGACAAAACAGTACGAATCGGCAGGTGATTTCTGAAATACGTCACCGCCTATTGTTGTGTAGGAGTGTAGAGTTCCAAATTTGATTTGTAACCACGAATTTATTCCTTAGTCGTCTCGTCTCGTCTCGTCTCGTCTCGTCCCGCAGACGTTTGTCGTGCTTGCGCTGTCATATGGACCACGACCCGAGCGGCAGCGAGCGGCAGTCGAGCAAAGTCGGGACAAGTCGGGACGGGGACAGGGACAGGGATAGGAATGGTGCGAATGCACTGCAAACTACGCAGACACCTGGTGTGAGGCGAGGCGAGGCGAGGAAGCCCACATCGCTACCAGTGGCGCCCTCCAGCACGACACTGCCACACCCCGCACAGGCCCTCCGCTGAACACCAGGGACAAGATGCGTCCTCCGCTAGTGTCGAAGGCTGCACGCGCCCAGCGAATGACAGGGGGTGCAACGAGCAGCAGTGCGTCTCACACACGCGGCGGTGCGCCCGCTAATTCGGCCGTCGCTCTGCTGGGACGCCGGGCGCGCCTCCCCGCGCCGTCCTCGAGGAACTGGCGGTTGCGGAAGGAAGCGCTTTCGTCAAATGCAGCCGAAAACTAACATTTTGTGTGTTGGGAGAAAAGCCGAACGCGAATTCTGCCGTGCTCCTACATTAGATGAGCGCCAACGGCCATACCATGATGAATACACCGGTTCTCGTCCGATCACTGAAGTTAAGCATCATCGGGCCCGGCTAGTACTTGGATGGGTGACCGCCTGGGAAACCCGGGTGCTGTTGGCTCCCTTCCTCTTTTTTTTGTTATGTCGCCAGCCCAGTTTTCAAACTACCTTTCTGTTGTGACAAAGATGCTTCCTTAAGCCTTTTAAACTACTGTAATGGTACGAAAATGCAGTAATTAACTCAGTTTGAGGGAGAATGTGCTAACCAAGTTTGCCAAGAAGACTTTGAAAACGACAAAACAGTACGAATCGGCAGGTGATTTTTGAAATACGTCACCGCCTATTGTTGTGTAGGAGTGTAGAGTTCCAAATTTGATTTGTAACCACGAATTTATTCCTTAGTCGTCTCGTCTCGTCTCGTCGCGTCTCGTCTCGTCCCGCAGACGTTTGTCGTGCTTGCGCTGTCATATGGACCACGACCCGAGCGGCAGCGAGCGGCAGTCGAGCAAAGTCGGGACAAGTCGGGACGGGGACAGGGACAGGGATAGGAATGGTGCGAATGCACTGCAAACTACGCAGACACCTGGTGTGAGGCGAGGCGAGGCGAGGAAGCCCACATCGCTACCAGTGGCGCCCTCCAGCACGACACTGCCACACCCCGCACAGGCCCTCCGCTGAACACCAGGGACAAGATGCGTCCTCCGCTAGTGTCGAAGGCTGCACGCGCCCAGCGAATGACAGGGGGTGCAACGAGCAGCAGTGCGTCTCACACACGCGGCGGTGCGCCCGCTAATTCGGCCGTCGCTCTGCTGGGACGCCGGGCGCGCCTCCCCGCGCCGTCCTCGAGGAACTGGCGGTTGCGGAAGGAAGCGCTTTCGTCAAATGCAGCCGAAAACTAACATTTTGTGTGTTGGGAGAAAAGCCGAACGCGAATTCTGCCGTGCTCCTACATTAGATGAGCGCCAACGGCCATACCATGATGAATACACCGGTTCTCGTCCGATCACTGAAGTTAAGCATCATCGGGCCCGGCTAGTACTTGGATGGGTGACCGCCTGGGAAACCCGGGTGCTGTTGGCTCCCTTCCTCTTTTTTTTGTTATGTCGCCAGCCCAGTTTTCAAACTACCTTTCTGTTGTGACAAAGATGCTTCCTTAAGCCTTTTAAACTACTGTAATGGTACGAAAATGCAGTAATTAACTCAGTTTGAGGGAGAATGTGCTAACCAAGTTTGCCAAGAAGACTTTGAAAACGACAAAACAGTACGAATCGGCAGGTGATTTCTGAAATACGTCACCGCCTATTGTTGTGTAGGAGTGTAGAGTTCCAAATTTGATTTGTAACCACGAATTTATTCCTTAGTCGTCTCGTCTCGTCTCGTCTCGTCTCGTCTCGTCCCGCAGACGTTTGTCGTGCTTGCGCTGTCATATGGACCACGACCCGAGCGGCAGCGAGCGGCAGTCGAGCAAAGTCGGGACAAGTCGGGACGGGGACAGGGACAGGGATAGGAATGGTGCGAATGCACTGCAAACTACGCAGACACCTGGTGTGAGGCGAGGCGAGGCGAGGAAGCCCACATCGCTACCAGTGGCGCCCTCCAGCACGACACTGCCACACCCCGCACAGGCCCTCCGCTGAACACCAGGGACAAGATGCGTCCTCCGCTAGTGTCGAAGGCTGCACGCGCCCAGCGAATGACAGGGGGTGCAACGAGCAGCAGTGCGTCTCACACACGCGGCGGTGCGCCCGCTAATTCGGCCGTCGCTCTGCTGGGACGCCGGGCGCGCCTCCCCGCGCCGTCCTCGAGGAACTGGCGGTTGCGGAAGGAAGCGCTTTCGTCAAATGCAGCCGAAAACTAACATTTTGTGTGTTGGGAGAAAAGCCGAACGCGAATTCTGCCGTGCTCCTACATTAGATGAGCGCCAACGGCCATACCATGATGAATACACCGGTTCTCGTCCGATCACTGAAGTTAAGCATCATCGGGCCCGGCTAGTACTTGGATGGGTGACCGCCTGGGAAACCCGGGTGCTGTTGGCTCCCTTCCTCTTTTTTTTGTTATGTCGCCAGCCCAGTTTTCAAACTACCTTTCTGTTGTGACAAAGATGCTTCCTTAAGCCTTTTAAACTACTGTAATGGTACGAAAATGCAGTAATTAACTCAGTTTGAGGGAGAATGTGCTAACCAAGTTTGCCAAGAAGACTTTGAAAACGACAAAACAGTACGAATCGGCAGGTGATTTCTGAAATACGTCACCGCCTATTGTTGTGTAGGAGTGTAGAGTTCCAAATTTGATTTGTAACCACGAATTTATTCCTTAGTCGTCTCGTCTCGTCTCGTCTCGTCTCGTCTCGTCCCGCAGACGTTTGTCGTGCTTGCGCTGTCATATGGACCACGACCCGAGCGGCAGCGAGCGGCAGTCGAGCAAAGTCGGGACAAGTCGGGACGGGGACAGGGACAGGGATAGGAATGGTGCGAATGCACTGCAAACTACGCAGACACCTGGTGTGAGGCGAGGCGAGGCGAGGAAGCCCACATCGCTACCAGTGGCGCCCTCCAGCACGACACTGCCACACCCCGCACAGGCCCTCCGCTGAACACCAGGGACAAGATGCGTCCTCCGCTAGTGTCGAAGGCTGCACGCGCCCAGCGAATGACAGGGGGTGCAACGAGCAGCAGTGCGTCTCACACACGCGGCGGTGCGCCCGCTAATTCGGCCGTCGCTCTGCTGGGACGCCGGGCGCGCCTCCCCGCGCCGTCCTCGAGGAACTGGCGGTTGCGGAAGGAAGCGCTTTCGTCAAATGCAGCCGAAAACTAACATTTTGTGTGTTGGGAGAAAAGCCGAACGCGAATTCTGCCGTGCTCCTACATTAGATGAGCGCCAACGGCCATACCATGATGAATACACCGGTTCTCGTCCGATCACTGAAGTTAAGCATCATCGGGCCCGGCTAGTACTTGGATGGGTGACCGCCTGGGAAACCCGGGTGCTGTTGGCTCCCTTCCTCTTTTTTTTGTTATGTCGCCAGCCCAGTTTTCAAACTACCTTTCTGTTGTGACAAAGATGCTTCCTTAAGCCTTTTAAACTACTGTAATGGTACGAAAATGCAGTAATTAACTCAGTTTGAGGGAGAATGTGCTAACCAAGTTTGCCAAGAAGACTTTGAAAACGACAAAACAGTACGAATCGGCAGGTGATTTCTGAAATACGTCACCGCCTATTGTTGTGTAGGAGTGTAGAGTTCCAAATTTGATTTGTAACCACGAATTTATTCCTTAGTCGTCTCGTCTCGTCTCGTCTCGTCTCGTCTCGTCCCGCAGACGTTTGTCGTGCTTGCGCTGTCATATGGACCACGACCAGAGCGGCAGCGAGCGGCAGTCGAGCAAAGTCGGGACAAGTCGGGACGGGGACAGGGACAGGGATAGGAATGGTGCGAATGCACTGCAAACTACGCAGACACCTGGTGTGAGGCGAGGCGAGGCGAGGAAGCCCACATCGCTACCAGTGGCGCCCTCCAGCACGACACTGCCACACCCCGCACAGGCCCTCCGCTGAACACCAGGGACAAGATGCGTCCTCCGCTAGTGTCGAAGGCTGCACGCGCCCAGCGAATGACAGGGGGTGCAACGAGCAGCAGTGCGTCTCACACACGCGGCGGTGCGCCCGCTAATTCGGCCGTCGCTCTGCTGGGACGCCGGGCGCGCCTCCCCGCGCCGTCCTGGAGGAACTGGCGGTTGCGGAAGGAAGCGCTTTCGTCAAATGCGGCCGAAAACTAACATTTTGTGTGTTGGGAGAAAAGCCGAACGCGAATTCTGCCGTGCTCCTACATTAGACGAGCGCCAACGGCCATACCATGATGAATACACCGGTTCTCGTCCGATCACCGAAGTTAAGCATCATCGGGCCCGGCTAGTACTTGGATGGGTGACCGCCTGGGAAACCCGGGTGCTGTTGGCTCCCTTCCTTTTTTTTTTTTTTGTTATGTCGCCAGCCCAATTTTCAAACTACCTTTCTATTGTGACAAAGATGCTTCCTTAAGCCTTTTAAACTACTGTAATGGTACGAAAATGCAGTAATTAACTCAGTTTGAGGGAGAATGTGCTAACCAAGTTTGCCAAGAAGACTTTGAAAACGACAAAACAGTACGAATCGGCAGGTGATTTTTGAAATACGTCACCGCCTATTGTTGTGTAGGAGTGTAGAGTTCCAAATTTGATTTGTAACCACGAATTTATTCCTTAGTCGTCTCGTCTCGTCTCGTCTCGTCCCGCAGACGTTTGTCGTGCTTGCGCTGTCATATGGACCACGACCCGAGCGGCAGCGAGCGGCAGTCGAGCAAAGTCGGGACAAGTCGGGACGGGGACAGGGACAGGGATAGGAATGGTGCGAATGCACTGCAAACTACGCAGACACCTGGTGTGAGGCGAGGCGAGGCGAGGAAGCCCACATCGCTACCAGTGGCGCCCTCCAGCACGACACTGCCACACCCCGCACAGGCCCTCCGCTGAACACCAGGGACAAGATGCGTCCTCCGCTAGTGTCGAAGGCTGACCGCGCCCAGCGAATGACAGGGGGTGCAACGAGCAGCAGTGCGTCTCACACACGCGGCGGTGCGCCCGCTAATTCGGCCGTCGCTCTGCTGGGACGCCGGGCGCGCCTCCCCGCGCCGTCCTCGAGGAACTGGCGGTTGCGGAAGGAAGCGCTTTCGTCAAATGCAGCCGAAAACTAACATTTTGTGTGTTGGGAGAAAAGCCGAACGCGAATTCTGCCGTGCTCCTACATTAGATGAGCGCCAACGGCCATACCATGATGAATACACCGGTTCTCGTCCGATCACTGAAGTTAAGCATCATCGGGCCCGGCTAGTACTTGGATGGGTGACCGCCTGGGAAACCCGGGTGCTGTTGGCTCCCTTCCTCTTTTTTTTGTTATGTCGCCAGCCCAGTTTTCAAACTACCTTTCTGTTGTGACAAAGATGCTTCCTTAAGCCTTTTAAACTACTGTAATGGTACGAAAATGCAGTAATTAACTCAGTTTGAGGGAGAATGTGCTAACCAAGTTTGCCAAGAAGACTTTGAAAACGACAAAACAGTACGAATCGGCAGGTGATTTCTGAAATACGTCACCGCCTATTGTTGTGTAGGAGTGTAGAGTTCCAAATTTGATTTGTAACCACGAATTTATTCCTTAGTCGTCTCGTCTCGTCTCGTCTCGTCTCGTCTCGTCCCGCAGACGTTTGTCGTGCTTGCGCTGTCATATGGACCACGACCCGAGCGGCAGCGAGCGGCAGTCGAGCAAAGTCGGGACAAGTCGGGACGGGGACAGGGACAGGGATAGGAATGGTGCGAATGCACTGCAAACTACGCAGACACCTGGTGTGAGGCGAGGCGAGGCGAGGAAGCCCACATCGCTACCAGTGGCGCCCTCCAGCACGACACTGCCACACCCCGCACAGGCCCTCCGCTGAACACCAGGGACAAGATGCGTCCTCCGCTAGTGTCGAAGGCTGCACGCGCCCAGCGAATGACAGGGGGTGCAACGAGCAGCAGTGCGTCTCACACACGCGGCGGTGCGCCCGCTAATTCGGCCGTCGCTCTGCTGGGACGCCGGGCGCGCCTCCCCGCGCCGTCCTCGAGGAACTGGCGGTTGCGGAAGGAAGCGCTTTCGTCAAATGCAGCCGAAAACTAACATTTTGTGTGTTGGGAGAAAAGCCGAACGCGAATTCTGCCGTGCTCCTACATTAGATGAGCGCCAACGGCCATACCATGATGAATACACCGGTTCTCGTCCGATCACTGAAGTTAAGCATCATCGGGCCCGGCTAGTACTTGGATGGGTGACCGCCTGGGAAACCCGGGTGCTGTTGGCTCCCTTCCTCTTTTTTTTGTTATGTCGCCAGCCCAGTTTTCAAACTACCTTTCTGTTGTGACAAAGATGCTTCCTTAAGCCTTTTAAACTACTGTAATGGTACGAAAATGCAGTAATTAACTCAGTTTGAGGGAGAATGTGCTAACCAAGTTTGCCAAGAAGACTTTGAAAACGACAAAACAGTACGAATCGGCAGGTGATTTCTGAAATACGTCACCGCCTATTGTTGTGTAGGAGTGTAGAGTTCCAAATTTGATTTGTAACCACGAATTTATTCCTTAGTCGTCTCGTCTCGTCTCGTCTCGTCTCGTCTCGTCCCGCAGACGTTTGTCGTGCTTGCGCTGTCATATGGACCACGACCAGAGCGGCAGCGAGCGGCAGTCGAGCAAAGTCGGGACAAGTCGGGACGGGGACAGGGACAGGGATAGGAATGGTGCGAATGCACTGCAAACTACGCAGACACCTGGTGTGAGGCGAGGCGAGGCGAGGAAGCCCACATCGCTACCAGTGGCGCCCTCCAGCACGACACTGCCACACCCCGCACAGGCCCTCCGCTGAACACCAGGGACAAGATGCGTCCTCCGCTAGTGTCGAAGGCTGCACGCGCCCAGCGAATGACAGGGGGTGCAACGAGCAGCAGTGCGTCTCACACACGCGGCGGTGCGCCCGCTAATTCGGCCGTCGCTCTGCTGGGACGCCGGGCGCGCCTCCCCGCGCCGTCCTGGAGGAACTGGCGGTTGCGGAAGGAAGCGCTTTCGTCAAATGCGGCCGAAAACTAACATTTTGTGTGTTGGGAGAAAAGCCGAACGCGAATTCTGCCGTGCTCCTACATTAGACGAGCGCCAACGGCCATACCATGATGAATACACCGGTTCTCGTCCGATCACCGAAGTTAAGCATCATCGGGCCCGGCTAGTACTTGGATGGGTGACCGCCTGGGAAACCCGGGTGCTGTTGGCTCCCTTCCTTTTTTTTTTTTTTGTTATGTCGCCAGCCCAATTTTCAAACTACCTTTCTATTGTGACAAAGATGCTTCCTTAAGCCTTTTAAACTACTGTAATGGTACGAAAATGCAGTAATTAACTCAGTTTGAGGGAGAATGTGCTAACCAAGTTTGCCAAGAAGACTTTGAAAACGACAAAACAGTACGAATCGGCAGGTGATTTTTGAAATACGTCACCGCCTATTGTTGTGTAGGAGTGTAGAGTTCCAAATTTGATTTGTAACCACGAATTTATTCCTTAGTCGTCTCGTCTCGTCTCGTCTCGTCCCGCAGACGTTTGTCGTGCTTGCGCTGTCATATGGACCACGACCCGAGCGGCAGCGAGCGGCAGTCGAGCAAAGTCGGGACAAGTCGGGACGGGGACAGGGACAGGGATAGGAATGGTGCGAATGCACTGCAAACTACGCAGACACCTGGTGTGAGGCGAGGCGAGGCGAGGAAGCCCACATCGCTACCAGTGGCGCCCTCCAGCACGACACTGCCACACCCCGCACAGGCCCTCCGCTGAACACCAGGGACAAGATGCGTCCTCCGCTAGTGTCGAAGGCTGACCGCGCCCAGCGAATGACAGGGGGTGCAACGAGCAGCAGTGCGTCTCACACACGCGGCGGTGCGCCCGCTAATTCGGCCGTCGCTCTGCTGGGACGCCGGGCGCGCCTCCCCGCGCCGTCCTCGAGGAACTGGCGGTTGCGGAAGGAAGCGCTTTCGTCAAATGCAGCCGAAAACTAACATTTTGTGTGTTGGGAGAAAAGCCGAACGCGAATTCTGCCGTGCTCCTACATTAGATGAGCGCCAACGGCCATACCATGATGAATACACCGGTTCTCGTCCGATCACTGAAGTTAAGCATCATCGGGCCCGGCTAGTACTTGGATGGGTGACCGCCTGGGAAACCCGGGTGCTGTTGGCTCCCTTCCTCTTTTTTTTGTTATGTCGCCAGCCCAGTTTTCAAACTACCTTTCTGTTGTGACAAAGATGCTTCCTTAAGCCTTTTAAACTACTGTAATGGTACGAAAATGCAGTAATTAACTCAGTTTGAGGGAGAATGTGCTAACCAAGTTTGCCAAGAAGACTTTGAAAACGACAAAACAGTACGAATCGGCAGGTGATTTCTGAAATACGTCACCGCCTATTGTTGTGTAGGAGTGTAGAGTTCCAAATTTGATTTGTAACCACGAATTTATTCCTTAGTCGTCTCGTCTCGTCTCGTCTCGTCTCGTCTCGTCCCGCAGACGTTTGTCGTGCTTGCGCTGTCATATGGACCACGACCCGAGCGGCAGCGAGCGGCAGTCGAGCAAAGTCGGGACAAGTCGGGACGGGGACAGGGACAGGGATAGGAATGGTGCGAATGCACTGCAAACTACGCAGACACCTGGTGTGAGGCGAGGCGAGGCGAGGAAGCCCACATCGCTACCAGTGGCGCCCTCCAGCACGACACTGCCACACCCCGCACAGGCCCTCCGCTGAACACCAGGGACAAGATGCGTCCTCCGCTAGTGTCGAAGGCTGCACGCGCCCAGCGAATGACAGGGGGTGCAACGAGCAGCAGTGCGTCTCACACACGCGGCGGTGCGCCCGCTAATTCGGCCGTCGCTCTGCTGGGACGCCGGGCGCGCCTCCCCGCGCCGTCCTCGAGGAACTGGCGGTTGCGGAAGGAAGCGCTTTCGTCAAATGCAGCCGAAAACTAACATTTTGTGTGTTGGGAGAAAAGCCGAACGCGAATTCTGCCGTGCTCCTACATTAGATGAGCGCCAACGGCCATACCATGATGAATACACCGGTTCTCGTCCGATCACTGAAGTTAAGCATCATCGGGCCCGGCTAGTACTTGGATGGGTGACCGCCTGGGAAACCCGGGTGCTGTTGGCTCCCTTCCTCTTTTTTTTGTTATGTCGCCAGCCCAGTTTTCAAACTACCTTTCTGTTGTGACAAAGATGCTTCCTTAAGCCTTTTAAACTACTGTAATGGTACGAAAATGCAGTAATTAACTCAGTTTGAGGGAGAATGTGCTAACCAAGTTTGCCAAGAAGACTTTGAAAACGACAAAACAGTACGAATCGGCAGGTGATTTCTGAAATACGTCACCGCCTATTGTTGTGTAGGAGTGTAGAGTTCCAAATTTGATTTGTAACCACGAATTTATTCCTTAGTCGTCTCGTCTCGTCTCGTCTCGTCTCGTCTCGTCCCGCAGACGTTTGTCGTGCTTGCGCTGTCATATGGACCACGACCCGAGCGGCAGCGAGCGGCAGTCGAGCAAAGTCGGGACAAGTCGGGACGGGGACAGGGACAGGGATAGGAATGGTGCGAATGCACTGCAAACTACGCAGACACCTGGTGTGAGGCGAGGCGAGGCGAGGAAGCCCACATCGCTACCAGTGGCGCCCTCCAGCACGACACTGCCACACCCCGCACAGGCCCTCCGCTGAACACCAGGGACAAGATGCGTCCTCCGCTAGTGTCGAAGGCTGCACGCGCCCAGCGAATGACAGGGGGTGCAACGAGCAGCAGTGCGTCTCACACACGCGGCGGTGCGCCCGCTAATTCGGCCGTCGCTCTGCTGGGACGCCGGGCGCGCCTCCCCGCGCCGTCCTCGAGGAACTGGCGGTTGCGGAAGGAAGCGCTTTCGTCAAATGCAGCCGAAAACTAACATTTTGTGTGTTGGGAGAAAAGCCGAACGCGAATTCTGCCGTGCTCCTACATTAGATGAGCGCCAACGGCCATACCATGATGAATACACCGGTTCTCGTCCGATCACTGAAGTTAAGCATCATCGGGCCCGGCTAGTACTTGGATGGGTGACCGCCTGGGAAACCCGGGTGCTGTTGGCTCCCTTCCTCTTTTTTTTGTTATGTCGCCAGCCCAGTTTTCAAACTACCTTTCTGTTGTGACAAAGATGCTTCCTTAAGCCTTTTAAACTACTGTAATGGTACGAAAATGCAGTAATTAACTCAGTTTGAGGGAGAATGTGCTAACCAAGTTTGCCAAGAAGACTTTGAAAACGACAAAACAGTACGAATCGGCAGGTGATTTCTGAAATACGTCACCGCCTATTGTTGTGTAGGAGTGTAGAGTTCCAAATTTGATTTGTAACCACGAATTTATTCCTTAGTCGTCTCGTCTCGTCTCGTCTCGTCTCGTCCCGCAGACGTTTGTCGTGCTTGCGCTGTCATATGGACCACGACCCGAGCGGCAGCGAGCGGCAGTCGAGCAAAGTCGGGACAAGTCGGGACGGGGACAGGGACAGGGATAGGAATGGTGCGAATGCACTGCAAACTACGCAGACACCTGGTGTGAGGCGAGGCGAGGCGAGGAAGCCCACATCGCTACCAGTGGCGCCCTCCAGCACGACACTGCCACACCCCGCACAGGCCCTCCGCTGAACACCAGGGACAAGATGCGTCCTCCGCTAGTGTCGAAGGCTGCACGCGCCCAGCGAATGACAGGGGGTGCAACGAGCAGCAGTGCGTCTCACACACGCGGCGGTGCGCCCGCTAATTCGGCCGTCGCTCTGCTGGGACGCCGGGCGCGCCTCCCCGCGCCGTCCTCGAGGAACTGGCGGTTGCGGAAGGAAGCGCTTTCGTCAAATGCAGCCGAAAACTAACATTTTGTGTGTTGGGAGAAAAGCCGAACGCGAATTCTGCCGTGCTCCTACATTAGATGAGCGCCAACGGCCATACCATGATGAATACACCGGTTCTCGTCCGATCACTGAAGTTAAGCATCATCGGGCCCGGCTAGTACTTGGATGGGTGACCGCCTGGGAAACCCGGGTGCTGTTGGCTCCCTTCCTCTTTTTTTTGTTATGTCGCCAGCCCAGTTTTCAAACTACCTTTCTGTTGTGACAAAGATGCTTCCTTAAGCCTTTTAAACTACTGTAATGGTACGAAAATGCAGTAATTAACTCAGTTTGAGGGAGAATGTGCTAACCAAGTTTGCCAAGAAGACTTTGAAAACGACAAAACAGTACGAATCGGCAGGTGATTTCTGAAATACGTCACCGCCTATTGTTGTGTAGGAGTGTAGAGTTCCAAATTTGATTTGTAACCACGAATTTATTCCTTAGTCGTCTCGTCTCGTCTCGTCTCGTCTCGTCCCGCAGACGTTTGTCGTGCTTGCGCTGTCATATGGACCACGACCCGAGCGGCAGCGAGCGGCAGTCGAGCAAAGTCGGGACAAGTCGGGACGGGGACAGGGACAGGGATAGGAATGGTGCGAATGCACTGCAAACTACGCAGACACCTGGTGTGAGGCGAGGCGAGGCGAGGAAGCCCACATCGCTACCAGTGGCGCCCTCCAGCACGACACTGCCACACCCCGCACAGGCCCTCCGCTGAACACCAGGGACAAGATGCGTCCTCCGCTAGTGTCGAAGGCTGCACGCGCCCAGCGAATGACAGGGGGTGCAACGAGCAGCAGTGCGTCTCACACACGCGGCGGTGCGCCCGATAATTCGGCCGTCGCTCTGCTGGGACGCCGGGCGCGCCTCCCCGCGCCGTCCTCGAGGAACTGGCGGTTGCGGAAGGAAGCGCTTTCGTCAAATGCAGCCGAAAACTAACATTTTGTGTGTTGGGAGAAAAGCCGAACGCGAATTCTGCCGTGCTCCTACATTAGATGAGCGCCAACGGCCATACCATGATGAATACACCGGTTCTCGTCCGATCACTGAAGTTAAGCATCATCGGGCCCGGCTAGTACTTGGATGGGTGACCGCCTGGGAAACCCGGGTGCTGTTGGCTCCCTTCCTCTTTTTTTTGTTATGTCGCCAGCCCAGTTTTCAAACTACCTTTCTGTTGTGACAAAGATGCTTCCTTAAGCCTTTTAAACTACTGTAATGGTACGAAAATGCAGTAATTAACTCAGTTTGAGGGAGAATGTGCTAACCAAGTTTGCCAAGAAGACTTTGAAAACGACAAAACAGTACGAATCGGCAGGTGATTTCTGAAATACGTCACCGCCTATTGTTGTGTAGGAGTGTAGAGTTCCAAATTTGATTTGTAACCACGAATTTATTCCTTAGTCGTCTCGTCTCGTCTCGTCTCGTCTCGTCTCGTCCCGCAGACGTTTGTCGTGCTTGCGCTGTCATATGGACCACGACCCGAGCGGCAGCGAGCGGCAGTCGAGCAAAGTCGGGACAAGTCGGGACGGGGACAGGGACAGGGATAGGAATGGTGCGAATGCACTGCAAACTACGCAGACACCTGGTGTGAGGCGAGGCGAGGCGAGGAAGCCCACATCGCTACCAGTGGCGCCCTCCAGCACGACACTGCCACACCCCGCACAGGCCCTCCGCTGAACACCAGGGACAAGATGCGTCCTCCGCTAGTGTCGAAGGCTGCACGCGCCCAGCGAATGACAGGGGGTGCAACGAGCAGCAGTGCGTCTCACACACGCGGCGGTGCGCCCGCTAATTCGGCCGTCGCTCTGCTGGGACGCCGGGCGCGCCTCCCCGCGCCGTCCTCGAGGAACTGGCGGTTGCGGAAGGAAGCGCTTTCGTCAAATGCAGCCGAAAACTAACATTTTGTGTGTTGGGAGAAAAGCCGAACGCGAATTCTGCCGTGCTCCTACATTAGATGAGCGCCAACGGCCATACCATGATGAATACACCGGTTCTCGTCCGATCACTGAAGTTAAGCATCATCGGGCCCGGCTAGTACTTGGATGGGTGACCGCCTGGGAAACCCGGGTGCTGTTGGCTCCCTTCCTCTTTTTTTTGTTATGTCGCCAGCCCAGTTTTCAAACTACCTTTCTGTTGTGACAAAGATGCTTCCTTAAGCCTTTTAAACTACTGTAATGGTACGAAAATGCAGTAATTAACTCAGTTTGAGGGAGAATGTGCTAACCAAGTTTGCCAAGAAGACTTTGAAAACGACAAAACAGTACGAATCGGCAGGTGATTTCTGAAATACGTCACCGCCTATTGTTGTGTAGGAGTGTAGAGTTCCAAATTTGATTTGTAACCACGAATTTATTCCTTAGTCGTCTCGTCTCGTCTCGTCTCGTCTCGTCCCGCAGACGTTTGTCGTGCTTGCGCTGTCATATGGACCACGACCCGAGCGGCAGCGAGCGGCAGTCGAGCAAAGTCGGGACAAGTCGGGACGGGGACAGGGACAGGGATAGGAATGGTGCGAATGCACTGCAAACTACGCAGACACCTGGTGTGAGGCGAGGCGAGGCGAGGCGAGGAAGCCCACATCGCTACCAGTGGCGCCCTCCAGCACGACACTGCCACACCCCGCACAGGCCCTCCGCTGAACACCAGGGACAAGATGCGTCCTCCGCTAGTGTCGAAGGCTGCACGCGCCCAGCGAATGACAGGGGGTGCAACGAGCAGCAGTGCGTCTCACACACGCGGCGGTGCGCCCGCTAATTCGGCCGTCGCTCTGCTGGGACGCCGGGCGCGCCTCCCCGCGCCGTCCTCGAGGAACTGGCGGTTGCGGAAGGAAGCGCTTTCGTCAAATGCAGCCGAAAACTAACATTTTGTGTGTTGGGAGAAAAGCCGAACGCGAATTCTGCCGTGCTCCTACATTAGATGAGCGCCAACGGCCATACCATGATGAATACACCGGTTCTCGTCCGATCACTGAAGTTAAGCATCATCGGGCCCGGCTAGTACTTGGATGGGTGACCGCCTGGGAAACCCGGGTGCTGTTGGCTCCCTTCTTCTTTTTTTTGTTATGTCGCCAGCCCAGTTTTCAAACTACCTTTCTGTTGTGACAAAGATGCTTCCTTAAGCCTTTTAAACTACTGTAATGGTACGAAAATGCAGTAATTAACTCAGTTTGAGGGAGAATGTGCTAACCAAGTTTGCCAAGAAGACTTTGAAAACGACAAAACAGTACGAATCGGCAGGTGATTTTTGAAATACGTCACCGCCTATTGTTGTGTAGGAGTGTAGAGTTCCAAATTTGATTTGTAACCACGAATTTATTCCTTAGTCGTCTCGTCTCGTCTCGTCTCGTCTCGTCCCGCAGACGTTTGTCGTGCTTGCGCTGTCATATGGACCACGACCCGAGCGGCAGCGAGCGGCAGTCGAGCAAAGTCGGGACAAGTCGGGACGGGGACAGGGACAGGAATAGGAATGGTGCGAATGCACTGCAAACTACGCAGACACCTGGTGTGAGGCGAGGCGAGGCGAGGAAGCCCACATCGCTACCAGTGGCGCCCTCCAGCACGACACTGCCACACCCCGCACAGGCCCTCCGCTGAACACCAGGGACAAGATGCGTCCTCCGCTAGTGTCGAAGGCTGCACGCGCCCAGCGAATGACAGGGGGTGCAACGAGCAGCAGTGCGTCTCACACACGCGGCGGTGCGCCCGCTAATTCGGCCGTCGCTCTGCTGGGACGCCGGGCGCGCCTCCCCGCGCCGTCCTCGAGGAACTGGCGGTTGCGGAAGGAAGCGCTTTCGTCAAATGCAGCCGAAAACTAACATTTTGTGTGTTGGGAGAAAAGCCGAACGCGAATTCTGCCGTGCTCCTACATTAGATGAGCGCCAACGGCCATACCATGATGAATACACCGGTTCTCGTCCGATCACTGAAGTTAAGCATCATCGGGCCCGGCTAGTACTTGGATGGGTGACCGCCTGGGAAACCCGGGTGCTGTTGGCTCCCTTCCTCTTTTTTTTGTTATGTCGCCAGCCCAGTTTTCAAACTACCTTTCTGTTGTGACAAAGATGCTTCCTTAAGCCTTTTAAACTACTGTAATGGTACGAAAATGCAGTAATTAACTCAGTTTGAGGGAGAATGTGCTAACCAAGTTTGCCAAGAAGACTTTGAAAACGACAAAACAGTACGAATCGGCAGGTGATTTCTGAAATACGTCACCGCCTATTGTTGTGTAGGAGTGTAGAGTTCCAAATTTGATTTGTAACCACGAATTTATTCCTTAGTCGTCTCGTCTCGTCTCGTCTCGTCTCGTCTCGTCCCGCAGACGTTTGTCGTGCTTGCGCTGTCATATGGACCACGACCCGAGCGGCAGCGAGCGGCAGTCGAGCAAAGTCGGGACAAGTCGGGACGGGGACAGGGACAGGGATAGGAATGGTGCGAATGCACTGCAAACTACGCAGACACCTGGTGTGAGGCGAGGCGAGGCGAGGAAGCCCACATCGCTACCAGTGGCGCCCTCCAGCACGACACTGCCACACCCCGCACAGGCCCTCCGCTGAACACCAGGGACAAGATGCGTCCTCCGCTAGTGTCGAAGGCTGCACGCGCCCAGCGAATGACAGGGGGTGCAACGAGCAGCAGTGCGTCTCACACACGCGGCGGTGCGCCCGCTAATTCGGCCGTCGCTCTGCTGGGACGCCGGGCGCGCCTCCCCGCGCCGTCCTCGAGGAACTGGCGGTTGCGGAAGGAAGCGCTTTCGTCAAATGCAGCCGAAAACTAACATTTTGTGTGTTGGGAGAAAAGCCGAACGCGAATTCTGCCGTGCTCCTACATTAGATGAGCGCCAACGGCCATACCATGATGAATACACCGGTTCTCGTCCGATCACTGAAGTTAAGCATCATCGGGCCCGGCTAGTACTTGGATGGGTGACCGCCTGGGAAACCCGGGTGCTGTTGGCTCCCTTCCTCTTTTTTTTGTTATGTCGCCAGCCCAGTTTTCAAACTACCTTTCTGTTGTGACAAAGATGCTTCCTTAAGCCTTTTAAACTACTGTAATGGTACGAAAATGCAGTAATTAACTCAGTTTGAGGGAGAATGTGCTAACCAAGTTTGCCAAGAAGACTTTGAAAACGACAAAACAGTACGAATCGGCAGGTGATTTCTGAAATACGTCACCGCCTATTGTTGTGTAGGAGTGTAGAGTTCCAAATTTGATTTGTAACCACGAATTTATTCCTTAGTCGTCTCGTCTCGTCTCGTCTCGTCTCGTCCCGCAGACGTTTGTCGTGCTTGCGCTGTCATATGGACCACGACCCGAGCGGCAGCGAGCGGCAGTCGAGCAAAGTCGGGACAAGTCGGGACGGGGACAGGGACAGGGATAGGAATGGTGCGAATGCACTGCAAACTACGCAGACACCTGGTGTGAGGCGAGGCGAGGCGAGGCGAGGAAGCCCACATCGCTACCAGTGGCGCCCTCCAGCACGACACTGCCACACCCCGCACAGGCCCTCCGCTGAACACCAGGGACAAGATGCGTCCTCCGCTAGTGTCGAAGGCTGCACGCGCCCAGCGAATGACAGGGGGTGCAACGAGCAGCAGTGCGTCTCACACACGCGGCGGTGCGCCCGCTAATTCGGCCGTCGCTCTGCTGGGACGCCGGGCGCGCCTCCCCGCGCCGTCCTCGAGGAACTGGCGGTTGCGGAAGGAAGCGCTTTCGTCAAATGCAGCCGAAAACTAACATTTTGTGTGTTGGGAGAAAAGCCGAACGCGAATTCTGCCGTGCTCCTACATTAGATGAGCGCCAACGGCCATACCATGATGAATACACCGGTTCTCGTCCGATCACTGAAGTTAAGCATCATCGGGCCCGGCTAGTACTTGGATGGGTGACCGCCTGGGAAACCCGGGTGCTGTTGGCTCCCTTCTTCTTTTTTTTGTTATGTCGCCAGCCCAGTTTTCAAACTACCTTTCTGTTGTGACAAAGATGCTTCCTTAAGCCTTTTAAACTACTGTAATGGTACGAAAATGCAGTAATTAACTCAGTTTGAGGGAGAATGTGCTAACCAAGTTTGCCAAGAAGACTTTGAAAACGACAAAACAGTACGAATCGGCAGGTGATTTTTGAAATACGTCACCGCCTATTGTTGTGTAGGAGTGTAGAGTTCCAAATTTGATTTGTAACCACGAATTTATTCCTTAGTCGTCTCGTCTCGTCTCGTCTCGTCTCGTCCCGCAGACGTTTGTCGTGCTTGCGCTGTCATATGGACCACGACCCGAGCGGCAGCGAGCGGCAGTCGAGCAAAGTCGGGACAAGTCGGGACGGGGACAGGGACAGGAATAGGAATGGTGCGAATGCACTGCAAACTACGCAGACACCTGGTGTGAGGCGAGGCGAGGCGAGGAAGCCCACATCGCTACCAGTGGCGCCCTCCAGCACGACACTGCCACACCCCGCACAGGCCCTCCGCTGAACACCAGGGACAAGATGCGTCCTCCGCTAGTGTCGAAGGCTGCACGCGCCCAGCGAATGACAGGGGGTGCAACGAGCAGCAGTGCGTCTCACACACGCGGCGGTGCGCCCGCTAATTCGGCCGTCGCTCTGCTGGGACGCCGGGCGCGCCTCCCCGCGCCGTCCTGGAGGAACTGGCGGTTGCGGAAGGAAGCGCTTTCGTCAAATGCGGCCGAAAACTAACATTTTGTGTGTTGGGAGAAAAGCCGAACGCGAATTCTGCCGTGCTCCTACATTAGACGAGCGCCAACGGCCATACCATGATGAATACACCGGTTCTCGTCCGATCACCGAAGTTAAGCATCATCGGGCCCGGCTAGTACTTGGATGGGTGACCGCCTGGGAAACCCGGGTGCTGTTGGCTCCCTTCCTTTTTTTTTTTTTTTGTTATGTCGCCAGCCCAATTTTCAAACTACCTTTCTATTGTGACAAAGATGCTTCCTTAAGCCTTTTAAACTACTGTAATGGTACGAAAATGCAGTAATTAACTCAGTTTGAGGGAGAATGTGCTAACCAAGTTTGCCAAGAAGACTTTGAAAACGACAAAACAGTACGAATCGGCAGGTGATTTTTGAAATACGTCACCGCCTATTGTTGTGTAGGAGTGTAGAGTTCCAAATTTGATTTGTAACCACGAATTTATTCCTTAGTCGTCTCGTCTCGTCTCGTCTCGTCTCGTCTCGTCCCGCAGACGTTTGTCGTGCTTGCGCTGTCATATGGACCACGACCCGAGCGGCAGCGAGCGGCAGTCGAGCAAAGTCGGGACAAGTCGGGACGGGGACAGGGACAGGGATAGGAATGGTGCGAATGCACTGCAAACTACGCAGACACCTGGTGTGAGGCGAGGCGAGGCGAGGAAGCCCACATCGCTACCAGTGGCGCCCTCCAGCACGACACTGCCACACCCCGCACAGGCCCTCCGCTGAACACCAGGGACAAGATGCGTCCTCCGCTAGTGTCGAAGGCTGCACGCGCCCAGCGAATGACAGGGGGTGCAACGAGCAGCAGTGCGTCTCACACACGCGGCGGTGCGCCCGCTAATTCGGCCGTCGCTCTGCTGGGACGCCGGGCGCGCCTCCCCGCGCCGTCCTCGAGGAACTGGCGGTTGCGGAAGGAAGCGCTTTCGTCAAATGCAGCCGAAAACTAACATTTTGTGTGTTGGGAGAAAAGCCGAACGCGAATTCTGCCGTGCTCCTACATTAGATGAGCGCCAACGGCCATACCATGATGAATACACCGGTTCTCGTCCGATCACTGAAGTTAAGCATCATCGGGCCCGGCTAGTACTTGGATGGGTGACCGCCTGGGAAACCCGGGTGCTGTTGGCTCCCTTCCTCTTTTTTTTGTTATGTCGCCAGCCCAGTTTTCAAACTACCTTTCTGTTGTGACAAAGATGCTTCCTTAAGCCTTTTAAACTACTGTAATGGTACGAAAATGCAGTAATTAACTCAGTTTGAGGGAGAATGTGCTAACCAAGTTTGCCAAGAAGACTTTGAAAACGACAAAACAGTACGAATCGGCAGGTGATTTCTGAAATACGTCACCGCCTATTGTTGTGTAGGAGTGTAGAGTTCCAAATTTGATTTGTAACCACGAATTTATTCCTTAGTCGTCTCGTCTCGTCTCGTCTCGTCTCGTCCCGCAGACGTTTGTCGTGCTTGCGCTGTCATATGGACCACGACCCGAGCGGCAGCGAGCGGCAGTCGAGCAAAGTCGGGACAAGTCGGGACGGGGACAGGGACAGGGATAGGAATGGTGCGAATGCACTGCAAACTACGCAGACACCTGGTGTGAGGCGAGGCGAGGCGAGGAAGCCCACATCGCTACCAGTGGCGCCCTCCAGCACGACACTGCCACACCCCGCACAGGCCCTCCGCTGAACACCAGGGACAAGATGCGTCCTCCGCTAGTGTCGAAGGCTGCACGCGCCCAGCGAATGACAGGGGGTGCAACGAGCAGCAGTGCGTCTCACACACGCGGCGGTGCGCCCGCTAATTCGGCCGTCGCTCTGCTGGGACGCCGGGCGCGCCTCCCCGCGCCGTCCTCGAGGAACTGGCGGTTGCGGAAGGAAGCGCTTTCGTCAAATGCAGCCGAAAACTAACATTTTGTGTGTTGGGAGAAAAGCCGAACGCGAATTCTGCCGTGCTCCTACATTAGATGAGCGCCAACGGCCATACCATGATGAATACACCGGTTCTCGTCCGATCACTGAAGTTAAGCATCATCGGGCCCGGCTAGTACTTGGATGGGTGACCGCCTGGGAAACCCGGGTGCTGTTGGCTCCCTTCCTCTTTTTTTTGTTATGTCGCCAGCCCAGTTTTCAAACTACCTTTCTGTTGTGACAAAGATGCTTCCTTAAGCCTTTTAAACTACTGTAATGGTACGAAAATGCAGTAATTAACTCAGTTTGAGGGAGAATGTGCTAACCAAGTTTGCCAAGAAGACTTTGAAAACGACAAAACAGTACGAATCGGCAGGTGATTTCTGAAATACGTCACCGCCTATTGTTGTGTAGGAGTGTAGAGTTCCAAATTTGATTTGTAACCACGAATTTATTCCTTAGTCGTCTCGTCTCGTCTCGTCTCGTCTCGTCCCGCAGACGTTTGTCGTGCTTGCGCTGTCATATGGACCACGACCCGAGCGGCAGCGAGCGGCAGTCGAGCAAAGTCGGGACAAGTCGGGACGGGGACAGGGACAGGGATAGGAATGGTGCGAATGCACTGCAAACTACGCAGACACCTGGTGTGAGGCGAGGCGAGGCGAGGCGAGGAAGCCCACATCGCTACCAGTGGCGCCCTCCAGCACGACACTGCCACACCCCGCACAGGCCCTCCGCTGAACACCAGGGACAAGATGCGTCCTCCGCTAGTGTCGAAGGCTGCACGCGCCCAGCGAATGACAGGGGGTGCAACGAGCAGCAGTGCGTCTCACACACGCGGCGGTGCGCCCGCTAATTCGGCCGTCGCTCTGCTGGGACGCCGGGCGCGCCTCCCCGCGCCGTCCTCGAGGAACTGGCGGTTGCGGAAGGAAGCGCTTTCGTCAAATGCAGCCGAAAACTAACATTTTGTGTGTTGGGAGAAAAGCCGAACGCGAATTCTGCCGTGCTCCTACATTAGATGAGCGCCAACGGCCATACCATGATGAATACACCGGTTCTCGTCCGATCACTGAAGTTAAGCATCATCGGGCCCGGCTAGTACTTGGATGGGTGACCGCCTGGGAAACCCGGGTGCTGTTGGCTCCCTTCTTCTTTTTTTTGTTATGTCGCCAGCCCAGTTTTCAAACTACCTTTCTGTTGTGACAAAGATGCTTCCTTAAGCCTTTTAAACTACTGTAATGGTACGAAAATGCAGTAATTAACTCAGTTTGAGGGAGAATGTGCTAACCAAGTTTGCCAAGAAGACTTTGAAAACGACAAAACAGTACGAATCGGCAGGTGATTTTTGAAATACGTCACCGCCTATTGTTGTGTAGGAGTGTAGAGTTCCAAATTTGATTTGTAACCACGAATTTATTCCTTAGTCGTCTCGTCTCGTCTCGTCTCGTCTCGTCCCGCAGACGTTTGTCGTGCTTGCGCTGTCATATGGACCACGACCCGAGCGGCAGCGAGCGGCAGTCGAGCAAAGTCGGGACAAGTCGGGACGGGGACAGGGACAGGAATAGGAATGGTGCGAATGCACTGCAAACTACGCAGACACCTGGTGTGAGGCGAGGCGAGGCGAGGAAGCCCACATCGCTACCAGTGGCGCCCTCCAGCACGACACTGCCACACCCCGCACAGGCCCTCCGCTGAACACCAGGGACAAGATGCGTCCTCCGCTAGTGTCGAAGGCTGCACGCGCCCAGCGAATGACAGGGGGTGCAACGAGCAGCAGTGCGTCTCACACACGCGGCGGTGCGCCCGCTAATTCGGCCGTCGCTCTGCTGGGACGCCGGGCGCGCCTCCCCGCGCCGTCCTGGAGGAACTGGCGGTTGCGGAAGGAAGCGCTTTCGTCAAATGCGGCCGAAAACTAACATTTTGTGTGTTGGGAGAAAAGCCGAACGCGAATTCTGCCGTGCTCCTACATTAGACGAGCGCCAACGGCCATACCATGATGAATACACCGGTTCTCGTCCGATCACCGAAGTTAAGCATCATCGGGCCCGGCTAGTACTTGGATGGGTGACCGCCTGGGAAACCCGGGTGCTGTTGGCTCCCTTCCTTTTTTTTTTTTTTTGTTATGTCGCCAGCCCAATTTTCAAACTACCTTTCTATTGTGACAAAGATGCTTCCTTAAGCCTTTTAAACTACTGTAATGGTACGAAAATGCAGTAATTAACTCAGTTTGAGGGAGAATGTGCTAACCAAGTTTGCCAAGAAGACTTTGAAAACGACAAAACAGTACGAATCGGCAGGTGAT
Source organism: Schistocerca cancellata (assembly GCF_023864275.1). NCBI lineage: Eukaryota > Metazoa > Arthropoda > Insecta > Orthoptera > Acrididae > Schistocerca > Schistocerca cancellata. The sequence continues at coordinate 521,211,916 of NC_064634.1, read as the reverse complement.
TTTTGAAATACGTCACCGCCTATTGTTGTGTAGGAGTGTAGAGTTCCAAATTTGATTTGTAACCACGAATTTATTCCTTAGTCGTCTCGTCTCGTCTCGTCTCGTCTCGTCTCGTCCCGCAGACGTTTGTCGTGCTTGCGCTGTCATATGGACCACGACCCGAGCGGCAGCGAGCGGCAGTCGAGCAAAGTCGGGACAAGTCGGGACGGGGACAGGGACAGGGATAGGAATGGTGCGAATGCACTGCAAACTACGCAGACACCTGGTGTGAGGCGAGGCGAGGCGAGGAAGCCCACATCGCTACCAGTGGCGCCCTCCAGCACGACACTGCCACACCCCGCACAGGCCCTCCGCTGAACACCAGGGACAAGATGCGTCCTCCGCTAGTGTCGAAGGCTGCACGCGCCCAGCGAATGACAGGGGGTGCAACGAGCAGCAGTGCGTCTCACACACGCGGCGGTGCGCCCGCTAATTCGGCCGTCGCTCTGCTGGGACGCCGGGCGCGCCTCCCCGCGCCGTCCTCGAGGAACTGGCGGTTGCGGAAGGAAGCGCTTTCGTCAAATGCAGCCGAAAACTAACATTTTGTGTGTTGGGAGAAAAGCCGAACGCGAATTCTGCCGTGCTCCTACATTAGATGAGCGCCAACGGCCATACCATGATGAATACACCGGTTCTCGTCCGATCACTGAAGTTAAGCATCATCGGGCCCGGCTCGTACTTGGATGGGTGACCGCCTGGGAAACCCGGGTGCTGTTGGCTCCCTTCCTCTTTTTTTTGTTATGTCGCCAGCCCAGTTTTCAAACTACCTTTCTGTTGTGACAAAGATGCTTCCTTAAGCCTTTTAAACTACTGTAATGGTACGAAAATGCAGTAATTAACTCAGTTTGAGGGAGAATGTGCTAACCAAGTTTGCCAAGAAGACTTTGAAAACGACAAAACAGTACGAATCGGCAGGTGATTTTTGAAATACGTCACCGCCTATTGTTGTGTAGGAGTGTAGAGTTCCAAATTTGATTTGTAACCACGAATTTATTCCTTAGTCGTCTCGTCTCGTCTCGTCTCGTCTCGTCCCGCAGACGTTTGTCGTGCTTGCGCTGTCATATGGACCACGACCCGAGCGGCAGCGAGCGGCAGTCGAGCAAAGTCGGGACAAGTCGGGACGGGGACAGGGACAGGGATAGGAATGGTGCGAATGCACTGCAAACTACGCAGACACCTGGTGTGAGGCGAGGCGAGGCGAGGAAGCCCACATCGCTACCAGTGGCGCCCTCCAGCACGACACTGCCACACCCCGCACAGGCCCTCCGCTGAACACCAGGGACAAGATGCGTCCTCCGCTAGTGTCGAAGGCTGCACGCGCCCAGCGAATGACAGGGGGTGCAACGAGCAGCAGTGCGTCTCACACACGCGGCGGTGCGCCCGCTAATTCGGCCGTCGCTCTGCTGGGACGCCGGGCGCGCCTCCCCGCGCCGTCCTGGAGGAACTGGCGGTTGCGGAAGGAAGCGCTTTCGTCAAATGCGGCCGAAAACTAACATTTTGTGTGTTGGGAGAAAAGCCGAACGCGAATTCTGCCGTGCTCCTACATTAGACGAGCGCCAACGGCCATACCATGATGAATACACCGGTTCTCGTCCGATCACCGAAGTTAAGCATCATCGGGCCCGGCTAGTACTTGGATGGGTGACCGCCTGGGAAACCCGGGTGCTGTTGGCTCCCTTCCTTTTTTTTTTTTTTGTTATGTCGCCAGCCCAATTTTCAAACTACCTTTCTATTGTGACAAAGATGCTTCCTTAAGCCTTTTAAACTACTGTAATGGTACGAAAATGCAGTAATTAACTCAGTTTGAGGGAGAATGTGCTAACCAAGTTTGCCAAGAAGACTTTGAAAACGACAAAACAGTACGAATCGGCAGGTGATTTTTGAAATACGTCACCGCCTATTGTTGTGTAGGAGTGTGGAGTTCCAAATTTGATTTGTAACCACGAATTTATTCCTTAGTCGTCTCGTCTCGTCTCGTCTCGTCTCGTCTCGTCCCGCAGACGTTTGTCGTGCTTGCGCTGTCATATGGACCACGACCCGAGCGGCAGCGAGCGGCAGTCGAGCAAAGTCGGGACAAGTCGGGACGGGGACAGGGACAGGGATAGGAATGGTGCGAATGCACTGCAAACTACGCAGACACCTGGTGTGAGGCGAGGCGAGGCGAGGAAGCCCACATCGCTACCAGTGGCGCCCTCCAGCACGACACTGCCACACCCCGCACAGGCCCTCCGCTGAACACCAGGGACAAGATGCGTCCTCCGCTAGTGTCGAAGGCTGCACGCGCCCAGCGAATGACAGGGGGTGCAACGAGCAGCAGTGCGTCTCACACACGCGGCGGTGCGCCCGCTAATTCGGCCGTCGCTCTGCTGGGACGCCGGGCGCGCCTCCCCGCGCCGTCCTCGAGGAACTGGCGGTTGCGGAAGGAAGCGCTTTCGTCAAATGCAGCCGAAAACTAACATTTTGTGTGTTGGGAGAAAAGCCGAACGCGAATTCTGCCGTGCTCCTACATTAGATGAGCGCCAACGGCCATACCATGATGAATACACCGGTTCTCGTCCGATCACTGAAGTTAAGCATCATCGGGCCCGGCTAGTACTTGGATGGGTGACCGCCTGGGAAACCCGGGTGCTGTTGGCTCCCTTCCTCTTTTTTTTGTTATGTCGCCAGCCCAGTTTTCAAACTACCTTTCTGTTGTGACAAAGATGCTTCCTTAAGCCTTTTAAACTACTGTAATGGTACGAAAATGCAGTAATTAACTCAGTTTGAGGGAGAATGTGCTAACCAAGTTTGCCAAGAAGACTTTGAAAACGACAAAACAGTACGAATCGGCAGGTGATTTTTGAAATACGTCACCGCCTATTGTTGTGTAGGAGTGTAGAGTTCCAAATTTGATTTGTAACCACGAATTTATTCCTTAGTCGTCTCGTCTCGTCTCGTCTCGTCTCGTCTCGTCCCGCAGACGTTTGTCGTGCTTGCGCTGTCATATGGACCACGACCCGAGCGGCAGCGAGCGGCAGTCGAGCAAAGTCGGGACAAGTCGGGACGGGGACAGGGACAGGGATAGGAATGGTGCGAATGCACTGCAAACTACGCAGACACCTGGTGTGAGGCGAGGCGAGGCGAGGAAGCCCACATCGCTACCAGTGGCGCCCTCCAGCACGACACTGCCACACCCCGCACAGGCCCTCCGCTGAACACCAGGGACAAGATGCGTCCTCCGCTAGTGTCGAAGGCTGCACGCGCCCAGCGAATGACAGGGGGTGCAACGAGCAGCAGTGCGTCTCACACACGCGGCGGTGCGCCCGCTAATTCGGCCGTCGCTCTGCTGGGACGCCGGGCGCGCCTCCCCGCGCCGTCCTGGAGGAACTGGCGGTTGCGGAAGGAAGCGCTTTCGTCAAATGCGGCCGAAAACTAACATTTTGTGTGTTGGGAGAAAAGCCGAACGCGAATTCTGCCGTGCTCCTACATTAGACGAGCGCCAACGGCCATACCATGATGAATACACCGGTTCTCGTCCGATCACCGAAGTTAAGCATCATCGGGCCCGGCTAGTACTTGGATGGGTGACCGCCTGGGAAACCCGGGTGCTGTTGGCTCCCTTCCTTTTTTTTTTTTTTGTTATGTCGCCAGCCCAATTTTCAAACTACCTTTCTATTGTGACAAAGATGCTTCCTTAAGCCTTTTAAACTACTGTAATGGTACGAAAATGCAGTAATTAACTCAGTTTGAGGGAGAATGTGCTAACCAAGTTTGCCAAGAAGACTTTGAAAACGACAAAACAGTACGAATCGGCAGGTGATTTTTGAAATACGTCACCGCCTATTGTTGTGTAGGAGTGTGGAGTTCCAAATTTGATTTGTAACCACGAATTTATTCCTTAGTCGTCTCGTCTCGTCTCGTCTCGTCTCGTCTCGTCCCGCAGACGTTTGTCGTGCTTGCGCTGTCATATGGACCACGACCCGAGCGGCAGCGAGCGGCAGTCGAGCAAAGTCGGGACAAGTCGGGACGGGGACAGGGACAGGGATAGGAATGGTGCGAATGCACTGCAAACTACGCAGACACCTGGTGTGAGGCGAGGCGAGGCGAGGAAGCCCACATCGCTACCAGTGGCGCCCTCCAGCACGACACTGCCACACCCCGCACAGGCCCTCCGCTGAACACCAGGGACAAGATGCGTCCTCCGCTAGTGTCGAAGGCTGCACGCGCCCAGCGAATGACAGGGGGTGCAACGAGCAGCAGTGCGTCTCACACACGCGGCGGTGCGCCCGCTAATTCGGCCGTCGCTCTGCTGGGACGCCGGGCGCGCCTCCCCGCGCCGTCCTGGAGGAACTGGCGGTTGCGGAAGGAAGCGCTTTCGTCAAATGCGGCCGAAAACTAACATTTTGTGTGTTGGGAGAAAAGCCGAACGCGAATTCTGCCGTGCTCCTACATTAGACGAGCGCCAACGGCCATACCATGATGAATACACCGGTTCTCGTCCGATCACCGAAGTTAAGCATCATCGGGCCCGGCTAGTACTTGGATGGGTGACCGCCTGGGAAACCCGGGTGCTGTTGGCTCCCTTCCTTTTTTTTTTTTTTTGTTATGTCGCCAGCCCAATTTTCAAACTACCTTTCTATTGTGACAAAGATGCTTCCTTAAGCCTTTTAAACTACTGTAATGGTACGAAAATGCAGTAATTAACTCAGTTTGAGGGAGAATGTGCTAACCAAGTTTGCCAAGAAGACTTTGAAAACGACAAAACAGTACGAATCGGCAGGTGATTTTTGAAATACGTCACCGCCTATTGTTGTGTAGGAGTGTAGAGTTCCAAATTTGATTTGTAACCACGAATTTATTCCTTAGTCGTCTCGTCTCGTCTCGTCTCGTCTCGTCTCGTCCCGCAGACGTTTGTCGTGCTTGCGCTGTCATATGGACCACGACCCGAGCGGCAGCGAGCGGCAGTCGAGCAAAGTCGGGACAAGTCGGGACGGGGACAGGGACAGGGATAGGAATGGTGCGAATGCACTGCAAACTACGCAGACACCTGGTGTGAGGCGAGGCGAGGCGAGGAAGCCCACATCGCTACCAGTGGCGCCCTCCAGCACGACACTGCCACACCCCGCACAGGCCCTCCGCTGAACACCAGGGACAAGATGCGTCCTCCGCTAGTGTCGAAGGCTGCACGCGCCCAGCGAATGACAGGGGGTGCAACGAGCAGCAGTGCGTCTCACACACGCGGCGGTGCGCCCGCTAATTCGGCCGTCGCTCTGCTGGGACGCCGGGCGCGCCTCCCCGCGCCGTCCTCGAGGAACTGGCGGTTGCGGAAGGAAGCGCTTTCGTCAAATGCAGCCGAAAACTAACATTTTGTGTGTTGGGAGAAAAGCCGAACGCGAATTCTGCCGTGCTCCTACATTAGATGAGCGCCAACGGCCATACCATGATGAATACACCGGTTCTCGTCCGATCACTGAAGTTAAGCATCATCGGGCCCGGCTCGTACTTGGATGGGTGACCGCCTGGGAAACCCGGGTGCTGTTGGCTCCCTTCCTCTTTTTTTTGTTATGTCGCCAGCCCAGTTTTCAAACTACCTTTCTGTTGTGACAAAGATGCTTCCTTAAGCCTTTTAAACTACTGTAATGGTACGAAAATGCAGTAATTAACTCAGTTTGAGGGAGAATGTGCTAACCAAGTTTGCCAAGAAGACTTTGAAAACGACAAAACAGTACGAATCGGCAGGTGATTTTTGAAATACGTCACCGCCTATTGTTGTGTAGGAGTGTAGAGTTCCAAATTTGATTTGTAACCACGAATTTATTCCTTAGTCGTCTCGTCTCGTCTCGTCTCGTCTCGTCCCGCAGACGTTTGTCGTGCTTGCGCTGTCATATGGACCACGACCCGAGCGGCAGCGAGCGGCAGTCGAGCAAAGTCGGGACAAGTCGGGACGGGGACAGGGACAGGGATAGGAATGGTGCGAATGCACTGCAAACTACGCAGACACCTGGTGTGAGGCGAGGCGAGGCGAGGAAGCCCACATCGCTACCAGTGGCGCCCTCCAGCACGACACTGCCACACCCCGCACAGGCCCTCCGCTGAACACCAGGGACAAGATGCGTCCTCCGCTAGTGTCGAAGGCTGCACGCGCCCAGCGAATGACAGGGGGTGCAACGAGCAGCAGTGCGTCTCACACACGCGGCGGTGCGCCCGCTAATTCGGCCGTCGCTCTGCTGGGACGCCGGGCGCGCCTCCCCGCGCCGTCCTGGAGGAACTGGCGGTTGCGGAAGGAAGCGCTTTCGTCAAATGCGGCCGAAAACTAACATTTTGTGTGTTGGGAGAAAAGCCGAACGCGAATTCTGCCGTGCTCCTACATTAGACGAGCGCCAACGGCCATACCATGATGAATACACCGGTTCTCGTCCGATCACCGAAGTTAAGCATCATCGGGCCCGGCTAGTACTTGGATGGGTGACCGCCTGGGAAACCCGGGTGCTGTTGGCTCCCTTCCTTTTTTTTTTTTTTGTTATGTCGCCAGCCCAATTTTCAAACTACCTTTCTATTGTGACAAAGATGCTTCCTTAAGCCTTTTAAACTACTGTAATGGTACGAAAATGCAGTAATTAACTCAGTTTGAGGGAGAATGTGCTAACCAAGTTTGCCAAGAAGACTTTGAAAACGACAAAACAGTACGAATCGGCAGGTGATTTTTGAAATACGTCACCGCCTATTGTTGTGTAGGAGTGTGGAGTTCCAAATTTGATTTGTAACCACGAATTTATTCCTTAGTCGTCTCGTCTCGTCTCGTCTCGTCTCGTCTCGTCCCGCAGACGTTTGTCGTGCTTGCGCTGTCATATGGACCACGACCCGAGCGGCAGCGAGCGGCAGTCGAGCAAAGTCGGGACAAGTCGGGACGGGGACAGGGACAGGGATAGGAATGGTGCGAATGCACTGCAAACTACGCAGACACCTGGTGTGAGGCGAGGCGAGGCGAGGAAGCCCACATCGCTACCAGTGGCGCCCTCCAGCACGACACTGCCACACCCCGCACAGGCCCTCCGCTGAACACCAGGGACAAGATGCGTCCTCCGCTAGTGTCGAAGGCTGCACGCGCCCAGCGAATGACAGGGGGTGCAACGAGCAGCAGTGCGTCTCACACACGCGGCGGTGCGCCCGCTAATTCGGCCGTCGCTCTGCTGGGACGCCGGGCGCGCCTCCCCGCGCCGTCCTCGAGGAACTGGCGGTTGCGGAAGGAAGCGCTTTCGTCAAATGCAGCCGAAAACTAACATTTTGTGTGTTGGGAGAAAAGCCGAACGCGAATTCTGCCGTGCTCCTACATTAGATGAGCGCCAACGGCCATACCATGATGAATACACCGGTTCTCGTCCGATCACTGAAGTTAAGCATCATCGGGCCCGGCTAGTACTTGGATGGGTGACCGCCTGGGAAACCCGGGTGCTGTTGGCTCCCTTCCTCTTTTTTTTGTTATGTCGCCAGCCCAGTTTTCAAACTACCTTTCTGTTGTGACAAAGATGCTTCCTTAAGCCTTTTAAACTACTGTAATGGTACGAAAATGCAGTAATTAACTCAGTTTGAGGGAGAATGTGCTAACCAAGTTTGCCAAGAAGACTTTGAAAACGACAAAACAGTACGAATCGGCAGGTGATTTTTGAAATACGTCACCGCCTATTGTTGTGTAGGAGTGTAGAGTTCCAAATTTGATTTGTAACCACGAATTTATTCCTTAGTCGTCTCGTCTCGTCTCGTCTCGTCTCGTCTCGTCCCGCAGACGTTTGTCGTGCTTGCGCTGTCATATGGACCACGACCCGAGCGGCAGCGAGCGGCAGTCGAGCAAAGTCGGGACAAGTCGGGACGGGGACAGGGACAGGGATAGGAATGGTGCGAATGCACTGCAAACTACGCAGACACCTGGTGTGAGGCGAGGCGAGGCGAGGAAGCCCACATCGCTACCAGTGGCGCCCTCCAGCACGACACTGCCACACCCCGCACAGGCCCTCCGCTGAACACCAGGGACAAGATGCGTCCTCCGCTAGTGTCGAAGGCTGCACGCGCCCAGCGAATGACAGGGGGTGCAACGAGCAGCAGTGCGTCTCACACACGCGGCGGTGCGCCCGCTAATTCGGCCGTCGCTCTGCTGGGACGCCGGGCGCGCCTCCCCGCGCCGTCCTCGAGGAACTGGCGGTTGCGGAAGGAAGCGCTTTCGTCAAATGCAGCCGAAAACTAACATTTTGTGTGTTGGGAGAAAAGCCGAACGCGAATTCTGCCGTGCTCCTACATTAGATGAGCGCCAACGGCCATACCATGATGAATACACCGGTTCTCGTCCGATCACTGAAGTTAAGCATCATCGGGCCCGGCTAGTACTTGGATGGGTGACCGCCTGGGAAACCCGGGTGCTGTTGGCTCCCTTCCTCTTTTTTTTGTTATGTCGCCAGCCCAGTTTTCAAACTACCTTTCTGTTGTGACAAAGATGCTTCCTTAAGCCTTTTAAACTACTGTAATGGTACGAAAATGCAGTAATTAACTCAGTTTGAGGGAGAATGTGCTAACCAAGTTTGCCAAGAAGACTTTGAAAACGACAAAACAGTACGAATCGGCAGGTGATTTTTGAAATACGTCACCGCCTATTGTTGTGTAGGAGTGTAGAGTTCCAAATTTGATTTGTAACCACGAATTTATTCCTTAGTCGTCTCGTCTCGTCTCGTCTCGTCTCGTCTCGTCCCGCAGACGTTTGTCGTGCTTGCGCTGTCATATGGACCACGACCCGAGCGGCAGCGAGCGGCAGTCGAGCAAAGTCGGGACAAGTCGGGACGGGGACAGGGACAGGGATAGGAATGGTGCGAATGCACTGCAAACTACGCAGACACCTGGTGTGAGGCGAGGCGAGGCGAGGAAGCCCACATCGCTACCAGTGGCGCCCTCCAGCACGACACTGCCACACCCCGCACAGGCCCTCCGCTGAACACCAGGGACAAGATGCGTCCTCCGCTAGTGTCGAAGGCTGCACGCGCCCAGCGAATGACAGGGGGTGCAACGAGCAGCAGTGCGTCTCACACACGCGGCGGTGCGCCCGCTAATTCGGCCGTCGCTCTGCTGGGACGCCGGGCGCGCCTCCCCGCGCCGTCCTCGAGGAACTGGCGGTTGCGGAAGGAAGCGCTTTCGTCAAATGCAGCCGAAAACTAACATTTTGTGTGTTGGGAGAAAAGCCGAACGCGAATTCTGCCGTGCTCCTACATTAGATGAGCGCCAACGGCCATACCATGATGAATACACCGGTTCTCGTCCGATCACTGAAGTTAAGCATCATCGGGCCCGGCTAGTACTTGGATGGGTGACCGCCTGGGAAACCCGGGTGCTGTTGGCTCCCTTCCTCTTTTTTTTGTTATGTCGCCAGCCCAGTTTTCAAACTACCTTTCTGTTGTGACAAAGATGCTTCCTTAAGCCTTTTAAACTACTGTAATGGTACGAAAATGCAGTAATTAACTCAGTTTGAGGGAGAATGTGCTAACCAAGTTTGCCAAGAAGACTTTGAAAACGACAAAACAGTACGAATCGGCAGGTGATTTCTGAAATACGTCACCGCCTATTGTTGTGTAGGAGTGTAGAGTTCCAAATTTGATTTGTAACCACGAATTTATTCCTTAGTCGTCTCGTCTCGTCTCGTCTCGTCTCGTCTCGTCCCGCAGACGTTTGTCGTGCTTGCGCTGTCATATGGACCACGACCCGAGCGGCAGCGAGCGGCAGTCGAGCAAAGTCGGGACAAGTCGGGACGGGGACAGGGACAGGGATAGGAATGGTGCGAATGCACTGCAAACTACGCAGACACCTGGTGTGAGGCGAGGCGAGGCGAGGAAGCCCACATCGCTACCAGTGGCGCCCTCCAGCACGACACTGCCACACCCCGCACAGGCCCTCCGCTGAACACCAGGGACAAGATGCGTCCTCCGCTAGTGTCGAAGGCTGCACGCGCCCAGCGAATGACAGGGGGTGCAACGAGCAGCAGTGCGTCTCACACACGCGGCGGTGCGCCCGCTAATTCGGCCGTCGCTCTGCTGGGACGCCGGGCGCGCCTCCCCGCGCCGTCCTCGAGGAACTGGCGGTTGCGGAAGGAAGCGCTTTCGTCAAATGCAGCCGAAAACTAACATTTTGTGTGTTGGGAGAAAAGCCGAACGCGAATTCTGCCGTGCTCCTACATTAGATGAGCGCCAACGGCCATACCATGATGAATACACCGGTTCTCGTCCGATCACTGAAGTTAAGCATCATCGGGCCCGGCTAGTACTTGGATGGGTGACCGCCTGGGAAACCCGGGTGCTGTTGGCTCCCTTCTTCTTTTTTTTGTTATGTCGCCAGCCCAGTTTTCAAACTACCTTTCTGTTGTGACAAAGATGCTTCCTTAAGCCTTTTAAACTACTGTAATGGTACGAAAATGCAGTAATTAACTCAGTTTGAGGGAGAATGTGCTAACCAAGTTTGCCAAGAAGACTTTGAAAACGACAAAACAGTACGAATCGGCAGGTGATTTTTGAAATACGTCACCGCCTATTGTTGTGTAGGAGTGTAGAGTTCCAAATTTGATTTGTAACCACGAATTTATTCCTTAGTCGTCTCGTCTCGTCTCGTCTCGTCTCGTCCCGCAGACGTTTGTCGTGCTTGCGCTGTCATATGGACCACGACCCGAGCGGCAGCGAGCGGCAGTCGAGCAAAGTCGGGACAAGTCGGGACGGGGACAGGGACAGGAATAGGAATGGTGCGAATGCACTGCAAACTACGCAGACACCTGGTGTGAGGCGAGGCGAGGCGAGGAAGCCCACATCGCTACCAGTGGCGCCCTCCAGCACGACACTGCCACACCCCGCACAGGCCCTCCGCTGAACACCAGGGACAAGATGCGTCCTCCGCTAGTGTCGAAGGCTGCACGCGCCCAGCGAATGACAGGGGGTGCAACGAGCAGCAGTGCGTCTCACACACGCGGCGGTGCGCCCGCTAATTCGGCCGTCGCTCTGCTGGGACGCCGGGCGCGCCTCCCCGCGCCGTCCTGGAGGAACTGGCGGTTGCGGAAGGAAGCGCTTTCGTCAAATGCGGCCGAAAACTAACATTTTGTGTGTTGGGAGAAAAGCCGAACGCGAATTCTGCCGTGCTCCTACATTAGACGAGCGCCAACGGCCATACCATGATGAATACACCGGTTCTCGTCCGATCACCGAAGTTAAGCATCATCGGGCCCGGCTAGTACTTGGATGGGTGACCGCCTGGGAAACCCGGGTGCTGTTGGCTCCCTTCCTTTTTTTTTTTTTTTGTTATGTCGCCAGCCCAATTTTCAAACTACCTTTCTATTGTGACAAAGATGCTTCCTTAAGCCTTTTAAACTACTGTAATGGTACGAAAATGCAGTAATTAACTCAGTTTGAGGGAGAATGTGCTAACCAAGTTTGCCAAGAAGACTTTGAAAACGACAAAACAGTACGAATCGGCAGGTGATTTTTGAAATACGTCACCGCCTATTGTTGTGTAGGAGTGTAGAGTTCCAAATTTGATTTGTAACCACGAATTTATTCCTTAGTCGTCTCGTCTCGTCTCGTCTCGTCTCGTCTCGTCCCGCAGACGTTTGTCGTGCTTGCGCTGTCATATGGACCACGACCCGAGCGGCAGCGAGCGGCAGTCGAGCAAAGTCGGGACAAGTCGGGACGGGGACAGGGACAGGGATAGGAATGGTGCGAATGCACTGCAAACTACGCAGACACCTGGTGTGAGGCGAGGCGAGGCGAGGAAGCCCACATCGCTACCAGTGGCGCCCTCCAGCACGACACTGCCACACCCCGCACAGGCCCTCCGCTGAACACCAGGGACAAGATGCGTCCTCCGCTAGTGTCGAAGGCTGCACGCGCCCAGCGAATGACAGGGGGTGCAACGAGCAGCAGTGCGTCTCACACACGCGGCGGTGCGCCCGCTAATTCGGCCGTCGCTCTGCTGGGACGCCGGGCGCGCCTCCCCGCGCCGTCCTCGAGGAACTGGCGGTTGCGGAAGGAAGCGCTTTCGTCAAATGCAGCCGAAAACTAACATTTTGTGTGTTGGGAGAAAAGCCGAACGCGAATTCTGCCGTGCTCCTACATTAGATGAGCGCCAACGGCCATACCATGATGAATACACCGGTTCTCGTCCGATCACTGAAGTTAAGCATCATCGGGCCCGGCTCGTACTTGGATGGGTGACCGCCTGGGAAACCCGGGTGCTGTTGGCTCCCTTCCTCTTTTTTTTGTTATGTCGCCAGCCCAGTTTTCAAACTACCTTTCTGTTGTGACAAAGATGCTTCCTTAAGCCTTTTAAACTACTGTAATGGTACGAAAATGCAGTAATTAACTCAGTTTGAGGGAGAATGTGCTAACCAAGTTTGCCAAGAAGACTTTGAAAACGACAAAACAGTACGAATCGGCAGGTGATTTTTGAAATACGTCACCGCCTATTGTTGTGTAGGAGTGTAGAGTTCCAAATTTGATTTGTAACCACGAATTTATTCCTTAGTCGTCTCGTCTCGTCTCGTCTCGTCTCGTCCCGCAGACGTTTGTCGTGCTTGCGCTGTCATATGGACCACGACCCGAGCGGCAGCGAGCGGCAGTCGAGCAAAGTCGGGACAAGTCGGGACGGGGACAGGGACAGGGATAGGAATGGTGCGAATGCACTGCAAACTACGCAGACACCTGGTGTGAGGCGAGGCGAGGCGAGGCGAGGAAGCCCACATCGCTACCAGTGGCGCCCTCCAGCACGACACTGCCACACCCCGCACAGGCCCTCCGCTGAACACCAGGGACAAGATGCGTCCTCCGCTAGTGTCGAAGGCTGCACGCGCCCAGCGAATGACAGGGGGTGCAACGAGCAGCAGTGCGTCTCACACACGCGGCGGTGCGCCCGCTAATTCGGCCGTCGCTCTGCTGGGACGCCGGGCGCGCCTCCCCGCGCCGTCCTGGAGGAACTGGCGGTTGCGGAAGGAAGCGCTTTCGTCAAATGCGGCCGAAAACTAACATTTTGTGTGTTGGGAGAAAAGCCGAACGCGAATTCTGCCGTGCTCCTACATTAGACGAGCGCCAACGGCCATACCATGATGAATACACCGGTTCTCGTCCGATCACCGAAGTTAAGCATCATCGGGCCCGGCTAGTACTTGGATGGGTGACCGCCTGGGAAACCCGGGTGCTGTTGGCTCCCTTCCTTTTTTTTTTTTTTGTTATGTCGCCAGCCCAATTTTCAAACTACCTTTCTATTGTGACAAAGATGCTTCCTTAAGCCTTTTAAACTACTGTAATGGTACGAAAATGCAGTAATTAACTCAGTTTGAGGGAGAATGTGCTAACCAAGTTTGCCAAGAAGACTTTGAAAACGACAAAACAGTACGAATCGGCAGGTGATTTTTGAAATACGTCACCGCCTATTGTTGTGTAGGAGTGTGGAGTTCCAAATTTGATTTGTAACCACGAATTTATTCCTTAGTCGTCTCGTCTCGTCTCGTCTCGTCTCGTCTCGTCCCGCAGACGTTTGTCGTGCTTGCGCTGTCATATGGACCACGACCCGAGCGGCAGCGAGCGGCAGTCGAGCAAAGTCGGGACAAGTCGGGACGGGGACAGGGACAGGGATAGGAATGGTGCGAATGCACTGCAAACTACGCAGACACCTGGTGTGAGGCGAGGCGAGGCGAGGAAGCCCACATCGCTACCAGTGGCGCCCTCCAGCACGACACTGCCACACCCCGCACAGGCCCTCCGCTGAACACCAGGGACAAGATGCGTCCTCCGCTAGTGTCGAAGGCTGCACGCGCCCAGCGAATGACAGGGGGTGCAACGAGCAGCAGTGCGTCTCACACACGCGGCGGTGCGCCCGCTAATTCGGCCGTCGCTCTGCTGGGACGCCGGGCGCGCCTCCCCGCGCCGTCCTCGAGGAACTGGCGGTTGCGGAAGGAAGCGCTTTCGTCAAATGCAGCCGAAAACTAACATTTTGTGTGTTGGGAGAAAAGCCGAACGCGAATTCTGCCGTGCTCCTACATTAGATGAGCGCCAACGGCCATACCATGATGAATACACCGGTTCTCGTCCGATCACTGAAGTTAAGCATCATCGGGCCCGGCTAGTACTTGGATGGGTGACCGCCTGGGAAACCCGGGTGCTGTTGGCTCCCTTCCTCTTTTTTTTGTTATGTCGCCAGCCCAGTTTTCAAACTACCTTTCTGTTGTGACAAAGATGCTTCCTTAAGCCTTTTAAACTACTGTAATGGTACGAAAATGCAGTAATTAACTCAGTTTGAGGGAGAATGTGCTAACCAAGTTTGCCAAGAAGACTTTGAAAACGACAAAACAGTACGAATCGGCAGGTGATTTTTGAAATACGTCACCGCCTATTGTTGTGTAGGAGTGTAGAGTTCCAAATTTGATTTGTAACCACGAATTTATTCCTTAGTCGTCTCGTCTCGTCTCGTCTCGTCTCGTCTCGTCCCGCAGACGTTTGTCGTGCTTGCGCTGTCATATGGACCACGACCCGAGCGGCAGCGAGCGGCAGTCGAGCAAAGTCGGGACAAGTCGGGACGGGGACAGGGACAGGGATAGGAATGGTGCGAATGCACTGCAAACTACGCAGACACCTGGTGTGAGGCGAGGCGAGGCGAGGAAGCCCACATCGCTACCAGTGGCGCCCTCCAGCACGACACTGCCACACCCCGCACAGGCCCTCCGCTGAACACCAGGGACAAGATGCGTCCTCCGCTAGTGTCGAAGGCTGCACGCGCCCAGCGAATGACAGGGGGTGCAACGAGCAGCAGTGCGTCTCACACACGCGGCGGTGCGCCCGCTAATTCGGCCGTCGCTCTGCTGGGACGCCGGGCGCGCCTCCCCGCGCCGTCCTCGAGGAACTGGCGGTTGCGGAAGGAAGCGCTTTCGTCAAATGCAGCCGAAAACTAACATTTTGTGTGTTGGGAGAAAAGCCGAACGCGAATTCTGCCGTGCTCCTACATTAGATGAGCGCCAACGGCCATACCATGATGAATACACCGGTTCTCGTCCGATCACTGAAGTTAAGCATCATCGGGCCCGGCTAGTACTTGGATGGGTGACCGCCTGGGAAACCCGGGTGCTGTTGGCTCCCTTCCTCTTTTTTTTGTTATGTCGCCAGCCCAGTTTTCAAACTACCTTTCTGTTGTGACAAAGATGCTTCCTTAAGCCTTTTAAACTACTGTAATGGTACGAAAATGCAGTAATTAACTCAGTTTGAGGGAGAATGTGCTAACCAAGTTTGCCAAGAAGACTTTGAAAACGACAAAACAGTACGAATCGGCAGGTGATTTCTGAAATACGTCACCGCCTATTGTTGTGTAGGAGTGTAGAGTTCCAAATTTGATTTGTAACCACGAATTTATTCCTTAGTCGTCTCGTCTCGTCTCGTCTCGTCTCGTCCCGCAGACGTTTGTCGTGCTTGCGCTGTCATATGGACCACGACCCGAGCGGCAGCGAGCGGCAGTCGAGCAAAGTCGGGACAAGTCGGGACGGGGACAGGGACAGGGATAGGAATGGTGCGAATGCACTGCAAACTACGCAGACACCTGGTGTGAGGCGAGGCGAGGCGAGGCGAGGAAGCCCACATCGCTACCAGTGGCGCCCTCCAGCACGACACTGCCACACCCCGCACAGGCCCTCCGCTGAACACCAGGGACAAGATGCGTCCTCCGCTAGTGTCGAAGGCTGCACGCGCCCAGCGAATGACAGGGGGTGCAACGAGCAGCAGTGCGTCTCACACACGCGGCGGTGCGCCCGCTAATTCGGCCGTCGCTCTGCTGGGACGCCGGGCGCGCCTCCCCGCGCCGTCCTCGAGGAACTGGCGGTTGCGGAAGGAAGCGCTTTCGTCAAATGCAGCCGAAAACTAACATTTTGTGTGTTGGGAGAAAAGCCGAACGCGAATTCTGCCGTGCTCCTACATTAGATGAGCGCCAACGGCCATACCATGATGAATACACCGGTTCTCGTCCGATCACTGAAGTTAAGCATCATCGGGCCCGGCTCGTACTTGGATGGGTGACCGCCTGGGAAACCCGGGTGCTGTTGGCTCCCTTCCTCTTTTTTTTGTTATGTCGCCAGCCCAGTTTTCAAACTACCTTTCTGTTGTGACAAAGATGCTTCCTTAAGCCTTTTAAACTACTGTAATGGTACGAAAATGCAGTAATTAACTCAGTTTGAGGGAGAATGTGCTAACCAAGTTTGCCAAGAAGACTTTGAAAACGACAAAACAGTACGAATCGGCAGGTGATTTTTGAAATACGTCACCGCCTATTGTTGTGTAGGAGTGTAGAGTTCCAAATTTGATTTGTAACCACGAATTTATTCCTTAGTCGTCTCGTCTCGTCTCGTCTCGTCTCGTCCCGCAGACGTTTGTCGTGCTTGCGCTGTCATATGGACCACGACCCGAGCGGCAGCGAGCGGCAGTCGAGCAAAGTCGGGACAAGTCGGGACGGGGACAGGGACAGGGATAGGAATGGTGCGAATGCACTGCAAACTACGCAGACACCTGGTGTGAGGCGAGGCGAGGCGAGGAAGCCCACATCGCTACCAGTGGCGCCCTCCAGCACGACACTGCCACACCCCGCACAGGCCCTCCGCTGAACACCAGGGACAAGATGCGTCCTCCGCTAGTGTCGAAGGCTGCACGCGCCCAGCGAATGACAGGGGGTGCAACGAGCAGCAGTGCGTCTCACACACGCGGCGGTGCGCCCGCTAATTCGGCCGTCGCTCTGCTGGGACGCCGGGCGCGCCTCCCCGCGCCGTCCTGGAGGAACTGGCGGTTGCGGAAGGAAGCGCTTTCGTCAAATGCGGCCGAAAACTAACATTTTGTGTGTTGGGAGAAAAGCCGAACGCGAATTCTGCCGTGCTCCTACATTAGACGAGCGCCAACGGCCATACCATGATGAATACACCGGTTCTCGTCCGATCACCGAAGTTAAGCATCATCGGGCCCGGCTAGTACTTGGATGGGTGACCGCCTGGGAAACCCGGGTGCTGTTGGCTCCCTTCCTTTTTTTTTTTTTGTTATGTCGCCAGCCCAATTTTCAAACTACCTTTCTATTGTGACAAAGATGCTTCCTTAAGCCTTTTAAACTACTGTAATGGTACGAAAATGCAGTAATTAACTCAGTTTGAGGGAGAATGTGCTAACCAAGTTTGCCAAGAAGACTTTGAAAACGACAAAACAGTACGAATCGGCAGGTGATTTTTGAAATACGTCACCGCCTATTGTTGTGTAGGAGTGTGGAGTTCCAAATTTGATTTGTAACCACGAATTTATTCCTTAGTCGTCTCGTCTCGTCTCGTCTCGTCTCGTCTCGTCCCGCAGACGTTTGTCGTGCTTGCGCTGTCATATGGACCACGACCCGAGCGGCAGCGAGCGGCAGTCGAGCAAAGTCGGGACAAGTCGGGACGGGGACAGGGACAGGGATAGGAATGGTGCGAATGCACTGCAAACTACGCAGACACCTGGTGTGAGGCGAGGCGAGGCGAGGAAGCCCACATCGCTACCAGTGGCGCCCTCCAGCACGACACTGCCACACCCCGCACAGGCCCTCCGCTGAACACCAGGGACAAGATGCGTCCTCCGCTAGTGTCGAAGGCTGCACGCGCCCAGCGAATGACAGGGGGTGCAACGAGCAGCAGTGCGTCTCACACACGCGGCGGTGCGCCCGCTAATTCGGCCGTCGCTCTGCTGGGACGCCGGGCGCGCCTCCCCGCGCCGTCCTCGAGGAACTGGCGGTTGCGGAAGGAAGCGCTTTCGTCAAATGCAGCCGAAAACTAACATTTTGTGTGTTGGGAGAAAAGCCGAACGCGAATTCTGCCGTGCTCCTACATTAGATGAGCGCCAACGGCCATACCATGATGAATACACCGGTTCTCGTCCGATCACTGAAGTTAAGCATCATCGGGCCCGGCTAGTACTTGGATGGGTGACCGCCTGGGAAACCCGGGTGCTGTTGGCTCCCTTCCTCTTTTTTTTGTTAAGTCGCCAGCCCAGTTTTCAAACTACCTTTCTGTTGTGACAAAGATGCTTCCTTAAGCCTTTTAAACTACTGTAATGGTACGAAAATGCAGTAATTAACTCAGTTTGAGGGAGAATGTGCTAACCAAGTTTGCCAAGAAGACTTTGAAAACGACAAAACAGTACGAATCGGCAGGTGATTTTTGAAATACGTCACCGCCTATTGTTGTGTAGGAGTGTAGAGTTCCAAATTTGATTTGTAACCACGAATTTATTCCTTAGTCGTCTCGTCTCGTCTCGTCTCGTCTCGTCTCGTCCCGCAGACGTTTGTCGTGCTTGCGCTGTCATATGGACCACGACCCGAGCGGCAGCGAGCGGCAGTCGAGCAAAGTCGGGACAAGTCGGGACGGGGACAGGGACAGGGATAGGAATGGTGCGAATGCACTGCAAACTACGCAGACACCTGGTGTGAGGCGAGGCGAGGCGAGGAAGCCCACATCGCTACCAGTGGCGCCCTCCAGCACGACACTGCCACACCCCGCACAGGCCCTCCGCTGAACACCAGGGACAAGATGCGTCCTCCGCTAGTGTCGAAGGCTGCACGCGCCCAGCGAATGACAGGGGGTGCAACGAGCAGCAGTGCGTCTCACACACGCGGCGGTGCGCCCGCTAATTCGGCCGTCGCTCTGCTGGGACGCCGGGCGCGCCTCCCCGCGCCGTCCTCGAGGAACTGGCGGTTGCGGAAGGAAGCGCTTTCGTCAAATGCAGCCGAAAACTAACATTTTGTGTGTTGGGAGAAAAGCCGAACGCGAATTCTGCCGTGCTCCTACATTAGATGAGCGCCAACGGCCATACCATGATGAATACACCGGTTCTCGTCCGATCACTGAAGTTAAGCATCATCGGGCCCGGCTAGTACTTGGATGGGTGACCGCCTGGGAAACCCTGGTGCTGTTGGCTCCCTTTTTTTTTTTTGTTATGTCGCCAGCCCAGTTTTCAAACTACCTTTCTGTTGTGACAAAGATGCTTCCTTAAGCCTTTTAAACTACTGTAATGGTACGAAAATGCAGTAATTAACTCAGTTTGAGGGAGAATGTGCTAACCAAGTTTGCCAAGAAGACTTTGAAAACGACAAAACAGTACGAATCGGCAGGTGATTTCTGAAATACGTCACCGCCTATTGTTGTGTAATAGTGTAGAGTTCCAAATTTGATTTGTAACCACGAATTTATTCCTTAGTCGTCTCGTCTCGTCTCGTCTCGTCTCGTCCCGCAGACGTTTGTCGTGCTTGCGCTGTCATATGGACCACGACCCGAGCGGCAGCGAGCGGCAGTCGAGCAAAGTCGGGACAAGTCGGGACGGGACAAGTCGGGACGGGGACAGGGACAGGGATAGGAATGGTGCGAATGCACTGCAAACTACGCAGACACCTGGTGTGAGGCGAGGCGAGGCGAGGCGAGGAAGCCCACATCGCTACCAGTGGCGCCCTCCAGCACGACACTGCCACACCCCGCACAGGCCCTCCGCTGAACACCAGGGACAAGATGCGTCCTCCGCTAGTGTCGAAGGCTGCACGCGCCCAGCGAATGACAGGGGGTGCAACGAGCAGCAGTGCGTCTCACACACGCGGCGGTGCGCCCGCTAATTCGACCGTCGCTCTGCTGGGACGCCGGGCGCGCCTCCCCGCGCCGTCCTGGAGGAACTGGCGGTTGCGGAAGGAAGCGCTTTCGTCAAATGCGGCCGAAAACTAACATTTTGTGTGTTGGGAGAAAAGCCGAACGCGAATTCTGCCGTGCTCCTACATTAGACGAGCGCCAACGGCCATACCATGATGAATACACCGGTTCTCGTCCGATCACCGAAGTTAAGCATCATCGGGCCCGGCTAGTACTTGGATGGGTGACCGCCTGGGAAACCCGGGTGCTGTTGGCTCCCTTCCTTTTTTTTTTTTTTTGTTATGTCGCCAGCCCAATTTTCAAACTACCTTTCTATTGTGACAAAGATGCTTCCTTAAGCCTTTTAAACTACTGTAATGGTACGAAAATGCAGTAATTAACTCAGTTTGAGGGAGAATGTGCTAACCAAGTTTGCCAAGAAGACTTTGAAAACGACAAAACAGTACGAATCGGCAGGTGATTTTTGAAATACGTCACCGCCTATTGTTGTGTAGGAGTGTAGAGTTCCAAATTTGATTTGTAACCACGAATTTATTCCTTAGTCGTCTCGTCTCGTCTCGTCTCGTCTCGTCTCGTCCCGCAGACGTTTGTCGTGCTTGCGCTGTCATATGGACCACGACCCGAGCGGCAGCGAGCGGCAGTCGAGAAAAGTCGGGACAAGTCGGGACGGGGACAGGGACAGGGATAGGAATGGTGCGAATGCACTGCAAACTACGCAGACACCTGGTGTGAGGCGAGGCGAGGCGAGGCGAGGAAGCCCACATCGCTACCAGTGGCGCCCTCCAGCACGACACTGCCACACCCCGCACAGGCCCTCCGCTGAACACCAGGGACAAGATGCGTCCTCCGCTAGTGTCGAAGGCTGCACGCGCCCAGCGAATGACAGGGGGTGCAACGAGCAGCAGTGCGTCTCACACACGCGGCGGTGCGCCCGCTAATTCGGCCGACGCTCTGCTGGGACGCCGGGCGCGCCTCCCCGCGCCGTCCTCGAGGAACTGGCGGTTGCGGAAGGAAGCGCTTTCGTCAAATGCAGCCGAAAACTAACATTTTGTGTGTTGGGAGAAAAGCCGAACGCGAATTCTGCCGTGCTCCTACATTAGATGAGCGCCAACGGCCATACCATGATGAATACACCGGTTCTCGTCCGATCACTGAAGTTAAGCATCATCGGGCCCGGCTAGTACTTGGATGGGTGACCGCCTGGGAAACCCGGGTGCTGTTGGCTCCCTTCCTGTTTTTTTTTTTTTGTTATGTCGCCAGCCCAGTTTTCAAACTACCTTTCTGTTGTGACAAAGATGCTTCCTTAAGCCTTTTAAACTACTGTAATGGTACGAAAATGCAGTAATTAACTCAGTTTGAGGGAGAATGTGCTAACCAAGTTTGCCAAGAAGACTTTGAAAACGACAAAACAGTACGAATCGGCAGGTGATTTCTGAAATACGTCACCGCCTATTGTTGTGTAGGAGTGTAGAGTTCCAAATTTGATTTGTAACCACGAATTTATTCCTTAGTCGTCTCGTCTCGTCTCGTCTCGTCTCGTCCCGCAGACGTTTGTCGTGCTTGCGCTGTCATATGGACCACGACCCGAGCGGCAGCGAGCGGCAGTCGAGCAAAGTCGGGACAAGTCGGGACGGGACAAGTCGGGACGGGGACAGGGACAGGGATAGGAATGGTGCGAATGCACTGCAAACTACGCAGACACCTGGTGTGAGGCGAGGCGAGGCGAGGAAGCCCACATCGCTACCAGTGGCGCCCTCCAGCACGACACTGCCACACCCCGCACAGGCCCTCCGCTGAACACCAGGGACAAGATGCGTCCTCCGCTAGTGTCGAAGGCTGCACGCGCCCAGCGAATGACAGGGGGTGCAACGAGCAGCAGTGCGTCTCACACACGCGGCGGTGCGCCCGCTAATTCGACCGTCGCTCTGCTGGGACGCCGGGCGCGCCTCCCCGCGCCGTCCTGGAGGAACTGGCGGTTGCGGAAGGAAGCGCTTTCGTCAAATGCGGCCGAAAACTAACATTTTGTGTGTTGGGAGAAAAGCCGAACGCGAATTCTGCCGTGCTCCTACATTAGACGAGCGCCAACGGCCATACCATGATGAATACACCGGTTCTCGTCCGATCACCGAAGTTAAGCATCATCGGGCCCGGCTAGTACTTGGATGGGTGACCGCCTGGGAAACCCGGGTGCTGTTGGCTCCCTTCCTTTTTTTTTTTTTTGTTATGTCGCCAGCCCAATTTTCAAACTACCTTTCTATTGTGACAAAGATGCTTCCTTAAGCCTTTTAAACTACTGTAATGGTACGAAAATGCAGTAATTAACTCAGTTTGAGGGAGAATGTGCTAACCAAGTTTGCCAAGAAGACTTTGAAAACGACAAAACAGTACGAATCGGCAGGTGATTTTTGAAATACGTCACCGCCTATTGTTGTGTAGGAGTGTAGAGTTCCAAATTTGATTTGTAACCACGAATTTATTCCTTAGTCGTCTCGTCTCGTCTCGTCTCGTCTCGTCTCGTCCCGCAGACGTTTGTCGTGCTTGCGCTGTCATATGGACCACGACCCGAGCGGCAGCGAGCGGCAGTCGAGAAAAGTCGGGACAAGTCGGGACGGGGACAGGGACAGGGATAGGAATGGTGCGAATGCACTGCAAACTACGCAGACACCTGGTGTGAGGCGAGGCGAGGCGAGGCGAGGAAGCCCACATCGCTACCAGTGGCGCCCTCCAGCACGACACTGCCACACCCCGCACAGGCCCTCCGCTGAACACCAGGGACAAGATGCGTCCTCCGCTAGTGTCGAAGGCTGCACGCGCCCAGCGAATGACAGGGGGTGCAACGAGCAGCAGTGCGTCTCACACACGCGGCGGTGCGCCCGCTAATTCGGCCGACGCTCTGCTGGGACGCCGGGCGCGCCTCCCCGCGCCGTCCTCGAGGAACTGGCGGTTGCGGAAGGAAGCGCTTTCGTCAAATGCAGCCGAAAACTAACATTTTGTGTGTTGGGAGAAAAGCCGAACGCGAATTCTGCCGTGCTCCTACATTAGATGAGCGCCAACGGCCATACCATGATGAATACACCGGTTCTCGTCCGATCACTGAAGTTAAGCATCATCGGGCCCGGCTAGTACTTGGATGGGTGACCGCCTGAGAAACCCGGGTGCTGTTGGCTCCCTTCCTGTTTTTTTTTTTTTGTTATGTCGCCAGCCCAGTTTTCAAACTACCTTTCTGTTGTGACAAAGATGCTTCCTTAAGCCTTTTAAACTACTGTAATGGTACGAAAATGCAGTAATTAACTCAGTTTGAGGGAGAATGTGCTAACCAAGTTTGCCAAGAAGACTTTGAAAACGACAAAACAGTACGAATCGGCAGGTGATTTCTGAAATACGTCACCGCCTATTGTTGTGTAGGAGTGTAGAGTTCCAAATTTGATTTGTAACCACGAATTTATTCCTTAGTCGTCTCGTCTCGTCTCGTCTCGTCTCGTCCCGCAGACGTTTGTCGTGCTTGCGCTGTCATATGGACCACGACCCGAGCGGCAGCGAGCGGCAGTCGAGCAAAGTCGGGACAAGTCGGGACGGGACAAGTCGGGACGGGGACAGGGACAGGGATAGGAATGGTGCGAATGCACTGCAAACTACGCAGACACCTGGTGTGAGGCGAGGCGAGGCGAGGAAGCCCACATCGCTACCAGTGGCGCCCTCCAGCACGACACTGCCACACCCCGCACAGGCCCTCCGCTGAACACCAGGGACAAGATGCGTCCTCCGCTAGTGTCGAAGGCTGCACGCGCCCAGCGAATGACAGGGGGTGCAACGAGCAGCAGTGCGTCTCACACACGCGGCGGTGCGCCCGCTAATTCGGCCGTCGCTCTGCTGGGACGCCGGGCGCGCCTCCCCGCGCCGTCCTGGAGGAACTGGCGGTTGCGGAAGGAAGCGCTTTCGTCAAATGCGGCCGAAAACTAACATTTTGTGTGTTGGGAGAAAAGCCGAACGCGAATTCTGCCGTGGTCCTACATTAGACGAGCGCCAACGGCCATACCATGATGAATACACCGGTTCTCGTCCGATCACCGAAGTTAAGCATCATCGGGCCCGGATAGTACTTGGATGGGTGACCGCCTGGGAAACCCGGGTGCTGTTGGCTCCCTTCCTTTTTTTTTTTTTGTTATGTCGCCAGCCCAATTTTCAAACTACCTTTCTATTGTGACAAAGATGCTTCCTTAAGCCTTTTAAACTACTGTAATGGTACGAAAATGCAGTAATTAACTCAGTTTGAGGGAGAATGTGCTAACCAAGTTTGCCAAGAAGACTTTGAAAACGACAAAACAGTACGAATCGGCAGGTGATTTTTGAAATACGTCACCGCCTATTGTTGTGTAGGAGTGTAGAGTTCCAAATTTGATTTGTAACCACGAATTTATTCCTTAGTCGTCTCGTCTCGTCTCGTCTCGTCTCGTCTCGTCCCGCAGACGTTTGTCGTGCTTGCGCTGTCATATGGACCACGACCCGAGCGGCAGCGAGCGGCAGTCGAGCAAAGTCGGGACAAGTCGGGACGGGGACAGGGACAGGGATAGGAATGGTGCGAATGCACTGCAAACTACGCAGACACCTGGTGTGAGGCGAGGCGAGGCGAGGAAGCCCACATCGCTACCAGTGGCGCCCTCCAGCACGACAATGCCACACCCCGCACAGGCCCTCCGCTGAACACCAGCGACAAGATGCGTCCTCCGCTAGTGTCGAAGGCTGCACGCGCCCAGCGAATGACAGGGGGTGCAACGAGCAGCAGTGCGTCTCACACACGCGGCGGTGCGCCCGCTAATTCGGCCGTCGCTCTGCTGGGACGCCGGGCGCGCCTCCCCGCGCCGTCCTCGAGGAACTGGCGGTTGCGGAAGGAAGCGCTTTCGTCAAATGCAGCCGAAAACTAACATTTTGTGTGTTGGGAGAAAAGCCGAACGCGAATTCTGCCGTGCTCCTACATTAGATGAGCGCCAACGGCCATACCATGATGAATACACCGGTTCTCGTCCGATCACTGAAGTTAAGCATCATCGGGCCCGGCTAGTACTTGGATGGGTGACCGCCTGGGAAACCCGGGTGCTGTTGGCTCCCTTCCTCTTTTTTTTGTTATGTCGCCAGCCCAGTTTTCAAACTACCTTTCTGTTGTGACAAAGATGCTTCCTTAAGCCTTTTAAACTACTGTAATGGTACGAAAATGCAGTAATTAACTCAGTTTGAGGGAGAATGTGCTAACCAAGTTTGCCAAGAAGACTTTGAAAACGACAAAACAGTACGAATCGGCAGGTGATTTCTGAAATACGTCACCGCCTATTGTTGTGTAGGAGTGTAGAGTTCCAAATTTGATTTGTAACCACGAATTTATTCCTTAGTCGTCTCGTCTCGTCTCGTCTCGTCTCGTCCCGCAGACGTTTGTCGTGCTTGCACTGTCATATGGACCACGACCCGAGCGGCAGCGAGCGGCAGTCGAGCAAAGTCGGGACAAGTCGGGACGGGACAAGTCGGGACGGGGACAGGGACAGGGATAGGAATGGTGCGAATGCACTGCAAACTACGCAGACACCTGGTGTGAGGCGAGGCGAGGCGAGGAAGCCCACATCGCTACCAGTGGCGCCCTCCAGCACGACACTGCCACACCCCGCACAGGCCCTCCGCTGAACACCAGGGACAAGATGCGTCCTCCGCTAGTGTCGAAGGCTGCACGCGCCCAGCGAATGACAGGGGGTGCAACGAGCAGCAGTGCGTCTCACACACGCGGCGGTGCGCCCGCTAATTCGGCCGTCGCTCTGCTGGGACGCCGGGGGCGCCTCCCCGCGCCGTCCTCGAGGAACTGGCGGTTGCGGAAGGAAGCGCTTTCGTCAAATGCAGCCGAAAACTAACATTTTGTGTGTTGGGAGAAAAGCCGAACGCGAATTCTGCCGTGCTCCTACATTAGATGAGCGCCAACGGCCATACCATGATGAATACACCGGTTCTCGTCCGATCACTGAAGTTAAGCATCATCGGGCCCGGCTAGTACTTGGATGGGTGACCGCCTGGGAAACCCGGGTGCTGATGGCTCCCTTCCTCTTTTTTTTGTTATGTCGCCAGCCCAGTTTTCAAACTACCTTTCTGTTGTGACAAAGATGCTTCCTTAAGCCTTTTAAACTACTGTAATGGTACGAAAATGCAGTAATTAACTCAGTTTGAGGGAGAATGTGCTAACCAAGTTTGCCAAGAAGACTTTGAAAACGACAAAACAGTACGAATCGGCAGGTGATTTCTGAAATACGTCACCGCCTATTGTTGTGTAGGAGTGTAGAGTTCCAAATTTGATTTGTAACCACGAATTTATTCCTTAGTCGTCTCGTCTCGTCTCGTCTCGTCTCGTCCCGCAGACGTTTGTCGTGCTTGCGCTGTCATATGGACCACGACCCGAGCGGCAGCGAGCGGCAGTCGAGCAAAGTCGGGACAAGTCGGGACGGGACAAGTCGGGACGGGGACAGGGACAGGGATAGGAATGGTGCGAATGCACTGCAAACTACGCAGACACCTGGTGTGAGGCGAGGCGAGGCGAGGAAGCCCACATCGCTACCAGTGGCGCCCTCCAGCACGACACTGCCACACCCCGCACAGGCCCTCCGCTGAACACCAGGGACAAGATGCGTCCTCCGCTAGTGTCGAAGGCTTCACGCGCCCAGCGAATGACAGGGGGTGCAACGAGCAGCAGTGCGTCTCACACACGCGGCGGTGCGCCCGCTAATTCGGCCGTCGCTCTGCTGGGACGCCGGGCGCGCCTCCCCGCGCCGTCCTGGAGGAACTGGCGGTTGCGGAAGGAAGCGCTTTCGTCAAATGCGGCCGAAAACTAACATTTTGTGTGTTGGGAGAAAAGCCGAACGCGAATTCTGCCGTGCTCCTACATTAGACGAGCGCCAACGGCCATACCATGATGAATACACCGGTTCTCGTCCGATCACCGAAGTTAAGCATCATCGGGCCCGGATAGTACTTGGATGGGTGACCGCCTGGGAAACCCGGGTGCTGTTGGCTCCCTTCCTTTTTTTTTTTTTGTTATGTCGCCAGCCCAATTTTCAAACTACCTTTCTATTGTGACAAAGATGCTTCCTTAAGCCTTTTAAACTACTGTAATGGTACGAAAATGCAGTAATTAACTCAGTTTGAGGGAGAATGTGCTAACCAAGTTTGCCAAGAAGACGTTGAAAACGACAAAACAGTACGAATCGGCAGGTGATTTTTGAAATACGTCACCGCCTATTGTTGTGTAGGAGTGTAGAGTTCCAAATTTGATTTGTAACCACGAATTTATTCCTTAGTCGTCTCGTCTCGTCTCGTCTCGTCTCGTCTCGTCCCGCAGACGTTTGTCGTGCTTGCGCTGTCATATGGACCACGACCCGAGCGGCAGCGAGCGGCAGTCGAGCAAAGTCGGGACAAGTCGGGACGGGGACAGGGACAGGGATAGGAATGGTGCGAATGCACTGCAAACTACGCAGACACCTGGTGTGAGGCGAGGCGAGGCGAGGAAGCCCACATCGCTACCAGTGGCGCCCTCCAGCACGACACTGCCACACCCCGCACAGGCCCTCCGCTGAACACCAGGGACAAGATGCGTCCTCCGCTAGTGTCGAAGGCTGCACGCGCCCAGCGAATGACAGGGGGTGCAACGAGCAGCAGTGCGTCTCACACACGCGGCGGTGCGCCCGCTAATTCGGCCGTCGCTCTGCTGGGACGCCGGGCGCGCCTCCCCGCGCCGTCCTCGAGGAACTGGCGGTTGCGGAAGGAAGCGCTTTCGTCAAATGCAGCCGAAAACTAACATTTTGTGTGTTGGGAGAAAAGCCGAACGCGAATTCTGCCGTGCTCCTACATTAGATGAGCGCCAACGGCCATACCATGATGAATACACCGGTTCTCGTCCGATCACTGAAGTTAAGCATCATCGGGCCCGGCTAGTACTTGGATGGGTGACCGCCTGGGAAACCCGGGTGCTGTTGGCTCCCTTCCTCTTTTTTTTGTTATGTCGCCAGCCCAGTTTTCAAACTACCTTTCTGTTGTGACAAAGATGCTTCCTTAAGCCTTTTAAACTACTGTAATGGTACGAAAATGCAGTAATTAACTCAGTTTGAGGGAGAATGTGCTAACCAAGTTTGCCAAGAAGACTTTGAAAACGACAAAACAGTACGAATCGGCAGGTGATTTCTGAAATACGTCACCGCCTATTGTTGTGTAGGAGTGTAGAGTTCCAAATTTGATTTGTAACCACGAATTTATTCCTTAGTCGTCTCGTCTCGTCTCGTCTCGTCTCGTCCCGCAGACGTTTGTCGTGCTTGCGCTGTCATATGGACCACGACCCGAGCGGCAGCGAGCGGCAGTCGAGCAAAGTCGGGACAAGTCGGGACGGGACAAGTCGGGACGGGGACAGGGACAGGGATAGGAATGGTGCGAATGCACTGCAAACTACGCAGACACCTGGTGTGAGGCGAGGCGAGGCGAGGAAGCCCACATCGCTACCAGTGGCGCCCTCCAGCACGACACTGCCACACCCCGCACAGGCCCTCCGCTGAACACCAGGGACAAGATGCGTCCTCCGCTAGTGTCGAAGGCTGCACGCGCCCAGCGAATGACAGGGGGTGCAACGAGCAGCAGTGCGTCTCACACACGCGGCGGTGCGCCCGCTAATTCGGCCGTCGCTCTGCTGGGACGCCGGGCGCGCCTCCCCGCGCCGTCCTCGAGGAACTGGCGGTTGCGGAAGGAAGCGCTTTCGTCAAATGCGGCCGAAAACTAACATTTTGTGTGTTGGGAGAAAAGCCGAACGCGAATTCTGCCGTGCTCCTACATTAGACGAGCGCCAACGGCCATACCATGATGAATACACCGGTTCTCGTCCGATCACCGAAGTTAAGCATCATCGGGCCCGGCTAGTACTTGGATGGGTGACCGCCTGGGAAACCCGGGTGCTGTTGGCTCCCTTCCTTTTTTTTTTTTTGTTATGTCGCCAGCCCAATTTTCAAACTACCTTTCTATTGTGACAAAGATGCTTCCTTAAGCCTTTTAAACTACTGTAATGGTACGAAAATGCAGTAATTAACTCAGTTTGAGGGAGAATGTGCTAACCAAGTTTGCCAAGAAGACTTTGAAAACGACAAAACAGTACGAATCGGCAGGTGATTTTTGAAATACGTCACCGCCTATTGTTGTGTAGGAGTGTAGAGTTCCAAATTTGATTTGTAACCACGAATTTATTCCTTAGTCGTCTCGTCTCGTCTCGTCTCGTCTCGTCTCGTCCCGCAGACGTTTGTCGTGCTTGCGCTGTCATATGGACCACGACCCGAGCGGCAGCGAGCGGCAGTCGAGCAAAGTCGGGACAAGTCGGGACGGGGACAGGGACAGGGATAGGAATGGTGCGAATGCACTGCAAACTACGCAGACACCTGGTGTGAGGCGAGGCGAGGCGAGGCGAGGAAGCCCACATCGCTACCAGTGGCGCCCTCCAGCACGACACTGCCACACCCCGCACAGGCCCTCCGCTGAACACCAGGGACAAGATGCGTCCTCCGCTAGTGTCGAAGGCTGCACGCGCCCAGCGAATGACAGGGGGTGCAACGAGCAGCAGTGCGTCTCACACACGCGGCGGTGCGCCCGCTAATTCGGCCGTCGCTCTGCTGGGACGCCGGGCGCGCCTCCCCGCGCCGTCCTGGAGGAACTGGCGGTTGCGGAAGGAAGCGCTTTCGTCAAATGCGGCCGAAAACTAACATTTTGTGTGTTGGGAGAAAAGCCGAACGCGAATTCTGCCGTGCTCCTACATTAGACGAGCGCCAACGGCCATACCATGATGAATACACCGGTTCTCGTCCGATCACCGAAGTTAAGCATCATCGGGCCCGGCTAGTACTTGGATGGGTGACCGCCTGGGAAACCCGGGTGCTGTTGGCTCCCTTCCTTTTTTTTTTTTTGTTATGTCGCCAGCCCAATTTTCAAACTACCTTTCTATTGTGACAAAGATGCTTCCTTAAGCCTTTTAAACTACTGTAATGGTACGAAAATGCAGTAATTAACTCAGTTTGAGGGAGAATGTGCTAACCAAGTTTGCCAAGAAGACGTTGAAAACGACAAAACAGTACGAATCGGCAGGTGATTTTTGAAATACGTCACCGCCTATTGTTGTGTAGGAGTGTAGAGTTCCAAATTTGATTTGTAACCACGAATTTATTCCTTAGTCGTCTCGTCTCGTCTCGTCTCGTCTCGTCTCGTCCCGCAGACGTTTGTCGTGCTTGCGCTGTCATATGGACCACGACCCGAGCGGCAGCGAGCGGCAGTCGAGCAAAGTCGGGACAAGTCGGGACGGGGACAGGGACAGGGATAGGAATGGTGCGAATGCACTGCAAACTACGCAGACACCTGGTGTGAGGCGAGGCGAGGCGAGGCGAGGAAGCCCACATCGCTACCAGTGGCGCCCTCCAGCACGACACTGCCACACCCCGCACAGGCCCTCCGCTGAACACCAGGGACAAGATGCGTCCTCCGCTAGTGTCGAAGGCTGCACGCGCCCAGCGAATGACAGGGGGTGCAACGAGCAGCAGTGCGTCTCACACACGCGGCGGTGCGCCCGCTAATTCGGCCGTCGCTCTGCTGGGACGCCGGGCGCGCCTCCCCGCGCCGTCCTCGAGGAACTGGCGGTTGCGGAAGGAAGCGCTTTCGTCAAATGCAGCCGAAAACTAACATTTTGTGTGTTGGGAGAAAAGCCGAACGCGAATTCTGCCGTGCTCCTACATTAGATGAGCGCCAACGGCCATACCATGATGAATACACCGGTTCTCGTCCGATCACTGAAGTTAAGCATCATCGGGCCCGGCTAGTACTTGGATGGGTGACCGCCTGGGAAACCCGGGTGCTGTTGGCTCCCTTCCTCTTTTTTTTGTTATGTCGCCAGCCCAGTTTTCAAACTACCTTTCTGTTGTGACAAAGATGCTTCCTTAAGCCTTTTAAACTACTGTAATGGTACGAAAATGCAGTAATTAACTCAGTTTGAGGGAGAATGTGCTAACCAAGTTTGCCAAGAAGACTTTGAAAACGACAAAACAGTACGAATCGGCAGGTGATTTCTGAAATACGTCACCGCCTATTGTTGTGTAGGAGTGTAGAGTTCCAAATTTGATTTGTAACCACGAATTTATTCCTTAGTCGTCTCGTCTCGTCTCGTCTCGTCTCGTCCCGCAGACGTTTGTCGTGCTTGCGCTGTCATATGGACCACGACCCGAGCGGCAGCGAGCGGCAGTCGAGCAAAGTCGGGACAAGTCGGGACGGGGACAGGGACAGGGATAGGAATGGTGCGAATGCACTGCAAACTACGCAGACACCTGGTGTGAGGCGAGGCGAGGCGAGGAAGCCCACATCGCTACCAGTGGCGCCCTCCAGCACGACACTGCCACACCCCGCACAGGCCCTCCGCTGAACACCAGGGACAAGATGCGTCCTCCGCTAGTGTCGAAGGCTGCACGCGCCCAGCGAATGACAGGGGGTGCAACGAGCAGCAGTGCGTCTCACACACGCGGCGGTGCGCCCGCTAATTCGGCCGTCGCTCTGCTGGGACGCCGGGCGCGCCTCCCCGCGCCGTCCTGGAGGAACTGGCGGTTGCGGAAGGAAGCGCTTTCGTCAAATGCGGCCGAAAACTAACATTTTGTGTGTTGGGAGAAAAGCCGAACGCGAATTCTGCCGTGCTCCTACATTAGACGAGCGCCAACGGCCATACCATGATGAATACACCGGTTCTCGTCCGATCACCGAAGTTAAGCATCATCGGGCCCGGCTAGTACTTGGATGGGTGACCGCCTGGGAAACCCGGGTGCTGTTGGCTCCCTTTTTTTTTTTTTTTTTGTTATGTCGCCAGCCCAATTTTCAAACTACCTTTCTATTGTGACAAAGATGCTTCCTTAAGCCTTTTAAACTACTGTAATGGTACGAAAATGCAGTAATTAACTCAGTTTGAGGGAGAATGTGCTAACCAAGTTTGCCAAGAAGACTTTGAAAACGACAAAACAGTACGAATCGGCAGGTGATTTTTGAAATACGTCACCGCCTATTGTTGTGTAGGAGTGTAGAGTTCCAAATTTGATTTGTAACCACGAATTTATTCCTTAGTCGTCTCGTCTCGTCTCGTCTCGTCTCGTCTCGTCCCGCAGACGTTTGTCGTGCTTGCGCTGTCATATGGACCACGACCCGAGCGGCAGCGAGCGGCAGTCGAGCAAAGTCGGGACAAGTCGGGACGGGGACAGGGACAGGGATAGGAATGGTGCGAATGCACTGCAAACTACGCAGACACCTGGTGTGAGGCGAGGCGAGGCGAGGAAGCCCACATCGCTACCAGTGGCGCCCTCCAGCACGACACTGCCACACCCCGCACAGGCCCTCCGCTGAACACCAGGGACAAGATGCGTCCTCCGCTAGTGTCGAAGGCTGCACGCGCCCAGCGAATGACAGGGGGTGCAACGAGCAGCAGTGCGTCTCACACACGCGGCGGTGCGCCCGCTAATTCGGCCGTCGCTCTGCTGGGACGCCGGGCGCGCCTCCCCGCGCCGTCCTCGAGGAACTGGCGGTTGCGGAAGGAAGCGCTTTCGTCAAATGCAGCCGAAAACTAACACTTTGTGTGTTGGGAGAAAAGCCGAACGCGAATTCTGCCGTGCTCCTACATTAGATGAGCGCCAACGGCCATACCATGATGAATACACCGGTTCTCGTCCGATCACTGAAGTTAAGCATCATCGGGCCCGGCTAGTACTTGGATGGGTGACCGCCTGGGAAACCCGGGTGCTGTTGGCTCCCTTCCTCTTTTTTTTGTTATGTCGCCAGCCCAGTTTTCAAACTACCTTTCTGTTGTGACAAAGATGCTTCCTTAAGCCTTTTAAACTACTGTAATGGTACGAAAATGCAGTAATTAACTCAGTTTGAGGGAGAATGTGCTAACCAAGTTTGCCAAGAAGACTTTGAAAACGACAAAACAGTACGAATCGGCAGGTGATTTCTGAAATACGTCACCGCCTATTGTTGTGTAGGAGTGTAGAGTTCCAAATTTGATTTGTAACCACGAATTTATTCCTTAGTCGTCTCGTCTCGTCTCGTCTCGTCTCGTCCCGCAGACGTTTGTCGTGCTTGCGCTGTCATATGGACCACGACCCGAGCGGCAGCGAGCGGCAGTCGAGCAAAGTCGGGACAAGTCGGGACGGGGACAGGGACAGGGATAGGAATGGTGCGAATGCACTGCAAACTACGCAGACACCTGGTGTGAGGCGAGGCGAGGCGAGGCGAGGAAGCCCACATCGCTACCAGTGGCGCCCTCCAGCACGACACTGCCACACCCCGCACAGGCCCTCCGCTGAACACCAGGGACAAGATGCGTCCTCCGCTAGTGTCGAAGGCTGCACGCGCCCAGCGAATGACAGGGGGTGCAACGAGCAGCAGTGCGTCTCACACACGCGGCGGTGCGCCCGCTAATTCGGCCGTCGCTCTGCTGGGACGCCGGGCGCGCCTCCCCGCGCCGTCCTCGAGGAACTGGCGGTTGCGGAAGGAAGCGCTTTCGTCAAATGCAGCCGAAAACTAACATTTTGTGTGTTGGGAGAAAAGCCGAACGCGAATTCTGCCGTGCTCCTACATTAGATGAGCGCCAACGGCCATACCATGATGAATACACCGGTTCTCGTCCGATCACTGAAGTTAAGCATCATCGGGCCCGGCTAGTACTTGGATGGGTGACCGCCTGGGAAACCCGGGTGCTGTTGGCTCCCTTCCTCTTTTTTTTGTTATGTCGCCAGCCCAGTTTTCAAACTACCTTTCTGTTGTGACAAAGATGCTTCCTTAAGCCTTTTAAACTACTGTAATGGTACGAAAATGCAGTAATTAACTCAGTTTGAGGGAGAATGTGCTAACCAAGTTTGCCAAGAAGACTTTGAAAACGACAAAACAGTACGAATCGGCAGGTGATTTCTGAAATACGTCACCGCCTATTGTTGTGTAGGAGTGTAGAGTTCCAAATTTGATTTGTAACCACGAATTTATTCCTTAGTCGTCTCGTCTCGTCTCGTCTCGTCTCGTCTCGTCCCGCAGACGTTTGTCGTGCTTGCGCTGTCATATGGACCACGACCCGAGCGGCAGCGAGCGGCAGTCGAGCAAAGTCGGGACAAGTCGGGACGGGGACAGGGACAGGGATAGGAATGGTGCGAATGCACTGCAAACTACGCAGACACCTGGTGTGAGGCGAGGCGAGGCGAGGCGAGGAAGCCCACATCGCTACCAGTGGCGCCCTCCAGCACGACACTGCCACACCCCGCACAGGCCCTCCGCTGAACACCAGGGACAAGATGCGTCCTCCGCTAGTGTCGAAGGCTGCACGCGCCCAGCGAATGACAGGGGGTGCAACGAGCAGCAGTGCGTCTCACACACGCGGCGGTGCGCCCGCTAATTCGGCCGTCGCTCTGCTGGGACGCCGGGCGCGCCTCCCCGCGCCGTCCTGGAGGAACTGGCGGTTGCGGAAGGAAGCGCTTTCGTCAAATGCGGCCGAAAACTAACATTTTGTGTGTTGGGAGAAAAGCCGAACGCGAATTCTGCCGTGCTCCTACATTAGACGAGCGCCAACGGCCATACCATGATGAATACACCGGTTCTCGTCCGATCACCGAAGTTAAGCATCATCGGGCCCGGCTAGTACTTGGATGGGTGACCGCCTGGGAAACCCGGGTGCTGTTGGCTCCCTTCCTTTTTTTTTTTTTGTTATGTCGCCAGCCCAATTTTCAAACTACCTTTCTATTGTGACAAAGATGCTTCCTTAAGCCTTTTAAACTACTGTAATGGTACGAAAATGCAGTAATTAACTCAGTTTGAGGGAGAATGTGCTAACCAAGTTTGCCAAGAAGACGTTGAAAACGACAAAACAGTACGAATCGGCAGGTGATTTTTGAAATACGTCACCGCCTATTGTTGTGTAGGAGTGTAGAGTTCCAAATTTGATTTGTAACCACGAATTTATTCCTTAGTCGTCTCGTCTCGTCTCGTCTCGTCTCGTCTCGTCCCGCAGACGTTTGTCGTGCTTGCGCTGTCATATGGACCACGACCCGAGCGGCAGCGAGCGGCAGTCGAGCAAAGTCGGGACAAGTCGGGACGGGGACAGGGACAGGGATAGGAATGGTGCGAATGCACTGCAAACTACGCAGACACCTGGTGTGAGGCGAGGCGAGGCGAGGCGAGGAAGCCCACATCGCTACCAGTGGCGCCCTCCAGCACGACACTGCCACACCCCGCACAGGCCCTCCGCTGAACACCAGGGACAAGATGCGTCCTCCGCTAGTGTCGAAGGCTGCACGCGCCCAGCGAATGACAGGGGGTGCAACGAGCAGCAGTGCGTCTCACACACGCGGCGGTGCGCCCGCTAATTCGGCCGTCGCTCTGCTGGGACGCCGGGCGCGCCTCCCCGCGCCGTCCTCGAGGAACTGGCGGTTGCGGAAGGAAGCGCTTTCGTCAAATGCAGCCGAAAACTAACATTTTGTGTGTTGGGAGAAAAGCCGAACGCGAATTCTGCCGTGCTCCTACATTAGATGAGCGCCAACGGCCATACCATGATGAATACACCGGTTCTCGTCCGATCACTGAAGTTAAGCATCATCGGGCCCGGCTAGTACTTGGATGGGTGACCGCCTGGGAAACCCGGGTGCTGTTGGCTCCCTTCCTCTTTTTTTTGTTATGTCGCCAGCCCAGTTTTCAAACTACCTTTCTGTTGTGACAAAGATGCTTCCTTAAGCCTTTTAAACTACTGTAATGGTACGAAAATGCAGTAATTAACTCAGTTTGAGGGAGAATGTGCTAACCAAGTTTGCCAAGAAGACTTTGAAAACGACAAAACAGTACGAATCGGCAGGTGATTTCTGAAATACGTCACCGCCTATTGTTGTGTAGGAGTGTAGAGTTCCAAATTTGATTTGTAACCACGAATTTATTCCTTAGTCGTCTCGTCTCGTCTCGTCTCGTCTCGTCTCGTCCCGCAGACGTTTGTCGTGCTTGCGCTGTCATATGGACCACGACCCGAGCGGCAGCGAGCGGCAGTCGAGCAAAGTCGGGACAAGTCGGGACGGGGACAGGGACAGGGATAGGAATGGTGCGAATGCACTGCAAACTACGCAGACACCTGGTGTGAGGCGAGGCGAGGCGAGGCGAGGAAGCCCACATCGCTACCAGTGGCGCCCTCCAGCACGACACTGCCACACCCCGCACAGGCCCTCCGCTGAACACCAGGGACAAGATGCGTCCTCCGCTAGTGTCGAAGGCTGCACGCGCCCAGCGAATGACAGGGGGTGCAACGAGCAGCAGTGCGTCTCACACACGCGGCGGTGCGCCCGCTAATTCGGCCGTCGCTCTGCTGGGACGCCGGGCGCGCCTCCCCGCGCCGTCCTGGAGGAACTGGCGGTTGCGGAAGGAAGCGCTTTCGTCAAATGCGGCCGAAAACTAACATTTTGTGTGTTGGGAGAAAAGCCGAACGCGAATTCTGCCGTGCTCCTACATTAGACGAGCGCCAACGGCCATACCATGATGAATACACCTGTTCTCGTCCGATCACCGAAGTTAAGCATCATCGGGCCCGGCTAGTACTTGGATGGGTGACCGCCTGGGAAACCCGGGTGCTGTTGGCTCCCTTTTTTTTTTTTTTTTTGTTATGTCGCCAGCCCAATTTTCAAACTACCTTTCTATTGTGACAAAGATGCTTCCTTAAGCCTTTTAAACTACTGTAATGGTACGAAAATGCAGTAATTAACTCAGTTTGAGGGAGAATGTGCTAACCAAGTTTGCCAAGAAGACTTTGAAAACGACAAAACAGTACGAATCGGCAGGTGATTTTTGAAATACGTCACCGCCTATTGTTGTGTAGGAGTGTAGAGTTCCAAATTTGATTTGTAACCACGAATTTATTCCTTAGTCGTCTCGTCTCGTCTCGTCTCGTCTCGTCTCGTCCCGCAGACGTTTGTCGTGCTTGCGCTGTCATATGGACCACGACCCGAGCGGCAGCGAGCGGCAGTCGAGCAAAGTCGGGACAAGTCGGGACGGGGACAGGGACAGGGATAGGAATGGTGCGAATGCACTGCAAACTACGCAGACACCTGGTGTGAGGCGAGGCGAGGCGAGGAAGCCCACATCGCTACCAGTGGCGCCCTCCAGCACGACACTGCCACACCCCGCACAGGCCCTCCGCTGAACACCAGGGACAAGATGCGTCCTCCGCTAGTGTCGAAGGCTGCACGCGCCCAGCGAATGACAGGGGGTGCAACGAGCAGCAGTGCGTCTCACACACGCGGCGGTGCGCCCGCTAATTCGGCCGTCGCTCTGCTGGGACGCCGGGCGCGCCTCCCCGCGCCGTCCTCGAGGAACTGGCGGTTGCGGAAGGAAGCGCTTTCGTCAAATGCAGCCGAAAACTAACATTTTGTGTGTTGGGAGAAAAGCCGAACGCGAATTCTGCCGTGCTCCTACATTAGATGAGCGCCAACGGCCATACCATGATGAATACACCGGTTCTCGTCCGATCACTGAAGTTAAGCATCATCGGGCCCGGCTAGTACTTGGATGGGTGACCGCCTGGGAAACCCGGGTGCTGTTGGCTCCCTTCCTCTTTTTTTTGTTATGTCGCCAGCCCAGTTTTCAAACTACCTTTCTGTTGTGACAAAGATGCTTCCTTAAGCCTTTTAAACTACTGTAATGGTACGAAAATGCAGTAATTAACTCAGTTTGAGGGAGAATGTGCTAACCAAGTTTGCCAAGAAGACTTTGAAAACGACAAAACAGTACGAATCGGCAGGTGATTTCTGAAATACGTCACCGCCTATTGTTGTGTAGGAGTGTAGAGTTCCAAATTTGATTTGTAACCACGAATTTATTCCTTAGTCGTCTCGTCTCGTCTCGTCTCGTCTCGTCCCGCAGACGTTTGTCGTGCTTGCGCTGTCATATGGACCACGACCCGAGCGGCAGCGAGCGGCAGTCGAGCAAAGTCGGGACAAGTCGGGACGGGGACAGGGACAGGGATAGGAATGGTGCGAATGCACTGCAAACTACGCAGACACCTGGTGTGAGGCGAGGCGAGGCGAGGCGAGGAAGCCCACATCGCTACCAGTGGCGCCCTCCAGCACGACACTGCCACACCCCGCACAGGCCCTCCGCTGAACACCAGGGACAAGATGCGTCCTCCGCT
This sequence comes from Schistocerca cancellata, assembly GCF_023864275.1. Taxonomy (NCBI): domain Eukaryota; kingdom Metazoa; phylum Arthropoda; class Insecta; order Orthoptera; family Acrididae; genus Schistocerca; species Schistocerca cancellata. Next base: position 521,173,988 of record NC_064634.1, on the reverse strand, counting down.
AGTGTCGAAGGCTGCACGCGCCCAGCGAATGACAGGGGGTGCAACGAGCAGCAGTGCGTCTCACACACGCGGCGGTGCGCCCGCTAATTCGGCCGTCGCTCTGCTGGGACGCCGGGCGCGCCTCCCCGCGCCGTCCTCGAGGAACTGGCGGTTGCGGAAGGAAGCGCTTTCGTCAAATGCAGCCGAAAACTAACATTTTGTGTGTTGGGAGAAAAGCCGAACGCGAATTCTGCCGTGCTCCTACATTAGATGAGCGCCAACGGCCATACCATGATGAATACACCGGTTCTCGTCCGATCACTGAAGTTAAGCATCATCGGGCCCGGCTAGTACTTGGATGGGTGACCGCCTGGGAAACCCGGGTGCTGTTGGCTCCCTTCCTCTTTTTTTTGTTATGTCGCCAGCCCAGTTTTCAAACTACCTTTCTGTTGTGACAAAGATGCTTCCTTAAGCCTTTTAAACTACTGTAATGGTACGAAAATGCAGTAATTAACTCAGTTTGAGGGAGAATGTGCTAACCAAGTTTGCCAAGAAGACTTTGAAAACGACAAAACAGTACGAATCGGCAGGTGATTTCTGAAATACGTCACCGCCTATTGTTGTGTAGGAGTGTAGAGTTCCAAATTTGATTTGTAACCACGAATTTATTCCTTAGTCGTCTCGTCTCGTCTCGTCTCGTCTCGTCTCGTCCCGCAGACGTTTGTCGTGCTTGCGCTGTCATATGGACCACGACCCGAGCGGCAGCGAGCGGCAGTCGAGCAAAGTCGGGACAAGTCGGGACGGGGACAGGGACAGGGATAGGAATGGTGCGAATGCACTGCAAACTACGCAGACACCTGGTGTGAGGCGAGGCGAGGCGAGGCGAGGAAGCCCACATCGCTACCAGTGGCGCCCTCCAGCACGACACTGCCACACCCCGCACAGGCCCTCCGCTGAACACCAGGGACAAGATGCGTCCTCCGCTAGTGTCGAAGGCTGCACGCGCCCAGCGAATGACAGGGGGTGCAACGAGCAGCAGTGCGTCTCACACACGCGGCGGTGCGCCCGCTAATTCGGCCGTCGCTCTGCTGGGACGCCGGGCGCGCCTCCCCGCGCCGTCCTCGAGGAACTGGCGGTTGCGGAAGGAAGCGCTTTCGTCAAATGCAGCCGAAAACTAACATTTTGTGTGTTGGGAGAAAAGCCGAACGCGAATTCTGCCGTGCTCCTACATTAGATGAGCGCCAACGGCCATACCATGATGAATACACCGGTTCTCGTCCGATCACTGAAGTTAAGCATCATCGGGCCCGGCTTGTACTTGGATGGGTGACCGCCTGGGAAACCCGGGTGCTGTTGGCTCCCTTCCTCTTTTTTTTGTTATGTCGCCAGCCCAGTTTTCAAACTACCTTTCTGTTGTGACAAAGATGCTTCCTTAAGCCTTTTAAACTACTGTAATGGTACGAAAATGCAGTAATTAACTCAGTTTGAGGGAGAATGTGCTAACCAAGTTTGCCAAGAAGACTTTGAAAACGACAAAACAGTACGAATCGGCAGGTGATTTCTGAAATACGTCACCGCCTATTGTTGTGTAGGAGTGTAGAGTTCCAAATTTGATTTGTAACCACGAATTTATTCCTTAGTCGTCTCGTCTCGTCTCGTCTCGTCTCGTCCCGCAGACGTTTGTCGTGCTTGCGCTGTCATATGGACCACGACCCGAGCGGCAGCGAGCGGCAGTCGAGCAAAGTCGGGACAAGTCGGGACGGGGACAGGGACAGGGATAGGAATGGTGCGAATGCACTGCAAACTACGCAGACACCTGGTGTGAGGCGAGGCGAGGCGAGGCGAGGAAGCCCACATCGCTACCAGTGGCGCCCTCCAGCACGACACTGCCACACCCCGCACAGGCCCTCCGCTGAACACCAGGGACAAGATGCGTCCTCCGCTAGTGTCGAAGGCTGCACGCGCCCAGCGAATGACAGGGGGTGCAACGAGCAGCAGTGCGTCTCACACACGCGGCGGTGCGCCCGCTAATTCGGCCGTCGCTCTGCTGGGACGCCGGGCGCGCCTCCCCGCGCCGTCCTGGAGGAACTGGCGGTTGCGGAAGGAAGCGCTTTCGTCAAATGCGGCCGAAAACTAACATTTTGTGTGTTGGGAGAAAAGCCGAACGCGAATTCTGCCGTGCTCCTATATTAGACGAGCGCCAACGGCCATACCATGATGAATACACCGGTTCTCGTCCGATCACCGAAGTTAAGCATCATCGGGCCCGGCTAGTAATGGATGGGTGACCGCCTGGGAAACCCGGGTGCTGTTGGCTCCCTTCCTTTTTTTTTTTTTGTTATGTCGCCAGCCCAATTTTCAAACTACCTTTCTATTGTGACAAAGATGCTTCCTTAAGCCTTTTAAACTACTGTAATGGTACGAAAATGCAGTAATTAACTCAGTTTGAGGGAGAATGTGCTAACCAAGTTTGCCAAGAAGACTTTGAAAACGACAAAACAGTACGAATCGGCAGGTGATTTCTGAAATACGTCACCGCCTATTGTTGTGTAGGAGTGTAGAGTTCCAAATTTGATTTGTAACCACGAATTTATTCCTTAGTCGTCTCGTCTCGTCTCGTCTCGTCTCGTCTCGTCCCGCAGACGTTTGTCGTGCTTGCGCTGTCATATGGACCACGACCCGAGCGGCAGCGAGCGGCAGTCGAGCAAAGTCGGGACAAGTCGGGACGGGGACAGGGACAGGGATAGGAATGGTGCGAATGCACTGCAAACTACGCAGACACCTGGTGTGAGGCGAGGCGAGGCGAGGCGAGGAAGCCCACATCGCTACCAGTGGCGCCCTCCAGCACGACACTGCCACACCCCGCACAGGCCCTCCGCTGAACACCAGGGACAAGATGCGTCCTCCGCTAGTGTCGAAGGCTGCACGCGCCCAGCGAATGACAGGGGGTGCAACGAGCAGCAGTGCGTCTCACACACGCGGCGGTGCGCCCGCTAATTCGGCCGTCGCTCTGCTGGGACGCCGGGCGCGCCTCCCCGCGCCGTCCTCGAGGAACTGGCGGTTGCGGAAGGAAGCGCTTTCGTCAAATGCAGCCGAAAACTAACATTTTGTGTGTTGGGAGAAAAGCCGAACGCGAATTCTGCCGTGCTCCTACATTAGATGAGCGCCAACGGCCTTACCATGATGAATACACCGGTTCTCGTCCGATCACTGAAGTTAAGCATCATCGGGCCCGGCTAGTACTTGGATGGGTGACCGCCTGGGAAACCCGGGTGCTGTTGGCTCCCTTCCTCTTTTTTTTGTTATGTCGCCAGCCCAGTTTTCAAACTACCTTTCTGTTGTGACAAAGATGCTTCCTTAAGCCTTTTAAACTACTGTAATGGTACGAAAATGCAGTAATTAACTCAGTTTGAGGGAGAATGTGCTAACCAAGTTTGCCAAGAAGACTTTGAAAACGACAAAACAGTACGAATCGGCAGGTGATTTTTGAAATACGTCACCGCCTATTGTTGTGTAGGAGTGTAGAGTTCCAAATTTGATTTGTAACCACGAATTTATTCCTTAGTCGTCTCGTCTCGTCTCGTCTCGTCTCGTCTCGTCCCGCAGACGTTTGTCGTGCTTGCGCTGTCATATGGACCACGACCCGAGCGGCAGCGAGCGGCAGTCGAGCAAAGTCGGGACAAGTCGGGACGGGGACAGGGACAGGGATAGGAATGGTGCGAATGCACTGCAAACTACGCAGACACCTGGTGTGAGGCGAGGCGAGGCGAGGAAGCCCACATCGCTACCAGTGGCGCCCTCCAGCACGACACTGCCACACCCCGCACAGGCCCTCCGCTGAACACCAGGGACAAGATGCGTCCTCCGCTAGTGTCGAAGGCTGCACGCGCCCAGCGAATGACAGGGGGTGCAACGAGCAGCAGTGCGTCTCACACACGCGGCGGTGCGCCCGCTAATTCGGCCGTCGCTCTGCTGGGACGCCGGGCGCGCCTCCCCGCGCCGTCCTCGAGGAACTGGCGGTTGCGGAAGGAAGCGCTTTCGTCAAATGCAGCCGAAAACTAACATTTTGTGTGTTGGGAGAAAAGCCGAACGCGAATTCTGCCGTGCTCCTACATTAAATGAGCGCCAACGGCCATACCATGATGAATACACCGGTTCTCGTCCGATCACTGAAGTTAAGCATCATCGGGCCCGGCTAGTACTTGGATGGGTGACCGCCTGGGAAACCCGGGTGCTGTTGGCTCCCTTCCTCTTTTTTTTGTTATGTCGCCAGCCCAGTTTTCAAACTACCTTTCTGTTGTGACAAAGATGCTTCCTTAAGCCTTTTAAACTACTGTAATGGTACGAAAATGCAGTAATTAACTCAGTTTGAGGGAGAATGTGCTAACCAAGTTTGCCAAGAAGACTTTGAAAACGACAAAACAGTACGAATCGGCAGGTGATTTCTGAAATACGTCACCGCCTATTGTTGTGTAGGAGTGTAGAGTTCCAAATTTGATTTGTAACCACGAATTTATTCCTTAGTCGTCTCGTCTCGTCTCGTCTCGTCTCGTCTCGTCCCGCAGACGTTTGTCGTGCTTGCGCTGTCATATGGACCACGACCCGAGCGGCAGCGAGCGGCAGTCGAGCAAAGTCGGGACAAGTCGGGACGGGGACAGGGACAGGGATAGGAATGGTGCGAATGCACTGCAAACTACGCAGACACCTGGTGTGAGGCGAGGCGAGGCGAGGAAGCCCACATCGCTACCAGTGGCGCCCTCCAGCACGACACTGCCACACCCCGCACAGGCCCTCCGCTGAACACCAGGGACAAGATGCGTCCTCCGCTAGTGTCGAAGGCTGCACGCGCCCAGCGAATGACAGGGGGTGCAACGAGCAGCAGTGCGTCTCACACACGCGGCGGTGCGCCCGCTAATTCGGCCGTCGCTCTGCTGGGACGCCGGGCGCGCCTCCCCGCGCCGTCCTCGAGGAACTGGCGGTTGCGGAAGGAAGCGCTTTCGTCAAATGCAGCCGAAAACTAACATTTTGTGTGTTGGGAGAAAAGCCGAACGCGAATTCTGCCGTGCTCCTACATTAGATGAGCGCCAACGGCCATACCATGATGAATACACCGGTTCTCGTCCGATCACTGAAGTTAAGCATCATCGGGCCCGGCTAGTACTTGGATGGGTGACCGCCTGGGAAACCCGGGTGCTGTTGGCTCCCTTCCTCTTTTTTTTGTTATGTCGCCAGCCCAGTTTTCAAACTACCTTTCTGTTGTGACAAAGATGCTTCCTTAAGCCTTTTAAACTACTGTAATGGTACGAAAATGCAGTAATTAACTCAGTTTGAGGGAGAATGTGCTAACCAAGTTTGCCAAGAAGACTTTGAAAACGACAAAACAGTACGAATCGGCAGGTGATTTCTGAAATACGTCACCGCCTATTGTTGTGTAGGAGTGTAGAGTTCCAAATTTGATTTGTAACCACGAATTTATTCCTTAGTCGTCTCGTCTCGTCTCGTCTCGTCTCGTCTCGTCCCGCAGACGTTTGTCGTGCTTGCGCTGTCATATGGACCACGACCCGAGCGGCAGCGAGCGGCAGTCGAGCAAAGTCGGGACAAGTCGGGACGGGGACAGGGACAGGGATAGGAATGGTGCGAATGCACTGCAAACTACGCAGACACCTGGTGTGAGGCGAGGCGAGGCGAGGCGAGGAAGCCCACATCGCTACCAGTGGCGCCCTCCAGCACGACACTGCCACACCCCGCACAGGCCCTCCGCTGAACACCAGGGACAAGATGCGTCCTCCGCTAGTGTCGAAGGCTGCACGCGCCCAGCGAATGACAGGGGGTGCAACGAGCAGCAGTGCGTCTCACACACGCGGCGGTGCGCCCGCTAATTCGGCCGTCGCTCTGCTGGGACGCCGGGCGCGCCTCCCCGCGCCGTCCTCGAGGAACTGGCGGTTGCGGAAGGAAGCGCTTTCGTCAAATGCAGCCGAAAACTAACATTTTGTGTGTTGGGAGAAAAGCCGAACGCGAATTCTGCCGTGCTCCTACATTAGATGAGCGCCAACGGCCATACCATGATGAATACACCGGTTCTCGTCCGATCACTGAAGTTAAGCATCATCGGGCCCGGCTAGTACTTGGATGGGTGACCGCCTGGGAAACCCGGGTGCTGTTGGCTCCCTTCCTCTTTTTTTTGTTATGTCGCCAGCCCAATTTTCAAACTACCTTTCTGTTGTGACAAAGATGCTTCCTTAAGCCTTTTAAACTACTGTAATGGTACGAAAATGCAGTAATTAACTCAGTTTGAGGGAGAATGTGCTAACCAAGTTTGCCAAGAAGACTTTGAAAACGACAAAACAGTACGAATCGGCAGGTGATTTTTGAAATACGTCACCGCCTATTGTTGTGTAGGAGTGTAGAGTTCCAAATTTGATTTGTAACCACGAATTTATTCCTTAGTCGTCTCGTCTCGTCTCGTCTCGTCTCGTCTCGTCCCGCAGACGTTTGTCGTGCTTGCGCTGTCATATGGACCACGACCCGAGCGGCAGCGAGCGGCAGTCGAGCAAAGTCGGGACAAGTCGGGACGGGGACAGGGACAGGGATAGGAATGGTGCGAATGCACTGCAAACTACGCAGACACCTGGTGTGAGGCGAGGCGAGGCGAGGAAGCCCACATCGCTACCAGTGGCGCCCTCCAGCACGACACTGCCACACCCCGCACAGGCCCTCCGCTGAACACCAGGGACAAGATGCGTCCTCCGCTAGTGTCGAAGGCTGCACGCGCCCAGCGAATGACAGGGGGTGCAACGAGCAGCAGTGCGTCTCACACACGCGGCGGTGCGCCCGCTAATTCGGCCGTCGCTCTGCTGGGACGCCGGGCGCGCCTCCCCGCGCCGTCCTCGAGGAACTGGCGGTTGCGGAAGGAAGCGCTTTCGTCAAATGCAGCCGAAAACTAACATTTTGTGTGTTGGGAGAAAAGCCGAACGCGAATTCTGCCGTGCTCCTACATTAGATGAGCGCCAACGGCCATACCATGATGAATACACCGGTTCTCGTCCGATCACTGAAGTTAAGCATCATCGGGCCCGGCTAGTACTTGGATGGGTGACCGCCTGGGAAACCCGGGTGCTGTTGGCTCCCTTCCTCTTTTTTTTGTTATGTCGCCAGCCCAGTTTTCAAACTACCTTTCTGTTGTGACAAAGATGCTTCCTTAAGCCTTTTAAACTACTGTAATGGTACGAAAATGCAGTAATTAACTCAGTTTGAGGGAGAATGTGCTAACCAAGTTTGCCAAGAAGACTTTGAAAACGACAAAACAGTACGAATCGGCAGGTGATTTCTGAAATACGTCACCGCCTATTGTTGTGTAGGAGTGTAGAGTTCCAAATTTGATTTGTAACCACGAATTTATTCCTTAGTCGTCTCGTCTCGTCTCGTCTCGTCTCGTCTCGTCCCGCAGACGTTTGTCGTGCTTGCGCTGTCATATGGACCACGACCCGAGCGGCAGCGAGCGGCAGTCGAGCAAAGTCGGGACAAGTCGGGACGGGGACAGGGACAGGGATAGGAATGGTGCGAATGCACTGCAAACTACGCAGACACCTGGTGTGAGGCGAGGCGAGGCGAGGAAGCCCACATCGCTACCAGTGGCGCCCTCCAGCACGACACTGCCACACCCCGCACAGGCCCTCCGCTGAACACCAGGGACAAGATGCGTCCTCCGCTAGTGTCGAAGGCTGCACGCGCCCAGCGAATGACAGGGGGTGCAACGAGCAGCAGTGCGTCTCACACACGCGGCGGTGCGCCCGCTAATTCGGCCGTCGCTCTGCTGGGACGCCGGGCGCGCCTCCCCGCGCCGTCCTCGAGGAACTGGCGGTTGCGGAAGGAAGCGCTTTCGTCAAATGCAGCCGAAAACTAACATTTTGTGTGTTGGGAGAAAAGCCGAACGCGAATTCTGCCGTGCTCCTACATTAGATGAGCGCCAACGGCCATACCATGATGAATACACCGGTTCTCGTCCGATCACTGAAGTTAAGCATCATCGGGCCCGGCTAGTACTTGGATGGGTGACCGCCTGGGAAACCCGGGTGCTGTTGGCTCCCTTCCTCTTTTTTTTGTTATGTCGCCAGCCCAATTTTCAAACTACCTTTCTGTTGTGACAAAGATGCTTCCTTAAGCCTTTTAAACTACTGTAATGGTACGAAAATGCAGTAATTAACTCAGTTTGAGGGAGAATGTGCTAACCAAGTTTGCCAAGAAGACTTTGAAAACGACAAAACAGTACGAATCGGCAGGTGATTTTTGAAATACGTCACCGCCTATTGTTGTGTAGGAGTGTAGAGTTCCAAATTTGATTTGTAACCACGAATTTATTCCTTAGTCGTCTCGTCTCGTCTCGTCTCGTCTCGTCTCGTCCCGCAGACGTTTGTCGTGCTTGCGCTGTCATATGGACCACGACCCGAGCGGCAGCGAGCGGCAGTCGAGCAAAGTCGGGACAAGTCGGGACGGGGACAGGGACAGGGATAGGAATGGTGCGAATGCACTGCAAACTACGCAGACACCTGGTGTGAGGCGAGGCGAGGCGAGGCGAGGAAGCCCACATCGCTACCAGTGGCGCCCTCCAGCACGACACTGCCACACCCCGCACAGGCCCTCCGCTGAACACCAGGGACAAGATGCGTCCTCCGCTAGTGTCGAAGGCTGCACGCGCCCAGCGAATGACAGGGGGTGCAACGAGCAGCAGTGCGTCTCACACACGCGGCGGTGCGCCCGCTAATTCGGCCGTCGCTCTGCTGGGACGCCGGGCGCGCCTCCCCGCGCCGTCCTCGAGGAACTGGCGGTTGCGGAAGGAAGCGCTTTCGTCAAATGCAGCCGAAAACTAACATTTTGTGTGTTGGGAGAAAAGCCGAACGCGAATTCTGCCGTGCTCCTACATTAGATGAGCGCCAACGGCCATACCATGATGAATACACCGGTTCTCGTCCGATCACTGAAGTTAAGCATCATCGGGCCCGGCTAGTACTTGGATGGGTGACCGCCTGGGAAACCCGGGTGCTGTTGGCTCCCTTCCTCTTTTTTTTGTTATGTCGCCAGCCCAGTTTTCAAACTACCTTTCTGTTGTGACAAAGATGCTTCCTTAAGCCTTTTAAACTACTGTAATGGTACGAAAATGCAGTAATTAACTCAGTTTGAGGGAGAATGTGCTAACCAAGTTTGCCAAGAAGACTTTGAAAACGACAAAACAGTACGAATCGGCAGGTGATTTCTGAAATACGTCACCGCCTATTGTTGTGTAGGAGTGTAGAGTTCCAAATTTGATTTGTAACCACGAATTTATTCCTTAGTCGTCTCGTCTCGTCTCGTCTCGTCTCGTCTCGTCCCGCAGACGTTTGTCGTGCTTGCGCTGTCATATGGACCACGACCCGAGCGGCAGCGAGCGGCAGTCGAGCAAAGTCGGGACAAGTCGGGACGGGGACAGGGACAGGGATAGGAATGGTGCGAATGCACTGCAAACTACGCAGACACCTGGTGTGAGGCGAGGCGAGGCGAGGCGAGGAAGCCCACATCGCTACCAGTGGCGCCCTCCAGCACGACACTGCCACACCCCGCACAGGCCCTCCGCTGAACACCAGGGACAAGATGCGTCCTCCGCTAGTGTCGAAGGCTGCACGCGCCCAGCGAATGACAGGGGGTGCAACGAGCAGCAGTGCGTCTCACACACGCGGCGGTGCGCCCGCTAATTCGGCCGTCGCTCTGCTGGGACGCCGGGCGCGCCTCCCCGCGCCGTCCTCGAGGAACTGGCGGTTGCGGAAGGAAGCGCTTTCGTCAAATGCAGCCGAAAACTAACATTTTGTGTGTTGGGAGAAAAGCCGAACGCGAATTCTGCCGTGCTCCTACATTAGATGAGCGCCAACGGCCATACCATGATGAATACACCGGTTCTCGTCCGATCACTGAAGTTAAGCATCATCGGGCCCGGCTAGTACTTGGATGGGTGACCGCCTGGGAAACCCGGGTGCTGTTGGCTCCCTTCCTCTTTTTTTTGTTATGTCGCCAGCCCAGTTTTCAAACTACCTTTCTGTTGTGACAAAGATGCTTCCTTAAGCCTTTTAAACTACTGTAATGGTACGAAAATGCAGTAATTAACTCAGTTTGAGGGAGAATGTGCTAACCAAGTTTGCCAAGAAGACTTTGAAAATGACAAAACAGTACGAATCGGCAGGTGATTTTTGAAATACGTCACCGCCTATTGTTGTGTAGGAGTGTAGAGTTCCAAATTTGATTTGTAACCACGAATTTATTCCTTAGTCGTCTCGTCTCGTCTCGTCTCGTCTCGTCTCGTCCCGCAGACGTTTGTCGTGCTTGCGCTGTCATATGGACCACGACCCGAGCGGCAGCGAGCGGCAGTCGAGCAAAGTCGGGACAAGTCGGGACGGGGACAGGGACAGGGATAGGAATGGTGCGAATGCACTGCAAACTACGCAGACACCTGGTGTGAGGCGAGGCGAGGCGAGGCGAGGAAGCCCACATCGCTACCAGTGGCGCCCTCCAGCACGACACTGCCACACCCCGCACAGGCCCTCCGCTGAACACCAGGGACAAGATGCGTCCTCCGCTAGTGTCGAAGGCTGCACGCGCCCAGCGAATGACAGGGGGTGCAACGAGCAGCAGTGCGTCTCACACACGCGGCGGTGCGCCCGCTAATTCGGCCGTCGCTCTGCTGGGACGCCGGGCGCGCCTCCCCGCGCCGTCCTCGAGGAACTGGCGGTTGCGGAAGGAAGCGCTTTCGTCAAATGCAGCCGAAAACTAACATTTTGTGTGTTGGGAGAAAAGCCGAACGCGAATTCTGCCGTGCTCCTACATTAGATGAGCGCCAACGGCCTTACCATGATGAATACACCGGTTCTCGTCCGATCACTGAAGTTAAGCATCATCGGGCCCGGCTAGTACTTGGATGGGTGACCGCCTGGGAAACCCGGGTGCTGTTGGCTCCCTTCCTCTTTTTTTTGTTATGTCGCCAGCCCAGTTTTCAAACTACCTTTCTGTTGTGACAAAGATGCTTCCTTAAGCCTTTTAAACTACTGTAATGGTACGAAAATGCAGTAATTAACTCAGTTTGAGGGAGAATGTGCTAACCAAGTTTGCCAAGAAGACTTTGAAAACGACAAAACAGTACGAATCGGCAGGTGATTTTTGAAATACGTCACCGCCTATTGTTGTGTAGGAGTGTAGAGTTCCAAATTTGATTTGTAACCACGAATTTATTCCTTAGTCGTCTCGTCTCGTCTCGTCTCGTCTCGTCTCGTCCCGCAGACGTTTGTCGTGCTTGCGCTGTCATATGGACCACGACCCGAGCGGCAGCGAGCGGCAGTCGAGCAAAGTCGGGACAAGTCGGGACGGGGACAGGGACAGGGATAGGAATGGTGCGAATGCACTGCAAACTACGCAGACACCTGGTGTGAGGCGAGGCGAGGCGAGGAAGCCCACATCGCTACCAGTGGCGCCCTCCAGCACGACACTGCCACACCCCGCACAGGCCCTCCGCTGAACACCAGGGACAAGATGCGTCCTCCGCTAGTGTCGAAGGCTGCACGCGCCCAGCGAATGACAGGGGGTGCAACGAGCAGCAGTGCGTCTCACACACGCGGCGGTGCGCCCGCTAATTCGGCCGTCGCTCTGCTGGGACGCCGGGCGCGCCTCCCCGCGCCGTCCTCGAGGAACTGGCGGTTGCGGAAGGAAGCGCTTTCGTCAAATGCAGCCGAAAACTAACATTTTGTGTGTTGGGAGAAAAGCCGAACGCGAATTCTGCCGTGCTCCTACATTAAATGAGCGCCAACGGCCATACCATGATGAATACACCGGTTCTCGTCCGATCACTGAAGTTAAGCATCATCGGGCCCGGCTAGTACTTGGATGGGTGACCGCCTGGGAAACCCGGGTGCTGTTGGCTCCCTTCCTCTTTTTTTTGTTATGTCGCCAGCCCAGTTTTCAAACTACCTTTCTGTTGTGACAAAGATGCTTCCTTAAGCCTTTTAAACTACTGTAATGGTACGAAAATGCAGTAATTAACTCAGTTTGAGGGAGAATGTGCTAACCAAGTTTGCCAAGAAGACTTTGAAAACGACAAAACAGTACGAATCGGCAGGTGATTTCTGAAATACGTCACCGCCTATTGTTGTGTAGGAGTGTAGAGTTCCAAATTTGATTTGTAACCACGAATTTATTCCTTAGTCGTCTCGTCTCGTCTCGTCTCGTCTCGTCCCGCAGACGTTTGTCGTGCTTGCGCTGTCATATGGACCACGACCCGAGCGGCAGCGAGCGGCAGTCGAGCAAAGTCGGGACAAGTCGGGACGGGGACAGGGACAGGGATAGGAATGGTGCGAATGCACTGCAAACTACGCAGACACCTGGTGTGAGGCGAGGCGAGGCGAGGAAGCCCACATCGCTACCAGTGGCGCCCTCCAGCACGACACTGCCACACCCCGCACAGGCCCTCCGCTGAACACCAGGGACAAGATGCGTCCTCCGCTAGTGTCGAAGGCTGCACGCGCCCAGCGAATGACAGGGGGTGCAACGAGCAGCAGTGCGTCTCACACACGCGGCGGTGCGCCCGCTAATTCGGCCGTCGCTCTGCTGGGACGCCGGGCGCGCCTCCCCGCGCCGTCCTCGAGGAACTGGCGGTTGCGGAAGGAAGCGCTTTCGTCAAATGCAGCCGAAAACTAACATTTTGTGTGTTGGGAGAAAAGCCGAACGCGAATTCTGCCGTGCTCCTACATTAGATGAGCGCCAACGGCCATACCATGATGAATACACCGGTTCTCGTCCGATCACTGAAGTTAAGCATCATCGGGCCCGGCTAGTACTTGGATGGGTGACCGCCTGGGAAACCCGGGTGCTGTTGGCTCCCTTCCTCTTTTTTTTGTTATGTCGCCAGCCCAGTTCAAACTACCTTTCTGTTGTGACAAAGATGCTTCCTTAAGCCTTTTAAACTACTGTAATGGTACGAAAATGCAGTAATTAACTCAGTTTGAGGGAGAATGTGCTAACCAAGTTTGCCAAGAAGACTTTGAAAACGACAAAACAGTACGAATCGGCAGGTGATTTCTGAAATACGTCACCGCCTATTGTTGTGTAGGAGTGTAGAGTTCCAAATTTGATTTGTAACCACGAATTTATTCCTTAGTCGTCTCGTCTCGTCTCGTCTCGTCTCGTCCCGCAGACGTTTGTCGTGCTTGCGCTGTCATATGGACCACGACCCGAGCGGCAGCGAGCGGCAGTCGAGCAAAGTCGGGACAAGTCGGGACGGGGACAGGGACAGGGATAGGAATGGTGCGAATGCACTGCAAACTACGCAGACACCTGGTGTGAGGCGAGGCGAGGCGAGGAAGCCCACATCGCTACCAGTGGCGCCCTCCAGCACGACACTGCCACACCCCGCACAGGCCCTCCGCTGAACACCAGGGACAAGATGCGTCCTCCGCTAGTGTCGAAGGCTGCACGCGCCCAGCGAATGACAGGGGGTGCAACGAGCAGCAGTGCGTCTCACACACGCGGCGGTGCGCCCGCTAATTCGGCCGTCGCTCTGCTGGGACGCCGGGCGCGCCTCCCCGCGCCGTCCTCGAGGAACTGGCGGTTGCGGAAGGAAGCGCTTTCGTCAAATGCAGCCGAAAACTAACATTTTGTGTGTTGGGAGAAAAGCCGAACGCGAATTCTGCCGTGCTCCTACATTAGATGAGCGCCAACGGCCATACCATGATGAATACACCGGTTCTCGTCCGATCACTGAAGTTAAGCATCATCGGGCCCGGCTAGTACTTGGATGGGTGACCGCCTGGGAAACCCGGGTGCTGTTGGCTCCCTTCCTCTTTTTTTTGTTATGTCGCCAGCCCAGTTTTCAAACTACCTTTCTGTTGTGACAAAGATGCTTCCTTAAGCCTTTTAAACTACTGTAATGGTACGAAAATGCAGTAATTAACTCAGTTTGAGGGAGAATGTGCTAACCAAGTTTGCCAAGAAGACTTTGAAAACGACAAAACAGTACGAATCGGCAGGTGATTTCTGAAATACGTCACCGCCTATTGTTGTGTAGGAGTGTAGAGTTCCAAATTTGATTTGTAACCACGAATTTATTCCTTAGTCGTCTCGTCTCGTCTCGTCTCGTCTCGTCTCGTCCCGCAGACGTTTGTCGTGCTTGCGCTGTCATATGGACCACGACCCGAGCGGCAGCGAGCGGCAGTCGAGCAAAGTCGGGACAAGTCGGGACGGGGGACAGGGACAGGGGATAGGAATGGTGCGAATGCACTGCAAACTACGCAGACACCTGGTGTGAGGCGAGGCGAGGCGAGGCGAGGAAGCCCACATCGCTACCAGTGGCGCCCTCCAGCACGACACTGCCACACCCCGCACAGGCCCTCCGCTGAACACCAGGGACAAGATGCGTCCTCCGCTAGTGTCGAAGGCTGCACGCGCCCAGCGAATGACAGGGGGTGCAACGAGCAGCAGTGCGTCTCACACACGCGGCGGTGCGCCCGCTAATTCGGCCGTCGCTCTGCTGGGACGCCGGGCGCGCCTCCCCGCGCCGTCCTCGAGGAACTGGCGGTTGCGGAAGGAAGCGCTTTCGTCAAATGCAGCCGAAAACTAACATTTTGTGTGTTGGGAGAAAAGCCGAACGCGAATTCTGCCGTGCTCCTACATTAGATGAGCGCCAACGGCCATACCATGATGAATACACCGGTTCTCGTCCGATCACTGAAGTTAAGCATCATCGGGCCCGGCTAGTACTTGGATGGGTGACCGCCTGGGAAACCCGGGTGCTGTTGGCTCCCTTCCTCTTTTTTTTGTTATGTCGCCAGCCCAGTTTTCAAACTACCTTTCTGTTGTGACAAAGATGCTTCCTTAAGCCTTTTAAACTACTGTAATGGTACGAAAATGCAGTAATTAACTCAGTTTGAGGGAGAATGTGCTAACCAAGTTTGCCAAGAAGACTTTGAAAACGACAAAACAGTACGAATCGGCAGGTGATTTCTGAAATACGTCACCGCCTATTGTTGTGTAGGAGTGTAGAGTTCCAAATTTGATTTGTAACCACGAATTTATTCCTTAGTCGTCTCGTCTCGTCTCGTCTCGTCTCGTCTCGTCCCGCAGACGTTTGTCGTGCTTGCGCTGTCATATGGACCACGACCCGAGCGGCAGCGAGCGGCAGTCGAGCAAAGTCGGGACAAGTCGGGACGGGGACAGGGACAGGGATAGGAATGGTGCGAATGCACTGCAAACTACGCAGACACCTGGTGTGAGGCGAGGCGAGGCGAGGCGAGGAAGCCCACATCGCTACCAGTGGCGCCCTCCAGCACGACACTGCCACACCCCGCACAGGCCCTCCGCTGAACACCAGGGACAAGATGCGTCCTCCGCTAGTGTCGAAGGCTGCACGCGCCCAGCGAATGACAGGGGGTGCAACGAGCAGCAGTGCGTCTCACACACGCGGCGGTGCGCCCGCTAATTCGGCCGTCGCTCTGCTGGGACGCCGGGCGCGCCTCCCCGCGCCGTCCTGGAGGAACTGGCGGTTGCGGAAGGAAGCGCTTTCGTCAAATGCGGCCGAAAACTAACATTTTGTGTGTTGGGAGAAAAGCCGAACGCGAATTCTGCCGTGCTCCTACATTAGACGAGCGCCAACGGCCATACCATGATGAATACACCGGTTCTCGTCCGATCACCGAAGTTAAGCATCATCGGGCCCGGCTAGTACTTGGATGGGTGACCGCCTGGGAAACCCGGGTGCTGTTGGCTCCCTTCCTCTTTTTTTTGTTATGTCGCCAGCCCAGTTTTCAAACTACCTTTCTGTTGTGACAAAGATGCTTCCTTAAGCCTTTTAAACTACTGTAATGGTACGAAAATGCAGTAATTAACTCAGTTTGAGGGAGAATGTGCTAACCAAGTTTGCCAAGAAGACTTTGAAAACGACAAAACAGTACGAATCGGCAGGTGATTTCTGAAATACGTCACCGCCTATTGTTGTGTAGGAGTTTAGAGTTCCGAATTTGATTTGTAACCACGAATTTATTCCTTAGTCGTCTCGTCTCGTCTCGTCTCGTCTCGTCCCGCAGACGTTTGTCGTGCTTGCGCTGTCATATGGACCACGACCCGAGCGGCAGCGAGCGGCAGTCGAGCAAAGTCGGGACAAGTCGGGACGGGGACAGGGACAGGGATAGGAATGGTGCGAATGCACTGCAAACTACGCAGACACCTGGTGTGAGGCGAGGCGAGGCGAGGCGAGGAAGCCCACATCGCTACCAGTGGCGCCCTCCAGCACGACACTGCCACACCCCGCACAGGCCCTCCGCTGAACACCAGGGACAAGATGCGTCCTCCGCTAGTGTCGAAGGCTGCACGCGCCCAGCGAATGACAGGGGGTGCAACGAGCAGCAGTGCGTCTCACACACGCGGCGGTGCGCCCGCTAATTCGGCCGTCGCTCTGCTGGGACGCCGGGCGCGCCTCCCCGCGCCGTCCTCGAGGAACTGGCGGTTGCGGAAGGAAGCGCTTTCGTCAAATGCAGCCGAAAACTAACATTTTGTGTGTTGGGAGAAAAGCCGAACGCGAATTCTGCCGTGCTCCTACATTAGATGAGCGCCAACGGCCATACCATGATGAATACACCGGTTCTCGTCCGATCACTGAAGTTAAGCATCATCGGGCCCGGCTAGTACTTGGATGGGTGACCGCCTGGGAAACCCGGGTGCTGTTGGCTCCCTTCCTCTTTTTTTTGTTATGTCGCCAGCCCAGTTTTCAAACTACCTTTCTGTTGTGACAAAGATGCTTCCTTAAGCCTTTTAAACTACTGTAATGGTACGAAAATGCAGTAATTAACTCAGTTTGAGGGAGAATGTGCTAACCAAGTTTGCCAAGAAGACTTTGAAAACGACAAAACAGTACGAATCGGCAGGTGATTTCTGAAATACGTCACCGCCTATTGTTGTGTAGGAGTGTAGAGTTCCAAATTTGATTTGTAACCACGAATTTATTCCTTAGTCGTCTCGTCTCGTCTCGTCTCGTCTCGTCCCGCAGACGTTTGTCGTGCTTGCGCTGTCATATGGACCACGACCCGAGCGGCAGCGAGCGGCAGTCGAGCAAAGTCGGGACA
This sequence comes from Schistocerca cancellata, assembly GCF_023864275.1. Classification (NCBI taxonomy): domain Eukaryota; kingdom Metazoa; phylum Arthropoda; class Insecta; order Orthoptera; family Acrididae; genus Schistocerca; species Schistocerca cancellata. Next base: position 521,156,886 of record NC_064634.1, on the reverse strand, counting down.
AGTCGGGACGGGGACAGGGACAGGGATAGGAATGGTGCGAATGCACTGCAAACTACGCAGACACCTGGTGTGAGGCGAGGCGAGGCGAGGCGAGGAAGCCCACATCGCTACCAGTGGCGCCCTCCAGCACGACACTGCCACACCCCGCACAGGCCCTCCGCTGAACACCAGGGACAAGATGCGTCCTCCGCTAGTGTCGAAGGCTGCACGCGCCCAGCCGGACGTGTGTTAGGCTCGTGCCTGCTGACACCTTCGTGTGCTGCAGGCGGTGTCTTCGTCGCGTGTTTGGTGCTGCGCCTCGCAGCGTTCTCTCTTCTCTACTAGTTCCTGTAAGTTTATTGACGCTTTATTATGAATCGTGCTAACTCCGTACAGTGTGTTTTTGATAGGAACGCGGCTAGACCGTCGCCTTTTGATGTACACGAATGGGTATTTTCCGAATTGCGTATTCCCGAATCTGATTTGATCGGTATCCAGCTTGACTTTATTCAAAACTCTGTATTTTTGAAACTTCCGACCGCGGATTTTGTAGACAAGCTTGTTACCGAAAGTGGTGGAGTTAAGAAGTTTAAGCACGTGGACGGTGCTTTGTCTGATGTTTTGATTCTGCCGGCAGGCTTCGGCATTCGAAATGTGAAAGTTTATAATGTTCCGTTCGAATGCCCAAATGAGGCCATTGCTCGTAAACTCGGAGAATTTGGCACCGTGCTTAGTGTGGAGAATGATGTGTGGCCTGCAGGATTTAGGTACCGGGTTCTGAGTGGTGTTCGGACGGTCCGTGTAGATTTGAAGAAACATATACCGTCGTATTTGCTCATTGCTGGCACGCGCGCTTTCCTCAGCTATAGTGGGCAGCCGCAGACGTGCTCCGTGTGTGGCAAAACAGATCATTTGCGACAAACCTGCACTTTACGCAGGCCGGCTCAGCTGCCGCGCGAAGCTGCTGATACCTCCACGTATGCGGGCGCGTTGGTTGGACCCCCCTCGATCACCCCGCCCGACCGACCGGTTTCTGCCGCTCCTGCAGCTGAGGCTCCTGTGTCTGACAATGTGACTCCGCCCACAGTTGTCGTTCCCCCGGTTGTGTCAGAACAAAGTTTACCTGCCGATCACACCCCTCGCGAGGTCCGTATTGCTGATTTGCCAGCCGTCAGTGTTTCGGACGTGCCCGTTCCGGAGACTTCTGAAATGTTGGTCGCGTCACCACGGCCGATTTCAGTCCCCGCCCCGCCGACAGACAAGCGGAAATTGCCGTCACAGCCGGGCCCGTCCACCGCCGGCGAGGCGGATGCTAGCGGTGCCGAAAGTGAGGTGTCCCAAGCTTCCACTCAGTCCGCCCCTGCCGATCCAAAACCGAAGCGTAAAAGGTCAAAGAAGCGTTCGAAAACGGCGCCCACTGAGGGCGTCGACGTCACCTTCGACCAGGCGGTTGAGGGACTGACGGATACTTTGGTCCAAGAGCGTCGCGACGCACCTTTCGTACACGGTCCGCCTGTGTCGGTGCCCACCGCCCCCGCTTCCCGGCCCGTTCCGGACGCCGTACCTGCTCCTTCGGACACCATGCAGTGGTCTGATGATGTGGAGGAGGATCACTTTTTCTAGTTCCGCTTAAGTTACAGAGTCCACCCTGACGCGTGCATTCCACCAGTTACGCGTCCTCACCCTTAATATCAATCACATCCGAAGTGACCGTAAAGTTCACGCCCTCTTACACTTTTTGCAATCTGCTCGTTGCGATGTGGTTTTCCTTCAAGAAATAACAGCTGACGTTGTCCCGCATCTTACTGCCTATAATGTAATTCTTAATATTGATCCGGAAGCGACCTTTGGTACGGCTATTTTAATCACGCCCGGTTTAGAGTATAAACACGTAGAAATTTTACCGAATGGACGAGGGTTGGCATGTGTTATCTGCGACATATTTTTTGTTAACGTGTATGCCCCCTCTGGAACTGACAATAAACGTCTGAGGGATACTTTTTTCCATCATGATTTATGTCAGCTCTTCCATCGAAACCACCGACGGATCATCTTAGGTGGTGATTTTAATTGTGTCTTGCGTGATGCCGACCAGGAGCCGACGGCGAATAAGTGTCTTGCACTGCAAACTTTAGTTGACACTTTTAAACTTGAGGACACGTGGCTTTGTTTTAGTCCGACTGCTACAGGTTTTACTTATTTTTATCCTACTGGGCATAGTAGATTGGACAGATTTTATATATCGCCGGACCTCGCTGCTCAAATCTTGCAGGCAGAAGTTGCTCCCGTCGCTTTTTCGGATCATTGTGGTTATTTGTGTGCTTTTAATGTTCCGTCTGTTCGCCCAGAACGTACGCGATCCTACTGGAAATTCAATGTTAGTGTTTTGGATGACGTCAGTCTTGTCGAACAGGTGCATTTGTTGTGGCACCAACTTCTTCAGAGCCGCCCACAGGCGGGTTCTACTGTCGATTGGTGGCTCCGTCACGCTAAACCGGCTATTCGTACTCTGCTCATTAATTACTGTCGTGACAAGGCCCATTGGGAAGTGATGACGGTCGCTTTCTATCGCGATTGTTTACAGGATTTAATTACTCGGGTTACCGACCGCCCTGAACTCCTTCCCACGTTACGGAAAATTAAGACGAAGATTTTAAACCATCTGCATCGGAAGGCACAGGGCTCTGTTGTCCGTAGCAGGCCTTTCGATCCCACTTTGGAGGAACCGCTTTCATTGTATCATTTACGACGGGCCCGTCTGCGGCGTGAAAAACTTTTATTCACCGACTGGATGACGCGTGACGGTCTTAGGACTTCAGATTGCCGGGTGATTCAGGACGAAATTTACGATCACTACTCTAATCTCTTTCAATCTCAACCTTTGAATGAAGCCTCCTTGCAGATGTTTTTACACGACCTGCCTTCTATTTTAACGCGTCAGGATAGACTTCTTTTAAATGAGCGTTTTACAGCTGCTGATGTTTCTGCCGCCGTTAAGGCTAGCCCGAAGGGAAAGGCCCCTGGCCATGACGGCATTCCTGTGGAATTTTATGTGAAATTTTCCGGTCTTTTAACTGATACTTTTGTTGCCATGGTGAATGAAATACATAATGGTCTCGATGTGCCGGAAGAATTTTTAGAGGGTCTCGTCGTCCTCATCCCGAAAACCACTGGCATCCCAAGTGCGGTGACTTTACGGCCGATCACACTCTTAAACGCCGATTATAAAATCATAGCACGCTGCTTTTCCCACCGTTTGCGGCCGGCGTTGAAGACCGTCATTAGTCCTTCTCAATCGTGTGCCGTACCTGGACGGAATATTTATGACGCTGTACTCGCGTATCGTGAGTGTATCGCTTCTGCCTCGTCACGCCGTGGCGGCCGGGCTGCGATACTTTCCATTGATTTTCATAACGCGTTTGATAGAATTAGTCACGAGTACTTGCGGCGGGTCATGTCTAAGTTTGGATTTGGTTTAACATTCACGCATGTGATATCTAACCTTCTGAAATCGGCTACATCCAGAATCCTTTTTCATGGCCAGGCCGGTGATGTCCTCAGGATGAACAGATCCGTCCGCCAAGGGTGCCCACTTTCCATGGGATTATTCGTTTTAGCGTTGGATCCTCTGATCCGTAAGATAACAAATGTTTGCCACGGTGTCCCGTTTGGTACGGGTTCGCTTGTCTGTCGGGCGTATGCGGACGACTTGGGTGTTTTTATCCAACGTCCCGATGATATTGATACGCTCCGCCTCATTCTTCACCAATTTGAAACGGCATCGGGTGCGGTTGTGAACCCCCGTAAGTCCATCTTACTGCCGCTTACTGCGACCATGAGGGCTGTCCGTCGTGATTGGTATACCGTAAGGTTGCGACATAAGATTCTCGGGATCCAGATGACTGCCAATGTACAACAAATGGCGGTGATAAATTGGCGCGCGGTGTTATATTCTGTACGAGCGGCGACTCAGGCTGCCGCCAAACGAAATTTGTCTTTGCTGGATAGAGCTTCGGTTGTAAATACCCAGGTGTTGGCCAAGGCCTGGTACTTGGCTCAAGTTTTGCCGGTGCCGAAGGAGATTGAACGGGCAATCAAGCATGCTGTTTCTTGGTTGGTCTGGCGAGGCGAAATCTTTAAAGTCGCCTACAATATTTGCACGCTCCCGCCGGACAGGGGCGGCGTCGGTATGGTTGATTTTCCTTCAAAGTGTGCTGCCCTTTTGCTCCACCGAACCAACCGTGTAATAGCCAATGCGGGGCTTAGCCCCACGTCGGTACTCTTCGACCTTTACCGCCCTGCTTCTCTCCGCGCGCCTGTCTCTGTCCAGGCTATCCCGTACAGATTGAATTTCGTTCGCCAGTATTTCCTCCACACTAGCTATCTGATAGGCGACGACCGGCGCAGGGGTAGCGTCAGCGCGATCGCAGAGGCCCTCCGCGGAACTCTGCCGACTAACAAATGGGAGTTGAGGCTGCCGCAATGCGATTGGCGGACGGTGTGGTCCAACATTTCCAGTAAATTGTTGACATCCGATGTTCGGGCCACCTGGTATAAAGTTGTGAATCGCACCGTTGCCACGAATGCGAAACTCCACGCAATCAATCTCCTCCCGAGTGGCCTCTGCGGGCGGTGCGCGGCTGAGGACACGATCGAACACCGTTTTGTGTGCCCCCAGTTTCAAGAGGTATGGGATGCCACCCGTGAGATGTTGGCATTGATCAATCGGACTACCCCGCGTGCCATACAGCCTTTGTATATCCTGGTTCCCGACTGGCGGCCGTATCCTGCCACCAAGAGAAACGCTACCGTGTGGATCGCTGCGCATGCTGCACATGCGATTTTTTCTCTTCGACTCATGGATCGCTTGCAGTTTTTGACGTATCTTTGGGACTACTATGGGCGGGAGAAACGTAACCCGCAGTATGTTTCCAATTATGCCCGATTTTTAGATGTACCTCTACGGACCGCCTTTACCAAATTACATATTTCTCTCCTGCCATGATTATGTACTTTCCATTCCACTGTTCCTTTTGGTGGAATGTGCGGAATGATATCATTGTTCTATTCTTGATGTATGACAGTTAATTTGTCTCACCGGCTCGACTAATCTTCCGCCATTTTGGGAGGTTGTCCTTAGGATTGCCATATTGGTTTTTTTTTTTTTCTCTCCTGGATTTGACGATTTGTTCCCTAATTGCTGACTTTTCCTAAATTTTTGTGACTATTGCAGGACTGTCAATTGCCTTGTCCCTGAACTGTGAGACGGTGCTTAGAGATATTTTGTGTTGAAACGGTTGCCTCTTGGGCACGGAAATCCAGCTTATCGAGAAGACGAAATATGTTTGCTGCTGCCGGAATTGTGTAGAATTCACCTTTACCGTGCGCCGGACATATTTGGCACGTATAGTGTGCTCGTTCGTGTGTGTTTTTTATTTTTAAATTTTCTTTGAGAGTCTCTTTACTTTTGCTTTTCTCTTGCGGCGGGAGGCCTCCGCTGCTGACTTGTGGTCATTGTCCTTCTAGAATGGTTTTTTATTTGTGTTTCGCGTTTGCGTTCTTCCTTCCTCACGTTATATCCACACCTTCAGCGGATGGTATTCCTTTCTCACATCGTTTTGGACATGTTTCCGCTGGCCACAATGGACCTTTGTTCTCCTAAAGGATCTCAACAAAAAAAAATAAAAAAAAAAAAAAAAAAATATAAAGAAAAAAAAAAAAAAAAGAAACCAATAAGAAAAATGCTGATCTCACACAAAAAAAAAAAAAATAAAGAGAGTACAATACACCACCTTTTCCGTTATTCCCTGTTTCTAGGGTTGGGAGGGCGAGGGAGACACTGTGGCCGGGCCTCGGATTGCGACCCCCGCCCACTTTGCCTCCACCGCCACCCTGGCCTGCTCTTACAATGAAGTATATTTAGTTGAAAAAAAAAAATACTCTCAAAAAAAAAAAAAAAAAAAAAAAAAAAAAAAAAAAAAAAAAAAGCTCTCGTCCGAAAAAAAAAAAAAAAAAAATCACCGAAGTTAACCATCATCGGGCCCGGCTAGTACTTGGATGGGTGACCGCCTGGGAAACCCGGGTGCTGTTGGCTCCCTTCCTTTTTTTTTTGTTATGTCGCCAGCCCAAAAAAAAAAAAAAAAAAAAAAAAAAAAAAAAAAAAAAAGTTCTCGTCCGATCACCGTAGTTAAGCATCATCGGGCCCGGCTAGTACTTGGATGGGTGACCGCCTGGGAAACCCGTGTGCTGTTGGCTCCCTTCCTGTTTTTTTTTTGTTTTGTCGCCAGCCCAATAAAAAAAAAAAAAAAAAAAAAAATAAAAAAAAAAAAAAGTTCTCGTCCGATCACCGAAGTTAAGCATCATCGGGCCCGGCTAGTACTTGGATGGGTGACCGCCTGGGAAACCCGGGTGCTGTTGGCTCCCTTCCTCTTTTTTTTGTTATGTCGCCAGCCCAGTTTTCAAACTACCTTTCTGTTGTGACAAAGATGCTTCCTTAAGCCTTTTAAACTACTGTAATGGTACGAAAATGCAGTAATTAACTCAGTTTGAGGGAGAATGTGCTAACCAAGTTTGCCAAGAAGACTTTGAAAACGACAAAACAGTACGAATCGGCAGGTGATTTCTGAAATACGTCACCGCCTATTGTTGTGTAGGAGTTTAGAGTTCCGAATTTGATTTGTAACCACGAATTTATTCCTTAGTCGTCTCGTCTCGTCTCGTCTCGTCTCGTCCCGCAGACGTTTGTCGTGCTTGCGCTGTCATATGGACCACGACCCGAGCGGCAGCGAGCGGCAGTCGAGCAAAGTCGGGACAAGTCGGGACGGGGACAGGGACAGGGATAGGAATGGTGCGAATGCACTGCAAACTACGCAGACACCTGGTGTGAGGCGAGGCGAGGCGAGGCGAGGAAGCCCACATCGCTACCAGTGGCGCCCTCCAGCACGACACTGCCACACCCCGCACAGGCCCTCCGCTGAACACCAGGGACAAGATGCGTCCTCCGCTAGTGTCGAAGGCTGCACGCGCCCAGCGAATGACAGGGGGTGCAACGAGCAGCAGTGCGTCTCACACACGCGGCGGTGCGCCCGCTAATTCGGCCGTCGCTCTGCTGGGACGCCGGGCGCGCCTCCCCGCGCCGTCCTCGAGGAACTGGCGGTTGCGGAAGGAAGCGCTTTCGTCAAATGCAGCCGAAAACTAACATTTTGTGTGTTGGGAGAAAAGCCGAACGCGAATTCTGCCGTGCTCCTACATTAGATGAGCGCCAACGGCCATACCATGATGAATACACCGGTTCTCGTCCGATCACTGAAGTTAAGCATCATCGGGCCCGGCTAGTACTTGGATGGGTGACCGCCTGGGAAACCCGGGTGCTGTTGGCTCCCTTCCTCTTTTTTTTGTTATGTCGCCAGCCCAGTTTTCAAACTACCTTTCTGTTGTGACAAAGATGCTTCCTTAAGCCTTTTAAACTACTGTAATGGTACGAAAATGCAGTAATTAACTCAGTTTGAGGGAGAATGTGCTAACCAAGTTTGCCAAGAAGACTTTGAAAACGACAAAACAGTACGAATCGGCAGGTGATTTCTGAAATACGTCACCGCCTATTGTTGTGTAGGAGTGTAGAGTTCCAAATTTGATTTGTAACCACGAATTTATTCCTTAGTCGTCTCGTCTCGTCTCGTCTCGTCTCGTCCCGCAGACGTTTGTCGTGCTTGCGCTGTCATATGGACCACGACCCGAGCGGCAGCGAGCGGCAGTCGAGCAAAGTCGGGACAAGTCGGGACGGGGACAGGGACAGGGATAGGAATGGTGCGAATGCACTGCAAACTACGCAGACACCTAGTGTGAGGCAAGGCGAGGCGAGGCGAGGAAGCCCACATCGCTACCAGTGGCGCCCTCCAGCACGACACTGCCACACCCCGCACAGGCCCTCCGCTGAACACCAGGGACAAGATGCGTCCTCCGCTAGTGTCGAAGGCTGCACGCGCCCAGCGAATGACAGGGGGTGCAACGAGCAGCAGTGCGTCTCACACACGCGGCGGTGCGCCCGCTAATTCGGCCGTCGCTCTGCTGGGACGCCGGGCGCGCCTCCCCGCGCCGTCCTCGAGGAACTGGCGGTTGCGGAAGGAAGCGCTTTCGTCAAATGCAGCCGAAAACTAACATTTTGTGTGTTGGGAGAAAAGCCGAACGCGAATTCTGCCGTGCTCCTACATTAGATGAGCGCCAACGGCCATACCATGATGAATACACCGGTTCTCGTCCGATCACTGAAGTTAAGCATCATCGGGCCCGGCTAGTACTTGGATGGGTGACCGCCTGGGAAACCCGGGTGCTGTTGGCTCCCTTCCTCTTTTTTTTGTTATGTCGCCAGCCCAGTTTTCAAACTACCTTTCTGTTGTGACAAAGATGCTTCCTTAAGCCTTTTAAACTACTGTAATTGTACGAAAATGCAGTAATTAACTCAGTTTGAGGGAGAATGTGCTAACCAAGTTTGTCAAGAAGACTTTGAAAACGACAAAACAGTACGAATCGGCAGGTGATTTCTGAAATACGTCACCGCCTATTGTTGTGTAGGAGTGTAGAGTTCCAAATTTGATTTGTAACCACGAATTTATTCCTTAGTCGTCTCGTCTCGTCCCGCAGACGTTTGTCGTGCTTGCGCTGTCATATGGACCACGACCCGAGCGGCAGCGAGCGGCAGTCGAGCAAAGTCGGGACAAGTCGGGACGGGGACAGGGACAGGGATAGGAATGGTGCGAATGCACTGCAAACTACGCAGACACCTGGTGTGAGGCGAGGCGAGGCGAGGCGAGGAAGCCCACATCGCTACCAGTGGCGCCCTCCAGCACGACACTGCCACACCCCGCACAGGCCCTCCGCTGAACACCAGGGACAAGATGCGTCCTCCGCTAGTGTCGAAGGCTGCACGCGCCCAGCGAATGACAGGGGGTGCAACGAGCAGCAGTGCGTCTCACACACGCGGCGGTGCGCCCGCTAATTCGGCCGTCGCTCTGCTGGGACGCCGGGCGCGCCTCCCCGCGCCGTCGTGGAGGAACTGGCGGTTGCGGAAGGAAGCGCTTTCGTCAAATGCGGCCGAAAACTAACATTTTGTGTGTTGGGAGAAAAGCCGAACGCGAATTCTGCCGTGCTCCTACATTAGATGAGCGCCAACGGCCATACCATGATGAATACACCGGTTCTCGTCCGATCACCGAAGTTAAGCATCATCGGGCCCGGCTAGTACTTGGATGGGTGACCGCCTGGGAAACCCGGGTGCTGTTGGCTCCCTTCCTTTTTTTTTTTTGTTATGTCGCCAGCCCAATTTTCAAACTACCTTTCTATTGTGACAAAGATGCTTCCTTAAGCCTTTTAAACTACTGTAATGGTACGAAAATGCAGTAATTAACTCAGTTTGAGGGAGAATGTGCTAACCAAGTTTGCCAAGAAGACTTTGAAAACGACAAAACAGTACGAATCGGCAGGTGATTTTTGAAATACGTCACCGCCTATTGTTGTGTAGGAGTGTAGAGTTCCAAATTTGATTTGTAACCACGAATTTATTCCTTAGTCGTCTCGTCTCGTCTCGTCTCGTCTCGTCCCGCAGACGTTTGTCGTGCTTGCGCTGTCATATGGACCACGACCCGAGCGGCAGCGAGCGGCAGTCGAGCAAAGTCGGGACAAGTCGGGACGGGGACAGGGACAGGGATAGGAATGGTGCGAATGCACTGCAAACTACGCAGACACCTGGTGTGAGGCGAGGCGAGGCGAGGCGAGGAAGCCCACATCGCTACCAGTGGCGCCCTCCAGCACGACACTGCCACACCCCGCACAGGCCCTCCGCTGAACACCAGGGACAAGATGCGTCCTCCGCTAGTGTCGAAGGCTGCACGCGCCCAGCGAATGACAGGGGGTGCAACGAGCAGCAGTGCGTCTCACACACGCGGCGGTGCGCCCGCTAATTCGGCCGTCGCTCTGCTGGGACGCCGGGCGCGCCTCCCCGCGCCGTCCTCGAGGAACTGGCGGTTGCGGAAGGAAGCGCTTTCGTCAAATGCAGCCGAAAACTAACATTTTGTGTGTTGGGAGAAAAGCCGAACGCGAATTCTGCCGTGCTCCTACATTAGATGAGCGCCAACGGCCATACCATGATGAATACACCGGTTCTCGTCCGATCACTGAAGTTAAGCATCATCGGGCCCGGCTAGTACTTGGATGGGTGACCGCCTGGGAAACCCGGGTGCTGTTGGCTCCCTTCCTCTTTTTTTTGTTATGTCGCCAGCCCAGTTTTCAAACTACCTTTCTGTTGTGACAAAGATGCTTCCTTAAGCCTTTTAAACTACTGTAATGGTACGAAAATGCAGTAATTAACTCAGTTTGAGGGAGAATGTGCTAACCAAGTTTGCCAAGAAGACTTTGAAAACGACAAAACAGTACGAATCGGCAGGTGATTTCTGAAATACGTCACCGCCTATTGTTGTGTAGGAGTGTAGAGTTCCAAATTTGATTTGTAACCACGAATTTATTCCTTAGTCGTCTCGTCTCGTCTCGTCTCGTCTCGTCCCGCAGACGTTTGTCGTGCTTGCGCTGTCATATGGACCACGACCCGAGCGGCAGCGAGCGGCAGTCGAGCAAAGTCGGGACAAGTCGGGACGGGGACAGGGACAGGGATAGGAATGGTGCGAATGCACTGCAAACTACGCAGACACCTGGTGTGAGGCGAGGCGAGGCGAGGCGAGGAAGCCCACATCGCTACCAGTGGCGCCCTCCAGCACGACACTGCCACACCCCGCACAGGCCCTCCGCTGAACACCAGGGACAAGATGCGTCCTCCGCTAGTGTCGAAGTCTGCACGCGCCCAGCGAATGACAGGGGGTGCAACGAGCAGCAGTGCGTCTCACACACGCGGCGGTGCGCCCGCTAATTCGGCCGTCGCTCTGCTGGGACGCCGGGCGCGCCTCCCCGCGCCGTCCTCGAGGAACTGGCGGTTGCGGAAGGAAGCGCTTTCGTCAAATGCAGCCGAAAACTAACATTTTGTGTGTTGGGAGAAAAGCCGAACGCGAATTCTGCCGTGCTCCTACATTAGATGAGCGCCAACGGCCATACCATGATGAATACACCGGTTCTCGTCCGATCACTGAAGTTAAGCATCATCGGGCCCGGCTAGTACTTGGATGGGTGACCGCCTGGGAAACCCGGGTGCTGTTGGCTCCCTTCCTCTTTTTTTTGTTATGTCGCCAGCCCAGTTTTCAAACTACCTTTCTGTTGTGACAAAGATGCTTCCTTAAGCCTTTTAAACTACTGTAATGGTACGAAAATGCAGTAATTAACTCAGTTTGAGGGAGAATGTGCTAACCAAGTTTGCCAAGAAGACTTTGAAAACGACAAAACAGTACGAATCGGCAGGTGATTTCTGAAATACGTCACCGCCTATTGTTGTGTAGGAGTGTAGAGTTCCAAATTTGATTTGTAACCACGAATTTATTCCTTAGTCGTCTCGTCTCGTCCCGCAGACGTTTGTCGTGCTTGCGCTGTCATATGGACCACGACCCGAGCGGCAGCGAGCGGCAGTCGAGCAAAGTCGGGACAAGTCGGGACGGGGACAGGGACAGGGATAGGAATGGTGCGAATGCACTGCAAACTACGCAGACACCTGGTGTGAGGCGACGCGAGGCGAGGCGAGGAAGCCCACATCGCTACCAGTGGCGCCCTCCAGCACGACACTGCCACACCCCGCACAGGCCCTCCGCTGAACACCAGGGACAAGATGCGTCCTCCGCTAGTGTCGAAGGCTGCACGCGCCCAGCGAATGACAGGGGGTGCAACGAGCAGCAGTGCGTCTCACACACGCGGCGGTGCGCCCGCTAATTCGGCCGTCGCTCTGCTGGGACGCCGGGCGCGCCTCCCCGCGCCGTCGTGGAGGAACTGGCGGTTGCGGAAGGAAGCGCTTTCGTCAAATGCGGCCGAAAACTAACATTTTGTGTGTTGGGAGAAAAGCCGAACGCGAATTCTGCCGTGCTCCTACATTAGATGAGCGCCAACGGCCATACCATGATGAATACACCGGTTCTCGTCCGATCACCGAAGTTAAGCATCATCGGGCCCGGCTAGTACTTGGATGGGTGACCGCCTGGGAAACCCGGGTGCTGTTGGCTCCCTTCCTTTTTTTTTTTGTTATGTCGCCAGCCCAATTTTCAAACTACCTTTCTATTGTGACAAAGATGCTTCCTTAAGCCTTTTAAACTACTGTAATGGTACGAAAATGCAGTAATTAACTCAGTTTGAGGGAGAATGTGCTAACCAAGTTTGCCAAGAAGACTTTGAAAACGACAAAACAGTACGAATCGGCAGGTGATTTTTGAAATACGTCACCGCCTATTGTTGTGTAGGAGTGTAGAGTTCCAAATTTGATTTGTAACCACGAATTTATTCCTTAGTCGTCTCGTCTCGTCTCGTCTCGTCTCGTCCCGCAGACGTTTGTCGTGCTTGCGCTGTCATATGGACCACGACCCGAGCGGCAGCGAGCGGCAGTCGAGCAAAGTCGGGACAAGTCGGGACGGGGACAGGGACAGGGATAGGAATGGTGCGAATGCACTGCAAACTACGCAGACACCTGGTGTGAGGCGAGGCGAGGCGAGGCGAGGAAGCCCACATCGCTACCAGTGGCGCCCTCCAGCACGACACTGCCACACCCCGCACAGGCCCTCCGCTGAACACCAGGGACAAGATGCGTCCTCCGCTAGTGTCGAAGGCTGCACGCGCCCAGCGAATGACAGGGGGTGCAACGAGCAGCAGTGCGTCTCACACACGCGGCGGTGCGCCCGCTAATTCGGCCGTCGCTCTGCTGGGACGCCGGGCGCGCCTCCCCGCGCCGTCCTCGAGGAACTGGCGGTTGCGGAAGGAAGCGCTTTCGTCAAATGCAGCCGAAAACTAACATTTTGTGTGTTGGGAGAAAAGCCGAACGCGAATTCTGCCGTGCTCCTACATTAGATGAGCGCCAACGGCCATACCATGATGAATACACCGGTTCTCGTCCGATCACCGAAGTTAAGCATCATCGGGCCCGGCTAGTACTTGGATGGGTGACCGCCTGGGAAACCCGGGTGCTGTTGGCTCCCTTCCTCTTTTTTTTGTTATGTCGCCAGCCCAGTTTTCAAACTACCTTTCTGTTGTGACAAAGATGCTTCCTTAAGCCTTTTAAACTACTGTAATGGTACGAAAATGCAGTAATTAACTCAGTTTGAGGGAGAATGTGCTAACCAAGTTTGCCAAGAAGACTTTGAAAACGACAAAACAGTACGAATCGGCAGGTGATTTCTGAAATACGTCACCGCCTATTGTTGTGTAGGAGTGTAGAGTTCCAAATTTGATTTGTAACCACGAATTTATTCCTTAGTCGTCTCGTCTCGTCTCGTCTCGTCTCGTCCCGCAGACGTTTGTCGTGCTTGCGCTGTCATATGGACCACGACCCGAGCGGCAGCGAGCGGCAGTGGAGCAAAGTCGGGACAAGTCGGGACGGGGACAGGGACAGGGATAGGAATGGTGCGAATGCACTGCAAACTACGCAGACACCTGGTGTGAGGCGAGGCGAGGCGAGGCGAGGAAGCCCACATCGCTACCAGTGGCGCCCTCCAGCACGACACTGCCACACCCCGCACAGGCCCTCCGCTGAACACCAGGGACAAGATGCGTCCTCCGCTAGTGTCGAAGGCTGCACGCGCCCAGCGAATGACAGGGGGTGCAACGAGCAGCAGTGCGTCTCACACACGCGGCGGTGCGCCCGCTAATTCGGCCGTCGCTCTGCTGGGACGCCGGGCGCGCCTCCCCGCGCCGTCCTCGAGGAACTGGCGGTTGCGGAAGGAAGCGCTTTCGTCAAATGCAGCCGAAAACTAACATTTTGTGTGTTGGGAGAAAAGCCGAACGCGAATTCTGCCGTGCTCCTACATTAGATGAGCGCCAACGGCCATACCATGATGAATACACCGGTTCTCGTCCGATCACTGAAGTTAAGCATCATCGGGCCCGGCTAGTACTTGGATGGGTGACCGCCTGGGAAACCCGGGTGCTGTTGGCTCCCTTCCTCTTTTTTTTGTTATGTCGCCAGCCCAGTTTTCAAACTACCTTTCTGTTGTGACAAAGATGCTTCCTTAAGCCTTTTAAACTACTGTAATGGTACGAAAATGCAGTAATTAACTCAGTTTGAGGGAGAATGTGCTAACCAAGTTTGCCAAGAAGACTTTGAAAACGACAAAACAGTACGAATCGGCAGGTGATTTCTGAAATACGTCACCGCCTATTGTTGTGTAGGAGTGTAGAGTTCCAAATTTGATTTGTAACCACGAATTTATTCCTTAGTCGTCTCGTCTCGTCTCGTCTCGTCTCGTCCCGCAGACGTTTGTCGTGCTTGCGCTGTCATATGGACCACGACCCGAGCGGCAGCGAGCGGCAGACGAGCAAAGTCGGGACAAGTCGGGACGGGGACAGGGACAGGGATAGGAATGGTGCGAATGCACTGCAAACTACGCAGACACCTGGTGTGAGGCGAGGCGAGGCGAGGCGAGGAAGCCCACATCGCTACCAGTGGCGCCCTCCAGCACGACACTGCCACACCCCGCACAGGCCCTCCGCTGAACACCAGGGACAAGATGCGTCCTCCGCTAGTGTCGAAGGCTGCACGCGCCCAGCGAATGACAGGGGGTGCAACGAGCAGCAGTGCGTCTCACACACGCGGCGGTGCGCCCGCTAATTCGGCCGTCGCTCTGCTGGGACGCCGGGCGCGCCTCCCCGCGCCGTCCTCGAGGAACTGGCGGTTGCGGAAGGAAGCGCTTTCGTCAAATGCAGCCGAAAACTAACATTTTGTGTGTTGGGAGAAAAGCCGAACGCGAATTCTGCCGTGCTCCTACATTAGATGAGCGCCAACGGCCATACCATGATGAATACACCGGTTCTCGTCCGATCACCGAAGTTAAGCATCATCGGGCCCGGCTAGTACTTGGATGGGTGACCGCCTGGGAAACCCGGGTGCTGTTGGCTCCCTTCCTCTTTTTTTTGTTATGTCGCCAGCCCAGTTTTCAAACTACCTTTCTGTTGTGACAAAGATGCTTCCTTAAGCCTTTTAAACTACTGTAATGGTACGAAAATGCAGTAATTAACTCAGTTTGAGGGAGAATGTGCTAACCAAGTTTGCCAAGAAGACTTTGAAAACGACAAAACAGTACGAATCGGCAGGTGATTTCTGAAATACGTCACCGCCTATTGTTGTGTAGGAGTGTAGAGTTCCAAATTTGATTTGTAACCACGAATTTATTCCTTAGTCGTCTCGTCTCGTCTCGTCTCGTCTCGTCCCGCAGACGTTTGTCGTGCTTGCGCTGTCATATGGACCACGACCCGAGCGGCAGCGAGCGGCAGTGGAGCAAAGTCGGGACAAGTCGGGACGGGGACAGGGACAGGGATAGGAATGGTGCGAATGCACTGCAAACTACGCAGACACCTGGTGTGAGGCGAGGCGAGGCGAGGCGAGGAAGCCCACATCGCTACCAGTGGCGCCCTCCAGCACGACACTGCCACACCCCGCACAGGCCCTCCGCTGAACACCAGGGACAAGATGCGTCCTCCGCTAGTGTCGAAGGCTGCACGCGCCCAGCGAATGACAGGGGGTGCAACGAGCGGCAGTGCGTCTCACACACGCGGCGGTGCGCCCGCTAATTCGGCCGTCGCTCTGCTGGGACGCCGGGCGCGCCTCCCCGCGCCGTCCTCGAGGAACTGGCGGTTGCGGAAGGAAGCGCTTTCGTCAAATGCAGCCGAAAACTAACATTTTGTGTGTTGGGAGAAAAGCCGAACGCGAATTCTGCCGTGCTCCTACATTAGACGAGCGCCAACGGCCATACCATGATGAATACACCGGTTCTCGTCCGATCACCGAAGTTAAGCATCATCGGGCCCGGCTAGTACTTGGATGGGTGACCGCCTGGGAAACCCGGGTGCTGTTGGCTCCCTTCCTTTTTTTTTTTTTTTGTTATGTCGCCAGCCCAATTTTCAAACTACCTTTCTATTGTGACAAAGATGCTTCCTTAAGCCTTTTAAACTACTGTAATGGTACGAAAATGCAGTAATTAACTCAGTTTGAGGGAGAATGTGCTAACCAAGTTTGCCAAGAAGACTTTGAAAACGACAAAACAGTACGAATCGGCAGGTGATTTCTGAAATACGTCACCGCCTATTGTTGTGTAGGAGTGTAGAGTTCCAAATTTGATTTGTAACCACGAATTTATTCCTTAGTCGTCTCGTCTCGTCTCGTCTCGTCTCGTCCCGCAGACGTTTGTCGTGCTTGCGCTGTCATATGGACCACGACCCGAGCGGCAGCGAGCGGCAGTCGAGCAAAGTCGGGACAAGTCGGGACGGGGACAGGGACAGGGATAGGAATGGTGCGAATGCACTGCAAACTACGCAGACACCTGGTGTGAGGCGAGGCGAGGCGAGGCGAGGAAGCCCACATCGCTACCAGTGGCGCCCTCCAGCACGACACTGCCACACCCCGCACAGGCCCTCCGCTGAACACCAGGGACAAGATGCGTCCTCCGCTAGTGTCGAAGGCTGCACGCGCCCAGCGAATGACAGGGGGTGCAACGAGCAGCAGTGCGTCTCACACACGCGGCGGTGCGCCCGCTAATTCGGCCGTCGCTCTGCTGGGACGCCGGGCGCGCCTCCCCGCGCCGTCCTCGAGGAACTGGCGGTTGCGGAAGGAAGCGCTTTCGTCAAATGCAGCCGAAAACTAACATTTTGTGTGTTGGGAGAAAAGCCGAACGCGAATTCTGCCGTGCTCCTACATTAGATGAGCGCCAACGGCCATACCATGATGAATACACCGGTTCTCGTCCGATCACTGAAGTTAAGCATCATCGGGCCCGGCTAGTACTTGGATGGGTGACCGCCTGGGAAACCCGGGTGCTGTTGGCTCCCTTCCTCTTTTTTTTGTTATGTCGCCAGCCCAGTTTTCAAACTACCTTTCTGTTGTGACAAAGATGCTTCCTTAAGCCTTTTAAACTACTGTAATGGTACGAAAATGCAGTAATTAACTCAGTTTGAGGGAGAATGTGCTAACCAAGTTTGCCAAGAAGACTTTGAAAACGACAAAACAGTACGAATCGGCAGGTGATTTCTGAAATACGTCACCGCCTATTGTTGTGTAGGAGTGTAGAGTTCCAAATTTGATTTGTAACCACGAATTTATTCCTTAGTCGTCTCGTCTCGTCTCGTCTCGTCTCGTCCCGCAGACGTTTGTCGTGCTTGCGCTGTCATATGGACCACGACCCGAGCGGCAGCGAGCGGCAGACGAGCAAAGTCGGGACAAGTCGGGACGGGGACAGGGACAGGGATAGGAATGGTGCGAATGCACTGCAAACTACGCAGACACCTGGTGTGAGGCGAGGCGAGGCGAGGCGAGGAAGCCCACATCGCTACCAGTGGCGCCCTCCAGCACGACACTGCCACACCCCGCACAGGCCCTCCGCTGAACACCAGGGACAAGATGCGTCCTCCGCTAGTGTCGAAGGCTGCACGCGCCCAGCGAATGACAGGGGGTGCAACGAGCGGCAGTGCGTCTCACACACGCGGCGGTGCGCCCGCTAATTCGGCCGTCGCTCTGCTGGGACGCCGGGCGCGCCTCCCCGCGCCGTCCTCGAGGAACTGGCGGTTGCGGAAGGAAGCGCTTTCGTCAAATGCAGCCGAAAACTAACATTTTGTGTGTTGGGAGAAAAGCCGAACGCGAATTCTGCCGTGCTCCTACATTAGACGAGCGCCAACGGCCATACCATGATGAATACACCGGTTCTCGTCCGATCACCGAAGTTAAGCATCATCGGGCCCGGCTAGTACTTGGATGGGTGACCGCCTGGGAAACCCGGGTGCTGTTGGCTCCCTTCCTTTTTTTTTTTTTTGTTATGTCGCCAGCCCAATTTTCAAACTACCTTTCTATTGTGACAAAGATGCTTCCTTAAGCCTTTTAAACTACTGTAATGGTACGAAAATGCAGTAATTAACTCAGTTTGAGGGAGAATGTGCTAACCAAGTTTGCCAAGAAGACTTTGAAAACGACAAAACAGTACGAATCGGCAGGTGATTTCTGAAATACGTCACCGCCTATTGTTGTGTAGGAGTGTAGAGTTCCAAATTTGATTTGTAACCACGAATTTATTCCTTAGTCGTCTCGTCTCGTCTCGTCTCGTCTCGTCCCGCAGACGTTTGTCGTGCTTGCGCTGTCATATGGACCACGACCCGAGCGGCAGCGAGCGGCAGTCGAGCAAAGTCGGGACAAGTCGGGACGGGGACAGGGACAGGGATAGGAATGGTGCGAATGCACTGCAAACTACGCAGACACCTGGTGTGAGGCGAGGCGAGGCGAGGCGAGGAAGCCCACATCGCTACCAGTGGCGCCCTCCAGCACGACACTGCCACACCCCGCACAGGCCCTCCGCTGAACACCAGGGACAAGATGCGTCCTCCGCTAGTGTCGAAGGCTGCACGCGCCCAGCGAATGACAGGGGGTGCAACGAGCAGCAGTGCGTCTCACACACGCGGCGGTGCGCCCGCTAATTCGGCCGTCGCTCTGCTGGGACGCCGGGCGCGCCTCCCCGCGCCGTCCTCGAGGAACTGGCGGTTGCGGAAGGAAGCGCTTTCGTCAAATGCAGCCGAAAACTAACATTTTGTGTGTTGGGAGAAAAGCCGAACGCGAATTCTGCCGTGCTCCTACATTAGATGAGCGCCAACGGCCATACCATGATGAATACACCGGTTCTCGTCCGATCACTGAAGTTAAGCATCATCGGGCCCGGCTAGTACTTGGATGGGTGACCGCCTGGGAAACCCGGGTGCTGTTGGCTCCCTTCCTCTTTTTTTTGTTATGTCGCCAGCCCAGTTTTCAAACTACCTTTCTGTTGTGACAAAGATGCTTCCTTAAGCCTTTTAAACTACTGTAATGGTACGAAAATGCAGTAATTAACTCAGTTTGAGGGAGAATGTGCTAACCAAGTTTGCCAAGAAGACTTTGAAAACGACAAAACAGTACGAATCGGCAGGTGATTTCTGAAATACGTCACCGCCTATTGTTGTGTAGGAGTGTAGAGTTCCAAATTTGATTTGTAACCACGAATTTATTCCTTAGTCGTCTCGTCTCGTCTCGTCTCGTCTCGTCCCGCAGACGTTTGTCGTGCTTGCGCTGTCATATGGACCACGACCCGAGCGGCAGCGAGCGGCAGACGAGCAAAGTCGGGACAAGTCGGGACGGGGACAGGGACAGGGATAGGAATGGTGCGAATGCACTGCAAACTACGCAGACACCTGGTGTGAGGCGAGGCGAGGCGAGGCGAGGAAGCCCACATCGCTACCAGTGGCGCCCTCCAGCACGACACTGCCACACCCCGCACAGGCCCTCCGCTGAACACCAGGGACAAGATGCGTCCTCCGCTAGTGTCGAAGGCTGCACGCGCCCAGCGAATGACAGGGGGTGCAACGAGCGGCAGTGCGTCTCACACACGCGGCGGTGCGCCCGCTAATTCGGCCGTCGCTCTGCTGGGACGCCGGGCGCGCCTCCCCGCGCCGTCCTCGAGGAACTGGCGGTTGCGGAAGGAAGCGCTTTCGTCAAATGCAGCCGAAAACTAACATTTTGTGTGTTGGGAGAAAAGCCGAACGCGAATTCTGCCGTGCTCCTACATTAGACGAGCGCCAACGGCCATACCATGATGAATACACCGGTTCTCGTCCGATCACCGAAGTTAAGCATCATCGGGCCCGGCTAGTACTTGGATGGGTGACCGCCTGGGAAACCCGGGTGCTGTTGGCTCCCTTCCTTTTTTTTTTTTTTGTTATGTCGCCAGCCCAATTTTCAAACTACCTTTCTATTGTGACAAAGATGCTTCCTTAAGCCTTTTAAACTACTGTAATGGTACGAAAATGCAGTAATTAACTCAGTTTGAGGGAGAATGTGCTAACCAAGTTTGCCAAGAAGACTTTGAAAACGACAAAACAGTACGAATCGGCAGGTGATTTCTGAAATACGTCACCGCCTATTGTTGTGTAGGAGTGTAGAGTTCCAAATTTGATTTGTAACCACGAATTTATTCCTTAGTCGTCTCGTCTCGTCTCGTCTCGTCTCGTCCCGCAGACGTTTGTCGTGCTTGCGCTGTCATATGGACCACGACCCGAGCGGCAGCGAGCGGCAGTCGAGCAAAGTCGGGACAAGTCGGGACGGGGACAGGGACAGGGATAGGAATGGTGCGAATGCACTGCAAACTACGCAGACACCTGGTGTGAGGCGAGGCGAGGCGAGGCGAGGAAGCCCACATCGCTACCAGTGGCGCCCTCCAGCACGACACTGCCACACCCCGCACAGGCCCTCCGCTGAACACCAGGGACAAGATGCGTCCTCCGCTAGTGTCGAAGGCTGCACGCGCCCAGCGAATGACAGGGGGTGCAACGAGCGGCAGTGCGTCTCACACACGCGGCGGTGCGCCCGCTAATTCGGCCGTCGCTCTGCTGGGACGCCGGGCGCGCCTCCCCGCGCCGTCCTCGAGGAACTGGCGGTTGCGGAAGGAAGCGCTTTCGTCAAATGCAGCCGAAAACTAACATTTTGTGTGTTGGGAGAAAAGCCGAACGCGAATTCTGCCGTGCTCCTACATTAGACGAGCGCCAACGGCCATACCATGATGAATACACCGGTTCTCGTCCGATCACCGAAGTTAAGCATCATCGGGCCCGGCTAGTACTTGGATGGGTGACCGCCTGGGAAACCCGGGTGCTGTTGGCTCCCTTCCTTTTTTTTTTTTTGTTATGTCGCCAGCCCAATTTTCAAACTACCTTTCTATTGAGACAAAGATGCTTCCTTAAGCCTTTTAAACTACTGTAATGGTACGAAAATGCAGTAATTAACTCAGTTTGAGGGAGAATGTGCTAACCAAGTTTGCCAAGAAGACTTTGAAAACGACAAAACAGTACGAATCGGCAGGTGATTTTTGAAATACGTCACCGCCTATTGTTGTGTAGGAGTGTAGAGTTCCAAATTTGATTTGTAACCACGAATTTATTCCTTAGTCGTCTCGTCTCGTCTCGTCTCGTCTCGTCCCGCAGACGTTTGTCGTGCTTGCGCTGTCATATGGACCACGACCCGAGCGGCAGCGAGCGGCAGTCGAGCAAAGTCGGGACAAGTCGGGACGGGGACAGGGACAGGGATAGGAATGGTGCGAATGCACTGCAAACTACGCAGACACCTGGTGTGAGGCGAGGCGAGGCGAGGCGAGGAAGCCCACATCGCTACCAGTGGCGCCCTCCAGCACGACACTGCCACACCCCGCACAGGCCCTCCGCTGAACACCAGGGACAAGATGCGTCCTCCGCTAGTGTCGAAGGCTGCACGCGCCCAGCGAATGACAGGGGGTGCAACGAGCAGCAGTGCGTCTCACACACGCGGCGGTGCGCCCGCTAATTCGGCCGTCGCTCTGCTGGGACGCCGGGCGCGCCTCCCCGCGCCGTCCTGGAGGAACTGGCGGTTGCGGAAGGAAGCGCTTTCGTCAAATGCGGCCGAAAACTAACATTTTGTGTGTTGGGAGAAAAGCCGAACGCGAATTCTGCCGTGCTCCTACATTAGATGAGCGCCAACGGCCATACCATGATGAATACACCGGTTCTCGTCCGATCACTGAAGTTAAGCATCATCGGGCCCGGCTAGTACTTGGATGGGTGACCGCCTGGGAAACCCGGGTGCTGTTGGCTCCCTTCCTCTTTTTTTTGTTATGTCGCCAGCCCAGTTTTCAAACTACCTTTCTGTTGTGACAAAGATGCTTCCTTAAGCCTTTTAAACTACTGTAATGGTACGAAAATGCAGTAATTAACTCAGTTTGAGGGAGAATGTGCTAACCAAGTTTGCCAAGAAGACTTTGAAAACGACAAAACAGTACGAATCGGCAGGTGATTTCTGAAATACGTCACCGCCTATTGTTGTGTAGGAGTGTAGAGTTCCAAATTTGATTTGTAACCACGAATTTATTCCTTAGTCGTCTCGTCTCGTCTCGTCTCGTCTCGTCCCGCAGACGTTTGTCGTGCTTGCGCTGTCATATGGACCACGACCCGAGCGGCAGCGAGCGGCAGTCGAGCAAAGTCGGGACAAGTCGGGACGGGGACAGGGACAGGGATAGGAATGGTGCGAATGCACTGCAAACTACGCAGACACCTGGTGTGAGGCGAGGCGAGGCGAGGCGAGGAAGCCCACATCGCTACCAGTGGCGCCCTCCAGCACGACACTGCCACACCCCGCACAGGCCCTCCGCTGAACACCAGGGACAAGATGCGTCCTCCGCTAGTGTCGAAGGCTGCACGCGCCCAGCGAATGACAGGGGGTGCAACGAGCAGCAGTGCGTCTCACACACGCGGCGGTGCGCCCGCTAATTCGGCCGTCGCTCTGCTGGGACGCCGGGCGCGCCTCCCCGCGCCGTCCTCGAGGAACTGGCGGTTGCGGAAGGAAGCGCTTTCGTCAAATGCAGCCGAAAACTAACATTTTGTGTGTTGGGAGAAAAGCCGAACGCGAATTCTGCCGTGCTCCTACATTAGATGAGCGCCAACGGCCATACCATGATGAATACACCGGTTCTCGTCCGATCACTGAAGTTAAGCATCATCGGGCCCGGCTAGTACTTGGATGGGTGACCGCCTGGGAAACCCGGGTGCTGTTGGCTCCCTTCCTCTTTTTTTTGTTATGTCGCCAGCCCAGTTTTCAAACTACCTTTCTGTTGTGACAAAGATGCTTCCTTAAGCCTTTTAAACTACTGTAATGGTACGAAAATGCAGTAATTAACTCAGTTTGAGGGAGAATGTGCTAACCAAGTTTGCCAAGAAGACTTTGAAAACGACAAAACAGTACGAATCGGCAGGTGATTTCTGAAATACGTCACCGCCTATTGTTGTGTAGGAGTGTAGAGTTCCAAATTTGATTTGTAACCACGAATTTATTCCTTAGTCGTCTCGTCTCGTCTCGTCTCGTCTCGTCCCGCAGACGTTTGTCGTGCTTGCGCTGTCATATGGACCACGACCCGAGCGGCAGCGAGCGGCAGTCGAGCAAAGTCGGGACAAGTCGGGACGGGGACAGGGACAGGGATAGGAATGGTGCGAATGCACTGCAAACTACGCAGACACCTGGTGTGAGGCGAGGCGAGGAAGCCCACATCGCTACCAGTGGCGCCCTCCAGCACGACACTGCCACACCCCGCACAGGCCCTCCGCTGAACACCAGGGACAAGATGCGTCCTCCGCTAGTGTCGAAGGCTGCACGCGCCCAGCGAATGACAGGGGGTGCAACGAGCGGCAGTGCGTCTCACACACGCGGCGGTGCGCCCGCTAATTCGGCCGTCGCTCTGCTGGGACGCCGGGCGCGCCTCCCCGCGCCGTCCTGGAGGAACTGGCGGTTGCGGAAGGAAGCGCTTTCGTCAAATGCGGCCGAAAACTAACATTTTGTGTGTTGGGAGAAAAGCCGAACGCGAATTCTGCCGTGCTCCTACATTAGATGAGCGCCAACGGCCATACCATGATGAATACACCGGTTCTCGTCCGATCACTGAAGTTAAGCATCATCGGGCCCGGCTAGTACTTGGATGGGTGACCGCCTGGGAAACCCGGGTGCTGTTGGCTCCCTTCCTCTTTTTTTTGTTATGTCGCCAGCCCAGTTTTCAAACTACCTTTCTGTTGTGACAAAGATGCTTCCTTAAGTCTTTTAAACTACTGTAATGGTACGAAAATGCAGTAATTAACTCAGTTTGAGGGAGAATGTGCTAACCAAGTTTGCCAAGAAGACTTTGAAAACGACAAAACAGTACGAATCGGCAGGTGATTTCTGAAATACGTCACCGCCTATTGTTGTGTAGGAGTCTAGAGTTCCAAATTTGATTTGTAACCACGAATTTATTCCTTAGTCGTCTCGTCTCGTCTCGTCTCGTCTCGTCCCGCAGACGTTTGTCGTGCTTGCGCTGTCATATGGACCACGACCCGAGCGGCAGCGAGCGGCAGTCGAGCAAAGTCGGGACAAGTCGGGACGGGGACAGGGACAGGGATAGGAATGGTGCGAATGCACTGCAAACTACGCAGACACCTGGTGTGAGGCGAGGCGAGGCGAGGCGAGGAAGCCCACATCGCTACCAGTGGCGCCCTCCAGCACGACACTGCCACACCCCGCACAGGCCCTCCGCTGAACACCAGGGACAAGATGCGTCCTCCGCTAGTGTCGAAGGCTGCACGCGCCCAGCGAATGACAGGGGGTGCAACGAGCAGCAGTGCGTCTCACACACGCGGCGGTGCGCCCGCTAATTCGGCCGTCGCTCTGCTGGGACGCCGGGCGCGCCTCCCCGCGCCGTCCTCGAGGAACTGGCGGTTGCGGAAGGAAGCGCTTTCGTCAAATGCAGCCGAAAACTAACATTTTGTGTGTTGGGAGAAAAGCCGAACGCGAATTCTGCCGTGCTCCTACATTAGATGAGCGCCAACGGCCATACCATGATGAATACACCGGTTCTCGTCCGATCACTGAAGTTAAGCATCATCGGGCCCGGCTAGTACTTGGATGGGTGACCGCCTGGGAAACCCGGGTGCTGTTGGCTCCCTTCCTGTTTTTTTTGTTATGTCGCCAGCCCAGTTTTCAAACTACCTTTCTGTTGTGACAAAGATGCTTCCTTAAGCCTTTTAAACTACTGTAATGGTACGAAAATGCAGTAATTAACTCAGTTTGAGGGAGAATGTGCTAACCAAGTTTGCCAAGAAGACTTTGAAAACGACAAAACAGTACGAATCGGCAGGTGATTTCTGAAATACGTCACCGCCTATTGTTGTGTAGGAGTGTAGAGTTCCAAATTTGATTTGTAACCACGAATTTATTCCTTAGTCGTCTCGTCTCGTCTCGTCTCGTCTCGTCCCGCAGACGTTTGTCGTGCTTGCGCTGTCATATGGACCACGACCCGAGCGGCAGCGAGCGGCAGTCGAGCAAAGTCGGGACAAGTCGGGACGGGGACAGGGACAGGGATAGGAATGGTGCGAATGCACTGCAAACTACGCAGACACCTGGTGTGAGGCGAGGCGAGGCGAGGAAGCCCACATCGCTACCAGTGGCGCCCTCCAGCACGACACTGCCACACCCCGCACAGGCCCTCCGCTGAACACCAGGGACAAGATGCGTCCTCCGCTAGTGTCGAAGGCTGCACGCGCCCAGCGAATGACAGAGGGTGCAACGAGCAGCAGTGCGTCTCACACACGCGGCGGTGCGCCCGCTAATTCGGCCGTCGCTCTGCTGGGACGCCGGGCGCGCCTCCCCGCGCCGTCCTCGAGGAACTGGCGGTTGCGGAAGGAAGCGCTTTCGTCAAATGCGGCCGAAAACTAATATTTTGTGTGTTGGGAGAAAAGCCGAACGCGAATTCTGCCGTGCTCCTACATTAGATGAGCGCCAACGGCCATACCATGATGAATACACCGGTTCTCGTCCGATCACCGAAGTTAAGCATCATCGGGCCCGGCTAGTACTTGGATGGGTGACCGCCTGGGAAACCCGGGTGCTGTTGGCTCCCTTCCTTTTTTGTTTGTTATGTCGCCAGCCCAGTTTTCAAACTACCTTTCTGTTGTGACAAAGATGCTTCCTTAAGCCTTTTAAACTACTGTAATGGTACGAAAATGCAGTAATTAACTCAGTTTGAGGGAGAATGTGCTAACCAAGTTTGCCAAGAAGACTTTGAAAACGACAAAACAGTACGAATCGGCAGGTGATTTCTGAAATACGTCACCGCCTATTGTTGTGTAGGAGTGTAGAGTTCCAAATTTGATTTGTAACCACGAATTTATTCCTTAGTCGTCTCGTCTCGTCTCGTCTCGTCTCGTCCCGCAGACGTTTGTCGTGCTTGCGCTGTCATATGGACCACGACCCGAGCGGCAGCGAGCGGCAGTCGTGCAAAGTCGGGACAAGTCGGGACGGGGACAGGGACAGGGATAGGAATGGTGCGAATGCACTGCAAACTACGCAGACACCTGGTGTGAGGCGAGGCGAGGCGAGGCGAGGAAGCCCACATCGCTACCAGTGGCGCCCTCCAGCACGACACTGCCACACCCCGCACAGGCCCTCCGCTGAACACCAGGGACAAGATGCGTCCTCCGCTAGTGTCGAAGGCTGCACGCGCCCAGCGAATGACAGGGGGTGCAACGAGCAGCAGTGCGTCTCACACACGCGGCGGTGCGCCCGCTAATTCGGCCGTCGCTCTGCTGGGACGCCGGGCGCGCCTCCCCGCGCCGTCCTCGAGGAAGGAAGCGCTTTCGTCAAATGCGTCTGCCGTGCTCCTACATTAGACGAGCGCCAACGGCCATACCATGATGAATACACCGGTTCTCGTCCGATCACCGAAGTTAAGCATCATCGGGCCCGGCTAGTACTTGGATGGGTGACCGCCTGGGAAACCCGGGTGCTGTTGGCTCCCTTCCTTTTTTTTTTTTGTTATGTCGCCAGCCCAATTTTCAAACTACCTTTCTATTGTGACAAAGATGCTTCCTTAAGCCTTTTAAACTACTGTAATGGTACGAAAATGCAGTAATTAACTCAGTTTGAGGGAGAATGTGCTAACCAAGTTTGCCAAGAAGACTTTGAAAACGACAAAACAGTACGAATCGGCAGGTGAACGCGAATTCTGCCGTGCTCCTACATTAGATGAGCGCCAACGGCCATACCATGATGAATACACCGGTTCTCGTCCGATCACCGAAGTTAAGCATCATCGGGCCCGTCTAGTACTTGGATGGGTGACCGCCTGGGAAACCCGGGTGCGTTTGGCTCCCTTCCTCTTTTTTTTGTTATGTCGCCAGCCCAATTTTCAAACTACCTTTCTGTTGTGACAAAGATGCTTCCTTAAGCCTTTTAAACTACTGTAATGGTACGAAAATGCAGTAATTAACTCAGTTTGAGGGAGAATGTGCTAACCAAGTTTGCCAAGAAGACTTTGAAAACGACAAAACAGTACGAATCGGCAGGAGATTTCTGAAATACGTCACCGCCTATTGTTGTGTAGGAGTGTAGAGTTCCAAATTTGATTTGTAACCACGAATTTATTCCTTAGTCGTCTCGTCTCGTCTCGTCTCGTCTCGTCCCGCAGACGTTTGTCGTGCTTGCGCTGTCATATGGACCACGACCCGAGCGGCAGCGAGCGGCAGTCGAGCAAAGTCGTTACAAGTCGGGACGGGGACAGGGACAGGGATAGGAATGGTGCGAATGCACTGCAAACTACGCAGACACCTGGTGTGAGGCGAGGCGAGGCGAGGAAGCCCACATCGCTACCAGTGGCGCCCTCCAGCACGACACTGCCACACCCCGCACAGGCCCTCCGCTGCACACCAGGGACAAGATGCGTCCTCCGCTAGTGTCGAAGGCTGCACGCGCCCAGCGAATGACAGGGGGTGCAACGAGCAGCAGTGCGTCTCACACACGCGGCGGTGCACCCGCTAATTCGGCCGTCGCTCTGCTGGGACGCCGGGCGCGCCTCCCCGCGCCGTCCTCGAGGAACTGGCGGTTGCGGAAGGAAGCGCTTTTGTCAAATGCGGCCGAAAACTAACATTTTGTGTGTTGGGAGAAAAGCCGAACGCGAATTCTGCCGTGCTCCTACATTAGACGAGCGCCAACGGCCATACCATGATGAATACACCGGTTCTCGTCCGATCACCGAAGTTAAGCATCATCGGGCCCGGCTAGTACTTGGATGGGTGACCGCCTGGGAAACCCGGGTGCTGTTGGCTCCCTTCCTTTTTTTTTTTTTGTTATGTCGCCAGCTCAATTTTGAAACTACCTTTCTGTTGTGACAAAGATGCTTCCTTAAGCCTTTTAAACTACTGTAATGGTACGAAAATGCAGTAATTAACTCAGTTTGAGGGAGAATGTGCTAACCAAGTTTGCCAAGAAGACTTTGAAAACGACAAAACAGTACGAATCGGCAGGAGATTTCTGAAATACGTCACCGCCTATTGTTGTGTAGGAGTGTAGAGTTACAAATTTGATTTGTAACCACGAATTTATTCCTTAGTCGTCTCGTCTCGTCTCGTCTCGTCTCGTCCCGCAGACGTTTGTCGTGCTTGCGCTGTCATATGGACCACGACCCGAGCGGCAGCGAGCGGCAGTCGAGCAGGGACGGGGACAGGGACAGGGATAGGAATGGTGCGAATGCACTGCAAACTACGCAGACACCTGGTGTGAGGCGAGGCGAGGCGAGGAAGCCCACATCGCTACCAGTGGCGCCCTCCAGCACGACACTGCCACACCCCGCACAGGCCCTCCGCTGAACACCAGGGACAAGATGCGTCCTCCGCTAGTGTCGAAGGCTGCACGCGCCCAGCGAATGACAGGGGGTGCAACGAGCAGCAGTGCGTCTCACACACGCGGCGGTGCGCCCGCTAATTCGGCCGTCGCTCTGCTGGGACGCCGGGCGCGCCTCCCCGCGCCGTCCTCGAGGAACTGGCGGTTGCGGAAGGAAGCGCTTTCGTCAAATGCGGCCGAAAACTAACATTTTGTGTGTTGGGAGAAAAGCCGAACGCGAATTCTGCCGTGCTCCTACATTAGACGAGCGCCAACGGCCATACCATGATGAATACACCGGTTCTCGTCCGATCACCGAAGTTAAGCATCATCGGGCCCGGCTAGTACTTGTCTGGCTGCCCGCCAGGCAACACCTCGGTGCTCTGCGCTCCGCCGGCCCGTGGTGTTTACGTTCTGCGCGCCGCAGCGTGTGGTGTTCGCGAGGCGACTTGCTTGCTTTGCTTCTTTAACGGTACGTACTGACCATGATGGAAAGTGAAGATAGGAACAATAATATTCAGTGCGAATTTAGCCGATCGGTACCTCGTCCGACCGCTTTCGAAATTCATCATTGGATCCTTAACGATTTGAAAATCCCGGCTAGTGACATTTTCGGACTTCAATTGGACACCTTTTTAAATTCAGTGTTTTTGAAGTTAAGTAGTTCGGAACTGTGTGATACAGTTGTTAACGTAAATGATGGTGTGCGGCAGTTTAAGCACGATAATCAAACCGTGAGTGACGTTAAAGTGACGAACGCTGGTTTTGGCATACGAACTGTCAGGGTGTTTAATCTGCCTTTCGAAGTAAAAAACGATACCATTTCGCGATGTCTCGGCCCTTACGGCACCGTGCTTTCCGTTGTTAAAGAAAAATGGTCTGCCGCGTACCCCATACAATGTGAAAATGGAGTGCGAAGTGTACGAATGATTGTGCGAAAGCATGTGCCATCATTTGTTTACATGTCCGGGCACCGTGCATTTGTTACGTACAGTGGGCAGCCGCAAACGTGTTCTTTCTGTAATCGACCGGATCACTTTCGCCAAAATTGTCCACGGCGTAAGGGTCCTTTACAACTGCCTCTGGGTGAACACGGTAGCGAACCTATGAATTGGGCGGCGGTCGCCTTAGGCGCCCCCCCGCCGGCGGCTCGCCGTGTCGATATTCCGGCAGATATGGACGCGTCCCCTGCCACTGTTCCGGAGACCATGCAGATTGATAGTGGTTCCGTAATGTTAAACGCGGTAGCCTTAACAGAGACAGACGCGCGTGCCACAACACCCGTCACAGGACCCGAACCCGCCCCGGCCGTTGCCGCCCTAGCGGCCGTAGAACCATTACTTGAACTGGTCTCTGAAACGACACCCACCCCCACGGTCAGTCACAGTGTGGTGGCGGTAGATCAATCTGTGTCTTTAGAGAACGTGGACCGTGCAGTTTTTGTCCCGCCCGCTCAGGTGACGGAAGTGTCGCGTGTCGTCACGGCAAGCCGTGCACACGTGGACACTGCCCCCCCTCTCGACAGACAAGACTCGTCTTCTTCTGTCGGTGCGTCGGTTCGGTCGCGTAGTGACCCCGACAACGATAGGCGCGACAGAAGTAGAAGTTCCTCGACCGATTCTAGACGGTCGTCCACGAGACGGGAGCGTAGTCCGTCACCTGTTAGGAGGCCGCTATCTCAAGGGAAGCCAAAACGGCAGCGGCGTAAGGGGGGGCAGCGCGGAAGCGCGGAGGTTCGGCCCGGCGCGGCCGCTCACGTGACCCGGTCAGCTGTAGGCGCGAGAGCGGACGGCAGCGGTGCTGGTGGCGGCCAGGCTGCGGGCTCGGAAGCGCACAGGGCCGAAGTGGTCCGGCATCTGCAATCGGTCATCCACCAATCGGACGCGCTCCCTCCCAGTGAATCGGTTCCACAACCTGCCGTGAAAGATACGCCTCCGGTTACGAGCGTGCGCCCTGTTACACAGGACGCTGTAGTAGCGCAGTCTCGTAGCGACTTGTCCACGATGTCTGTCGCGGGGGCGTCCCCACCTGTTACCCGACCGGGGGCGTGGGGTGATGAGCCGCCTGATGATTAATTTCCAATTACTTCAAGTGTGGCATTCCGTCTTTTAAGCAGGTCGACGATAACCCATGCTGAGTCGTATTTGTATTTTAACGTTTTATCTTGTGAGTGTTTTCACTGTTTTATCTGTGTTTTCTTTGTTTTCTTCTTTTATGGTTGCTGGTAATCAGTTCACGGTCCTCACGGCCAACGTTAATAAAATGCGTAGCCATCACAAAGCGATCGCGCTGCATAATTTTTTAACTGACAGTGGTTGTCAGGTAGCTTTTTTACAAGAGGTGACCGCTGAAGCATTATCTTTTATCCGTGATTTTAACGAGTTCACTGCGTATGATAATATCATCGCGGATGACAGCACAGGCACTGTTATTTTAGTCCGATCGGACATTGAGGTGCAAAATATAGACTGCTTACCAAATGGGCGGGTCATAGTTTGTGAAATTAATGGCTACGCATTTGTTAATGTTTACGCGCACTCTGGCAACAAACCTGCGCGGAATAATTTTTATGCTCATGAACTGTGCCAGGTTTTATATCAAAATAGAGATAATTTTATCCTCGGGGGTGATTTTAATGGTGTCATTGACGATCGCGATCAGGAACCTCAGCCAAACCGGTGTGACGAATTGAAGACGTTGGTTACTGGTTTACAGCTGCGAGACACGTGGCGGGTTCTCAACCCCCACCGTACAGAATTTACGTATTTTTATGCTACCGGACATAGTCGTTTAGACAGAATTTACGTCTCGCCACAGCTTTCACATGCCGTTGTCACTGCAGAGGTGCAACCGGTGATTTTTTCTGACCATTGTAGTTACATTTGTCAGTTAAATTTAGGCATGTGCCCACGTTCGACACTTAAATCTGTGTGGAAATTAAACTGCAGAATTTTAAATGATCCCTCTTTTAAAACGAGTTTTTTAACTATGTGGCACAACCTTGTGCGGTGCCGACCGGTCGGTTCCACCGCTATTTACTGGTGGACCACGGTGGCCAAACCGGCGGTCAGAAAATTTTTAATTGATTTTAGTCGCGAGGCGGCACGGTGGCGCCGGGCTACGGCTGACTTCTACCGCCAGTGTTTGCGTGAGCTCGCGCAGCGCGTTACTGCGCAGCCGGAACTGTTGCCCACCCTGCGCGAATTTAAAGCAAAGTTGCTCCGGGATTTGCGGCAGAAATGTGAGGGGACGGTGCGGCGGAGCCAGCCTGTGGGCGCCGTGCCCGGCGAGACGGTCTCTGCGTACCACCTCCGTAGGGAGAGGTACCGCCGCGCAAAGTTACGGCTCAACACGTGGACGCTCGCCGCCGGGATCAGAACCACGGACCACCAAGCGATTCAGGCGGAATTGTATCAGTATTTTACTTCACTTTTTACCGACACTGCTGTCGATGCCGCCGCAATCAATGATCTTTTAAGTCACGTGCCGCATCTTTTAACGCGACGAGATAGACTCAATCTTAACGCAGTTTATACCGCGGATGATATAGAGGATGCCGTTAAAGGCAGTCAGACCGGGAAATCCCCCGGGAAAGACGGCATCCCAGCGGAGTTTTATCTAACATTTTTAGACTCTTTTAGTGAACTTTTAACGGAAATAGCTAATGACATCCGAAACGGCGCGGCAATCCCGGAGGACTTTGAAGAAGGACGTATCGTTCTCATTCCAAAATCGACTGCGACGCCGAGTGTAGAGGATGTGCGCCCTATTACACTTCTCAATTCGGATTACAAAATAATGGCCAGGTGCATTGCCAATAGACTTAAGCAAGTTCTGGGAAAAGTTTTAGATGACTCGCAGTCGTGTGCTATTCGGGATCGCAATATTTTTGACGCTGTTTTAGCTTACAGGGATTGCATCGGCCACGCGAGAAGTAGCAGGCTTCGCTATGCCGGAATTTTGTTAGTCGATTTTAAAACAGCGTTCGATCGTGTCAGTCACTTTTACCTTAGCAAATTGATGACTCGCATGGGTTTCGGGACCAAGTTCACCGCCATGATAAGTAATATATTACGTAGTGCCACGTCGCGCGTTATCGTAAATAGTATCGCCAGCGCCAAGATCCACATTAGCCGCTCGGTCCGACAGGGTTGCCCCCTATCTATGGCACTGTTTGCGATCGCCCTGGACCCGCTCCTCCGTACCATTGGCCGCACTTGTCGAGGGATTCGCGTGGGCGACGACCGGCTTGTGTGTCGCGCCTATGCCGATGACTTGGGCGTCTTCATCGAACGGGCAGACGACATCGACCGCCTCTATGGCGTCCTGCAGCAATACGAACGGGCGACAGGCGCCGTAGTCAATCCGCGTAAGACGGTTCTCCTCCCGTTGACGGAGCGCATGCGTACTGAATACCGGCACTGGTACTGCGTCAAACGCCAGTCTAAGGTGCTCGGCGTGACACTGTCGGATAACTTACAACAGATGCAAGCTCTCAATTGGCGGTCCACTCTATATAAAGTGCGCGCCGTGGTAAAGATTCATGCGCCGCGCAACTTGGCACTGGCGGACAAAGTTGCGCTTATTAATACAACCATTCTGGCAAGGGCGTGGTACCTGGCGCAGATCTTGCCGGTACCAAAGCAGATCGCACGGTCCATCAGGCATGCATTTTATTGGTTTTTGTGGAAAGGCGATGTTTTTCAGGTCGCCATGGCCACATGCACCCTGAAACCTTCGGAAGGTGGTCTAGGACTTGTCGATTTTAACGCTAAATGTGAGGCACTATTTTATAAACGGACCAACGTTTTAATTGGCAAAGGTTTAGGCAGCCCCACGGCGGTTCTCTTTCACCGGCACCGGCCACGTTCTGTCACCGCCCCGGTTTACGTCACCAGCATCCCGTTCTCTATCTCCCACGTGCGCCGTTACTACCTTACGCATAGCTACGTCAGTCTCCACGACGTACGCGGCCATGCGGTCGGCGACATTGCGGATGTCATCCGCGGACGACCACCGCCCAATAAGTGGGAGCTCCGTCTGCCGCAATATGATTGGAGCGCCGTGTGGACGAACATCAGTTCACGCGTCATACCAGCTGACGTGAGGGCCACGTGGTACAGGGTGGTCAACCGCACTGTTGCCACCAACTGCAAGCTCCACTCAATAAACCTCATCCGATCCAGCCAGTGCGAGGCATGCGGAGTCCCGGACGACATCGAGCATCGCTTCGACTGCTCCAGGTTCCGGGCCGTCTGGTACTGTGCGCGGGATATGATTCGTCTCCTAAATAGAGTGACTGTCAGGCAGGTTACTGTGACGGACGCGCTAGTGCCTCAGTGGAAGCCTTATCCGTCCACCAAGCGGAATGCCACCATCTGGTTATATGGACACACTATTCATGCCATATTTAGTCTCAAAATTACCGATGTTGTGACTTTTCTCACCCGTCTATGGACTTTCCACAATGAAGAACGCGCCAGAAGAACCTATTCCGCGACGTTCGCAAACTTTCTGCACGTGGCTTTGTCACATGCATTCCACTCGATCATGACCCCTCCTTAACAGTGACTTATCTCAATGTGTGTATAATTATATAACTATTCCTGTGACTGTGATATAAGGGAACGAACACTGGAAGAGAAATTTTTGGACACGTTTTTTTTTTGTAGTTGGACTCACCTTGACCATCATAATGATGACGAACTGTGACAGTTTCTTGTTTCTTGTTTCTTGTTTTTACGATCTCCGGAGCTACGTGACTACCTTACAAGTGTCACGTCGGAAGTTTTGTTTCTGTTAATCCTTTGTGTTCCAATTTTTTGTGTGACGTTGTCGTTTCGCTACCAATCTTGTGTGTGAAAGCAATGCCCTGCCTTTTTGGTTGTTTACTTTCTGCATGGTTTTCGTGTCTTGGTGCTGCGATCGAACACCATCTTTTGATTTTTATGTTGTTCTTTACCGCCTGTAGAAATGTGGCGGTTTGTTTCTTTTCCTACTTCCGTTCAATTTAGGGCATACGTCTCCTTTCCGTTATTCATTTCATCTTTTTTTTTTTTTTTTTTCTTCACCACAAGTAACGGCGAGAAGCGGATATGTTACTTTACTTTGCTTTCCATACTTTGTTAGAGGGACCTCCCGGGCCTTATTTATTTTTTGACGCAGGTTTGCGAATTGCTCTTTTGTTGCACACTCATTCTTCTTCGTTTTCTTTCCCCCACATTTGGTCGGTAGAATTCTTACCGCCGATTTATGGAAGAACTTTTCCGTTTGGCTTTCTTTACTTACTTCTCATTATTTTCAACGTTGTTGAGTTTTGCGTTCCCCTTCGATGAACGTGCCGTTCCTACGTCATCAGACGAGGACCCTTTCTCGCTCCATCCGGCGCATACCATCTGCGACCAGCGAGAAGGAGCACCTATTACGCCCCCTCTCCGTTCTTCAACCAGCACTACCAACAGCATCGTTTTATAGCTGAGAAGCTCGCCGAAGAAGGCGTATTGTGGAGAGCGATAAGGCCGGGCTATAAGGGGAGTTGGGAGGCCCGAAAAAAAAAAAAAAAAAAATAAAAAAATAAAAAAAAAAAAAAAAAAAAAAAAAAGGTGCTGTTGGCTCCCTTCCTTTTTTTTTTTTTGTTATGTCGCCAGCCCAATTTTCAAACTACCTTTCTGTTGTGACAAAGATGCTTCCTTAAGCCCCTTAAACTACTGTAATGGTACGAAAATGCAGTAATTAACTCAGTTTGAGGGAGAATGTGCTAACCAAGTTTGCCAAGAAGACTTTGAAAACGACAAAACAGTACGAATCGGCAGGTGATTTTTGAAATACGTCACCGCCTATTGTTGTGTAGGAGTGTAGAGTTCCAAATTTGATTTGTAACCACGAATTTATTCCTTAGTCGTCTCGTCTCGTCTCGTCTCGTCTCGTCCCGCAGACGTTTGTCGTGCTTGCGCTGTCATATGGACCACGACCCGAGCGGCAGCGAGCGGCAGTCGAGCAGGGACGGGGACAGGGACAGGGATAGGAATGGTGCGAATGCACTGCAAACTACGCAGACACCTGGTGTGAGGCGAGGCGAGGCGAGGAAGCCCACATCGCTACCAGTGGCGCCCTCCAGCACGACACTGCCACACCCCGCACAGGCCCTCCGCTGAACACCAGGGACAAGATGCGTCCTCCGCTAGTGTCGAAGGCTGCACGCGCCCAGCGAATGACAGGGGGTGCAACGAGCAGCAGTGCGTCTCACACACGCGGCGGTGCGCCCGCTAATTCGGCCGTCGCTCTGCTGGGACGCCGGGCGCGCCTCCCCGCGCCGTCCTCGAGGAACTGGCGGTTGCGGAAGGAAGCGCTTTCGTCAAATGCGGCCGAAAACTAACATTTTGTGTGTTGGGAGAAAAGCCGAACGCGAATTCTGCCGCGCTCCTACATTAGACGAGCGCCAACGGCCATACCATGATGAATACACCGGTTCTCGTCCGATCACCGAAGTTAAGCATCATCGGGCCCGGCTAGTACTTGGATGGGTGACCGCCTGCGAAACCCGGGTGCTGTTGGCTCCCTTCCTTTTTTTTTTTTTGTTATGTCGCCAGCCCAATTTTCAAACTACCTTTCTGTTGTGACAAAGATGCTTCCTTAAGCCCCTTAAACTACTGTAATGGTACGAAAATGCAGTAATTAACTCAGTTTGAGGGAGAATGTGCTAACCAAGTTTGCCAAGAAGACTTTGAAAACGACAAAACAGTACGAATCGGCAGGTGATTTTTGAAATACGTCACCGCCTATTGTTGTGTAGGAGTGTAGAGTTCCAAATTTGATTTGTAACCACGAATTTATTCCTTAGTCGTCTCGTCTCGTCTCGTCTCGTCTCGTCCCGCAGACGTTTGTCGTGCTTGCGCTGTCATATGGACCACGACCCGAGCGGCAGCGAGCGGCAGTCGAGCAGGGACGGGGACAGGGACAGGGATAGGAATGGTGCGAATGCACTGCAAACTACGCAGACACCTGGTGTGAGGCGAGGCGAGGCGAGGAAGCCCACATCGCTACCAGTGGCGCCCTCCAGCACGACACTGCCACACCCCGCACAGGCCCTCCGCTGAACACCAGGGACAAGATGCGTCCTCCGCTAGTGTCGAAGGCTGCACGCGCCCAGCGAATGACAGGGGGTGCAACGAGCAGCAGTGCGTCTCACACACGCGGCGGTGCGCCCGCTAATTCGGCCGTCGCTCTGCTGGGACGCCGGGCGCGCCTCCCCGCGCCGTCCTCGAGGAACTGGCGGTTGCGGAAGGAAGCGCTTTCGTCAAATGCGGCCGAAAACTAACATTTTGTGTGTTGGGAGAAAAGCCGAACGCGAATTCTGCCGTGCTCCTACATTAGACGAGCGCCAACGGCCATACCATAATGAACACACCGGTTCTCGTCCGATCACCGAAGTTAAGCATCATCGGGCCCGGCTAGTACATGGATGGGTGACCGCCTGGGAAACCCGGGTGCTGTTGGCTCCCTTCCTTTTTTTTTTTTGTTATGTCGCCAGCCCAGTTTTCAAACTACCTTTCTGTTGTGACAAAGATGCTTCCTTAAGCCTTTTAAACTACTGTAATGGTACGAAAATGCAGTAATTAACTCAGTTTGAGGGAGAATGTGCTAACCAAGTTTGCCAAGAAGACTTTGAAAACGACAAAACAGTACGAATCGGCAGGTGATTTCTGAAATACGTCACCGCCTATTGTTGTGTAGGAGTGTAGAGTTCCAAATTTGATTTGTAACCACGAATTTATTCCTTAGTCGTCTCGTCTCGTCTCGTCTCGTCTCGTCCCGCAGACGTTTGTCGTGCTTGCGCTGTCATATGGACCACGACCCGAGCGGCAGCGAGCGGCAGTCGAGCAGGGACGGGGACAGGGACAGGGATAGGAATGGTGCGAATGCACTGCAAACTACGCAGACACCTGGTGTGAGGCGAGGCGAGGCGAGGAAGCCCACATCGCTACCAGTGGCGCCCTCCAGCACGACACTGCCACACCCCGCACAGGCCCTCCGCTGAACACCAGGGACAAGATGCGTCCTCCGCTAGTGTCGAAGGCTGCACGCGCCCAGCGAATGACAGGGGGTGCAACGAGCAGCAGTGCGTCTCACACACGCGGCGGTGCGCCCGCTAATTCGGCCGTCGCTCTGCTGGGACGCCGGGCGCGCCTCCCCGCGCCGTCCTCGAGGAACTGGCGGTTGCGGAAGGAAGCGCTTTCGTCAAATGCGGCCGAAAACTAACATTTTGTGTGTTGGGAGAAAAGCCGAACGCGAATTCTGCCGCGCTCCTACATTAGACGAGCGCCAACGGCCATACCATGATGAATACACCGGTTCTCGTCCGATCACCGAAGTTAAGCATCATCGGGCCCGGCTAGTACTTGGATGGGTGACCGCCTGCGAAACCCGGGTGCTGTTGGCTCCCTTCCTTTTTTTTTTTTTTTTGTTATGTCGCCAGCCCAATTTTCAAACTACCTTTCTGTTGTGACAAAGATGCTTCCTTAAGCCCCTTAAACTACTGTAATGGTACGAAAATGCAGTAATTAACTCAGTTTGAGGGAGAATGTGCTAACCAAGTTTGCCAAGAAGACTTTGAAAACGACAAAACAGTACGAATCGGCAGGTGATTTTTGAAATACGTCACCGCCTATTGTTGTGTAGGAGTGTAGAGTTCCAAATTTGATTTGTAACCACGAATTTATTCCTTAGTCGTCTCGTCTCGTCTCGTCTCGTCTCGTCCCGCAGACGTTTGTCGTGCTTGCGCTGTCATATGGACCACGACCCGAGCGGCAGCGAGCGGCAGTCGAGCAGGGACAGAGACAGGGACAGGGATAGGAATGGTGCGAATGCACTGCAAACTACGCAGACACCTGGTGTGAGGCGAGGCGAGGCGAGGAAGCCCACATCGCTACCAGTGGCGCCCTCCAGCACGACACTGCCACACCCCGCACAGGCCCTCCGCTGAACACCAGGGACAAGATGCGTCCTCCGCTAGTGTCGAAGGCTGCACGCGCCCAGCGAATGACAGGGGGTGCAACGAGCAGCAGTGCGTCTCACACACGCGGCGGTGCGCCCGCTAATTCGGCCGTCGCTCTGCTGGGACGCCGGGCGCGCCTCCCCGCGCCGTCCTCGAGGAAGGAAGCGCTTTCGTCAAATGCGTCTGCCGTGCTCCTACATTAGACGAGCGCCAACGGCCATACCATGATGAATACACCGGTTCTCGTCCGATCACCGAAGTTAAGCATCATCGGGCCCGGCTAGTACTTGGATGGGTGACCGCCTGGGAAACCCGGGTGCTGTTGGCTCCCTTCCTCTTTTTTTTGTTATGTCGCCAGCCCAATTTTCAAACTACCTTTCTGTTGTGACAAAGATGCTTCCTTAAGCCTTTTAAACTACTGTAATGGTACGAAAATGCAGTAATTAACTCAGTTTGAGGGAGAATGTGCTAACCAAGTTTGCCAAGAAGACTTTGAAAACGACAAAACAGTACGAATCGGCAGGAGATTTCTGAAATACGTCACCGCCTATTGTTGTGTAGGAGTGTAGAGTTCCAAATTTGATTTGTAACCACGAATTTATTCCTTAGTCGTCTCGTCTCGTCTCGTCTCGTCTCGTCCCGCAGACGTTTGTCGTGCTTGCGCTGTCATATGGACCACGACCCGAGCGGCAGCGAGCGGCAGTCGAGCAAAGTCGTTACAAGTCGGGACGGGGACAGGGACAGGGATAGGAATGGTGCGAATGCACTGCAAACTACGCAGACACCTGGTGTGAGGCGAGGCGAGGCGAGGCGAGGAAGCCCACATCGCTACCAGTGGCGCCCTCCAGCACGACACTGCCACACCCCGCACAGGCCCTCCGCTGAACACCAGGGACAAGATGCGTCCTCCGCTAGTGTCGAAGGCTGCACGCGCCCAGCGAATGACAGGGGGTGCAACGAGCAGCAGTGCGTCTCACACACGCGGCGGTGCGCCCGCTAATTCGGCCGTCGCTCTGCTGGGACGCCGGGCGCGCCTCCCCGCGCCGTCCTCGAGGAACTGGCGGTTGCGGAAGGAAGCGCTTTCGTCAAATGCGGCCGAAAACTAACATTTTGTGTGTTGGGAGAAAAGCCGAACGCGAATTCTGCCGCGCTCCTACATTAGACGAGCGCCAACGGCCATACCATGATGAATACACCGGTTCTCGTCCGATCACCGAAGTTAAGCATCATCGGGCCCGGCTAGTACTTGGATGGGTGACCGCCTGCGAAACCCGGGTGCTGTTGGCTCCCTTCCTTTTTTTTTTTTTGTTATGTCGCCAGCCCAATTTTCAAACTACCTTTCTGTTGTGACAAAGATGCTTCCTTAAGCCCCTTAAACTACTGTAATGGTACGAAAATGCAGTAATTAACTCAGTTTGAGGGAGAATGTGCTAACCAAGTTTGCCAAGAAGACTTTGAAAACGACAAAACAGTACGAATCGGCAGGTGATTTCTGAAATACGTCACCGCCTATTGTTGTGTAGGAGTGTAGAGTTCCAAATTTGATTTGTAACCACGAATTTATTCCTTAGTCGTCTCGTCTCGTCTCGTCTCGTCCCGCAGACGTTTGTCGTGCTTGCGCTGTCATATGGACCACGACCCGAGCGGCAGCGAGCGGCAGTCGAGCAGGGACGGGGACAGGGACAGGGATAGGAATGGTGCGAATGCACTGCAAACTACGCAGACACCTGGTGTGAGGCGAGGCGAGGCGAGGAGCCCACATCGCTACCAGTGGCGCCCTCCAGCACGACACTGCCACACCCCGCACAGGCCCTCCGCTGAACACCAGGGACAAGATGCGTCCTCCGCTAGTGTCGAAGGCTGCACGCGCCCAGCGAATGACAGGGGGTGCAACGAGCAGCAGTGCGTCTCACACACGCGGCGGTGCGCCCGCTAATTCGGCCGTCGCTCTGCTGGGACGCCGGGCGCGCCTCCCCGCGCCGTCCTCGAGGAACTGGCGGTTGCGGAAGGAAGCGCTTTCGTCAAATGCGGCCGAAAACTAACATTTTGTGTGTTGGGAGAAAAGCCGAACGCGAATTCTGCCGTGCTCCTACATTAGATGAGCGCCAACGGCCATACCATGATGAATACACCGGTTCTCGTCCGATCACTGAAGTTAAGCATCATCGGGCCCGGCTAGTACTTGGATGGGTGACCGCCTGGGAAACCCGGGTGCTGTTGGCTCCCTTCCTCTTTTTTTTGTTATGTCGCCAGCCCAGTTTTCAAACTACCTTTCTGTTGTGACAAAGATGCTTCCTTAAGCCTTTTAAACTACTGTAATGGTACGAAAATGCAGTAATTAACTCAGTT
This sequence comes from Schistocerca cancellata, assembly GCF_023864275.1. NCBI lineage: Eukaryota > Metazoa > Arthropoda > Insecta > Orthoptera > Acrididae > Schistocerca > Schistocerca cancellata. The sequence goes on along the minus strand of NC_064634.1, from coordinate 521,116,231 downwards.
TGAGGGAGAATGTGCTAACCAAGTTTGCCAAGAAGACTTTGAAAACGACAAAACAGTACGAATCGGCAGGTGATTTCTGAAATACGTCACCGCCTATTGTTGTGTAGGAGTGTAGAGTTCCAAATTTGATTTGTAACCACGAATTTATTCCTTAGTCGTCTCGTCTCGTCTCGTCTCGTCTCGTCCCGCAGACGTTTGTCGTGCTTGCGCTGTCATATGGACCACGACCCGAGCGGCAGCGAGCGGCAGTCGAGCAAAGTCGGGACAAGTCGGGACGGGGACAGGGACAGGGATAGGAATGGTGCGAATGCACTGCAAACTACGCAGACACCTGGTGTGAGGCGAGGCGAGGCGAGGCGAGGAAGCCCACATCGCTACCAGTGGCGCCCTCCAGCACGACACTGCCACACCCCGCACAGGCCCTCCGCTGAACACCAGGGACAAGATGCGTCCTCCGCTAGTGTCGAAGGCTGCACGCGCCCAGCCGGACGTGTGTTAGGCTCGTGCCTGCTGACACCTTCGTGTGCTGCAGGCGGTGTCTTCGTCGCGTGTTTGGTGCTGCGCCTCGCAGCGTTCTCTCTTCTCTACTAGTTCCTGTAAGTTTATTGACGCTTTATTATGAATCGTGCTAACTCCGTACAGTGTGTTTTTGATAGGAACGCGGCTAGACCGTCGCCTTTTGATGTACACGAATGGGTATTTTCCGAATTGCGTATTCCCGAATCTGATTTGATCGGTATCCAGCTTGACTTTATTCAAAACTCTGTATTTTTGAAACTTCCGACCGCGGATTTTGTAGACAAGCTTGTTACCGAAAGTGGTGGAGTTAAGAAGTTTAAGCACGTGGACGGTGCTTTGTCTGATGTTTTGATTCTGCCGGCAGGCTTCGGCATTCGAAATGTGAAAGTTTATAATGTTCCGTTCGAATGCCCAAATGAGGCCATTGCTCGTAAACTCGGAGAATTTGGCACCGTGCTTAGTGTGGAGAATGATGTGTGGCCTGCAGGATTTAGGTACCGGGTTCTGAGTGGTGTTCGGACGGTCCGTGTAGATTTGAAGAAACATATACCGTCGTATTTGCTCATTGCTGGCACGCGCGCTTTCCTCAGCTATAGTGGGCAGCCGCAGACGTGCTCCGTGTGTGGCAAAACAGATCATTTGCGACAAACCTGCACTTTACGCAGGCCGGCTCAGCTGCCGCGCGAAGCTGCTGATACCTCCACGTATGCGGGCGCGTTGGTTGGACCCCCCTCGATCACCCCGCCCGACCGACCGGTTTCTGCCGCTCCTGCAGCTGAGGCTCCTGTGTCTGACAATGTGACTCCGCCCACAGTTGTCGTTCCCCCGGTTGTGTCAGAACAAAGTTTACCTGCCGATCACACCCCTCGCGAGGTCCGTATTGCTGATTTGCCAGCCGTCAGTGTTTCGGACGTGCCCGTTCCGGAGACTTCTGAAATGTTGGTCGCGTCACCACGGCCGATTTCAGTCCCCGCCCCGCCGACAGACAAGCGGAAATTGCCGTCACAGCCGGGCCCGTCCACCGCCGGCGAGGCGGATGCTAGCGGTGCCGAAAGTGAGGTGTCCCAAGCTTCCACTCAGTCCGCCCCTGCCGATCCAAAACCGAAGCGTAAAAGGTCAAAGAAGCGTTCGAAAACGGCGCCCACTGAGGGCGTCGACGTCACCTTCGACCAGGCGGTTGAGGGACTGACGGATACTTTGGTCCAAGAGCGTCGCGACGCACCTTTCGTACACGGTCCGCCTGTGTCGGTGCCCACCGCCCCCGCTTCCCGGCCCGTTCCGGACGCCGTACCTGCTCCTTCGGACACCATGCAGTGGTCTGATGATGTGGAGGAGGATCACTTTTTCTAGTTCCGCTTAAGTTACAGAGTCCACCCTGACGCGTGCATTCCACCAGTTACGCGTCCTCACCCTTAATATCAATCACATCCGAAGTGACCGTAAAGTTCACGCCCTCTTACACTTTTTGCAATCTGCTCGTTGCGATGTGGTTTTCCTTCAAGAAATAACAGCTGACGTTGTCCCGCATCTTACTGCCTATAATGTAATTCTTAATATTGATCCGGAAGCGACCTTTGGTACGGCTATTTTAATCACGCCCGGTTTAGAGTATAAACACGTAGAAATTTTACCGAATGGACGAGGGTTGGCATGTGTTATCTGCGACATATTTTTTGTTAACGTGTATGCCCCCTCTGGAACTGACAATAAACGTCTGAGGGATACTTTTTTCCATCATGATTTATGTCAGCTCTTCCATCGAAACCACCGACGGATCATCTTAGGTGGTGATTTTAATTGTGTCTTGCGTGATGCCGACCAGGAGCCGACGGCGAATAAGTGTCTTGCACTGCAAACTTTAGTTGACACTTTTAAACTTGAGGACACGTGGCTTTGTTTTAGTCCGACTGCTACAGGTTTTACTTATTTTTATCCTACTGGGCATAGTAGATTGGACAGATTTTATATATCGCCGGACCTCGCTGCTCAAATCTTGCAGGCAGAAGTTGCTCCCGTCGCTTTTTCGGATCATTGTGGTTATTTGTGTGCTTTTAATGTTCCGTCTGTTCGCCCAGAACGTACGCGATCCTACTGGAAATTCAATGTTAGTGTTTTGGATGACGTCAGTCTTGTCGAACAGGTGCATTTGTTGTGGCACCAACTTCTTCAGAGCCGCCCACAGGCGGGTTCTACTGTCGATTGGTGGCTCCGTCACGCTAAACCGGCTATTCGTACTCTGCTCATTAATTACTGTCGTGACAAGGCCCATTGGGAAGTGATGACGGTCGCTTTCTATCGCGATTGTTTACAGGATTTAATTACTCGGGTTACCGACCGCCCTGAACTCCTTCCCACGTTACGGAAAATTAAGACGAAGATTTTAAACCATCTGCATCGGAAGGCACAGGGCTCTGTTGTCCGTAGCAGGCCTTTCGATCCCACTTTGGAGGAACCGCTTTCATTGTATCATTTACGACGGGCCCGTCTGCGGCGTGAAAAACTTTTATTCACCGACTGGATGACGCGTGACGGTCTTAGGACTTCAGATTGCCGGGTGATTCAGGACGAAATTTACGATCACTACTCTAATCTCTTTCAATCTCAACCTTTGAATGAAGCCTCCTTGCAGATGTTTTTACACGACCTGCCTTCTATTTTAACGCGTCAGGATAGACTTCTTTTAAATGAGCGTTTTACAGCTGCTGATGTTTCTGCCGCCGTTAAGGCTAGCCCGAAGGGAAAGGCCCCTGGCCATGACGGCATTCCTGTGGAATTTTATGTGAAATTTTCCGGTCTTTTAACTGATACTTTTGTTGCCATGGTGAATGAAATACATAATGGTCTCGATGTGCCGGAAGAATTTTTAGAGGGTCTCGTCGTCCTCATCCCGAAAACCACTGGCATCCCAAGTGCGGTGACTTTACGGCCGATCACACTCTTAAACGCCGATTATAAAATCATAGCACGCTGCTTTTCCCACCGTTTGCGGCCGGCGTTGAAGACCGTCATTAGTCCTTCTCAATCGTGTGCCGTACCTGGACGGAATATTTATGACGCTGTACTCGCGTATCGTGAGTGTATCGCTTCTGCCTCGTCACGCCGTGGCGGCCGGGCTGCGATACTTTCCATTGATTTTCATAACGCGTTTGATAGAATTAGTCACGAGTACTTGCGGCGGGTCATGTCTAAGTTTGGATTTGGTTTAACATTCACGCATGTGATATCTAACCTTCTGAAATCGGCTACATCCAGAATCCTTTTTCATGGCCAGGCCGGTGATGTCCTCAGGATGAACAGATCCGTCCGCCAAGGGTGCCCACTTTCCATGGGATTATTCGTTTTAGCGTTGGATCCTCTGATCCGTAAGATAACAAATGTTTGCCACGGTGTCCCGTTTGGTACGGGTTCGCTTGTCTGTCGGGCGTATGCGGACGACTTGGGTGTTTTTATCCAACGTCCCGATGATATTGATACGCTCCGCCTCATTCTTCACCAATTTGAAACGGCATCGGGTGCGGTTGTGAACCCCCGTAAGTCCATCTTACTGCCGCTTACTGCGACCATGAGGGCTGTCCGTCGTGATTGGTATACCGTAAGGTTGCGACATAAGATTCTCGGGATCCAGATGACTGCCAATGTACAACAAATGGCGGTGATAAATTGGCGCGCGGTGTTATATTCTGTACGAGCGGCGACTCAGGCTGCCGCCAAACGAAATTTGTCTTTGCTGGATAGAGCTTCGGTTGTAAATACCCAGGTGTTGGCCAAGGCCTGGTACTTGGCTCAAGTTTTGCCGGTGCCGAAGGAGATTGAACGGGCAATCAAGCATGCTGTTTCTTGGTTGGTCTGGCGAGGCGAAATCTTTAAAGTCGCCTACAATATTTGCACGCTCCCGCCGGACAGGGGCGGCGTCGGTATGGTTGATTTTCCTTCAAAGTGTGCTGCCCTTTTGCTCCACCGAACCAACCGTGTAATAGCCAATGCGGGGCTTAGCCCCACGTCGGTACTCTTCGACCTTTACCGCCCTGCTTCTCTCCGCGCGCCTGTCTCTGTCCAGGCTATCCCGTACAGATTGAATTTCGTTCGCCAGTATTTCCTCCACACTAGCTATCTGATAGGCGACGACCGGCGCAGGGGTAGCGTCAGCGCGATCGCAGAGGCCCTCCGCGGAACTCTGCCGACTAACAAATGGGAGTTGAGGCTGCCGCAATGCGATTGGCGGACGGTGTGGTCCAACATTTCCAGTAAATTGTTGACATCCGATGTTCGGGCCACCTGGTATAAAGTTGTGAATCGCACCGTTGCCACGAATGCGAAACTCCACGCAATCAATCTCCTCCCGAGTGGCCTCTGCGGGCGGTGCGCGGCTGAGGACACGATCGAACACCGTTTTGTGTGCCCCCAGTTTCAAGAGGTATGGGATGCCACCCGTGAGATGTTGGCATTGATCAATCGGACTACCCCGCGTGCCATACAGCCTTTGTATATCCTGGTTCCCGACTGGCGGCCGTATCCTGCCACCAAGAGAAACGCTACCGTGTGGATCGCTGCGCATGCTGCACATGCGATTTTTTCTCTTCGACTCATGGATCGCTTGCAGTTTTTGACGTATCTTTGGGACTACTATGGGCGGGAGAAACGTAACCCGCAGTATGTTTCCAATTATGCCCGATTTTTAGATGTACCTCTACGGACCGCCTTTACCAAATTACATATTTCTCTCCTGCCATGATTATGTACTTTCCATTCCACTGTTCCTTTTGGTGGAATGTGCGGAATGATATCATTGTTCTATTCTTGATGTATGACAGTTAATTTGTCTCACCGGCTCGACTAATCTTCCGCCATTTTGGGAGGTTGTCCTTAGGATTGCCATATTGGTTTTTTTTTTTTTTTTTTCTCTCCTGGATTTGACGATTTGTTCCCTAATTGCTGACTTTTCCTAAATTTTTGTGACTATTGCAGGACTGTCAATTGCCTTGTCCCTGAACTGTGAGACGGTGCTTAAAGATATTTTGTGTTGAAACGGTTGCCTCTTGGGCACGGAAATCCAGCTTATCGAGAAGACGAAATATGTTTGCTGCTGCCGGAATTGTGTAGAATTCACCTTTACCGTGCGCCGGACATATTTGGCACGTATAGTGTGCTCGTTCGTGTGTGTTTTTTATTTTTAAATTTTCTTTGAGAGTCTCTTTACTTTTGCTTTTCTCTTGCGGCGGGAGGCCTCCGCTGCTGACTTGTGGTCATTGTCCTTCTAGAATGGTTTTTTATTTGTGTTTCGCGTTTGCGTTCTTCCTTCCTCACGTTATATCCACATCTTCAGCGGATGGTATTCCTTTCTCACATCGTTTTGGACATGTTTCCGCTGGCCACAATGGACCTTTGTTCTCCTAAAGGATCTCAACAAAAAAAAAAAAAAAAATAAAATAAAATAAAAAAAAAAATAATAATAAATAAATAAAAAAAAAATAAAGAAAAAAAAAGAAACCAATAAGAAAAATGCTGATCTCACACAAAAAAAAAAAAAATAAAGAGAGTACAATACACCACCTTTTCCGTTATTCCCTGTTTCTTGGGTTGGGAGGGCGAGGGAGACACTGTGGCCGGGCCTCGGATTGCGACCCCCGCCCACTCTGCCTCCACCGCCACCCTGGCCTGCTCTTACAATGAAGTATATTTAGTTGAAAAAAAAAGTACTCTCAAAAAAAAAAAAAAAAAAAAAAAAGTTCTCGTCCGATCACCGAAGTTAAGAATCATCGGGCCCGGCTAGTACTTGGATGGGTGACCGCCTGGGAAACCCGGGTGCTGTTGGCTCCCTTCCTTTTGTTTTTTTGTTATGTCGCCAGCCCAATTTTCAAACTACCTTTCTGAAAAAAAAAAAAAAAAAAAAAAAAAAAAAAAAAAAAAAAAAAAAAAAAAAAAAGTTCTCGTCCGATCACCGAAGTTAAGCATCATCGGGCCCGGCTAGTACTTGGATGGGTGACCGCCTGCGAAACCCGGGTGCTGTTGGCTCCCTTCCTTTTTTTTTTTTGTTATGTCGCCAGCCCAATTTTCAAACTACCTTTCTGTTGTGACAAAGATGCTTCCTTAAGCCCCTTAAACTACTGTAATGGTACGAAAATGCAGTAATTAACTCAGTTTGAGGGAGAATGTGCTAACCAAGTTTGCCAAGAAGACTTTGAAAACGACAAAACAGTACGAATCGGCAGGTGATTTTTGAAATACGTCACCGCCTATTGTTGTGTAGGAGTGTAGAGTTCCAAATTTGATTTGTAACCACGAATTTATTCCTTAGTCGTCTCGTCTCGTCTCGTCTCGTCTCGTCCCGCAGACGTTTGTCGTGCTTGCGCTGTCATATGGACCACGACCCGAGCGGCAGCGAGCGGCAGTCGAGCAGGGACGGGGACAGGGACAGGGATAGGAATGGTGCGAATGCACTGCAAACTACGCAGACACCTGGTGTGAGGCGAGGCGAGGCGAGGAAGCCCACATCGCTACCAGTGGCGCCCTCCAGCACGACACTGCCACACCCCGCACAGGCCCTCCGCTGAACACCAGGGACAAGATGCGTCCTCCGCTAGTGTCGAAGGCTGCACGCGCCCAGCCGGACATGTGTTAGGCTCGTGCCTGCTGACACCTTCGTGTGCTGCAGGCGGTGTCTTCGTCGCGTGTTTGGTGCTGCGCCTCGCAGCGTTCTTTCTTCTCTACTAGTTCCTGTAAGTTTATTGACGCTTTATTATGAATCGTGCTAACTCCGTACAGTGTGTTTTTGATAGGAACGCGGCTAGACCGTCGCCTTTTGATGTACACGAATGGGTATTTTCCGAATTGCGTATTCCCGAATCTGATTTGATCGGTATCCAGCTTGACTTTATTCAAAACTCTGTATTTTTGAAACTTCCGACCGCGGATTTTGTAGACAAGCTTGTTACCGAAAGTGGTGGAGTTAAGAAGTTTAAGCACGTGGACGGTGCTTTGTCTGATGTTTTGATTCTGCCGGCAGGCTTCGGCATTCGAAATGTGAAAGTTTATAATGTTCCGTTCGAATGCCCAAATGAGGCCATTGCTCGTAAACTCGGAGAATTTGGCACCGTGCTTAGTGTGGAGAATGATGTGTGGCCTGCAGGATTTAGGTACCGGGTTCTGAGTGGTGTTCGGACGGTCCGTGTAGATTTGAAGAAACATATACCGTCGTATTTGCTCATTGCTGGCACGCGCGCTTTCCTCAGCTATAGTGGGCAGCCGCAGACGTGCTCCGTGTGTGGCAAAACAGATCATTTGCGACAAACCTGCACTTTACGCAGGCCGGCTCAGCTGCCGCGCGAAGCTGCTGATACCTCCACGTATGCGGGCGCGTTGGTTGGACCCCCCTCGATCACCCCGCCCGACCGACCGGTTTCTGCCGCTCCTGCAGCTGAGGCTCCTGTGTCTGACAATGTGACTCCGCCCACAGTTGTCGTTCCCCCGGTTGTGTCAGAACAAAGTTTACCTGCCGATCACACCCCTCGCGAGGTCCGTATTGCTGATTTGCCAGCCGTCATTGTTTCGGACGTGCCCGTTCCGGAGACTTCTGAAATGTTGGTCGCGTCACCACGGCCGATTTCAGTCCCCGCCCCGCCGACAGACAAGCGGAAATTGCCGTCACAGCCGGGCCCGTCCACCGCCGGCGAGGCGGATGCTAGCGGTGCCGAAAGTGAGGTGTCCCAAGCTTCCACTCAGTCCGCCCCTGCCGATCCCAAACCGAAGCGTAAAAGGTCAAAGAAGCGTTCGAAAACGGCGCCCACTGAGGGCGTCGACGTCACCTTCGACCAGGCGGTTGAGGGACTGACGGATACTTTGGTCCAAGAGCGTCGCGACGCACCTTTCGTACACGGTCCACCTGTGTCGGTGCCCACCGCCCCCGCTTCCCGGCCCGTTCCGGACGCCGCACCTGCTCCTTCGGACACCATGCAGTGGTCTGATGATGTGGAGGAGGATCACTTTTTCTAGTTCCGCTTAAGTTACAGAGTCCACCCTGACGCGTGCATTCCACCAGTTACGCGTCCTCACCCTTAATATCAATCACATCCGAAGTGACCGTAAAGTTCACGCCCTCTTACACTTTTTGCAATCTGCTCGTTGCGATGTGGTTTTCCTTCAAGAAATAACAGCTGACGTTGTCCCGCATCTTACTGCCTATAATGTAATTCTTAATATTGATCCGGAAGCGACCTTTGGTACGGCTATTTTAATCACGCCCGGTTTAGAGTATAAACACGTAGAAATTTTACCGAATGGACGAGGGTTGGCATGTGTTATCTGCGACATATTTTTTGTTAACGTGTATGCCCCCTCTGGAACTGACAATAAACGTCTGAGGGATACTTTTTTCCATCATGATTTATGTCAGCTCTTCCATCGAAACCACCGACGGATCATCTTAGGTGGTGATTTTAATTGTGTCTTGCGTGATGCCGACCAGGAGCCGACGGCGAATAAGTGTCTTGCACTGCAAACTTTAGTTGACACTTTTAAACTTGAGGACACGTGGCTTTGTTTTAGTCCGACTGCTACAGGTTTTACTTATTTTTATCCTACTGGGCATAGTAGATTGGACAGATTTTATATATCGCCGGACCTCGCTGCTCAAATCTTGCAGGCAGAAGTTGCTCCCGTCGCTTTTTCGGATCATTGTGGTTATTTGTGTGCTTTTAATGTTCCGTCTGTTCGCCCAGAACGTACGCGATCCTACTGGAAATTCAATGTTAGTGTTTTGGATGACGTCAGTCTTGTCGAACAGGTGCATTTGTTGTGGCACCAACTTCTTCAGAGCCGCCCACAGGCGGGTTCTACTGTCGATTGGTGGCTCCGTCACGCTAAACCGGCTATTCGTACTCTGCTCATTAATTACTGTCGTGACAAGGCCCATTGGGAAGTGATGACGGTCGCTTTCTATCGCGATTGTTTACAGGATTTAATTACTCGGGTTACCGACCGCCCTGAACTCCTTCCCACGTTACGGAAAATTAAGACGAAGATTTTAAACCATCTGCATCGGAAGGCACAGGGCTCTGTTGTCCGTAGCAGGCCTTTCGATCCCACTTTGGAGGAACCGCTTTCATTGTATCATTTACGACGGGCCCGTCTGCGGCGTGAAAAACTTTTATTCACCGACTGGATAACGCGTGACGGTCTTAGGACTTCAGATTGCCGGGTGATTCAGGACGAAATTTACGATCACTACTCTAATCTCTTTCAATCTCAACCTTTGAATGAAGCCTCCTTGCAGATGTTTTTACACGACCTGCCTTCTATTTTAACGCGTCAGGATAGACTTCTTTTAAATGAGCGTTTTACAGCTGCTGATGTTTCTGCCGCCGTTAAGGCTAGCCCGAAGGGAAAGGCCCCTGGCCATGACGGCATTCCTGTGGAATTTTATGTGAAATTTTCCGGTCTTTTAACTGATACTTTTGTTGCCATGGTGAATGAAATACATAATGGTCTCGATGTGCCGGAAGAATTTTTAGAGGGTCTCGTCGTCCTCATCCCGAAAACCACTGGCATCCCAAGTGCGGTGACTTTACGGCCGATCACACTCTTAAACGCCGATTATAAAATCATAGCACGCTGCTTTTCCCACCGTTTGCGGCCGGCGTTGAAGACCGTCATTAGTCCTTCTCAATCGTGTGCCGTACCTGGACGGAATATTTATGACGCTGTACTCGCGTATCGTGAGTGTATCGCTTCTGCCTCGTCACGCCGTGGCGGCCGGGCTGCGATACTTTCCATTGATTTTCATAACGCGTTTGATAGAATTAGTCACGAGTACTTGCGGCGGGTCATGTCTAAGTTTGGATTTGGTTTAACATTCACGCATGTGATATCTAACCTTCTGAAATCGGCTACATCCAGAATCCTTTTTCATGGCCAGGCCGGTGATGTCCTCAGGATGAACAGATCCGTCCGCCAAGGGTGCCCACTTTCCATGGGATTATTCGTTTTAGCGTTGGATCCTCTGATCCGTAAGATAACAAATGTTTGCCACGGTGTCCCGTTTGGTACGGGTTCGCTTGTCTGTCGGGCGTATGCGGACGACTTGGGTGTTTTTATCCAACGTCCCGATGATATTGATACGCTCCGCCTCATTCTTCACCAATTTGAAACGGCATCGGGTGCGGTTGTGAACCCCCGTCAGTCCATCTTACTGCCGCTTACTGCGACCATGAGGGCTGTCCGTCGTGATTGGTATACCGTAAGGTTGCGACATAAGATTCTCGGGATCCAGATGACTGCCAATGTACAACAAATGGCGGTGATAAATTGGCGCGCGGTGTTATATTCTGTACGAGCGGCGACTCAGGCTGCCGCCAAACGAAATTTGTCTTTGCTGGATAGAGCTTCGGTTGTAAATACCCAGGTGTTGGCCAAGGCCTGGTACTTGGCTCAAGTTTTGCCGGTGCCGAAGGAGATTGAACGGGCAATCAAGCATGCTGTTTCTTGGTTGGTCTGGCGAGGCGAAATCTTTAAAGTCGCCTACAATATTTGCACGCTCCCGCCGGACAGGGGCGGCGTCGGTATGGTTGATTTTCCTTCAAAGTGTGCTGCCCTTTTGCTCCACCGAACCAACCGTGTAATAGCCAATGCGGGGCTTAGCCCCACGTCGGTACTCTTCGACCTTTACCGCCCTGCTTCTCTCCGCGCGCCTGTCTCTGTCCAGGCTATCCCGTACAGATTGAATTTCGTTCGCCAGTATTTCCTCCACACTAGCTATCTGATAGGCGACGACCGGCGCAGGGGTAGCGTCAGCGCGATCGCAGAGGCCCTCCGCGGAACTCTGCCGACTAACAAATGGGAGTTGAGGCTGCCGCAATGCGATTGGCGGACGGTGTGGTCCAACATTTCCAGTAAATTGTTGACATCCGATGTTCGGGCCACCTGGTATAAAGTTGTGAATCGCACCGTTGCCACGAATGCGAAACTCCACGCAATCAATCTCCTCCCGAGTGGCCTCTGCGGGCGGTGCGCGGCTGAGGACACGATCGAACACCGTTTTGTGTGCCCCCAGTTTCAAGAGGTATGGGATGCCACCCGTGAGATGTTGGCATTGATCAATCGGACTACCCCGCGTGCCATACAGCCTTTGTATATCCTGGTTCCCGACTGGCGGCCGTATCCTGCCACCAAGAGAAACGCTACCGTGTGGATCGCTGCGCATGCTGCACATGCGATTTTTTCTCTTCGACTCATGGATCGCTTGCAGTTTTTGACGTATCTTTGGGACTACTATGGGCGGGAGAAACGTAACCCGCAGTATGTTTCCAATTATGCCCGATTTTTAGATGTACCTCTACGGACCGCCTTTACCAAATTACATATTTCTCTCCTGCCATGATTATGTACTTTCCATTCCACTGTTCCTTTTGGTGGAATGTGCGGAATGATATCATTGTTCTATTCTTGATGTATGACAGTTAATTTGTCTCACCGGCTCGACTAATCTTCCGCCATTTTGGGAGGTTGTCCTTAGGATTGCCATATTGGTTTTTTTTTTTTTTTTTCTCTCCTGGATTTGACGATTTGTTCCCTAATTGCTGACTTTTCCTAAATTTTTGTGACTATTGCAGGACTGTCAATTGACTTGTCCTTGAACTGTGAGACGGTGCTTAAAGATATTTTGTGTTGAAACGGTTGCCTCTTGGGCACGGAAATCAAGCTTATCGAGAAGACGAAATATGTTTGCTGCTGCCGGAATTGTGTAGAATTCACCTTTACCGTGCGCCGGACATATTTGGCACGTATAGTGAGCTCGTTCGTGTGTGTTTTTTATTTTTAAATTTTCTTTGAGAGTCTCTTTACTTTTGCTTTTCTCTTGCGGCCGGAGGCCTCCGCTGCTGACTTGTGGTCATTGTCCTTCTAGAATGGTTTTTTATTTGTGTTTCGCGTTTGCGTTCTTCCTTCCTCACGTTATATCCACACCTTCAGCGGATGGTATTCCTTTCTCACATCGTTTTGGACATGTTTCCGCTGGCCACAATGGACCTTTGTTCTCCTAAAGGATCTCAAAAAAAAAAAAAAAAAAAAAAAAAAAAAAAAAAAAAAAAAAAAAAAAAAAATAAATAAATAAAGAAAAAAAACAAAAGAAACCAATAAGAAAAATGCTAATCTCACACAAAAATAAAAAAAAAAATAAAGAGAGTACAATACACCACCTTTTCCGTTATTCCCTGTTTCTTGGGTTGGGAGGGCGAGGGAGACACTGTGGCCGGGCCTCGGATTGCGACCCCCGCCCGCTTTGCCTCCACCGCCACCCTGGCCTGCTCTTACAATGAAGTATATTTAGTTTAAAAAAAAAGAAAAAAAAAAAAAAAAAAAAAAAAAAAAAAAAAAAAAGAAAAAAAAGTTCTCGTCCGATCACCGAAGTTAAGCATCATCGGGCCCGGTTAGTACTTGGATGGGTGACCGCCTGGGAAACCCGGATGCTGTTGGCTCCCTTCCTTTTTTTTTTTGTTATGTCGCCAGCCCAATTTTTAAAACTACCTTTCTATTGTGACAAAGATGCTTCCTTAAGCCTTTTAAACTACTGTAATGGTACGAAAATGCAGTAAAAAAAAAAAAAAAAAAAAAAAAAAAAAAAAAAAAAGTTCTCGTCCGATCACCGAAGTTAAGCATCATCGGGCCCGGCTAGTACTTGGATGGGTGACCGCCTGGGAAACCCGGGTGCTGTTGGCTCCCTTCCTTTTTTTTTTTTTGTTATGTCGCCAGCCCAGTTTTCAAACTACCTTTCTGTTGTGACAAAGATGCTTCCTTAAGCCTTTTAAACTACTGTAATGGTACGAAAATGCAGTAATTAACTCAGTTTGAGGGAGAATGTGCTAACCAAGTTTGCCAAGAAGACTTTGAAAACGACAAAACAGTACGAATCGGCAGGTGATTTCTGAAATACGTCACCGCCTATTGTTGTGTAGGAGTGTAGAGTTCCAAATTTGATTTGTAACCACGAATTTATTCCTTAGTCGTCTCGTCTCGTCTCGTCTCGTCTCGTCCCGCAGACGTTTGTCGTGCTTGCGCTGTCATATGGACCACGACCCGAGCGGCAGCGAGCGGCAGTCGAGCAAAGTCGGGACAAGTCGGGACGGGGACAGGGACAGGGATAGGAATGGTGCGAATGCACTGCAAACTACACAGACACCTGGTGTGAGGCGAGGCGAGGCGAGGCGAGGAAGCCCACATCGCTACCAGTGGCGCCCTCCAGCACGACACTGCCACACCCCGCACAGGCCCTCCGCTGAACACCAGGGACAAGATGCGTCCTCCGCTAGTGTCGAAGGCTGCACGCGCCCAGCGAATGACAGGGGGTGCAACGAGCAGCAGTGCGTCTCACACACGCGGCGGTGCGCCCGCTAATTCGGCCGTCGCTCTGCTGGGACGCCGGGCGCGCCTCCCCGCGCCGTCCTCGAGGAACTGGCGGTTGCGGAAGGAAGCGCTTTCGTCAAATGCGGCCGAAAACTAACATTTTGTGTGTTGGGAGAAAAGCCGAACGCGAATTCTGCCGTGCTCCTACATTAGACGAGCGCCAACGGCCATACCATGATGAATACACCGGTTCTCGTCCGATCACCGAAGTTAAGCATCATCGGGCCCGGCTAGTACTTGGATGGGTGACCGCCTGGGAAACCCGGGTGCTGTTGGCTCCCTTCCTTTTTTTTTTTTGTTATGTCGCCAGCCCAATTTTCAAACTACCTTTCTGTTGTGACAAAGATGCTTCCTTAAGCCTTTTAAACTACTGTAATGGTACGAAAATGCAGTAATTAACTCAGTTTGAGGGAGAATGTGCTAACCAAGTTTGCCAAGAAGACTTTGAAAACGACAAAACAGTACGAATCGGCAGGAGATTTCTGAAATACGTCACCGCCTATTGTTGTGTAGGAGTGTAGAGTTCCAAATTTGATTTGTAACCACGAATTTATTCCTTAGTCGTCTCGTCTCGTCTCGTCTCGTCCCGCAGACGTTTGTCGTGCTTGCGCTGTCATATGGACCACGACCCGAGCGGCAGCGAGCGGCAGTCGAGCAGGGACGGGGACAGGGACAGGGATAGGAATGGTGCGAATGCACTGCAAACTACGCAGACACCTGGTGTGAGGCGAGGCGAGGCGAGGAGCCCACATCGCTACCAGTGGCGCCCTCCAGCACGACACTGCCACACCCCGCACAGGCCCTCCGCTGAACACCAGGGACAAGATGCGTCCTCCGCTAGTGTCGAAGGCTGCACGCGCCCAGCGAATGACAGGGGGTGCAACGAGCAGCAGTGCGTCTCACACACGCGGCGGTGCGCCCGCTAATTCGGCCGTCGCTCTGCTGGGACGCCGGGCGCGCCTCCCCGCGCCGTCCTCGAGGAACTGGCGGTTGCGGAAGGAAGCGCTTTCGTCAAATGCGGCCGAAAACTAACATTTTGTGTGTTGGGAGAAAAGCCGAACGCGAATTCTGCCGCGCTCCTACATTAGACGAGCGCCAACGGCCATACCATGATGAATACACCGGTTCTCGTCCGATCACCGAAGTTAAGCATCATCGGGCCCGGCTAGTACTTGGATGGGTGACCGCCTGCGAAACCCGGGTGCTGTTGGCTCCCTTCCTTTTTTTTTTTTTGTTATGTCGCCAGCCCAATTTTCAAACTACCTTTCTGTTGTGACAAAGATGCTTCCTTAAGCCCCTTAAACTACTGTAATGGTACGAAAATGCAGTAATTAACTCAGTTTGAGGGAGAATGTGCTAACCAAGTTTGCCAAGAAGACTTTGAAAACGACAAAACAGTACGAATCGGCAGGTGATTTTTGAAATACGTCACCGCCTATTGTTGTGTAGGAGTGTAGAGTTCCAAATTTGATTTGTAACCACGAATTTATTCCTTAGTCGTCTCGTCTCGTCTCGTCTCGTCTCGTCCCGCAGACGTTTGTCGTGCTTGCGCTGTCATATGGACCACGACCCGAGCGGCAGCGAGCGGCAGTCGAGCAGGGACGGGGACAGGGACAGGGATAGGAATGGTGCGAATGCACTGCAAACTACGCAGACACCTGGTGTGAGGCGAGGCGAGGCGAGGAAGCCCACATCGCTACCAGTGGCGCCCTCCAGCACGACACTGCCACACCCCGCACAGGCCCTCCGCTGAACACCAGGGACAAGATGCGTCCTCCGCTAGTGTCGAAGGCTGCACGCGCCCAGCGAATGACAGGGGGTGCAACGAGCAGCAGTGCGTCTCACACACGCGGCGGTGCGCCCGCTAATTCGGCCGTCGCTCTGCTGGGACGCCGGGCGCGCCTCCCCGCGCCGTCCTCGAGGAACTGGCGGTTGCGGAAGGAAGCGCTTTCGTCAAATGCGGCCGAAAACTAACATTTTGTGTGTTGGGAGAAAAGCCGAACGCGAATTCTGCCGCGCTCCTACATTAGACGAGCGCCAACGGCCATACCATGATGAATACACCGGTTCTCGTCCGATCACCGAAGTTAAGCATCATTGGGCCCGGCTAGTACTTGGATGGGTGACCGCCTGCGAAACCCGGGTGCTGTTGGCTCCCTTCCTTTTTTTTTTTGTTATGTCGCCAGCCCAATTTTCAAACTACCTTTCTGTTGTGACAAAGATGCTTCCTTAAGCCCCTTAAACTACTGTAATGGTACGAAAATGCAGTAATTAACTCAGTTTGAGGGAGAATGTGCTAACCAAGTTTGCCAAGAAGACTTTGAAAACGACAAAACAGTACGAATCGGCAGGTGATTTTTGAAATACGTCACCGCCTATTGTTGTGTAGGAGTGTAGAGTTCCAAATTTGATTTGTAACCACGAATTTATTCCTTAGTCGTCTCGTCTCGTCTCGTCTCGTCTCGTCCCGCAGACGTTTGTCGTGCTTGCGCTGTCATATGGACCACGACCCGAGCGGCAGCGAGCGGCAGTCGAGCAGGGACGGGGACAGGGACAGGGATAGGAATGGTGCGAATGCACTGCAAACTACGCAGACACCTGGTGTGAGGCGAGGCGAGGCGAGGAAGCCCACATCGCTACCAGTGGCGCCCTCCAGCACGACACTGCCACACCCCGCACAGGCCCTCCGCTGAACACCAGGGTCAAGATGCGTCCTCCGCTAGTGTCGAAGGCTGCACGCGCCCAGCGAATGACAGGGGGTGCAACGAGCAGCAGTGCGTCTCACACACGCGGCGGTGCGCCCGCTAATTCGGCCGTCGCTCTGCTGGGACGCCGGGCGCGCCTCCCCGCGCCGTCCTCGAGGAACTGGCGGTTGCGGAAGGAAGCGCTTTCGTCAAATGCGGCCGAAAACTAACATTTTGTGTGTTGGGAGAAAAGCCGAACGCGAATTCTGCCGTGCTCCTACATTAGATGAGCGCCAACGGCCATACCATGATGAACACACCGGTTCTCGTCCGATCACCGAAGTTAAGCATCATCGGGCCCGGCTAGTACTTGGATGGGTGACCGCCTGGGAAACCCGGGTGCTGTTGGCTCCCTTCCTTTTTTTTTTTTTTGTTATGTCGCCAGCCCAGTTTTCAAACTACCTTTCTGTTGTGACAAAGATGCTTCCTGAAGCCTTTTAAACTACTGTAATGGTACGAAAATGCAGTAATTAACTCAGTTTGAGGGAGAATGTGCTAACCAAGTTTGCCAAGAAGACTTTGAAAACGACAAAACAGTACGAATCGGCAGGTGATTTCTGAAATACGTCACCGCCTATTGTTGTGTAGGAGTGTAGAGTTCCAAATTTGATTTGTAACCACGAATTTATTCCTTAGTCGTCTCGTCTCGTCTCGTCTCGTCTCGTCCCGCAGACGTTTGTCGTGCTTGCGCTGTCATATGGACCACGACCCGAGCGGCAGCGAGCGGCAGTCGAGCAAAGTCGGGACAAGTCGGGACGGGGACAAGGACAGGGATAGGAATGGTGCGAATGCACTGCAAACTACGCAGACACCTGGTGTGAGGCGAGGCGAGGCGAGGAAGCCCACATCGCTACCAGTGGCGCCCTCCAGCACGACACTGCCACACCCCGCACAGGCCCTCCGCTGAACACCAGGGTCAAGATGCGTCCTCCGCTAGTCTCGAAGGCTGCACGCGCCCAGCGAATGACAGGGGGTGCAACGAGCAGCAGTGCGTCTCACACACGCGGCGGAGCGCCCGCTAATTCGGCCGTCGCTCTGCTGGGACGCCGGGCGCGCCTCCCCGCGCCGTCCTCGAGGAACTGGCGGTTGCGGAAGGAAGCGCTTTCGTCAAATGCGGCCGAAAACTAACATTTTGTGTGTTGGGAGAAAAGCCGAACGCGAATTCTGCCGTGCTCCTACATTAGACGAGCGCCAACGGCCATACCATGATGAATACACCGGTTCTCGTCCGATCACCGAAGTTAAGCATCATCGGGCCCGGGTAGTACTTGGATGGGTGACCGCCTGGGAAACCCGGGTGCTGTTGGCTCCCTTCCTTTTTTTTTTGTTATGTCGCCAGCCCAATTTTCAAACTACCTTTCTGTTGTGACAAAGATGCTTCCTTAAGCCTTTTAAACTACTGTAATGGTACGAAAATGCAGTAATTAACTCAGTTTGAGTTAGAATGTGCTAACCAAGTTTGCCAAGAAGACTTTGAAAACGACAAAACAGTACGAATCGGCAGGTGATTTCTGAAATACGTCACCGCCTATTGTTGTGTAGGAGTGTAGAGTTCCAAATTTGATTTGTAACCACGAATTTATTCCTTAGTCGTCTCGTCTCGTCTCGTCTCGTCTCGTCCCGCAGACGTTTGTCGTGCTTGCGCTGTCATATGGACCACGACCCGAGCGGCAGCGAGCGGCAGTCGAGCAGGGACGGGGACAGGGACAGGGATAGGAATGGTGCGAATGCACTGCAAACTACGCAGACACCTGGTGTGAGGCGAGGCGAGGCGAGGAAGCCCACATCGCTACCAGTGGCGCCCTCCAGCACGACACTGCCACACCCCGCACAGGCCCTCCGCTGAACACCAGGGACAAGATGCGTCCTCCAATCACCGAAGTTAAGCATCGTCGGGCCCGGCTAGTACTTGGATGGGTGACCGCCTGGGAAACCCGGGTGCTGTTGGCTCCCTTCCTTTTTTTTTTGTTATGTCGCCAGCCCAATTTTCAAACTACCTTTCTGTTGTGACAAAGATGCTTCCTTAAGCCTTTTAAACTACTGTAATGGTACGAAAATGCAGTAATTAACTCAGTTTGAGGGAGAATGTGCTAACCAAGTTTGCCAAGAAGACTTTGAAAACGACAAAACAGTACGAATCGGCAGGTGATTTTTGAAATACGTCACCCCCTATTGTTGTGTAGAAGTGTAGAGTTCCAAATTTGATTTGTAACCACGAATTTATTCCTTAGTCGTCTCGTCTCGTCTCGTCTCGTCTCGTCCCGCAGACGTTTGTCGTGCTTGCGCTGTCATATGGACCACGACCCGAGCGGCAGCGAGCGGCAGTCGAGCAGGGACGGGGACAGGGACAGGGATAGGAATGGTGCGAATGCACTGCAAACTACGCAGACACCTGGTGTGAGGCGAGGCGAGGCGAGGCGAGGAAGCCCACATCGCTACCAGTGGCGCCCTCCAGCACGACACTGCCACACCCCGCACAGTCCCTCCGCTGAACACCAGGGACAAGATGCGTCCTCCGCTAGTGTCGAAGGCTGCACGCGCCCAGCGAATGACAGGGGGTGCAACGAGCAGCAGTGCGTCTCACACACGCGGCGGTGCGCCCGCTAATTCGGCCGTCGCTCTGCTGGGACTCCGGGCGCGCCTCCCCGCGCCGTCCTCGAGGAACTGGCGGTTGCGGAAGGAAGCGCTTTCGTCAAATGCGGCCGAAAACTAACATTTTGTGTGTTGGGAGAAAAGCCGAACGCGAATTCTGCCGTGCTCCTACATTAGACGAGCGCCAACGGCCATACCATGATGAATACACCGGTTCTCGTCCGATCACCGAAGTTAAGCATCATCGGGCCCGGCTAGTACTTGAATGGGTGACCGCCTGGGAAACCCGGGTGCTGTTGGCTCCCTTCCTTTTTTTTTTTGTTATGTCGCCAGCCCAATTTTCAAACTACCTTTCTGTTGTGACAAAGATGCTTCCTTAAGCCTTTTAAACTACTGTAATGGTACGAAAATGCAGTAATTAACTCAGTTTGAGGGAGAATGTGCTAACCAAGTTTGCCAAGAAGACTTTGAAAACGACAAAACAGTACGAATCGGCAGGTGATTTTTGAAATACGTCACCGCCTATTGTTGTGTAGGAGTGTAAAGTTCCAAATTTGATTTGTAACCACGAATTTATTCCTTAGTCGTCTCGTCTCGTCTCGTCTCGTCTCGTCCCGCAGACGTTTGTCGTGCTTGCGCTGTCATATGGACCACGACCCGAGCGGCAGCGAGCGGCAGGCGAGCAGGGACGGGGACAGGGACAGGGATAGGAATGGTGCGAATGCACTGCAAACTACGCAGACACCTGGTGTGAGGCGAGGCGAGGCGAGGCGAGGAAGCCCACATCGCTACCAGTGGCGCCCTCCAGCACGACACTGCCACACCCCGCACAGGCCCTCCGCTGAACACCAGGGAGAAGATGCGTCCTCCGCTAGTGTCGAAGGCTGCACGCGCCCAGCGAATGACAGGGGGTGCAACGAGCAGCAGTGCGTCTCACACACGCGGCGGTGCGCCCGCTAATTCGGCCGTCGCTCTGCTGGGACGCCGGGCGCGCCTCCCCGCGCCGTCCTGGAGGAACTGGCGGTTGCGGAAGGAAGCGCTTTCGTCAAATGCGGCCGAAAACTAACATTTTGTGTGTTGGGAGAAAAGCCGAACGCGAATTCTGCCGTGCTCCTACATTAGACGAGCGCCAACGGCCATACCATGATGAATACACCGGTTCTCGTCCGATCACCGAAGTTAAGCATCATCGGGCCCGGCTAGTACTTGGATGGGTGACCGCCTGGGAAACCCGGGTGCTGTTGGCTCCCTTCCTTTTTTTTTTTTGTTATGTCGCCAGCCCAATTTTCAAACTACCTTTCTGTTGTGACAAAGATGCTTCCTTAAGCCTTTTAAACTACTGTAATGGTACGAAAATGCAGTAATTAACTCAGTTTGAGGGAGAATGTGCTAACCAAGTTTGCCAAGAAGACTTTGAAAACGACAAAACAGTACGGATCGGCAGGTGATTTTTGAAATACGTCACCGCCTATTGTTGTGTAGGAGTGTAGAGTTCCAAATTTGATTTGTAACCACGAATTTATTCCTTAGTCGTCTCGTCTCGTCTCGTCTCGTCTCGTCCCGCAGACGTTTGTCGTGCTTGCGCTGTCATATGGACCACGACCCGAGCGGCAGCGAGCGGCAGGCGAGCAGGGACGGGGACAGGGACAGGGATAGGAATGGTGCGAATGCACTGCAAACTACGCAGACACCTGGTGTGAGGCGAGGCGAGGCGAGGAAGCCCACATCGCTACCAGTGGCGCCCTCCAGCACGACACTGCCACACCCCGCACAGGCCCTCCGCTGAACACCAGGGACAAGATGCGTCCTCCGCTAGTGTCGAAGGCTGCACGCGCCCAGCGAATGACAGGGGGTGCAAAGAGCAGCAGTGCGTCTCACACACGCGGCGGTGCGCCCGCTAATTCGGCCGTCGCTCTGCTGGGACGCCGGGCGCGCCTCCCCGGGCCGTCCTCGAGGAACTGGCGGTTGCGGAAGGAAGCGCTTTCGTCAAATGCGGCCGAAAACTAACATTTTGTGTGTTGGGAGAAAAGCCGAACGCGAATTCTGCCGTGCTCCTACATTAGACGAGCGCCAACGGCCATACCATGATGAATACACCGGTTCTCGTCCGATCACCGAAGTTAAGCATCATCGGGCCCGGCTAGTACTTGGATGGGTGACCGCCTGGGAAACCCGGGTGCTGTTGGCTCCCTTCCTTTTTTTTTTTTTTGTTATGTCGCCAGCCCAATTTTCAAACTACCTTTCTGTTGTGACAAAGATGCTTCCTTAAGCCTTTTAAACTACTGTAATGGTACGAAAATGCAGTAATTAACTCAGTTTGAGGGAGAATGTGCTAACCAAGTTTGCCAAGAAGACTTTGAAAACGACAAAACAGTACGAATCGGCAGGTGATTTTTGAAATACGTCACCGCCTATTGTTGTGTAGGAGTGTAGAGTTCCAAATTTGATTTGTAACCACGAATTTATTCCTTAGTCGTCTCGTCCTGTCTCGTCTCGTCTCGTCTCGTCCCGCAGACGTTTGTCGTGCTTGCGCTGTCATATAGACCACGACCCGAGCGGCAGCGAGCGGCAGTCGAGCAAAGTCGGGACAAGTCGGGACGGGGACAGGGACAGGGATAGGAATGGTGCGAATGCACTGCAAACTACGCAGACACCTGGTGTGAGGCGAGGCGAGGCGAGGAAGCCCACATCGCTACCAGTGGCGCCCTCCAGCACGACACTGCCACACCCCGCACAGGCCCTCCGCTGAACACCAGGGAGAAGATGCGTCCTCCGCTAGTGTCGAAGGCTGCACGCGCCCAGCGAATGACAGGGGGTGCAACGAGCAGCAGTGCGTCTCACACACGCGGCGGTGCGCCCGCTAATTCGGCCGTCGCTCTGCTGGGACGCCGGGCGCGCCTCCCCGCGCCGTCCTGGAGGAACTGGCGGTTGCGGAAGGAAGCGCTTTCGTCAAATGCGGCCGAAAACTAACATTTTGTGTGTTGGGAGAAAAGCCGAACGCGAATTCTGCCGTGCTCCTACATTAGACGAGCGCCAACGGCCATACCATGATGAATACACCGGTTCTCGTCCGATCACCGAAGTTAAGCATCATCGGGCCCGGCTAGTACTTGGATGGGTGACCGCCTGGGAAACCCGGGTGCTGTTGGCTCCCTTCCTTTTTTTTTTTTGTTATGTCGCCAGCCCAATTTTCAAACTACCTTTCTGTTGTGACAAAGATGCTTCCTTAAGCCTTTTAAACTACTGTAATGGTACGAAAATGCAGTAATTAACTCAGTTTGAGGGAGAATGTGCTAACCAAGTTTGCCAAGAAGACTTTGAAAACGACAAAACAGTACGGATCGGCAGGTGATTTTTGAAATACGTCACCGCCTATTGTTGTGTAGGAGTGTAGAGTTCCAAATTTGATTTGTAACCACGAATTTATTCCTTAGTCGTCTCGTCTCGTCTCGTCTCGTCTCGTCCCGCAGACGTTTGTCGTGCTTGCGCTGTCATATGGACCACGACCCGAGCGGCAGCGAGCGGCAGGCGAGCAGGGACGGGGACAGGGACAGGGATAGGAATGGTGCGAATGCACTGCAAACTACGCAGACACCTGGTGTGAGGCGAGGCGAGGCGAGGAAGCCCACATCGCTACCAGTGGCGCCCTCCAGCACGACACTGCCACACCCCGCACAGGCCCTCCGCTGAACACCAGGGACAAGATGCGTCCTCCGCTAGTGTCGAAGGCTGCACGCGCCCAGCGAATGACAGGGGGTGCAAAGAGCAGCAGTGCGTCTCACACACGCGGCGGTGCGCCCGCTAATTCGGCCGTCGCTCTGCTGGGACGCCGGGCGCGCCTCCCCGGGCCGTCCTCGAGGAACTGGCGGTTGCGGAAGGAAGCGCTTTCGTCAAATGCGGCCGAAAACTAACATTTTGTGTGTTGGGAGAAAAGCCGAACGCGAATTCTGCCGTGCTCCTACATTAGACGAGCGCCAACGGCCATACCATGATGAATACACCGGTTCTCGTCCGATCACCGAAGTTAAGCATCATCGGGCCCGGCTAGTACTTGGATGGGTGACCGCCTGGGAAACCCGGGTGCTGTTGGCTCCCTTCCTTTTTTTTTTTTGTTATGTCGCCAGCCCAATTTTCAAACTACCTTTCTGTTGTGACAAAGATGCTTCCTTAAGCCTTTTAAACTACTGTAATGGTACGAAAATGCAGTAATTAACTCAGTTTGAGGGAGAATGTGCTAACCAAGTTTGCCAAGAAGACTTTGAAAACGACAAAACAGTACGAATCGGCAGGTGATTTTTGAAATACGTCACCGCCTATTGTTGTGTAGGAGTGTAGAGTTCCAAATTTGATTTGTAACCACGAATTTATTCCTTAGTCGTCTCGTCTCGTCTCGTCTCGTCTCGTCCCGCAGACGTTTGTCGTGCTTGCGCTGTCATATGGACCACGACCCGAGCGGCAGCGAGCGGCAGTCGAGCAGGGACGGGGACAGGGACAGGGATAGGAATGGTGCGAATGCACTGCAAACTACGCAGACACCTGGTGTGAGGCGAGGCGAGGCGAGGCGAGGAAGCCCACATCGCTACCAGTGGCGCCCTCCAGCACGACACTGCCACACCCCGCACAGTCCCTCCGCTGAACACCAGGGACAAGATGCGTCCTCCGCTAGTGTCGAAGGCTGCACGCGCCCAGCGAATGACAGGGGGTGCAACGAGCAGCAGTGCGTCTCACACACGCGGCGGTGCGCCCGCTAATTCGGCCGTCGCTCTGCTGGGACGCCGGGCGCGCCTCCCCGCGCCGTCCTCGAGGAACTGGCGGTTGCGGAAGGAAGCGCTTTCGTCAAATGCGGCCGAAAACTAACATTTTGTGTGTTGGGAGAAAAGCCGAACGCGAATTCTGCCGTGCTCCTACATTAGACGAGCGCCAACGGCCATACCATGATGAATACACCGGTTCTCGTCCGATCACCGAAGTTAAGCATCATCGGGCCCGGCTAGTACTTGAATGGGTGACCGCCTGGGAAACCCGGGTGCTGTTGGCTCCCTTCCTTTTTTTTTTTGTTATGTCGCCAGCCCAATTTTCAAACTACCTTTCTGTTGTGACAAAGATGCTTCCTTAAGCCTTTTAAACTACTGTAATGGTACGAAAATGCAGTAATTAACTCAGTTTGAGGGAGAATGTGCTAACCAAGTTTGCCAAGAAGACTTTGAAAACGACAAAACAGTACGAATCGGCAGGTGATTTTTGAAATACGTCACCGCCTATTGTTGTGTAGGAGTGTAGAGTTCCAAATTTGATTTGTAACCACGAATTTATTCCTTAGTCGTCTCGTCCTGTCTCGTCTCGTCTCGTCTCGTCCCGCAGACGTTTGTCGTGCTTGCGCTGTCATATAGACCACGACCCGAGCGGCAGCGAGCGGCAGTCGAGCAAAGTCGGGACAAGTCGGGACGGGGACAGGGACAGGGATAGGAATGGTGCGAATGCACTGCAAACTACGCAGACACCTGGTGTGAGGCGAGGCGAGGCGAGGAAGCCCACATCGCTACCAGTGGCACCCTCCAGCACGACACTGCCACACCCCGCACAGGCCCTCCGCTGAACACCAGGGACAAGATGCGTCCTCCGCTAGTGTCGAAGGCTGCACGCGCCCAGCGAATGACAGGGGGTGCAAAGAGCAGCAGTGCGTCTCACACACGCGGCGGTGCGCCCGCTAATTCGGCCGTCGCTCTGCTGGGACGCCGGGCGCGCCTCCCCGGGCCGTCCTCGAGGAACTGGCGGTTGCGGAAGGAAGCGCTTTCGTCAAATGCGGCCGAAAACTAACATTTTGTGTGTTGGGAGAAAAGCCGAACGCGAATTCTGCCGTGCTCCTACATTAGACGAGCGCCAACGGCCATACCATGATGAATACACCGGTTCTCGTCCGATCACCGAAGTTAAGCATCATCGGGCCCGGCTAGTACTTGGATGGGTGACCGCCTGGGAAACCCGGGTGCTGTTGGCTCCCTTCCTTTTTTTTTTTTGTTATGTCGCCAGCCCAATTTTCAAACTACCTTTCTGTTGTGACAAAGATGCTTCCTTAAGCCTTTTAAACTACTGTAATGGTACGAAAATGCAGTAATTAACTCAGTTTGAGGGAGAATGTGCTAACCAAGTTTGCCAAGAAGACTTTGAAAACGACAAAACAGTACGAATCGGCAGGTGATTTTTGAAATACGTCACCGCCTATTGTTGTGTAGGAGTGTAGAGTTCCAAATTTGATTTGTAACCACGAATTTATTCCTTAGTCGTCTCGTCTCGTCTCGTCTCGTCTCGTCCCGCAGACGTTTGTCGTGCTTGCGCTGTCATATGGACCACGACCCGAGCGGCAGCGAGCGGCAGTCGAGCAGGGACGGGGACAGGGACAGGGATAGGAATGGTGCGAATGCACTGCAAACTACGCAGACACCTGGTGTGAGGCGAGGCGAGGCGAGGCGAGGAAGCCCACATCGCTACCAGTGGCGCCCTCCAGCACGACACTGCCACACCCCGCACAGTCCCTCCGCTGAACACCAGGGACAAGATGCGTCCTCCGCTAGTGTCGAAGGCTGCACGCGCCCAGCGAATGACAGGGGGTGCAACGAGCAGCAGTGCGTCTCACACACGCGGCGGTGCGCCCGCTAATTCGGCCGTCGCTCTGCTGGGACGCCGGGCGCGCCTCCCCGCGCCGTCCTCGAGGAACTGGCGGTTGCGGAAGGAAGCGCTTTCGTCAAATGCGGCCGAAAACT
Organism: Schistocerca cancellata; assembly: GCF_023864275.1. Classification (NCBI taxonomy): domain Eukaryota; kingdom Metazoa; phylum Arthropoda; class Insecta; order Orthoptera; family Acrididae; genus Schistocerca; species Schistocerca cancellata. The sequence goes on along the minus strand of NC_064634.1, from coordinate 521,090,223 downwards.
AACATTTTGTGTGTTGGGAGAAAAGCCGAACGCGAATTCTGCCGTGCTCCTACATTAGACGAGCGCCAACGGCCATACCATGATGAATACACCGGTTCTCGTCCGATCACCGAAGTTAAGCATCATCGGGCCCGGCTAGTACTTGAATGGGTGACCGCCTGGGAAACCCGGGTGCTGTTGGCTCCCTTCCTTTTTTTTTTTGTTATGTCGCCAGCCCAATTTTCAAACTACCTTTCTGTTGTGACAAAGATGCTTCCTTAAGCCTTTTAAACTACTGTAATGGTACGAAAATGCAGTAATTAACTCAGTTTGAGGGAGAATGTGCTAACCAAGTTTGCCAAGAAGACTTTGAAAACGACAAAACAGTACGAATCGGCAGGTGATTTTTGAAATACGTCACCGCCTATTGTTGTGTAGGAGTGTAGAGTTCCAAATTTGATTTGTAACCACGAATTTATTCCTTAGTCGTCTCGTCCTGTCTCGTCTCGTCTCGTCTCGTCCCGCAGACGTTTGTCGTGCTTGCGCTGTCATATAGACCACGACCCGAGCGGCAGCGAGCGGCAGTCGAGCAAAGTCGGGACAAGTCGGGACGGGGACAGGGACAGGGATAGGAATGGTGCGAATGCACTGCAAACTACGCAGACACCTGGTGTGAGGCGAGGCGAGGCGAGGAAGCCCACATCGCTACCAGTGGCGCCCTCCAGCACGACACTGCCACACCCCGCACAGGCCCTCCGCTGAACACCAGGGAGAAGATGCGTCCTCCGCTAGTGTCGAAGGCTGCACGCGCCCAGCGAATGACAGGGGGTGCAACGAGCAGCAGTGCGTCTCACACACGCGGCGGTGCGCCCGCTAATTCGGCCGTCGCTCTGCTGGGACGCCGGGCGCGCCTCCCCGCGCCGTCCTGGAGGAACTGGCGGTTGCGGAAGGAAGCGCTTTCGTCAAATGCGGCCGAAAACTAACATTTTGTGTGTTGGGAGAAAAGCCGAACGCGAATTCTGCCGTGCTCCTACATTAGACGAGCGCCAACGGCCATACCATGATGAATACACCGGTTCTCGTCCGATCACCGAAGTTAAGCATCATCGGGCCCGGCTAGTACTTGGATGGGTGACCGCCTGGGAAACCCGGGTGCTGTTGGCTCCCTTCCTTTTTTTTTTTGTTATGTCGCCAGCCCAATTTTCAAACTACCTTTCTGTTGTGACAAAGATGCTTCCTTAAGCCTTTTAAACTACTGTAATGGTACGAAAATGCAGTAATTAACTCAGTTTGAGGGAGAATGTGCTAACCAAGTTTGCCAAGAAGACTTTGAAAACGACAAAACAGTACGAATCGGCAGGTGATTTTTGAAATACGTCACCGCCTATTGTTGTGTAGGAGTGTAGAGTTCCAAATTTGATTTGTAACCACGAATTTATTCCTTAGTCGTCTCGTCTCGTCTCGTCTCGTCTCGTCCCGCAGACGTTTGTCGTGCTTGCGCTGTCATATGGACCACGACCCGAGCGGCAGCGAGCGGCAGTCGAGCAGGGACGGGGACAGGGACAGGGATAGGAATGGTGCGAATGCACTGCAAACTACGCAGACACCTGGTGTGAGGCGAGGCGAGGCGAGGCGAGGAAGCCCACATCGCTACCAGTGGCGCCCTCCAGCACGACACTGCCACACCCCGCACAGTCCCTCCGCTGAACACCAGGGACAAGATGCGTCCTCCGCTAGTGTCGAAGGCTGCACGCGCCCAGCGAATGACAGGGGGTGCAACGAGCAGCAGTGCGTCTCACACACGCGGCGGTGCGCCCGCTAATTCGGCCGTCGCTCTGCTGGGACGCCGGGCGCGCCTCCCCGCGCCGTCCTCGAGGAACTGGCGGTTGCGGAAGGAAGCGCTTTCGTCAAATGCGGCCGAAAACTAACATTTTGTGTGTTGGGAGAAAAGCCGAACGCGAATTCTGCCGTGCTCCTACATTAGACGAGCGCCAACGGCCATACCATGATGAATACACCGGTTCTCGTCCGATCACCGAAGTTGAGCATCATCGGGCCCGGCTAGTACTTGAATGGGTGACCGCCTGGGAAACCCGGGTGCTGTTGGCTCCCTTCCTTTTTTTTTTTGTTATGTCGCCAGCCCAATTTTCAAACTACCTTTCTGTTGTGACAAAGATGCTTCCTTAAGCCTTTTAAACTACTGTAATGGTACGAAAATGCAGTAATTAACTCAGTTTGAGGGAGAATGTGCTAACCAAGTTTGCCAAGAAGACTTTGAAAACGACAAAACAGTACGAATCGGCAGGTGATTTTTGAAATACGTCACCGCCTATTGTTGTGTAGGAGTGTAGAGTTCCAAATTTGATTTGTAACCACGAATTTATTCCTTAGTCGTCTCGTCCTGTCTCGTCTCGTCTCGTCTCGTCCCGCAGACGTTTGTCGTGCTTGCGCTGTCATATAGACCACGACCCGAGCGGCAGCGAGCGGCAGTCGAGCAAAGTCGGGACAAGTCGGGACGGGGACAGGGACAGGGATAGGAATGGTGCGAATGCACTGCAAACTACGCAGACACCTGGTGTGAGGCGAGGCGAGGCGAGGAAGCCCACATCGCTACCAGTGGCGCCCTCCAGCACGACACTGCCACACCCCGCACAGGCCCTCCGCTGAACACCAGGGAGAAGATGCGTCCTCCGCTAGTGTCGAAGGCTGCACGCGCCCAGCGAATGACAGGGGGTGCAACGAGCAGCAGTGCGTCTCACACACGCGGCGGTGCGCCCGCTAATTCGGCCGTCGCTCTGCTGGGACGCCGGGCGCGCCTCCCCGCGCCGTCCTGGAGGAACTGGCGGTTGCGGAAGGAAGCGCTTTCGTCAAATGCGGCCGAAAACTAACATTTTGTGTGTTGGGAGAAAAGCCGAACGCGAATTCTGCCGTGCTCCTACATTAGACGAGCGCCAACGGCCATACCATGATGAATACACCGGTTCTCGTCCGATCACCGAAGTTAAGCATCATCGGGCCCGGCTAGTACTTGGATGGGTGACCGCCTGGGAAACCCGGGTGCTGTTGGCTCCCTTCCTTTTTTTTTTTTTTGTTATGTCGCCAGCCCAATTTTCAAACTACCTTTCTGTTGTGACAAAGATGCTTCCTTAAGCCTTTTAAACTACTGTAATGGTACGAAAATGCAGTAATTAACTCAGTTTGAGGGAGAATGTGCTAACCAAGTTTGCCAAGAAGACTTTGAAAACGACAAAACAGTACGGATCGGCAGGTGATTTTTGAAATACGTCACCGCCTATTGTTGTGTAGGAGTGTAGAGTTCCAAATTTGATTTGTAACCACGAATTTATTCCTTAGTCGTCTCGTCTCGTCTCGTCTCGTCTCGTCCCGCAGACGTTTGTCGTGCTTGCGCTGTCATATGGACCACGACCCGAGCGGCAGCGAGCGGCAGGCGAGCAGGGACGGGGACAGGGACAGGGATAGGAATGGTGCGAATGCACTGCAAACTACGCAGACACCTGGTGTGAGGCGAGGCGAGGCGAGGAAGCCCACATCGCTACCAGTGGCGCCCTCCAGCACGACACTGCCACACCCCGCACAGGCCCTCCGCTGAACACCAGGGACAAGATGCGTCCTCCGCTAGTGTCGAAGGCTGCACGCGCCCAGCGAATGACAGGGGGTGCAAAGAGCAGCAGTGCGTCTCACACACGCGGCGGTGCGCCCGCTAATTCGGCCGTCGCTCTGCTGGGACGCCGGGCGCGCCTCCCCGGGCCGTCCTCGAGGAACTGGCGGTTGCGGAAGGAAGCGCTTTCGTCAAATGCGGCCGAAAACTAACATTTTGTGTGTTGGGAGAAAAGCCGAACGCGAATTCTGCCGTGCTCCTACATTAGACGAGCGCCAACGGCCATACCATGATGAATACACCGGTTCTCGTCCGATCACCGAAGTTAAGCATCATCGGGCCCGGCTAGTACTTGGATGGGTGACCGCCTGGGAAACCCGGGTGCTGTTGGCTCCCTTCCTTTTTTTTTTTTGTTATGTCGCCAGCCCAATTTTCAAACTACCTTTCTGTTGTGACAAAGATGCTTCCTTAAGCCTTTTAAACTACTGTAATGGTACGAAAATGCAGTAATTAACTCAGTTTGAGGGAGAATGTGCTAACCAAGTTTGCCAAGAAGACTTTGAAAACGACAAAACAGTACGAATCGGCAGGTGATTTTTGAAATACGTCACCGCCTATTGTTGTGTAGGAGTGTAGAGTTCCAAATTTGATTTGTAACCACGAATTTATTCCTTAGTCGTCTCGTCTCGTCTCGTCTCGTCTCGTCCCGCAGACGTTTGTCGTGCTTGCGCTGTCATATGGACCACGACCCGAGCGGCAGCGAGCGGCAGTCGAGCAGGGACGGGGACAGGGACAGGGATAGGAATGGTGCGAATGCACTGCAAACTACGCAGACACCTGGTGTGAGGCGAGGCGAGGCGAGGCGAGGAAGCCCACATCGCTACCAGTGGCGCCCTCCAGCACGACACTGCCACACCCCGCACAGTCCCTCCGCTGAACACCAGGGACAAGATGCGTCCTCCGCTAGTGTCGAAGGCTGCACGCGCCCAGCGAATGACAGGGGGTGCAACGAGCAGCAGTGCGTCTCACACACGCGGCGGTGCGCCCGCTAATTCGGCCGTCGCTCTGCTGGGACGCCGGGCGCGCCTCCCCGCGCCGTCCTGGAGGAACTGGCGGTTGCGGAAGGAAGCGCTTTCGTCAAATGCGGCCGAAAACTAACATTTTGTGTGTTGGGAGAAAAGCCGAACGCGAATTCTGCCGTGCTCCTACATTAGACGAGCGCCAACGGCCATACCATGATGAATACACCGGTTCTCGTCCGATCACCGAAGTTAAGCATCATCGGGCCCGGCTAGTACTTGGATGGGTGACCGCCTGGGAAACCCGGGTGCTGTTGGCTCCCTTCCTTTTTTTTTTTTGTTATGTCGCCAGCCCAATTTTCAAACTACCTTTCTGTTGTGACAAAGATGCTTCCTTAAGCCTTTTAAACTACTGTAATGGTACGAAAATGCAGTAATTAACTCAGTTTGAGGGAGAATGTGCTAACCAAGTTTGCCAAGAAGACTTTGAAAACGACAAAACAGTACGGATCGGCAGGTGATTTTTGAAATACGTCACCGCCTATTGTTGTGTAGGAGTGTAGAGTTCCAAATTTGATTTGTAACCACGAATTTATTCCTTAGTCGTCTCGTCTCGTCTCGTCTCGTCTCGTCCCGCAGACGTTTGTCGTGCTTGCGCTGTCATATGGACCACGACCCGAGCGGCAGCGAGCGGCAGGCGAGCAGGGACGGGGACAGGGACAGGGATAGGAATGGTGCGAATGCACTGCAAACTACGCAGACACCTGGTGTGAGGCGAGGCGAGGCGAGGAAGCCCACATCGCTACCAGTGGCGCCCTCCAGCACGACACTGCCACACCCCGCACAGGCCCTCCGCTGAACACCAGGGACAAGATGCGTCCTCCGCTAGTGTCGAAGGCTGCACGCGCCCAGCGAATGACAGGGGGTGCAAAGAGCAGCAGTGCGTCTCACACACGCGGCGGTGCGCCCGCTAATTCGGCCGTCGCTCTGCTGGGACGCCGGGCGCGCCTCCCCGGGCCGTCCTCGAGGAACTGGCGGTTGCGGAAGGAAGCGCTTTCGTCAAATGCGGCCGAAAACTAACATTTTGTGTGTTGGGAGAAAAGCCGAACGCGAATTCTGCCGTGCTCCTACATTAGACGAGCGCCAACGGCCATACCATGATGAATACACCGGTTCTCGTCCGATCACCGAAGTTAAGCATCATCGGGCCCGGCTAGTACTTGGATGGGTGACCGCCTGGGAAACCCGGGTGCTGTTGGCTCCCTTCCTTTTTTTTTTTTGTTATGTCGCCAGCCCAATTTTCAAACTACCTTTCTGTTGTGACAAAGATGCTTCCTTAAGCCTTTTAAACTACTGTAATGGTACGAAAATGCAGTAATTAACTCAGTTTGAGGGAGAATGTGCTAACCAAGTTTGCCAAGAAGACTTTGAAAACGACAAAACAGTACGGATCGGCAGGTGATTTTTGAAATACGTCACCGCCTATTGTTGTGTAGGAGTGTAGAGTTCCAAATTTGATTTGTAACCACGAATTTATTCCTTAGTCGTCTCGTCTCGTCTCGTCTCGTCTCGTCCCGCAGACGTTTGTCGTGCTTGCGCTGTCATATGGACCACGACCCGAGCGGCAGCGAGCGGCAGGCGAGCAGGGACGGGGACAGGGACAGGGATAGGAATGGTGCGAATGCACTGCAAACTACGCAGACACCTGGTGTGAGGCGAGGCGAGGCGAGGAAGCCCACATCGCTACCAGTGGCGCCCTCCAGCACGACACTGCCACACCCCGCACAGGCCCTCCGCTGAACACCAGGGACAAGATGCGTCCTCCGCTAGTGTCGAAGGCTGCACGCGCCCAGCGAATGACAGGGGGTGCAACGAGCAGCAGTGCGTCTCACACACGCGGCGGTGCGCCCGCTAATTCGGCCGTCGCTCTGCTGGGACGCCGGGCGCGCCTCCCCGCGCCGTCCTCGAGGAACTGGCGGTTGCGGAAGGAAGCGCTTTCGTCAAATGCGGCCGAAAACTAACATTTTGTGTGTTGGGAGAAAAGCCGAACGCGAATTCTGCCGTGCTCCTACATTAGACGAGCGCCAACGGCCATACCATGATGAATACACCGGTTCTCGTCCGATCACCGAAGTTGAGCATCATCGGGCCCGGCTAGTACTTGAATGGGTGACCGCCTGGGAAACCCGGGTGCTGTTGGCTCCCTTCCTTTTTTTTTTTGTTATGTCGCCAGCCCAATTTTCAAACTACCTTTCTGTTGTGACAAAGATGCTTCCTTAAGCCTTTTAAACTACTGTAATGGTACGAAAATGCAGTAATTAACTCAGTTTGAGGGAGAATGTGCTAACCAAGTTTGCCAAGAAGACTTTGAAAACGACAAAACAGTACGAATCGGCAGGTGATTTTTGAAATACGTCACCGCCTATTGTTGTGTAGGAGTGTAGAGTTCCAAATTTGATTTGTAACCACGAATTTATTCCTTAGTCGTCTCGTCCTGTCTCGTCTCGTCTCGTCTCGTCCCGCAGACGTTTGTCGTGCTTGCGCTGTCATATAGACCACGACCCGAGCGGCAGCGAGCGGCAGTCGAGCAAAGTCGGGACAAGTCGGGACGGGGACAGGGACAGGGATAGGAATGGTGCGAATGCACTGCAAACTACGCAGACACCTGGTGTGAGGCGAGGCGAGGCGAGGAAGCCCACATCGCTACCAGTGGCGCCCTCCAGCACGACACTGCCACACCCCGCACAGGCCCTCCGCTGAACACCAGGGAGAAGATGCGTCCTCCGCTAGTGTCGAAGGCTGCACGCGCCCAGCGAATGACAGGGGGTGCAACGAGCAGCAGTGCGTCTCACACACGCGGCGGTGCGCCCGCTAATTCGGCCGTCGCTCTGCTGGGACGCCGGGCGCGCCTCCCCGCGCCGTCCTGGAGGAACTGGCGGTTGCGGAAGGAAGCGCTTTCGTCAAATGCGGCCGAAAACTAACATTTTGTGTGTTGGGAGAAAAGCCGAACGCGAATTCTGCCGTGCTCCTACATTAGACGAGCGCCAACGGCCATACCATGATGAATACACCGGTTCTCGTCCGATCACCGAAGTTAAGCATCATCGGGCCCGGCTAGTACTTGGATGGGTGACCGCCTGGGAAACCCGGGTGCTGTTGGCTCCCTTCCTTTTTTTTTTTTTGTTATGTCGCCAGCCCAATTTTCAAACTACCTTTCTGTTGTGACAAAGATGCTTCCTTAAGCCTTTTAAACTACTGTAATGGTACGAAAATGCAGTAATTAACTCAGTTTGAGGGAGAATGTGCTAACCAAGTTTGCCAAGAAGACTTTGAAAACGACAAAACAGTACGGATCGGCAGGTGATTTTTGAAATACGTCACCGCCTATTGTTGTGTAGGAGTGTAGAGTTCCAAATTTGATTTGTAACCACGAATTTATTCCTTAGTCGTCTCGTCTCGTCTCGTCTCGTCTCGTCCCGCAGACGTTTGTCGTGCTTGCGCTGTCATATGGACCACGACCCGAGCGGCAGCGAGCGGCAGGCGAGCAGGGACGGGGACAGGGACAGGGATAGGAATGGTGCGAATGCACTGCAAACTACGCAGACACCTGGTGTGAGGCGAGGCGAGGCGAGGAAGCCCACATCGCTACCAGTGGCGCCCTCCAGCACGACACTGCCACACCCCGCACAGGCCCTCCGCTGAACACCAGGGACAAGATGCGTCCTCCGCTAGTGTCGAAGGCTGCACGCGCCCAGCGAATGACAGGGGGTGCAAAGAGCAGCAGTGCGTCTCACACACGCGGCGGTGCGCCCGCTAATTCGGCCGTCGCTCTGCTGGGACGCCGGGCGCGCCTCCCCGGGCCGTCCTCGAGGAACTGGCGGTTGCGGAAGGAAGCGCTTTCGTCAAATGCGGCCGAAAACTAACATTTTGTGTGTTGGGAGAAAAGCCGAACGCGAATTCTGCCGTGCTCCTACATTAGACGAGCGCCAACGGCCATACCATGATGAATACACCGGTTCTCGTCCGATCACCGAAGTTAAGCATCATCGGGCCCGGCTAGTACTTGGATGGGTGACCGCCTGGGAAACCCGGGTGCTGTTGGCTCCCTTCCTTTTTTTTTTTGTTATGTCGCCAGCCCAATTTTCAAACTACCTTTCTGTTGTGACAAAGATGCTTCCTTAAGCCTTTTAAACTACTGTAATGGTACGAAAATGCAGTAATTAACTCAGTTTGAGGGAGAATGTGCTAACCAAGTTTGCCAAGAAGACTTTGAAAACGACAAAACAGTACGAATCGGCAGGTGATTTTTGAAATACGTCACCGCCTATTGTTGTGTAGGAGTGTAGAGTTCCAAATTTGATTTGTAACCACGAATTTATTCCTTAGTCGTCTCGTCTCGTCTCGTCTCGTCTCGTCCCGCAGACGTTTGTCGTGCTTGCGCTGTCATATGGACCACGACCCGAGCGGCAGCGAGCGGCAGTCGAGCAGGGACGGGGACAGGGACAGGGATAGGAATGGTGCGAATGCACTGCAAACTACGCAGACACCTGGTGTGAGGCGAGGCGAGGCGAGGCGAGGAAGCCCACATCGCTACCAGTGGCGCCCTCCAGCACGACACTGCCACACCCCGCACAGTCCCTCCGCTGAACACCAGGGACAAGATGCGTCCTCCGCTAGTGTCGAAGGCTGCACGCGCCCAGCGAATGACAGGGGGTGCAACGAGCAGCAGTGCGTCTCACACACGCGGCGGTGCGCCCGCTAATTCGGCCGTCGCTCTGCTGGGACGCCGGGCGCGCCTCCCCGCGCCGTCCTGGAGGAACTGGCGGTTGCGGAAGGAAGCGCTTTCGTCAAATGCGGCCGAAAACTAACATTTTGTGTGTTGGGAGAAAAGCCGAACGCGAATTCTGCCGTGCTCCTACATTAGACGAGCGCCAACGGCCATACCATGATGAATACACCGGTTCTCGTCCGATCACCGAAGTTAAGCATCATCGGGCCCGGCTAGTACTTGGATGGGTGACCGCCTGGGAAACCCGGGTGCTGTTGGCTCCCTTCCTTTTTTTTTTTTGTTATGTCGCCAGCCCAATTTTCAAACTACCTTTCTGTTGTGACAAAGATGCTTCCTTAAGCCTTTTAAACTACTGTAATGGTACGAAAATGCAGTAATTAACTCAGTTTGAGGGAGAATGTGCTAACCAAGTTTGCCAAGAAGACTTTGAAAACGACAAAACAGTACGGATCGGCAGGTGATTTTTGAAATACGTCACCGCCTATTGTTGTGTAGGAGTGTAGAGTTCCAAATTTGATTTGTAACCACGAATTTATTCCTTAGTCGTCTCGTCTCGTCTCGTCTCGTCTCGTCCCGCAGACGTTTGTCGTGCTTGCGCTGTCATATGGACCACGACCCGAGCGGCAGCGAGCGGCAGGCGAGCAGGGACGGGGACAGGGACAGGGATAGGAATGGTGCGAATGCACTGCAAACTACGCAGACACCTGGTGTGAGGCGAGGCGAGGCGAGGAAGCCCACATCGCTACCAGTGGCGCCCTCCAGCACGACACTGCCACACCCCGCACAGGCCCTCCGCTGAACACCAGGGACAAGATGCGTCCTCCGCTAGTGTCGAAGGCTGCACGCGCCCAGCGAATGACAGGGGGTGCAAAGAGCAGCAGTGCGTCTCACACACGCGGCGGTGCGCCCGCTAATTCGGCCGTCGCTCTGCTGGGACGCCGGGCGCGCCTCCCCGGGCCGTCCTCGAGGAACTGGCGGTTGCGGAAGGAAGCGCTTTCGTCAAATGCGGCCGAAAACTAACATTTTGTGTGTTGGGAGAAAAGCCGAACGCGAATTCTGCCGTGCTCCTACATTAGACGAGCGCCAACGGCCATACCATGATGAATACACCGGTTCTCGTCCGATCACCGAAGTTAAGCATCATCGGGCCCGGCTAGTACTTGGATGGGTGACCGCCTGGGAAACCCGGGTGCTGTTGGCTCCCTTCCTTTTTTTTTTTTGTTATGTCGCCAGCCCAATTTTCAAACTACCTTTCTGTTGTGACAAAGATGCTTCCTTAAGCCTTTTAAACTACTGTAATGGTACGAAAATGCAGTAATTAACTCAGTTTGAGGGAGAATGTGCTAACCAAGTTTGCCAAGAAGACTTTGAAAACGACAAAACAGTACGGATCGGCAGGTGATTTTTGAAATACGTCACCGCCTATTGTTGTGTAGGAGTGTAGAGTTCCAAATTTGATTTGTAACCACGAATTTATTCCTTAGTCGTCTCGTCTCGTCTCGTCTCGTCTCGTCCCGCAGACGTTTGTCGTGCTTGCGCTGTCATATGGACCACGACCCGAGCGGCAGCGAGCGGCAGGCGAGCAGGGACGGGGACAGGGACAGGGATAGGAATGGTGCGAATGCACTGCAAACTACGCAGACACCTGGTGTGAGGCGAGGCGAGGCGAGGAAGCCCACATCGCTACCAGTGGCGCCCTCCAGCACGACACTGCCACACCCCGCACAGGCCCTCCGCTGAACACCAGGGACAAGATGCGTCCTCCGCTAGTGTCGAAGGCTGCACGCGCCCAGCGAATGACAGGGGGTGCAACGAGCAGCAGTGCGTCTCACACACGCGGCGGTGCGCCCGCTAATTCGGCCGTCGCTCTGCTGGGACGCCGGGCGCGCCTCCCCGCGCCGTCCTCGAGGAACTGGCGGTTGCGGAAGGAAGCGCTTTCGTCAAATGCGGCCGAAAACTAACATTTTGTGTGTTGGGAGAAAAGCCGAACGCGAATTCTGCCGCGCTCCTACATTAGACGAGCGCCAACGGCCATACCATGATGAATACACCGGTTCTCGTCCGATCACCGAAGTTAAGCATCATCGGGCCCGGCTAGTACTTGGATGGGTGACCGCCTGGGAAACCCGGGTGCTGTTGGCTCCCTTCCTTTTTTTTTTGTTATGTCGCCAGCCCAATTTTCAAACTACCTTTCTGTTGTGACAAAGATGCTTCCTCAAGCCCCTTAAACTACTGTAATGGTACGAAAATGCAGTAATTAACTCAGTTTGAGGGAGAATGTGCTAACCAAGTTTGCCAAGAAGACTTTGAAAACGACAAAACAGTACGAATCGGCAGGTGATTTTTGAAATACGTCACCGCCTATTGTTGTGTAGGAGTGTAGAGTTCCAAATTTGATTTGTAACCACGAATTTATTCCTTAGTCGTCTCGTCTCGTCTCGTCTCGTCTCGTCCCGCAGACGTTTGTCGTGCTTGCGCTGTCATATGGACCACGACCCGAGCGGCAGCGAGCGGCAGTCGAGCAGGGACGGGGACAGGGACAGGGATAGGAATGGTGCGAATGCACTGCAAACTACGCAGACACCTGGTGTGAGGCGAGGCGAGGCGAGGAAGCCCACATCGCTACCAGTGGCGCCCTCCAGCACGACACTGCCACACCCCGCACAGGCCCTCCGCTGAACACCAGGGACAAGATGCGTCCTCCGCTAGTGTCGAAGGCTGCACGCGCCCAGCGAATGACAGGGGGTGCAACGAGCAGCAGTGCGTCTCACACACGCGGCGGTGCGCCCGCTAATTCGGCCGTCGCTCTGCTGGGACGCCGGGCGCGCCTCCCCGCGCCGTCCTGGAGGAACTGGCGGTTGCGGAAGGAAGCGCTTTCGTCAAATGCGGCCGAAAACTAACATTCTGTGTGTTAGGAGAAAAGCCGAACGCGAATTCTGCCGTGCTCCTACATTAGACGAGCGCCAACGGCCATACCATGATGAATACACCGGTTCTCGTCCGATCACCGAAGTTAAGCATCATCGGGCCCAGCTAGTACTTGGATGGGTGACCGCCTGGGAAACCCGGGTGCTGTTGGCTCCCTTCCTTTTTTTTTTTTTTGTTATGTCGCCAGCCCGATTTTCAAACTACCTTTCTGTTGTGACAAAGATGCTTCCTTAAGCCTTTTAAACTACTGTAATGGTACGAAAATGCAGTAATTAACTCAGTTTGAGGGAGAATGTGCTAACCAAGTTTGCCAAGAAGACTTTGAAAACGACAAAACAGTACGAATCGGCAGGTGATTTTTGAAATACGTCACCGCCTATTGTTGTGTAGGAGTGTAGAGTTCCAAATTTGATTTGTAACCACGAATTTATTCCTTAGTCGTCTCGTCTCGTCTCGTCTCGTCTCGTCCCGCAGACGTTTGTCGTGCTTGCGCTGTCATATGGACCACGACCCGAGCGGCAGCGAGCGGCAGTCGAGCAAAGTCGGGACAAGTCGGGACGTGGACAGGGACAGGGATAGGAATGGTCCGAATGCATTGCAAACTACGCAGACACCTGGTGTGAGGCGAGGCGAGGCGAGGAAGCCCACATCGCTACCAGTGGCGCCCTCCAGCACGACACTGCCACACCCCGCACAGGCCCTCCGCTGAACACCAGGGACAAGATGCGTCCTCCGCTAGTGTCGAAGGCTGCACGCGCCCAGCGAATGACAGGGGGTGCAACGAGCAGCAGTGCGTCTCACACACGCGGCGGTGCGCCCGCTAATTCGGCCGTCGCTCTGCTGGGACGCCGGGCGCGCCTCCCCGCGCCGTCCTCGAGGAACTGGCGGTTGCGGAAGGAAGCGCTTTCGTCAAATGCGGCCGAAAACTAACATTTTGTGTGTTGGGAGAAAAGCCGAACGCGAATTCTGCCGTGCTCCTACATTAGACGAGCGCCAACGGCCATACCATGATGAATACACCGGTTCTCGTCCGATCACCGATGTTAAGCATTATCGGGCCCGGCTAGTACTTGGATGGGTGACCGCCTGGGAAACCCGGGTGCTGTTGGCTCCCTTCCTTTTTTTTTTTGTTATGTCGCCAGCCCAATTTTCAAACTACCTTTCTGTTGTGACAAAGATGCTTCCTTAAGCCTTTTAAACTACTGTAATGGTACGAAAATGCAGTAATTAACTCAGTTTGAGGGAGAATGTGCTAACCAAGTTTGCCAAGAAGACTTTGAAAACGACAAAACAGTACGAATCGGCAGGTGATTTTTGAAATACGTCACCGCCTATTGTTGTGTAGGAGTGTAGAGTTCCAAATTTGATTTGTAACCACGAATTTATTCCTTAGTCGTCTCGTCTCGTCTCGTCTCGTCTCGTCCCGCAGACGTTTGTCGTGCTTGCGCTATCATATGGACCACGACCCGAGCGGCAGCGAGCGGCAGTCGAGCAGGGACGGGGACAGGGACAGGGATAGGAATGGTGCGAATGCACTGCAAACTACGCAGACACCTGGTGTGAGGCGAGGCGAGGCGAGGAAGCCCACATCGCTACCAGTGGCGCCCTCCAGCACGACACTGCCACACCCCGCACAGGCCCTCCGCTGAACACCAGGGACAAGATGCGTCCTCCGCTAGTGTCGAAGGCTGCACGCGCCCAGCGAATGACAGGGGGTGCAACGAGCAGCAGTCCGTCTCACACACGCGGCGGTGCGCCCGCTAATTCGGCCGTCGCTCTGCTGGGACGCCGGGCGCGCCTCCCCGCGCCGTCCTGGAGGAACTGGCGGTTGCGGAAGGAAGCGCTTTCGTCAAATGCGGCCGAAAACTAACATTTTGTGTGTTGGGAGAAAAGCCGAACGCGAATTCTGCCGTGCTCCTACATTAGACGAGCGCCAACGGCCATACCATGATGAATACACCGGTTCTCGTCCGATCACCGAAGTTAAGCATCATCGGGCCCGGCTAGTACTTGGATGGGTGACCGCCTGGGAAACCCGGGTGCTGTTGGCTCCCTTCCTTTTTTTTTTTTTGTTATGTCGCCAGCCCAGTTTTCAAACTACCTTTCTGTTGTGACAAAGATGCTTCCTTAAGCCTTTTAAACTACTGTAATGGTACGAAAATGCAGTAATTAACTCAGTTTGAGGGAGAATGTGCTAACCAAGTTTGCCAAGAAGACTTTGAAAACGACAAAACAGTACGAATCGGCAGGTGATTTTTGAAATACGTCACCGCCTATTGTTGTGTAGGAGTGTAGAGTTCCAAATTTGATTTGTAACCACGAATTTATTCCTTAGTCGTCTCGTCTCGTCTCGTCTCGTCTCGTCCCGCAGACGTTTGTCGTGCTTGCGCTGTCATATGGACCACGACCCGAGCGGCAGCGAGCGGCAGTCGAGCAGGGACGGGGACAGGGACAGGGATAGGAATGGTGCGAATGCACTGCAAACTACGCAGACACCTGGTGTGAGGCGAGGCGAGGCGAGGAAGCCCACATCGCTACCAGTGGCGCCCTCCAGCACGACACTGCCACACCCCGCACAGGCCCTCCGCTGAACACCAGGGACAAGATGCGTCCTCCGCTAGTGTCGAAGGCTGCACGCGCCCAGCGAATGACAGGGGGTGCAAAGAGCAGCAGTGCGTCTCACACACGCGGCGGTGCGCCCGCTAATTCGGCCGTCGCTCTGCTGGGACGCCGGGCGCGCCTCCCCGGGCCGTCCTCGAGGAACTGGCGGTTGCGGAAGGAAGCGCTTTCGTCAAATGCGGCCGAAAACTAACATTTTGTGTGTTGGGAGAAAAGCCGAACGCGAATTCTGCCGTGCTCCTACATTAGACGAGCGCCAACGGCCATACCATGATGAATACACCGGTTCTCGTCCGATCACCGAAGTTAAGCATCATCGGGCCCGGCTAGTACTTGGATGGGTGACCGCCTGGGAAACCCGGGTGCTGTTGGCTCCCTTCCTTTTTTTTTTTTGTTATGTCGCCAGCCCAATTTTCAAACTACCTTTCTGTTGTGACAAAGATGCTTCCATAAGCCTTTTAAACTACTGTAATGGTACGAAAATGCAGTAATTAACTCAGTTTGAGGGAGAATGTGCTAACCAAGTTTGCCAAGAAGACTTTGAAAACGACAAAACAGTACGGATCGGCAGGTGATTTTTGAAATACGTCACCGCCTATTGTTGTGTAGGAGTGTAGAGTTCCAAATTTGATTTGTAACCACGAATTTATTCCTTAGTCGTCTCGTCTCGTCTCGTCTCGTCTCGTCCCGCAGACGTTTGTCGTGCTTGCGCTGTCATATGGACCACGACCCGAGCGGCAGCGAGCGGCAGGCGAGCAGGGACGGGGACAGGGACAGGGATAGGAATGGTGCGAATGCACTGCAAACTACGCAGACACCTGGTGTGAGGCGAGGCGAGGCGAGGAAGCCCACATCGCTACCAGTGGCGCCCTCCAGCACGACACTGCCACACCCCGCACAGGCCCTCCGCTGAACACCAGGGACAAGATGCGTCCTCCGCTAGTGTCGAAGGCTGCACGCGCCCAGCGAATGACAGGGGGTGCAACGAGCAGCAGTGCGTCTCACACACGCGGCGGTGCGCCCGCTAATTCGGCCGTCGCTCTGCTGGGACGCCGGGCGCGCCTCCCCGCGCCGTCCTCGAGGAACTGGCGGTTGCGGAAGGAAGCGCTTTCGTCAAATGCGGCCGAAAACTAACATTTTGTGTGTTGGGAGAAAAGCCGAACGCGAATTCTGCCGTGCTCCTACATTAGACGAGCGCCAACGGCCATACCATGATGAATACACCGGTTCTCGTCCGATCACCGATGTTAAGCATTATCGGGCCCGGCTAGTACTTGGATGGGTGACCGCCTGGGAAACCCGGGTGCTGTTGGCTCCCTTCCTTTTTTTTTTGTTATGTCGCCAGCCCAATTTTCAAACTACCTTTCTGTTGTGACAAAGATGCTTCCTTAAGCCTTTTAAACTACTGTAATGGTACGAAAATGCAGTAATTAACTCAGTTTGAGGGAGAATGTGCTAACCAAGTTTGCCAAGAAGACTTTGAAAACGACAAAACAGTACGAATCGGCAGGTGATTTTTGAAATACGTCACCGCCTATTGTTGTGTAGGAGTGTAGAGTTCCAAATTTGATTTGTAACCACGAATTTATTCCTTAGTCGTCTCGTCTCGTCTCGTCTCGTCTCGTCCCGCAGACGTTTGTCGTGCTTGCGCTGTCATATGGACCACGACCCGAGCGGCAGCGAGCGGCAGTCGAGCAGGGACGGGGACAGGGACAGGGATAGGAATGGTGCGAATGCACTGCAAACTACGCAGACACCTGGTGTGAGGCGAGGCGAGGCGAGGAAGCCCACATCGCTACCAGTGGCGCCCTCCAGCACGACACTGCCACACCCCGCACAGGCCCTCCGCTGAACACCAGGGACAAGATGCGTCCTCCGCTAGTGTCGAAGGCTGCACGCGCCCAGCGAATGACAGGGGGTGCAACGAGCAGCAGTGCGTCTCACACACGCGGCGGTGCGCCCGCTAATTCGGCCGTCGCTCTGCTGGGACGCCGGGCGCGCCTCCCCGCGCCGTCCTCGAGGAACTGGCGGTTGCGGAAGGAAGCGCTTTCGTCAAATGCGGCCGAAAACTAACATTTTGTGTGTTGGGAGAAAAGCCGAACGCGAATTCTGCCGTGCTCCTACATTAGACGAGCGCCAACGGCCATACCATGATGAATACACCGGTTCTCGTCCGATCACCGATGTTAAGCATTATCGGGCCCGGCTAGTACTTGGATGGGTGACCGCCTGGGAAACCCGGGTGCTGTTGGCTCCCTTCCTTTTTTTTTTGTTATGTCGCCAGCCCAATTTTCAAACTACCTTTCTGTTGTGACAAAGATGCTTCCTTAAGCCTTTTAAACTACTGTAATGGTACGAAAATGCAGTAATTAACTCAGTTTGAGGGAGAATGTGCTAACCAAGTTTGCCAAGAAGACTTTGAAAACGACAAAACAGTACGAATCGGCAGGTGATTTTTGAAATACGTCACCGCCTATTGTTGTGTAGGAGTGTAGAGTTCCAAATTTGATTTGTAACCACGAATTTATTCCTTAGTCGTCTCGTCTCGTCTCGTCTCGTCTCGTCCCGCAGACGTTTGTCGTGCTTGCGCTGTCATATGGACCACGACCCGAGCGGCAGCGAGCGGCAGTCGAGCAGGGACGGGGACAGGGACAGGGATAGGAATGGTGCGAATGCACTGCAAACTACGCAGACACCTGGTGTGAGGCGAGGCGAGGCGAGGAAGCCCACATCGCTACCAGTGGCGCCCTCCAGCACGACACTGCCACACCCCGCACAGGCCCTCCGCTGAACACCAGGGACAAGATGCGTCCTCCGCTAGTGTCGAAGGCTGCACGCGCCCAGCGAATGACAGGGGGTGCAACGAGCAGCAGTGCGTCTCACACACGCGGCGGTGCGCCCGCTAATTCGGCCGTCGCTCTGCTGGGACGCCGGGCGCGCCTCCCCGCCCCGTCCTCGAGGAACTGGCGGTTGCGGAAGGAAGCGCTTTCGTCAAATGCGGCCGAAAACTAACATTTTGTGTGTTGGGAGAAAAGCCGAACGCGAATTCTGCCGTGCTCCTACATTAGACGAGCGCCAACGGCCATACCATGATGAATACACCGGTTCTCGTCCGATCACCGATGTTAAGCATTATCGGGCCCGGCTAGTACTTGGATGGGTGACCGCCTGGGAAACCCGGGTGCTGTTGGCTCCCTTCCTTTTTTTTTTTGTTATGTCGCCAGCCCAATTTTCAAACTACCTTTCTGTTGTGACAAAGATGCTTCCTTAAGCCTTTTAAACTACTGTAATGGTACGAAAATGCAGTAATTAACTCAGTTTGAGGGAGAATGTGCTAACCAAGTTTGCCAAGAAGACTTTGAAAACGACAAAACAGTACGAATCGGCAGGTGATTTTTGAAATACGTCACCGCCTATTGTTGTGTAGGAGTGTAGAGTTCCAAATTTGATTTGTAACCACGAATTTATTCCTTAGTCGTCTCGTCTCGTCTCGTCTCGTCTCGTCCCGCAGACGTTTGTCGTGCTTGCGCTATCATATGGACCACGACCCGAGCGGCAGCGAGCGGCAGTCGAGCAGGGACGGGGACAGGGACAGGGATAGGAATGGTGCGAATGCACTGCAAACTACGCAGACACCTGGTGTGAGGCGAGGCGAGGCGAGGAAGCCCACATCGCTACCAGTGGCGCCCTCCAGCACGACACTGCCACACCCCGCACAGGCCCTCCGCTGAACACCAGGGAGAAGATGCGTCCTCCGCTAGTGTCGAAGGCTGCACGCGCCCAGCGAATGACAGGGGGTGCAACGAGCAGCAGTGCGTCTCACACACGCGGCGGTGCGCCCGCTAATTCGGCCGTCGCTCTGCTGGGACGCCGGGCGCGCCTCCCCGCGCCGTCCTGGAGGAACTGGCGGTTGCGGAAGGAAGCGCTTTCGTCAAATGCGGCCGAAAACTAACATTTTGTGTGTTGGGAGAAAAGCCGAACGCGAATTCTGCCGTGCTCCTACATTAGACGAGCGCCAACGGCCATACCATGATGAATACACCGGTTCTCGTCCGATCACCGAAGTTAAGCATCATCGGGCCCGGCTAGTACTTGGATGGGTGACCGCCTGGGAAACCCGGGTGCTGTTGGCTCCCTTCCTTTTTTTTTTTTTGTTATGTCGCCAGCCCGATTTTCAAACTACCTTTCTGTTGTGACAAAGATGCTTCCTTAAGCCTTTTAAACTACTGTAATGGTACGAAAATGCAGTAATTAACTCAGTTTGAGGGAGAATGTGCTAACCAAGTTTGCCAAGAAGACTTTGAAAACGACAAAACAGTACGAATCGGCAGGTGATTTTTGAAATACGTCACCGCCTATTGTTGTGTAGGAGTGTAGAGTTCCAAATTTGATTTGTAACCACGAATTTATTCCTTAGTCGTCTCGTCTCGTCTCGTCTCGTCTCGTCCCGCAGACGTTTG
The DNA here is from genome assembly GCF_023864275.1 of Schistocerca cancellata. NCBI lineage: Eukaryota > Metazoa > Arthropoda > Insecta > Orthoptera > Acrididae > Schistocerca > Schistocerca cancellata. Next base: position 521,070,810 of record NC_064634.1, on the reverse strand, counting down.
TCGTGCTTGCGCTGTCATATGGACCACGACCCGAGCGGCAGCGAGCGGCAGTCGAGCAGGGACGGGGACAGGGACAGGGATAGGAATGGTGCGAATGCACTGCAAACTACGCAGACACCTGGTGTGAGGCGAGGCGAGGCGAGGCGAGGAAGCCCACATCGCTACCAGTGGCGCCCTCCAGCACGACACTGCCACACCCCGCACAGGCCCTCCGCTGAACACCAGGGACAAGATGCGTCCTCCGCTAGTGTCGAAGGCTGCACGCGCCCAGCGAATGACAGGGGGTGCAAAGAGCAGCAGTGCGTCTCACACACGCGGCGGTGCGCCCGCTAATTCGGCCGTCGCTCTGCTGGGACGCCGGGCGCGCCTCCCCGGGCCGTCCTCGAGGAACTGGCGGTTGCGGAAGGAAGCGCTTTCGTCAAATGCGGCCGAAAACTAACATTTTGTGTGTTGGGAGAAAAGCCGAACGCGAATTCTGCCGTGCTCCTACATTAGACGAGCGCCAACGGCCATACCATGATGAATACACCGGTTCTCGTCCGATCACCGAAGTTAAGCATCATCGGGCCCGGCTAGTACTTGGATGGGTGACCGCCTGGGAAACCCGGGTGCTGTTGGCTCCCTTCCTTTTTTTTTTTTGTTATGTCGCCAGCCCAATTTTCAAACTACCTTTCTGTTGTGACAAAGATGCTTCCATAAGCCTTTTAAACTACTGTAATGGTACGAAAATGCAGTAATTAACTCAGTTTGAGGGAGAATGTGCTAACCAAGTTTGCCAAGAAGACTTTGAAAACGACAAAACAGTACGGATCGGCAGGTGATTTTTGAAATACGTCACCGCCTATTGTTGTGTAGGAGTGTAGAGTTCCAAATTTGATTTGTAACCACGAATTTATTCCTTAGTCGTCTCGTCTCGTCTCGTCTCGTCTCGTCCCGCAGACGTTTGTCGTGCTTGCGCTGTCATATGGACCACGACCCGAGCGGCAGCGAGCGGCAGGCGAGCAGGGACGGGGACAGGGACAGGGATAGGAATGGTGCGAATGCACTGCAAACTACGCAGACACCTGGTGTGAGGCGAGGCGAGGCGAGGAAGCCCACATCGCTACCAGTGGCGCCCTCCAGCACGACACTGCCACACCCCGCACAGGCCCTCCGCTGAACACCAGGGACAAGATGCGTCCTCCGCTAGTGTCGAAGGCTGCACGCGCCCAGCGAATGACAGGGGGTGCAACGAGCAGCAGTGCGTCTCACACACGCGGCGGTGCGCCCGCTAATTCGGCCGTCGCTCTGCTGGGACGCCGGGCGCGCCTCCCCGCGCCGTCCTCGAGGAACTGGCGGTTGCGGAAGGAAGCGCTTTCGTCAAATGCGGCCGAAAACTAACATTTTGTGTGTTGGGAGAAAAGCCGAACGCGAATTCTGCCGTGCTCCTACATTAGACGAGCGCCAACGGCCATACCATGATGAATACACCGGTTCTCGTCCGATCACCGAAGTTAAGCATCATCGGGCCCGGCTAGTACTTGGATGGGTGACCGCCTGGGAAACCCGGGTGCTGTTGGCTCCCTTCCTTTTTTTTTTTTTGTTATGTCGCCAGCCCGATTTTCAAACTACCTTTCTGTTGTGACAAAGATGCTTCCTTAAGCCTTTTAAACTACTGTAATGGTACGAAAATGCAGTAATTAACTCAGTTTGAGGGAGAATGTGCTAACCAAGTTTGCCAAGAAGACTTTGAAAACGACAAAACAGTACGAATCGGCAGGTGATTTTTGAAATACGTCACCGCCTATTGTTGTGTAGGAGTGTAGAGTTCCAAATTTGATTTGTAACCACGAATTTATTCCTTAGTCGTCTCGTCTCGTCTCGTCTCGTCTCGTCCCGCAGACGTTTGTCGTGCTTGCGCTGTCATATGGACCACGACCCGAGCGGCAGCGAGCGGCAGTCGAGCAGGGACGGGGACAGGGACAGGGATAGGAATGGTGCGAATGCACTGCAAACTACGCAGACACCTGGTGTGAGGCGAGGCGAGGCGAGGCGAGGAAGCCCACATCGCTACCAGTGGCGCCCTCCAGCACGACACTGCCACACCCCGCACAGGCCCTCCGCTGAACACCAGGGACAAGATGCGTCCTCCGCTAGTGTCGAAGGCTGCACGCGCCCAGCGAATGACAGGGGGTGCAAAGAGCAGCAGTGCGTCTCACACACGCGGCGGTGCGCCCGCTAATTCGGCCGTCGCTCTGCTGGGACGCCGGGCGCGCCTCCCCGGGCCGTCCTCGAGGAACTGGCGGTTGCGGAAGGAAGCGCTTTCGTCAAATGCGGCCGAAAACTAACATTTTGTGTGTTGGGAGAAAAGCCGAACGCGAATTCTGCCGTGCTCCTACATTAGACGAGCGCCAACGGCCATACCATGATGAATACACCGGTTCTCGTCCGATCACCGAAGTTAAGCATCATCGGGCCCGGCTAGTACTTGGATGGGTGACCGCCTGGGAAACCCGGGTGCTGTTGGCTCCCTTCCTTTTTTTTTTTTGTTATGTCGCCAGCCCAATTTTCAAACTACCTTTCTGTTGTGACAAAGATGCTTCCATAAGCCTTTTAAACTACTGTAATGGTACGAAAATGCAGTAATTAACTCAGTTTGAGGGAGAATGTGCTAACCAAGTTTGCCAAGAAGACTTTGAAAACGACAAAACAGTACGGATCGGCAGGTGATTTTTGAAATACGTCACCGCCTATTGTTGTGTAGGAGTGTAGAGTTCCAAATTTGATTTGTAACCACGAATTTATTCCTTAGTCGTCTCGTCTCGTCTCGTCTCGTCTCGTCCCGCAGACGTTTGTCGTGCTTGCGCTGTCATATGGACCACGACCCGAGCGGCAGCGAGCGGCAGGCGAGCAGGGACGGGGACAGGGACAGGGATAGGAATGGTGCGAATGCACTGCAAACTACGCAGACACCTGGTGTGAGGCGAGGCGAGGCGAGGAAGCCCACATCGCTACCAGTGGCGCCCTCCAGCACGACACTGCCACACCCCGCACAGGCCCTCCGCTGAACACCAGGGACAAGATGCGTCCTCCGCTAGTGTCGAAGGCTGCACGCGCCCAGCGAATGACAGGGGGTGCAACGAGCAGCAGTGCGTCTCACACACGCGGCGGTGCGCCCGCTAATTCGGCCGTCGCTCTGCTGGGACGCCGGGCGCGCCTCCCCGCGCCGTCCTCGAGGAACTGGCGGTTGCGGAAGGAAGCGCTTTCGTCAAATGCGGCCGAAAACTAACATTTTGTGTGTTGGGAGAAAAGCCGAACGCGAATTCTGCCGTGCTCCTACATTAGACGAGCGCCAACGGCCATACCATGATGAATACACCGGTTCTCGTCCGATCACCGATGTTAAGCATTATCGGGCCCGGCTAGTACTTGGATGGGTGACCGCCTGGGAAACCCGGGTGCTGTTGGCTCCCTTCCTTTTTTTTTTGTTATGTCGCCAGCCCAATTTTCAAACTACCTTTCTGTTGTGACAAAGATGCTTCCTTAAGCCTTTTAAACTACTGTAATGGTACGAAAATGCAGTAATTAACTCAGTTTGAGGGAGAATGTGCTAACCAAGTTTGCCAAGAAGACTTTGAAAACGACAAAACAGTACGAATCGGCAGGTGATTTTTGAAATACGTCACCGCCTATTGTTGTGTAGGAGTGTAGAGTTCCAAATTTGATTTGTAACCACGAATTTATTCCTTAGTCGTCTCGTCTCGTCTCGTCTCGTCTCGTCCCGCAGACGTTTGTCGTGCTTGCGCTGTCATATGGACCACGACCCGAGCGGCAGCGAGCGGCAGTCGAGCAGGGACGGGGACAGGGACAGGGATAGGAATGGTGCGAATGCACTGCAAACTACGCAGACACCTGGTGTGAGGCGAGGCGAGGCGAGGAAGCCCACATCGCTACCAGTGGCGCCCTCCAGCACGACACTGCCACACCCCGCACAGGCCCTCCGCTGAACACCAGGGACAAGATGCGTCCTCCGCTAGTGTCGAAGGCTGCACGCGCCCAGCGAATGACAGGGGGTGCAACGAGCAGCAGTGCGTCTCACACACGCGGCGGTGCGCCCGCTAATTCGGCCGTCGCTCTGCTGGGACGCCGGGCGCGCCTCCCCGCGCCGTCCTCGAGGAACTGGCGGTTGCGGAAGGAAGCGCTTTCGTCAAATGCGGCCGAAAACTAACATTTTGTGTGTTGGGAGAAAAGCCGAACGCGAATTCTGCCGTGCTCCTACATTAGACGAGCGCCAACGGCCATACCATGATGAATACACCGGTTCTCGTCCGATCACCGATGTTAAGCATTATCGGGCCCGGCTAGTACTTGGATGGGTGACCGCCTGGGAAACCCGGGTGCTGTTGGCTCCCTTCCTTTTTTTTTTGTTATGTCGCCAGCCCAATTTTCAAACTACCTTTCTGTTGTGACAAAGATGCTTCCTTAAGCCTTTTAAACTACTGTAATGGTACGAAAATGCAGTAATTAACTCAGTTTGAGGGAGAATGTGCTAACCAAGTTTGCCAAGAAGACTTTGAAAACGACAAAACAGTACGAATCGGCAGGTGATTTTTGAAATACGTCACCGCCTATTGTTGTGTAGGAGTGTAGAGTTCCAAATTTGATTTGTAACCACGAATTTATTCCTTAGTCGTCTCGTCTCGTCTCGTCTCGTCTCGTCCCGCAGACGTTTGTCGTGCTTGCGCTGTCATATGGACCACGACCCGAGCGGCAGCGAGCGGCAGTCGAGCAGGGACGGGGACAGGGACAGGGATAGGAATGGTGCGAATGCACTGCAAACTACGCAGACACCTGGTGTGAGGCGAGGCGAGGCGAGGAAGCCCACATCGCTACCAGTGGCGCCCTCCAGCACGACACTGCCACACCCCGCACAGGCCCTCCGCTGAACACCAGGGACAAGATGCGTCCTCCGCTAGTGTCGAAGGCTGCACGCGCCCAGCGAATGACAGGGGGTGCAACGAGCAGCAGTGCGTCTCACACACGCGGCGGTGCGCCCGCTAATTCGGCCGTCGCTCTGCTGGGACGCCGGGCGCGCCTCCCCGCGCCGTCCTCGAGGAACTGGCGGTTGCGGAAGGAAGCGCTTTCGTCAAATGCGGCCGAAAACTAACATTTTGTGTGTTGGGAGAAAAGCCGAACGCGAATTCTGCCGTGCTCCTACATTAGACGAGCGCCAACGGCCATACCATGATGAATACACCGGTTCTCGTCCGATCACCGAAGTTAAGCATCATCGGGCCCGGCTAGTACTTGGATGGGTGACCGCCTGGGAAACCCGGGTGCTGTTGGCTCCCTTCCTTTTTTTTTTTTTGTTATGTCGCCAGCCCGATTTTCAAACTACCTTTCTGTTGTGACAAAGATGCTTCCTTAAGCCTTTTAAACTACTGTAATGGTACGAAAATGCAGTAATTAACTCAGTTTGAGGGAGAATGTGCTAACCAAGTTTGCCAAGAAGACTTTGAAAACGACAAAACAGTACGAATCGGCAGGTGATTTTTGAAATACGTCACCGCCTATTGTTGTGTAGGAGTGTAGAGTTCCAAATTTGATTTGTAACCACGAATTTATTCCTTAGTCGTCTCGTCTCGTCTCGTCTCGTCTCGTCCCGCAGACGTTTGTCGTGCTTGCGCTGTCATATGGACCACGACCCGAGCGGCAGCGAGCGGCAGTCGAGCAGGGACGGGGACAGGGACAGGGATAGGAATGGTGCGAATGCACTGCAAACTACGCAGACACCTGGTGTGAGGCGAGGCGAGGCGAGGAAGCCCACATCGCTACCAGTGGCGCCCTCCAGCACGACACTGCCACACCCCGCACAGGCCCTCCGCTGAACACCAGGGACAAGATGCGTCCTCCGCTAGTGTCGAAGGCTGCACGCGCCCAGCGAATGACAGGGGGTGCAACGAGCAGCAGTGCGTCTCACACACGCGGCGGTGCGCCCGCTAATTCGGCCGTCGCTCTGCTGGGACGCCGGGCGCGCCTCCCCGCGCCGTCCTCGAGGAACTGGCGGTTGCGGAAGGAAGCGCTTTCGTCAAATGCGGCCGAAAACTAACATTTTGTGTGTTGGGAGAAAAGCCGAACGCGAATTCTGCCGTGCTCCTACATTAGACGAGCGCCAACGGCCATACCATGATGAATACACCGGTTCTCGTCCGATCACCGAAGTTAAGCATCATCGGGCCCGGCTAGTACTTGGATGGGTGACCGCCTGGGAAACCCGGGTGCTGTTGGCTCCCTTCCTTTTTTTTTTTTTGTTATGTCGCCAGCCCGATTTTCAAACTACCTTTCTGTTGTGACAAAGATGCTTCCTTAAGCCTTTTAAACTACTGTAATGGTACGAAAATGCAGTAATTAACTCAGTTTGAGGGAGAATGTGCTAACCAAGTTTGCCAAGAAGACTTTGAAAACGACAAAACAGTACGAATCGGCAGGTGATTTTTGAAATACGTCACCGCCTATTGTTGTGTAGGAGTGTAGAGTTCCAAATTTGATTTGTAACCACGAATTTATTCCTTAGTCGTCTCGTCTCGTCTCGTCTCGTCTCGTCCCGCAGACGTTTGTCGTGCTTGCGCTGTCATATGGACCACGACCCGAGCGGCAGCGAGCGGCAGTCGAGCAGGGACGGGGACAGGGACAGGGATAGGAATGGTGCGAATGCACTGCAAACTACGCAGACACCTGGTGTGAGGCGAGGCGAGGCGAGGAAGCCCACATCGCTACCAGTGGCGCCCTCCAGCACGACACTGCCACACCCCGCACAGGCCCTCCGCTGAACACCAGGGACAAGATGCGTCCTCCGCTAGTGTCGAAGGCTGCACGCGCCCAGCGAATGACAGGGGGTGCAACGAGCAGCAGTGCGTCTCACACACGCGGCGGTGCGCCCGCTAATTCGGCCGTCGCTCTGCTGGGACGCCGGGCGCGCCTCCCCGCGCCGTCCTCGAGGAACTGGCGGTTGCGGAAGGAAGCGCTTTCGTCAAATGCGGCCGAAAACTAACATTTTGTGTGTTGGGAGAAAAGCCGAACGCGAATTCTGCCGTGCTCCTACATTAGACGAGCGCCAACGGCCATACCATGATGAATACACCGGTTCTCGTCCGATCACCGAAGTTAAGCATCATCGGGCCCGGCTAGTACTTGGATGGGTGACCGCCTGGGAAACCCGGGTGCTGTTGGCTCCCTTCCTTTTTTTTTTTTTGTTATGTCGCCAGCCCGATTTTCAAACTACCTTTCTGTTGTGACAAAGATGCTTCCTTAAGCCTTTTAAACTACTGTAATGGTACGAAAATGCAGTAATTAACTCAGTTTGAGGGAGAATGTGCTAACCAAGTTTGCCAAGAAGACTTTGAAAACGACAAAACAGTACGAATCGGCAGGTGATTTTTGAAATACGTCACCGCCTATTGTTGTGTAGGAGTGTAGAGTTCCAAATTTGATTTGTAACCACGAATTTATTCCTTAGTCGTCTCGTCTCGTCTCGTCTCGTCTCGTCCCGCAGACGTTTGTCGTGCTTGCGCTGTCATATGGACCACGACCCGAGCGGCAGCGAGCGGCAGTCGAGCAGGGACGGGGACAGGGACAGGGATAGGAATGGTGCGAATGCACTGCAAACTACGCAGACACCTGGTGTGAGGCGAGGCGAGGCGAGGAAGCCCACATCGCTACCAGTGGCGCCCTCCAGCACGACACTGCCACACCCCGCACAGGCCCTCCGCTGAACACCAGGGACAAGATGCGTCCTCCGCTAGTGTCGAAGGCTGCACGCGCCCAGCGAATGACAGGGGGTGCAACGAGCAGCAGTGCGTCTCACACACGCGGCGGTGCGCCCGCTAATTCGGCCGTCGCTCTGCTGGGACGCCGGGCGCGCCTCCCCGCGCCGTCCTCGAGGAACTGGCGGTTGCGGAAGGAAGCGCTTTCGTCAAATGCGGCCGAAAACTAACATTCTGTGTGTTAGGAGAAAAGCCGAACGCGAATTCTGCCGTGCTCCTACATTAGACGAGCGCCAACGGCCATACCATGATGAATACACCGGTTCTCGTCCGATCACCGAAGTTAAGCATCATCGGGCCCGTCTAGTACTTGGATGGGTGACCGCCTGGGAAACCCGGGTGCTGTTGGCTCCCTTCCTTTTTTTTTTTTGTTATGTCGCCAGCCCGATTTTCAAACTACCTTTCTGTTGTGACAAAGATGCTTCCTTAAGCCTTTTAAACTACTGTAATGGTACGAAAATGCAGTAATTAACTCAGTTTGAGGGAGAATGTGCTAACCAAGTTTGCCAAGAAGACTTTGAAAACGACAAAACAGTACGAATCGGCAGGTGATTTTTGAAATACGTCACCGCCTATTGTTGTGTAGGAGTGTAGAGTTCCAAATTTGATTTGTAACCACGAATTTATTCCTTAGTCGTCTCGTCTCGTCTCGTCTCGTCTCGTCCCGCAGACGTTTGTCGTGCTTGCGCTGTCATATGGACCACGACCCGAGCGGCAGCGAGCGGCAGTCGAGCAAAGTCGGGACAAGTCGGGACGTGGACAGGGACAGGGATAGGAATGGTCCGAATGCATTGCAAACTGCGCAGACACCTGGTGTGAGGCGAGGCGAGGCGAGGAAGCCCACATCGCTACCAGTGGCGCCCTCCAGCACGACACTGCCACACCCCGCACAGGCCCTCCGCTGAACACCAGGGACAAGATGCGTCCTCCGCTAGTGTCGAAGGCTGCACGCGCCCAGCGAATGACAGGGGGTGCAACGAGCAGCAGTGCGTCTCACACACGCGGCGGTGCGCCCGCTAATTCGGCCGTCGCTCTGCTGGGACGCCGGGCGCGCCTCCCCGCGCCGTCCTCGAGGAACTGGCGGTTGCGGAAGGAAGCGCTTTCGTCAAATGCGGCCGAAAACTAACATTTTGTGTGTTGGGAGAAAAGCCGAACGCGAATTCTGCCGTGCTCCTACATTAGACGAGCGCCAACGGCCATACCATGATGAATACACCGGTTCTCGTCCGATCACCGATGTTAAGCATTATCGGGCCCGGCTAGTACTTGGATGGGTGACCGCCTGGGAAACCCGGGTGCTGTTGGCTCCCTTCCTTTTTTTTTTGTTATGTCGCCAGCCCAATTTTCAAACTACCTTTCTGTTGTGACAAAGATGCTTCCTTAAGCCTTTTAAACTACTGTAATGGTACGAAAATGCAGTAATTAACTCAGTTTGAGGGAGAATGTGCTAACCAAGTTTGCCAAGAAGACTTTGAAAACGACAAAACAGTACGAATCGGCAGGTGATTTTTGAAATACGTCACCGCCTATTGTTGTGTAGGAGTGTAGAGTTCCAAATTTGATTTGTAACCACGAATTTATTCCTTAGTCGTCTCGTCTCGTCTCGTCTCGTCTCGTCCCGCAGACGTTTGTCGTGCTTGCGCTGTCATATGGACCACGACCCGAGCGGCAGCGAGCGGCAGTCGAGCAGGGACGGGGACAGGGACAGGGATAGGAATGGTGCGAATGCACTGCAAACTACGCAGACACCTGGTGTGAGGCGAGGCGAGGCGAGGAAGCCCACATCGCTACCAGTGGCGCCCTCCAGCACGACACTGCCACACCCCGCACAGGCCCTCCGCTGAACACCAGGGAGAAGATGCGTCCTCCGCTAGTGTCGAAGGCTGCACGCGCCCAGCGAATGACAGGGGGTGCAACGAGCAGCAGTGCGTCTCACACACGCGGCGGTGCGCCCGCTAATTCGGCCGTCGCTCTGCTGGGACGCCGGGCGCGCCTCCCCGCGCCGTCCTGGAGGAACTGGCGGTTGCGGAAGGAAGCGCTTTCGTCAAATGCGGCCGAAAACTAACATTTTGTGTGTTGGGAGAAAAGCCGAACGCGAATTCTGCCGTGCTCCTACATTAGACGAGCGCCAACGGCCATACCATGATGAATACACCGGTTCTCGTCCGATCACCGAAGTTAAGCATCATCGGTCCCGGCTAGTACTTGGATGGGTGACCGCCTGGGAAACCCGGGTGCTGTTGGCTCCCTTCCTTTTTTTTTTTTGTTATGTCGCCAGCCCGATTTTCAAACTACCTTTCTGTTGTGACAAAAGATGCTTCCTTAAGCCTTTTAAACTACTGTAATGGTACGAAAATGCAGTAATTAACTCAGTTTGAGGGAGAATGTGCTAACCAAGTTTGCCAAGAAGACTTTGAAAACGACAAAACAGTACGAATCGGCAGGTGATTTTTGAAATACGTCACCGCCTATTGTTGTGTAGGAGTGTAGAGTTCCAAATTTGATTTGTAACCACGAATTTATTCCTTAGTCGTCTCGTCTCGTCTCGTCTCGTCTCGTCCCGCAGACGTTTGTCGTGCTTGCGCTGTCATATGGACCACGACCCGAGCGGCAGCGAGCGGCAGTCGAGCAGGGACGGGGACAGGGACAGGGATAGGAATGGTGCGAATGCACTGCAAACTACGCAGACACCTGGTGTGAGGCGAGGCGAGGCGAGGAAGCCCACATCGCTACCAGTGGCGCCCTCCAGCACGACACTGCCACACCCCGCACAGGCCCTCCGCTGAACACCAGGGACAAGATGCGTCCTCCGCTAGTGTCGAAGGCTGCACGCGCCCAGCGAATGACAGGGGGTGCAACGAGCAGCAGTGCGTCTCACACACGCGGCGGTGCGCCCGCTAATTCGGCCGTCGCTCTGCTGGGACGCCGGGCGCGCCTCCCCGCGCCGTCCTCGAGGAACTGGCGGTTGCGGAAGGAAGCGCTTTCGTCAAATGCGGCCGAAAACTAACATTCTGTGTGTTAGGAGAAAAGCCGAACGCGAATTCTGCCGTGCTCCTACATTAGACGAGCGCCAACGGCCATACCATGATGAATACACCGGTTCTCGTCCGATCACCGAAGTTAAGCATCATCGGGCCCGGCTAGTACTTGGATGGGTGACCGCCTGGGAAACCCGGGTGCTGTTGGCTCCCTTCCTTTTTTTTTTTTTTGTTATGTCGCCAGCCCGATTTTCAAACTACCTTTCTGTTGTGACAAAGATGCTTCCTTAAGCCTTTTAAACTACTGTAATGGTACGAAAATGCAGTAATTAACTCAGTTTGAGGGAGAATGTGCTAACCAAGTTTGCCAAGAAGACTTTGAAAACGACAAAACAGTACGAATCGGCAGGTGATTTTTGAAATACGTCACCGCCTATTGTTGTGTAGGAGTGTAGAGTTCCAAATTTGATTTGTAACCACGAATTTATTCCTTAGTCGTCTCGTCTCGTCTCGTCTCGTCTCGTCCCGCAGACGTTTGTCGTGCTTGCGCTATCATATGGACCACGACCCGAGCGGCAGCGAGCGGCAGTCGAGCAGGGACGGGGACAGGGACAGGGATAGGAATGGTGCGAATGCACTGCAAACTACGCAGACACCTGGTGTGAGGCGAGGCGAGGCGAGGAAGCCCACATCGCTACCAGTGGCGCCCTCCAGCACGACACTGCCACACCCCGCACAGGCCCTCCGCTGAACACCAGGGAGAAGATGCGTCCTCCGCTAGTGTCGAAGGCTGCACGCGCCCAGCGAATGACAGGGGGTGCAACGAGCAGCAGTGCGTCTCACACACGCGGCGGTGCGCCCGCTAATTCGGCCGTCGCTCTGCTGGGACGCCGGGCGCGCCTCCCCGCGCCGTCCTCGAGGAACTGGCGGTTGCGGAAGGAAGCGCTTTCGTCAAATGCGGCCGAAAACTAACATTTTGTGTGTTGGGAGAAAAGCCGAACGCGAATTCTGCCGTGCTCCTACATTAGACGAGCGCCAACGGCCATACCATGATGAATACACCGGTTCTCGTCCGATCACCGAAGTTAAGCATCATCGGGCCCGGCTAGTACGTGGATGGGTGACCGCCTGGGAAACCCGGGTGCTGTTGGCTCCCTTCCTTTTTTTTTTTTTGTTATGTCGCCAGCCCGATTTTCAAACTACCTTTCTGTTGTGACAAAGATGCTTCCTTAAGCCTTTTAAACTACTGTAATGGTACGAAAATGCAGTAATTAACTCAGTTTGAGGGAGAATGTGCTAACCAAGTTTGCCAAGAAGACTTTGAAAACGACAAAACAGTACGAATCGGCAGGTGATTTTTGAAATACGTCACCGCCTATTGTTGTGTAGGAGTGTAGAGTTCCAAATTTGATTTGTAACCACGAATTTATTCCTTAGTCGTCTCGTCTCGTCTCGTCTCGTCTCGTCCCGCAGACGTTTGTCGTGCTTGCGCTGTCATATGGACCACGACCCGAGCGGCAGCGAGCGGCAGTCGAGCAGGGACGGGGACAGGGACAGGGATAGGAATGGTGCGAATGCACTGCAAACTACGCAGACACCTGGTGTGAGGCGAGGCGAGGCGAGGAAGCCCACATCGCTACCAGTGGCGCCCTCCAGCACGACACTGCCACACCCCGCACAGGCCCTCCGCTGAACACCAGGGACAAGATGCGTCCTCCGCTAGTGTCGAAGGCTGCACGCGCCCAGCGAATGACAGGGGGTGCAACGAGCAGCAGTGCGTCTCACACACGCGGCGGTGCGCCCGCTAATTCGGCCGTCGCTCTGCTGGGACGCCGGGCGCGCCTCCCCGCGCCGTCCTCGAGGAACTGGCGGTTGCGGAAGGAAGCGCTTTCGTCAAATGCGGCCGAAAACTAACATTCTGTGTGTTAGGAGAAAAGCCGAACGCGAATTCTGCCGTGCTCCTACATTAGACGAGCGCCAACGGCCATACCATGATGAATACACCGGTTCTCGTCCGATCACCGAAGTTAAGCATCATCGGGCCCGGCTAGTACTTGGATGGGTGACCGCCTGGGAAACCCGGGTGCTGTTGGCTCCCTTCCTTTTTTTTTTTTTGTTATGTCGCCAGCCCGATTTTCAAACTACCTTTCTGTTGTGACAAAGATGCTTCCTTAAGCCTTTTAAACTACTGTAATGGTACGAAAATGCAGTAATTAACTCAGTTTGAGGGAGAATGTGCTAACCAAGTTTGCCAAGAAGACTTTGAAAACGACAAAACAGTACGAATCGGCAGGTGATTTTTGAAATACGTCACCGCCTATTGTTGTGTAGGAGTGTAGAGTTCCAAATTTGATTTGTAACCACGAATTTATTCCTTAGTCGTCTCGTCTCGTCTCGTCTCGTCTCGTCCCGCAGACGTTTGTCGTGCTTGCGCTGTCATATGGACCACGACCCGAGCGGCAGCGAGCGGCAGTCGAGCAGGGACGGGGACAGGGACAGGGATAGGAATGGTGCGAATGCACTGCAAACTACGCAGACACCTGGTGTGAGGCGAGGCGAGGCGAGGAAGCCCACATCGCTACCAGTGGCGCCCTCCAGCACGACACTGCCACACCCCGCACAGGCCCTCCGCTGAACACCAGGGACAAGATGCGTCCTCCGCTAGTGTCGAAGGCTGCACGCGCCCAGCGAATGACAGGGGGTGCAACGAGCAGCAGTGCGTCTCACACACGCGGCGGTGCGCCCGCTAATTCGGCCGTCGCTCTGCTGGGACGCCGGGCGCGCCTCCCCGCGCCGTCCTCGAGGAACTGGCGGTTGCGGAAGGAAGCGCTTTCGTCAAATGCGGCCGAAAACTAACATTCTGTGTGTTAGGAGAAAAGCCGAACGCGAATTCTGCCGTGCTCCTACATTAGACGAGCGCCAACGGCCATACCATGATGAATACACCGGTTCTCGTCCGATCACCGAAGTTAAGCATCATCGGGCCTGGCTAGTACTTGGATGGGTGACCGCCTGGGAAACCCGGGTGCTGTTGGCTCCCTTCCTTTTTTTTTTTTTGTTATGTCGCCAGCCCGATTTTCAAACTACCTTTCTGTTGTGACAAAGATGCTTCCTTAAGCCTTTTAAACTACTGTAATGGTACGAAAATGCAGTAATTAACTCAGTTTGAGGGAGAATGTGCTAACCAAGTTTGCCAAGAAGACTTTGAAAACGACAAAACAGTACGAATCGGCAGGTGATTTTTGAAATACGTCACCGCCTATTGTTGTGTAGGAGTGTAGAGTTCCAAATTTGATTTGTAACCACGAATTTATTCCTTAGTCGTCTCGTCTCGTCTCGTCTCGTCTCGTCCCGCAAACGTTTGTCGTGCTTGCGCTGTCATATGGACCACGACCCGAGCGGCAGCGAGCGGCAGTCGAGCAAAGTCGGGACAAGTCGGGACGTGGACAGGGACAGGGATAGGAATGGTCCGAATGCATTGCAAACTACGCAGACACCTGGTGTGAGGCGAGGCGAGGCGAGGAAGCCCACATCGCTACCAGTGGCGCCCTCCAGCACGACACTGCCACACCCCGCACAGGCCCTCCGCTGAACACCAGGGACAAGATGCGTCCTCCGCTAGTGTCGAAGGCTGCACGCGCCCAGCGAATGACAGGGGGTGCAACGAGCAGCAGTGCGTCTCACACACGCGGCGGTGCGCCCGCTAATTCGGCCGTCGCTCTGCTGGGACGCCGGGCGCGCCTCCCCGCGCCGTCCTCGAGGAACTGGCGGTTGCGGAAGGAAGCGCTTTCGTCAAATGCGGCCGAAAACTAACATTCTGTGTGTTAGGAGAAAAGCCGAACGCGAATTCTGCCGTGCTCCTACATTAGACGAGCGCCAACGGCCATACCATGATGAATACACCGGTTCTCGTCCGATCACCGAAGTTAAGCATCATCGGGCCCGGCTAGTACTTGGATGGGTGACCGCCTGGGAAACCCGGGTGCTGTTGGCTCCCTTCCTTTTTTTTTTTGTTATGTCGCCAGCCCGATTTTCAAACTACCTTTCTGTTGTGACAAAGATGCTTCCTTAAGCCTTTTAAACTACTGTAATGGTACGAAAATGCAGTAATTAACTCAGTTTGAGGGAGAATGTGCTAACCAAGTTTGCCAAGAAGACTTTGAAAACGACAAAACAGTACGAATCGGCAGGTGATTTTTGAAATACGTCACCGCCTATTGTTGTGTAGGAGTGTAGAGTTCCAAATTTGATTTGTAACCACGAATTTATTCCTTAGTCGTCTCGTCTCGTCTCGTCTCGTCTCGTCCCGCAGACGTTTGTCGTGCTTGCGCTGTCATATGGACCACGACCCGAGCGGCAGCGAGCGGCAGTCGAGCAGGGACGGGGACAGGGACAGGGATAGGAATGGTGCGAATGCACTGCAAACTACGCAGACACCTGGTGTGAGGCGAGGCGAGGCGAGGAAGCCCACATCGCTACCAGTGGCGCCCTCCAACACGACACTGCCACACCCCGCACAGGCCCTCCGCTGAACACCAGGGACAAGATGCGTCCTCCGCTAGTGTCGAAGGCTGCACGCGCCCAGCGAATGACAGGGGGTGCAACGAGCAGCAGTGCGTCTCACACACGCGGCGGTGCGCCCGCTAATTCGGCCGTCGCTCTGCTGGGACGCCGGGCGCGCCTCCCCGCGCCGTCCTCGAGGAACTGGCGGTTGCGGAAGGAAGCGCTTTCGTCAAATGCGGCCGAAAACTAACATTTTGTGTGTTGGGAGAAAAGCCGAGTGCGAATTCTGCCGTGCTCCTACATTAGACGAGCGCCAACGGCCATACCATGATGAATACACCGGTTCTCGTCCGATCACCGAAGTTAAGCATCATCGGGCCCGGCTAGTACTTGGATGGGTGACCGCCTGGGAAACCCGGGCGCTGTTGGCTCCCTTCCTTTTTTTTTTTTGTTATGTCGCCAGCCCAATTTTCAAACTACCTTTCTGTTGTGACAAAGATGCTTCCTTAAGCCTTTTAAACTACTGTAATGGTACGAAAATGCAGTAATTAACTCAGTTTGAGGGAGAATGTGCTAACCAAGTTTGCCAAGAAGACTTTGAAAACGACAAAACAGTACGGATCGGCAGGTGATTTTTGAAATACGTCACCGCCTATTGTTGTGTAGGAGTGTAGAGTTCCAAATTTGATTTGTAACCACGAATTTATTCCTTAGTCGTCTCGTCTCGTCTCGTCTCGTCTCGTCCCGCAGACGTTTGTCGTGCTTGCGCTGTCATATGGACCACGACCCGAGCGGCAGCGAGCGGCAGTCGAGCAGGGACGCGGACAGGGACAGGGATAGGAATGGTGCGAATGCACTGCAAACTACGCAGACACCTGGTGTGAGGCGAGGCGAGGCGAGGAAGCCCACATCGCTACCAGTGGCGCCCTCCAGCACGACACTGCCACACTCCGCACAGGCCCTCCGCTGAACACCAGGGACAAGATGCGTCCTCCGCTAGTGTCGAAGGCTGCACGCGCCCAGCGAATGACAGGGGGTGCAACGAGCAGCAGTGCGTCTCACACACGCGGCGGTGCGCCCGCTAATTCGGCCGTCGCTCTGCTGGGACGCCGGGCGCGCCTCCCCGCGCCGTCCTCGAGGAACTGGCGGTTGCGGAAGGAAGCGCTTTCGTCAAATGCGGCCGAAAACTAACATTTTGTGTGTTGGGAGAAAAGCCGAACGCGAATTCTGCCGTGCTCCTACATTAGACGAGCGCCAACGGCCATACCATGATGAATACACCGGTTCTCGTCCGATCACCGAAGTTAAGCATCATCGGGCCCGGCTAGTACTTGGATGGGTGACCGCCTGCGAAACCCGGGTGCTGTTGGCTCCCTTCCTTTTTTTTTTTTGTTATGTCGCCAGCCCAATTTTCAAACTACCTTTATGTTGTGACAAAGATGCTTCCTTAAGCCCCTTAAACTACTGTAATGGTACGAAAATGCAGTAATTAACTCAGTTTGAGGGAGAATGTGCTAACCAAGTTTGCCAAGAAGACTTTGAAAACGACAAAACAGTACGAATCGGCAGGTGATTTTTGAAATACGTCACCGCCTATTGTTGTGTAGGAGTGTAGAGTTCCAAATTTGATTTGTAACCACGAATTTATTCCTTAGTCGTCTCGTCTCGTCTCGTCTCGTCTCGTCCCGCAGACGTTTGTCGTGCTTGCGCTGTCATATGGACCACGACCCGAGCGGCAGCGAGCGGCAGTCGAGCAGGGACGGGGACAGGGACAGGGATAGGAATGGTGCGAATGCACTGCAAACTACGCAGACACCTGGTGTGAGGCGAGGCGAGGAAGCCCACATCGCTACCAGTGGCGCCCTCCAGCACGACACTGCCACACCCCGCACAGGCCCTCCGCTGAACACCAGGGACAAGATGCGTCCTCCGCTAGTGTCGAAGGCTGCACGCGCCCAGCGAATGACAGGGGGTGCAAAGAGCAGCAGTGCGTCTCACACACGCGGCGGTGCGCCCGCTAATTCGGCCGTCGCTCTGCTGGGACGCCGGGCGCGCCTCCCCGCGCCGTCCTGGAGGAACTGGCGGTTGCGGAAGGAAGCGCTTTCGTCAAATGCGGCCGAAAACTAACATTTTGTGTGTTGGGAGAAAAGCCGAACGCGAATTCTGCCGTGCTCCTACATTAGACGAGCGCCAACGGCCATACCATGATGAATACACCGGTTCTCGTCCGATCACCGAAGTTAAGCATCATCGGGCCCGGCTAGTACTTGGATGGGTGACCGCCTGGGAAACCCGGGTGCTGTTGGCTCCCTTCCTTTTTTTTTTTGTTATGTCGCCAGCCCGATTTTCAAACTACCTTTCTGTTGTGACAAAGATGCTTCCTTAAGCCTTTTAAACTACTGTAATGGTACGAAAATGCAGTAATTAACTCAGTTTGAGGGAGAATGTGCTAACCAAGTTTGCCAAGAAGACTTTGAAAACGACAAAACAGTACGAATCGGCAGGTGATTTTTGAAATACGTCACCGCCTATTGTTGTGTAGGAGTGTAGAGTTCCAAATTTGATTTGTAACCACGAATTTATTCCTTAGTCGTCTCGTCTCGTCTCGTCTCGTCTCGTCCCGCAGACGTTTGTCGTGCTTGCGCTGTCATATGGACCACGACCCGAGCGGCAGCGAGCGGCAGTCGAGCAGGGACGGGGACAGGGACAGGGATAGGAATGGTGCGAATGCACTGCAAACTACGCAGACACCTGGTGTGAGGCGAGGCGAGGCGAGGAAGCCCACATCGCTACCAGTGGCGCCCTCCAGCACGACACTGCCACACCCCGCACAGGCCCTCCGCTGAACACCAGGGACAAGATGCGTCCTCCGCTAGTGTCGAAGGCTGCACGCGCCCAGCGAATGACAGGGGGTGCAACGAGCAGCAGTGCGTCTCACACACGCGGCGGTGCGCCCGCTAATTCGGCCGTCGCTCTGCTGGGACGCCGGGCGCGCCTCCCCGCGCCGTCCTCGAGGAACTGGCGGTTGCGGAAGGAAGCGCTTTCGTCAAATGCGGCCGAAAACTAACATTTTGTGTGTTGGGAGAAAAGCCGAGTGCGAATTCTGCCGTGCTCCTACATTAGACGAGCGCCAACGGCCATACCATGATGAATACACCGGTTCTCGTCCGATCACCGAAGTTAAGCATCATCGGGCCCGGCTAGTACTTGGATGGGTGACCGCCTGGGAAACCCGGGCGCTGTTGGCTCCCTTCCTTTTTTTTTTTTGTTATGTCGCCAGCCCAATTTTCAAACTACCTTTCTGTTGTGACAAAGATGCTTCCTTAAGCCTTTTAAACTACTGTAATGGTACGAAAATGCAGTAATTAACTCAGTTTGAGGGAGAATGTGCTAACCAAGTTTGCCAAGAAGACTTTGAAAACGACAAAACAGTACGGATCGGCAGGTGATTTTTGAAATACGTCACCGCCTATTGTTGTGTAGGAGTGTAGAGTTCCAAATTTGATTTGTAACCACGAATTTATTCCTTAGTCGTCTCGTCTCGTCTCGTCTCGTCTCGTCCCGCAGACGTTTGTCGTGCTTGCGCTGTCATATGGACCACGACCCGAGCGGCAGCGAGCGGCAGTCGAGCAGGGACGCGGACAGGGACAGGGATAGGAATGGTGCGAATGCACTGCAAACTACGCAGACACCTGGTGTGAGGCGAGGCGAGGCGAGGAAGCCCACATCGCTACCAGTGGCGCCCTCCAGCACGACACTGCCACACTCCGCACAGGCCCTCCGCTGAACACCAGGGACAAGATGCGTCCTCCGCTAGTGTCGAAGGCTGCACGCGCCCAGCGAATGACAGGGGGTGCAACGAGCAGCAGTGCGTCTCACACACGCGGCGGTGCGCCCGCTAATTCGGCCGTCGCTCTGCTGGGACGCCGGGCGCGCCTCCCCGCGCCGTCCTCGAGGAACTGGCGGTTGCGGAAGGAAGCGCTTTCGTCAAATGCGGCCGAAAACTAACATTTTGTGTGTTGGGAGAAAAGCCGAACGCGAATTCTGCCGTGCTCCTACATTAGACGAGCGCCAACGGCCATACCATGATGAATACACCGGTTCTCGTCCGATCACCGAAGTTAAGCATCATCGGGCCCGGCTAGTACTTGGATGGGTGACCGCCTGCGAAACCCGGGTGCTGTTGGCTCCCTTCCTTTTTTTTTTTTGTTATGTCGCCAGCCCAATTTTCAAACTACCTTTATGTTGTGACAAAGATGCTTCCTTAAGCCCCTTAAACTACTGTAATGGTACGAAAATGCAGTAATTAACTCAGTTTGAGGGAGAATGTGCTAACCAAGTTTGCCAAGAAGACTTTGAAAACGACAAAACAGTACGAATCGGCAGGTGATTTTTGAAATACGTCACCGCCTATTGTTGTGTAGGAGTGTAGAGTTCCAAATTTGATTTGTAACCACGAATTTATTCCTTAGTCGTCTCGTCTCGTCTCGTCTCGTCTCGTCCCGCAGACGTTTGTCGTGCTTGCGCTGTCATATGGACCACGACCCGAGCGGCAGCGAGCGGCAGTCGAGCAGGGACGGGGACAGGGACAGGGATAGGAATGGTGCGAATGCACTGCAAACTACGCAGACACCTGGTGTGAGGCGAGGCGAGGAAGCCCACATCGCTACCAGTGGCGCCCTCCAGCACGACACTGCCACACCCCGCACAGGCCCTCCGCTGAACACCAGGGACAAGATGCGTCCTCCGCTAGTGTCGAAGGCTGCACGCGCCCAGCGAATGACAGGGGGTGCAAAGAGCAGCAGTGCGTCTCACACACGCGGCGGTGCGCCCGCTAATTCGGCCGTCGCTCTGCTGGGACGCCGGGCGCGCCTCCCCGCGCCGTCCTGGAGGAACTGGCGGTTGCGGAAGGAAGCGCTTTCGTCAAATGCGGCCGAAAACTAACATTTTGTGTGTTGGGAGAAAAGCCGAACGCGAATTCTGCCGTGCTCCTACATTAGACGAGCGCCAACGGCCATACCATGATGAATACACCGGTTCTCGTCCGATCACCGAAGTTAAGAATCATCGGGCCCGGCTAGTACTTGGATGGGTGACCGCCTGGGAAACCCGGGTGCTGTTGGCTCCCTTCCTTTTTTTTTTTTGTTATGTCGCCAGCCCAATTTTCAAACTACCTTTCTGTTGTGACAAAGATGCTTCCTTAAGCCTTTTAAACTACTGTAATGGTACGAAAATGCAGTAATTAACTCAGTTTGAGGGAGAATGTGCTAACCAAGTTTGCCAAGAAGACTTTGAAAACGACAAAACAGTACGGATCGGCAGGTGATTTTTGAAATACGTCACCGCCTATTGTTGTGTAGGAGTGTAGAGTTCCAAATTTGATTTGTAACCACGAATTTATTCCTTAGTCGTCTCGTCTCGTCTCGTCTCGTCTCGTCCCGCAGACGTTTGTCGTGCTTGCGCTGTCATATGGACCACGACCCGAGCGGCAGCGAGCGGCAGTCGAGCAGGGACGGGGACAGGGACAGGGATAGGAATGGTGCGAATGCACTGCAAACTACGCAGACACCTGGTGTGAGGCGAGGCGAGGCGAGGAAGCCCACATCGCTACCAGTGGCGCCCTCCAGCACGACACTGCCACACCCCGCACAGGCCCTCCGCTGAACACCAGGGACAAGATGCGTCCTCCGCTAGTGTCGAAGGCTGCACGCGCCCAGCGAATGACAGGGGGTGCAACGAGCAGCAGTGCGTCTCACACACGCGGCGGTGCGCCCGCTAATTCGGCCGTCGCTCTGCTGGGACGCCGGGCGCGCCTCCCCGCGCCGTCCTCGAGGAACTGGCGGTTGCGGAAAGAAGCGCTTTCGTCAAATGCGGCCGAAAACTAACATTTTGTGTGTTGGGAGAAAAGCCGAACGCGAATTCTGCCGCGCTCCTACATTAGACGAGCGCCAACGGCCATACCATGATGAATACACCGGTTCTCGTCCGATCACCGAAGTTAAGCATCATCGGGCCCGGCTAGTACTTGGATGGGTGACCGCCTGGGAAACCCGGGTGCTGTTGGCTCCCTTCCTTTTTTTTTTGTTATGTCGCCAGCCCAATTTTCAAACTACCTTTCTGTTGTGACAAAGATGCTTCCTCAAGCCCCTTAAACTACTGTAATGGTACGAAAATGCAGTAATTAACTCAGTTTGAGGGAGAATGTGCTAACCAAGTTTGCCAAGAAGACTTTGAAAACGACAAAACAGTACGAATCGGCAGGTGATTTTTGAAATACGTCACCGCCTATTGTTGTGTAGGAGTGTAGAGTTCCAAATTTGATTTGTAACCACGAATTTATTCCTTAGTCGTCTCGTCTCGTCTCGTCTCGTCTCGTCCCGCAGACGTTTGTCGTGCTTGCGCTGTCATATGGACCACGACCCGAGCGGCAGCGAGCGGCAGTCGAGCAAAATCGGGACATGTCGGGACGGGGACAGGGACAGGAATGGTGCGAATGCACTGCAAACTACGCAGACACCTGGTGTGAGGCGAGGCGAGGCGAGGCGAGGAAGCCCACATCGCTACCAGCGGCGCCCTCCAGCACGACACTGCCACACCCCGCACAGGCCCTCCGCTGAACACCAGGGACAAGATGCGTCCTCCGCTAGTGTCGAAGGCTGCACGCGCCCAGCGAATGACAGGGGGTGCAACGAGCAGCAGTGCGTCTCACACACGCGGCGGTGCGCCCGCCAATTCGGCCGTCGCTCTGCTGGGACGCTGGGCGCGCCTCCCCGCGCCGTCCTCGAGGAACTGGCGGTTGCGGAAGGAAGCGCTTTCGTCAAATGCGGCCGAAAACTAACATTTTGTGTGTTGGGAGAAAATCCGAACGCGAATTCTGCCGTGCTCCTACATTAGATGAGCGCCAACGGCCATACCATGATGATTACACCGGTTCTCGTCCGATCACTGAAGTTAAGCATCATCGGGCCCGGCTATTAGTATTAGCTGTTGGCTGTACTGTGGACTTGTGGTAACCTTTTTGGAAGTATGCAGAGAAGTTAGGTGTGAATTTTGTTTAGTTTTCAAAAGGGTGGTGTTTACAAACCCTACTTGATAACAGTGAATGTGCAATCAAGAAAATGTAACAAAAAATTAATATTTAATAAAGTTTAATAAGATAAAGTGGTTAAGGCGTCTGACTAGAAATCAGATTCCCTCTGGGAGCGTAGGTTCGAGTCCTACCGACTGCATCCGTTTTTTGTCTTTAGGAAGGAGGAGCAGAAAATTTCGCGGTTTGCCTGTCGTTTTGGTACCTCGCCACACCTCTCCTCTCACAGCCGTTTATAGCGCCTGTCCTTTTGATAAGGGCGAATTCCAAGCGTCAGCTTTCGCGTCAGCCGAGCAAAGTCGGGACAAGTCGGGACATACTACAGGATGGCCTGCTTGGAGAAACGACGGAAAGAAAACGTTAATTTAACAGCACGTGGCTCACATACTCATACGCGAAAATTTGCGCCCGTTGCGGTGGCCGTGAATCGAACCCGGATCAACTGCTTGGAAGGCAACTATGCTCAACATACCACCACCACCGCACAGCCGCTGCTCGCAACGTCGCGCTGTGTCGGCTTCGCGCCCGCCGGCAGTGGCCAACGGTGATAGTAGCTGTAGGCGCTTTACGAGGTAGGAGGGTGCATCCACACGCATTCGGGTAGCGCCTCCACGCACGCTGCGTCTTTGGGCAAGACTCGTCGCCGCGGCCGCAACGTTACTCACACGATAGTGATGAGCGGTCGCTATAAGGCAGTGTAGTGGGGGACTCGGCGTGTGTAGCACTTTTTTCGGTCGTATCCGACGTCGCTGGGTGGCAATCCCACTTTCCCTGCAGACAGCTGCTCGGGAATGTGCTCGGCAAGCACGGACGTCATCGGACGTCCGCCCGCAACAAATGCAACTAACAAAATGAGAACAACAACTAAAAAAGTGGTAGGTTGTTCGCCTACCACGCGGGCGGCCCGGGTTCGATTCCCGGCCGATGCATCGTTTTGCTGTTCTCGCTATAATGCCGCCGCGCCGATTGTTCGCTTGAGCTGCGTCAGCCTCAGGAATGTGTAGCAGGATTCGCTGTGAGAAGAACCAAACACGCAGCACGCAAGAGGCCGTACTTGGACGGTCGCGTGCTATTTCTGAACTCTAGCGTCGGCCTGGCCCTGCAGGCCGCTGTGTCCAGGTGCCGCAAGGGCGATGTACTGTAACCTCAGGCAGTGCTGCTTTCCGTTGAAAAAGCTGCGGCAGCAGTTTAATCTAGCCAGTCGGGAAAGCACGTGTAGCAACATAGCAGATTCTTGAGAAAGCGCCAACTGTCTATCTCTAATATGTGGGACTTACCAAGTTTCCTGGGACGTTTGTTGCAACGTGCCTCGGTAGCGCAGTAGGTAGCGCGTAAGTCTCCTAGTCTTAAGGTCGTGAGTTCGATCCTCACCCGGGGCATTTAATTTGCTGTACATAATGGCTGAATTAACGGCGTTGCTGTTGCTAGGGAACGAACTTAATTGTCGTTTGTTATCCGCAAGGAGTCCACGCCTCAGCGTCAAAATGTTTACTTCCAATTATGGCAAGGTACAACTTTGATCTTTCTCCTCCCCTGTTATGAGTAAAATATGATGCAAATAGCAATGAATAGTCAGTTTCGAGCTGTGCGCCATGCCAGTCTGCACGCACAAATACGCTCGCAAACAGAGAACACCACTGAGTCCGGATTCAGCACGAAATGCGGGAGGAGAGGGAGTAAGTCTCACGTTTATTGAGCAAATCCTGTGTGGTCTAGTGGCCACATTCCGGCTTTCGCTGTCGCCGCGGTCGGACGTGCCAGCTGGTTGCTCCGCGTCGTCGGTGTCGTTGCCAGTGTTTACTGTTTGCCGTTGTGTGTTTCTGTGTTCCGAGTGATTCACGTGCATTGTACTTTTTTTTTGTGGTCGTCCTTTTCGTCAGCAACTTGCCGATCTTGTACGGGATTCGGACTTGACCGGATTCCATACAGCTGCAGCGCCATGTCTACCACCATCCGTAAAAACACCCTGGTTTTCGGCTTTTACAAGGATACCCGCCGAGTGCAACCGACCGCCCTCGAGATTCATGACTGGCTAACCGAGGTAATAGGCATCACTTCTGATTCTGTGCACACCACCCAGCTAGATTCTGATCGTTATTGTGTGTTTGTCAAGTTTCTCAGTCCAGTAGCAGTTGATCGACTTATTGAAAAAATTGGCAAACAAGTCCCTTTTGTTCATCGCGACGGCACCACTAGTATGGTTACTGTAACACGTGCCGATACCTCGATTCAGACGGTTCGAGTACTTAACTTGCCCATAGAGATTGACAATGCTAAAATTAAAGATGCACTTTCTAAGTTTGGTGAGGTTAAAGAAATTGTCAACGAAAAGTGGTCGTCTCGCTACAAATTACAATGTTTCAATGGGATTAGATCTGTGGACATGGAAGTAAAAATGAACATTCCTTCTCACATTACGGTTGATGGTTATAAGGCTCACATTATATATTCTGGTCAAGCCCCCACATGCCATATCTGCAATGAACTAGGCCATCTTCGCCAGGACTGCCCCCGCCGAGTTTTTGTCTTAAAAAATAATCTCCAGCCGCGGCGTAGATTAACACTTAACGAGGTCATGGCAGTAGATACTTCTGGTTCTTCTGCAGACCCTGATGTTGATGCTCCCCAGGCAACTACCTCCGAGACCCCGCCCATAACCGCTGATGCGTTTCCACCACTCGTCGGACGGCAAACTGCTGCGCCAGTTTGTCTTGAAAGTGAATCTCAGCAAAAGAAAAGGCCGCTGGAACGTAGTGATGAGCATTCGGATGAGGAAGTATCTCCCGCGACTCCTGCAGCCCGGAAACCAAAACCATCAACCGCGGAGGATTTAGTACCAGATGATGTTATGCGGGTCGATTTTGAAGCCAGTGCGGATGGACTTGAGGGGATGCCGAATTCTGAGACGCCGGGTCATGAACAGGAACCTCCAATTTTGAGTGCCGCGCCCGAAGGACAACAGCCGCTACAACGCGCACACAGTGAGGACGTGTTGTGTCAACAACGCGCTACAGCTGACGCCCGACAACAAGTTTCGGGCGGAAGTAAACAAGTGCAAGTGTTTACCAACCTGCCAGCTGCCGGCAGCAGTGCTGCGACAACGGCACGACCACGTCTCAAAGAATCCACAAAAACTTCGGGACCTCAAAACGCCCCACGACGAAGGCTCAATCCACAGCCAAATCTCTCCGCTTCTCGCAACAAGGGAAATTCCACTTCCTCGCAAGCGGATATAGTACCCCGAAATATTAGTTATGAAATTGTGAGGGAACGATCCGGTGATGACAACAGCAAAGAACTCGGCGAAGCCCATCCTCCACAGTAGTAATTCCGTTGGTACGAGGCTTGTTCCATGCTGTCGCCTACGGTTGCAAAGCTTCTTTGTGTTTTTTTTTCTGTCCTTTTCTCCGGTTATGGTTCACAGCATTCACTGTGTCGTTTTTGCTACAACCGGCTTATGATTCGTAGTGTATCACTTGTTATCGTTTTTATTTTGCTTTTTGATCCAATAATCCTCTCATGGCTGCTCACATTATACCCTTTTTAATTCTGCAGCCGGCACTCTTGAGCTCGATCGTTTTGTTATACTTTTACATCTCATTACCTATATGCTACAGGCCTACACTATCACCTCCCTTAATATCAATAGGATTACGTCAGAGTTAAAACTTGCTTTATTAAAACAATTTTTGTTTGACTCTGGTACAGATATTGCCCTTTTACAGGAGGTTGCAACATGGCAACTTAACATTCCCGGCTATGTTGCAATAATCAGTTTCGCTCCTGAATTCAGTGCTGGCACAGCGATTTTAGTTAGGGAAGGAATACCTATAACCGATGTCGAAAAGTTAGACTCTGGACGGGGCATAGGCGTGAATATCATGGGCGTCAGTGTAATCAATCTGTATGCACCATCTGGAAGTACACGGCACGCTGACAGATCGAAGTTTTTTAAGGAGGATATCATTTACTTACTGCGGAGAGACTCGCCAAACTTGATCATTGCCGGCGATTTTAATTGTGTATTGCACCATAAAGATCAATCCCCCAATTTTAATTATTCCCCTGAATTAAACTTTCTTGTTTCCCAAATGAAACTGAGGGACGCGTGGGAAGTTAAGTATCCCACGCTTGTGAAATACACGCACATTTCCCATAATTCCAGTAGCAGGATTGATAGAATCTATATGTCAAGTCACATAGTGAGGAATTTGCTTCAAGTGGAAATCACTCCAGTCAGCTTCTCTGATCACTGTAGTGTGAGTGCCTGCATAAACTTAGACCGGCAACCAACTCACTGGTTTAGGAATCAGTGGAGCATGAATGTCGGCCTTTTAACAGACGACGAGCTCGAGGTCGAATTAAAGACAGCTTGGGAATTTTGCTTGCGCTCTGTACACAACTTTCCGAGTGTTTTAGAGTGGTGGACCCGCAAGGCGAAGCCCAAATTACGGAAAGTAATTATATCTTATAGTATAGAGAGATCTCGGGCAGTTCACCGTACAATGGAATTTTACTACATGGTCTTAAGGGATTTGTATGATCAGGCAGATGGCTCAGACAGGCGCCTGTCCGACATCAAGAAAATTAGAGCGACATTATTAAGCTTAAAGAGAAAACAACTGGAGGGTCTTAAACTTAAGTCAAAAGCCAGATCCGTTAGCGAGGACGAAACGGCTGCGTTATATCATTTGATTAAACATCGCAAGCACCGACGACGGATATTCATGGACGAACTTAAATTAGAAAACGGTACTGTCCTCACTGTGCAAAACGAGATAATCAGAGAAATCCACAGGTATTACAGTGCCCTGTATGAGGCAGAAGCAACGCAAGAGGACGATTTGGATGAGTTATTTGCGTTTACAACCTCCACAATTACTGCCGACGACAACACCAGCTTATTTTCAGCTGTTAGTCCAGATGAAGTCCTTGAAATAATTCGCGGCTCCCCTAAAAGTAAATCGCCGGGCCCTGATGGCCTTCCGGTCGAATTCTATCAACGATATTGGAGTATCATAGGTGATAAGTTGACACAAGCCGTTAACGACGTACTGCGGGGAAAGTTTGTACCATCAGAACTTAAAGAATGTAAAATCGTGTTGATTCCTAAAAATAATCTTAATTCAGATTATAAGATTATTGCGAGAGCTTTAAACAATCGAATGATGCCGTTGACCGCAAACATAATTGGGCAACAGCAAACTTGTGCTTACAGGCGATCAATATTTCAGACTACAGCACAATATAGAGATATCGTCGCTCTGTCGTCTGCCAGCACCATTAATTGCGGCCTCCTTTTTCTCGATTTTTATAAAGCATTTGATAGTGTCAGCCATAAATACCTCTTCGAAACGATGCGGAGGATGGGCTTCGGGCATGACTCCATCGCTGTCGTGCGCAATATGATCACTGGTCTGGCCGCCACGACCTCCGTCAACTGCCAGCTCACAAGACCAATTACCATCGCAAGGGGTGTCCCCCAAGGAAGCCCCCTTTCCATGTTGCTCTTTGTCATCTCCCTAGAACCATTGCTGCGGCTAGTACATGAGCACATGACGGGCATAACGATCGCCGGGAAGAAAACTGCAGTTGGGGCATATGCTGATGATGTCGGCATCGTCGTGAGGAACAGGGATGATGTGATTGCACTGCAGGCAGACCTCAGGCGCTATTGTTCCGCTTCTGGCGCAAAAATGAACGAAACTAAAAGCAAATTTCTACGTATAAGGGGACTTGACGATGTCGGCCTAGAATGGGCTACCCATGTTACGGAACACAAATCTCTTGGGACGATACTGACGGTCCCTCCACAAAGGATGATAACGGCAAATTGGCGGGATGTCTTGTTCAAAGTCAAGGGTGCTTTAATAGATAACGTTTATCGCAGTATGGACCAAATTCAGAGGATTAAATTTATAAATACATGTATCCTGTCGCGAGCATATTATGTGGCACAGGTCTTTCCAATCCCCACTGTCATAGCCAAACAGATAATGAGCCAGTTGACCAATTTTCTGTGGCGGGGGGAAATATTTCGAGTTGACGTGAAGACTGTGACCCTCGACCCTCTGCATGGCGGTCTGGGTCTGACCGATCTGAACGCCAAAGCAATGGCTTTGTACATTAAACGGATGACATCCTTAATCCAAAACTACTCTGACACCCTTACGGCAAAGTTGTTTGAGGCAGTCGCGCCGAAAAGCGTAGAACCGCCCATCAATGTGCAGACGATCGACTACCAGCTCTCCCACAACCGCATATATTATCTGGAAAAGAGCTACTTGAGCGAGGTCCTTCTCCAACATAGACCTTTAACTGCCAAGGACATTCTGGAGCACAGGAAACAATATGAGGGCAAGAACAAAATCGAACAAAAGCACACTGGAGTCAATTGGGAAGTCCTGTGGGCGAACATCAGCAGCAGTGTACTTCCGTCCTTGGTCAGGTCGACATGGTACAAAACGGTTAACAACATTATCAGCACAAATGAGCGCCTGCATGCGATTGGGCTAAGCGACACAGCCCATTGTTCAGATTGTCACCAAGTGGATACTGTTCCCTACAGATATACTTGCAGTCACCGCATGCGCAATTGGCAATGGGTTCGTCAAAAAGTCGCCCTTATAACTCGGACTTCTGAAAATAACATCGACACGAACTTACTGCACAGACCAGACGTCAAATATTTTCCGCCAACTAAAAATAATGCTGTCATGTGGCTGTTGGGCCAATATACAAGTCATGTCTTCAATCGGCTGACGGGCGAAGATTACAGCGAGTTTCAGTTACACATGGAAACGGAATATACTAAAATTAGAAACTACGCGGATCACCGTCGCAAGTACGGTAATATGCATCATATTGCATTCAATAGAACAGGTATTGGATAGCTGTTCGAGCTCTGAAACCTTCACCCGTTTATGTATCAACCGAATGATCTGGCTCCAGTCCCATATTGATGCTTTCCCAATATATATATATATATATATATATATATATATATATATATATATATATATATATATATATAATAAAAAAGAAAAAAAAAGAAAAAAAAGTGGCTAGGATACCTGGCTTTCACCCTGGAGGCCAGGGTTCGATTCCCGGTACCGGAAGAGCAGTTTCTGCGCACACGTCCCTCCATGTTTTGGCCTTCCAACCTTCGTTTGTCGCCCTCCTTCCGGAGCTTCAACCGAACGTAATCGGGGAAAACAGGCACAAGATGCAATTACTGTCAGCACCGGGATAAAGGCAGAAGAGGCACTGGTCCGCTGTTGGGCTGCTACCAGCGTCAGTGGGAAGTCTGTGAAGTCGCCAGAAGCCAGCAATTACCGTAGTACGCCTACACACGCGTTCCAATTATCCACATTGCTAGCTGCCGCTCCACCCACAACGGGCGTGAGCCCGGATAGCTCAGTCGGTAGAGCATCAGGCTTTTAACCTAAGTGTCAAGGGTTCGAGTCCCTGTCAGGGCGAAGATTTTTAACGCTTCCGTAATGGCTCGTCTCGTAGCGCTGGTAGCCCTGCCGTAATCAGTGCACAGAGTTCGTTTCCTGTCAACATTCTGCGCAGACCGGTTGGATTTTTCACGATTCGAGGGAAGCTTCAGATACGAGCAGTCGTGGCCGAGTGGTTACAGACCCAGTTTCTTGTTATAACTGAGTGGTTGAGATGGATGATAACATTTTTGAGGAAGCACTATTCGATATGTCCGTCACTAAAGAATTCGTAAGACGCTGTGGGCAGAATGTGGGTTTAATGCAAAGGATGTTGCAAAGCGTGGTGATGAGGTTAAGAAAGAAATTGTGGAGATGATCCAGAATATTATTTCTAGAGAGCAACAGAAGAAACATTAGATGCACGAAAGGCTGAATTCTTTATTGCATGAAGCTGACAAACTAAGTAAGGAACTTGAATTTCATTTTTATCCTGCATTATATGATAGGCTGCCTTTATGTGAGGCTCTTACTAAGCTAGAGTGTGAAACAAGAAAACTTCAAGAGAAGAAGTGTGCGCTCATGAAAGAAATATTGGAGATTTCAATGCAGGAGGCAGAACTGTGTTCAAGTCTTGGAGAAGCTACAGAGATTAAGGTAGAGGATGCTCTACCAACAAGTGATGAGATAGCCATTTTCAATCAAAGACTTTGAGTTCTGCAGTCACGAAAGAGTGCTGCTCAACAAGAAAGTGGACTCCCTTCAAGTATAATTAACAAAGGGGAAGCATTCAGAGACATTAACAACACAAAACAACATATTACTCTAAAGACTTCAAAAATGCCAATGAAACCCCCTCGCAGAAACATTGGTATGGCAGTTCGTCTCAGGCGTAACTCATCTGAATTTACTGAATGCCAAGCAAATAAAAAACTTAGGCGTTCTTCTCTTCCTGATATGGACATACTATAAATGAAAACAAAAATGAACCTTATTTGGTGCTCAGTGAATCTTAAGTTAGTGGAGTTGTATCATTGTCATTTTGTATTGTTTTTAACTGAAAAATCACTTTGGGATGTGGAACAGTCATAAATAAATATCTTATTTTCTATAACTACCTTTAGACTTTGCAAATATTGGTCAGAATATGTTAAATACCACAAAATTCACATGTTGGGTCTTCAAAGAAAGGGGGTCATCTTATATTCTGAGTTGTCTTATAGTGAGGTAAATACAGACACTTTTTATTATTATATTGATCTGTCTGAAGAAGTTAAGTACCATGCACGAGCTCATACTTGCTTTGAATTCTGCACCTCATGCAGTTGAAAAATTCCTCCTCATTTCCAGCACCTTCACTTGATTAGTTTCTCAAGTAATGGGGCAGCCTGTATTCCACTTTTCTCGCATGTACTAAACAATCTGCTGCTTCAGTCCATGAAATCTTCCCTGTGTTCCCCTGAAAGTTTAGCATGTAGAACTTAAAGCATTTAATTTATTCTTCAACCGACATCAGCTACGAAAATTAACTTGTGTGTTATTAGATTTTCTGTTTGTTGCACAGACTTTTGTGGTCTCTGCTTCAGGAAGAACCATTAACTTACAATTATATGTGCGAACCAATTGTTAACTGCAGATTCATAGAGTCATGTTTCTCAACCTTCACAGATATGATTTTGTATCCATTATTAATCGCTACAATTTACTGTTCTCTCAGAATTAAGCAAACTTAATGACAGTAATAATTTATCCTCTTAACTCCCTACAGTGGATCAACAGGAATTGGACATCCAGTTTAAATGTGATGTATGTTCCTAAAAAACAAGGGACACAGCGCATATTCCCATAGCTGGCAGCATGAAGAAAATTGCTGCCTGCTCACCACTAACCTTCCCACATTTGGCCAAGTTGATGCTGCTGCATCCTATCCCACCCTTTTGAAAACTAAGCAAAATTCACACCTAACTTCTCTGCATACTTCCAAAAAGGTTACCACAAGTCCACCGTACAGCCTACAGCTAATACTAAGTATCAGAGATACTTCGTTGCACCTGTAAGACTTAGGTTAGTTCACTAAATTCTCTCTAAAGGTGGACAAAATAATTTTTCAATCCATATTGTAGGTATGTAACACTATGCATTTAAGGGTTAAAATTGTATTCTATTGTGTATTCTCTCCAGCAGTGTTTTACGTAAATGTATAGTATTTGTGCTGTAGAGTGGTGTTTACAAACCCTACTTGATAACAGTGAATGTGCAATCAAGAAAATGTAACAAAAAATTAATATTTAATAAAGTTTAATAAGATAAAGTGGTTAAGGCGTCTGACTAGAAATCAGATTCCCTCTGGAAGCGTAGGTTCGAGTCCTACCGACTGCGTCCGTTTTTTTCCTTTAGGAAGGAGGAGCAGAAAATTTCGCGGTTTGCCTGTCGTTTTGGTACCTCGCCACACCTCTCCTCTCACAGCCGTTTATAGCGCCTGTCCTTTTGATAAGGGCGAATTCCAAGCGTCAGCTTTCGCGTCAGCCGAGCAAAGTCGGGACATACTACAGGATGGCCTGCTTGGAGAAACGACGGAAAGAAAACGTTAATTTAACAGCACGTGTCTCACATACTCATACGCGAAAATTTGCGCCCGTTGCGGTGGCCGGGAATCGAACCCGGATCAACTGCTTGGAAGGTAACTATGCTCACCATTACACCACCACCGCACAGTCGCTGCTCGCAACGTCGCGCTGTGTCGGCTTCGCGCCCGCCGGCAGCGGCCCACGGTGATAGTAGCTGTAGGCGCTTTACGAGGTAGGAGGGTGCATCCACACGCATTCGGGTAGCGCCTCCACGCACGCTGCGTCTTTGGGCAAGACTCGTCGCCGCGGCCGCAACGTTACTCACACGATAGTGATGAGCGGTCGCTATAAGGCAGTGTAGTGGGGGACTCGGCGTGTGTAGCACTTTTTTCGGTCGTATCCGACGTCGCTGGGTGGCAATCCCACTTTCCCTGCAGACAGCTGCTCGGGAATGTGCTCGGCAAGCACGGACGTCATCGGACGTCCGCCCGCAACAAATGCAACTAACAAAATGAGAACAGCAACTAAAAAAGTGGTAGGTTGTTCGCCTACCACGCGGGCGGCCCGGGTTCGATTCCCGGCCGATGCATCGTTTTGCTGTTCTCGCTATAATGCCGCCGCGCCGATTGTTCGCTTGAGCTGCGTCAGCCTCAGGAATGTGTAGCAGGATTCGCTGTGAGAAGAACCAAACACGCAGCACGCAAGAGGCCGTACTTGGACGGTCGCGTGCTATTTCTGAACTCTAGCGTCGGCCTGGCCCTGCAGGCCGCTGTGTCCAGGTGCCGCAAGGGCGATGTACTGTAACCTCAGGCAGTGCTGCTTTCCGTTGAAAAAGCTGCGGCAGCAGTTTAATCTAGCCAGTCGGGAAAGCACGTGTAGCAACATAGCAGATTCTTGAGAAAGCGCCAACTGTCTATCTCTAATATGTGGGACTTACCAAGTTTCCTGGGACGTTTGTTGCAACGTGCCTCGGTAGCGCAGTAGGTAGCGCGTAAGTCTCCTAGTCTTAAGGTCGTGAGTTCGATCCTCACCCGGGGCATTTAATTTGCTGTACATAATGGCTGAATTAACGGCGTTGCTGTTGCTAGGGAACGAACTTAATTGTCGTTTGTTATCCGCAAGGAGTCCACGCCTCAGCGTCAAAATGTTTACTTCCAATTATGGCAAGGTACAACTTTGATCTTTCTCCTCCCCTGTTATGAGTAAAATATGATGCAAATAGCAATGAATAGTCAGTTTCGAGCTGTGCGCCATGCCAGTCTGCACGCACAAATACGCTCGCAAACAGAGAACACCACTGAGTCCGGATTCAGCACGAAATGCGGGAGGAGAGGGAGTAAGTCTCACGTTTATTGAGCAAATCCTGTGTGGTCTAGTGGCCACATTCCGGCTTTCGCTGTCGCCGCGGTCGGACGTGCCAGCTGGTTGCTCCGCGTCGTCGGTGTCGTTGCCAGTGTTTACTGTTTGCCGTTGTGTGTTTCTGTGTTCCGAGTGATTCACGTGCATTGTACTTTTTTTTTGTGGTCGTCCTTTTCGTCAGCAACTTGCCGATCTTGTACGGGATTCGGACTTGACCGGATTCCATACAGCTGCAGCGCCATGTCTACCACCATCCGGAAAAACACCCTGGTTTTCGGCTTTTACAAGGATACCCGCCGAGTGCAACCGACCGCCCTCGAGATTCATGACTGGCTAACCGAGGTAATAGGCATCACTTCTGATTCTGTGCACACCACCCAGCTAGATTCTGATCGTTATTGTGTGTTTGTCAAGTTTCTCAGTCCAGTAGCAGTTGATCGACTTATTGAAAAAATTGGCAAACAAGTCCCTTTTGTTCATCGCGACGGCACCACTAGTATGGTTACTGTAACACGTGCCGATACCTCGATTCAGACGGTTCGAGTACTTAACTTGCCCATAGAGATTGACAATGCTAAAATTAAAGATGCACTTTCTAAGTTTGGTGAGGTTAAAGAAATTGTCAACGAAAAGTGGTCGTCTCGCTACAAATTACAATGTTTCAATGGGATTAGATCTGTGGACATGGAAGTAAAAATGAACATTCCTTCTCACATTACGGTTGATGGTTATAAGGCTCACATTATATATTCTGGTCAAGCCCCCACATGCCATATCTGCAATGAACTAGGCCATCTTCGCCAGGACTGCCCCCGCCGAGTTTTTGTCTTAAAAAATAATCTCCAGCCGCGGCGTAGATTAACACTTAACGAGGTCATGGCAGTAGATACTTCTGGTTCTTCTGCAGACCCTGATGTTGATGCTCCCCAGGCAACTACCTCCGAGACCCCGCCCATAACCGCTGATGCGTTTCCACCACTCGTCGGACGGCAAACTGCTGCGCCAGTTTGTCTTGAAAGTGAATCTCAGCAAAAGAAAAGGCCGCTGGAACGTAGTGATGAGCATTCGGATGAGGAAGTATCTCCCGCGACTCCTGCAGCCCGGAAACCAAAACCATCAACCGCGGAGGATTTAGTACCAGATGATGTTATGCGGGTCGATTTTGAAGCCAGTGCGGATGGACTTGAGGGGATGCCGAATTCTGAGACGCCGGGTCATGAACAGGAACCTCCAATTTTGAGTGCCGCGCCCGAAGGACAACAGCCGCTACAACGCGCACACAGTGAGGACGTGTTGTGTCAACAACGCGCTACAGCTGACGCCCGACAACAAGTTTCGGGCGGAAGTAAACAAGTGCAAGTGTTTACCAACCTGCCAGCTGCCGGCAGCAGTGCTG
This sequence comes from Schistocerca cancellata, assembly GCF_023864275.1. Lineage (NCBI taxonomy): Eukaryota > Metazoa > Arthropoda > Insecta > Orthoptera > Acrididae > Schistocerca > Schistocerca cancellata. The sequence continues at coordinate 521,035,679 of NC_064634.1, read as the reverse complement.
CGACAACGGCACGACCACGTCTCAAAGAATCCACAAAAACTTCGGGACCTCAAAACGCCCCACGACGAAGGCTCAATCCACAGCCAAATCTCTCCGCTTCTCGCAACAAGGGAAATTCCACTTCCTCGCAAGCGGATATAGTACCCCGAAATATTAGTTATGAAATTGTGAGGGAACGATCCGGTGATGACAACAGCAAAGAACTCGGCGAAGCCCATCCTCCACAGTAGTAATTCCGTTGGTACGAGGCTTGTTCCATGCTGTCGCCTACGGTTGCAAAGCTTCTTTGTGTTTTTTTTTCTGTCCTTTTCTCCGGTTATGGTTCACAGCATTCACTGTGTCGTTTTTGCTACAACCGGCTTATGATTCGTAGTGTATCACTTGTTATCGTTTTTATTTTGCTTTTTGATCCAATAATCCTCTCATGGCTGCTCACATTATACCCTTTTTAATTCTGCAGCCGGCACTCTTGAGCTCGATCGTTTTGTTATACTTTTACATCTCATTACCTATATGCTACAGGCCTACACTATCACCTCCCTTAATATCAATAGGATTACGTCAGAGTTAAAACTTGCTTTATTAAAACAATTTTTGTTTGACTCTGGTACAGATATTGCCCTTTTACAGGAGGTTGCAACATGGCAACTTAACATTCCCGGCTATGTTGCAATAATCAGTTTCGCTCCTGAATTCAGTGCTGGCACAGCGATTTTAGTTAGGGAAGGAATACCTATAACCGATGTCGAAAAGTTAGACTCTGGACGGGGCATAGGCGTGAATATCATGGGCGTCAGTGTAATCAATCTGTATGCACCATCTGGAAGTACACGGCACGCTGACAGATCGAAGTTTTTTAAGGAGGATATCATTTACTTACTGCGGAGAGACTCGCCAAACTTGATCATTGCCGGCGATTTTAATTGTGTATTGCACCATAAAGATCAATCCCCCAATTTTAATTATTCCCCTGAATTAAACTTTCTTGTTTCCCAAATGAAACTGAGGGACGCGTGGGAAGTTAAGTATCCCACGCTTGTGAAATACACGCACATTTCCCATAATTCCAGTAGCAGGATTGATAGAATCTATATGTCAAGTCACATAGTGAGGAATTTGCTTCAAGTGGAAATCACTCCAGTCAGCTTCTCTGATCACTGTAGTGTGAGTGCCTGCATAAACTTAGACCGGCAACCAACTCACTGGTTTAGGAATCAGTGGAGCATGAATGTCGGCCTTTTAACAGACGACGAGCTCGAGGTCGAATTAAAGACAGCTTGGGAATTTTGCTTGCGCTCTGTACACAACTTTCCGAGTGTTTTAGAGTGGTGGACCCGCAAGGCGAAGCCCAAATTACGGAAAGTAATTATATCTTATAGTATAGAGAGATCTCGGGCAGTTCACCGTACAATGGAATTTTACTACATGGTCTTAAGGGATTTGTATGATCAGGCAGATGGCTCAGACAGGCGCCTGTCCGACATCAAGAAAATTAGAGCGACATTATTAAGCTTAAAGAGAAAACAACTGGAGGGTCTTAAACTTAAGTCAAAAGCCAGATCCGTTAGCGAGGACGAAACGGCTGCGTTATATCATTTGATTAAACATCGCAAGCACCGACGACGGATATTCATGGACGAACTTAAATTAGAAAACGGTACTGTCCTCACTGTGCAAAACGAGATAATCAGAGAAATCCACAGGTATTACAGTGCCCTGTATGAGGCAGAAGCAACGCAAGAGGACGATTTGGATGAGTTATTTGCGTTTACAACCTCCACAATTACTGCCGACGACAACACCAGCTTATTTTCAGCTGTTAGTCCAGATGAAGTCCTTGAAATAATTCGCGGCTCCCCTAAAAGTAAATCGCCGGGCCCTGATGGCCTTCCGGTCGAATTCTATCAACGATATTGGAGTATCATAGGTGATAAGTTGACACAAGCCGTTAACGACGTACTGCGGGGAAAGTTTGTACCATCAGAACTTAAAGAATGTAAAATCGTGTTGATTCCTAAAAATAATCTTAATTCAGATTATAAGATTATTGCGAGAGCTTTAAACAATCGAATGATGCCGTTGACCGCAAACATAATTGGGCAACAGCAAACTTGTGCTTACAGGCGATCAATATTTCAGACTACAGCACAATATAGAGATATCGTCGCTCTGTCGTCTGCCAGCACCATTAATTGCGGCCTCCTTTTTCTCGATTTTTATAAAGCATTTGATAGTGTCAGCCATAAATACCTCTTCGAAACGATGCGGAGGATGGGCTTCGGGCATGACTCCATCGCTGTCGTGCGCAATATGATCACTGGTCTGGCCGCCACGACCTCCGTCAACTGCCAGCTCACAAGACCAATTACCATCGCAAGGGGTGTCCCCCAAGGAAGCCCCCTTTCCATGTTGCTCTTTGTCATCTCCCTAGAACCATTGCTGCGGCTAGTACATGAGCACATGACGGGCATAACGATCGCCGGGAAGAAAACTGCAGTTGGGGCATATGCTGATGATGTCGGCATCGTCGTGAGGAACAGGGATGATGTGATTGCACTGCAGGCAGACCTCAGGCGCTATTGTTCCGCTTCTGGCGCAAAAATGAACGAAACTAAAAGCAAATTTCTACGTATAAGGGGACTTGACGATGTCGGCCTAGAATGGGCTACCCATGTTACGGAACACAAATCTCTTGGGACGATACTGACGGTCCCTCCACAAAGGATGATAACGGCAAATTGGCGGGATGTCTTGTTCAAAGTCAAGGGTGCTTTAATAGATAACGTTTATCGCAGTATGGACCAAATTCAGAGGATTAAATTTATAAATACATGTATCCTGTCGCGAGCATATTATGTGGCACAGGTCTTTCCAATCCCCACTGTCATAGCCAAACAGATAATGAGCCAGTTGACCAATTTTCTGTGGCGGGGGGAAATATTTCGAGTTGACGTGAAGACTGTGACCCTCGACCCTCTGCATGGCGGTCTGGGTCTGACCGATCTGAACGCCAAAGCAATGGCTTTGTACATTAAACGGATGACATCCTTAATCCAAAACTACTCTGACACCCTTACGGCAAAGTTGTTTGAGGCAGTCGCGCCGAAAAGCGTAGAACCGCCCATCAATGTGCAGACGATCGACTACCAGCTCTCCCACAACCGCATATATTATCTGGAAAAGAGCTACTTGAGCGAGGTCCTTCTCCAACATAGACCTTTAACTGCCAAGGACATTCTGGAGCACAGGAAACAATATGAGGGCAAGAACAAAATCGAACAAAAGCACACTGGAGTCAATTGGGAAGTCCTGTGGGCGAACATCAGCAGCAGTGTACTTCCGTCCTTGGTCAGGTCGACATGGTACAAAACGGTTAACAACATTATCAGCACAAATGAGCGCCTGCATGCGATTGGGCTAAGCGACACAGCCCATTGTTCAGATTGTCACCAAGTGGATACTGTTCCCTACAGATATACTTGCAGTCACCGCATGCGCAATTGGCAATGGGTTCGTCAAAAAGTCGCCCTTATAACTCGGACTTCTGTAAATAACATCGACACGAACTTACTGCACAGACCAGACGTCAAATATTTTCCGCCAACTAAAAATAATGCTGTCATGTGGCTGTTGGGCCAATATACAAGTCATGTCTTCAATCGGCTGACGGGCGAAGATTACAGCGAGTTTCAGTTACACATGGAAACGGAATATACTAAAATTAGAAACTACGCGGATCACCGTCGCAAGTACGGTAATATGCATCATATTGCATTCAATAGAACAGGTATTGGATAGCTGTTCGAGCTCTGAAACCTTCACCCGTTTATGTATCAACCGAATGATCTGGCTCCAGTCCCATATTGATGCTTTCCCAATATATATATATATATATATATATATAAATAAAAAAGAAAAAAAAAGAAAAAAAAGTGGCTAGGATACCTGGCTTTCACCCTGGAGGCCAGGGTTCGATTCCCGGTACCGGAAGAGCAGTTTCTGCGCACACGTCCCTCCATGTTTTGGCCTTCCAACCTTCGTTTGTCGCCCTCCTTCCGGAGCTTCAACCGAACGTAATCGGGGAAAACAGGCACAAGATGCAATTACTGTCAGCACCGGGATAAAGGCAGAAGAGGCACTGGTCCGCTGTTGGGCTGCTACCAGCGTCAGTGGGAAGTCTGTGAAGTCGCCAGAAGCCAGCAATTACCGTAGTACGCCTACACACGCGTTCCAATTATCCACATTGCTAGCTGCCGCTCCACCCACAACGGGCGTGAGCCCGGATAGCTCAGTCGGTAGAGCATCAGGCTTTTAACCTAAGTGTCAAGGGTTCGAGTCCCTGTCAGGGCGAAGATTTTTAACGCTTCCGTAATGGCTCGTCTCGTAGCGCTGGTAGCCCTGCCGTAATCAGTGCACAGAGTTCGTTTCCTGTCAACATTCTGCGCAGACCGGTTGGATTTTTCACGATTCGAGGGAAGCTTCAGATACGAGCAGTCGTGGCCGAGTGGTTACAGACCCAGTTTCTTGTTATAACTGAGTGGTTGAGATGGATGATAACATTTTTGAGGAAGCACTATTCGATATGTCCGTCACTAAAGAATTCGTAAGACGCTGTGGGCAGAATGTGGGTTTAATGCAAAGGATGTTGCAAAGCGTGGTGATGAGGTTAAGAAAGAAATTGTGGAGATGATCCAGAATATTATTTCTAGAGAGCAACAGAAGAAACATTAGATGCACGAAAGGCTGAATTCTTTATTGCATGAAGCTGACAAACTAAGTAAGGAACTTGAATTTCATTTTTATCCTGCATTATATGATAGGCTGCCTTTATGTGAGGCTCTTACTAAGCTAGAGTGTGAAACAAGAAAACTTCAAGAGAAGAAGTGTGCGCTCATGAAAGAAATATTGGAGATTTCAAAGCAGGAGGCAGAACTGTGTTCAAGTCTTGGAGAAGCTACAGAGATTAAGGTAGAGGATGCTCTACCAACAAGTGATGAGATAGCCATTTTCAATCAAAGACTTTGAGTTCTGCAGTCACGAAAGAGTGCTGCTCAACAAGAAAGTGGACTCCCTTCAAGTATAATTAACAAAGGGGAAGCATTCAGAGACATTAACAACACAAAACAACATATTACTCTAAAGACTTCAAAAATGCCAATGAAACCCCCTCGCAGAAACATTGGTATGGCAGTTCGTCTCAGGCGTAACTCATCTGAATTTACTGAATGCCAAGCAAATAAAAAACTTAGGCGTTCTTCTCTTCCTGATATGGACATACTATAAATGAAAACAAAAATGAACCTTATTTGGTGCTCAGTGAATCTTAAGTTAGTGGAGTTGTATCATTGTCATTTTGTATTGTTTTTAACTGAAAAATCACTTTGGGATGTGGAACAGTCATAAATAAATATCTTATTTTCTATAACTACCTTTAGACTTTGCAAATATTGGTCAGAATATGTTAAATACCACAAAATTCACATGTTGGGTCTTCAAAGAAAGGGGGTCATCTTATATTCTGAGTTGTCTTATAGTGAGGTAAATACAGACACTTTTTATTATTATATTGATCTGTCTGAAGAAGTTAAGTACCATGCACGAGCTCATACTTGCTTTGAATTCTGCACCTCATGCAGTTGAAAAATTCCTCCTCATTTCCAGCACCTTCACTTGATTAGTTTCTCAAGTAATGGGGCAGCCTGTATTCCACTTTTCTCGCATGTACTAAACAATCTGCTGCTTCAGTCCATGAAATCTTCCCTGTGTTCCCCTGAAAGTTTAGCATGTAGAACTTAAAGCATTTAATTTATTCTTCAACCGACATCAGCTACGAAAATTAACTTGTGTGTTATTAGATTTTCTGTTTGTTGCACAGACTTTTGTGGTCTCTGCTTCAGGAAGAACCATTAACTTACAATTATATGTGCGAACCAATTGTTAACTGCAGATTCATAGAGTCATGTTTCTCAACCTTCACAGATATGATTTTGTATCCATTATTAATCGCTACAATTTACTGTTCTCTCAGAATTAAGCAAACTTAATGACAGTAATAATTTATCCTCTTAACTCCCTACAGTGGATCAACAGGAATTGGACATCCAGTTTAAATGTGATGTATGTTCCTAAAAAACAAGGGACACAGCGCATATTCCCATAGCTGGCAGCATGAAGAAAATTGCTGCCTGCTCACCACTAACCTTCCCACATTTGGCCAAGTTGATGCTGCTGCATCCTATCCCACCCTTTTGAAAACTAAGCAAAATTCACACCTAACTTCTCTGCATACTTCCAAAAAGGTTACCACAAGTCCACCGTACAGCCTACAGCTAATACTAAGTATCAGAGATACTTCGTTGCACCTGTAAGACTTAGGTTAGTTCACTAAATTCTCTCTAAAGGTGGACAAAATAATTTTTCAATCCATATTGTAGGTATGTAACACTATGCATTTAAGGGTTAAAATTGTATTCTATTGTGTATTCTCTCCAGCAGTGTTTTACGTAAATGTATAGTATTTGTGCTGTAGAGTGGTGTTTACAAACCCTACTTGATAACAGTGAATGTGCAATCAAGAAAATGTAACAAAAAATTAATATTTAATAAAGTTTAATAAGATAAAGTGGTTAAGGCGTCTGACTAGAAATCAGATTCCCTCTGGAAGCGTAGGTTCGAGTCCTACCGACTGCGTCCGTTTTTTTCCTTTAGGAAGGAGGAGCAGAAAATTTCGCGGTTTGCCTGTCGTTTTGGTACCTCGCCACACCTCTCCTCTCACAGCCGTTTATAGCGCCTGTCCTTTTGATAAGGGCGAATTCCAAGCGTCAGCTTTCGCGTCAGCCGAGCAAAGTCGGGACATACTACAGGATGGCCTGCTTGGAGAAACGACGGAAAGAAAACGTTAATTTAACAGCACGTGTCTCACATACTCATACGCGAAAATTTGCGCCCGTTGCGGTGGCCGGGAATCGAACCCGGATCAACTGCTTGGAAGGTAACTATGCTCACCATTACACCACCACCGCACAGTCGCTGCTCGCAACGTCGCGCTGTGTCGGCTTCGCGCCCGCCGGCAGCGGCCCACGGTGATAGTAGCTGTAGGCGCTTTACGAGGTAGGAGGGTGCATCCACACGCATTCGGGTAGCGCCTCCACGCACGCTGCGTCTTTGGGCAAGACTCGTCGCCGCGGCCGCAACGTTACTCACACGATAGTGATGAGCGGTCGCTATAAGGCAGTGTAGTGGGGGACTCGGCGTGTGTAGCACTTTTTTCGGTCGTATCCGACGTCGCTGGGTGGCAATCCCACTTTCCCTGCAGACAGCTGCTCGGGAATGTGCTCGGCAAGCACGGACGTCATCGGACGTCCGCCCGCAACAAATGCAACTAACAAAATGAGAACAGCAACTAAAAAAGTGGTAGGTTGTTCGCCTACCACGCGGGCGGCCCTAGGTTCGATTCCCGGCCGATGCATCGTTTTGCTGTTCTCGCTATAACGCCGCCGCGCCGATTGTACGCTTGAGCTGCGTCAGCCTCAGGAATGTGTAGCAGGATTCGCTGTGAGAAGAACCAAACACGCAGCACGCAAGAGGCCGTACTTGGACGGTCGCGTGCTATTTCTGAACTCTAGCGTCGGCCTGGCCCTGCAGGCCGCTGTGTCCAGGTGCCGCAAGGGCGATGTACTGTAACCTCAGGCAGTGCTGCTTTCCGTTGAAAAAGCTGCGGCAGCAGTTTAATCTAGCCAGTCGGGAAAGCACGTGTAGCAACACAGCAGATTCTTGAGAAAGCGCCAACTGTCTATCTCTAATATGTGCGACTTACCAAGTTTCCTGGGACGTTTGTTGCAACGTGCCTCGGTAGCGCAGTAGGTAGCGCGTAAGTCTCCTAGTCTTAAGGACGTGAGTTCGATCCTCTCCCGGGGCATTTAATTTGCTGTACATAATGGCTGAATTAACGGCGTTGCTGTTGCTAGGGAACGAACTTAATTGTCGTTTGTTATCCGCAAGGAGTCCACGCCTCAGCGTCAAAATGTTTACTTCCAATTATGGCAACGTACAACTTTGATCTTTCTCCTCCCCTGTTATGAGTAAAATATGATGCAAACAGCAATGAATAGTCAGTTTCGAGCTGTGCGCCATGCCAGTCTGCACGCACAAATACGCTCGCAAACAGAGAACACCACTGAGTCCGGATTCAGCACGAAATGCGGGAGGAGAGGGAGTAAATCTCACGTTTATTGAGCAAATCCGGTGTGGTCTAGTGGCTAGGATACCTGGCTTTCACCCAGGAGGCCAGGGTTCGATTCCCGGTACCGGAAGAGCAGTTTCTGCGCACACGTCCCTCCATGTTTTGGCCTTCCAACCTTCGTTTGTCGCCCTCCTTCCGGAGCTTCAACCGAACGTAATCGGGGAAAACAGGCACAAGATGCAATTACTGTCAGCACCGGGATAAAGGCAGAAGAGGCACTGGTCCGCTGTTGGGCTGCTACCAGCGTCAGTGGGAAGTCTGTGAAGTCGCCAGAAGCCAGCAATTACCGTAGTACGCCTACACACGCGTTCCAATTATCCACATTGCTAGCTGCCGCTCCACCCACAACGGGCGTGAGCCCGGATAGCTCTGTCGGTAGAGCATTAGGCTTTTAACCTAAGTGTCCAGGGTTCGAGTCCTTGTCAGGGCGAAAATTTTTAACGCTTCCGTAATGGCTCGTCTCGTAGCGCTGGTAGCCCTGCCGTAATCAGTGCACAGAGTTCGTTTCCTGTCAACATTCTGCGCAGACCGGTTGGATTTTTCACGATTCGAGGGAAGCTTCAGATACGAGCAGTCGTGGCCGAGTGGTTACAGACCCAGTTTCTTGTTATAACTGAGTGGTTGAGATGGATGATAACATTTTTGAGGAAGCACTATTCGATATGTCCGTCACTAAAGAATTCGTAAGACGCTGTGGGCAGAATGTGGGTTTAATGCAAAGGATGTTGCAAAGCGTGGTGATGAGGTTAAGAAAGAAATTGTGGAGATGATCCAGAATATTATTTCTAGAGAGCAACAGAAGAAACATGAGATGCACGAAAGGCTGAATTCTTTATTGCATGAAGCTGACAAACTAAGTAAGGAACTTGAATTTCATTTTTATCCTGCATTATATGATAGGCTGCCTTTATGTGAGGCTCTTACTAAGCTAGAGTGTGAAACAAGAAAACTTCAAGAGAAGAAGTGTGCGCTCATGAAAGAAATATTGGAGATTTCAAAGCAGGAGGCAGAACTGTGTTCAAGTCTTGGAGAAGCTACAGAGATTAAGGTAGAGGATGCTCTACCAACAAGTGATGAGATAGCCATTTTCAATCAAAGACTTTGAGTTCTGCAGTCACGAAAGAGTGCTGCTCAACAAGAAAGTGGACTCCCTTCAAGTATAATTAACAAAGGGGAAGCATTCAGAGACATTAACAACACAAAACAACATATTACTCTAAAGACTTCAAAAATGCCAATGAAACCCCCTCGCAGAAACATTGGTATGGCAGTTCGTCTCAGGCGTAACTCATCTGAATTTACTGAATGCCAAGCAAATAAAAAACTTAGGCGTTCTTCTCTTCCTGATATGGACATACTATAAATGAAAACAAAAATGAACCTTATTTGGTGCTCAGTGAATCTTAAGTTAGTGGAGTTGTATCATTGTCATTTTGTATTGTTTTTAACTGAAAAATCACTTTGGGATGTGGAACAGTCATAAATAAATATCTTATTTTCTATAACTACCTTTAGACTTTGCAAATATTGGTCAGAATATGTTAAATACCACAAAATTCACATGTTGGGTCTTCAAAGAAAGGGGGTCATCTTATATTCTGAGTTGTCTTATAGTGAGGTAAATACAGACACTTTTTATTATTATATTGATCTGCACGAGCTCATACTTGCTTTGAATTATGCACCTCATGCATTTGAAAAATTCCTCCTCATTTCCAGCACCTTCATTTGATTAGTTTCTCAAGTAATGAGGAAGCCTGTATTCCACTTTTCTCGCATGTACTGAACAATCTGCTGCTTCAGTCCATGAAATCTTCCCTGTGTTCCCCTGAAAGTTTAGCATGTAGAACTTAAAGCATTTAATTTATTCTTCATCTGACATCAGCTACGAAAATTAACTTGTGTGTTATTAGATTTTCTTTTTGTTGCACAGACTTTTGTGGTCTCTGCTTCAGGAATAACCATTAACTGGGGACTCAGTGGTGGCCAGGCACGTCTTGCTTCAAAGTCCCTGGAGAAAATGACTTAAACAAGCTGCAGTAAAACATAATACACTAATTAGGCGTGATTAATCACGTGACCTCAAAGCATAAGGGTGTCGATTCCGCAAAGCATATCTAGGACAACCCTGTGGAGGTAACCTCCTCTGTTTTTTCTTTCGCCTTTGTTCCACTTGAGGTGGAGGTGACACAGGCGGATCCGGGGCTGCGACCTGTGGTGGTGACACAGCCTCACCGTGGTAAGGTTGCAGGCGGTCAAAGTGCACTATCACCGTACGATCGGTTAATTGCAGCTCTGCATTGACTGGTGAGGTCAACCGTGCAATCCGATACGGGCCTTCAAAGTGGGGAGAGAACTTTTTTGTTCGTCCCTATTTGATTGCCAGGTTTTGTAATAACACTAAATCACCTGTTTGATAAGTCGGTAAAACAGCATTTTTGTTCTGCCTGTGCAACTGTTTATTAGTAGCTTTGATATTAGCCTCTTTACCTTATGCCAGATCGCTTTTAGCCGGCGGGCTAAACATTTTACTTCCTTTATTTCTACACCCTGAGGTAGTTTGTCTATTTCGAACGGCAAATTCATCGGCCGTCCGAACACAGCTTCGTAAGGGGTGTACCCCATGGATTCGTGCATTCGGGTGTTGTATGCAGAAAAAATATACAGTACATACCTGTCCCAATCAGCATGCATTTTTGCAACATAATAGGATAACATTTTACAAATTTTACGGTGCACGCGTTCAACGCGACCATTTGCTTTAGGATGGAAGGGAGTTGTACGCCATTTTTTGATTCTTAGCAATTTACAAAGTTGTACAAATAGAGCAGACATGAAATTGGTTCCTTGATCTGTTAAAATGGCATCAGGACTTCCAAAAGATCGTATCACACGATTTACAAACTCTCTCGCCACAGTTTCAGCTGTCATGTCGGCGAGGGGAACCAAAATTATATAACGTGAAAAGTGATCAATAACAGACAAAATGTATTTGTTACCTTGTTGCGACTGTGGAAAAGTACCTAGGATATCTAAAGCAAGAATTTCAAAGGGTTGAGATGCCTGAGGAAGTGTTTGCAGTGGCACTCGCGGACGCATATTTTGTGCTCGCTGCGCACACGGCAGGCAAGATCTTACATACCTGTCCACGTCACATTGTCAGTATTGCCACCAATGACGTGTTGCAATTTGAGTGTTCGTAGCGCGTTTTCCGCTGTGACATGCTTGGATTGTATCATGGCATTGCCGTATTATACGGTACTGCAAGCATTACGGTATTACCAAACGAATTCCACGGGGAGTTTTTCGATACAAAAGGTCGTCTATTACTACAAATTCTGGCAAGGTGGCGTATCTTTGACATTGAATGTGCACCTGCTGTGCTTCTTCTAACTCTTCAATAGATACCTCATCTGACTGAATGATACGCACTTTTCTACTTAACGCATCAGCATTTTGATGCAACCGACCAGGCTTGTGCCGAACTTCAAAATCATATTCTGACAATTTAATGGCCCAGCGCATTCATCCATCCACACAAAAGGAGTATCCTTTTTCAACACTTTAGTAAGTGGTTTGGTAAGAGTGGCAAAATCTTAAACAAAACGGCGGTAATAATTTGCAAGACCCAGGAAGGATTGTAATTCCTTTAAATTTGTTGGAATAGGAGAAGTGTCTACTGCTTCAGTTAATCGTGGATCTGGTTTACCTCTGCTGGAACTGATGACGTGACCTAAATACTGCACTTGTGATTGAGCAAAAGAACATTTTTGTAATTTTAAGCTTAAATAGCATTTTTCCATCGCAACAGTGCACTGCGTAGATGTTCAGCATGTTCAGCAATGGGTTTTGAAAATATAATTATATCATCAAGATACGCAAGGCACATAGTAGGTTTCAACCCACGTAATAGCAGATCTGCAAATAGCTGAAAGGTTGCTGGTGCATATGAAGCCCGAAAGGCATCCTTAAGAATTCATATAAGCCACCAGGTACTACAAAAGCCGTTTTAGCTCAATCTTGAGGAGCAATTGAAATGTCTAATGTTGTAAACTACCGGCAATAGCCCAGACAATTGAGTGTTTCATGGATCCGGGGTAACGGATAATGATCTGGGATAGCAACCTTGTTTACTGCTCGCATGTCTACACCGAGGCGATAGGATTTTTCTCCGTCTATAGATTTCTTTGGAACGACTACAATTGGGCTAGACCACGCACTAGAAGAAGGATGTATTATTACTGCTTCTAGTTGCTGTTGTATAGTTTCCTCTACCACTGATAGAAGATGGTAGGGAATTCGGTACCCTTTCTGAGCTACTGGTCTAGCATTTCCGGTTGGAATCTGGAATTCTACCGCTATTTGAGGGTTTATGCCGCGAATAAACACGTCTGTCACACGACATTCTGATTCTTCCAACAGAACCTCGTTATGAGCAGAATTGGCACTTAGTGCGTATGTGAGGCATGCGACGCTTCTAATCCTGTTCGCAAATATTCTAAATCCTCACCCGTTTTTTGCTTAAGGGTGGAAAGCAAGTCACGACAGTAACTAGTACCACGTTTGTCTGTATACCTTTCAATCAACCCTGTTGCAAGGGACTGGAAGGTAGTGGCATTTTTCAAGCTCTCGACAGACTGCACGTAGTTTCGCGCTTCGCCGGTGAGTTCAATTTTCATCACGTTTAAGAGAGATTCATCTGGCCAACTGGAAAGCTTTCCAATGCCCTGGATATTCTGGACAAATATTCTCGTGCGGCTTTCCAGCGAACGCCGGAAAAAACGCTACTGCTGGTAAGCTCTGCACCAAAGTAGAGGTGGCTACTGCCACAGGTGATTCTGCACTAGTGAATGGTGGAGTCAGGTGCTTCGGCTGTGCCTCCACTAGCACTGGCTTAGCAACATTAGATTGCGGAGAAGCCATTTGAAGAACATCTATCTGTTGCTTAAGCTCTGCATTAGTTAAAATTAATCGATTTATCTGGGTCTGCAGCGCCGAGAGGGGATCTTTTTCCTCTATAGCTGCTCCTGCCTCCAATTGCTGCCCGGTGGTCGGCATGTTCTAATAGTGTGGGAATCTACACCACCGTAGCATTGCTAGCGACTTACATTATTTGGTGGCGTGCAGACGACGAATGGCGGCGGTGTCGACGAGCGGCGGCAGGCGCGTCGATCACGGACGGGGGCAGCAGGCGGCGGGCGGCAGGCGTCGGCACGGACAGCTGCGATGGCGCGCCGCACCCCGCACCCCGCACCCCGCACCAGGACCATGGACCCTGGCGCAGGCGGAGACTCGCGGCAGCTACGGACAGCGGCGGCGGCGGCGGCACGACTGCATCGCGGACCCTCCTCGGCGGCGTCCACGCACATGCGGCAACGCAGGCGACCGGCTGGCTCGTGCACGGCGCGCTGCAGCCTCGTCACACTCTGTCTCGTTTCCTTTACTCGCTCAGCCTCGGCCTCTTTGTTGTGCTCATAATCGCCTCAGTGTAGACATGCGAGCAGTAAACAAGGTTGCTATCCCAGATCATTATCCGTTACCCCGGATCCATGAAACACTCAATTGTCTGGGCTATTGCCGGTAGTTTACAACATTAGACATGCACAGTGGGTATCATCAAATTTCAATTGCTCCTCAAGATTGAGCTAAAACGGCTTTTGTAGTACCTGGTGGCTTATATGAATTCTTAAGGATGCCTTTCGGGCTTCATATGCACCAGCAACCTTTCAGCTATTTGCAGATCTGCTATTACGTGGGTTGAAACCTACTATGTGCCTTGCGTATCTTGATGATATAATTATATTTTCAAAACCCATTGCTGAACATGCTGAACATCTACGCAGTGCACTGTTGCGATGGAAAAATGCTATTTAAGCTTAAAATTACAAAAATGTTCTTTTGCTCAATCACAAGTGCAGTATTTAGGTCACGTCATCAGTTCCAGCAGAGGTAAACCAGATCCACGATTAACTGAAGCAGTAGACACTTCTCCTATTCCAACAAATTTAAAGGAATTACAATCCTTCCTGGGTCTTGCAAATTATTACCGCCGTTTTGTTTAAGATTTTGCCACTCTTACCAAACCACTTACTAAAGTGTTGAAAAAGGATACTCCTTTTGTGTGGATGGATGAATGCGCTGGGCCATTAAATTGTCAGAATATGATTTTGAAGTTCGGCACAAGCCTGGTCGGTTGCATCAAAATGCTGATGCGTTAAGTAGAAAAGTGCGTATCATTCAGTCAGATGAGGTATCTATTGAAGAGTTAGAAGAAGCACAGCAGGTGCACATTCAATGTCAAAGATACGCCACCTTGCCAGAATTTGTAGTAATAGACGACCTTTTGTATCGAAAAACTCCCCGTGGAATTCGTTTGGTAATACCGTAATGCTTGCAGTACCGTATAATACGGCAATGCCATGATACAATCCAAGCATGTCACAGCGGAAAACGCGCTACGAACACTCAAATTGCAACACGTCATTGGTGGCAATACTGACAATGTGACGTGGACAGGTATGTAAGATCTTGCCTGCCGTGTGCGCAGCGAGCACAAAATATGCGTCCGCGAGTGCCACTGCAAACACTTCCTCAGGCATCTCAACCCTTTGAAATTCTTGCTTTAGATATCCTAGGTACTTTTCCACAGTCGCAACAAGGTAACAAATACATTTTGTCTGTTATTGATCACTTTTCACGTTATATAATTTTGGTTCCCCTCGCCGACATGACAGCTGAAACTGTGGCGAGAGAGTTTGTAAATCGTGTGATACGATCTTTTGGAAGTCCTGATGCCATTTTAACAGATCAAGGAACCAATTTCATGTCTGCTCTATTTGTACAACTTTGTAAATTGCTAAGAATCAAAAAATGGCGTACAACTCCCTTCCATCCTAAAGCAAATGGTCGCGTTGAACGCGTGCACCGTAAAATTTGTAAAATGTTATCCTATTATGTTGCAAAAATGCATGCTGATTGGGACAGGTATGTACTGTATATTTTTTCTGCATACAACACCCGAATGCACGAATCCATGGGGTACACCCCTTACGAAGCTGTGTTCGGACGGCCGATGAATTTGCCGTTCGAAATAGACAAACTACCTCAGGGTGTAGAAATAAAGGAAGTAAAATGTTTAGCCCGCCGGCTAAAAGCGATCTGGCATAAGGTAAAGAGGCTAATATCAAAGCTACTAATAAACAGTTGCACAGGCAGAACAAAAATGCTGTTTTACCGACTTATCAAACAGGTGATTTAGTGTTATTACAAAACCTGGCAATCAAATAGGGACGAACAAAAAAGTTCTCTCCCCACTTTGAAGGCCCGTATCGGATTGCACGGTTGACCTCACCAGTCAATGCAGAGCTGCAATTAACCGATCGTACGGTGATAGTGCACTTTGACCGCCTGCAACCTTACCACGGTGAGGCTGTGTCACCACCACAGGTCGCAGCCCCGGATCCGCCTGTGTCACCTCCACCTCAAGTGGAACAAAGGCGAAAGAAAAAACAGAGGAGGTTACCTCCACAGGGTTGTCCTAGATATGCTTTGCGGAATCGACACCCTTATGCTTTGAGGTCACGTGATTAATCACGCCTAATTAGTGTATTATGTTTTACTGCAGCTTGTTTAAGTCATTTTCTCCAGGGACTTTGAAGCAAGACGTGCCTGGCCACCACTGAGTCCCCAGTTAATGGTTATTCCTGAAGCAGAGACCACAAAAGTCTGTGCAACAAAAAGAAAATCTAATAACACACAAGTTAATTTTCGTAGCTGATGTCAGATGAAGAATAAATTAAATGCTTTAAGTTCTACATGCTAAACTTTCAGGGGAACACAGGGAAGATTTCATGGACTGAAGCAGCAGATTGTTCAGTACATGCGAGAAAAGTGGAATACAGGCTTCCTCATTACTTGAGAAACTAATCAAATGAAGGTGCTGGAAATGAGGAGGAATTTTTCAAATGCATGAGGTGCATAATTCAAAGCAAGTATGAGCTCGTGCAGATCAATATAATAATAAAAAGTGTCTGTATTTACCTCACTATAAGACAACTCAGAATATAAGATGACCCCCTTTCTTTGAAGACCCAACATGTGAATTTTTTGGTATTTAACATATTCTGACTAATATTTGCAAAGTCTAAAGGTAGTTATAGAAAATAAGATATTTATTTATGACTGTTTCACATCCCAAAGTGATTTTTCAGTTAAAAACAATACAAAATGACAATGATACAACTCCACTAACTTAAGATTCACTGAGCACCAAATAAGGTTTTTTTTTTTATTATTTATAGTATGTCCATATCAGGAAAAGAAGAACGCCTAAATTTTTTATTTGCTTGGCATTCAGTAAATTCAGATGAGTTACGCCTGAGACGAACTGCCATACCAATGTTTCTGCGAGGGGGTTTCATTGGCATTTTTGAAGTCTTTAGAGTAATATGTTGTTTTGTGTTGTTAATGTCTCTGAATGCTTCCCTTTTGTTAATTATACTTGAAGGGAGTCCACTTTCTTGTTGAGCAGCACTCTTTCGTGACTGCAGAACTCAAAGTCTTTGATTGAAAATGGCTATCTCATCACTTGTTGGTAGAGCATCCTCTACCTTAATCTCTGTAGCTTCTCCAAGACTTGAACACAGTTCTGCCTCCTGCTTTGAAATCTCCAATATTTCTTTCATGAGCGCACACTTCTTCTCTTGAAGTTTTCTTGTTTCACACTCTAGCTTAGTAAGAGCCTCACATAAAGGCAGCCTATCATATAATGCAGGATAAAAATGAAATTCAAGTTCCTTACTTAGTTTGTCAGCTTCATGCAATAAAGAATTCAGCCTTTCGTGCATCTAATGTTTCTTCTGTTGCTCTCTAGAAATAATATTCTGGATCATCTCCACAATTTCTTTCTTAACCTCATCACCACGCTTTGCAACATCCTTTGCATTAAACCCACATTCTGCCCACAGCGTCTTACGAATTCTTTAGTGACGGACATATCGAATAGTGCTTCCTCAAAAATGTTATCATCCATCTCAACCACTCAGTTATAACAAGAAACTGGGTCTGTAACCACTCGGCCACGACTGCTCGTATCTGAAGCTTCCCTCGAATCGTGAAAAATCCAACCGGTCTGCGCAGAATGTTGACAGGAAACGAACTCTGTGCACTGATTACGGCAGGGCTACCAGCGCTAAGAGACGAGCCATTACGGAAGCGTTAAAAATCTTCGCCCTGACAAGGACTCGAACCCTGGACACTTAGGTTAAAAGCCTAATGCTCTACCGACAGAGCTATCCGGGCTCACGCCCGTTGTGGGTGGAGCGGCAGCTAGCAATGTGGATAATTGGAACGCGTGTGTAGGCGTACTACGGTAATTGCTGGCTTCTGGCGACTTCACAGACTTCCCACTGACGCTGGTAGCAGCCCAACAGCGGACCAGTTCCTCTTCTGCCTTTATCCCGGTGCTGACAGTAATTGCATCTTGTGCCTGTTTTCCCCGATTACGTTCGGTTGAAGCTCCGGAAGGAGGGCGACAAACGAAGGTTGGAAGGCCAAAACATGGAGGGACGTGTGCGCAGAAACTGCTCTTCCGGTACCGGGAATCGAACCCTGGCCTCCTGGGTGAAAGCCAGGTATCCTAGCCACTAGACCACACCGGATTTGCTCAATAAACGTGAGATTTACTCCCTCTCCTCCCGCATTTCGTGCTGAATCCGGACTCAGTGGTGTTCTCTGTTTGCGAGCGTATTTGTGCGTGCAGACTGGCATGGCGCACAGCTCGAAACTGACTATTCATTGCTGTTTGCATCATATTTTACTCATAACAGGGGAGGAGAAAGATCAAAGTTGTACGTTGCCATAATTGGAAGTAAACATTTTGACGCTGAGGCGTGGACTCCTTGCGGATAACAAACGACAATTAAGTTCGTTCCCTAGCAACAGCAACGCCGTTAATTCAGCCATTATGTACAGCAAATTAAATGCCCCGGGAGAGGATCGAACTCACGTCCTTAAGACTAGGAGACTTACGCGCTACCTACTGCGCTACCGAGGCACGTTGCAACAAACGTCCCAGGAAACTTGGTAAGTCGCACATATTAGAGATAGACAGTTGGCGCTTTCTCAAGAATCTGCTGTGTTGCTACACGTGCTTTCCCGACTGGCTAGATTAAACTGCTGCCGCAGCTTTTTCAACGGAAAGCAGCACTGCCTGAGGTTACAGTACATCGCCCTTGCGGCACCTGGACACAGCGGCCTGCAGGGCCAGGCCGACGCTAGAGTTCAGAAATAGCACGCGACCGTCCAAGTACGGCCTCTTGCGTGCTGCGTGTTTGGTTCTTCTCACAGCGAATCCTGCTACACATTCCTGAGGCTGACGCAGCTCAAGCGTACAATCGGCGCGGCGGCGTTATAGCGAGAACAGCAAAACGATGCATCGGCCGGGAATCGAACCTAGGGCCGCCCGCGTGGTAGGCGAACAACCTACCACTTTTTTAGTTGCTGTTCTCATTTTGTTAGTTGCATTTGTTGCGGGCGGACGTCCGATGACGTCCGTGCTTGCCGAGCACATTCCCGAGCAGCTGTCTGCAGGGAAAGTGGGATTGCCACCCAGCGACGTCGGATACGACCGAAAAAAGTGCTACACACGCCGAGTCCCCCACTACACTGCCTTATAGCGACCGCTCATCACTATCGTGTGAGTAACGTTGCGGCCGCGGCGACGAGTCTTGCCCAAAGACGCAGCGTGCGTGGAGACGCTACCCGAATGCGTGTGGATGCACCCTCCTACCTCGTAAAGCGCCTACAGCTACTATCACCGTGGGCCGCTGCCGGCGGGCGCGAAGCCGACACAGCGCGACGTTGCGAGCAGCGACTGTGCGGTGGTGGTGTAATGGTGAGCATAGTTGCCTTCCAAGCAGTTGATCCGGGTTCGATTCCCGGCCACCGCAACGGGCGCAAATTTTCGCGTATGAGTATGTGAGACACGTGCTGTTAAATTAACGTTTTCTTTCCGTCGTTTCTCCAAGCAGGCCATCCTGTAGTATGTCCCGACTTTGCTCGGCTGACGCGAAAGCTGACGCTTGGAATTCGCCCTTATCAAAAGGACAGGCGCTATAAACGGCTGTGAGAGGAGAGGTGTGGCGAGGTACCAAAACGACAGGCAAACCGCGAAATTTTCTGCTCCTCCTTCCTAAAGGAAAAAAACGGACGCAGTCGGTAGGACTCGAACCTACGCTTCCAGAGGGAATCTGATTTCTAGTCAGACGCCTTAACCACTTTATCTTATTAAACTTTATTAAATATTAATTTTTTGTTACATTTTCTTGATTGCACATTCACTGTTATCAAGTAGGGTTTGTAAACACCACTCTACAGCACAAATACTATACATTTACGTAAAACACTGCTGGAGAGAATACACAATAGAATACAATTTTAACCCTTAAATGCATAGTGTTACATACCTACAATATGGATTGAAAAATTATTTTGTCCACCTTTAGAGAGAATTTAGTGAACTAACCTAAGTCTTACAGGTGCAACGAAGTATCTCTGATACTTAGTATTAGCTGTAGGCTGTACGGTGGACTTGTGGTAACCTTTTTGGAAGTATGCAGAGAAGTTAGGTGTGAATTTTGCTTAGTTTTCAAAAGGGTGGGATAGGATGCAGCAGCATCAACTTGGCCAAATGTGGGAAGGTTAGTGGTGAGCAGGCAGCAATTTTCTTCATGCTGCCAGCTATGGGAATATGCGCTGTGTCCCTTGTTTTTTAGGAACATACATCACATTTAAACTGGATGTCCAATTCCTGTTGATCCACTGTAGGGAGTTAAGAGGATAAATTATTACTGTCATTAAGTTTGCTTAATTCTGAGAGAACAGTAAATTGTAGCGATTAATAATGGATACAAAATCATATCTGTGAAGGTTGAGAAACATGACTCTATGAATCTGCAGTTAACAATTGGTTCGCACATATAATTGTAAGTTAATGGTTCTTCCTGAAGCAGAGACCACAAAAGTCTGTGCAACAAACAGAAAATCTAATAACACACAAGTTAATTTTCGTAGCTGATGTCGGTTGAAGAATAAATTAAATGCTTTAAGTTCTACATGCTAAACTTTCAGGGGAACACAGGGAAGATTTCATGGACTGAAGCAGCAGATTGTTTAGTACATGCGAGAAAAGTGGAATACAGGCTGCCCCATTACTTGAGAAACTAATCAAGTGAAGGTGCTGGAAATGAGGAGGAATTTTTCAACTGCATGAGGTGCAGAATTCAAAGCAAGTATGAGCTCGTGCATGGTACTTAACTTCTTCAGACAGATCAATATAATAATAAAAAGTGTCTGTATTTACCTCACTATAAGACAACTCAGAATATAAGATGACCCCCTTTCTTTGAAGACCCAACATGTGAATTTTGTGGTATTTAACATATTCTGACCAATATTTGCAAAGTCTAAAGGTAGTTATAGAAAATAAGATATTTATTTATGACTGTTCCACATCCCAAAGTGATTTTTCAGTTAAAAACAATACAAAATGACAATGATACAACTCCACTAACTTAAGATTCACTGAGCACCAAATAAGGTTCATTTTTGTTTTCATTTATAGTATGTCCATATCAGGAAGAGAAGAACGCCTAAGTTTTTTATTTGCTTGGCATTCAGTAAATTCAGATGAGTTACGCCTGAGACGAACTGCCATACCAATGTTTCTGCGAGGGGGTTTCATTGGCATTTTTGAAGTCTTTAGAGTAATATGTTGTTTTGTGTTGTTAATGTCTCTGAATGCTTCCCCTTTGTTAATTATACTTGAAGGGAGTCCACTTTCTTGTTGAGCAGCACTCTTTCGTGACTGCAGAACTCAAAGTCTTTGATTGAAAATGGCTATCTCATCACTTGTTGGTAGAGCATCCTCTACCTTAATCTCTGTAGCTTCTCCAAGACTTGAACACAGTTCTGCCTCCTGCTTTGAAATCTCCAATATTTCTTTCATGAGCGCACACTTCTTCTCTTGAAGTTTTCTTGTTTCACACTCTAGCTTAGTAAGAGCCTCACATAAAGGCAGCCTATCATATAATGCAGGATAAAAATGAAATTCAAGTTCCTTACTTAGTTTGTCAGCTTCATGCAATAAAGAATTCAGCCTTTCGTGCATCTAATGTTTCTTCTGTTGCTCTCTAGAAATAATATTCTGGATCATCTCCACAATTTCTTTCTTAACCTCATCACCACGCTTTGCAACATCCTTTGCATTAAACCCACATTCTGCCCACAGCGTCTTACGAATTCTTTAGTGACGGACATATCGAATAGTGCTTCCTCAAAAATGTTATCATCCATCTCAACCACTCAGTTATAACAAGAAACTGGGTCTGTAACCACTCGGCCACGACTGCTCGTATCTGAAGCTTCCCTCGAATCGTGAAAAATCCAACCGGTCTGCGCAGAATGTTGACAGGAAACGAACTCTGTGCACTGATTACGGCAGGGCTACCAGCGCTACGAGACGAGCCATTACGGAAGCGTTAAAAATCTTCGCCCTGACAGGGACTCGAACCCTTGACACTTAGGTTAAAAGCCTGATGCTCTACCGACTGAGCTATCCGGGCTCACGCCCGTTGTGGGTGGAGCGGCAGCTAGCAATGTGGATAATTGGAACGCGTGTGTAGGCGTACTACGGTAATTGCTGGCTTCTGGCGACTTCACAGACTTCCCACTGACGCTGGTAGCAGCCCAACAGCGGACCAGTGCCTCTTCTGCCTTTATCCCGGTGCTGACAGTAATTGCATCTTGTGCCTGTTTTCCCCGATTACGTTCGGTTGAAGCTCCGGAAGGAGGGCGACAAACGAAGGTTGGAAGGCCAAAACATGGAGGGACGTGTGCGCAGAAACTGCTCTTCCGGTACCGGGAATCGAACCCTGGCCTCCTCGGTGAAAGCCAGGTATCCTAGCCACTTTTTTTTCTTTTTTTTTTCTTTTATATATATATATATATATATATATATATATATATATATATATATATATATATTGGGAAAGCATCAATATGGGACTGGAGCCAGATCATTCGGTTGATACATAAACGGGTGAAGGTTTCAGAGCTCGAACAGCTATCCAATACCTGTTCTATTGAATGCAATATGATGCATATTACCGTACTTGCGACGGTGATCCGCGTAGTTTCTAATTTTAGTATATTCCGTTTCCATGTGTAACTGAAACTCGCTGTAATCTTCGCCCGTCAGCCGATTGAAGACATGACTTGTATATTGGCCCAACAGCCACATGACAGCATTATTTTTAGTTGGCGGAAAATATTTGACGTCTGGTCTGTGCAGTAAGTTCGTGTCGATGTTATTTTCAGAAGTCCGAGTTATAAGGGCGACTTTTTGACGAACCCATTGCCAATTGCGCATGCGGTGACTGCAAGTATATCTGTAGGGAACAGTATCCACTTGGTGACAATCTGAACAATGGGCTGTGTCGCTTAGCCCAATCGCATGCAGGCGCTCATTTGTGCTGATAATGTTGTTAACCGTTTTGTACCATGTCGACCTGACCAAGGACGGAAGTACACTGCTGCTGATGTTCGCCCACAGGACTTCCCAATTGACTCCAGTGTGCTTTTGTTCGATTTTGTTCTTGCCCTCATATTGTTTCCTGTGCTCCAGAATGTCCTTGGCAGTTAAAGGTCTATGTTGGAGAAGGACTTCGCTCAAGTAGCTGTTTTCCAGATAATATATGCGGTTGTGGGAGAGCTGGTAGTCGATCGTCTGCACATTGATGGGCGGTTCTACGCTTTTCGGCGCGACTGCCTCAAACAACTTTGCCGTAAGGGTGTCAGAGTAGTTTTGGATTAAGGATGTCATCCGTTTAATGTACAAAGCCATTGCTTTGGCGTTCAGATCGGTCAGACCCAGACCGCCATGCAGAGGGTCGAGGGTCACAGTCTTCACGTCAACTCGAAATATTTCCCCCCGCCACAGAAAATTGGTCAACTGGCTCATTATCTGTTTGGCTATGACAGTGGGGATTGGAAAGACCTGTGCCACATAATATGCTCGCGACAGGATACATGTATTTATAAATTTAATCCTCTGAATTTGGTCCATACTGCGATAAACGTTATCTATTAAAGCACCCTTGACTTTGAACAAGACATCCCGCCAATTTGCCGTTATCATCCTTTGTGGAGGGACCGTCAGTATCGTCCCAAGAGATTTGTGTTCCGTAACATGGGTAGCCCATTCTAGGCCGACATCGTCAAGTCCCCTTATACGTAGAAATTTGCTTTTAGTTTCGTTCATTTTTGCGCCAGAAGCGGAACAATAGCGCCTGAGGTCTGCCTGCAGTGCAATCACATCATCCCTGTTCCTCACGACGATGCCGACATCATCAGCATATGCCCCAACTGCAGTTTTCTTCCCGGCGATCGTTATGCCCGTCATGTGCTCATGTACTAGCCGCAGCAATGGTTCTAGGGAGATGACAAAGAGCAACATGGAAAGGGGGCTTCCTTGGGGGACACCCCTTGCGATGGTAATTGGTCTTGTGAGCTGGCAGTTGACGGAGGTCGTGGCGGCCAGACCAGTGATCATATTGCGCACGACAGCGATGGAGTCATGCCCGAAGCCCATCCTCCGCATCGTTTCGAAGAGGTATTTATGGCTGACACTATCAAATGCTTTATAAAAATCGAGAAAAAGGAGGCCGCAATTAATGGTGCTGGCAGACGACAGAGCGACGATATCTCTATATTGTGCTGTAGTCTGAAATATTGATCGCCTGTAAGCACAAGTTTGCTGTTGCCCAATTATGTTTGCGGTCAACGGCATCATTCGATTGTTTAAAGCTCTCGCAATAATCTTATAATCTGAATTAAGATTATTTTTAGGAATCAACACGATTTTACATTCTTTAAGTTCTGATGGTACAAACTTTCCCCGCAGTACGTCGTTAACGGCTTGTGTCAACTTATCACCTATGATACTCCAATATCGTTGATAGAATTCGACCGGAAGGCCATCAGGGCCCGGCGATTTACTTTTAGGGGAGCCGCGAATTATTTCAAGGACTTCATCTGGACTAACAGCTGAAAATAAGCTGGTGTTGTCGTCGGCAGTAATTGTGGAGGTTGTAAACGCAAATAACTCATCCAAATCGTCCTCTTGCGTTGCTTCTGCCTCATACAGGGCACTGTAATACCTGTGGATTTCTCTGATTATCTCGTTTTGCACAGTGAGGACAGTACCGTTTTCTAATTTAAGTTCGTCCATGAATATCCGTCGTCGGTGCTTGCGATGTTTAATCAAATGATATAACGCAGCCGTTTCGTCCTCGCTAACGGATCTGGCTTTTGACTTAAGTTTAAGACCCTCCAGTTGTTTTCTCTTTAAGCTTAATAATGTCGCTCTAATTTTCTTGATGTCGGACAGGCGCCTGTCTGAGCCATCTGCCTGATCATACAAATCCCTTAAGACCATGTAGTAAAATTCCATTGTACGGTGAACTGCCCGAGATCTCTCTATACTATAAGATATAATTACTTTCCGTAATTTGGGCTTCGCCTTGCGGGTCCACCACTCTAAAACACTCGGAAAGTTGTGTACAGAGCGCAAGCAAAATTCCCAAGCTGTCTTTAATTCGACCTCGAGCTCGTCGTCTGTTAAAAGGCCGACATTCATGCTCCACTGATTCCTAAACCAGTGAGTTGGTTGCCGGTCTAAGTTTATGCAGGCACTCACACTACAGTGATCAGAGAAGCTGACTGGAGTGATTTCCACTTGAAGCAAATTCCTCACTATGTGACTTGACATATAGATTCTATCAATCCTGCTACTGGAATTATGGGAAATGTGCGTGTATTTCACAAGCGTGGGATACTTAACTTCCCACGCGTCCCTCAGTTTCATTTGGGAAACAAGAAAGTTTAATTCAGGGGAATAATTAAAATTGGGGGATTGATCTTTATGGTGCAATACACAATTAAAATCGCCGGCAATGATCAAGTTTGGCGAGTCTCTCCGCAGTAAGTAAATGATATCCTCCTTAAAAAACTTCGATCTGTCAGCGCGCCGTGTACTTCCAGATGGTGCATACAGATTGATTACACTGACGCCCATGATATTCACGCCTATGCCCCGTCCAGAGTCTAACTTTTCGACATCGGTTATAGGTATTCCTTCCCTAACTAAAATCGCTGTGCCAGCACTGAATTCAGGAGCGAAACTGATTATTGCAACATAGCCGGGAATGTTAAGTTGCCATGTTGCAACCTCCTGTAAAAGGGCAATATCTGTACCAGAGTCAAACAAAAATTGTTTTAATAAAGCAAGTTTTAACTCTGACGTAATCCTATTGATATTAAGGGAGGTGATAGTGTAGGCCTGTAGCATATAGGTAATGAGATGTAAAAGTATAACAAAACGATGGCATCGAGCTCAAGAGTGCCGGCTGCAGAATTAAAAAGGGTATAATGTGAGCAGCCATGAGAGGATTATTGGATCAAAAAGCAAAATAAAAACGATAACAAGTGATACACTACGAATCATAAGCCGGTTGTAGCAAAAACGACACAGTGAATGCTGTGAACCATAACCGGAGAAAAGGACAGAAAAAAAAAACACAAAGAAGCTTTGCAACCGTAGGCGACAGCATGGAACAAGCCTCGTACCAACGGAATTACTACTGTGGAGGATGGGCTTCGCCGAGTTCTTTGCTGTTGTCATCACCGGATCGTTCCCTCACAATTTCATAACTAATATTTCGGGGTACTATATCCGCTTGCGAGGAAGTGGAATTTCCCTTGTTGCGAGAAGCGGAGAGATTTGGCTGTGGATTGAGCCTTCGTCGTGGGGCGTTTTGAGGTCCCGAAGTTTTTGTGGATTCTTTGAGACGTGGTCGTGCCGTTGTCGCAGCACTGCTGCCGGCAGCTGGCAGGTTGGTAAACACTTGCACTTGTTTACTTCCGCCCGAAACTTGTTGTCGGGCGTCAGCTGTAGCGCGTTGTTGACACAACACGTCCTCACTGTGTGCGCGTTGTAGCGGCTGTTGTCCTTCGGGCGCGGCACTCAAAATTGGAGGTTCCTGTTCATGACCCGGCGTCTCAGAATTCGGCATCCCCTCAAGTCCATCCGCACTGGCTTCAAAATCGACCCGCATAACATCATCTGGTACTAAATCCTCCGCGGTTGATGGTTTTGGTTTCCGGGCTGCAGGAGTCGCGGGAGATACTTCCTCATCCGAATGCTCATCACTACGTTCCAGCGGCCTTTTCTTTTGCTGAGATTCACTTTCAAGACAAACTGGCGCAGCAGTTTGCCGTCCGACGAGTGGTGGAAACGCATCAGCGGTTATGGGCGGGGTCTCGGAGGTAGTTGCCTGGGGAGCATCAACATCAGGGTCTGCAGAAGAACCAGAAGTATCTACTGCCATGACCTCGTTAAGTGTTAATCTACGCCGCGGCTGGAGATTATTTTTTAAGACAAAAACTCGGCGGGGGCAGTCCTGGCGAAGATGGCCTAGTTCATTGCAGATATGGCATGTGGGGGCTTGACCAGAATATATAATGTGAGCCTTATAACCATCAACCGTAATGTGAGAAGGAATGTTCATTTTTACTTCCATGTCCACAGATCTAATCCCATTGAAACATTGTAATTTGTAGCGAGACGACCACTTTTCGTTGACAATTTCTTTAACCTCACCAAACTTAGAAAGTGCATCTTTAATTTTAGCATTGTCAATCTCTATGGGCAAGTTAAGTACTCGAACCGTCTGAATCGAGGTATCGGCACGTGTTACAGTAACCATACTAGTGGTGCCGTCGCGATGAACAAAAGGGACTTGTTTGCCAATTTTTTCAATAAGTCGATCAACTGCTACTGGACTGAGAAACTTGACAAACACACAATAACGATCAGAATCTAGCTGGGTGGTGTGCACAGAATCAGAAGTGATGCCTATTACCTCGGTTAGCCAGTCATGAATTTCGAGGGCGGTCGGTTGCACTCGGCGGGTATCCTTGTAAAAGCCGAAAACCAGGGTGTTTTTCCGGATGGTGGTAGACATGGCGCTGCAGCTGTATGGAATCCGGTCAAGTCCGAATCCCGTACAAGATCGGCAAGTTGCTGACGAAAAGGACGACCACAAAAAAAAAGTACAATGCACGTGAATCACTCGGAACACAGAAACACACAACGGCAAACAGTAAACACTGGCAACGACACCGACGACGCGGAGCAACCAGCTGGCACGTCCGACCGCGGCGACAGCGAAAGCCGGAATGTGGCCACTAGACCACACAGGATTTGCTCAATAAACGTGAGACTTACTCCCTCTCCTCCCGCATTTCGTGCTGAATCCGGACTCAGTGGTGTTCTCTGTTTGCGAGCGTATTTGTGCGTGCAGACTGGCATGGCGCACAGCTCGAAACTGACTATTCATTGCTGTTTGCATCATATTTTACTCATAACAGGGGAGGAGAAAGATCAGAGTTGTACCTTGCCATAATTGGAAGTAAACATTTTGACGCTGAGGCGTGGACTCCTTGCGGATAACAAACGACAATTAAGTTCGTTCCCTAGCAACAGCAACGCCGTTAATTCAGCCATTATGTACAGCAAATTAAATGCCCCGGGTGAGGATCGAACTCACGACCTTAAGACTAGGAGACTTACGCGCTACCTACTGCGCTACCGAGGCACGTTGCAACAAACGTCCCAGGAAACTTGGTAAGTCCCACATATTAGAGATAGACAGTTCGCGCTTTCTCAAGAATCTGCTATGTTGCTACACGTGCTTTCCCGACTGGCTAGATTAAACTGCTGCCGCAGCTTTTTCAACGGAAAGCAGCACTGCCTGAGGTTACAGTACATCGCCCTTGCGGCACCTGGACACAGCGGCCTGCAGGGCCAGGCCGACGCTAGAGTTCAGAAATAGCACGCGACCGTCCAAGTACGGCCTCTTGCGTGCTGCGTGTTTGGTTCTTCTCACAGCGAATCCTGCTACACATTCCTGAGGCTGACGCAGCTCAAGCGAACAATCGGCGCGGCGGCATTATAGCGAGAACAGCAAAACGATGCATCGGCCGGGAATCGAACCCGGGCCGCCCGCGTGGTAGGCGAACAACCTACCACTTTTTTAGTTGCTGTTCTCATTTTGTTAGTTGCATTTGTTGCGGGCGGACGTCCGATGACGTCCGTGCTTGCCGAGCACATTCCCGAGCAGCTGTCTGCAGGGAAAGTGGGATTGCCACCCAGCGACGTCGGATACGACCGAAAAAAGTGCTACACACGCCGAGTCCCCCACTACACTGCCTTATAGCGACCGCTCATCACTATCGTGTGAGTAACGTTGCGGCCGCGGCGACGAGTCTTGCCCAAAGACGCAGCGTGCGTGGAGGCGCTACCCGAATGCGTGTGGATGCACCCTCCTACCTCGTAAAGCGCCTACAGCTACTATCACCGTGGGCCACTGCCGGCGGGCGCGAAGCCGACACAGCGCGACGTTGCGAGCAGCGGCTGTGCGGTGGTGGTGTAATGTTGAGCATAGTTGCCTTCCAAGCAGTTGATCCGGGTTCGATTCACGGCCACCGCAACGGGCGCAAATTTTCGCGTATGAGTATGTGAGCCACGTGCTGTTAAATTAACGTTTTCTTTCCGTCGTTTCTCCAAGCAGGCCATCCTGTAGTATGTCCCGACTTGTCCCGACTTTGCTCGGCTGACGCGAAAGCTGACGCTTGGAATTCGCCCTTATCAAAAGGACAGGCGCTATAAACGGCTGTGAGAGGAGAGGTGTGGCGAGGTACCAAAACGACAGGCAAACCGCGAAATTTTCTGCTCCTCCTTCCTAAAGACAAAAAACGGATGCAGTCGGTAGGACTCGAACCTACGCTCCCAGAGGGAATCTGATTTCTAGTCAGACGCCTTAACCACTTTATCTTATTAAACTTTATTAAATATTAATTTTTTGTTACATTTTCTTGATTGCACATTCACTGTTATCAAGTAGGGTTTGTAAACACCACCCTTTTGAAAACTAAACAAAATTCACACCTAACTTCTCTGCATACTTCCAAAAAGGTTACCACAAGTCCACAGTACAGCCAACAGCTAATACTAATAGCCGGGGCCGATGATGCTTAACTTCAGTGATCGGACGAGAACCGGTGTAATCATCATGGTATGGCCGTTGGCGCTCATCTAATGTAGGAGCACGGCAGAATTCGCGTTCGGATTTTCTCCCAACACACTTGATCGTACTTTTGATTTACTCAAGTCAGATACACCATATAACGAAAGATGCGACAGGCAACACAACTGTGCGTGCACTTCAGACTTCATTCAGTGAGACGTCAGGAGATGGATGGAAACGTCAAATTAACGTCGTTTTCCGAATCTTATTCAATCCAGAATGAGGTGTTATTAAGGTAGTTGAGTTTTCTAGGAATTACACTTTTATAATTCCCATATGAGTATTCCGATAGCCAAAAGAACCCGTAAGTTTGAAACCATCTGGAACTGCATTAATATCAAACTGCAAGAACTGCAGACAATGCGTGGACTCTTCTCTTCGCTGGGTGACCTATAAATGTTATTTAGGGTTCTCTCCGTCCTAGGCGTAATGCAAATGGAACTTCAGAGGCACTTTCCGCTATTCTTGATTAATATCATCAACTTGTAATCACAGTAACATTCCAGCTCGATTACTTTTAATGATCACAACACCCACCGCTCCTGACCTTTATCCTGACGAACAAGTAACTGTGTAGCTATTTCTGCTGTTTGGGAGTTACTTCAAGTAATACTCAAATATGTCTCTGGTACATGAAACAGAATCATATGATCTTCTTTTGACCATCCTCCAGATCTCGTACTGACTTCCGTATACTAACAGGTGTCCTTCGTGCAATGCTTCTATGATGGACACAATTGCTGTCTGTTATGCAAATTTCACTGTATAGTGTCTGCCACAATGAGTGCAACTCTTAGGGCAAGGGCTCATTTCACATTAACTTACATTGCCATAGTCATTGCAAAAGTATCTTGAATGTGATCACACTGGGCATAATTAATCCAAATGGATAAAAACTGGATGATGTGAAGACAATACAGTGCATTTTGTGAAGCTGTAGACATCAGGGGCTGGTTTGACACTATGCCCACTCCAGCATCCAGCATCTTGTGAACGAAGTTTTAACATCCTCATTGTTATCAAGCTGTGAAGGTAGTTTTGCTTCTTGCATCGCTGAGGAGATATTTTTGAGTAGTTTCGCACTGTTGCTGCATCATTTCCAAAGTCAGGATCCACCTTTCATAAACACCTTGAGATCTTGCTGGAGCTTGATTTCAGCCCCTACTGTATCACAACCTGAGATAAGATGGTCCACAGAGAAATGATTGGTGAGAATGTTTGCTTCTTCAATGTGGTCACTCTCTTTGTGAGCTAGTTGTAACAGACACCATGTTGCAAGAATGGTTGCACAGGCCATTTGATATGTGATAATTAGTTGAAACCCTCAGCTGTCGACAGTTGGTGTTGATATACCTCGATGGGGACAGCTGAAAATGTGTGCCCGGGCTGGGACTCGAACCCAGGATCTCCTGCTTACATGCAGACGTTCTATCCATCTGAGCCCCCGAGGACACAGACGATAGTACAACTGCAGGGACTTATCCCTTGCACGCTTCCCATGAGACCCATATTACCAACTGTCCACAATCTACTTACGTAATGATCCTAATATATATTTTCCATCCACTCATTACTCATGCCCACTAAGGTGACGATTCCTGTAAGAGTTCATAATGAGTGGATGGTCTTCAATTGGTATTCCTGAAGTGGTGCAGCATATATCACTCTCCCTTAATATTTGTCAGTAAGCATGATCATCTGTTACCAGAACTTGTCAATGTGTCTTCTCTATATCTGCTGTGAAGGCAATGCAGTGCATGCAGAAACACAATATTATGGATTACAAATCCAGTGAATGATTGGTCCTGTCATTAGCAAACTGTTTAGTTACTATTTCATGTTCAGTATGGCAGAAAAATGGAACACTATTATCATTTCAGTAGTCGAGCTGGCCTTCTCGGAGACAGTACTATGTGCCATGTAATAAGACATGTGGAACCAGTAATCATAACAGATGTTCTTTCCTAAGTCTTCGTACTCCCTCAAACTCTGTATAGCTTTCTTTAACTTTGGTTATCTCACTAATTTCTGTTCAGTCTGAGAGCAGAATTTTGCTGCAGTGTGAAAAGAATTGAGTATTGACTCCTCCCCAAACAGAAGACAAACAATGAATCTGCCTGTGGAATCTATATTTGTGAGTTTCACAAAGTGTGCTTTTTCACTGCTGCTCTTCTCATCGTTACAAATTAGTTGAAGAGATTCTTGGAGACAGAAGAATTAAACCAAGTTTGAGCATCAGGATCAGTTTTTGCATAGTATAACGCGACTGAATGCCTTGAGGAAATGTTGGTGCTCCACCATTTGATACCGCTCTGACATATCGAAGCACAGGATGATCACTTCCTATGGATATGGTACTTACCCTCTAGTAGCAATGTAGATTTGTCTCAATGCCCTAAGTGCTTGGCATTGGAGGGAGACTGCTGTTTGTTCCCTGATGTGCTGTGCCATGGTGGTACTGTAGTCTTGTGATTTGCAGTGATTCGCATTTAGTTTTGAGGAAAGCACAATCTCTTCAGACGTCTGGGAGATATTGGGACTCAGACTGGCTTCAGATTTTGTTCTTACTGACTGGTCAACCTTTTCTTTCAGGAGCTGTAACATAATCATTTCTTGGACGGATCCATCTAGTTGTAATGCCATCAGTGCATACACAATTGCTTGCAGCCTTGGTAATCAGTGTATGAAGTTCATTTGCATATGCCCTTGTCATTGACAGAAGCGCGAAGTTCTGTCCCATGTGTTGGTCCAAGAAATTGAGGGTTATTGTATCTGTTGCAAACCATATTAAAGGCCACATTGAAGTAAGTGCAAGTCACTAGAAGATGAGCAGGTACAGGACATTGCTAAGTATTATCATTTGCTTCGATAAGTAACATGTGCAGCTCACCTGAACTGCGTTACATCAACATTAAATGGTGGCAGTTAAGTAATGGGTTACTTGATCGTACTTTTGATTTACTCAAGTCAGATACACCATATAACGAAAGATGCGACAGGCAACACAACTGTGCGTGCACTTCAGACTTCATTCAGTGAGACGTCAGGAGATGGATGGAAACGTCAAATTAACGTCGTTTTCCGAATCTTATTCAATCCAGAATGAGGTGTTATTAAGGTAGTTGAGCGTTCTAGGAATTACACTTTTATAATTCCCATATGAGTATTCCGATAGCCAAAAGAACCCGTAAGTGTGAAACCATCTGGAACTGCATTAATATCAAACTGCAAGAACTGCAGACAATGCGTGGACTCTTCTCTTCGCTGGGTGACCTATAAATGTTATTTAGGGTTCTCTCCGTCCTAGGCGTAATGCAAATGGAACTTCAGAGGCACTTTCCGCTATTCTTGATTAATATCATCAACTTGTAATCACTGCGAGTTACAACTGCGTGATGATAATGGTTGAGGTTGTCAGTAGTTGTGGTGGTGTTATGCTGTCAAACTGCTTACAGTAACGTTAATGGTGGCCCACATTATTTAGCGCTGACTACTACTTAAGTGAAGATAGTGTTGCGGCGTCGTCGCTTCTCTTTATTTGGCCTCAGCTTGAGTAATCCGATTTAACGAACATAGTACTCCATTCGCGGGCTGCCCTTGATACAGTATCACTACAGAGATCACGATGCAGGTATTACATTAATTCTGCAATGAATTCCTTAACAAATATTACCCTCAGCTACGCAGCTGGAATGACTCATTACACAGATACTCCATGCTGCTCTTGGTTAAGTGATCAGTTCGCTGCAATGCTGCTTCCACTATTCCTAAATACTTGTATAATTAAAAAAAATGGTTCAAATGGCTCTTAGCACTATGGGACTTAACTTCTGAGGTCATCAGGTTTAAGTAGTTCTAAGTTCTAGCGGTCTAATTAACCTAAGGATAACACACACATCCATGCCCGGGACAGGATTCGAAACTGCAACCGTAGCGGTCGCGCGGTTCCAGACTGTAGCGCATAGAACCGCTCGGCCACCGCGGCCGGCATACTTGTTTACTCACCATTCGTTATTTGACTAAATATGAACTACAATCTGACATGGGTTAGCGCCGGCACAAAGCAGTGACTAGGGGTTGGACGCCGTTGAAGTCCCGTTATATTGATGGCAAAGACAAATGTTCGCAAGTCACCTCTATTGCCTCAAAAAACAATTGCATCTTAAATATCGAAGGACCGCCGGCCACACTGTCACAGCGCGAAGAAATACAGTAACTACGGCAGATCAAAATTTGTGACCGACTGGGCTTCGAACCTGGACCTCCTGCTCACTAGACAGACATGCTAATCACTGCACTATCTTTAAAAAAAATTGTTTGAGAAGACTTTCAGCAGCAGCTAGGCTGAGTCAAAGAGGGCAGGGGTCGAAGATCCGAGGCCTGGCCACAATGCCTACGCCATACCTATCACTGAGCAGCTGCATTATTCCCATGTATTCCATGTTTGCACTATATATTCCTTTAAATTGTAGAACAAAATTGAAGTAGTAATTAAGGTGAAATAAATTACAGATTGCCACCTCCAATGGCGTGCGTTCGTTGTAGAACATAACTTATGTCAGTGAAAAGGGTGACGGAAAAATACATAACAAACATTCATTCAAAAATATATTTACAATTTAAGTTATTATGCACTGGATGCATATGAGGTCTGTAAGGAAGCAATATATTTTTCAACATCTGAAAAAAATTTCGGAGCCGGAGGAGTTTTGCCTAATTAGAACAGTTCTGATTTTAGAACCAACGTAAAAGAATATTCCAGGAATAAAAAAAAGTGAAAGTATAGTATTCTGATTCTAATCAAAAAAACTGTCCACCTCTTCGTAGCCCACATAAAGCAACAGATAAAGAAATTGAAACCATTCCTTATATTTGTTATTCTTCTTCAGCTTAAAATGTTCTTCTGCAATATAAAACATGTACTCTTCTAAGTTCTAAGTTCTGTTTGTTACGACGTAAAACACAAACTGTCCCAGAAGCCACGAATAACTGTTATTCTTTGCGGACGGGTAACATTTTCAGTCGGGTTGTAAAGCTTCAGTTATCGGTATATGACTTTCTAAAGTTCTGTTGATAGTGCTGGTTTCTTCCTAGTCCAGTTCCAAATTCTGATTCTGTTTTCATGTAAGAAGATGTGCGCTACAGTTTCTACAAGCCGACATTTGTCGCAGTATGGAGATGGTCTCAATTTGATTTTCCATAATCGTTCCGCTGAGGGTATGGTTTCTTTTACAACGTCGCACCATACGGCGCTGACTCTAGTTGGTAGAATTTTATTGTTGATATTTTTCTAGACGTTCCTCCATTTTTTTGTAGGTTAATTTACCGGAATTGGTTTGTGAAGACGATGTCTGGTAATATAATCATAGACGGTTCTAGTTTTGGTTTGTGCTGGTGGAAGTCTTATACAGCTCCAATCGCCACAGTACTTTCGGACGTAATCTAGGCTGGCATGCTACATTAACAGGAGCGTTCCTCTCCCCAGGATCTAACGAGAGGAACAGAAGTTTCGTGATGCCTGTCTTAATGGCATGTATTAGTTTAAAAGCACGTCTTTAATTCCAAGTTCTCCGTTTTGCCTCTGCAACGTCACCGTGTGGTAGGATACTTCGAAGATATTTTTTTTCCACACATACTAAGAGGCTACAGCTAATATTTTATGTGCAGTGTCCTGCAGTATCGGTAAGATGCTGTGACATGACATGTTTTGCTGAGTATGTATGTATTTATAAACTGAAGTTTCTGCAGTCGGTCTAACGACCGCATGTCATGGTCCTTCAACAATGTTCCGGTGACATTAAGATTCCGCTCCAAATTGTTCGTGGCCACGCCCTTGGGATTCGTCCTTCACCACAATCCGAGTTTGAGTGTCTCTTCAGTTACATCTAACCAGTGCGCACCTCCTGCACTATTGTAAGAACCGAGATGCTGTATTTTTGGATTTAAAATTTTGTAAATTCGTGGTAAGAACTTATGAGAACAAGCTGCTTAGGTCATCGGTCCCTAAGCTTACAGACTATTTAATATAACTTAAACTAACTTACGCTATGGACAACACACACACACACACACACACACACACACACACACACACACACACTATTTAATATAACTTAAACTAACTTACGCTATGGACAACACTGTCTACACACGGTCCTCGTCAGACGCGAATTCCTATCTTTGCCGCATACCACATGCGCGGTACCCCCCCCCAACCCCCCGCCCCCCTCGTCATCATTACATTATTCCACTCGCTCGCTGCTACTCTGTATTCCCGCGAGGGTTCGGACGATGTCGTGCGTCTAGCACTGAAAACTTTCGATGACCCATCGAGACCCAATTAATTATACACGATGTTTCAGGAGGAATAGTAAATATTGTAGGAGGTGGTAGTATAGACAAATTGCAGAAAAAATGCCATATAACACGCTGCATATGGATATATGTGTGGTGTCTGTTCTTTCGGGAATGGCCGAAAGAAAACACACTACGAATCCGGGTTCGAATCTGGTCAGGCACAAATTTTCATCTGACGCCGTTGTTTTAATGGCCATGACAGCCTGGACATCTGTCCTTCAATCTTTAATTGAGTAACAATTGATTAATTGATTCGTAGTGTCTGTTCTTTCGGAAATGTTCGAAATAACAGACACACACACACACACACACACACACACACACACACACACGCACACACGCACACACACACATTTTTTTCTTAAATGCTATTCGGAAAATTTTTGAAAACTCTGCGATAGTGCCGGACTGGAGCTGCGTAAACCTACTCATTTCACTAGATATAGTTGTAATTTTCTGAACAATTCCTGTTTAATAAGTGACATCGACAGTGTCTCTCATCGTTTACTTTGTTGGAAACCTGCCTCTTTCTGCCCTAGCCTATACTGTAGCAATGAGTGATTACTCACATTCTTGATATCTCAGTGGACGTGCTACTGCAACTGTAGCCAAAGATTCAAATCCCGCTGGAAAAGTATGTTTCAAGTCAGATGGTTTTGGTCCTCCCCTACTGTCATTGAAAATGATCACAACGAAATTTCGTATAGGTATCCTATGAAACGCTTGAGTTCATACTGTGGTGCTGTGAAGATGAAAAAAGTAGTTTTTCACAGTTATCAGATGACAGATGGAATTTGTCAGATTCCACTAATTACGATTGCATTATTAACGGTTGGTTCACAGGCGCTTTTCTGCCGCTTATTGCAACTGTTATTTGAATGATAGAGCTGGAAGAATAGAACCATCAAATTTTCGCCATATGCAATGTTCGAATTCACCTTAAGTCTTCACGTTTCGAGCAAGTGTAGAATATCCGTCAGGAAAGCTGTCTTCTGGCGGATGTGCCAATGACAGTAATCTCAATAACAATATTGTACAGCAAAGATGCATTGCCAACTCAACCACTGGAGAAGCTCCAAAATTGTGAATCGCGTCTGATGAATACGCTTTCAAGGTTTCGGTCCGATTAAGACAGTAAAACACAAATAATTGTCGCAGTTATTAATTTATGACATTTAGTTTGCATTCAGTGCATCGATGTATTACAAGTAATTGCACTCTAGCCCCTAAACCTAGTTGCAGAAATGCGAATAAGATTCATTGACATATAATGAGGATCTTGCGGCCCTTGACACCGGCAACTTTGAGACGAAGCTATAGT
Source organism: Schistocerca cancellata (assembly GCF_023864275.1). Lineage (NCBI taxonomy): Eukaryota > Metazoa > Arthropoda > Insecta > Orthoptera > Acrididae > Schistocerca > Schistocerca cancellata. The sequence continues at coordinate 520,998,553 of NC_064634.1, read as the reverse complement.
CACTTCCTAGGTCACTCACAGAACACATCGGCTGGTATCCTTCCTGGCAGTATAACTGAAACTTGGCAACTTTGTGACCGACGACTTACTTCCTTGATGGCACAGAACTATCCTGCTAAATTCACTTGACATTATCGTGACATTTCAGTTGAATACTGTGAGTGATTTTCTCTTGAGATGTGACATAAGGATATCAGTTAATGCTTTTGAGTCAACTAAAGTGGTTCCACACGGGAAATACAACTACTCTCGTCTCTTATGTTTGCGATTTATCTGCCATAGCGGCTACTGTACCAATAAATACGTCAAAGACCCGCACCTGATAGCTAGCTCCTAGGTAAGGGCATCTCGTCTGAAGGGTGCACTGGCAGCAATCGATTTTAGTCAAGCTTTCGACCGAGTGGACCACGACTGTTTGGAAGCGGTCCTCCAACATATGAGGTACCCACAGCCATTCGTCACTGTCGTCATGCGACTACTCCGTGGCGCGACGTCCAAGGTGATCGCCAACGGCCGACCTACGCAGCCCCTCACCATTTCTCGATCGACACGCCAAGGCTGCCCTCTGTCCACTTTACTTTACTCTGTGGTCATGAAACCACTCCTCTGCGACCTGCGCCAACGACTAACGGGTATGACGTTACGAGGCCACACTTTCCGATGTAAAGCGTACGCTGCCGACCTGGTGATAGTCATCCGCAATGGTGACGACACCGCTAGCGCACTGAATTGTATAGCGAAATATAGCATGGCTACTGGTAGTCTTATCAACGTCGCAAAATCGGTGGCGATGAACATCGGGGTCGGAATGTCTGAGAACAGTGTCACCCCCTTACAGCTCAGAGATAGTTTGAAATGTCTCGGCGTTGATTTCACAGACGATATACGACGGACCGCTGCTCACAACTTTCGACGGCTTTTACGAAATGTTCGGACTGGAATTGCCAACAACCACCTACGAGCCCTTGACATCGTCCAAAGGACCCAGTATGTCAACACACATTTAGCGTCACGCATTCTGCACATCGCCCAGATATTACCTATGCCGGTGATGTTAGCTCGCCGTATACTTGCGGCTTTTGGGTCCTTCGTGAGTTCAGGAATGCTTTTCAAGATCAAATATGAGACTTTCACCCTTCCCCCGAATCTGGGAGGGCTTGGCCTTTATCACTTTCATGACAGAGCGGTCGCCCTATTTGTGAGCACACTAGTCAAACTATGGCACCGCCGTCCGGACAGTCTGACGAGTTTGTTAATAGGAGAACTAGCACCGCCCTCCCTGTCGCCACCTGTGCCGATACACCACGTCCCCTCCTCGCTCTTCTACATTGGTGTCTTTTACCTCGAACTCAGTTACGTTCGACTTGCCTTACCAGCGACTCAACTGGCGACGGCAAAGACGGTTTATCGGGTCCTCCAACGTGGACGACCCGATAACGTCGTGAAGAGGAAGCACCCGAACGTCAACTGGCGAGTAGTATGGAGGACAATTCACCACGTAACACTGGACACTGATGTCACGGCGATGTGGTATATCACTGTCAACGGTAAGCAGGTGACCAGATCAAGGCTACATGCGATCCACATGGTAGACTCACCCACGTGCACGAGCTGTGGCGTTCAAGACAACGATGAACACCGTCTTAGCTGTGGCGAGTCTGCGGTAGTGTGGCACTTAGTGAGGCAAATGTCGGAGTACTTCCTTCGAGTAACGCCGAATCATATCGACGCCAAGACTATCTTCTTCCCGGATGAGACGTATTACCCACGCACTAAAACTAATGCAATGACGTGGCTTCGTGGACATGCAGTGCATTATTTGTTTCAAGACGGCACTAAGGACAGTTTAGACTTTTGGAACTATTTGCAGGAACGACATTGCAAGATCCTTCGTAACCCAAAGTATCGACAATATTTTTCCTTATTTGTGGAGTGCGTTCCACGACCCTCTACGTAGCTGGAACATCACGGGTACGAGAAGCTAAAATTACAAGACGATGATAGAACACTACACGGTAACAACGTGGGATCTACCTTGGTCATTACGAGACGTCGTACCTGAATGATACAGCTGATGGAGAGTTTCGTTGTGAACCCTCACACTCTGTAGCAGTATTTGCCCCATTTCCTCTTTTTGTCCCCGGTGCGGAAAGGTCTTCCCAGTTTTTGTTTCCCATCCGGTGCAAGATGTAGCACTGGTTAATGGTGGTATGGATTCCACCCTTCAGTTTTGTTTCAAGGTTTCCTTAGCCCCGCGCTTTGCTCTCTTTCTTTATGCCTTTTTCTACAACTGTTAGCATGTTTTTAGTTATGTGCGTCCCCAACTCGACGCAACGAGTGCACTTACTACTTTTCAGTTCCTTACTGTTAAAAAAAATAATTTAAAAAATTAAAAATAAATGAATAAATAAAATAACAAAAAAATTCACAGTAATACACCATCTGCATCCTTTGTACTACATGCGCAGAATGGGAGGGAGGAGAGGTCGTGGCCAGGCCTCGGGTTGCGACCCCTGCCCACCTTGCCTCCGCCACCCCATTACCTGATACATCTAGGAAAAAAAAGAAAAAAAAAAGGTAACGTGCTTGCCTGTCGTGCGCGCTGCCTTTGTTCGCCTTTCGAGACTCACTGAGAGTAAGATTTTTAATTCTTTTGTAGCAGAACTATAAACAGGCAGATACAAATTCAATGAGGGAACCGTAAGACAACGCTCTAGCAAAATTCGTCGTGCTACTTTTAGTAACACTTAGTGTCAAAGCGAAAACCTTAAGGTACTGCAAAATTCGTAATGCCACTTTTCTTTTCTGCCGACATATTGTTTGTTGTTGTGAATACATAATTGTATCTATGAACTACCACATTTTCATAATACTTGCGAACCAAATCATGTGAAGTAACACTTCACCAACTTGTTGGGAAGGTGGGAAAAGCACTAACCTTTCTGGATGCTCTCTGTATCTTCCTGGATGTCGAGGGGGTTCTAGTAGTACGACCTTCGAGTAAATGGTTAGAGATGAAGAACGTAGTGGTGAATGAACTCATAGATGAGCGGAATGCGGGAGACTACTCTTGAAAAGAATAAGTAGACGATTTATTCACAGTAAGACTTCGGAAATTTGCTAGTACTGTTAAACCTATGTGCACTGAACATTGTGAAAAAGTATTTAAAGACGAGCCCCACGAAAATTGGTGTAGTATTATTTACGGGGAAGCATGTCCAGCACACATACTGAAAAATTATGTTTCTCGATGAAACTTTAGAGAGGGTAGTAGTGTATCTAGAGGTAGCCCTGGATGGAAAACTATTATGAACACCTCCCATAAAGAATATGTTCCACTGCGTAAGATAATCTTATAAGCACTAGAAGCTGCTGTAAGGTAAAGTGGGGTCTAAACCCAGTACATACTGGATATACACCCCTGGCAAAAGACCAACGATAATATATTGGCCTATAATATGAACAAAGTCGAACAGAAGGTGGCTGCTAGGGAGTCTGGCAAAGTGCAGAGACCGTGGCAAAAGACCAACGATAATATATTGGCCTATAATATGAACACAGTCGAACAGAAGGTGGCTGCTAGGGAGTCTGGCAAAGTGCAGAGACTGGTTAGGTTAGGTTAGTGTTGTTTAACGTCCCGTCGACAACGAGGTCATTAGAGACGGAGCGCAAGCTCGGGTTAGGGAAGGATGGGGAAGGATATCGGCCGTGCCCTTTCAAAGGAACCATCCCGGCATTTGCCTGAAACGATTTAGGGAAATCACGGAAAACCTAAATCAGGATGGCTGGAGACGGGATTGAACCGTCGTCCTCCCGAATGCGAGTCCATTGTGCTAACCACTGCGCCACCTCGCTCGGTGCAGAGACTGGCCTGCTTTCACGAACAGATGCAGTTAGCAGGATATCCACTCTTGGAATGGATATTATGCTAGAAATGCCCGCCTTACACCTGTGGCTTAAAGTGGAGGAAGCGGCAGGGACATCAAGGCTAAAAATTGGAAATAACTGGAAATAGAATATACGGAATCCCAAATCAGTATGGCGATGGCTGGGGAAACGCCGACTAACTATACAATAACTTCTAGCTGTTTCAATAAACCTTGCCATGTAACAGCTGGAAGCAGGGATCAGTGAAAAAACGAACCACTACATCGTGCAGGACACATAATATAGTGGTTTACTGACAGGTCGAAAACAGATGAAAGTACCGGGTCTGGTGTACTGCCTAGAGTCTCTTTAGGGAAGATGGCCACAGCATTAAAAGTTTTTTTTCTATCAGCATGTGCATGGAGGAGAATTAGAGTAGACCCTACAAAAATCGTGGCATCCACCTTTATTCAGACAGCCAAGCAGCTCTGAAATCCCTATCAGCCCCTGAAACTAGATCGAAGGTCGTTGCAGAGTGCCATGAAGCATTTTCTTTCAGACATGTCCGAAAGAACAGACGCCACACATATATCCATATACAGGGTGTTTCAGGAGGAATAGTAGATATTTTAGCAGGTGGTAGTACAGACGAAAAAAATTCCATATAATTGCGTCCACTTTTTTTGAGTACAGAGACACAGCTGTTAGTACATAACTCTAACAAACTCAAAGCAAAGGCAAATGAGGACATTCAAAGTACATTTTCAAAAATTCTCCCACCAGCTTCAATGCACATTTGATTTCTCTTGATAACACCTCGTGTAGCTCTGCTGAGATCGTCTTTGCGTTCTTTTACGAGGGCTGCACTATTCATAATCCGGACGATCAAATCGGCTCTTGGGTTTACTTTTTCTTTGTAGACTTCGCCTTTGACCATCCCTGCAGGCAAAAGTCCGAAGACATAAGGTCCGGGGACCTTGAAGGCAAAGAAAAGTGCCCATATCTAATGACCCACCTTCCGGGAAATGTTAGGTTTGGATAACGTGTCACCTGACGACTAGAATGTGCAGGAGCCCCGTAATGCTGGAGGAACCTACGCATTTTGGAGCCAAATGAACCTGCATCTCGGTTCATACAATAGTGCAATAGGTGCGTAATGGTTAGATGTAACTGAAGAGACACTCCAACTCGGATTGTGGTTAAGGGCGAACCCCAAGGGCGTGGCCACGAACAATTGGGAGCGGAATCTTAATGTCACCGGAACATTGTTGAAGGACCATGACATGCGGTCGTTAGACCGACTGCAGAAACTTCAGTTTATAAATTCACTCCTGGAAATGGAAAAAAAAAACACATTGACACCGGTGTGTCAGACCCACCATACTTGCTCCAGACACTGTGAGAGGGCTGTACAAGCAATGATCACACGCACGGCACAGCGGACACACCAGGAACCGCGGTGTTGGCCGTCGAATGGCTCTAGCTGCGCAGCATTTGTGCACCGCCGCCGTCAGTGTCAGCCAGTTTGCCGTGGCATACGGAGCTCCATCGCAGTCTTTAACACTGGTAGCATGCCGCGACAGTGTGGACGTGAACCGTATGTGCAGTTGACGGACTTTGAGCGAGGGCGTATAGTGGGCATGCGGGAGGCCAGGTGGACGTACCGCCGAATTGCTCAACACGTGGGGCGTGAGGTCTCCACAGTACATCGATCTTGTCGCCAGTGGTCGGCGGAAGGTGCACGTGCCCGTCGACCTGGGACCGGACCGCAGCGACGCACGGATGCACGCCAAGACCGTAGGAACCTACGCAGTGCCGTAGGGGACCGCACCGCCACTTCCCAGCAAATTAGGGACACTGTTGCTCCTGGGGTATCGGCGAGGACCATTCGCAACCGTCTCCATGAAGCTGGGCTACGGTCCCGCACACCGTAAGGCCGTCTTCCGCTCACGCCCCAACATCGTGCAGCCCGCCTCCAGTGGTGTCGCGACAGGCATGAATGGAGGGACGAATGGAGACGTGTCGTCTTCAGCGATGAGAGTCGCTTCTGCCTTGGTGCCAATGATGGTCGTATGCGTGGTTGGCGCCGTGCAGGTGAGCGCCACAATCAGGACTGCATACGACCGAGGCACACAGGGCCAACACCCGGCATCATGGTGTGGGGAGCGATCTCCTACACTGGCCGTACACCACTGGTGATCGTCGAGGGGACACTGAATAGTGCACGGTACATCCAAACTGTCATCGAACCCATCGTTCTACCATTCCTAGACCGGCAAGGGAACTTGCTGTTCCAACAGGACAATGCACGTCCGCATGTATCCCGTGCCACCCAACGTGCTCTAGAAGGTGTAAGTCAACTACCCTGGCCAGCAAGATCTCCGGATCTGTCCCCCATTGAGCATGTTTGGGACTGGATGAAGCGTCGTCTCACGCGGTCTGCACGTCCAGCACGAACGCTGGTCCAACTGAGGCGCCAGGTGGAAATGGCATGGCAAGCCGTTCCACAGGACTAAATCCAGCATCTCTACGATCGTCTCCATGGGAGAATAGCAGCCTGCATTGCTGCGAAAGGTGGATATACACTGTACTAGTGCCGACATTGTGCATGCTCTGTTGCCTGTGTCTATGTGCCTGTGGTTCTGTCAGTGTGATCATGTGATGTATCTGACCCCAGGAATGTGTCAATAAAGTTTCCCCTTCCTGGGACAATGAATTCACGGTGTTCTTATTTCAATTTCCAGGAGTGTAGTATACTAGAACTGACATGTGATTACATTTTCACGCAGTTTGGGTATATACATCCTGAGAAATCAGTACCCAGAACAACCACCTCTGGCCGTAATAACGACCTTGATACGCCTGGGCATTGAATCAAACAGAGCTTGGATGGCGTGTACAGGTACAACTGCACATGCAGCTTCAACACGATACCACAGTTCACCAAGAGGAGTGACTGGCGTATTGTGATGAACCAGTTGCTCGGCCACCATTGCCCAGACGTTTTCAATTTGTGACAGATCTGGAGAATGTGCTGGCCAGGGCAGCAGTCGAACATTTTCTGTATCCAGAAAGGCCCGTACAGGACCTGCAACATGCGGTCGTGCATTATCCTGCAGAAATATAAGGTTTTGCAGGTATCGAATGAAGGGAAGGGCCACGGGGCGTAGCACATCTGAAATGTAACGTCCACTGTTCATAGTGCCGTCAATGCGAACAAGAGGTGACCGAGATGTGTAACCAATGGCACCCCATACATTCACGTCGGGTGATACGCCAGTATGGCGATGACGAATACATGCTTCCAATGTGCGATCACCGCGATGTCGCCAAAAACCAATACGACCATCATGATGTTGTAAACAGCACCTAGAGTCATCCGAAAAAATGACGTGTTGCCATTCGTGCATCCAGGTTCGTCGCTGAGTACACCATCGCAGGCGCTCCTGTCTGTGAGGCAGCGTCAAGGGTAACCGCAGCCATGGTCTCCGAGCTGATAGTCCATGCTGCTGCAAACGACGTCGAACTGTTCGTGCAGATGGTTGTCGTCTTGCAAACGTCCCCATCTGTTGACGCAGGGACCGTGACGTAGCTGCACGACCCATTACAGTCATGCGGATAAGATGCCTGTCATCTCGACTGCTAGTGATACGTGGTCGTTGGAATCCAGCATGGCGTTCCGTATTACCCTCCTGAACCCACCGATTCCATATTCTGCTAACAGTCATTTGATCTCCACCAAAGCGAGCAGCAATGTCGCGATACGATAAACCGCAATCGCGATAGGCTACAATCCGACCTTTATTAAAGTCGGAAACGTGAACTGCTGTTTGTGTATGAGAAATCGGTTGGAAACTTTCCTCAGGTCAGCTCGTTGCAGGTGTCGCCACAGACACCAACCTTGTGTGAATGCTCTGAAAAACTAATCATTAGCGTCTCACAGCATCTTCTTCCTGTCGGTTAAATTTCACGTCTGTAGCACGTCATTTTCGTGGTGTAGCAATTTTAAAGGCCAGTAGTGTATGTGCTATATGCCGTGTGACGTCATAAATTGTTTCCATTTTTGCCCAACGAAATATGAAGCATTGTTAGTTAGTAGTACCTTTGGGGTACCTACTCTTCTCAAGCAGTCTCCCTCAATTATTTTTCTGATATTTGTGGCATTTTTAATGGCATACATTATGATATGTTTCGAGAAAATATCACATAGTGCTACTACATATCGTACTCCACCTTTACTTCTTGGATATGGACCAGATATGTCCAGGGATACTATATCTAGAGGGTTTTTGTGAGTATTCTGTGTAGCCTAGTGTATTTTGACACATTGTTCTGTTTTGATTTTTGACATATTGCACACTTTCTAAATACCTGTAGGACTAGCTTTCTCAAATTTGGAAAATCACTGTCTTGAAATTTTTTCAGTGCATTTTCCTACTCTATAATGTCCTCATACTTCATATGTGTGTCTTATAAATTCGTCGATATAATGTTCTGGAATACAGACACACCATTGATCAGATTTTTCATGTTTTCTATGAAACACAACGCCTTTGTACTCCTGATACCATTTGCTTACCTTTCCGCCTTAATCTTGCTTAAGGTCTTACATGACTTTACTCCATATACGGTCTTGCTGTTGTATAATTTTAGTTTGCTTACAAAACTTATGGTTATCTGACTGTTGTGCTGTACGTTGCATTAATAACGTTCTGAGCCGGCAGGTGTGGCCGAGCGGTTCTAGGCGCTTCAGTCTGGAACCGCGCGACCGCTACGGTCGCAGGTTCGAATCCTGCCTCGGGCATGGATGTGTGTGATGTCCTTAGGTGAGTTAGGTTTAAGTAGTTCTAAGTTCTAGGGGACTGATGACCTCAGATATTTAAGTCCCATAGTGCTCAGAGCCAATAACGTTCTGATTTTTGCATCCTGCTCTGTTAATTCACCAAATTTCTCTAAATTTCGTGTTAACCTGGACAAGGCATCCGCAATAACATTTGTGGCGGTACGTCACATAAATGAACATGTGTGTCTTATAAATTCGTCGATATAATGTTCTGGAATACAGACACACCATTGACCAGATTTTTCATGTTTTCTATGAAACACAACGCCTTTGTACTCCTGATACCATTTGCTTACCTTTCCGCCTTAATCTTGCTTAAGGTCTTACATAACTTTACTCCATATACGGTCTTGCTGTTGTATAATTTTAGTTTGCTTACAAAACTTATGGTTATCTGACTGTTGTGCTGTACGTTGCATTAATAACGTTCTGAGCCGGCAGGTGTGGCCGAGCGGTTCTAGGCGCTTCAGTCTGGAACCGCGCGACCGCTACGGTCGCATGTTCGAATCCTGCCTCGGGCATGGATGTGTGTGATGTCCTTAGGTGAGTTAGGTTTAAGTAGTTCTAAGTTCTAGGGGACTGATGACCTCAGATGTTTAAGTCCCATAGTGCTCAGAGCCAATAACGTTCTGATTTTTGCATCCTGCTCTGTTAATTCACCAAATTTCTCTAAATTTCGTGTTAACCTGGACAAGGCATCCGCAATAACATTTGTGGCGGTACGTCACATAAATGAACATTTGGAGAAAGGGAAAGAAAGTTTTTGTTATGAGACGTATGAATTATAGATTATTTCATGACTGTGTAAGTGTGCGCGATGTATAACAAATAGTAAAGAACGTAAGTTATTATTATCAAAAAGCAAATATCGATGTAATTAATAAAAACATTGTTTTTTGTGTGTAATCTCTGTGTAACATAGGCCATGAAGATCAGAGACAATGCTTTGATTGAACGAGCTCTCCTGTTTTGTTTCGTCTAGCGGTAGGCCGCCATTGTTTTGCTGTCTGATAATTAAGGTAAGTTTTATCTGTATTTTTGAAAAATACAAAAGAAATTTTTATCGGAAAGTGTGTATTATTGACTTAGTTGTCACCTCTGGTGATTGCAACCATTAGTTATAATTAACAAAATTCGTGGTGCAGGGAGTTCATCTCACGTAGCAGGATTTAGTCGGCCATTACGCTGACTGTATTATTTAATTAAAATATCATGTCATAATGTTAAATGTAAATGCGAGAGACTGCTCAGTTTTGATCTTTCATTAATTTCAAAGGTAAAAAGAGTCAAAATAGATTTCGTTTATTAATATTTAGAATACTGAGTAAGTTCAATATGATTCATTTTGGCCTCCTAACGGCAGACGAGATTCTCTCCAGTTTTGCCTTGCAAATTTTGAACAAGAAATATTGAACAGTATTACATTCCGCAATATCTCAGTTAATCTTTATGTAATTTGGTGCATAAATAACCAGTAGCCCCTGAGATCCATATTAATAATTACAGTTTGCGTAAGAATACGCATATTTTCTTTTCTAAATAGCAGCGCTCACGCAAAATATTTATTAGAAGGCGGTGAGTCGCGCTCTGTGTTTAAAAAACATTATACAGTACGTACTTCGGGGCAGACGATGTCCGTACGAGTGTTATCGCGGTATAAGACAATTAAAAGTCTCATGCTAGCCAACAATATTTAAAGCCACCCCAACCAAAATCATAAAATGTATAATTTTAAAAATAAAAAATATACACTTATACCGTGATACATTCTAATTTCCTTTACTATAAATGATTCCTTAAATTGAGTTCTTGTAAATATAGACACCACTTAGCTAATCGACGGTGTAATAGTTTACATGTTAAAAGAAATGACAGTCACTGATGGTCACAGTAAACTTTGATATTCTTGCCCTACAAAAAATATTCAAACTTTTTAAATACCCATATTACAATTAAACTTTCTAATTCTGACACAGAGTAGGATCTTTCTGCTTCTTATAACGTGCGACTAGCAAAACTGATGACCTTGGGTACTTCCTTACCTTCTTCCACTCGCATCTGGAATAAGCATGGCCCCAGCCCTTGAGATGAGGCATCCGTGCATAGGCAAAAATCCTTGGACATGTCAGAGTGGCTAAGAATGTTTGCATTGACTAATGCCTACTTAATGTTACTAAAGTCCTCTTGACACTCATCATCACATAATCAAAGCCTATTTTTTCTGTTCATCAGTTGCTGTGGTACGAACTTATGAAAAAAACGAAACTAGTCCTAAAAAGGCCTTTAGTTGTTTTCTATTCCTTAGAGCTGGACAATGCGTATGGCATCACGTTTCTGCCGACGAAGTAATATACCTTCTTCTGACACAACATGTCCTAAAAATTTGACTTGCTCCTTATCAAAACTAGACCTTTTTAAATTGGTTGTTACTCCGTAATCTTCAAATAGTTGAAGCACATGTTCAATGAGCCTGATATGTTCTAATCAAGTGGGTGTGGCTATTAGCATGTCATCTACATATACAGTGACTTTGTAAGCATTTCTGGTCCTAAAACCTTGTCCAATACAGATATAAATACTCCTGCGCTAATGTTCAGTCCAAAAAGTAGAACACGGAATTCGTAACTTTTGCCAACACAAAGAAATGCAGTATATTTTCGGCTTTCTTCGTGGAGCCTTATTTGCCAGTAGGACAACTTGAGATCGAGTATACTGAAATATTTTATATTTGTTTGTGAAATATACAGCTGGAAAGGAATATTGTACCACTACATTTGATTCTGGTTTGTTTTTGTTACTTTCGTCAGCTGTTCTGACTAAATCATTAGAAAAAATCTGATCGTCTACAAAAAAAGTGACAGTAGCCATAACCATGCCAATCTGCGTTTTGGATGTTCTAAATGCGTCCATGCCAATAAGGCAATTAACTATAAGTTTGTCGATTACAAGAAAGTTGCACTTCACTGCAATATGTTCAGTTTCTATAATGGGGTAAGTGCCTGATGGTTAACCAGTTTAGTCTTACTGCCTGTAGCAGTTTGCACTTGCAATTTTGGACAGGAGATGTTGGAAACTTGCCTCTCTTCTTCATCTCACAAAAAAATGCATTTGACATTAGGTTAGTTGTTGAACCTCTATCTAAAATTAACTGTGTGTCTATGTTACATGTTTTCATCTTAATGATTGCTTGTATTTGTTCTTCCTTGACTTTATCTACTATACCTAACTCATACTGATACAAATCATCCTTATGTCACCTTGTTTGTCAAACCTTATAAAACATGTTTGTAGTTCTGCCTTGCCCCCACTCCCTGAGAGGTCCATATCCTGGGGCTCAACTATAACCTCCCAGGTTCGATTCCCGGTGGGGTCAGCAATTTTCACCTGCCTCGAGATAACTGGGTGTTTGTGTTTTCCTCATCATTTAATCATCATTCATGAAAGTGCCGAGACTGGACTGTGCAAAGGTTGGGAATTTGTGCGGGCGCTGATAACCGCGCAGTTGAGCACCCCGCAAACCAATCATCATCATCATCATCATCAACTATGAGCGGTTGGTGTTTTCGACGGCGTAGTGTGACTTAATTCGTTACCTGGAGAAATTCCAGTTAGTTGCACTGTGTGGGTACTTGGCCAGTTTGTGTCGTTAGGTGCTGTGCAGTATTTTTGCTGCCCAGAGGTCGGCTGCGATACAGCGTAAGGCATGGCGTTGCCGAGCGTCGGCCACTGCTGCGGCTGACTTGCTATTCACGTTCGGCGTAGGGCCTTGTAACGATGAATTGTAATTCGCTTGTGCGTTGACATTACCCCTGACGTTTTGGAAATTTCTTTTAAATGGTTTGTTTTTGCCGTTCCCGTTGCCGTACCGATTACCTCTGTGTATGTAATTCTGCTATTGTGTGTACCATCTTTGCTGTGTGTTTAGATCACGTTTCACTGACTGATTTACATAACTATGTTGTTGTTGTGCCTGATTTTCTGTTGCTCTATTGGGTGCAGGTCTTTCCTCATAGATTAATTTTTTCTCTAGTGTGCTATAGTAAGAATTTTTGTCACAACGCCAGAGCACGACACTGAATATTTTCTGTCAGTGCTTGATTCTACCTGTGATAATGGGTTGGTCCAGTAGCGTGTTCTGTTCAAGTATCCACGCATTTGTCATTGGATGGTGCTGATTTTAAAATCTCGCTTCTCAGTCTTTCTTGCACTGTCTCAGACCAGTATTTGTCGAGGAAAGCTCGTTCAAATTGGATATAAGTGGTGCAACGTTCCGCCACTTCAGTTGCCCATAATAGCACATCACCTTGCGTATATCCCACGACAAATTTGATTTTCTGTGCTTCCATCCAGTTGCTTGGAAATACATAACGAAAAGCACTGATAAATACTACGGCATTCATTCTTTTACCTTCAGTAGTGAATGTAGGAAACTGTCGATGTCTCAGCAAACCTTCATCTGCAAAAATAGTTGATATACACATGGCATTTTCGGTCGTATTTAGGTGGTTATTTTAGTTACCTGTAATTCCGGCTGGTAATTGTTCATGTGATGGAGTTGTGGGTATGTTTACATTTTTCACTCTACAACTGTCACTGATATCTGCTGTGGGACTCTTGACAATTTGCGGATAAATAACAACAGGTTGTGGTTTGTTCACTTTAGCCTGTGTATTTTTTACATGCATATTTCGAGATCCGGTTATATTTTCTTACAAAAGATTGCGGATCCTATTTCCCGCGGCTTGTAGATTAATGTTTAACTTTTTCACCATTTCATTTTCTTTTTCCGAATAGTCTTTTCTACTTCATCTATGTACAACTTACAGTCTGTTACTCTGCAATGGTATTACCCCTATCCAACGTACCTGCTTCAGCTTGGCTAATGACAGCACTCAAATTTTCATTGATCTTCTCTCTCTCCTTCTTAGCACATGGTGAGCCATTTTCTAATGTTGATACCCTTAAAGTAAGAAAGTAAGCTCTTCTACAGCTGACGGTACAATTTCATAGTCTTTATCTGGTTTGTTAACGACAGTGGTCACCTTTCTCGCGGTCGAACACAACTGGTTTTCTGTGACTTCAAAGTTTGTGTTTGCATCTGTGATTTTCTTTATCTGCTGTTTTACTACACTCATGCTCATAAATTAAGGATAATTGCAGAATGTGGTGCCACACAACGTGGCACAACACAAAATTGGCCCTAATAGCGTACACACAGGGAACACACACGACACAGATCTGTAAGTCCACGGTATCGCTGATAAGTTGAGAAAGCCGTCCCGAAACACATGTGCTACAAAACGCCACTGTTTCATGCGCAATCACCCCGACATCAGTATGGGATATGATCACCATGCACACATACACAGACCGCACAACGGGTTGGCATACTCTGGATGAGGTGGTCGAGTAGCTGCTGGGGTATAGCCTCCCATACTTGCACCAGTGCCTGTCGGAGCTCCTGAAGTGTCCTAGGGGTTTTAAGACGTGCAGCGATACGTGGACCGAGTGCATCCCAGACGTGCTCGACGGGGTTTAAGTCTGGAGAACAGGCAGACCACTCCATTCGCCTGATGTCTTCCGTTTCAAGGTACTCCTCCACGACGGCAGCTCGGTGGGGCCGTGTGTTATCATCCATCAGGAGGAAAGGTGGGACCCACTGCACCCCTGAAAAGGCGGACATACTGGGGAAAATGATGGCCCGATACACCTGACCTGCTACAGTTCCTCTGTCAAAGACATACAGGGTGTACGTGTACCAATTATAATCCCACCCCACACCATCAAACCACGACCTCCATACAAGCCTCTTTCAAGGACCTTAAGGGGTTGGTATCTCGTTCCTTGTTCACGCCAGATGAAAACCCGGCGAGAATCACTGTTCAGACTACACCTGGACTCGTCCGTGAACATAGCCTGGGACCACTGTTCCGATGATCATGTACTGTGTTCTTGATACGAGGCTTTATGGGCTCTCCTGTGACCAGGGGTCAGTGGAATGCACCTCGCAGGTCTCCAGGTGAATAAACCATGTCTGTTCAGTCGTCTGTAGACTGAGTGTCTGGAGACAACTGTTCCAGTGGCTGTGGTAAGGTTCCGAGCAAGGCTACCTGCAGTACTCCGTGGCCGTCTACGGGCACTGACGGTAAGATCTCGGTCTTCTTGTGGTGTTGTACACTGTGGACGTCCAGTAATGCAGCCTAGACACGTTTCCTGTCTGCTGGAATCATTGCCATAATCTTGAGATCACACTTTGTGGCATACGGAGGGCCCATGCTACGACCTCCTGTGTTTGACCGGCCTCTAGTCACCCTAGTATTCTAACCCTCATAACGTCATCAAAATTTATTTTTTGAGCTTTTTGAGCCATTTTCAACACACAGTCACCATTAGCACATCTGAAAAAGTCTGCACACTTACTCGCTGCACCGTACTCTGACATGCACCAACACACCCCTGCGTATGTGGATTGCTGCCAGCACCACGTCTGACGACCGCAGGTCAAACGCAACGCATGGTCATACCCCGAGGTGATTTAAACCCGCAAACCACCCAATAGAGCGTTGTATCACCATGTATTAGTCCTTAATTTATGAGCTCGCGTGTGGATCATTATGGTTGTTAAAAGAATCTACCTTATGTTTTAACTCCGTAGTTTACTGTGTTAACTTCAGGAAGCACTCCATGCTTTATCTGTGTTTTCATATCATTCAATTTTTCGTCTATTCCAGTGCGAAAATTTTTCGCTAAGTCATCGAATATCTGTGAGACCGTGACTCGCAAATCCTTGAATACTTGTTTTTGTTCTTGTTTCGTTGTATTTAGATCTTGTGTAACGGTGTTCAGATTGTGTGTCAAACTATCTATTTTGGTATTCATATCTTGTTTCATATAACTGATATTATGTTTCATATCATCAAATTTCACGTTTATGTTAGATAATAACTGCCATAGCACTGCTTAAGTTGTACCACTTGGTTGCTGTTAGCTGTGCTTTCTTAGTTAGTATTTGTGTTGTGACCAAGTGGTGTTTGTAACGTGTTGTCAAATTTCATTTTGGAATCGTATTCCAATGTTTCATTCATTAGCGGTATGTCGCTCTGGAAAATACGTGACATTGTCACGTCAATTGTGAACATTGTGTCGCCAAGGTTGTTCTGCTGTGGAGCGTCGTTATCATTTGTCACTCCTGAGACACTCACATCCGATCTACTTAAAGTTCCTGCAGCAGGCATGCAAGGCGCATGAACTTCAATTGTTCGGTCTCGCAATTCTACGCCATCTTTCGCTATTGTTAACAACAATAGGCATATATCCAGAATGAGATTTTCACTCTGCAGCGGAGTGTGCGCTGATATGAAACTTCCTGGCAGATTAAAACTGTGTGCCGGACCGAGACTCGAACTCGGGACCTTTGCTTTTCGCGGGCAAGTGCTCTACCAACTGAGCTACCCAAGCATGACTCACGCCCCATCCTCACAGCTTACAGCAGGTACTGGCAGGAGTAAAGCTGTGAGGACGGGGCGTGAGTCGTGCTTGGGTAGCTCAGTTGGTAGAGCACTTTCCCGCGAAAACCAAACGTCCCGAGTTCGAGTCTCGGTCCGGCACACAGTTTTAATCTGCCAGGAAGTTTCAATAGGCATATATGTCTCGGCCATGTTGAATGAATACGCAAAAAATAAAATTCACGTGATGTCAAAGCTGTTTTAGGTCTATTATGATGCGCAAACTATTGTCACAATTCTTGATGTTTTACTGACAATATGTATCACAATAAAAATTTTCTGTCAATTTTTCGCAAATAAAATTCAAGGAAGGGAATAACGAGGAAAAGGTTTCTATCTACATCAAAAGAGGCGCTACCAAGCGTATCCATGCAAGCAACTTGCGTAACCTTTGATGCACCGAACAAAACAGCTTACTATGGAAAATTTTACGTGACCTGGGTCCAATTCTTAGTCCTTTCAAAATTCTTCACACTACCCACAACTGGTGCCCTGAGGTTCTGGCACACAGGTTGACAGTTGTAATAAAAAAAAAGATATAAATAAGTTAATGAAATATTACTAATTATTATTGACTATGTGTATGAAGACACATTTTTGTAGGGTTTAATACGATTGCGTTATTAAAAAAGTTCTGTGCTTATTTGTATCTTTTGGCAATCGGATTTGGCTTACATTTTAATTGCAGCTGCAAGCAGCGGACTCCGAAAACACCGGCGCTTGTCGTAATCAAGAAAATCCTCCTTATATGTTCTTCTCTTCGCTTCACTAAATAAAAAATACTTTATACTGTTGGTTAATATAATATTATTCACGGACACATATGATACATAGAGCTCGCAATACTTCATATCTAAAACCGCACATCTTCATTGTCCTTCTCCCTACGAGAGAGCGTAAGAGTGAAAACAAAAAAACTGTGGCAAAAATTGAATGTTTTTTCCTTCAATTGTCTGCGTCTTACCACGCTTTTATAATTAACGTCTTTGCCAACTCTCTGATTACTCGGTCTTTAATTTTTTTAAAATAAAAACCTTAATTTTACGGCATCCTGGGGGCCCTTTCATCATGTACCTACACACACTTCGGCACTTGTTGAAGCACATGCTCTGATAATTCTATCTTGTATATCGTGCAAATAATAAGTATTCGCCGAATACGGCGTATCCATGTAAGGTGCCACTGATATGTAAACACCATTCGACGGTTTCTCAATACAACACTAATAAGAGCGGTAAGACTAGTGTCGTCGAATCAAGCGAATGTGAATGATGTATTCCTTCGAAGAACAAGTCGATATGCTTCTCATTTACGGAGAATGCAAACGAAATTCAGTGAGAGCTAGAGACTTATACGGTGAAAGATATCCGCAACGTACTTACCCTACACGTCGTACATTTAAATATGTGTATGACAAATTGAGAACAACTGGATCTTTAACGCATCGGGAACATACCCGACAAAGGAAAGTTACTAACGAGGAAACAGAAATTGTACTCTTGCCACTGTCGTTCCAGATCCTTGTGTTAGTTCGCGTCAGAACGCAAGGGAATCTGGCATGAGCCAGAGTAGTGTTGTTCGTGTACTGCATCGCCATAAATATCATCCTTACAATATCAGTCCCCACCAAGAATTAAGTGGTACGAATTGTATGCATTGCATTGAATTCTGCCTATGAGCTCAACTTCAGATTCAGAGGGATGACATATTTATTAATTTGATTTTATGTACTGACGAGGCTACATTCACGAACCATGGAAATATTAATTTGCGTAACATGCATCATTGGACAACTGAAAATCCATGTCGGCTTCGGCAAGTTGCACACCAAAAACCTTGGTCGGTGAACGTATGGTGTGGATTCTGGAGAACAGAGTTATAGGCCCCTATTTCATCGAAGGAAATCTTAATGGTAGAAAGTACACCACATTCCTGCGAGAAACATTAGATCTGCTATTGGAAGAAATACCTTTGGGAACAAGGAGCTGAATGTGTTATCAATACGATGGGTGTCTGGCACATTTTTATCGGATACCTAGAAATGAGTTGCAGAGAAAATTCCCAAATCGTAGGATTGGACGCCGAGGAGATGTGTCGTGGCCGGCTCGTTCGCCAGACTTGATATCTCAGGATTTTTTTCTTGTGGGTATTCGTAAAAGACATTGTTTATAAAGACATTCTAAGAACACCTCAAATCGCAGCACGTGCTTCGATAAGTGCCGATGTGATAAGGAATGCCATTCTATCCATGCATTCATACCAATGGTCATCACTTCGAACACCTTTCGTAAATGGACGTTCATGCCACCTGTGTGACCTTCGTTAATCTTCGAAGACCTTACTGTTACACATCAGTGGATTGATCTCGATAGCCGCTATCAGAAAATAAGTACCAAACTATAGAATCCCATTTAAAAAAACAATGTTGACCTTCATATCTCTGAAGCTACCCCACCTGTCAACAACCAACATCATATTATGGCCCCCGTTGTCTCATGGAACTTTTGTGCCACAAACTTTTCAGCTCCTATCATACTTTCGGAATTATTGTAAGTGGCAATAGTTAGTGACTCACCCCGCATTCTCCTGACAACACTAGATATTTTCCGCGAGGTCGGTAGGTCATTCAGCGCAGCCGAAGGTCGCCAGTCATCTCCTCCCCCACACGCACTGTCCTGATGCATGACCGGAACACTCTCAGCAGACCCAGGTCTCTGCCTCAACTGCTGCACAAAGGCTGGGTCGGTTCCCCTCGACAAAAAGGCGTTACTGTTTCTGGTACCGACCTGCTTGCTTGCTTTCTACGCCAATCTCCAGACTCTGGGATAACAAGAACATACGTATTTTTATATGATTTGCCAGAATATCGTACCATTTTAGCGATACTTGTCTATATCAAGCTCATAGCAGTATGCTACCAATCGCTAGCACACTACAATTCCACAAATATAGACTGGAAATTATTTCTCTATAAACCGATGCAGAGTGCTGTAAACCACTGAGTAACTAGAAGTGTATCCCGTGTGCGAAGATCTTTGCGTGAAAACTCGAAAAAAATGGAGGAAACTGATATTTCCACTCGCGAATACCGATGTCAGTGATATATCAGATTCCAAATCATCCTTATAATTTACAAAGTCAAATAAGGTGTTTCTTATGTCTAGAGAACCAGTAAACGTGTCTTCCACCTGCCAGATGCGCGCACCACAATCGGTATTCTCTCAACCAGACCACAGTGGAGCAACTCGACGTGGAATGCACGCAAGTCCCCTGCACAAATAGTGAGCCATGCTGCCTCTGTAGCTGGCCGTAATTGCGAAAGTGTTTGCGGTGCAGGAGTTTATGCCCGAACTGACCTCTCGATTATGTTTCATAAATGCTTGATGGAATCCATGTCGGGCGATCTGGGTGGCCAAATCGTTCGCTCGAATTGTCCAGAATGTTCTTCAAACCAATGACGAACAACTTTGGCACAGTAACACGACATCGTAGTTTGCTAAGATGTGGTCAATTAATGGCTGCAAATGATCTCCGAGTAGCCCAGTGGTTCACATCCTTCTTGGACCAATACCCCTAACTGCAGTCAGACATTAGCTAGTACCACCGCCCTACCTCGTCCCTACGGTCTATTGCTGCCCCCCCCCTCCCCCCCTCCCCCCCCTCCCGCACATCATCATCAACTTTAGCACCTAAATAAACTGTAGAATAAAAGACCTTTCTTAGATGACTTTTCTTTTTAAGATGACGAAAGATAAATTATATTTAGTTGGTGGTCAATGCCCTCACTGTGGATAGCTAGCTTTCTTCTCTGAGAAGAAGTTGTGGGTAGCACTTGATAGACACTTGTTACAAAACACGCATCCCCAGCATAACTCGTCCCCATTGCGCCACTTGCCCGACCTGCACACTGCAATGCCATTTAAAATGAAACAGGTTAAGATATGTGCACTACACTTACTGTTTATAAGTCACTTGATTCTCGCACTCCTTACTTCTTTACTGGCAGAAATTGGACGATTTCAGGCTGTTAATACTTTGCTTCTAACTAATAAATAATACTAATATAATCACTATTAGAGTCTTACAAATTGCGATAATAGAAATAGTCTTTCGACCCAGTGCTGTGACTGAAACAGAGTCGAATCGTTTGCTTTTCATCCCCTCATTTTATTCCTTAAGGGACATTTGTTTTTATCCTGTCAGTTTACACATCAGGAGGTAATTACCCCCAGGTTAGGAACCACCGAAGCAGCCGAACACAACCGTTTCCAGTAAATGGTCGGTTCAGTGGAACCAAAGGACCCAGCCCACACCATTCTGGAGCCACGACGAGGTTGCACAGTGCCTTTTTGACGACTTGGGTCAATGAGTCAGTAGACTCTGCACTAGACTCGATCGCTGTCATCATCCCTTACCAACTGAAGTCGGGACTGATCTGACCAGGCCACGGTTTCCCAGTTGTCTAGGGTCCAACCTATATAGTCACGAGCCCAGTAGAAGCGCTGCTGGCGATGTCGTGCTGTTTCCAAAGCCACTCGCGCTGGTCGTCTGCTGCCATAGCCGATTAACGCCAGATTTCGCTGCACTGACCTGACGGATACGTTCATTGTAGGTTGTGATGTGTTGGCAAATGTGCCAACACCTTGCAGATAGAGGAGGCTGCAATGCACGTTATCTAACGCAGACGGGCGTGGAGTCTGGAATGCTATACTGAAAAGTACGTAGCTGAGGCTATACTTAACTTTTATTCCATCATTGTGGTACATCGCTCTTGGTTATACAAGTGAGACTCTCTCCAGATATGGTTACTGGCGCCTTGCTAGGTCGTAGCCATGGACTTAGCTGAAGGCTATTCTAACTGTCTCTCGGCAAATGAGAGAAAGGCTTCGTCAGTGTAGTCGCTAGCAAAGTCGTCGTACAACTGGGGCGAGTGCTAGTCCGTCTCTCAAGACCTGCCGTGTGGTGGCGCTAGGTCTGCAATTACTGACAGTGGCGACACGCGGGTCCAACATGTACTAATGGACCGCGGCCGATTTAAAGCTACCACCTAGCAAGTGTGGTGTCTGGCGGTGACACCACAGGTTGTACTGTGTCAAATGTTTGACATGTGTTTCTGGTCTGCTTGTCGCCTCCACATGTTTGCCAAGTTACGTATTTAATCGTAAATTATGAAGGAAATTAATTTGAAATTGTATGCGATTAATTGTGTATACATTTATACCAAAATCTGTTGTACGGATTGAGTACGAGGAAGGCTGCTTCAAAAAGAAAAAAGAGAACAATAGACGCAGAGGGAAAGGGTGGTATCCGGAGATCATCTGCTGGCGCTGCTGTCTGCCCGCTACAAGACTCACCATTCAACACATGAAGTGAGTGTTGAAAAAATGCAGTGTCGACCATTGTATGGTTCCTAACGTAATCGACAATCTTTCTTGACCATGGCACACCACACATCGTCCTGTGGAGAGGACGTAGAAAAACAGCTTTTTCAGGTGCGGTAAGTGTAACTACGAGTACGGAGGTTGTGGTTAGCACGCGAGGCACGAATTTGTCTACTGCGAACTTTCTCTGCTACCAAGAGGACAGGTTCCTTTTATTTATAATCGAGAACGATGGTGCATGACAGCTCATGCTATAGCTGGGAAGATCTTTTTAAGCGTTGAAATGAAACTGAGTGTTTTCCTTAATTTGTTGGTGGTTTGGGTTACTCGAGCGAGGTGACGCCCCGTGGTGTGTCAGTGGCCACTGTATTTGGTATAACAGTCCCTAGCCACGAGTAAACCAGGAAACTTTATGATGAAAGATTGCAGAAAGCGCTGAAGAGTGAGTGGTACAGCGGTGGTCTCCCTAGCTATGACAATGAATTTCCCGTGAAATTTGGAACCAAAGTAGGGAACTACGTGTCTCCGTGCTGTAATTTGGCGAGTGATGGAGTGACGAGTGACCGTTTGTAACTTTGTGACGTCAGTAGTTAGATTCGCGATCTGTCAACGCCTCAAGTGGCTTAGCTTTGTCTATGAATTTTCTTAAGGTTAGTGTAAAGCGGCGGTAGGGTTCTTGTTTTATTTTTGTTGTTCCTTCGAATCAGTTAGAGAGAATTAAATTGATTTGCTGGCATTCGGTCACTACCTCTTGCAGAAGGTGTAAAATACTGAATTTAACTGACAAAAATAAAGTAAAACCAAAAAATAAGACCTTGTAGAAATCAGAAAGCACATTTCAATGTTTCTTATTTCAGCCTATAAGTTTTAAGGCAGTTACAGTGATATCTTTCAAGTGCGTTTGGCATAAGGTGTCACTTTACAAATAAGTTTGCGTGACTCCTTTAATTACCATTAATGGACTCGCATGTAGAAAATCGAATATTTTGAGAAATAGGAGAACCAGATTTTGTACAACAATTAATCCGGAATAAGGAAATAAACTGATTTATGCAATTTTTATAACACATACTCAGAGTTCAGAGATAGTATTTTTTATGGCGGTGAAGCCGCGACAAACACTTCGCTGTAGAAACGGCTTACGAAGTCACCGCCACACTTTTAATAGCGGGCCGACCGGTCCGCTGGAAGAGTGAACAGAAAGATGAAAACCCAAACACTCTGATTAAATAACAGTCGGTACTTATCTTTATTAACGAAGATACAGAAACACAGTAGTGAACTCCGTGTCTACAGAAATCTGTCTAGATCGAGTCGGAGCGGCTAGGTCAGCGTCGGCTGACGACAAACATCAACTCTGCTGCGATGAACACACAACGTACTAGTAAGTACACAAACGGTGGCGAGCATACCACTGAGCGGCGAATACAGAACTGTCCTGGCGCTCGCGACTCCAGCGCTTAAGAAGCCAGAAGCCAGTGGTGGCGCGCGCAGACTTGCGGCGATTTCCTGTATCGCTGGCGCTGCTTATGCGGACGGCGTCCGGACTTTGATGCTGCCAACCTTTTGGCAGCGGGCTCGGCCGGCACCACTGGCTAGGATATAACAGTATTGGCATAAATGAGTTGAATTAGCGAAATATACTGTTAACGGTGCTAATACGAAGAAAGGCAACGAGATAATTTTGATTCACAGAAGCTGAGCATTTATACGAAGTATTCGAGCTACTTAGCGTTATATTACGAAAAGTAATCAATGTACTAAAAGGACATACTGGTTTTAACGGGGTAAAGAGTTTACAAGAAAATAATGTCAAGTTCTTTGTATATTAACAACGGAGATTAATCACTTACGAAGTGGTAATCAAAACTCGTTCAGATAATCTGTCTGTGGACTAGTAAAGTAGATTCATGATAAAGGTTTTACGTGACTTTTGAAATGGCAAAAACTGTTGCAGGTTCCACGATGAATTATTAACAGATGGTATATGTTACCGTGATTATTAATTAGATTAATCATTCATCAAGTGGACGAAATTTTTGAGAATTTAAAACCATTCATGTATCAGGGATACATTTAGTTCTGTAGTGATAGTTCTATTGCATATTAATAAGTGTAGCGAATTCTGATCGTGCAATTCTAACAAAAAGAATCAATAGATTAAGAACTCTCAGCTAAATCCATATCAGAAACTACAAATAATGTTCTACATACTGGCACCTGAAGTACGTCACTTACTCATCCGCGCGTTATACATTAAAGCACTCAGTGGCAATAAGACGCAGAATGCACACTGAGTGCACAGTGATTATTGTTCGACAATTCCGCCATTAACATCAAAGTACGCTACAACAGTAAGTCGCATTAAACGAAAGTCGAGGCTATAAACTTGACTCAACGGGCAGGGCAGCCGGCCACACTAAAACGTCCCACATTGATTTCTGCGGTTATTTCACGCCGGGTTGCTTGTCTGTTAGCATTGACAACCCAACTGAAATACTGCTGCTCTCACTAGTTAAGCGAAGGCCATCGGCCCCTGCATTGTCCGTGGTGAGAGATAATGCCTGAAATTTGGTATTCTCGGCACAATCTCGACCCTGCAGATCTCGGAATACTGAATTCCCTAACGATTTCCGAAATGTATGGCTCAAATGGCCCTGAGCACTACGAGACTTAACATCTGAGGTCATCAGTCCCCTAGACTGTTAATGCCCGTCGTGTGTACGGGGTATATGTGCCTTCTGTATATGTGCATACCGCTGTTCCATGTCTTTTTGTCACCTCAATGTGCATTCACAGGAGGGGTCCTGCGTCCACATGTATTCCGTGAATGACATGCCACTTAACATTCTACAAGTAGGATTAGCGTTTTTTACACAAGATACTAGTATTATAATAAACCCCTTTAGAGAGAAAGCAACAGAATAGATTGTTAATGATATTCTTTAAAGAATTACTATGTAGTTCTCTGAAAACGTAATCTCCCTAAATTTGGAAGGAACACATTATTTTCACTGCCGTAGAACAAATAGAATCATACCATCAAATGACTTAGTAGATTTCAGTAAATACGGTAGAATGCTCGAAACTTGTGGATGTGAATATTGATGAAAATGTGAACTGGAAGAAGCATATTATTGAGCTTCTCAAACAGTTAATTTAAGCTACTTTTGCTCTTTGTATAATTTCTAGGCTTGGAAACATACCATTCAACTTCCTGACATATTTCGCATATTTCCCCTCAATAATGTCTTATGGAATAATAGTCTGAGGTAACTCATCACGTACCAGTAAGAGTAATATATGACGTTCGCCTGCCGTCGTCACGTGGGTTCTCTTTCACGGAACTAGGCACTGTTACTACGGCGGCGTCACAATGCCTACATTCGCTAATGAATCCATCACAGTTTGAGCAAAACAGTGAGGTGCATGCCTGCAACACTAGAGGGAAAAAATGGCCTTTATTGCCCATTATTAAAGCTGCCAGTGGATCGGAAAGGAATTCAGCATACAGCAACAAACATAAAAAAAATGGCTCTGAGCACTATGGGACTTAACATCTGAGGTCATCAGTCCCCTAGAACTTAGAACTAATTAAACCTAACTAACCTAAGGACATCACACACATCCATGCCCAAAGCAGCATTCGAACCTACGACCGTAGCAGTCACGCGGTTCCGAACAGTAGCCACCGCGGCCGGCTCAACAAACATATTTGACGATTTGCTCCATAACAGATAACGCAAAATGTCTAACAGGAGACAAAGCAAGTTTTAAATCTAACCTAAAAAACATTTCTCGTAGACAACACCTTCTATTCCATAGCCGAATTTTTATTTAAAAACGTAGTCTAAGATAACCTTTTTATAAGTGTAGTTGTTTGAGTAGGTCTAAAATAGGTACACTTGCGACAGCATGCGTTAGCAATACCTACCATAACGTGGCGCATGAAAACGCGACTTTCCAGGGGTCGCACCTCGGTTTCTGTTGTTGATAGAAAGCCGGGGTCAGGTGTTTTGGACAGCACTTGGCCTAGGGGCATTATTTTGTACACCCAACACAAGCATCATCTTAGTGCTACTATCCTACAGTAAATGGTCAATTATTTAATATTAGGCACTTCCTCCAGCTTCGGAAAATAGATCAGATCGGTTGGTTCTCTTTGCATCAGACGTGTTCTACCGCGCGCCTTAAGGATCTTACGGAGGCACCATTTAGTTCGTGGGTGATTCCTGACAAAGCCAGAAAAAAGGATTTTTCACAATTTTTTCTCCTTCAGCAGCTGATGTGTAAATAATCAACTGCAGCAAATTCCTCAAAATTTAAGGGTATATTCTGTAAGGATTTTTCTAGAAGCGCCATCTTCCGGTTTTGAAACTTCTTTATCCTTTGTCGAGAAACACTCCAAAAACACGGTTTTTTGGGTACAAAATTGAGCCACCGATTGCAAGACGACTACGCACAGCAAATGGCTGTATTTTTCGATATATTCCTAAAATCTCATTCTCGACAAACCTTGAAATTTTCTTCCACATTTTCTCCAGTTCTGAGATACAAGTTTACTCTGCCTTGTACGTGTAAGATATGCACGTAAAATTCGGCGTGAGCGAATGCGTTGTTTATACAATGACGTAGAAAAAATGGTTCAAATGGCTCTGAGCACTAAGGGACTTAACATTTAAGGTCATCAGTCCCCTAGAGCTTAGAACTACTTAAACATAACTAACCTAAGAACATCACACACATCCATGCCCGAGGCAGGATTCGAACCTGCGACCGTAGCAGTCGCGCGGTTCCGGACTGAAACGCCTAGACCCTCTCGGCCACCGCGGCCGGCAATGACGTAGAAATACGCTGTGAAGTGTTCTGGCAACCCCTTGTTGTAGTACTGCAGCACGCGCAAGGTTTTGGGGCATGTAAAATACGGTCGATGTGTAAAATGATTTTTTGAGTTATTTACATTTTAAAGAAGTAAACTATCAAAATTTTACTAACCTTAAAGTTCTTTGCATATGAGTGACATGCCCTGCTGTACCAAGGAAAAGAAGGGAACAGGCGAAAATGTTTTTATTGGAGCACAAGAAAGAGGAATATCCTCCTGTTTAATCTGACTGAAAAGTGGGGTATCAGATGCCTCATTCTACCTTCCTCTGCACCTTTAAAAATGTTCCCATAAATTTTGGCATGAGAATGTCTTCGCGCTTTTAATGCTGATAGAGAAGGAGAGTGGGATGGGAAAGAGATGAAAAAGTAATCAATACTGGAAGGCAGTAGGTAGTGGTTGTTTTACAGAAAGAACGAAGGACACAGTGGCAGTTTGAGAGGGAGACAGGGACACAGTGGCATCGGAACATACCTGACAGTGACAGAACAATGCTAGGAAGAGATTCGAGGGACATTGCAAGAAGGGGAGCAATAAAGAGAAGAGAAGGGAAAGAGAAAGTGAATGTGGGTAGAGCCGTTGATAATAAGAGACGGAGAATAGGCAATGACAACAAGGAAGAGAGGGAGAGTGACAGTGAGAAGAGACAACAGCAGTAGGAAGGGAGGGATGAGACAGCAGCATTTAAGAGGGAGCGAGAGAGAGAGAAGGGTAATGAGAGGAAACGGTTGGACAGAACGAAGGGGACAATGGCTGTGACACAGGGGACAGGGACAGAGACAGAGAGAGACACAAAGAGGTAATGACAGTGACTTGGTGTGAGTGAGTGAGTGAGAGAACGGGAAAATGGGAGTCTATGGGTGTGAGCGGCAGTGGGTGTTAGCGAGTTGTAGTTAGCGGAGCTTGTGGGAGTGAGAGGTGAGCTGCATGTTAAAAGGAGCCCAAGTGTGTTCGCATGCCACAGTTTTTTACGAAAATTTGTAAAGGTACTGAGGAAAGTAGAATGAGGCAACAACTGGTACCAAGCTTTCCAGTCAGAGTGTTTTAAATAAACCGGAACATATTCGATTTTTTTGTGCTCAGGTAGGAGCAGTTTTCCGGTGCTGTTCCATCATTAATGTTAACGCTAATCGTGTACATGTATCGTGTAGTCTAACTCGTTCCACGTCATTTCGATAAAGGAGTCGTTCATATGATCTGTGAAACACGTGACGAACTAACAGTGGCTGCGCTTTCTCGGGCTTCCCAGACTCCTCTTGCCTGACAGATAACAATTTCTTACTGTGTTTGGTGGTCTGAAGCTGTTCGTCCTGTCGAGCTGCTCACTTCCTTTTTAAAGTCGATTTTTCTTAGTCTCTCTGCTCTGACACAGCCTTTCAGAGTCCTCTTTTCAGTTGGCTTGACTTGACTTTCGTGTCGTTTCTAAATAACCCACGACAAGCTCCTTTAGAAGAATTGGGGGGGGGGGGGGAGGCGAGCATTACGTTATAAAACTTCATTTGTGTTGCATTTTGTGTCTTCTTTCTCTGGCACCACTTCATTGTTCCACATATTATTACAGACTTCGCTACTTTCTCATCTATATGTTTGCCTACTCCTATCTATTTCTATCAATCTGAGATCGATTGCAAGTACTCATCCACATATTATCAGTAGCTTCAGAAAGGGTTCTTTTTGTTCATTATAACTTAAATTATTGCCTAATAATTGTTGGCTCTGGTATAACGTAGCAGACACGTTCGTCTACAACTGAAAAGAGTTAGAAATTACCTTTCTCTTTTAAACCAGTCTTTATTTGCTTATATGACTTACGGTTATCAGCTCTGATCGTGTGATTCAAGTTTTTGCGTTTGTGTTCTTGTTTATAAATTACCAGACAGCCACTCCCAACCCCAATTCCTTAAATAAGTCATCTCCCATGAACAAAACAGTCTGGTTGATATAGAAAAGAGTTAACTTTTTGAATATTTGACATTAAACACGTAAAACCTTTATTCTTGTAGGCAAGGTATTTTCTCGCGCATCTCAGTCTTTTAGTGGTTGGGGAGAGAGATAATGTGGACTGTAATTATCGTTTAGCCACACCAAAAATTAACTGTCCGGAAACACGCGCAGTCATAGATGCTTGCGTGTTAAGAACGTTGTGGCAGTTCTGGAACACTGGATAAATGCTAATTCCTTTAAGTTTTGGTGTACGGCGTGATATTTTCCCAACAATGTAAAATAATGCTGGCGTGGCTGCGTCCATTCAAAGGTACAAGCCCTTGTCACGTCTGGGGTAGGAAATTATGACGTAGGTGCTGTCTCGCACCAGCTCAAAAGGCCGACAAACACCGAGATCGGTGAAAAAAAAACAAATGAGGTACATAAAATAACTGCTATTTAACCTTTAGTTTTCTGTTAGCTTACTGACATGGTCACACTTCCTACGACATCTTTGCCGCACGGGGACGGCGCGAATCTTTATTTATATGTGTAGGTAATTAAAAGAACCTACATAATATTCAAGACGCCACACCTTCACGATTATGGATCACAAAATGATACAATTGTGGAGGTAGGTTCAGAGGCATATGTAGATACTTGCCGCGAACGTGTTGCGAACAAAATTAGCAGCAGAGAAGTAATAAAACCTCATTCCTGTTGCCGAAGTTCTACTGCGTGAACAGCGAAAAGCAAGAAAAAGTTTCGTAACGATTAAAAGTGATGTGTGATCTTTGTTGGATGTAGCTCAGTGGTCTCGAAAATTTGATTAATGTTGTGTAACACAGTTGCTACCTTCGTTACTTCTCTTAAAATGTCAAACTTTTAACGTAATATTGTAGCTCTTAACGAGTAGATCATGACACCATTTTAAATTTATAAATTCGGTTAATAATCTTATCAAATAATGGAAATACACTGACAGAAAGAAAATCGCAGCAACAAAAAGTAATTAATGTAGAGTACAGAAATTTCGGCAATGCATCGGTCTGGGTAACACAGTTAAGAGAATACCGTTACAACATCACAGGTGAATGTAAGCGCGAGAAAATCCATTGTAAATGTGAAATCATGGTACATTAATAGCCAGTGTAACAGCTAGAATGTTGAATGGAAGTATGCAAACGTACTTGCTTTGTGTTGCACAGGAGTCGCATTTCAGTTTGTGCTCGACTGTGGAGAGATTTGGTGATCGAACAGGCCAAGACAACATGTTGACACTCTGTAGGGCATGTTTGGTTACAACAGCGAGAGTTACCGTGTTGGAAAACACCCCTTGAAATGCTGCTCATTAATGGCAGTGCAACAGGTCGAATAAACAGACTGACGTACAAGTTTGCAGTAAAGGTGGATGGGATGATGATGAGAGTCGTCCTGCTGTCATAAAATCGCACCCAAGACCATGTCTCCAGGCATAGTTGCAATGTGTGTAGAACGCGGACAGGTTTGTTTAGACCTCAAATGGCTTCCTGCTGACTAATATATGGCTGCCACTTCTACCAAGGAAGAACCAGCTTTCATCAGAAAGCACTCCAAATCTGCACCCTGCCTTCCAATAAGCTCTCCCTTGACGCCCCTGAAATCGAAAATGGCGGTGGTTTGGGGTAAGTGGAATGAACAGTACAGGGCGTCTGGCTCGGAATTGTCCTCGAATAACTAATTTGTAAGAGTTCGTTGCGTCAATGTGGTGGCAACTATTGCTAAAATTTGTGATGCAGATGCAGTATGATGCGCCAGAGCCATACACCGAACACGATGGTAGCATTGGGCCAAAGCGATTTCTGGCGCACTCTGATTTGTTGCCACATGTATCCAAGACAGCGGCTATGACCTCATTCACAATGATGGCGTGTAGACTTGGCAACAGTGCATGTCATCCAAGGTGGTGGCTATGACATCATCCATCATCTTCTCGAGAAGTTTGAATTTTTTCGGGACAATTGGGCAACCTGCCCCACTCCTCCCCCCCCTTCCCCCCCCCCCCTACACCAGAAAAATGGCTGGAAGTTCAAATTCCAATAGGATGATGCATCCCACCTCTACTAAGCTAAGAAAATTGCAGGAAGATAGGTTAGGAAAGGTAGCCCAAGTGAAATAAGTCATCCGACCGCCTCCTCGTCCTAAAAACTGGCGCCAAGTTAGAATTTTGGCAGCAAAGATAGGTCTCTTGGGGTTTCTCTACCAACCTAAGAAAATTGCGGGAAACAAAGATCACCTCCACTAACCTAAGTCACCCGGACACCACCTCTTCTTAGGGATTGCTGGGAAAAGGACTCAGCTGACACTGGGCTGGTGAAGAGAGAAAAGTTTGAACTTTATTTATTTTGGAACAATTTATTTAGGGATGGAGTATATTTATCGCAGTGATATAGAACACGTGCTCAGACATGCCACACAGCATACAGACATGCAAACTACTCCTAAATAACTCATTTATAAATCTCTACTCACACATTTGCCAATTCTGTCAAAATAACGCTTTGCACAGCCTGGAGACATGCAAACCACTCGTAAATAATGCCATTCATTTACGTCCAGAGAGCCAAACAACTCATAAATTGCTCGAACAGTCCACAGGTACACTGCCGGTTCATAGTGTCCAACGGGCACAATATTTCGGCGGTCAGACATGTCGCCATCGTCAGGTGCGCTGACAAACTGAGCTCCAGAGGGCGGGCGGCCGATTTAAATCCCCCCCCCCCCCCCCCCCCCCCCGCGGGCCACACTCTTCGCCGTCCGCGCCCGCGCGCCGGCGGTCGCGAAGACGTGGGCGTCGGAATCTGTCGTAGCGTCGATGTGCTCGCTACGTCCGCCCTGGTCGCCAGTTCGTATTTCTTGCTGAGAGTCTTCTTACTTACATTCAATGCCGGGTCCCAAGCATTGCTGAGATTGTAGCCGCGATCTCTGTTGATAAGATCTTCCCTGGTGTGAATTTCGATAGCCTCCCTTATAGCGCTGTCCCAATATACAGAGGTCTGAGCCAGGATCTTGGTACGCTCATAATCCATCTCGTGTTTCTCGGACAAACAGTGCTCTGCTACCGCCGACTTATGTGGATATTTCAGTCGAATGTGCCTTTGGTGTTCTCGGCAACGATCTTCGATGGTGTTGTTTGTACGATATATGTCTTCTCACACTCATAGGGAATTCGGTATATGCCGGCCTTCCTCAAACCGAGGTCATCCTACACACTTCCCAGTAATGCCCGTGTTTCATTGAGCGGGCAGAAGACGGTTTTAACTCGGTGTTGCTTTAATATACGGCCGATTTTCCCCGATAGTGCGCCATTGTACGGAATAAAGGCAGTGGCTACCTCTTCTTCCGTGACGTCATCCGTCTCCACAGGCTGTGCTGTGGTGGTGGGACGGAGAGCTCGTCTAATCTGCCATTCCGAGTGCGCGTTTTTTCGGAACACGGTTTTGACGTGTTCCAATTCCTGGGGCAGATTCTCTGCGTCTGAGATGCTGCGCGCCCTGTGTACTAGTGGTTTTAGTACTCCATTCCTCTGAGAAGGGTGGTGGCAGCTGTCTGCATGCAGGTACAGGTCAGTGTACACACCGTGGCTCAGGGTACCATCAGCTCTTCTCTTGACCATGACTTCCAGGAATGGTAATCTTCCTTCTGCTTCGGTCTCCATAGTGAATTTGATGTTTGGATGTATGGAGTTTAGGTGTGTAAGGAAATCCAGGAGCTTGTCCCTACCATGGGGCCAAATGACGAACGTGTCATCGACATAACGGAAGAAACAAGTAGGTTTCCAATTGGATGACGCCAAGGCTTCCTCCTCGAAGTATTCCATGTACAAATTCGCGACCACCGGCGAGAGTGGGCTGCCCATTGCGACTCCATCCGTTTGCTCATAGTATTCCCCATTAAACAGAAAATACGTTGAGGTCAAGACATGCCTAAAGTGTCAAATTTCTTCCCAATACGCTCGACTGACTCTCGTAGAGCCACCCTGGTGAATAGTGAAACCACGTCGAAACTCACTAGGATATCATTGTCTTTCAGTCTGAAGTTGTCGAGACGTTTCACGAAATCCACGGAATTACGGATATGGTGAGGGCATTTACCTACATAGGGGCTAAGTAATTCAGCCAGATATTTTGCCAGCAAGTAAGTAGGTGCCCTAATGTTGCTGACAATCGGGCGCATAGGTACCCTGTCTTTGTGAACCTTAAGGAGTCCATAAAGTCTTGGTGGTACAGGTCCTTGAGGTGACAGTTTCTTGCCGTCCCCCTCTGGTAGATCCGCGACCTTGAGTAGAGCCCTGGTCTTGTTCTCCACCTTCTTCGTGGGGTCAGCGTTGATCTTCCTATAGGAGTCGTCATCTAGCAGGCGCAGCATCTTCTCAATGTAGTCCTTACGGAAAAGAACAACAGTGGCACTGCCTTTGTCAGCAGGTAAGATAACAATCTCAGAGCACTCTCTTAGGTCCCGAATGGCCGCCCTCTCTCTACTCGTAATGTTAATCTTCGTAGTTCGCAGGTTTAGTTCTGGTCAGAGCCCGGCAGGTTTCCCGACGCACTTCTTCTGCTGCTTCAGGTGGTAATCGCGCTGCAACCTGTTCCATTGCACTGACGATGTCCGCGACCGGCGTGAACCTAGGGGTGGGAGCAAAGTTGAGTCCCTTCTCCAGAACCTAAACCGCCTCATGAGACAGCTCCATGTCAGTGAGATTGATGATCGTCTTGCATGGTTCCTCCAGCGATGGTTTATCCGAGAGACGTGAGAATTTTGAAATCTGACGTCCAGTGGCCTTTTTATATGCAGAATCGGCAATCCACCCAGTCCCAGGTCCACGAGTTAAACTGATTGGCCATTTTACGATGAAGTTTAAATAGTTCCTGGGAGTTGTATTCAAGGCTGCGGCGAGTAAAGTGCACCCTCTCACGTACCAAGGCAAGGCTGGCCCGTCTCTTAATTCTCTTGGCTGCTGCATAATCGATGTGATGTGTGACCTTAACAAATTTCCGCACAATCTGCTCGGTACAACATCTCTTCAGGAATGCAAGAACACTCAGCAAACGGCATCTTCGGTGGCGCAGCTTGTCGAGTTTCTTCATGCTGCGGTACATCTCCTCCCCGTAAAGGTATATGATGTGATTCAAAAATGGCTCTGAGCACTATGGGACTTAACTTCTGAGGTCATCAGTCCCCTAGAACTTAGAGCTACT
The DNA here is from genome assembly GCF_023864275.1 of Schistocerca cancellata. Lineage (NCBI taxonomy): Eukaryota > Metazoa > Arthropoda > Insecta > Orthoptera > Acrididae > Schistocerca > Schistocerca cancellata. The sequence goes on along the minus strand of NC_064634.1, from coordinate 520,964,915 downwards.
TAAACGTAATTAACCTAAGGACATCACATACATCCATGCCCGAGGCAGGATTCGAACCTACGACCGTAGCGGTCGCGCGGTGATGTGATTCTTCAGTTTCTCCAGGCGTATTTGTTGCTCGAACAGTCCACGGGTATAATGCCGGTTCATAGTGTCCAACGGGCACAATATTTCGGCGATCAGACATGTCGCCATCGTCAGATGCGCTGACTGAGCTTAATACGAATATAACTGTATAACCTAATGCCCTGTAGACTGAGTGGAAGCTGTCTGATCAAAAGAAGATTGAGACCACAGAATTTTCGTGAGAAAAGTACAGCTCAAGACTTTGGTTAATCTATATTCAAGCGACATGGGGGTTAAGGAATTACCGAAATGGTAGCAAGAGAAATTCGACTACTGCACATTGATATTTCCAAGATCTGCACTCACACACACACAAAAAAACCCGAACGTCGCTGACGTCTTCGTTTAAAAATATCAAGAAATGCATGAAGTAGTAAACAAGTGACGCTCGTACGGTGTAGCCACCGGTACAGGAAAATACAGAGTAAAAGAGGGGTTACTTCCAGAGACCGCGACTGATCCGACTTTAAGCAATGTCGTGGAAGTAACTGCGTTACTTACGGTGCTCGACATGCGCCACAAGTTAACCAGTAAGTCAATGGTAACTCATGACCCACTGTAACAAACTGTGAATCGTCAATCGCGAGAGAATTGAAATTAAAAGTTAACACTCGCGACTTCGGCCGTGGAAGGACTCTGCCTGAATCGCAAGGATCCTATACTACTTACGACGCCGATCTCATTTAGATCCTAACTCACCACTCTGGCTGACACCTCAGACCTCGTAACAGAGAGCGACAGCTCCTCACTGGTTCCCGGTTCAGGAATCTACTGCCTTCTTCTGCTCCTCAGCACCGAACGTTTTCCCTGCCTCCCTCCGGACAGAATGCCCTCCGCGCTCCTCTCTGAAACCGAGCGTTTCCGTAACTCCGCGTCTCGACAAAAACAATTCCGCCGAAAACTCGCGTCAGCCAACCAGGGCCTGTGCTTATTTGTTTTACCTATCGGAAGAGGGGAAATTTTTTCACGCAAGTGCCAGAAAGATCAACGCCACATATTTTCCCTATCATCCTGAATCTTTTTAGAAACGGTTTCGCTAAACGACTTTGGAGTCAATACGTTTGCAGGGGGCGTATCTTACTACTTACAATATTAACTAATTTTGAATCTCACGGCACGGATGTCTCGTTCAAAGGGCAAGCAGCGTCGTTCTATGTTGCTTTCATAGATCTATGTTTTTGTCGTCTGTTGCCAGACTGGGATTTCACGTTAGTTAGGTTTGGAGGAATTAGCAGATCATAAACATGTAACAATAAATAACACAATGGCACACTTCTTTCTGTGTGGTTACTGATATTAATAAACATTTAGGAAGTGGAAAAATCCAGTGGACAGTTCAGAAAAGCATAAAGAAATGAGAAGTATCTGACAGATCTCTCTCAACATTGTGAAGAGAAGAGAATTGGAACTTGTGAAATGTCATAATACAGGTGGATGCTGAAGATTGTATGGGTAGGTCAGGCAACTAATGAAGAAATAATACATCAAATCACGGAGAATAGAACTTTATGGTGTAATGTAACTTGAGGGAACTGTTTATTAGGAAATACTCTGAGCAATCATGTATTAGATACATTGACAGTGGAGGTAACCTTGAACGCTGAATATGGTAGAGGGGGTTGCATTAGCTATGCAGATATAGAGGGGCTTGAACAAGATGGCTTACCTTTGGGAGCAGGATAAAACCAGAAGGGAATGATACTTTAATCATATCCATTAACTCTTTGTTCCCTCACGTTTGTTTCTAATTCCCTTCCTTTGTTTTCCTGCTCTTTGAATTTCATGAAGTTTGGATGCTTGCGTTCTTCTGACTATCACTTAGTAACAAGATGGAGCCAGTAAAAAACCTTTTAATAAAATGACAAGTCTTAATATGTAGAACCTCTAATGGGAAATCATGCAGCACTGAACTGCGAGATGCTTTCTGCAATGTACCAGTATTTGACATTAGGATAAGTATGACATGAAGAGTCGACCTCAGGTGCCATGCAGCCAAATTTACAGGCTTATATAAATTTTGTAACGTTCTTGTTTCATTTATTTAATCATTTTTAAACACAATATATTATACTGTCATTAATTTCAATTTTATCGAATACAAAAACATCTTTATTCTGGTTCTATCGCTACTAATCGATACTTGAACGTAAATCATTTCGTAGTTCCAAAATACTTTTCACAAGAACTGAACCTAACTTTTCGTTTGTAGTTTCTTAAAGAACTTATATACACGTTAACATCTCCCAGATAATAAATCTCATGACATAAGCGACTTTGTAAAACGCAGTGTTAGCGAACATATTTTGAGAATTTTAGTACTAAAAACTAAGGACCCATTAAAACTTAATGTTGCAGAGTGGGAGGAGAGAATTAATACTTAAATTTCCACTCTCAGTTTGTAATACTTTTATGGACTTCCTTTCTGGAAGCAATACAGATATTTGTAAGGACAAATTAACATCAACATCACATAGTGCTTTATAATTAATAGTACACACTAACCAACTTATTTCTGCGTAATTTTTATTCTGAACAAGAAGTTTAAACGGAACATGCTTAAATCTAGAGAAAGAAGCCAGAGAAGACTAATTTAAATTTCTAAGATGCTTAGATGTTTGACAAACATGGGCACCAATGTTGAATATTTGACAAAGACTTTTTCAAACCACTGCTTTCAACAGTTACGTCAGCAGTATACAATTATTTCACACATATATAAATTTACAAACTTTAGTTTATGGTCTAGCAGAGATTTGTGTGCACTGCTTGGAGGTACTGTATTGTTAGTTTCTGTATTTTTCTGATTCATGAGGGTTTTGTTGGGTGTTTCCATGGAAATGTACATTTTTGCTATCTTTTCCCATAATTTATTTAGATATGGAGCAAAATTAGTGCTTACAAATATGAGAACAGAAAGTGCTCGGTGTTGTGTGTCTTTAGTCTGAAGACGGCCACTGGCTGGCAGGAATCAGTTATGGCATCCTAAAATGCTCGTGTGGTTGTGTCATAGATAATGTAAAAAATGAAAAGAAACTTGTTTTCTCCAAATAGTAAGTAGCTGCGCTGGATGTGTTAATTTACAGCGCAAACATGATGAAAAATAAAAGAAAAGAAAAGGAAATAGATGACGAGTAGCAGAGTTCAAACCAAGAAGTAACACAGACAAACACAAACAAGTGGGAAAAAATTACAGATAGGATTACTGATAGTCTGCAAGCACTCCCTAAGGAAGAGTCCTAGCACAGGTGTCTGAAATGGGAAACAAGAAGGGGGTACTTGCTCCTCCCTCCACCTATCTTGCAATCTGGAGTACAGAGTATTTATTCATCATAAAATTCTCATATACTTCTCAAAGTGATTTCCCACGATTCTGGTGAATCACGTGTTCAGCCAATTGTACCAATTGTACCACTCCGTGGTTGCCTGCACTGAGGCAATACAAAGACTTTAGCAATTGCTGTATAGCCTGTGTTTGTTTGGTCGTCACAATGTAGATTTTAGTTTACTTAAGAATTTTATGCCCCTCCCCCAATCCTAATAGACAAAAAAAGAAAAATGGTATACATTAAAACTTCAAAGATAAACCCCGACTGACTTACTGGAGTACATGGGCATCTTGAAATAATTGTATAAGTAATCGAGAAATTGGAGACACAACAATATGTGGAAATGAAGTCAATATGTGAGAAAGTTCCCTGAATGAAACTGTTCCTACGAATCACGGAAGGAAAAGAGGAAATCAAAAACTGGAGAGCTAAAGGAGTGTTAGTGTAGAACTGTCATAGTGGCTTAAGTGTGAACCTATGTTCGTCTGTATAGGTCCAAAGAAGAAAAGAAACTGAACACTAAATGTTAACTTTTGTTTCCTTTATCTGGCTTAACACATTTTTGTTCTCCTTTGTTCTACTATCTGTTACAAACTTTAAAGGGATATAGTTTTTCAATAAGAATTTTTTGTTGCGAAACATATAAACACCTGAGGGTTTCCACCACTGGGCGACTACTCTACCCCCTATCTCCGAACTTAAAATCGTGCTTCTCCAGTTACGGAACCTAGTTGAGCAAAGCTAACACGATGCTCCCGACGGCAGACAGCAGGAGGCGCAGGGTCGTGGAGACGGCTGCCGGTGACCCTCTGGTGACTGCGCTGTCGAGCCAGGCCCCCACCTCTGGCACGTGGGCCTCACCCCAGGCCACCTGCTGCTCCGCCTTGCTGATGGCACTCTGGATGGTGGCGTCCACTGCCTGCAGGTCTGGCACACTGGACAGGGACCTCAGCTGGAACAAGAAAGACAGGGAGGTCTGGAGATTTTCGGTTATACGGTGCATTGTGAGGCAATCATTCCTCTTTCTTGCGTAGTAGGTGTACACATATGTCAAGATTATGTCATACATCATAATTCTAATCCAGCCCCAAAGGAGACACATTTGTTTTCTTTACATTTCTATTAAATTTCAAAGGCCGAGCTAACTAATTCTCTGTATTTCCATTTCCTTGCTGCGGTGATCTCAGTCCGAACACTGGTTTCGTGCAGCTCTCCACCTTAATCTATATTGTGCAAAACTTCTTCGTACTCAATTAATCACTCTGACCCTCATCCACATGAACCTGCTCTGTGCGTCTGTATAACTTTTAATCCACCACACTTCACTCCATTACCAAACCGACGATTCCTTGATCCATCAGGATGTGTCCTGCCAGCCGATACCTTCATCGAATCCAGCTTGTCGTAAATTTCTCTTGTCCCAATTCCGTGCAGTACCTCCTCTCTAATTATTCGAGACGTCCATCTTATTTTCAACATTCTCTGGTAGCATCACATTTCGAAAGCGTTCTTTTTGGCTGCACTATTTATTGTCCAACTTTCAATTCTGTACAAGGCTGCTGTCTGGACAAGTACCTTCAGAAACGACTTTCTAATACTTATATTCGATGTGTGTGTGTTTTTCAGACAGAATATTCTTGCTATTGCTACCTACATCAGCCATCGTCAGTTACGTTGGTGCACAAATAGCAAAACTTGACTACCACTTTCAGAGTCTCATTTCTTTCTATTGTTTCCTCTGCAAGACCTGATTTAATCCGATTGCACTCAATTGACTTTTGTTTTACTTTGTTGATGTTCAAAGTACAATCTCTTTTCTAGTCAACTGTATTCTCTGACAGGATTACAACTTCATCTGCAAACACAAAATCTTTATTTCTTTTCCCGGACTTTACTTCTGTTATCAAATTTCTTCTTGGTTTCTTTTTCTGCTTCCTCAGTGCATTCTCAACTAATGATTCCCGCTTATGTCATTCGACCCTTATAACTGGTTTGTGTACAAGTTGTAGATAATTTTTTAATCCTTATATATAGATAATTTTTTAATCCTTATATATAGATAATTTTTTAATCCTTATATACTTCCCTGTCACTGCCAGAATTTCAAAGAGTATATTCTAGTCATCATCGTCGAAAGATTTCTGTAAATCTTCATACACCACAAAACATAGATTTCCTTTTCGTGATTGTATCTTTCAAGAAAAGCCATAGTCAGTATGGCTCTATGCATTCCTACATTAGTCCTCGAGGTGAGATACGTTAAGCCAAGTGCCAGAAAATTAAAATAATGTTTCTCCCCAGCTGAAGCTTATATTCCTCGACGTCATCTTCCAGAAGTTTTTTTCATTCCACTGTAAATGATTCGTGTCCATATCTTGCAGCCACGACTTATTAAACTGATAAACACCATCCACTTTCTAGGAGTGCTACTCCAGGAAGGTACGCAATAGAGTCCAATGGAGCTTGGAAAGCAGCTCACACATGAAAAGCTTTATTCCCTGTGAGTGACAACGTCATTAGGGGTAGAGCTTAATATCGGACTCGGGGGGATGTTCGATATCCTCGTCTTTTTCTCAAGCAGTTTAAGGTACTGTAGAAAACCTAAATTGGAATGGCCAAGTAGAGATTTGAACACTAACATAAAATTTCGTGTGGACAGATTGCATGCTTTGTGGGGCATGCTGAAGTGTACTGGCGCCTCTCCGATCCGTTCCGACCGTGTACCATACAATAAGTATATGTACTTTATTTGTTTTACATCCCAGTTGGACTCCTACTTATTGGCTGTCACAGTTACATGATCATATCTGTTCTGGTTGTTGAGACTATGACTTCACTGTGTGCGTTTTGTCTGTTAACTGGTATGGGTTCCACGCCTCCATCTAAAACATGTGAAATACGTGGTGGGATGGTTACTTCCAAATAAATGTCCACAGCTGATCTCAATCCCCACTTTTGGCCACCATGTCCATCTGAACTTTCTCTAACTATTTTAATGTTCTTCAGCTCTAAATATCATTTAGTCCTTCTCTTCTTTAATATAAGACATGCAACCTCACCTGATTCAGTTGTTCGTTTGTCACCACTTTCCCAGCGAGTCCACTGATGATCTTCTGCAAAACGCTGGGCCTGGGAAGCAGAATATTAAGTTATGACGCGTCTGAAATGGAATATTATATTATTAATCCAACACGTTTACACAACCATGTGAAGATGTGAAAGAAAGAAGGAATTATTTCGTAGTTTCAAATAGCTTGCAAAGTCTTTGGATGAATGCTACGAATCTTACGAAATCGTATTAGACACCCTCTTTGCTACATCAGGAAATGTATCGAAGAATGGACACAACATGTGTGTAATTTCTGTCAGAGAAAGTAAACTTAAAGAACCGAACGGTTTCAAACCACTTTAGAGGGGAGTGGACAACATTTTAGGCAGTTTCCGTGAGGCAGACAACACAAGTTACTGGTGCCTATGTCCGGTAATACTGTGAACGGGAATCGTCAGGGAAGCTCTAAACACACCCACAGCTCTGACAGAGAGCAGTTGCACACACTCCATTCTTTTTTGGAGGAAATAATTTACTTACAAAATAAAAGCTTTATTTATACGTGTATTCGATTTGTACCGTGTTGTATCACTGATTCAACATTTTATTTCAACTTACGTTAGAATACTGGACAATTTGTACATCATTCTTGGGGCATTTATTAGAGTTCGTCAAAATAGTATACAGTAATCCTTTTTTGAGAAGATAGCAGTGTTAGATGAAGTTCGCTGATGTTTAGTTAACATACTCACTGTTCGTTCTCCATGTTAGTCAATTTTATGGATCATTGTATGATTAATCATAATTACGTTGAAGATATCATTTTCCATTCATAGTACTTATTCATATGTAAATATGGCTACGTGATGATGATTTACAAGGTTTCTTTTGTTTAATACAGATGTGAATTAATAATTCCTACCCATCAGCTCTACAGATCGCAAATATATGGAATGGATGCAGTATCATTGAAAAACTTTTTAGTTTCTTTTTCAAATTTAACTTTTCTGTCTGTCAGATATTTTACATCATAGGATAAGTGATGAAAAGTTTTGTTGGTAGCATTGTACACCTATTTTTTGTCTTAAAGATAAACTTTTGGTATTGTAATTAACTACATCAGTGTTCCTTTTTACCCTGCTGTAAATTATTCACAACAGACTTTGTGAGAGAAATAAATACACTGTGAAGCTTTAGTCAAAATATCTAACTCCTTAAGCGGATCTCTCTAAAATATTCATCAGTCAAAATGTGCTCTAAAAATAATATGAGTTGCTCGTCGGTGATCATTTTGTTTATTAAGAATGAGGTATCCCAGACCATTATTTCGTACATAACGCACTGAAACTGTGGTGTATCGAGAGGTTGTAACAATGGAAAATTGTACTGAAATGCAGGAGGATCTGCAGCGAATTGACGCATGGTGCAGGGAATGGCAACTGAATCTCAATGTAGACAAGTGTAATGTGCTGCGGATCATTTAGCTACAAAATAGCAGGTCAGCAACTGGAAGCAGTTAATACCATAAATTATCTGGGAGTACGCATTAGGAGTGATTTAAAATGGAATGATCATATAATGTTGATTGTCGGTAAAGCAGATGCCAGACTGAGATTCATTGGAAGAATCCTAAGGAAATGCAATCCGAAAACAAAGGAAGTAGGTTACAGGACGCTTGTTCGCCCACTGCTTGAATACTGCTCAGCAGTGTGGGATCCGTACCAGATAGGGTTGATACAAGACATAGAGAAGATCCAACAGAGAGCAGCGCGCTTCGTTACAGGATCATTTAGTAATCGCGAAAGCGTTACGGAGATGATAGATAAACTCCAGTGGAAGACTCTGCAGGAGAGACGCTCATTAGCTCGGTACGGGCTTTTGTCAAAGTTTCGAGAACATACCTTCACCGAAGAGTCAAGCAGTATATTGCTCCCTCCTACGTATATCTCGCGAAGAGACCATGAGGATAAAATCAGAGAGATTAGAGCCCACACAGAGGCATACCGACAATCCTTCTTTCCACGAACAATACGAGACTGGAATAGAAGGGAGAACCGATAGAGGTACTGAAGGTACCCTCCGCCACACACCGTCAGGTGGCTTGCGGAGTATGGATGTAGATGTAGATGTAGATGTAAAATACGCAAAATTATCGCGAAGTAAGGGAGAGAACGCCGCAGACATGATACGTGAATTGAGATATCAATCGTTAAAACAAAGGCATTTGTCGTTGCGGCAGAATCTTCCGGCGAAATTTCAATCACCAACTTTCTCATCCGACTACGAAAATATTTTGTTGGCGCCCACCTACATACGGAGAAACGACCAACATAGTAAAATAAGAGAAATTAGAGTTTACACACAAAGATTTAGGTGCTCGTTTTCTGGTGCGCCATTCGAGAGTGGAACGGAAGAGAAACAGCTTGGAGGTGGTTCGATGAACCCTCTGCCAAGCTCTTCGTTCTGAATAACAGAGTAATCACGTAGATGTAGAAAATATGTTGGCTTACTGATTTTTCTCTCCCCAAGATTTGCAATAATTAAAAGTGCAAATGTGACTCCACTGAGGTGTCTTAGGACTTCAAAATTGAGTGTTTTTTAGTTTAAATTCACAGCAGTGTGGGGATCTAAAATTTTTGAAGCTCCGCCATATTACTATTTCCTTACTATATGTTACATCTGTCGTTGGTGTACTACATCTAGATGTGCTGAACTGAACATGAAAGTGAAAGAATTTGCAGATCACTCAGTAACACATTTAAGAACACTCTGTACCATTTCGTCCATTGCTGTGTGTCTGGTTGGAGTAACATAATACCAGTGTCATCTGCAAAAAGAACCAATACTGCTTGTTGTCTATTCGAGGAGTGTTCGTTTACATAGATGAGAAACAATAGTGGGCCTAAGATTGCTCCTTATGGAACACCATACGTGATTTGTATCCAGTCAGAAGAATCTGCCTGTCAACGTTAGCTGAATTATTAAACAGAATATCCTGGATTGCTTTCATTAGATATGACATTATCTATTGGTTGTAAATACCGTTAATTCCATAAAATATCTGTTTATCTAGAAGGGATTGTGATTCATAAAATAAAATTCCTTCTATGTGTTACAGGAAACTACTAGCGCTATTTCATTATTTAAAGGTTGTAAAATTCGGCAGATGAACGTGTAAATGGCACTGTCTTTTGAGCAACTTTTCTGAAATTCAAATTGGGATTTTGTGACAATAATAGCATTGCTCAGATAAGATAATGTAATAGAGTACTGTGATATCACATTTCATATAGGGTCCTTTTATATTTCTCTAATATATCTGAACCATCATTTTTCAGATGACACTATACAGTAGAGACATACCTGAACGGAGAGTAGCAGAACTGAAACAGAGCAAGTTCAGAGGCAGGTAAAATATGATCACCTATCAGTTCGCAGTAGTGGGACCCCGACTCTGCAATAACCTAACTCATTATATTAGAGAACTGAGTAACATCTCCAACTCCAGAAGACACTTCATGTCATATCTACTAAATTAACAATAATGATTACCATTCTCCCTGTATGGACTCATTACCGATGTACATCCTTCTTTTCAACCAGATCTTCCTCGTTTTCCAGTATTCTTAGCTGGTGCAGTCTCCTCATATTTCCTTCTCCCAGAATTCGCTACATCATAAAACACCTATTTTGCACGCCTATAAATTCTTTTTACATCTGTTATTATCGTCATCATTATTACTGTTATTACTATTGCCATAATTAGTGGCAGAAGCAGCAGTAGTACAAGTACTGTCAATATTAACTCTATTAGTTCATCGTCAGTATAAATTACTCACATTTTGACTATGGACACTCAAATCATTTTAATACAATTTGTCATATTAAAACTGTCTTAGGTGAATATAACGTAAAAAAGGTACTGCATATGTGAAACCCTGGGAGAGGGCCTGATGGCCCTAATCAGATCAGGTTAAATAAATAAATAAAAAATAAGGAAAAATAAAGAAAATGTAGAATAAACACATCTACAAAGGACAATTATACAAGTTAACAAAGAAATTGTTCACGATTACTATTGGATGGATAGAGAAGGAAGTAAAACCATAGTGGCGTCCTTTAGGTGGACTAGATAGTCTTCAGAACTTGTGATTTGCCAGAAAAAGAAAGCGACCGCTAGACAACAAAAGTGAAGGGCCCAGAAGTTTACATATTGAGAGGGTATGTGACGTCATGTGTACGATTCCAAACTCTAGTCAAATTTACAAAGAACTTGGCAGTATGAGGCAGTGTACCATTATGGAGCCTGGCTGCTTGCACACCTGAGTCAAACAGACCCACAACTGTCGCAGCTGGACCTCGATGACCCAGATACTGGCACTGAACTGGAGCTGACGTTCGGCAGATGGGGCTGGCAGACAGTTCATAGAGACTAGTGGACGAGCACTGTTCTGTCGAAAACTGGCGCCAGGGTACTGCCGCACGGGAGGACGCAGGACCTCCGTGACGTAGCGTTACGCCGTCTGACTTACCCTGTACTGGCAGAGACCTCAAGTCCTACCTGATGGATCCAAACATCTTGACGCCAGGATAATACCACTTTCTGTCCCCAAAACAATTTGAAGAATGAGACTTCCATCTATCACACCCACATGCCCCACAAATACGGATACTGTACGATTCCATCAGCTGGCCAAATGGAGACATGAGATATGGTCCCTTTCAGACACTGTCTGGAGCTGATAACGCTGTCTCATATGCGTATGCAGCAACTTCGTGTCCGTCACAATGATGACTCAGCAGCTGACTGTGTTCGCACCCTTCATATGCCTCACTGGACCTGGTAAGAAGTACACATTGCCAGCTGTTGGCAGTCTCACCTATCACAGAACATTCCAGCTGTAATCGTTTACCTACCCACCAACAGTGTCTGCATGTATGAAGTAGAACTGACATCAAACCATCTCTTTTGGGTATTTTTTTTTCTTTTTTTTTGTGGGTAGTGTGTATAACCATAGAGTATTAACACTTTGGGATTTTTGTTTCGAGGCAAAGGGATTTGAATGCGGAAATAAATTAAAACCTAAGAGCTTTCCAGCAGAAATTAGACATGTGTATGTTATGAATTAGTAGACAGGAAAAGAAAATAAACAAATTGGGCAATGGACAGGCGGAAGAAGAAGATATGATTACGATCGTAATGGAAATGAAATTAAGGGCGGTTGGGCAACTATCCAGGAGAGTTGATAGTTGGAGGTCCAACGAAGCTCTTTCCTGATTCTAAGAAACGAGAAGAGTGGGGCAATGTCCTCATACAACGTTGACAGACAACAGTAGATTAATCAGGGCCAGCTCGTGCAAAATTTCACCACTGTGCTACAATATTGTGGCTTATAGCCATTTGAGTTATAAACATAGTAATTGTAACTAAATTAATATATTAATTTTACCCATATTAAACTAACAGTTTCAATAACTTTCATCAATCATGGAAGTGTGTGATGTAAACTATTGTACCCCAGGTGGACGATCCACCGTACGCCAGTACGTCAGCAGACATTCGGATTCTGGGCAGTCTGCAACTTTGCTCAAAGACAAGTCAGAGTGGCTTGGAATCTCATCCAAATTTCAACATAGGCAATCAACGTACCTAGCAACTTTCATTGCAAACTCATTGTTGAAAACTGGAAAACTAAAACATCTAACAAATGCGCTAAAGAACCACAACGTACTCATAACAGCCATTCAAGAAACACGATACATGGATACAGATACATTCGATTCCGATGGTTTTAGGACATACAAAGGGAAAGTGGGACCGAGAGTAATGAAAAATGTACCACGTCTAGAAACAGCCTTTATAATCCACAAAAAAATCTTGAACTCAATAGTTGACTTTGATTCCCAATCAGAAAGAATCTCAAGTCTTATATTCAAAAGCACAAAGAAAATCTACACAATTATCAATGCACACGCCCCTATAAATGAGGATAACAGAAAAAAACAAAGAAAAATTGGAGGCCTTTTGGAATCATCTACATGACATTATACAGAAAATTCCAGATAAAAAATCATCATTCTTCTTGAAAATTTTAATGCACAGATTGGCAAAGAAAAAGATATAAGAAAATAGTTGGAGACTATCCTGCACACAAGAGAACAAACAGAAATGGTGTGAGGCTAATAGAACTTTAACAGGAAACGTAGCATAAAACAAATTAAGACTCGAATATACAGCATAGAAAAGATATTAAAATCAGATGAATTCACAGCAGCAAAAGAAACTATTCAGACGCAAAGCTGGGAGGATATCAAGGAAAACCTCATTACTACAGCTGAACGTATAGCACCTAACATAAACAGTAAAAACATGCCGGGTTGTCGCTGGAATGTGATGCCCTCGTTGAAACAAGAAAATTGGCATGGCAAAACTGGCAGTCACAGAAAACAGAAGAAAGCAGATTGAATTTCATTACAGTTAGAAAACTGGTAGCTAAAACTATAAAAAGGATTAAGAAGACACATGAAAACGAAATTCTGCTCCAAATTGATGGATAATTTTCTAAAAACAACACAAGAAGCTTTTACAGAACTGGTGGGTTTGTATAACCACCCACCCTCCAATTTCGAGATGTAAATGGGACCATCGCTCAGAGTAACACGGAAAATTGCAAAATACTAGCAGGCTACTTTGAGAAATTCTTGAATTGTGGACCCATCCTTGAAAATTTTGAATCCATCCGTGAGAAGCCGGATTCAGAACCACCGACGACTGAAGAACTACAGAAGGTCATTTCAGAACTTAAAAACAACAAGGAGTCCAGAGAAAACAAAATAGTGGCCGAACTATGGAAAAAGGTAGACAAAAATGCAATTACATTCCTTAAGTGTGTTTTCGATAAAATCTCGATAGAAGAAGAGGTTCCCGCAGAATGGAGAACAGCTCTCAACCACCCTACCTACAAGAAAGGTTTAAAGACAGACCCCAACAATTACAGAGGAATATTGCTGCTGGATATAACATACAAGATTCTTTCTAAAGTTCTTTTGAACAGGGCAGAGCCGCAATTGGATCCGCAAATCGGGGAATACCAGGGAGGTTTTAGAAGGGGTGGATCATGTTCGGAACAAATACTAAAACTCAAAAACATTATGGCATACCAAAAATCAAGGGCAAAGACATACGTAATCTCCTTCATTGATTTAAAAAAAGCGTATGGTTCGATTGATAGAGAATCTCTATGATCAGTCCTGGAAGAAACGTGTTTGGATAAAAAAACAACTAATATTATAAAAGCGACCTTTACAAATACATTTTCGAAAGTTAAATTTATGGGAGAATTATCGGAACCCTTTGAAATGAAAACGAGAGTGCGACAGGGGGATGGGCTCTCGTCGTTGCTGTTCAATTGTGCGCTTGAGAAAGTAGTCAGAGAATGGAACACAAATATTAAGAGTGCTATAAGACTGGGTTGCAAAAAGAAGAACCTTAAAGTAAATTGCATTGCTTTTGCAGATGATATGGCCCTGTTTACTGAAACAATCGAAGAAGCACGGGAGCTAAAGAAAAAAAATGAAACAAGCAGCTAAAATAGGTCTTCACATCTCCTTTGAAAAATCTAAGATATTGACAAACATCAAGCACTCATGTAAATACATCAAAGTTCTGAAATAGTAAAGGAATTCAAATACCTCGGAGAATAGATTAGTTGGAATGCTGGGGAAAGCAAAGCAATGGAATCCAGAAAAAATAAACTTGAATTAGCCTTCCAACTAACAAAAAATACATACAACAAAAAATCCCTTTCATGGGGTCCAAAATTACACATTGCAAGACAGTGATTAAGCCAGAAGAACTGTAAGAAGCAGAAACACTAAACATGAATTTCAAAGGCCAAATGGAGAAAATTGAGCTAAAGGAAACAAAACTTTTAAGAAAAATCATAGGGCCAAAATTTCAGGACAATAAGATTATATACATCAAAAATGAAACTCTCTACAAGAAAATTGAAAAACTTTCAGGTACTATGCGAAAAACGAGAATAAATTTTTATGGTTATCTTCTCAGAATGAATTCCAACACATTAACTAAACAAATCTTTGACGAAACCCAACTGGTTTAAAGAAACTTAGAAAGATCTAGTAGAATTAAAGATTTCAGAAAATTCACTTACTGTTCGAACAGCTAAATTAATTATTATCTACACAACTGTCCAAACCCTTCATCTCGGAAGAAGAAAGGAAAAGATCAGACAAATGAAGAAATACTGGGCCCTAAGGAAAGAACAACACACAAAGAAATTATTGATCCAGCGAACCCCAAAGAAGGTGAAACTAAAGAAGAAGAACAGTTTCCATATATTTAAAGTTATAATTATTTGTTTAAGATTGTGAAGAATGAAACAAATTTAATGAGAAAAAAAAATTATAGCAGCAGGTATCGAACCAAAGCCAATGAATTGGCAGTCGATGTGTTTGACCACTGGGCTACTTGACTCATACGTGAATTTCTGCTCGAAAACCCCTCACACTCTACACGTAAATAATTAGAGAACTTAAGCGCTGCAGGCGTGTTTACTCACCCCGTCCTACCAATCCTGTCATTTCTGTGAATGAGTTACTTCCATATTTCGGTGAATAAAAATGTTTCGAGTGTTTATCGTATAACAGACGTGCCTCTTTGCGTGCTATCATATACAAAAAGCCTAGTTTCGATATCTTGAAGCGTTTTACAAGTATGAAGTTTGTTGTGACCACAGGATTCCCTACGTACAGAAACGGAAATAAGCATGTTACGCACGACCGTCCGCCAGATATACTAACTCGAGGGCGAAGTGAGATATCGTTCTGCTCTCAATTTCAAATAAAATTTTGATTACTTGTCTACATTTCATACATAGCAATATATGTGCTAAAACCCACCGTACCCAAAGTTTACGCAGTGCGTTTTTACCTCTGCTAACTCTTTAAAATTTCGTGCAGTGCATTACTTAATAACGAAAAGAAATTCGGTCCTTCATCGAGTGAATGTACAAAAATCAAGTGTGTTTACCCAGTAGTTTTCTTGAAACAGAATGATAACCATTCCGTAGCAGCTGGCAACTCCACGCGCACAGACCCCGACACACCACGCGTGACCTACCGACGGACTTAAAAATCAATAACTTGATGAAGAAATGACATATCGTCCTGCTCTCAATTGTAAGTAAAATTTCCATATTCTACCTACATCAGTGTGGCTGAGCGTCATTTCAGCATTTCAAGTTGCTTCCTAGTTACCATGAACAGTGCATTACAAAACATGCTTTTGACCAGTTAATTTACATACTAGCACGCATTCGAAGAGAAATGGCGTAATTTTAGTGTGCATTCTGGCTCGCATTCGAAGAGAAATTGCATAATTTTAGTGTGATTTCCGGCTCGCATTTGGTGTGGAATGACATAAGTTCAGTGGTGATCACATGATCACCAGCTACTACTCTGAATAATTGACGAGTGTAGCAGAACCTGTAAGTACACACTACCACTGCATGCAGTTATTACTGCATAATTTTATGTATTTTGTCAATCACTTAGTGGAAAAATATTGAAATGGATACTAATGCAGAAAATGTGGTCAACTGAAGTGTCCTTTTCATTCAGAAATTTCATTTCTTCCCATTATATTTGGATATTTTACTTTTTGCAGATAATGCGTATCCATTATATACAGCTTCAATCAATCAATCATAAATCAGTCACTCGATCGATCAATCGATTAAGAGATGTAAGCAACTTATTTCTATGATCAATGAAATTTCTCATCTTTTGATCGGGGGGGGGGGGGGGGCTTCACAGGTTAGAAGCAGCAAGGCTGGTTCAAATGGCTATGAGCACTATGGGACTTAACTTCTAAGGTCATCAGTCCCCCACTCCCCTAGAACTTAGAACTACTTAAACCTAACTAACCTAAGGACATCACACACATCCATGCCCGAGGCAGGATTCGAACCTGTGACCGTAGCTGTCACGCGGTTCCAGATTGTAGCGCCTTTAACCGCTTGGCCACACCGGCCGGCAAGGCTGTTCTTGTTTGAAATAGCATTCGCCAGTCTATTTTGTGTACTGTGTTCTGATGTCGAGGAGTCCTGTTCTGTGATCTGACTTAGGAGGAAGATTGCTTTTGGTGGTTGTCCGTGGCGGTATGGAGATTTTACAATGATGAGAAAAATGGGTGGGATCGTTTGCCACAGTAAAGCTTAGTTATGGGCGGTAGATCATTTCGGCACTGCTTGCTCATGATTACTCCGTGATGAGGAAAGTGGTATTTTCTGCATGGTAAAATGGCAACTTGAGGTAGCTCAAACTTAATTAAATGGAAGCTGATTATAGCGATGTCTATGATCTTTTCAACTCGTCATGCTGTGGGTTCAAATTTTTCCTCCGCACATAAACTGTGAAAGAGTCGTTGCTTTTTTTATAATCGTGTACTTGCAACAGAGTATTCTCGTTATTTATTCTGAAATTTAATTGTATACCTACTGCTTCGTGCCCGTGTAAATCGATTTAATTGTATTTAGTAACGATATATATATGCGTATTAACCACCTACTTCTGGAATTGCTTCTATGCAAAACAAATCATTCTTTGTTAACTGTGCAGAATAGTGCCATGTTGCATAGCTGTAGTCTTGTGATACATCATGGATTCCATTCACTGTTGATGAATCTACCACCATACAGGAATACAACAGCTGAGTTTCAGTCACAAGAAACTAGTAATAAGTGGTTACTCCCCGTATACCATTAGACTGCAGATACGGGCAAGGTAGGTCAACGGCTGCCGTTTCGGTAGTCGCTGCTTGCTAAGTGTTGTGTAAAGTGATCTCACACGTTACTGTGATGTTAGTCGCAAATGATATTCACAAATTATGTGTTTACTTTGTTGATTTAATTATTCTTGTCTTTAACTGAGAAAACATCCTCATTCGCACAGCTGGACATATATGCGTAAAGTGAAAATTTGTTCAGTTTTGGGTAACAATGATCAATCATTACTTGCTGCTTAATATTCAAATGATAGCTACGCTAAGCTCATTTTCACCTGCGCTACGTTATGTAAGTGAATGTGTGTGTGTGTGTGTGTGTGTGTGTGTGTGTGCGTGTGTGATTATTTCTATTGAAAATATGGGTGAGATTGCGTTTCTGAATTTTTTTCTGGGGCATAAGACTTGTGGGAGTAGTTCATCGCTATTTCCACACACACACTTGCAGCTTACACAAATAACGTCAGTGGGTTGGAACAGAAAGTCAAAGTTTATCTCTGATGTCAAAACCTCCGTGTTCTGCAATTTTTACTCCATCTCCCTTCCCCCCTTCCCCACTCCTCTACTCCTTCATATACACACACACACACACACACACACACACACACATTTCTCTACACGACCAAACTGATGATTCCATAATGCCACGGAAGGTATCCTTTCAACTGATCACTTCTGCTAGTCTAGGTGTGGTGTAAATTTCTTTTTTCCCCAGTTCGATCCAGTACCTACTCAGCATACTTCTGTAGCACGACATTTCAAAAGCTTCTGTTGTCTTCTTGTCCCCATTTGACTTTCATCCAAGGCTACACTCGAGACGAATACCTTCTGGAAGGACCGCCTAACTTTTATATTTATGTTCGATATTAACAGGTTTTCTCTTTTTCAGAAACACATTCCCTCCTACTGCAAGTATGCATTGTATATCTTCTTTACTTCAGCCATCGTCACTTATTTTGCTACCAAAATAACAAAACTCGTGTACTACCATTAGTTTCTCATTTCCTAATCCATTTCCTTAACATCGCCTGATTTAATTCGGTTACATTTCATTACCCTTGTTTTCTTTTGTTGACATCCATCCGATGAATTCTTTTCAACACAGCACTCATCCTGCCCAAGTGCTCTTCCAAGTCCTTTGCTGTCTCAGACAAAATTACTATGTAATTTCTTCTACCTGAAATTTTAAGCCCTTTTTTAAATTTTAGCTTCGTTTCTATTACACTTTTAAGAATCTACATATTGAACAACATTGAGGACAGACTACATCTACCACCTTAAAATACTGTTAGAATTATGATGTGCAATTTAGTATTTATAAACTGATGTGGCAAGTTCTATAGAAATTAATGTGTAAATAAAACTAACATCAAGTTTCTATCTTTTTCCACATCTTTCAGAACCATCTGCCTTTTGTCTGTTTAGGAAACATTAGCATATATTTTATTTTATAAATGCTTCTGACATATTCCACACCTTCAAGTATCATATCTAACCTGTCTATTATTTACTATAATATGTATTTACTCTAATACCTAATCATATTTCTAATCAGTCTAATATTAAATAATCATAATATCTAATGTAATCTATCTATTACCTGATCAATGCCTTATTATAATGTAATGTAACATAATGTTAAATCTAATACGTAATCTAATGTGGTGCCTGCACGAGATGGGGATTGGTTCAGTACGTACTGTGTGGAGAGGTCGGCCGCACGCGTCTCGATGAAGTCCATGGCGACCTGCAGGCCGAACGGCGTCGAGTAGACGCCGGCGTACACCGTAGTCCAGTCCTGGGGCCTCACCAGGCTAGCATTCAGTGCGTTCCTCAGATACCTGTAACAACGCCGCAGCACTTTCGTACGGCATCCCTCTTATAGGAAACAGCTGAAAATCAGCTAAAGCTTTGGATCACCTGAGCACGTATTGGATGCTTCGTTTATACTTCAGGCACATGCCCACAGTACACGAGAGATATGCACTGGGCGGCTGAAGCAAAGCCTTCAGCACAGACCAGCAGTTTTTATCAACGATATCATCAAATCAGCGGACATAAACGACCCATCCGAGTCCAGTATGTATAATATATGTTAAATAAGCAGGATTACATTTATCCTCACGATATCACACTCATTGGCTTCGACAACTCAATGCCAGACT
Source organism: Schistocerca cancellata (assembly GCF_023864275.1). Taxonomy (NCBI): domain Eukaryota; kingdom Metazoa; phylum Arthropoda; class Insecta; order Orthoptera; family Acrididae; genus Schistocerca; species Schistocerca cancellata. The sequence continues at coordinate 520,945,445 of NC_064634.1, read as the reverse complement.
CTCACCTTCCAACCCGAGCTACACCTCAAGCTATGCTACAGATCAGACGTCACAACAACTGAGATTTCGCATTCACATTCATCAACATCACTAGATCACTACCGTACTGTTACCTTTCAACCTAACCTCGACCTCAGGCTACGCTGCAGTTTAGTACTCGTATATCACTACTAGCTGATATTCCGGAAAAATAACACTGGAACACGATCTCATGTACCGTTCACTTTCTGTTTAAGCATGTATGACGTCAGTCACTGTATCATCGTTATATCGTCGGTCATAGCCTACGCCAGGGATCTATATTCCTCCCCAGTTCGGCCCGTCTTCAAAAAGTTGAACGTAAACCGAGAAGCAATGCAAATAAATTGAGCTTATGACATTTTGAAACAATCGTCGGATACCGGATGCCGAAATGTTGGAAATCACAAGACCAGTGGCGTCTTATCAGTAGGTCCTCCATCAGCCACGATTCTTTAAAGAACAGATCTCGCGTGTGGAATTTTGTAGGTATCTCCAGTGGTACAGTGAATAGTGTTAGTAGCAGGATAATTTGTGGGCCGTGAGTTACGCTGCTTCTAGACGTATACAAAGTTTAATACTTCCTGCGTTAAAAATCTAACTCGAGATTATTCCCACTAATGAATAGATTGTGACACCACATCAAACTTACCTAACAACACGTGTCGTGCCAGCAGTGAACTACAAAGGTGTGTGTGTGTGGGGGGGGGGGGGGGGGGGAAGCTACAGTATGGCGGCGGTTCACACGGTTAGGGTGTGGTCGCCTACGAATCATTTGACAGCGTTGTGTAACGCGTACAGTAGAGGAACAGTTTGGAGACGGCGCCTGTCTGTACCGGCACGATAATGGAGCCTGTCGTAAAGCGACGCCTGTGAGGCAAAGTTTTGTGTGTGACGACGTTCTCCAGACGGACTGGTCCGCCCCGAGTCACGACCCGAACACAGCGGAGCACCTCCGGGTTGAGTTCCAGCGCTGACTTCCCTCCAGACCCCAACACCCAACATCGTCACCTTTCCTGCGAGTACTAATGAATGAGCTCCCATTGCCTCACAGACATCCGATTGAAAGTCTACAGCAAAGTTCATTCCGTCATTTATGTGGTGGTCGAAGACGTCCGCTAAAATATGTGTAGATACGTTCGATCGGATAATGTACGAGTAAAGTGGAACGAGGCAATGGAGATGTGTAGACTCACGCGTAGAGCGTGGCGTTGTCCTGGGAGCAGCCGAGCGCGCTCAGCAGCTCCACCTTCTCCGTGGCCACCGCGGTGTCGAGGTAGCGCTGCCACAGCCTGCCCCACAAGTCCCCGTCCTGCGCCCACACGCAGTACGCCGTGCCTCGCAGGTCCGGCTCCACGCTGCAAAAACAGTTACAGTCTTGTTGGCGAATGCAGAGATACTAGCAAATGGTAAGAAACGGGTAAAAATTGCCAGCTGAATCTCGACATTAATGTAGTGTAAAACTGAATACGTACACGAAAAAGTTTCATATCCCTCGACTACTCCGTCGTCCATTGAAAGCAGGCACAACAATCGTGTTCTTAGGCGTTTCTGTCGGGAGTGATTTAAGGTTGAGTAGCCACGTCTGATGATCAACCAAAACATTTTAACCATTGTTCGCCGTGAGAAACATTGCCTCCTCGTGTTACGTTCACTCGATACACTAAGAAAATTATATAATACTGTCGAATACTGTTGCTGTGATGCGGGCTCCAAATGGGGACCGTGCAGGGTAGCCACGCGGTCTCAGGCGCCTTGTCACGGTCCGCGCGGCTTCTCCCATCGGAGGTTCGAGTCCTCCCTCGGGCATCGGTGTGTATGTCGTCCTTAGCGTAAGTTAGTTTCAGTTAGATTAAGTAGTGCGTAAGCTAAGGGAGCGATGACCTGAGTAGTTAGGTCCCACAACACCTTACCACAAATTACCAAAAAAAATTACAAATGGGGAAATGAACAGACGTAAGCAACTTTCCTATGGAGGTGCTTAACAGCGGGAGAGTCCGAAAGAGAAAGAGAGGCCAAAGATGAAAGTGATCCCAAAGTGGTAGAAAATGCGATTACCTTAGAGCCACGTTCAAAGAAACAGATCAAAACAGCAATCGAGTAGCTAAAGAATGGAAAGGTCCCGAGTCGATAACAGTGCAGAAGGACGTCTAACCACTGACGCAGAGGCAGGCACACGTGTTATCCACAGTCATTTAATAAAGGTCTGGAACTTGGAAAGCGTGCCACAGGAGTGGACAGAACGGCTTCTCGTCAAATTTCCATAATTGGAGGGGAATCACCTTGCCTACAAGTCGAAGCAAAGTATCTGGGCGAATAATCCTTAACAGATAAACTGCAGATAAGAAAGGAGCAAGCTGATTTTAGTAGAACTGTTCTTGTGCGGATCAAATAAACACGCTTATAGTCATTACTGAAGAATCAAATTACTTCATCACTGGTGTTAATACTCTTTTTCAATATTTTGTAAAGGCGTTCGACTCCATTAAAAGAAGTAATACGTGCAAATCTTTGTAACAGTACGCGATACCGGAGAAGAGTGCAGAAGTTATCAGGGAGACTTACAGAAACTAAAAGTCCCGAGCTATCCGTGAGGGTAAAGTTATCGAACACTTCCCAGTTAATTGTGGAGGTGTGTTTTATCCACCGGTATCCTTTTTTGGTGCAGAATTCGTGACGAACAAAGTGACGGAGAAGAAGAAGACATAGACATAACTGGGACTAACTGAACGATCGGAGATCTCCAATTAGTCCAACTCCTCTCGCAGAACTTTGTCGACACGGAAGAAAAGCTGCAGGACCTCCCAACACGAAGCCAAAATAGTCGGGATGCAAGTGAATGCCGCGCGAAGACGAAGAGTACGAAAGTCAGCTGAGAACGAACGACGAGAATGTCGAAAAGGTAAACGAGTTGGCGTACTTGGAGAATACAGCACTGTTGCCGAAGGCGCGCCAGCAGCTGCCGACGCCAGGCCGAGAACCGGAACGGCGGACGGGGCGTTCACCCGGCTGTGGCCGTTACGGAGGGTCACGCAGATTTCCACGTAAACTCGACAACGAGTACGTAGAACAAAGGTGAAAGCAGTGCCGCTTTACGGACGTAAAACGGAAAATAACCTCGACAAACTGCAAGATTTTGAGAAGTCAGCCGGCCGACAGCGTGACAGCTGCGGCCCTACGCGAAGAGGACATAAGCGCCGCGCCGGCCACCTCGAAAGCGGCGTCAACGTCGGCCACTTCCGTAGATCAGCAGTCACTAGTAAGACTGATTATTTCCTACGTCGCCCTTTCCTCCCGACACGTCTGTGTAGTTGTCAAATTTAAGTATCTGTAATTGTCTTTTTGTAGTACAACTCATCAATACGAGTTGTTCTATTGTACGTCTAGCGAACTGAGTATACCGGATTCGTGGACACGATGAGATGTCTTAGGAAAAGTCTTAAAATCTTGTGACGAAATGTAATATCGGCGACGACCTCCGATTTCGCAACAGAGAAGAACCTGTCGACGTCGAAATAGAGAGTAGACAACGGAGCTGGATGGAACACACCCTGCAAAAAAGTCGGGGTCTGGCGTGAGGTCAGTCGTTTGACGGCGCGTTTCGGTGCGGGCCCGCCCGTTGCCGGCGCGCCGTAAGGCACGGAAGCTCGCACTAGAGCGTATCGCTTTATGTCGAGCGTGCCGCGGCAGTCCTCACTTGGGGAAGTGATGCGTCTCTTACAGCCTCTCCTTCCCAAGTGGCTCTTTCCGCCTTCCCGTGGTGCCAGACGTCAAACTTGGCATTCTGCCTTGCGTCAAAAGGGGAGCTGCGACCCAACCCGATGCGAAAGCGAAGGGTGCGTGGCACAGGGGGAGCTGTGTTAAGGGACCGAACATCAGTCCCTCTCTGTTCGCAGGGCACAGACCATCAGGTGTTCTGCATGCCGGAGACCTTGTTCGTCGGCGTGGGATCGCGGCGCGATTCGGCAAGGGTGCTTCGCCGCGCCTCTGGGTAACCGGGGCATGTTCTGCCAAACCCAGGAGGTGGTGACATCGCCTGGGCCAGGTTAGATGGTCCCAGACCGCCGAACGACTGGGCGACCGACCCACCACCTGAGTAGGAGTGGGTCCTTGGCCGACGGGTGGAAGCTCGGGCTAGTAGGCGGCGAAGGACGAGAGGTGCATCCGCCTCTCCGGAGTGCGGGGTGCTCTTGCCGAGGAGCGTCGGGTGAAATCGACGATGACGGAGCCACCGACGGGAACCAGTGCGCTGGCAACGGCGCGCCGAACCCTGCAGCTCGGAGAGTGCCCTTGGCCTTGGGGCGAGGTTGGTGGGCGAGCTGCAATAGTCCCCCCCCCAATGCAAGAGGAGCCGGTCCGGGGAAAGAGACGGGCTCCCAATCCTTTTTCGCTTGTCGACAATATGGCTGAGACAGAGACAAGCGATTCATGTGCGCCTTCGAGGGCTTCTTTGCTTACTGTTCCCTCCCCATCAGGGGGCGCGGGGCAGACTGAGGAAAGCATTAGTGAGAGGCATGCCAGGATTACACAATACCTGGAAGCCAATGCGAAAAACGGAAAGATAAGCCAGGCTGCGATCTTGACGTTAAAAAATGAACTCGCCTCCTCAGCTATTGCTCATGCGAAGCTCGAGGGGCGGGTTGAAGAACTACAGAAAGAGAATGAAAGGCTGCGCAAGCAGCCAACAAAATCGTGGGCTAATGTAGTCGCTCAAACGGCACCTAAGAGCCAGACTACAAGAGATACCATTGTAAAAGTGTCACAAAGACCGGACACTGCTGTCTTTCTGAGACCATTGCCCGGTCAAGACACTAAAAAAGTTCAAGAAATATTCACAACTATGATTAATCCTGTAAAGGATAAAATTAAAGTTAACAAGGTAAAAGCTACAAAGAACGTAGTAATAGTCGATGTAGCAACAGAGGATGACCGGAACAAAATACTTAATAATCAAAAACTGTGTAAAGCCGTAAGATGTGAACCCCCAAAAAAGAGAAACCCGCTTGTAATTATGTATGACATACCAGTTACATTTGATAATAATAATGAACTCCAGGAAACAATTCGAAATCAAAATTTTGATGATATAAGTACTGAGGACTTTAAAAATGAATTCAAACTTAAATTCAAAACAGGACCAAGAGACAAAGACGTTGTGCATCATGTAGCAGAAGTCTCCGGCCAGATGTGGAAAAAACTCACCTCAATGGGTAAGATCTATATTGGCTTCCACGCCATCAATGTGCGGGACTTCTTGGTGGTACCTCGCTGTCATAATTGCGGCGATCTCGATCACGTTCATAAATACTGTGAGAGGAAGTCGGCTTGCTCCAGGTGTGGAGAAGAAAATCATATTAGAAAAAACTGCAAAAATTCGGCAATTTGTATTCAGTGCACAAGGAGGCGCAAAAAGACTTTGCAATGCCTCCGGTCGCAACTGCCCAACGTATAGGATGCTTGAGCAGAGGTTAATATCAAGAACTGACTATGGCTGAGTCAACTACGGCACCTAGGATGCCTAAAAGAAAATCCCCATTCAAGAGGAGAAGGGACGCGGCAAGAGCAGCCCAGTTCAAACAATTCCTTGCAACACTTGCAGAAGGAAGTGATGGTAGGAGGAAAATGAAGGATGCGTGTGTCCAAACGGACCCACAAGAACAAGTGGCAGCCCCCTCTCCCTATTGATGGGGATCGCGAACGCCAGGAAATCAGGCAACTCGAGACAGGCGTCCTGTAGCGGTGGGCCGACCAGCATTCGTTCAAGGGAGTCCTGTGCTGGAATTGCCGGTGCAGGTCAATACAGTTACTAGCTCAAACACGCAAATAAATAACATCAATGTGAGCACTGACTCGAGACAACCAATAGCTGTGAGAACAGCGGTTGAACCGAGCAGAATATATCCCAATCTCGAACATTCCCTACAATTATCCCGCCTGGAGGAGCCGGCTGTCCTGACCACCGCACTACGACATCTAGTGCGGGTGGGACATAGATACGGGCGCAAGGTCACCTTCTCGGCCATGGAGGCTGTAGACAAGGTACAACTAAAGAAAATGAATCTCCCCACTGACTTCGGCGCCCTGCGTGACCTAGTTAAAAAGGTGTTTGACAGAAGAAACGAAACCTTTAATTTAGAGGAAATATATAATCAGTCTGTCCTATCTAATGGGAGAATAGCTTACGACTGGACGAAAACCTTCCCTGAATCATATGTGCACACATATTTCCCATAGCTACAGAAATACAGATAGGACAGCTAAACGCACACAATAGTAGGCTGGTCATAAAGGAACTTCGGAGAGTGGTGGAGGAGAAGAGCCTTGATGTGCTCTGTTTGCAGGAGCCATACTCTCTTGCGGGGAATATAGCCTTCGCTGCCATGAGTTGGCAAGTAGTAAGCTTTGGAGACGACCCGAAAGCCACCATCATTTTAATAAATATGTACTTTCAGTACGGTACAGACATTGACGTGTACCTTGACCAACTTACGCAGGTAGCAACGGTGCTGAGGGGCAGAAAGGTAGTTGTGGTGGCGGACGTGAACGCCAAATCCCCCCTGTGGCACAGTGGCACTCGAGATGAAAGAGGAAGCAAGCTGGAGGAGACCATTATGTCTCTGCAACTCCTCATTGCCAACAGACCTGGAAACCCCCCAACCTACACAGGAGGGGGAGGAAATGGAACCAACATTGACATCACGATGATGACAGCCAACATCGTTGCCAATATACAAAACTGGACTGTTACTGATGGAGACACTACCAGTGATCACAACTTGACCACATTCAAAATCACAGATCGGGAGTGCCACTGGGACATAAGGTGGGAAGTACAACTAAACTATAACAAGACCAATTGGGAGCGCCTTGCAAGAGAGTTTGACCCTCCGACATGGCCGGAAGATGACGATGACATTAACAAACACGCCGAAGATCTGGTGGGCGCTCTTACCAGGGCGGTAAAGGTTGCCGTACCAACCAGGAGGAGAGCCGTTGCGGCTTCTCCATCACCATGGTCTGCGGAACTAGGGCAGATGCGTCAGTCTGTCAGGAGGGCGAGGAGGTATTACCAGCGAAGTGTCGTCTGGGAAGAAAAACAAAGATGGCTGCAAACATACAGGGAAGCCAAAGAGCAGTTTCAGAAAGAACTGCGAACAGTCAGACAGGAAAGCTGGGAAAAATATGTGCACAGCCAATTGGCTATGGATCCCTGGGGCACTCCTTACAAAATAGTAAGGGAAAAAATCAGGTCGCCAATGGTGCTCTCCACAATTAGGGATGGAAACCGGATGACTGGGTCTTGGCAGGAAACTGCTGAGGTCCTTCTCCACCAACTCCTCCCTGACGATAAAGAGGAAGAGGACACAGAAGAACAACGCCTACTTAGGCAAGCTTTGCAGGCAGACTACGAGAACAACATCATGGTGTACCCTCTCTCTGAAGAGGAAGTTGCAGCCCACATAAAATCACTAAAGAAAGGAAAGGCCCCAGGACCAGACGGCATCATCGCGGAGGTGGTACAATACCTCGCTCCTCAACTAGTGACACCTTTAGCAAGAATTTACAACGAGGCCCTGCGCCTCAGAACATTCCCCAAAATTTGGAAACAGGCCAACGTTGTAATTATCAAAAAGGGGCAAGATAAAGACCCTAAAGAAGCAAAATCTTATAGACCCATCTGTCTGTTGGACCTGTTGGGCAAATTGCTGGAGAGATTACTGGCTGATAGACTGACAGCACACCGAGTGCTGTGCGGGATGAGTGACAGACAATTCGGTTTTCGGCGGGGGCGATCTGCGTGTGACGCAATTGCCCTCGCATCCGAGGTCTGTGGGTCGTCTCCGCACAAGTACATAGTTGGCATCATGGTGGATATCAGTGGCGCCTTTGACAACCTGTGGTGGCCTTCGCTCTTCTCCTGCCTGCGGGAGAAGGAGTGTCCAGGGCCGCTATATGGCTGTCTTAGGAGCTATTGTATGGAAAGAGAGGTCTGGCTATCGTCCCCTAGCGAGCGAATAGGCAAGAAGATCACGAAGGGGTGTTCACAGGGCTCTGTCCTGGGGCCACTCTTTTGGGACATAAATATGGAGCCTCTCCTGGAGAGCTTGGAAAACAGTGTGGACGTGCTAGAGGCGATAGCTTACGCTGACGACCTCCTTCTGCTGGTTGGCGGCCGAAGTCGCGAAGACCTCGAACCCAAAATCAATAGGACATTATCAGTTCTCACACAGTGGTGCCAAAACACGAAAATGACCATTGCGCCTAACAAGTCTACATACCTATTACTGAAAGGCCAATTGGCCAGAAATCCAACAGTAAGAATCGAGGGCTCACCAGTGATTCGGCGTCGTGAGGCCCGATATTTAGGGGTAATAATAGATGAAAGGTGGAATTTTGCCAAGCATATAGAAACAGCTACACAGAAATCATTAGAAGCTCTAAATAACTTAATTACAATAGGACACAATAGATTTCATCTTCCACCAGAACTTATTAAGTTATATCACAACACTATTCTTGTTTCTATCATGGGTTACGGATCCGGAGTGTGGGCGCACAGGCTCACGAGGGTCGTGCCTGCTATGTCTGTGAGGAGAGTGCAACGGAACATGCTTCTGCGCTCCATTGGAGCATACAGAACATCTCCAGGAGGGGCACTACTAATACTTATGGGGGTGTGTCCCCTAGACATCAAAATCCGGGAACAGGCAGCCTGGTACTGGGTGAAAAGGGGAGATGTAGAAAAGACTGAAAGTATCCTGGGAGTGCGGGTGGGGGACAAATTTGCAATCAAGAGGAGAGGAGGAGAGTTATGGCAGGAACTTTGGGATGCTGACACAACAGGCCGAAGGACTTACCAGCTGCTCCCAAACATCAAAGAACGTCTCCAACTCTCGCATTTCCAGCCAAGTAAGGGACTGTTGCACTTCCTCACAGGACATGGACCGTATCCGGCATATCTTTGCCGATTCGGGAAAAGGGCTACCCCCTCGTGTGACTGCGGAGCTGAATGGGGTACTCCGGACCACGTGATCTACGAGTGCCCCATCTTCGATGATGTGGCCGGTGACCTAAGAATCCAGTTGCCTCACATCAACACATATCAATTAATTAGAGACCCCACCACATTCAACATAGTAAACCGCCTTGCCAGCGAGGTATCAGCAAAGGTCTTGCGAGAATACCTAAGGGAAAACACATGAACCACCGGACATGACATGACTGAAGGCGCCCATCCCATTCCGCCGGGGCGTGGACTGGCCAATCGCCGTGACGGTAGGAATCCGCCACGCTCTGGAACAGGGGGAAGGTGAGCCAATACCCGAAATTGACAAATGCGCACCGATTGTGACTTAGTAATAGTTTAACCTTAAGTAGATAGTAGATAGGAAACTTTAACAGAACCTGCAGCGATCCTCCAAAGGCCAGCCCAGTGCCAGGGGCATGCTCACTGGGATTAGCTCAGTGGGCACGGCCACACAGTAGGTTTATACAAAACATCTGGCACGCCTGTAACGCTGCAGGAAGTAGCCCTTAGATTAGTCAGCAAAGTGTAGAATTAGATGTTACCCAATAAGAAACTAACTCCTCATTTCCTGTAGCAAGTAAGTTCATTAACATTAGAATAGAAGTAGAAGTAAAAATGCTGCCAAAATTCAAAGAATTGTAATGTAGATTTAGGACCCACTAATGTATTAGGTGGTGGGTTAAAATGTAAGAAATAATTCAATTGAATAAAGATTTTTAAAAAAAAAAAAAAAAAAAGTCGGGACGATGTAGAGGGACACGCTCTCTGCTACCGCCCGCAGGGTTAACGAAACGTGCGAGGTAGATTGTTCGCTCGGCTGAAGACTTGTCAGTCGATTCCACTGGGGCAACTCGCGTGCCGACGAGGACGAAACGACTGAGGCAGCACGAGACCCAGTCCCCGAGGGAAGGAAATCTCCGACCTCGCCTCTAAGTGACCCCGCAAGCCTTCGGCGGCATACTGACGTGCCGAACACCCGTCTACGGAGGCGGACACGCGCAGGGTCGAAAGGAACCGAGGAAAACCGCCGGCACGGAGAAGCCCCAGAAGGAGGGGACGAGAGCTTCGACGCACCTGGCTGCCCCGTCGCCGTCGCCGTCGTTTTGCCCGCCCTCCGGGAAGGCGACGGCGGCCAGGTCGGCGGCGGCCTGCAGGCACGGCGGGTAGCCGACGCGGCAGGCGTGCCGCAGCACCGCGACCCGCAGCAGGCGCGCCGCGTGGTCGTCGTCCGGCAGCACCTCGAAGCGCAGCGCGGCGTACGGCTGCGCCAGCAGGGCCCGCATGTACGCCTGCAAGCCGAAACCCGATCGATGCCAAATAGCGAATGCACACTTCCGTTAAAACAAATCCAAATATACGAGTTCCGTACCAAGCGTTGCATAAGGCGACGTAGCAAATTATTACATCTCGCAGCGAAAGCGTACTTTCCCTTGGGCCGGGAGGACAGCAGATATTTGGTTCTTCGCGCCGGCACAGCTGACGCCGGCTGCTGCGCCGAGCCAGCTATTGTACTCGACTGACGCCGCGTGCAATGCGTTACACGTACTCTCCCCGAATCTCGACAAGTGCTGCTAAATAGTAACACTTCTTTTACGTTCTTAGTCTACCAAATTCTGTGGATAAAACAACCCGACTGTCAAAATTTCAAATCGTAACTTTGGTACTTCCGCAGATATAAATTTTTACCTAGGACGCATAGTAACTGTACTGACATTGTGAAACAGAGTTGGGGACTGTAATGTATTCGTCTATAGTAGCAACTGAAACTACAACCGAGAGGATAGGTTCCTTTACTCTAATTTTCTGCAGTTTACTTTCGTTTCCACAAATTTGTGACGAAATTAAATTTCCACAAATATCTGACGTAATTAAATAAACTTTGGAAGGCTATTATTTCATCGTCTTTCGGTTGTCTGAATCTTTTGCAAAGACTTAGAGAGCGAATGGAGGACATACGTAAAGTGAGACTGTGAAATTTTACTAAGACTATGTAAATGTATGTGTGGCTCTGAGCACTATGGGAATTAACTTCTGAGGTCATCAATCCCCTAGAAGTTAGAACTACTTAAACCGAATTAACCTAAGGACATCACACACATCCGTGCCCGAGGCAGGATTCGAACCTGCGACCGTAGCGGTCGCGCGGTTCCAGACTGTAGCACCTAGAACCGCTCGACCACCCCGGCCGGAAAATGTATGTGTGAGAAAGTCGTTGTGCAACAGTGAAATTTGTGACGTATGTTCGAGTGAGTTAGATTTCGTAACAGGCAGCCACAAGGAGCGTTCTGTATTAAATTTATTAGTAATTTATTTCGTGGAAAGGAACCGTATTTTGTTTTCATTAAATTTTATTTAGTTTCGAAATTACGAGATTTCTAGTCTAAATCACTTGCTGTCATCTGATTGGCTGACCGCGAGTATAGAAGTGCTCGACATGATACGATCGGCTGCTGAACATACCAGCCAATACGAATTCAGCATTGTCCTGGCGTTTGAGCCGACATAGTCGGTCAGGACCCGTCTTGTGCTTATCACCTGTGTTATACCGCGCTGATCAAATCTGCAGCAAAATGGGGAAATCCGTGCGTCTCGTCGGTTCTCGTGTAACTGATGAAAAGTGACTACAGTACTGTGTATTTTCACAAAGTTTGAGCTTTGTGAGTGGTTTATTCTAGGAAATTTCGTGTCTGAAAATTTCGAGTCGTAAATAAACTCCGGGTAGCGTGTTTCGTGCAAATTACGAGACATTAAGGTGAGCACTCCTTCGCTAAAGGCCTACCGAACGACTGAATGTGTTAACTCGCGAGTAGTCGTGGGTCAGTGACTGTTTGCGACGTTAAAAAGTATTGGGTAGGACTAAACATCTTCTGGCTGATTTCGTGTGTCAACTTGTAACAGAGACAGTCACTAACGATGTATAATTGATGGTGAGATATCAAATAAGGAACCGAATGCCATTTTCCGTGGTTTAGAGACAATAAACCAGCTTACAGGAAATCTTAGACAATTTTCAAACTAGTCATGCAAGATTCCCGAACGTTCCATAGTTTAGCTGTCAGCTAATGCTCACGGACTGGAGTTATGCGGTCTTTGCGTGGTAGGTATGTAGCTGGCTTTTCGTCAACGCTGCTTCTATCAGCTACACCAGCTAATGGGCAGACAACTGGAAGCCTATGCAGGTAGGTAGCCAGATTGTTTCAAGAATAGTGAGAGAGCAACTCGGCGTGCTGCACCGGCTATGTATTTAATCCGATCTTGTATCAGTCCGTACCTTCTCTGTTCCTGCCCCCTCCGTTCCTCTGCTCCTTCCCCCCTCTCCCTCTCCTCCTCACCCTCTGTTTGCCAGACTCCTCCTACCCACCTCTGTGTCCATCTCCCCTCCCCTATCACTGTCCCTCTCCTCCTCGTGCTCCCGTCCGTCACTCTCTCCTCCTTCACCCTCACTATCTCCTCCTCCTTCCATATCTCTCCACATTATCACACTCACTGCAATAACAGCCTGGCTGTTGTTACTCCTACAGTATTTTTTCATAATGTAACTAATTTGACTGATATCATTCCAGGGATTCCGGGTGAGCTTTCTACTCGTGGCTTTCCTCCCATACGAATATGTAAAATATGTTGTACACATATTTAACATATTTCACGCATATTTGTACATATTTCACCTGTATGTCTAGTCAATATCGCCACACAGTGCCATTTTCCCGTAGCGTAATGTTTATCACCTCGTGTGTACTGAACTACGTGCTATAGAATGATATAAATTTGCAGGTACATTCAGTGATATATGCGGAATGTACTTCGAATTGGTAGTAAAGAAGTAATAAATTGAAGCGTCATTCTTCATGTGGCAGTGTAACAGCACAAAAACGAAAATGTAGTACGCAACAAAATTTTTCCTTTCGTCTTTTTGCTGGGGTTGTCAGAGGGTGAAAGTTTTGTAAGGGTTTGAAGTTGTGTGTGGAGTTCGTCGCAAGTCTCTAAGCGCTCTCATTCTCGAACACTGAATAACTGGACTACGAGTATCCTCGCGTCACTTCGCAAACCCCCTGACCGGTGGCTGATTCTTACCCCCATAGTGGCTTTTTCCAGACAGTAAGAGATATGTGTACCAAGTTTGATCGAAATCGGTCCAGTGGTTTAGTAGGAGATGTGGAACATACCGGGTGATTATAATTCAACTTTCCCTACTTAGCACATTATAACACGGAAATTAATTACTGTACGAGTACCAAAATTGGTAGCATTAATGTCCAGAGTATGAGGTGCACGATTTCCAAGCGTCACAGCGCCACTGTCCAATTCCAGCTATGGGTACCAGGTGGCGTAATCAGTCATCGTGATTCATGGTCTCGCAATGCACTTGTTGATGTGTTAACGTTAGCTTGGACAAAAGTATCAGCTCATTGTCTATTATCGAAACAACAGTAATGCTGCAGCGGCACTTCGAGAACATCGCCAGCTGAAAGGATGACGGAAGGGTCCTCTTTCCCCACCTGCTGTGCGGAGCACGATGAAGAAGTTCGAATTGACTGGAGAACTGGGCGTCGCTCCAGGAAGGGGCCGACAACCAACTACTCCACAGGTGGTTGATAAAATCGCTGTTGCTAGCGCAAACAACGCTGCGCGCAATTCCCTATCGTCAGGCAGTGCAAATGCTGTGTCACGACAGTTGAAAATCCCTCGGTCCACTGTACGGAGGTGCTTTGAACCATTCTCAAATGGTATCCGTACAAGATCCAAATCGTACAGCAGTTTGCACCACAGGAAGCACATCGACGTCTTGACTTCACTATCCACTTTCTCGCAAGGGCTGTAGTTGATGAGGGCTGGCTCTGGACCATCCTGTGGACAGACGAAGCTCATTTCTCTCTGATGGGTGAGGCGAACACATAGAATTGGAGAGTGTGGGGATCTTCACCTCCAGTCACTGTACGTGAAGTTCCTCAGTACGGTGAACGTGTCACCGTAGGATGTGGCTTTATAGCAAAGTTCATCATTGGCCCATTCTTTTTTTGAACAGGTTGGCGCTCGAGGACCAAAGACGTGTAGTACAACTGGCCAGCGTTACTGCGATGTGCTTCGCCAGCAGCGTGTCACTCACGCCCTACGGGATAGAGACGCATTGAAGTTCAGTTTTCATGCTAAATGGAGCCCCAACGCACATCGCTCGTGATGTTCACCTGCTTATCCGAACCACATTCGGAAACTGTCGAATTATCAGCCGATCGTTTCCAAACGCTTAGCCGGTACGATCACCTGATCTGACCCTCTGTGATTTCTGGTTGTGGGCTACCAGAAAAGCAGGGTTTACTAAGGGAACAATCACACAGGTAGCAAACATACCTACGGACATGCTTCGCTCTGCTGTGCAGAATGCGATCCTGCACTGATGAGCGCCATACTGAGCCCCTTTTGTAGGAGTAATGGTACCAGCATGTAATGGTATGATGTACTTTAGCAGCACATTAAAAGTGTTTCAACTTTGTTTGTCTTCCCAATGCCCTCGACATCATTGCTACGAAGTTTGGTACTCGTAGAGTAATTAAGTTCCATGTTATAACTTGTTAGGTAGGGAAAGTTTAATTATAACCACCTGGTACGTATGCACTTATACTTATGTATGTACCCATATAAACAGATTTTTATGGTTTGTGTGGATTCACAGTATTATCATTCTCGGCTTTCTGCCGTCATGGTGCAGACTACCATTACTAATCGTTCCCTTCCCTGTTCCACTTGCAAATAGAGCGAGGAAAAAGCGGTTGTCTATACGCCTCAGTACAAGGCCTAATTTCTCTCACCTTCACGGTCCTTAAGCGAAATGCACTGTAGGTTTGGCGGCGGTAGTGTCGCTCTGACGTCTTATGCTGCAATCAATGGCCGGTTCTCTAAATTTTCTCAACAGTGTTTTCCGGAAACAGCGTCGCCTTCCATCCAGGATTTCCAGTCTGAGTTCACGAACCATCGCTGTAATGCTTGCATCCCGACCGAACCTACCGGTAACAAGTCCAGCAACACACTTTTTAATTTGCTCCGTGTCTACTTTTAATACAGCCAGGTGCGAAGCCTAAACACACGAGCGTTACTCAAGAATTGGTATTCTGCGTTACAGAGGAGTTAAACTCCTCTGAAACTCTCACAATAAACAGAAGTCGACCATTCGCCTTCCCTGACACCATCCTTACACGGTGCTGCGCTCGGACAGAACAGCTGAAGCATAAAACAGGTTCGAGTGTCGGTGTGGTTGCCACTGCTAATTACTGCAGCTCAAGTCTAATCGTATTCTTAATTCCAATTCTCAATTTAATCTTCCATAACATAATTACAGTGTTCCATCTTAAACCACAAAAGTTTCACATACTTACCGTCTCACATCATATTGAACAGATTAATTGATGTTTAGACCAGTTTCGTATTGGAAGGAAGTGTGGTTGGTAAATATTGTAGACGGACAGTGAGAGATGAATGCAGTACACAGGTTCAAAAGGAAGCACGTCGCAGATGAAGAGGCTCGCACAGGATAGAGCTGCACAGAGAGCTGCCATCGAACCAGTCCGTGGACTCAAGACAGCAACAACAACGAGAACGAGGTATTCGGGCTTTTGAAGCCGATTTAATAATAACAGGCTAAAGTTGGCCAAAGGAAGAAATGTACACGATGAGGTTTAGGCGGCTCACAGATAGCACGTATCGTTAGGATTCTCCGAACACGTAACTACACCAACTACTGGCTCACCTTGAAGGAGGAGTAGTACTCGGAAGGCGCGAGGGCTGTGTCCAGGAAGTCGAAGTTGCGGAAGGCGACAGCCCAGGGCAGGTAGTCCCGCTCCTCGCTCAGGTAGCGGGAGATGTCGAGCGGCGGCCCCCACGGCAGGTGCCCGGACCGCGCCAGGTTGAAGGAGTCGCTCACCAGCTGGGCGCGCGTCTCCCGGGGAACCACCAGGTGGTCGGACACCAGCTGGGCTTGCACCACCTGCCAGCCGATCCTGTCGTAGTTGACGCGGTAGAAACCTGTGCCGACCAGACCACGGGTCAGTTCTCGAGGGCACTTTGGCGTCGAGCCGCCTGCACACGAGCAGGCCAGTCGACCGACTCGTCCGCCGAGTGGACCTGCCCCGACCAGTTCGCCTGTGTGTGTGTGTCGGATATGTCGTCCGCGCACTCCACTCTGACTGGCGGACCCCTAACTTCCAGCGCTGACTGCAACATGCTGGCCCACAGTTTCGCCAGTGCTGGCAGCTGGGGTGTACCGCACAGCAGCCACAGTCAGACAGGTCGGCGAGCGAGTCGGTGAGATGGTCGGGCCGTGAACGGCCAGTACTATTGTAACATCTTTACACATTAATAGAGTATGAAAGGTGGCTGTAAAGCTTCAATTACCATCTCTAAAGAACAGTGCACATACTTTTCAGAAAGGGCCCATTGTGCGAGAAAGAACAAGCTGTTCCCAATTAATTGGAGCTTCATCTCCGAATCTCACAGCTGTCAATGTCACACAATTCTTTCTCAATTGCAAACAGAATAGGGTGCACCATGTAGCATCCCGCACACTCCCGATTGGGGCTTTTGGGGTGCGGAAGTGGATTACAAAGTGACACAGTCATCTATCTTTCAGTAATATTATTTATGGATAGTTCTGCCTCGAGCAGACACAATATTATTCTTTCCTTTCTACCCAGATATGTTGTAAGGTGTCAAACAAATAACGCACTTTACATTGAATTCCTGAGTCATTTCCAGTTAACTCGATATACCACACGACATAATTATGTGAAAATGTATGAATTATTGATAGATAAAGTGAATAAACAAGCCAGCATTTCGTGAATGTAAATCACTAACACTCACACTAGTAATGGCAGCAAGTAATTTCCAAGACCCGCGCTACGAGACGCAGTTCTGAGGGAAAGAGAATTTTACGGTGGCAACGCCCGTCTCAATGACCGCACAGCGGGACACCTTGTGGACACAATCAGACACCGGAGCCACTGCACAGGCCGTCGCCAAAAGCCGCCCTCGTCTCTGCTTTTAACGACGACTCCTCGGAAAGCCTTTCTACAGAGAATGGAGATGACTGATAAACGTCTGGAGAAACCCCACTCAAAACATTGATGACTCACTATAGCCACTAGTGTTAAAACTCACACGAAAGAAAAAGCTGTTTATCTCAGTATTACATAGCAGAAGTTAAACTCTACCATACGAAAGAAACGACGCCCGTGATAGGCTACAAAAACTCTAGTGGGTGGAGCTATAACAAGTATGAACGCTCTATTGGCCATAAAGAAAACGCTTGGCCACTAGCTTTGATATAGGCAAATGTAGAGAGAGACATACGCTCTTTCTCTTATTGCAAATCGTCGAGTGTTTGAGCAAGGCGGCTCGCGCCATGCTGAGACGAATGCGCGAGTCATTATCAGAACACTTGTTCACAGGCTCGTCTTAACTCGAAAGGAGTTAAACTGCGAAGTCTCCTAGTATGGGGAATCGCACCGAGAATGACTGTTAACGCAAGCCATTTGAGGGCAATGATGTACACGCTATTCCAGACAAATCGTGTGTACCGTTCTAATTAACTTAGCTGGGGAAGAACTAGGAGTATCAGCTTCACCGAAGATGTTGGAAATTTATCATACTGGCGTTTAACACTCGAGAGAGATTTAGAATAGATTCTCAGGTTCACAACTCGCGCTAACAGCCGCCACTGCCGGCGCCAACGAAAGGTAAACACGTGCGCTCGTGCTACGCCAACAAGTGACATTCAATTGACACTCAGAACTGCGGTCCTCTCCGTCTCACCTACATATTTTGTACATTCAACCGTGATATTTAGTTAAACATATTCACGATTATCATGCTAAATTAAGGTAGAAACGCGAGGTATCTGATTTAACAAAAAGAATTCATCAGCCATTGTAGAGTGCTTTATATCCTGAAGGTATTGAATTGCTTTAATTGTGTACTTGAAACTTCCTGGCAGATTAAAACTGTGTGCCGGACCGAGACTCGAACTCGGGACCTTTTCCTTTCGCGGGCAAGTGCTCTACCGACTGAGCTACCCAAGCACGACTCACGCCCCGTCCTCACAGCTTTACTTCTGCCAGTACCTCGTCTCCTACCTTCCAAACTTAACAGAAGCTCTCCTGCGAACCTTGCAGAACTAGCACTCCTGAAAGCAAGGATATTGCGAAAACATGGCTTAGCCACAGCCTGGAGGATGTTTCCAGAATGAGATTTTCACTCTGCAGCGGAGTGTGCGTTGATATGAAACTTCCTGGCAGATTAAAACTGTGTGCCGGACCGAGACTCGAACTCGGGACCTTTGCCTTTTGCGAGCAAGTGCTCTACCGACTGAGCTACCCAAGCAGGACTCACGCCCCGTCCTCACAGCTTTACTTCCGCCAGTACCTCGTCTCCTACCTTCCAAACTTAACAGAAGTTCTCCTGCGAACGTTGCAGAACTAGCACCCCTGAAAGAAAGGATATTGCGGAGACATGGCTTAGCCACAGAATGAGGTTTTCACTCCAGGCACTTAAGTGTGAATTGCAGTGTAATCATGTACATCCAGATGTAGATTCACAGTCCAATAAACCACTGGCTGTTGTAATCCTGGTGCTTCTTTCTCCCACGAAACGTTTTTTGAGATTCTGTTGCTACTTCGCACACATCGCAACTCATTTATTCCGACAACTTTTTAAAAATTTTGTAGGTGGAACAATATTTCTGGCAGCTTCACGAAATATGACGTTTCTGTTCATTGTTCATAACGAAATTTCTTCCTGATGGCACGTTTATCGATATCGCCCACGGGATGTTTATTATGTGCCGATTTCTTCTTGCTCCCTGGCGGTGTCCACTTGAATCTGTGGAGCAAAATGTCCCTCCCGCTGTAACACGAGTATCATCTGCTTCCTGAGCTTCGTCACATTTGCGTCCACACTATTGCATCTGGAAGCCGCCAGCACCCAGTTGGTCCCCTTACGGCCAGGGCTGTCAATCGCTTTGTCCAGAAGTTGACCACCTCAAATAAGTTTTTGTCCAGAAGTAAAATACAAATACGTACCAAGCAAATGTTGTTTAGCCGGACACTATTTCCTCTTTCTTGCAGCTTTGTCGGTTGAGTTTTCAGCGGAGCAATAATTGTAGATTCTCATAATTATTGCACTTATTCTGCTGACCTATATTGTCTGTAGCTGAGTAACATTTATACACTACCTCCTCTTGGCTGGTGTACGTACCCACGCGAACGCTGAACTGCAGACGGCTGACTGAATGACCGGCGCGTACTCTCCTTCTGTTTCCATTTGCTTGCTGTAAACTCCAGGAAGTGGACGAGTTACGTTATCTACCTACACTGTGTGCAAGTACAGGAATGTTAAAATTAATTTCGTGTTGTGTTTTCAAGAACGTCATGTTCATGTGAGCGGTACGCTCGGATACGTTTCGGAAAAGCTCTTGACGTGAGAAAGTGGATTACCGAATTAAAAATACACGGAGATATGTAATAATGAAATGTAGTGCTCTTCACATCTTTCTCATTAAGCAAGTTACAAGAAAGGCAGTCAGACATGTTAATGTCCCCCTGGTAGCTAAACAACATTTGCTGGCCACTATTAAAGTTCCAGCCCTCATATACGAGGTGCATTCAAGTTCTAAGGCCTCCGATTTTTTTTCTAATTAACTGCTCACCCGAAATCGATGAAACTGGCGTTACTTCTCGACGTAATCGCCCTGCAGACGTACACATTTTTCACAACGCTGACGCCATGATTCCATGGCAGCGGCGAAGGCTTCTTTAGGAGTCTGTTTTGACCACTGGAAAATCGCTGAGGCAATAGCAGCACGGCTGGTGAATGTGCGGCCACGGAGAGTGTCTTTCATTGTTGGAAAAAGCCAAAAGTCACTAGGAGCCAGGTCAGGTGAGTAGGGAGCATGAGGAATCACTTCAAAGTTGTTATCACGAAGAAACTGTTGCGTAACGTTAGCTCGATGTGCGGGTGCATTGTCTTGGTGAAACAGCGCACACACAGCCCTTCCCGGACGTTTTTGTTGCAGTGCAGGAAGGAATTTGTTCTTCAAAACATTTTCGTAGGATGCACCTGTTACCGTAGTGCCCTTTGGAACTCAATGGGTAAGGATGTCCCAGAACATGGACACCATCATTTTTTCAGCACTGGCGGTTACCCGAAATTTTTTTGGTGGCGGTGAACCTGTGTGCTTCCATTGAGCTGAGTGGCGCTTTGTTTCTCATCCACTGTCACAACCGACATAAAGAAAGTCCCATTCATGCTGTCGTTGCGCGTCAACATTGCTTGGCAACATGCCACACGGGCAGCCATGTGGTCATCCGTCAGCATTCGTGGCACCCACCTGGATGACACTTTTCGCGTTTTCAGGTCGTCATGCAGGATTGTGTGCACAGAACCCACAGAAATGCCAACTCTGGAGGTGATCTGTTCAACAGTCATTCGGCGATCCCTCAAAACAATTATCTCCACTTTCTCGATCATGTCGTCAGACCGGCTTGTGCGAGCCCAAGGTTGTTTCGGTTTCTTGTCACACGATGTTCTGCCTTCATTAAACTGTCGCACCCAAGAACGCACTTTCGACATATCCATAACTCCATCACCACATGTCTCCTTCAACTGTCGATGAATTTCAATTGGTTTCACACCACGCAAATTCAGAAAACGAATGATTGTACGCTGTTCAAGTAAGGAAAACGTCGCCATTTTAAGTATTTAAAACAGTTCTCATTCTCGCCGCTGGCGGTAAAATTCCATCTGCCGTACGGTGCTGCCATCTCTGGGACGTATTGGCAATGAACGCGGCCTCATTTTAAAACAATGCGCATGTTTCTATCTCTTTCCAGTCCGGAGAAAAAAAATCTGAGGCCTTAGAACTTGAATGCACCTCGTATATCACTAGGACATAGAGAATATATATATATATATATATATATATATATATATATATATATATATATATATATATATATATATGAGGGCTGGAGGCTGGAACTTTAATAGTGGCAACTATTTATTTACAGCTCGTACAAAACAGTGTTTCAGAGTTTTACTGACCTTCAAAGTAGTCACCAACATTGTGTATAACCCGTTGCCAGCATTGTCCTGCAAAATGATGGTCACGTCCTGCAGAAAGTGTCATCACTTCTGTCTCTAAGCTAGTCGTAGGTTGTGTTCCAAAACTGAACAGCATAGAGACACAGGTGATGACACTTCCTGCTGGACCTGAACGAACTTTTTCAGGACAATGCTCAAGCACGTACAGTGCAAGCTGTTACTGATTTCAGTTTGGAAGGTAGGAGACGAGGTACTGGCAGAAGTAGAGCTGTGAGGACGGGGCGTGAGTCGTGCTTGGGTAGCTCAGTTGTTAGAGCACTTGCCCGCGAAAGGCAAAGGTCCCGAGTTCGAGTCTCGGTCCGGCACACAGTTTTAATCTGACAGGAAGTTTGTTACTGATTTGTTTGACTGATGTGGATGCTAAGTGCTGTACCACCTACTGCACTCCCCTGACTTAAGCCCTCGTGAGTTCAATTCGATTTCTAAACTGATGGAAACACTGCACGGCACTCGCTTCAGAACTACTACAAATTCGTCGGGCAATAGAGCACGCCGCTCGAACTGTCAACACAATTGGCACTGCTAAGAGTGTCCTACGACTTCCACATCGCCGGCAACGGGTTATACACAATGCTGGTGACTACTCTGAAGGTCAGTAAAACTCTGAAACACGCCTCTATTTTGTACGAGCTGTAAATAAATAGTTGCCACTATTAAAGTTCCAATCCTCGTATACTGCTGCCGGAGGGAAAGGTACTTTCAGTGTTCAAGATAAATGTTCAAATGTGTGTGAAGTCTTATGGGACTTAACTGCTAAGGTCATCAGTCCCTAAGCTTACACACTACTTAACCTAAATTATCCTAAGGACAAACACGCACATCCATGCCTGAGAGAGGACTCGAACCTTCGCCGGGACCAGCCGCACAGTCCATGACTGCAGCGCCTTAAACCGCTCGGCTAATCCCGCGCGGCTCTAGATAAATGGGATAATCATCTTTACAGTTAAATGCTGTATTGTATGTTAGCATTCAGCAGTGAACCCAACGCCGCCTCTCCTCCCCCCCCCCCCCCCCCTCCCCGCTCTCGTCACCTCGAATCTGAAAATTTGCTCTCCGTTTCATGCAAGAACCAGTTTTTCACGAATCCCACTGTTTACGAGGTCGTATCACCTGAACTATGAGCGTGCAAAAATGTAACAGGACATAGAGAATGATGCACTGAACAAATTGAGGTAGAGAACCTGGAATTGGAGAAGCCAGCTTACGGAGGTAAACTTGTCTACAGCTTTGTCTAGCGTTACAGTTTTCCAGCTCATTTACAACTAACATCCGTACGAGTTTACACGTACTGTGCTGTTTATTTACATGTACATTCTTTATTTATTGCAGGGAAACGAGGAGGACTAGCCTGATTACTAGGTAGTACAACCCGCTCGCTGGACTGGAAGGGAACGTCCTGTTCCGTGGCCTGCGAGGTCACTTGAGCAGAATCCCCTCGATTGTTTCATATGGGGATACGGGAAGCCACTTGTTATGAGCCCAGAGTTGATACGGAGACGGAATTATTTGTCAGAATTGTAGCCGCCTGTGATGTGATTCGAAACATACCAGGGATTTTTGAAAGTCGGCATAGTGTGCCAGCCTTTTCATTTAATGTCCACTATGTCTGAAAAAATTCGCATTGCAAATAGAGATTTGTTTAGGCGCTTCACCAGATGTGTGGTGTGTTCCCGCCAGCTGAATTTTCTTATCGGGCTGTAAAGCCGAAAATCTAACGCTGTTGACTTCGTCATGTGTTTGTCACAGCATTTTAGGCATTTACTGGTGGGAAATCTCTTACAAGTTCTGAATTGCATGCAGCGTGTTTTTTCTAAATTTAGTGACAAAGAATTGGCTGGAAACCAGTTATTAAAGTCCTCGAAAGTTTCATTGCCGATCTTTCTAAGACTACACTCGATTAGCTATTTATTCCAATGGTTGTATCATCTGAGAACAAAACAAACTTCTCATCTGGTAATATTACTAAGGAAACGTCACTGATATACACAAAAAAGAGCAAGAGCCCTAAGATGGAACACCAAGTGTAATCGTAATTAGATCCCAGTTGAATTACGCTCGATAGCTTAATAAACGTCTCTTTCCCAATGACACCCTTTGTTTCCTGTCAGAGATGTCGGAACCAAACCATTATGCAGCATTTCCAGTTACAGCGTAATTTAATAATTTACTCGAAATGATATTGTGATTTACAAATTCAAATGCTTTTGACAGATCACAATATACAGTAGCCTGTAACTTATTACCTAATTAATTAAGTATATTTTCACTATGTAGATTGTTTTATCAGTACCAGAAACCCTTAAAATCCGAACTGACAAGGAACCCCTGGAGCGGGAGGTCGGAAAAGACGAATGATGTTTACGGCACTCGACTCCCCACATATTGTCTACCGTGCAACTACTATGTTGGTTGTTCGTGCAAAAGGGGGCGAGACTGGAGATGTCCAGTAGTGAGAACAGCACGACGTTGTGTTACGTAGTGCAACTACTTAGTCGAAGAGTAACTCGCAACACGCTGCAGCGCTAGTGGTGCAGAGCAACGGCAACGATAAACGAAGCAAGCATTGCATTATATCTGCAGCAATAGTTGCCGAGGTTGACATTTCGTCAGAAGGACACTAAAGAGTTTCGTAAGAGTGGCAGATGAAATATTAACGTTTTTGCAAGATGCGTCGGTGGGTTGTGTGCGGTCTATGTACGAGTACATGAGGAGTAGTACGTGACGATACGTGCCTAACAAGTGAAAGTGATAATGGAACACGTTTCGAACCATGTAGATCATCATCCTCGTCGGGCAGGGAGCCACAAATCCCGTCTCCAGTGTAACGTAGTAAAGGACAAACACAGTCCAAGGAGCGGGTACTAAACGTAATTACATATATGGAATATCATCCGCAGCATAGTAAAAAAAAGACAATTATGAACAATTTATAATAAGTAAACAGCAATATGACCGTGTATGGCGTAAGAAAAACTACCGATGTTCAAGGTAGGACAAAGTGCACTTGCAACAAAAGCTGGTGTTTGTCGGTTTCAAGTATGCGTGATCCAATTTGCAGGATGTGCATGACAGTGACCAACTACGTTATACACATCAAACTACGGGTGATGCAGATTACAGTGATTTTAGAGGAAGCAGTGGACGGTTGCGGAACTTCAAACAGAGCTACAGAGCTGGAAGAGGTACGATGACGAAATTTCAAACAAAGCGTCAACTTGACGATGCATAGTAATCAGCGGAATCGGCCAGAAAATTTGTAGATGAGATAAAATAACTTATCTCATCGTTCAGTAACAAATTTGTTTTCGTCTCCGACCAATCGGAATTTGAAGAGAAAATACAGATGAAAGGAACACTGAAAATGAGAGATACCAAGAGAGTTGTAGCAAGCTGAACTAACATCAGTGCCTTAACGCATTCGCATACAATTGTGCCGACTGTCAATGTGAATGGGGAATTGGCTGGAAGGTTATGTGTTGCGCTCCGAGAAGCTGGAGCTGCTCTACCCCCTACGATTCCTCCTGGTGTGCGTCATCTTGCAAGGGCGGTTCAAAAATGGTTCAAATGGCTCTGAGCACTATGGGACTTAACAGCTGTGGTCATCAGTCCCCTAGAACTTAGAACTACTTAAACCTAACTAACCTAAGGACATCACACACATCCATGCCCGAGGCAGGATTCGAACCTGCGACCGTAGCGGTCACGCGGTTCCAGACTGAAGCGCCTAGAACCACACGGCCACACCGGCCGGCTTGCAAGGGCGGGAGGGAATATTTACGTCGCAGAAAGCAAGAGTGGGGAAATGGCTGTAAGAGAACTACAACTATAGCATAAGCGCCGCTTTTGGCCAATAGCTGATAAAAATAACTTGCTTTTGCTTGATTCCTGGTCAGCGTATAAAAATCATACTTTTTTAGAGCAAACTATCCTTCCTGAAAAGTGTGTGGCATTGCATTTCATACCAGCTGGAACATCAGGACAAATTCAGCCTATAAAACGTGTTATCACATTATTTGCAGCTACGCCTTAATGGGTAACCGGTTTCATGGTAAGCTGCACGACAGACTGTTTTGAATTCGCCTGCATGCCATCAAATTCCATCAGTTCTCACCATCCCGTTGCACCAATATAATTCTATATGCATTCTTTGATAGGGGATACCTAGGTGAACGCCCTGCTCGGTTTGTAACTCCCAAAGAGATCGCCTCTGACACTAATGGTGCCAACCTCAGTGATCACGTGGTGCGCAAGTTTTCATTCGTTGTTTAGGCTGCAAGTTAATAACTTGTTTTTAACGTTTCTCCAATGTCGACGATGTGCACTTTGCGAAGTGTTATACATGCATCCCATAGATCGGTATTCTCTGCACGTGTCGGGCGCTCATTTTCTGTGGCCCTCCTGATGCACACGGTGAAATGATTTGGGTGAAGGTCACGGTTAAAGCAGGCTCAGACATGGTAATTGGATGTCTCTATAGGCCCCCTGGCTCAGCAGCTGTTGTGGCTGAGCACCTGAAGGATAATTTGGAAAATATTTCGAGTAGATTTCCCCACCATGTTATAGTTCTGGGTGGAGATTTTAATTTGCCGGATATAGACTGGGAGACTCAGACATTCATAACGGGTGGCAGGGACAAAGAATCCAGTGAAATTTTTTTAAATGCTTTATCTGAAAACTACCTTGAGCAATTAAACAGAGAACCGACTCGTGGCGATAACATATTAGACCTTCTGGTGACAAACAGACCCGAACTACACTGCTGGAAATTGAAATAAGAATACCGTGAATTCATTGTCCCAGGAAGGGGAAACTTTATTGACACATTCCCGGGGTCAGATACATCACACGATCACACTGACAGAACCACAGGCACATAGACACAGGCAACAGAGCATGCACAATGTCGGCACTAGTACAGTGTATATCCACCTTTCGCAGCAATGCAGGCTGCTATTCTCCCATGGAGACGATCGTAGAGATGCTGGATGTAGTCCTGTGCAACGCCTTGCCGTGCCATTTCCACCTGGCGCCTCAGTTGGACCAGCGTTCGTGCTGGACGTGCAGACCGCGTGAGACGACGCTTCATCCAGTCCCAAACACGCTCAATGGGGGACAGATCCGGAGATCTTGCTGGCCAGGGTAGTTGACTTACACCTTCTAGAGCACGTTGGGTGGCACGGGATACATGCGGACGTGCATTGTCCTGCTGGAACAGCAAGTTCCCTTGCCGGTCTAGGAATGGTAGAACGATGGGTTCGACGACGGTTTGGATGTACCGTGCACTATTCCGTGTCCCCTCGACGATCACCAGTGGTGTACGGCCAGTATAGGAGATCGCTCCCCACACCATGACGCCGGGTGTTGGCCCTGTGTGCCTCGATCGTATGAAGTCCTGATTGTGGCGCTCACCTGCACGGCGCCAAACACGCATACGACCATCATTGGCACCAAGGCAGAAGCGACTCTCATCGCTGAAGACGACACATCTCCATTCGTCCCTCCATTCACGCCTGTCGCGACACCACTGGAGGCGGGCTGCACGATGTTGGGGCGTGAGCGGAAGACGGCCTAACGGTGTGCGGGACCGTAGCCCAGCTTCATGGAGACGGTTGCGAATGGTCCTCGCCGATACCCCAGGAGCAACAGTGTCCCTAATTTGCTGGGAAGTGGCGGTGCGGTCCCCTACGGCACTGCGTAGGATCCTACGGTCTTGGCGTGCATCCGTGCGTCGCTGCGGTCCGGTCCCAGGTCGACGGGCACGTGCACCTTCCGTCGACCACTGGCGACAACATCGATGTACTGTGGAGACCTCACGCCCCGCGTGTTGAGCAATTCGGCGGTACGTCCACCCGGCCTCCCGCATGCCCACTATACGCCCTCGGTCAAAGTCCGTCAACTGCACATACGGTTCACGTCCACGCTGTCGCGGCATGCTACCAGTTTTAAAGACTGCGATGGAGCTCCGTATGCCACGGCAAACTGGCTGACACTGACGGCGGCGGTGCACAAATGCTGCGCAGCTAGCGCCATTCGACGGCCAACACCGCGGTTCCTGGTGTGTCCGCTGTGCCGTGCGTGTGATCATTGCTTGTACAGCCCTCTCGCAGTGTCCGGAGCAAGTATGGTGGGTCTGACACACCGGTGTCAATGTGTTCTTTTTTCCATTTCCAGGAGTGTATTTGAAAAAGTTAACGCAGAACAGGGAATCAGCGATCATAAAGCGGTTATGGCGTCGATGATTTCAGCCGTAAATAGGAATATTAAAAAGGGTAGGAAGATTTTTCTGTTTAGAAAAAGTGACAAAAAGCAGATTTCAGAGTACCTGTTGGCTCAACACAAAAGTTTTGTCTCAAGTACAGATAGTGTTGAGGATCAGTGGACAAAGTTCAAAACCGTCGTACAGAATGCGTTAGATGAGTATGTGCCAAGCAGGATCGTAAGAGATGGAAAAGACCCACCGTGGTACAACAGCCGAGTTAGAAAACTGCTGCGGAAGCAAAGGGAACTTCACAGCAAACATAAACATAGCCAAAGCCTTGCACACAAATAAAAATTACGCGAAGCGATATGTAGTATGAGGAGGGCTATGCGAGAGGCGTTCAATGAATTCGAAAGTAAAGTTCTATGTACTGACTTGGCAGAAAATCCTAAGAAATTTTGGTCTTATGTCAATGCGGTAGGTGGATCAAAACAAAATGTCCAGACACTCTGTGACCAAAATGGTACTGAAACAGAGGATGACAGACTAAAGGCCGAAATACTAAATGTCTTTTTCCAAAGTTGTTTCACAGAGGAAGATTGCAGTGTAGTTCCTTCTCTAGATTGTCGCACGTATGACAAAATGGTAGATATCGAAATAGACGACAGAGGGATAGAGAAACAATTAAAATCGCTCAAAAGAGGAAAGGCCTCTGGACCTGATGGGATACCAGTTCAATTTTACACAGAGTACGCGAAGGAACTTGCCCCCCTTCTTGCAGCGGTGTACCGTAGGTCTCTAGAAGAGCGTAGCGTTCCAAAGGATTGGAAAAGGGCACAGGTCATCCCCGTTTTCAAGAAGGGACGTCGAACAGATGTGCAGAACTATAGACCTATATCTCTAACGTCGATCAGTTGTAGAATTTTGGAACACGTATTGTGTTCTAGTATAATGACTTTTCTGGAGACTAGAAATCTACTCTGTAGGAATCAGCATGGGTTCCGAAAAAGACGGTCATGTGAAACCCAGCTCGCGCTATTCGTCCACGAGACTCAGAGGGCCATAGACACGGGTTCACAGGTAGATGCCGTGTTTCTTGACTTCCGCAAGGCGTTCGATACAGTTCCCCACAGTCGTTTAATGAACAAAGTAAGAGCATATGGACTATCAGACCAGTTGTGTGATTGGATTGAGGAGTTCCTAGATAACAGGACGCAGCATGTCATGGATAGAAGTCTTCCGAAGTAAGAGTGATTTCAGGTGTGCCGCAGGGGAGTGTCATAGGACCGTTGCTATTCACAATATACATAAATGACCTGGTGGATGACATCGGAAGTTCATTGAGGCTTTTTTCAGATGATGCTGTGGTGTATCGAGAGGTTGTAACAATGGAAAATTGTACTGAAATGCAGGAGGATCTGCAGCGAATTGACGCATGGTGCAGGGAATGGCAATTGAATCTCAATGTAGACAAGTGTAATGTGCTGCGAATACACAGAAAGATAGATCCTTTATCATTTAGCTACAAAATAGCAGGTCAGCAACTGGAAGCAGTTAATACTATAAATTATCTGGGAGTACGCATTAGGAGTGATTTAAAATGGAATGATCATATAATGTTGATCGTCGGTAAAGCAGATGCCAGACTGATATTCATTGGAAGAATCCTAAGGAAATGCAATCCGAAAACAAAGGAAGTAGGTTACAGTACGCTTGTTCGCCCACTGCTTGAATACTGCTCAGCAGTGTGGGATCCGTACCAGATAGGTTTGTTAGAAGATATAGAGAAGATCCAACGGAGAGCAGCACGCTTCGTTACAGGATCATTTAGTAATCGCGGAAGCGTTACGGAGATGATAGATAAACTCCAGTGGAAGACTCTGCAGGAGAGACGCTCAGTAGCTCGGTACGGGCTTTTGTCAAAGTTTCGACAACATACCTTCACCGAAGAGTCAAGCAGTATATTGCTCCCTCCTACGTATATCTCGCGAAGAGACCATGAGGATAAAATCAGAGAGATTAGAGCCCACACAGAGGCATACCGACAATCCTTCTTTCCACGAACAATACGAGACTGGAATAGAAGGTTCAAAATGGTTCAAATGGCTCTGAGCACTATGGGACTTAACATCTATGGTCATCAGTCCCCTAGAACTTAGAACTACTTAAACCGAACTAACCTAAGGACATCACACAACACCCAGTCATCACGAGGCAGAGAAAACCCCTGACCCCGCCGTGAATCGAACCCGGGAACCCGGGCGCGGGAAGCGAGAACGCTACCACACGACCACGGGCTGCGGACGGAATAGAAGGGAGAACCGATAGAGGTACTCAAGGTACCCTCCGCCACACACCGTCAGGTGGCTTGCGGAGTGTGGATGTAGATGTAGATGTAGAGGTGTGTCATTAGCAGCTAATAATTACAAATGAGCCTTATTAAAGAGTGAACTTGCGACCTTGTACTGAGGGGTTCCTTGTGAGGCTTGGACAACATACTGAATAAAATTTTCACACTGCAGCGTAGTAGGCATTGATACGAAACTTTCTGGCAGATTAAAACTGTGTGTCAAACGGGGACTCGAACTGGCGACCTTTGCTTTTAACAGGAAAATGTTCTACCGACCGAGCTACCCAAGCACGACTCGCGACCGCTCCTGCCAGTATCTCGTCTCCTCCTTTGGATAATGTAATATTTGTTATCAGATGGTTAAGAGGCCGACTGAATATTTGGGAATGCTGGCTAAAGTGAAATTGGACGGAAATTTTATAGTATTTTTTTTATCTCCTTTCTTAAACAGACTTTTAACTTTACCATAGTTCAGCCATTCGGGTTTCATCTGAAAGTAATGTTTTCGAAACGCGTCTCGAATGTGGAACAAAAGAAACTGTATGGGTGTCTTACCGGTCCATTTGTAGTTGAGGAGTATCAGTTCTCCCTCCGCCAGACCTACGGTGATGTCCATCTCGTCGTCGAGCATCCACACGCTCTGCATCACGTCGTCGCTGCCCAGCAGGGAGCCGTTGTTGAACGTAATGAAGATGGGCCACGGCGTTGCGGCCTCGCCATCCCCGGACGGCGTCAGCTGGAACTTCCACTGCCAACAACGGGCACTGAGGTCACCGACCGTATCGTGCTGCACCTGCACTTGGCACTCGAATTGTAATAATAACTGAGTAATAATCGAGTAGTGAGGATTACTGGAGACTGGGAAACCACCTGCCTGCTCCAGCCAGTGACTTCTCCACCATCCCGGAAACCCTTACTTCGAGCGTATCGGACAAGGCGACCACGAACCTATCCACTTGTAAGGTGGCAGAATAAATGATCATATTTGCACCTTACATGAGAACTTTATGCTTCGCAACAAGAAGGTGAATATTACACCTAACGTACTTCGCTGGTTATGAGAACATTTGCCTCTCAGTGTGTATTGCAAAAAGGGTTGACAGTAAATCGACAGTAATTAACACACCGTATGCGTGTCTTTGAGTGGAACAGGCAACGTGAGTCGTTTTTAGTTTGAAAAGACAGGTGGGCAACGGCGTAGCGTAGGCGCGCTGCAAGGGTTACGACGGAAGCCACTTCGAGGTTTGGCAGGAGGAAGGTCAGCGACCCGACCAGGTGATTCAGGAGGGAGGGCCGCGCAAGGCTTTAGAAAGCTGCGTTTCGGAATTCCAGTGGGATGCGGAGAAAAACTAGTAACGCATTTCGATCACGCGTCCAGCGCATGTGACACGAGGAAAGGGCAATGTACTTTAGACCTCAAGAAGGGGCACAAAACGTCCGATTGGCGGAAACGCACAAGGAAGGAGAAAAATTCTGAAGTTTCGACGCAGTTTGATAGAATGGACATTGCGATTAGTAGAAAGAGTTTCCACAAAATAAGAGGAACGCTCCTATTGGTCGAAAAAGGCCGTGACGTGAAGAATAAATGAACCAAAGTGGGGGAGGTAGTTCTGCCGTGAGTAGGACAAGAGAGAAATATTCGGGGATTCGTCTCTGAACTGGCGTCAAGTGCAGAACGGAGTGCTTATCACTCTGTACGACTCAGAGAAGAAATTTGTGTGGACACTGCACTCACAGCGGCTGCAATCCAGCTCTAGCGACGTTTAGCTCCAACTGTGGAGAAACGTACCAGCCAAATTAGTTAATTCTTCTTGCGAGAACTGAGAGGGAACTATAGTATGCACCCTGCTCCAACCATGCGCGTGTATATCGCCACATACTTAAAGACTAGGGCTGAGTACATGTTTTCTCGCATAACGAGAAACACAGGGGAAGTTTCTGCTGGAAAGTTCAGCAAAGGCCTGATTAGTTTTGTAAGAATTTCAGTGGGAGAGAGCGCCATTGCAGTCGGCAGCTTGTCGCAGATTAAGGTAAATACCGCATACAGAGGCTTAAACTTTGTTGCTTCACCTGCTTGTGTCCACTGAAAACTCGAGCGGCCTTGGGTAATCTTGCGCTCAAATTTGTCAGGTAACTAACCATCTACCGTAGATTTGATTGTCATCCTAAATAGTACCGAACTTTGAACCGGAATCGGACGATTTTCGTAGTACTGACCAACGTCATAACGTATGTGTAGGAGCAGTTTTGTAAAGAAACTTCCAATTTAACTTTTATATTATTGTGCTTAGAATTACTGTTCTTTCAGAGAGTTAATATTTAACAGTGTTGTGTGTAGGATTATTTGACTTTTTGATGCTGGCGAGATGCGTTATCCATTGCGCTGTTTTTATGTCATCGAGTTGAAAACTGTAAAAGCTGTAATTTTTGTGCTAAAATTTGCGACATTAAACTTGTCATTTCAACTTACACAGTTGTTTTCAATTCTGGAATAAGCACCCACGCTACACACTGACTAAAGCCAATTAAATTAGTGGGACAAACGCGGCAAAAAGGGGTCTCGGGCGATGATAAGCTATAAATTCAATAATAAATACAACACCGTTCGAGGCGTAACATTCAGAAAAGAAACACTCTAAACTGCCAAAAAACAAAGGCCGACAAAATCATTCAACACACCGCATAAGATCACAGTATCCCAATCTGCAGTTAACTTATATAGCTGCACCCTATAACAAAATACCAATAACCCCTCCCCCCCCCCCCCTTCACCCCACAAATACGAAAGCCGGTATCCCAACCTCCAGCTCACCTATGTAACTCACCCCTAGACCAGGATACCAATAAACCCTCCCCCAACTGCAATCTCGGGTATCCGAATCTCCAGTTCACCTATATACGAGTACTTTGACTGTACCCAAAAGTGCACTTACGGTGTCCGCGGTTTTGTTGGATATTGCATTTGGTAATTGTGTGCGTGGTGAATAATGGAAAGTGAAGATGGGAAATGACGAGTCGGACAGGACAAGACGGCGAAACGCATGAGAAAGTAGTTTTCGATAAACGACGTGAATGGATCAGAGTTTTAACATTAAATCGTGGAAGATGATAGAGGAATCGTGGTTCTTTAATGAAATCGTGGGAGAAGGTAGGTGGATCAACGTTTATTAATAATAGTGTCATACGTTCGATATATTAATAAACATTGAACCACCTGCCTTCTCCTGTGGTTTACTTAAAAAACTGATTCACTTACTCGGTGGTTACGCAGGCACCTAAGAGTGCAGTTTAAATGTTACGACATAATCTCTTTTATATGACAACATTGTGCTATTGTGCCACCACATAATGTCCTAGACTGCACATCATGACGACTGGAGCACACTGAATGACACAACGACATACCTCACAGACAGCACATAATGAAACAGCTAGAGCGTGCCACAGCACTTCACTTCCACTCCGACTCCACGAGTCGGTGAGGTGTCGCAGCTACCGTACGCGAGGGGCCGAAGCAGTGAGGCAAGTCTTGTACACTGAGCAAGCGCTAAAGGGGACCCCAGCACAAATCTGGACAGCCGATTAAGAAGAAATTAAAACTTTCAGCTCCGACGATGACAACATGATTTTGTCAGAGACGATAAAGAACTCGGAAGAGTATCTGAATGAAATGGATAGCCTGTCGAAAGGAGTTTATAAGGTCAATATCGACAAAAGTTAAGCAAAGGTAAGTCTGATTCAATCAGGTGACGATGAAGGAATTAGATTCGGAAATGATACATCACAAGTGGTAGACGAGTTCTGCTTTCTGCGGAGCAAAACAACTGATGACGGCTGAAGCAGAGAGTTTGTAAAATTTCTTAGCATCCAATACAAATTTAAATTTCACGTAGTTTTTTGTGTATGTATTTCTCTGGAGTGCAGCCTTTTTTATCTTAGACGTGGGCGACGAGCAGTTCAGACAAGAATATAGAAGCTACTTGGGGGGTGGAGCCAGAGAACAGTGTCTAAAGATTAGGTGCATAGTTGGCCTAAGGGAAAGCGAATTGCTGACAGGGATAGAAGCCATTCTCCAAATTGAAACGTATGATGGCTCTTGTTGCATGTATGTAAATGTGCAGAGTGGTTATAGTTAGACTTTGGCTACTTGAGCCAGTATAGAAGGAAAACTGCTTACCGTATAGGCACCCAGCTTTACAAGAATGATGTTCGGATTGTGCGCTGCAGGATTTGCGTTGTTAGTAGTGTTGCTTCGTTCTACGTCTACATTTACATGAGCATGAATACGCTGCAAATAACATTAAAGTGCCTCGCAGAGGGTTCATCGAACCACCTTCACAATTCTCTATTATTCCAGTCTCGTATATCGCGCCGTAAGAACGAACACCTATATCTTTCAGTAAGATCTCTGATTTCCCTTATTTTATCGTAGTGATCGTTTCTCCCTATGTAGGTCGGTGTCAACAAAATATGTTCGCATTCGGAGGAGAAAGCTGGTGATTGCATTTTCGTGAGAAGATTCCGCCGCAACGAAAAACGCCTTTCTTTTAATGATGTCCAACCCAAATGATGTATCATTTCAATGACACTCTCTCCCCTGTTCCACGATAATACATAATGTGCTGCCCTTCTTTGAACTTTTTCGATGCACTCCGTCAATCCTATCTGGTAAGGATCCCATACCGCGTAGCAGTATTCTAAAAGAGGACGGACAACAGTAGTGTAGGCAGCCTCGTTAGTAGATCTGTTCCATTTTCTGTGTCCTGCCAGTAACACAAAGTCTTCAGTTAGCCTTCCCTAAAACATTTTCTGTGTGTTTCTTCCAATTTAAGTTGTTCGTAATTGTAATTCATAGGTATTTAGTTGAATTTACCGCCTTCAGATTTGACTGATTTATCGTGTAACCAAAGTTTAATGGATTCCTTTTAGCACTCGTGTGGATGACCTCACACTTTTCGTTATTTAGGATCAACTGTCAATTTTCGCACCATTCACATATCTTTTCTAAATCGTTTTGTAATTTGTTTTGATCTCCTTATGACTGTATTTGCCGATAAACGATAGCGTCATTTGCAAACAACCTGAGACGGCTGCTCGTATTGTCTCCCGTATGGTTTACATAGATAAGCAACAGCAAAGGGCCTATAACACTACCTTGGGGAACGCCGGAAATCACTTCTGTTTTACTCGAAGACTTCCCGTCAATTACTACCAATTCGCTAACGGGAAATCAAAATCCAGTCACATAACTGAGACAATATTCCTTAACCACGCAATTTTACTACAAGCCGCTTGTGTGGTACAGTGTCAAAAGCCTTCCGCAAATCCAAAAATCAATCTGAAATCCCTTGTCAATAGCACTCAACACTTCATGCGAGTGAAGAGCTATTTGTGTTTCACAAGAACGATGTTTTCTAAATCCATGTTGACTGTGTGTCAATAGACCATTTTCTTCGTTTTAATTAGTAATATTCGAACACAGCATGTGTTCCAAAATCCTGCTGCATATCGACGTTAATGATACGGGCCTGTAATTTAGTGGATTACTTCTACTACCTTTCTTCAACATTGGTGTGACCTGTGAAACTTTCCAGTCTTTGGGTACGTATCTTTCGTCGAACGAACAATTGTATATGATTGTTAAGTATGCGGCTAATGCATCAGTATACACTGAAACGAACCTAACTGGTATACAGCCTGAACCAGAAGACTTGCTTTTATTGAGTGATTTAAGTTGCTTCACTACTCCGAGGATATTTACTTCTGCGTTACTCATGTTGGCAGCTGTTCTTGGTTCGAATTCTGGGATATTTACTTCGTCTTCTTTTGTGAAGGCATTTCGGTAGGCTGTGTTTCGTAACTCTGCTTTGGCAGGACTGTCTTCGATAGTATCTCCCTTACTATCGCGCAGAGAAGGCATTGATTGTTTCTTGCCGCTAACATCACATACGACCAGAAACTCTTTCGATTTTCTGCCAGGTTTCGATACAAGGTTTCGTTGTGGAAACTGTTATAAGCATCTCGCATTGAAGTCCGCGCGAAATTTCGAGCCTCTGTAGAAGATCGCCAATCTTGGGGATTTTGCGTCTGTTTAAATTTCGCATGTTTGTTTCGTTGTTTCTGCTACAGTGTTCTGACCCGTTTTGTGTACCAAGGAGGATCAGCTCCATCGTTTGTAAATTTATTTGGTATAAAACTCTCAATTTGTGCCGATACTATTTCTTTGAATTCAAGTGAAATCTGGGCTACACTTTTATTATTAATTTGGAAGGGGTGGAGATTGTTTCTCAGGAAGACGTCAAGTGAGATTTTATCTGTTTTTTTGAATAGGTATATTTTTCGTTTATTTTTAGGGGATTTGGGGGTTCCAATATTGAGTCTCGCTACTACAACCCTGTGCTCACCAATCCCTGTATCCGTTTTGATGCTCGTTATTAACTCAGGATTATTTGTTGCTGAGAGGTCAAGTGTGTTTCCACAACCGTTTACTACTCGCGTGGGCTCATGAACTAACTGCTAGAAATAATTTTCAGAGAATGCATTTAGCACAATTTCGGATGATGTTTTATGCGTACCTTCGGAATTAAACATGTATTTTCGCTAACATATCTAGGGTAAATTAAAGTCACCACGAAATATGATCGTATGAGTCGGGTACGTGTTTGAAATCAAACACAAGTTTTCTTTGAACCTTTGAGCAATAGTATCATCTGAGTTGGGAGGCCGGTAAAAGGATCCAATTTTATTTTATTCCTGTTTCTAACAATGACCTCGTCTCATGCTAATTCGCAGGAACCATCTACTTCAATTTCGCGACAAGATAAACTACTTCCAACAGCAACAAATACGCCACCGCCAACCGTGTTTAGCCTGTCCTTTCGGAACACCGTTAGGTTATTTGCAAAAATTTCGGCTGAGCTTATATCCGGCTTTAGCCAGGTTTCAGTGCCTATAACGATTTGAGCATCAGTGCTTTGTATTAGCGCTTGGAGCTCTGGTACTTTCCCAACACAGCTACGACAATTTACAACTGTTATACCAACGGTGCCTGTATCTACGTTCTTGCTGTGTTCCACCTGCAAATAAAAAAAAAAAACGCCCAGTCCACGCCAAAAAGCCCCTGCTACCCGTGTAGCCGCCTGCTGCGTATAGTGGACACCTGACCTATTCAGCGGAACCCGAAACCCAGCCACCCTTTGGAGCAAGTCGAGGAATCTGCAGCCTACACGGTCGCAGAACCGTCTGAGCCTCTGATTCAGACCCTCCACTCGGCTCTGTACCAGAGGTGCGCAATCGGTCCTGTCGACTATGCTAGTTGCCTCGTTTCTTATAGTTTCAAAAATGTTCTAGTCCTGGAAATTATTTAGGTAACTTCACAAACAGTTCCAAGTTTCGAAAAAGTCTCTGTCTTCATTAAGCTGGCGGACCCAAAACTTTTCCTCCAAGTGTTTTGCTAAGAATAATGTTCTTCACTAGCAGAAGCCAACGCAAAAACTCGTCATCAGAATCGCTCGTGCTATCCCCACAACACAACTGAAGCGACCTCCCTATCGGCCGTTAACTATAGCCAATGTTGGCACCCGTGGAGGACGACTTCTGTCGGCATTGCGCCATATAGCCACTGCTTTACATCGGTTCGGGAGAAATATGGATCCAATGTGCGTGCACAGGACAGGTCACGACATCCTTAAAAACGGGGACGTGAAGCGAGTTTCATATGTAAGGATCAACTGTAGTGCATTATACTTCACTACCACTTTATAGTCGGGATCTGCATTTAGGAGTAACGGGAAGGGCTCTGAAGGACAGGGTACAAGGGAGAAAGACAATACTCCGCAGGAATTTCTAAAATCATTGAGGCAAGTGGCAACGAAACGTCTATTCAAGTTGGTGTGTAGAGTCCGTGAGACTGGCGATGTACCATCAGAGTGTCGAAAAAATATAATTCGCACAATTCTGGAGACAGCAAGTGCAGATAAGCGCGAAAACTATCGCACAGTCGGTTTAAAGGCTCGTGCATCTAAGTTGCTGACGAGAATAATGGAGAGGAGAATGGAAAAGAAAACTGAGGCTCTGACAGACGACCATCGGTGTGGCTTTAGAAAATGTAAAAGGACCAGGGAGGCAGTTCTGACCGTTGGGCTTAATAATGAAAGCAAGGTCGAAGAAAACTCGAGACACGCTCACAGCATCGGCGACCTAGAAAAAGCGTTCGACAATATGAAATGGTGCACGATGTTCGAAATTCAGAAAAAAAAATAGCGCTGAGCTGTGAGCTGTAGGGAGAGACAGGTATTACGCAAACTGTACAAGAACCGAGAGGGAACGGTACGACTGGAAGACAAACAACGCAGTGCTCAGGTAAAAAGTCCATAAGACAGCGATCCAGTGTTCAATCTATACATCGAAGAACCAATGACGGAAATAAAAGAAGCGTTCTACAATGGAATTAGATTACAGGATGAAAGAATATCAACGATAACATTCACTGATAACATTGCTATCCTCAGTCAGTGTGAAGAAGAATTACAGGACTTGTTGGATGGAATTGGTACAAATATGCATTCATAGTACACTGGTACGAGACAAAGGTAACGGAATGTACAAGAAACAAGAATAGCGAGCAAGTAAACATCAAAATTGAGGATCACAAAGTGAAGGAATTTTGCTACACTGGAAGCAAAATTATGCACGACGGACGAAGCAAGGTCGGTGTAAAAAGTAGTCTAGCACAGGTTCAAAAAAATGGTTCAAATGGCTCTGAGCACTATGGGACTCAACTGCTGTGGTCATTAGTCCCCTAGAACTTAGAACTACTTAAACCTAACTAACCTAAGGACAGCACACAACACCCAGCCATCACGAGGCAGAGAAAATCCCTGACCCCGCCGGGAATCGTACCCGGGAACCCGGGCGTGGGAAGCGAGAACGCTACCGCACGACCACGAGATGCGGGCAGTCTAGCACAGGCAGAGAGGCTCAAGTCCACAGCTGTCTAACAGAGTCCTTTATTTGAGGAAGAAATTTCTGATAAGGTATAGTTCGTGCACAACATTGTATAACATCCAATTGTGGAGCGCGGGAAAAGCGGGACAGAGCAGAATCGAAGAGTTTGAGATGTGGTACAACAGAAAAATGTTGAAAATTAGGTGGACTGAAAGGTCAGAGAGGAATGGAATATATGGAAAACACCGTCAAGAAGAAAGGACAGGATAGTAGGACATCTATTAAAAAAGACATCAGGGATCGGGGATAATTTCCGTGGTTCTCGAGGGACCTGTACAGGGAATAAAACTGTAGGAGAAGGCAACGTTTTGAATTTATACAACAAATAATTGAGGACACAGGTTGTAGATGTTAATATGGTATGGAGAGGTTTGCAGGAGAAGAATTCGTGGTGGGCTGCATCAAACCAGTCAGACGACTGATGACTAAAAGAAAATAGAAAAGAGGATGAGTGTCTGGATAAGGTCAAGAGGAGGAAAGAAAAGGGAGGGAAGCTCTGCAATTAGAAAGTAGTGCGGAAGGGCTAGTCAAATCTGATAAGAGTGATAGATGTCAGGGCGGGTTTAACTGCCAGGAGGTGGGAGTCTGCTAAAACTGTGCAGGGAGAGGATATGGAAAACGTATAAGTGTAGAGCGCGCGGAATGTGTTGTTATATGCGCCCAGGATTTGTAGCTAAGCGGGAAACTATGAAGTTACTATAGTCGAGTCTACGGGGAGTGTAGGATGTACAGACGTGTTTAGTGTCAACATGGAGGTGGGGAAAAGATATGACCTCGTAAAGGACTGTTACAGGGAAAGGCATGTGGATTCAGGAAGCAAGGCCGAGAGTGTGTTGTTCGATGAATTTGCAGGGGTTGATGGAATGACGGCTTGTCAGATATCGGGGCAACATTTGCGTAGGAGAGGATAGGTCACATGCAGGCATTGTAGGCGTGGGGGATGACGAAGGGACGCTGTCCCTACGTTCTGTCAGTCAAAAGCTTCTGCTTGATGAGGTGTTTCTGTTCGACAGTTAGCATACGGCGTTTCCATGTTAGTTTACAAACAAGAGTTGGTCCAAAACATTTTAGTGTGCTTCTTAATTGGGAAGGGCGGTCGTAATCACTAAGGTAACAGTCATGGATACGCAAACTGCAAACAGTTCATCGCATAATTGTTGGTTAAGTTTTGGAGGGACTGATCTTGATGAGTCGCTGCTTTGACTGGAATGTCAGCTGATCAAGGGTAGACGTAGGGCAAAATTGCGAAAAATTTGTTTTTTTTTTTCATTTCGTAATTTATTACGTTGATTCTTTAAGAATTCATCGCAAAGTTTCATAAGCGAATTCTGGTTAGAAATATATTTTAAAAAAGTTTGTATGGGTGTGTGTGCCTGCTACGCTGCCCCCCGCCACCTCTTTCTGAGCCGTCATCCACACCTCACCTCCTCTATGCTAGAATTTTTTTTTCATTAATTTTTCCTTCAACGAACTGCAGGTGAGTCTAAAAGGCTGTCAGAAAGATTATGTCTGTTTGTTCCTTTCTTTACAAACGTGGTTTTTAGAAGATGGAAGGCCACTGGGAGGTGTTAACAGACTGACAGACAAGGCAATCCACACTTTACAGATATATTATGGAAAACTATCAGTGATAACCTACATAGTGTGAAAACAATGCAGCAAGCCGTGTGGACAATATTCTTGCACAAGCTTTCCACGGATGATAATCCTCAACATCCCCTTTGTGACACATCGTCGTGTAAATATCTTCTGGCAGAAGCCAGTGGAAAGCGATTCACCCACAAACATGGTTTGACACATGCTGTTTTAGATGTTATAAAACCAATTTTCAAGTACCTATCCAGTCCTGAACTGCTCAAAAAATGTGTACATGCGAAAACATAGGATGCGTTGTCCAAAAACAGTATTTGTGTCCTCAGTTGTTGTGAGGATAGTTACATGTTATATATGTCTAGTGGAAATGTAGATAGGATTAAGTGCCTGTAGAGACTAGACTTCCATCCAGGTGCATTCACACTGAAGCATC
Source organism: Schistocerca cancellata (assembly GCF_023864275.1). NCBI lineage: Eukaryota > Metazoa > Arthropoda > Insecta > Orthoptera > Acrididae > Schistocerca > Schistocerca cancellata. Next base: position 520,904,668 of record NC_064634.1, on the reverse strand, counting down.
GATGGAGCGCGACTGGACAAAGCTCAGGCAGCAGAAGAAAAAATGGGAAACATGCCAAGCGAAAGGAGGCAGGGGGAGAGATTAGACCAGGAAGACGACGAAGAGAGGTACAGAAATAATGTCAAAAAGCTTTAAATGCGAATTGGCATAAACTGACTTTTTGAGCTGTAATGTACCTTTCATCAGGAACCATAAAAGGTAACATCCTGAAATTGGGGATAGTTCTTAATAATTACTTACTGAATAATCCTGTGCAGTGCTTTTCCGTTATCTTTTTCGTGAGAAAAGTTCTGCTTTAAGGGGGGTAGGACGTCAAACGGGCCGACTTCGAGCAAGAGAGCCACTGTAAGACATTTTAATTTCTACTGTCTATACTTTTACAAATAAATTCATAAAACTTTGTCAGCATGACCAGGAAGGATTGAGGACTCACACTCTTAGCAGTGGTAGTTAAAAAACTTAGCAAAATACTTTTTTTTAGATCTGAAATTTCATCTTTTTTTCACTTACTACTGGCTGCATTTGTTGCTATAGGTACACTTTTCTTCCTAAGTGAGAGAGATTCTTCGATGAATTTTACACAGCATACGAACAGTACTCACAGGTAAATGAAACTCTAGAATTTTCCAAATCTATTAAAAACTGTGGTAAAAATTGAGTTTTTTCTAAACATGAAATTTCAAATGTAACTGTTCATTCAGTTTTTCATAAATTAAATAAATTATAGAGTTTCATACACCTGTAACTATGGTTTGTATGCTGTACAAAATTCATGGAAGAATCTCTCTTACTTAGGAAGAAAAGTGTACTTACAGCAACAAATGCAGCCAGTAGTTAAGTGAAAAAAAGATGAAATTTCACATGTAAAAAATGTATTTTGTTACGTTCTTGAACTGTCACTGCTAATAGTGTGAATCCTGAATCCTTCCTCGTCATGCTGTCAAAGTTTTATGAATTTATTTGTAAAAGTATAGACAGTGGAAATTAAAATGTCCTGTGGTGCCTCTCCTGCTCCAAGTCGGCCCGTTTGACGTCCTGCCCCCCTTAAAATTTGAGAAAAATAAAACAGTCCCGAGCCAAACAAAACTGAAAAGTTAATTTCAAAGCAACTATGACCTTAAAAAAAAATCTGTTCCACAGTTTTATTAGCCTCTTATGCAGCTTTAAACTGTGAAATTTCAGTTTTATTGCTGGATTAGTTTACGAGAAAAGGTACATTATAGAAACAATAAATAAAAATTCATATCCTTATAAAATGTATGTTGATGCGCAATTTCAAACAAAAATTTCACAAAATATCAACCATTATGTTGTTCATAACAGTCTCAAGTTTTAGTAGTTCGGCTGTAATACACTGAAGCGCCAAAGAAACTGCTGTCGGCATGCGTATTCAAATAGAGAGATATGTAAACAGATACAATACGGCGCTGCGGTCGGCAACGCCTATACAAAACAAAAAGCGTTTGGCGCAGTTGTCAGATTGGTTACTGCTGCTACAATGTCAGGTTGTCAAGATTTAAGTGAGTTTGAACGTGGCATTATAGTCAGCGCACGAGTGATGGGACACAGTATCTCTGAGGTACCGATGAAGTGGGAATTTTCCCGTACGACCATTTCACGAGTGTACCGTGAATATCAAGATTCCGGTAAAACATCAAATCTCCGACGTCGCTGTGGCCGGAAAAAGATCCCAGAAGAACAGGACCAACTACGACTGAAGAGAATAGTTTGAGGTGATTTCAGCAATTTGCAGAAGGATTGCATTTCTGATTTTAATGCTGGAGTACGAACAAGTGTGCCGGCCGGAGTGGCCAAGCGGTTCCAGGCGCTTCAGCCTGGAACCGCGCGACCGCTACGGTCGCAGGTTCGAATCCTGCCTCGGGCATGGATGTGTGTCATGTCCTTAGGTTAGTTAGGTTTAAGTAGTTCTAAGTTCTAGGGGACTGATGACCACAGCAGTTAAGTCCCATAGTGCTCAGAGCCATTTGAACCAATATGAACAAGTGTGAACGTGCGAACCATTCGACGAAAATTCATCGATACGGGTTTGCGGAGCCAAAGGCCCACTCGTGTACCCTTGATGACTGCACGACACAAAGCTTTACGCCTCGCCAGGGCCCGTCGATAGCGACATTAGAATTTCGATGATGGAAACATGTTGCCTGGTCGGACGAGTCTCGTTTCAAATTGTATCGAGCGCACGGTATGGAGACAACCTTACGAATCCGTGAACACTGCATGTCAGCAGGGGAATGTTGAAGCTGGTGGAGGCTCTGCAATGGTATGGGGCGTGTGCAGTTGGAGTAATACGGGACCCCTGACACGTCTAGATACGACTCTGAACAGGTGACACATACGTAAGTATCCTGTCTGATCACCTGCATCCATTCGTGTCTATTGTAAATTATGACATTTCAGCAGGACAATGCGGCACCCCACACGTCCAGAAAATGCTACAGAGTGCCTCCAGGAATTTAAACACATCCGCTGGCCACGAAACACCCAAGACACGAACATCAATGAGCATATCTGGGATGCCTTGCAACGTGGTGTTCACAAGAGATCCTCGCAGGATTAGTGGCGTCAGTTCCCTCTAGCACTACTCCAGGCATTAGTCGAGTCCATGCCACGTAATGCTACGGTACTTGTGCGTGCCCTCGTGGGCCCTACACGGTATAAGCAGGTGTAGCAGTTTCTTCGGCTCTTCAGTGTATTTTTGGAGATATACACATTTAAGTACAAGAATACATTTTTCCCCACGTCTGTCCTTAAGACGGATCTAGAGGGAGTGTCGTGATTTCTGGAGGCTGTGGTGGAGGGGTAGGACGGCGTAGCGGCCGTAGAGGAGTGGGGAGGGGAGGTACCTGCTTCAGCTGCAGCCGGCTGCCGTCCTTGGTGACGTTGATGACGGGGTAGCCGGCGGTGGAGGTCCAGAAGGCCATGCGCTCCTGCAGCTGCGGCTCGCCCGGCGCCAGCGCTTCGAACAGGTCCGCCGGCCGCGCGCTGCTGTAGTTGCTGCAACGGGACGCCGTAAGCTGCGCCGCCGGTTCCCGACGCTCGAGGCTTTGCTGTGCGCAGTGCTGCGTGCTAAATCTACGTCTACATCTACGTCTCCCCGAGCCACCGAACGGTGTGTGGCGGAGGATACCCTGTGCCACAACTAGTCCTTTCCCTTCCTGTTCCGATCTGGACAAGTATATGCCTAGTAAGTGGATTGACGACGGAAGGACCCCACCGTGGTTTAATAACGAAATACGGAAACTGCGGAGTAGGCAAAGACTGTCGGATTCTCGGTTCGAAAGACGACGTGCAAGTGACGAGGGGCAAATGTTAGTAGAGATTCTTGCGTCTGTGGAAAGATCGACGGGTGAGGCACAAGGCAGCAACCACCGCCGTAATTCGACTACAGATTCGGCGGGGTACCCCAAAAAATTCTGGTCCCGTGTAAAATCGCTAATCGGCGCTAAGGCTTCTATCCAGTCAACTCTTCACCAGTCTGGTTTGGCAGCAGACGATAGCAAAAGGAAGGCCCGAGTTTTAAATTCCACGTTTAAGAAATCGTACGTTCGCGAGAATCTTACAGACGTACCTGTCATTCGACTATCGCAGAGAGTCCCGTACGGACGACAAAGTAATAAACGTCGATGTCGTAGAAAAACAACTGAAGGAGCTGGAAAGCAAACAAAACGCCAGGACCAGATGGAATTCAAATTCGGTTTTACAAAGATTACCCTACGTCGTTGGTCCCTTACTTAGTTTGCATTTATTGCGAATCTCACGACCAGCGTAAAGTTCCGAGCGCAGGTTACTCCTGCATATAATAAGGCTAAAAGATCGGATCCGCAAAATTACAGCCAAACATCCTTAACATTTGTTTGTTGCAAATCCTAGAACGTGTTTTGAGTTCGAGTACAGTAAATTTCCTAGAGACGGAAAAGCCGTGTTCACAAATCAGCACGGCTTCAGAAAGAACCCAGCTCGGTCTTTCCTCACACGATTACTGCCAAGTACGGGTGGTTTCCGGCAGCCCACTGCGGACTGCTAGCGGCAGTGCGAGGCCCCCAGCCGCGCGGCTGCACTGGGCCGCCGCCGCAGCTCCAGTTTCCGGTCCCTGTGTTGCCCAGGCCCGTCCCGTGGTGCAACCCTGCAACTCGCATCTGCTTACTGCAGCAAAGTCTTGGAATTCCGTAAACTGTTTGTGGTGGTACTATGGGTGCGGGGTTTCGTTGCGTTGGCTAAAGATCCTTTATCAATTACCGCAACACTATATTGACAAATTCCTTTCGTTGCTTTCGGTACGTAGCCTTGAGTCTTATCAATACTGAATCCTTTTTTAAATATTAGCTGCGTTATGGCGCTCGAGTGTATGATTATTAACACATAATTTTAATTTTCTGGTTGTAATATAAAACTGTGATACCACAAAACCCAATTTAGTTTTTGTTCTGTTTATCTGAACTGCGCGTCACTAACCTACAAAAATGTAAATTATAGATCAGTTTTTTACAAACATTAACTACCAATTTCTGAAGCGTATAAAATTAATACGACATCTTTAGTGCAAACATATATTATAAGTCAATTCAAGCTGAAGTTATCTTGTGTCATGTGTGAAGTTTTGTTTTATGACCAAATGTAAAATTTATTAATTAGAAGTAAACAAATCAATGTATCTGGTGAGAAACCGGAACAAATTAATTTATAAGAAAATCACAAGTCAGCAGTTACAATTGCAGTATACACAAATCGAGATTAATTCAGGACTATAATGGAAGTAAAAAATCAGATACCTACAATGAAGTTCTGTGGAGACAAGTCATACAAAGCACAAGTACAGATGCATTGTGTTTGTTGTTCTCAAATATTTCTTATTTGGTATAAGAAGCAATTAGTGATGCGTTTTTAACGCCTAGTTGAGAACAGTAGTTAAGCTCACAAGAGATAGTGTCTCGTTTCGTAATTCCCTCAATATCATCTCACGTAATTTTACTACTTACATGACCGTTGTTTTAGTTTTGTTGACGTTCATTCAATAATTTCTTGCAAGTTGACTATCCAATCCATTTAACTGATCTTTAAAGTGTTACAGTTCCATCGGCAGATCTTACGTCTTTTATTTCTTCTCCTTGAAATTTAATTCTCTTTTCAAATTTCAGAGTGTTTTTCTCTATGTCTGTCTGTGTAACATAAGAACCAGTCTGTAACGCCATCTCACTCACCTCTTCCGAACTGCTGCCTCTTCTATATCTGCGTATACATGCGTACTCCGCAAGCGCCCGCGTCGCTCTTCGCTGTGCGTGCCCTGTGTCACTACTAGTCACTTCCTTTTCTGTTCTACACGGAAAAGCAACGAGAAAAAGAAGCCTCCTTTTATGTTTCTGAACGAGCACTACTCTCTCTCATCTTATCTTCACGGTCCTTACACGCAGTCAGTCTCAAATACCGGTTCTCTAAATTTTCTCAGTAGTGATTCGCGAAAAGAATGTTGCCTCTCTTCATTGGTACCCATTTGAGTTCTCAAAGCATCTCCGTAGCACTTGTGTCTTGTTCGAATCTGCTGCTAACAAATCTAGCAGCCCGCCTCTGAACTGTTGCGGCGCCTTTCTTTACTCCGACCTGGTGTGGATCCCAAACATTCTGACAGTACTCAACAATTGATCACACTGTCCTACATGCAGTCTCGCTTACAGGGGAACCACTCTTTCCTAAAATCCTCCCAATGAACCGAACTCTGCCATCCGCCTTCCAACTACAAACCTTAAACGCTCATTATGTTTCGTACTGTTTGGCGATATTACTCCCAGATACTTAATCGACTTGACCGTGTCAAGCAGAACACTGCTAATGCCGCACTCGAACGTTACAAGTTTGTTTTTGCTACTCATCTGCATTAACTTGCATTTTGCTACATTTCGAGCTAGCTGCTATTTATCACACCAACTAGAAATCTTTTATCCTCTTATAATGGCTCAGCGGCTACACCAGAGCATCATCAGCAGACGTCCGCAGACTGCCGCCCACCCTGTCCCACGTGGAGAGCAACAGCAGTCGCACCACACTTCAAAAATGCTTCAAATGGCTCTGAGCACTATGGGACTTGACATCTGAGGTCATCAGTCCCCTAGAACTTAGAACTACTTAAACCTAACTAACCTAAGGACATCACACACATCCGTGCCCGAGGCAGGATTCGAACCTGCGACCGTAGCGGTCGCGCGGTTCCAGGCTGTAGCGCCTAGAACCGCCCGGCCACTCTGGCCGGCCATCACGCTTCCTTGGCGCACTTCCGACGACACTCTTGTCTCTGATGAACACTCGCCGCCGAGGACAGTGTACTGGCTTCTGTTACTCGAGAAGTCTTCGAGCCACTCATATATCTCTGAACCTATTCCGGTGTACTATGTCAGATGCTTTACAGAAATCTAGGAATACGGAATCCGCCTGTTGCCCTTCGTACATAGTTCGTAGGATCTCGTGTGAGAAGAGGGCAAGCTGAGTTTCATCGGCAGACGTTTTCTAAACCATGCTGATATGTGGACAGAAGCTTTGCCCTCTCATGAAACTTTAATACGCGGGGTTGGAACTTTAGTAGTGACTACTATTTATTTACAGTTAGTACAAAAAAGATACGTCTTTCATAGTTTTATTGACCTTCAAAGTAGTCACCATCATTGTGCAAAAGCCGCTGCCAGCGATGTGGAAATCGTAGGACACTCTTAGCAGTGCCAGTTCTGTTCACAGTTCGAGCGGCGCGGTCTATTGCCCGACGAATTTGTAGTAGTTCTGAAGCGAATGCCGTGAAGTGTTTCCTTCAGTTGAGAAATCGAGTTGAACTCACTAGGGCTTAAGTCAGGGGAGTGCAGTGTTACAACACTTAGCAGCCCCATCAGTCACAGCTTGCACTGTACGTGCTTGAGCATTGTCCTGAAAAAGTACGGTCAGGTCCAGTAGGATGTGTCATCACCTCTGTCTCTATGCTGTTCAGTTTTGGAACACAAGCTACAATCACACGTTACTATTAGAAGCATGTATGCTTTTGGCAGTTACCACTGTGGTACACAGCTGCCGTTAGCGAGCAATTGAAGCCGCGAGAGACAGAGCGGCTTCTCCTCTGTCCAGCAGACCACGTACCATGGTTTACGTACAATAACTCCGTCTTTCGTCAACTTTCCGTTAACCAGCGTTTACAGGCGAAATCTTGATATTAGGATCACTTCCCATTCGAGATGGGCATCGAGCTATTGTAGAGATGAAGAATAAAATTGTGGGAATTAAGCCGTAACCAAACTTTATCTGGTGCAAATATTTCGGCTTGCTCTCGTCAAGTTTTCTGACCGGTCCGATGCGGTCCGCCGAGAATTCTTCTCCTGCGCCAACATCTTCATCTCATAGTAACACTTGCAAACTACGAACTCTATTATTTGTTGGTCACATTCCTATCTATGTCTTCCCTTACAGGTCAGCGCTCTCTAGTACCATGTAGCTAAAAAAAATGGAAATGAGAGTATGGCATCGTTGGCTGGGAGGCCCCATTCGGGGAAGTTTGGCCACCAAGTGCAAGTCTTATTTCAGTCGACGCCACATTGGGCGACTTGCGCGCCGATGATGGGGATGAAGTGATACTGGGGACATTGGGGACACTGGGGACACCCAGCCCCCGAACGGGGAAGATATCCAACCCGGCTGCGATTCGAACCCGGGTCCGCTTGCATGGGAGGCGAGCACGTTACCACCCAGCTAAGCAGGTGGACACCATGTAGGCATTCCTTGATGTCTTAACAGAGGTCCAGTCTTCCCATTCTGTCTTCTCGTCTTTGTTGTTCACACGTTTCTTTCTTCGTAGATTATGTGGAGGACTACCTCATTCCTTACATTATTATCAGTCCACCTAATATGAAACATTCTTCTGTAGCTCCTCATCTCCAATGCTTTCATTCTTTTCTGTTCCGGTTTTCCCACAGTTCGCAGTTCACTACAATAGAATGCTATGTTCAAAACGTACATTCTCAGAAATTTCATCATGAATTTATCACCGATGGTTGACACGAGTAGACTTATCTTGGTCAGTAATACGCTCTTTAGCTGTACTTGTCCGCATTTTAAATTCTCCTTGTTTCGTCCGTCATGTTTTATTTTGCTTTCAAGTTATCAGAATTCTTTAACTTGGTCTACTTCTACAGTATTTACGTTAAGTTTATTGCTACTCTCACTTCTCCTACTCTCTTTCTCCGATGTGCCCTCAATTCACATCTCTACTCATTAGACTGTTCGTGCCACTCAGCATGCCCTGAGTAGTTCTTGATCACTTTCAATGAGGATAGCGATGTCACCAGCAAATCTTACCATTGATTTCCTATCCCCTGAGCTTTAATTCTACCGTAGGACATTTTACAGCGGAAATGTTGGCAGCAGACAAAGTTCATGTACGGTTGAATTTCTGCAGTTTTATGGCTGAAGTAATACGTCATGAGAATATGAACATTCCCAGAGCGGGCGCTCACACACACACACACACACAGTAACTCTGAAGCGATTCCTCGATTTTGTTCCATAATCCATTTCTTTTACCATCAGGTGAAATATGATCTGCTGTGTTGGGCAGCAGATGTCATGTATGAGATCTGACATTTGTCGTGTAGTGACATAATGATGGTGATGTTACATTAGAGATTATAATTATCGAACAGTACCTCATTGTCTGAAGGATGCAAACAATTGGTACTGAATGTTATTCCATAGATTTTCCCAGCGCCTTTCACGTTTATGCTCTCCACGGATATGCTGCAGGATATGGTCATCTTCACTATACGAAATTTTGACTATCCATCTGCCCGCCATCTTCAGGTGCGATCACTGAGTACACAATCTCGTCTGAACTGAAGAAACACCAGAAACGGCGGCTCCTTTATAAGCCATGTATAAGCGACTGCAGTATTGGGACAAAGTATGGTTCTACGCCAAAGTACCATTATCCAAGATGGTGGCGATGTCGTCATCCAAGATGGTGGCTGTGACGTCCTCCAAGATGGCGGCTTTTGGCGGGAAGTTTGAATTTTGGCGGGAAGATAGGTCAATTGGGCTACCTCCACTAAACTAACCACCCTCCCCCAGAGAAATGGCACAAAGTGCAAATTGCAACAGGATAATGCATTACATCACAGTTATCTCTACTAACCTAAGAAAATCGCAGGAAGATAGGTCACTTGGGCTGCTTCCACTAAGCTAAGTCTTCTGTCTGCCACATCTTCCTAGGAACTGGCGCCAAGATTGAATTTTGTCAGTAAAGAAAGGTCACTTGTGGTTTCTCTACGAACCTAAGAAAATCGCGGGAAGATAGGTCACTTGTGCTACCTCTACTAACCTAAGTCACCCGATCACCACCTCTTCCTAGAGATTGGTGGGAAAAGGACTAAGCCTGCACTGGGCTGCTGGAGAGAGGAAGGGGTGTACTTTATTTATTTTGGAACAATTTATTTAGGGATGGAGTATATTTATCACAGTGACACTGAACACATGCTCTAGACATGCCACACAGCATACAGACCTGCAAACCACTCCTAAATAACTCATGTATGATGCTCTACAAATGCATCTGCTGTTTGTAAACTGTCAAAATTAGATTAGATTAGTACTTATTCCATAGATCATGAATACGACACTTTGTAATGATGTGGAACACGTCAGCTAATAAAAGATGTCTATACAAGATATTACATTACACAAAATGTTATACGACACTTAATATTTTAATTTTTATTTACTTTTTTTGTGGGTGTTCAGAAAATACCCACTTACTATACCCAAAAATTCATCTAATGAGTAGGAGTTGCCATTAAGAAATTCTTTTAATTGCCTTTTAAATGCTATATGGCTATCTGTCCGACTTTTGATGGTATTAGGTAAATGTCCAAAAACTTTTGTAGCAGCATAATTTACCCCCTTCTGAGCCAAAGTTAGATTTAGCCTTGAGTAGCGAAGAACGTTCTTTCTCCTAGTGTTGTAGCCATGTACACTGCTATTACTTTTGAATTCGTTTGGATTGTTACTAACAAGTTTCATAAGTGAATATATATACTGTGAGTATCTCTATCTCTTTAAATAAGTGTCTGCAGGATGATCTTGGATGAGCACCAGCAATTATTCTGATTACACGCTTTTGTGCAATGAACACTCTTTTACTCAATGATGAGTTACCCCAGAATATGATGCCATATGAAAGCAGAGAATGAAATAGGTGTGGTAAGCTAATATACTGAGATGTATATCGCCAAAATTTGCAAAGACCCTAACAGCTTAAGTAGCTGAACTCAAACGTTTCAGCAGACCTTCAGTGTGTTTTTTCCAGTGCAACCTCTCATCAATGCAAACACTTAGAAATTTTGAATATTCTACCTTAGCTAGCGATATCTGATCGAAGTCTATATTTATTAGTGGTGTCATTCCATTTACTGTGTAGAACTGTACATACTGTGTTTTGTCAAAGTTTAATGAGAGCCCATTTGCAGAGAATCCCTTAATGATTTTCTGAAAACTATTGTTTACAATTTCACCAGTTAATTCTTGTCTGTTGGGTGCGATAGCTATACTTGTATCATCATCAAAAAGTACCATGTGAATATAGATTGCCAAGTCATTAATATATATTAAGAACAGCAGTGGACCCAAGACTGAACCTTTCAGCACCCCATTCTCAATTGTTCCCCACTTTGATAAATCAGCAGTTTTTTGCAAATGACGCATTGCACAGACTACATACATGCAAACCACTCGTAAACAGTGCAATACATTTACGCCAAGAGACCCACACAACTGGTAAATTGTCAAAATAATAATCCATCTAAAAGACTCGGCAAACGTGCTTGCTAATCATCAACTGTTGTAATCGTGCACCAGTCTTTATTTAAACAATTAGAGACAGCAACACCATTCAGTGTGTTCGCCAGGAGGTCTGCACTCCAACTGACCTAGTACACAATACTGCCACTAGAGGGTGCTGTCATCCCTCCTGTGACATAATCCAAGATGGTGGTCTGGAGGGGGAAAATGGCGCATAAATGACTCAGCCTGCGCTGGGCTGCTGGATACAGTAAGGAAGGAGTGTACTTTATTTATTTTGGAAGAGTTTATTTAGGGATGAAGTACATATATTTAAAACACTGATACAAAACACATAAATGGAGTCACGCCTCAGACATGTAAACTACTCCTAAATAACGCTCTGAAGACACACGAATAGCTTCTAAATTACCGAAATTATTTCAGTACAGACATGCAGACTCCTCCTAAATAATGCAGTACACAGATGTGCAGACATGTAATCAACTTGTAAACTGCATAGTTCAGCCTGCTCACGAAATAATGCAGTGGATAAGTAATCAACATATGCAGACACAGTCTGCCACCACCTGTCCAGTAGACCACATATGAGGCCACCTGTAGCCCTGCAAAGTGACACAGCTGTCAGCTGTCAAACCACCCACGAATGCCTGCATGTATGAGGCAGCGACATCCCTTTCATACTTGATACCTGAGAAATTCCTCTAAAAATATGTGTTCACCTAGGCACCAATGCTGATGCTACCGGGCAGGAGTGCAGACGCTCCTGGGACGTGCTGTGAGCTGCTGCCAGACACAGGTGAAATTTGACATACAGTCAGTGTTATACTGATGTCACAGAACTTCAAGGCATGCTAACGCAGATCCCGTATGCGAGACACCTCAGGGCATCACGTCTCTTTACCGTTGATTACAGAGTAGCACACTGTGCATTGATCCTAGCGTGGCATGAGAGAAGTGTCTATCCGTGCTTAACAGCAAATAGTGCAAAATAACATCGAATGCACTCTTCCCAGAGGTCCTAACGTGATACTCATTACGTGTTACCCTTCCTGCTTTCAACACACACAAACGTTCCCACCACTATGTAGAGGCTCCTATATCCCAGCACAAAAGATGTGAATGAATCGAGCATTATGATTGGCTCTTATCAAATTTACCTGCCGAATTATTGATGCTGTCGGTATCGAAGCACCATCCACCTTTTCTTTCTTTCTGCAAACAGGGATTTCAGTGGTAAATTATTTTGCACAGACCTCTCAATTGCATTGACAGTTAAACCTGCAAAGTTGTCTACAGATCATCAAATACATACGAGACTCACAAGAATATTGGAAGCCAGGAAAATATTTACCGGTGTAACTACAATTAAATATTGTGATTGCTGCTACAGTCTGACACCAATCGATGTACAGATAATGTCTCCTCTTGACGGCTGTGCTTCTGGAACGAATCTCAGTATCTATAGCACACATAATTTTCTGTGCAAAACATCTCCTTCATACCCTTGCGATTAATGATGTGCTGAATCTATACATTCCTTTCGATAGGACACAGTCATCCTCTCTAGTCATGCCACAACATAAACCACAGTAACTTTACAATGCTGTATATACACATTGTACACAACATGAGCCACAGTAACTTAACAACGCAATATAAACACATTTTACTCAAACACTGCAGTTTAGTTTTATATCTGTACAGCACCCGACAAAATTATAGTATGCTTACACTTACACCGGCTATATGTCATGAGGCTCGTCAGTCCTCGGGTAACACCGTCAGCCTTTTTTTTCTTTCTACAGACGTGACATTCAGTGGCAATAATCTATTTTACACCGATCACCATATTGCATCAACAACTACAACTTGCAAAGAACCATATGTATAATCGAATACGGAAAGACTCTTACTCAATTACACTGCTCTCCCACTGAGGACAGGAGAACGAATATTAGAGCATGAAACCGATCTCCAACTGAGCAATATATATCCGCATACCGTGTCGATGTAGTAAACATACAATTCATATCCTCCATGGATTGATGTCACTCTCAGAACAGTTATGCAAAGACTGGCTCGTTTCCCCCCTCCTCCTTGGTAAAAACACAATACTGTTTCTGGTCTTGATCTGCCTGCTTATTTGCGTTTCTACACCCATCTCCAGACCCTGGGATTACAAGAACGCATGTAATTTAGCACGGTTCACACACAGCAGTATCCTACCGATAGCTCACCCAATGTAATTCCGAAGATATGAACTGGGATTTATTTCTATATAAACCCGGAACTTATAGCTGGATGGAGCATGCTCTAGACCACTGAGTAACTAGAAATAAACAGACGAAAAATGATATTTCCACCCACAAATACCGATCTCAGTGATATAACAGATTCGAAACCATCCCTATAATTTACAAGGTCAACTAAGGTGTTTCTCATGTCTATAAAACCAAAAAAAATGTCTTCCACTTGCTAGATACACCCCACAATCGATCTTCTCTCAACTAAATTATGGCGCAAAATGTGTAGAAGCAATCAACCGAACAATTTACATGGGAGGGAATAATGGTCCAGCGCAAACGCACCTCCATAGTCATTCTGAAATTTAAACATGACACAGGGATCACGTACATGACTGCAATATGAAGAATCAGTCGAAAGTGGATGCAGAGCCATCATCTATTCCATTATTGTGACAAAAGAGTTTAAAGTCGTCAATCACTTTCGGACATCAGTTTGAAAACACTTCACAATGCAGCTAGTTTCCTTATGTTGTAACTGTCTTTTATTTAAAAGCATCCAATGTGTGGCGTCTTACGGTAGCCATCGTAACGACACGATTTACACTGTGCGATGTCTAGTTTTGTGCGAGAAGCTGTGGATCAGAACTTCTTAATGTCAGTTTAGAGCATGGCACAGGACTCGAAATCGTGGCAGAAAAATGAAATGTTTTGCAGTGTACAAAACCATGTTAGAAAACAATGTTTCAAACAATGGCACAGGAACACAGGGAGCATCTCTTGTGACTTACAGTATAGTCTGTGGGATACGATCATCATCCTACAGTGCAGGTGATCAAACTTTAAAATGGAGTCTGCAGTGCCTGTATATTTAATAGGATCGTGCCACACCGGCAGCAGTAGCGGCAGCAGTTTGACGGAACTGGCTAAATTGTTAGGAATGCTATTCTGGGGAGTATTGTGAAATCTCTTTCTCCGCTCTGGACCACACCACAGCAATGCATCATTGCGCCAGCATCGGTGCCTTGGTGACTTCTAAATTAGATGAAGTTGGTGGAGCTTTTATAGTTCGTAATTTTTCTCTATGGGGGGTAGAGAATAACGATTATAGCATGTTGGGCTGATTGATGTGAATGGACGCGGATGTGTAGTTCTGGTATGTAGTTTGGGGACACACCACAAAGTGCGCATTTCTGCATAATGGTCAAAACACGGTCCTGTCACACTAACTCAGGTCGTTCAGTTTCTACACGGGTTGCAGAAGGTGCTGGATATAGTTTTCTCCAACTTCTGCTCAGTTCTGCCTTAAAATGGAACGATTAAATACGCTAAGCTGTAGGAATAGAATCAGTTGCAAGATGCGTAGAGGGTGACTAAAACCACGTTGAAATTTTACTGTAGCAGCTAGGTTCAGGAAAGGCAACTCATTTCGAGACATGTGAGTGCCAAAAATATGATCCACTTGTGGCTGTGATCCAAAGCATGTATCTGCTTCAATGGAAACACCTGTTTCCAAATCCCAACCATCATTTCTAGTGGATAGCGTAACACTGCAGTTCTAAGAAGCTAGTGTCCATTTTCGTACGACCTCAATTAGCACACCATCTACTACTGTTTGTGATCCTTCTGAATCAACCATCACCTACAGCTCAGTGGATATATCACCAAACCTCTGACAAGGGATCGAAACAGAATGCGCTACAAATACTGTAGAAAATTTTAGCTGGGTGGCGTGAGGGAGTCACAAATACCGCTTACATATCACGTTCCTTAGCCGAATCACTTTCAAAATGCAGCGATTTTATCACGAGGTTGCGCCGTCGGCCACGTGTTGATCTGACACAATATACTCCTGCGATCGCCGTCACGGTATTTGTCTGGGCAAAAAACAAACCTTATTCAGAGGTAATGTCGTACCTCGATTTGTAAAGTGGGTATAGCTTTTAACATTGACACTTGTAAGCATATGTAGAACCAAGACTGCTTGTGACAGTAACATACAGTAGTTGTTAGGATCGGGTTTTATAACATTAGGTGGTTTGCAAGACAATCACCATATCATTATTTGTCTGGAAAACCCACGTGATTTGTAGGTAATGCCATACGTGGATTTATAAAGCAAGTATAGCTTTTAGGATCGATACTTGTGTGCACCTGTATAACCAAGATCGCTTGTGACAGTAACATACAGTAGCTGTTGTGATCGGTTTTTTTAACATGTGAGACGATTACGGCTCTCTTTCTAAGACACAGTGGTATCACTCACAAGAAAAACTTATGAAACATATCCATCCATCGCTAATTTTCTCTCAGTATTATTTTGTATCATAGGTAATCAGTTATTGACGAATTATTATACTTAGTAGTAGTGGGCGCATGATAGGTTCGCCTTGAGCATCTAGCTTATAAAATATGTGTTTGTGTTCTAATATATGCAAAGGAAATGACTATGTCGATTCATAAGGTTCAGATGGTTCAAATGGCTCTGAGCACTATGGGACTTAACATATATGGTCATCAGTCCCCTAGAACTTAGAACTACTTAAACCTAACTAACCTAAGGACATCACACACATCCATGCCCGAGGCAGGATTCGAACCTGCGACCGTAGCAGTCGCGCGGCTCCGGACTGAGCGCCTAGAACCGCTAGACCACCGCGGCCGGCGATTCATAAGAAAGCTATGGATTTCTAGTACTGTGATAGCAAAGGGATGAGTATCTCAGCTCATTAGAATGGTACTGATATTTCTATTTCCAGATCCATAGCCATCAACAGGGTGTATTTCCGATACTTCGCTCATTATTGAATGTCATTCAACTGAGACCATGACTGTAACATTTAGTTGTAAGTACAGGCATGAAATATATATGTGACCGATTTCTTAGGACGATTGATTCTACCTGTGCATGCTCGGCCTGCAGAGCCGGTGACCTGTGCGGGGGTGATTCACGTTTCCCTTTAACAGTAGGAGCTGTCAGAATGGCGAGGCCTGTTGGAATGTAGGAATGTAGATGAATTAAGGGGTTGTCCTCTAGACTACGAAATAGCGAACTAATACTTAGTATGTGTTGGATAGTTTTCGTGTTCACATGGAAATTTGAGAATGAATATGGAGGTGAGTTTGTGCTGGATCATTATTTCCTCCCATGTAAATTGTTCGGTTGGCTGCTTGTGAAACATTTCGCGCCTTCATTTAGTTGAGAGAAGATCGATTGTGGGGTGTATATAGCATGTGGAAGACACTTTTTCCGGTTTCATAGACATGAGAAACAACTTAGTTGACCTTGTAAATTATAGGGATGGTTTCGAATCTGTTATATCACTGAGACCGGTATTCGCGGGTGGAAATATCATTTTTCGTCTGTTTATTTCTAGTTACTCAGTGGTCTACATCATGCTCCATCTAGCTAAAGTTTCAGGCTGGTATAGAAATAATTCCCAGCCTTTATCTTCGAATTGGCATTGGGTGAGCGATCGGTAGGATACTGCTGTGTGCGAACCATGCAAAATTAGATATGTTCTTGTAATCCCAGAGTCTGGAGATGGGTGTAGAAACGTGAGCAAGCAGGCAGGACTGGTACAGAATAGTAACACACTTGTACTGAGGGAGGGCGAGAGGAGCCAGTCCTTGCTCAATAGTTCTGAGGGTGAGTTCGATCTATTGACGGCTTTCTGATGTAAAAGGGATGATTTTGTATTGTGGAGGACACGAATTGTATGTTTACTACATCGACACGGTATGTGGTGATATATTGCTCAGCTGAAGATCGGTTTCACACTCTAATATTCAAGATCCTGTCCTCAGTGCGAGAGCAGTGTAACTGAGTAAGAGTCTTTCCGTATTTGACGATACGTATGCTACTTTGTGAGGTTTGGTTGTCTGTGCAATATGGTGATCAGTGTGAAATAGTTTATTGTCGCTGAATGTCACGTCTGTAGAAAGAAAAGAAAGGCTGACGGTGCTTCCCTAGGACAGACATATAGCTGCTGTGAGTGTAGGTACACCATAATTTTTTCAGGTGCTGTTCAGATATAAAAGAAAACTGTAGTGTTTGTGTAAAATGTGTATATACTGCATTGTAAAGTTTCTGCGGCTTATGTAGTGTAAAATTTGTATATATTACATTGTAAAATTACTGTGGCATGACTAGAGAGGATGAGTGTGTGTCCTACCGAGAGGGATGTATAGATTCAGCACATCATTAACCGCAAGGGTATGAAGGAGATGTTTTGCACGGAAAATTATGTGCGCTATAGATACTGAGATTCGTTCCAGAAGCACAGCCGTCAAGAGGAGACATTATCTGTACATCGATTGGTGTCAGACTGTAGCAGCAATCACAATACTTAAATGTAGTTACACTGGTAAATATGTTCCTGGCTTCCAATATTCTTGTGAGTCTCGTATGTATTTGATGATCTGTAGACAACTTTGCAGGTTTAACTGTCAATGCAATTGAGAGGTCTGTGCAAAATAATTTACCACTGAAATCCCTGTTTGCAGAAAGAAAGAAAAGGTGGATGGTGCTCCGATACCGAAGGCATCAGTAATTCAGCGAGAAAATTAGATAAGATCCAATCATATTGCTCGAATCATTCACATCCTTAGTGCTAGGATGTAGGAGCCTCTGCACTGCAGTGGGAACGCTTGTGTGTGTTGAAAGCAGGAAGAGTAACACGTGATGGACTCTGGTATCACGTTAGGACCTCTGGGAAGAGTGCATTCGATGTTATTTTGCACTATTTGCTGTTAAGCACGGTTAGACGCTTCTCTCATGTCGCACTAGGAACAATGCACCGTGTGCTACTCTGCAACCAACGGTAAAGACACGTGCTGCCCAGAGATGTCTCGCATACGGCAGCTGCACGAGTTCGCATTAGAGATCTGAGACGTCAGTATAACAGTGACTGTAGATCTGGAAACAGAGGCAACTCTCAGCCTCATCCGGCGGCGGCGCACGTCTGTGACGGCGCGGGCACGCCCGCAGTGTGTGCGCATCCGGCCGGTCGCATCGGCAACGGTGCCTAGGCGAGCACGTATTCTGAGAGCAGTTTCTCAGGTGTCGCGTACGAAAGGGACGTAGCCACCTCATTCGTGTGGGCATTGCCGTGCGGTACGACAGCTGACGTCTGTGTCACTTTGCGGGGTTGCAGGTAGCCTCCTGTGTGGTCTACTGGACAGGGGGTGGTAGACGGTGTCTGCGTATGTCGATTATGGATCTGCTGCATTATTTTGTGAGCAGGTCTGTAGGCTGCATTACGATTTATTTGGGCAGTTTACGAGTTGATTTCGTATCTGCACATCTGTGTACTGCATTATTTAGGACAAGTCTGCACGTCTGTACTGAAATTACACTCCTGGAAATGGAAAAAAGAACACATTGACACCGGTGTGTCAGACCCACCATACTTGTTCCGACACTGCGAGAGGGCTGTACAAGCAATGATCACACGCACGGCACAGCGGACACACCAGGAACCGCGGTGTTGGCCGTCGAATGGCGCTAGCTGCGCAGCATTTGTGCACCGCCGCCGTCAGTGTCAGCCAGTTTGCCGTGGCATAAGGAGCTCCATCGCAGTCTTTAACACTGGTAGCATGCCGCGACAGCGTGGACGTGAATCGTATGTGCAGTTGACGGACTTTGAGCGAGGGCGTATAGTGGGCATGCGGGAGGCCGGGTGGACGTACCGCCGAATTGCTCAACACGTGGGGCGTGAGGTCTCCACAGTACATCGATGTTGTCGCCAGTGGTCGGCGGAAGGTGCACGTGCCCGTCGACCTGGGACCGGACCGCAGCGACGCACGGATGCACGCCAAGACCGTAGGATCCTACGCAGTGCCGTAGGGGACCGCACCGCCACTTCCCAGCAAATTAGGGACACTGTTGCTCCTGGGGTATCGGCGAGGACCATTCGCAACCGTCTCCATGAAGCTGGGCTACGGTCCCGCACACCGTTAGGCCGTCTTCCGCTCACGCCCCAACATCGTGCAGCCCGCCTCCAGTGGTGTCGCGACAGGCGTGAATGGAGGGACGAATGGAGACGTGTCGTCTTCAGCGATGAGAGTCGCTTCTGCTTGGTGCCAATGATGGTCGTATGCGTGTTTGGCGCCGCGCAAGTGAGCGCCACAATCAGGACTGCATACGACCGAGGCACACAGGGCCAACACCCGGCATCATGGTGTGGGGAGCGATCTCCTACACTGGCCGTACACCACTGGTGATCGTCGAGGGGACACTGAATAGTGCACGGTACATCCAAACCGTCATCGAACCCATCGTTCTACCATTCCTAGACCGGCAAGGGAACTTGCTGTTGCAACAGGACAATGCACGTCCGCATGTATCCCGTGCATTGCTGCGAAAGGTGGATATACACTGTACTAGTGCCGACATTGTGCATGCTCTGTTGCCTGTGTCTATGTGCCTGTGGTTCTGTCAGTGTGATCATGTGATGTATCTGACCCCAGGAATGTGTCAATAAAGTTTCCCCTTCCTGGGACAATGAATTCACGGTGTTCTTATTTCAATTTCCAGGAGTGTATTTCGGTAAATCAGGAGCTGTTAGCGTGTCTTCAGAGCGTTATTCAGGAGTAGTTTACAGGTCTGTGGCATGACCCCGAGCACGTGTCTTGTATCAGTGTGATAAATATACTCCATCGCTAAATAAATTGTTCCAAAATAAATAAAGTATACACCTTCCCTACTCTATCCAGCAGCCCACCTGAAGATAGCGGCCAGATGCATCGCCGAAATATCGTCTAGTGAAGACGACCGTATCCGGCAGCATACCCCTGAAGAGCATAAACATAAATTGGTACTGCACTTTCAAAAAGCTGCTATCCCCCGACCACTACAGTTAAATGTTATTTTGACGGTACTAATCCACTGGATAGCAGTCAAGTATGCGCAGAGTTTTAAATATCTGTATAGCTGACACTTACTGAGAAATAAGATACTCGTTGAGTCTTTCGTAGAACACGTCCTCACCGAGCCAACTGCTGAACATGCGCAAGATGGAGCCTCCTGAAAAATATGAAATGAAAGTTAGTTATAATCGTCTCCTGTAACGCATTTGCGACGGTTCGCTACGATGTGGAAGATGGCTCTGAGCACTATGGGACTCAACTGCTGTGGTCATAAGTACCCTAGAACTTAGAACTACTTAAACCTAACTAACCTAAGGACATCACACACATCCATGCCCGAGGCAGGATTCGAACCTGCGACCGTAGTGGTCGTGCGGTTCCAGACTGTAGCGGCTTTAACCGCTCGGCCACTCCGGCCGGTGATGTGGAAGATCTCGACAGCTTCACACACAACATTCTGCATCTGTACATCTGCACCGCAAGAGGCGAGTATTGGGAGGGCTCGAGTCAAGTTGGTGCTGTGAGGGGAGGCACTCGCGCCTCGCCGGTTTCCCTCGGCAGGCCTGCGGCGGCCAGTGGTCGCCGGCAGTGCGCAGCGAGCGGCCCCCGGCTGTGGGCTGCCCTCCCCCGCTCACCGCCTTTCCTCGCCATGCGCCGTACCGCGATCGCAGGTGCCGTGTACCCGTCGAGTTGGCCTCCAGTCCAGGCAGCCTCTGTTCAGTCCACTATAATGTCAGGAATGTGGTGTCCTGATCCTGGCGGGGAGCAAAGACCTCCAGGTCCCGCCACACCGCGGTGTCCGACTCCGCGACTCGTGATTATGGCGAGGCAGCCGCGTCTCCCAGTACCGTGCAGGAAATCTACACCACACTCGTGCCAGACGTCACTTCGCTGCAGTCGAGGAACCGAGTGTGGACGTCACGTCGGCCACCGATCCGTCCCACCGGCTGCCTCACGAGCTAAACTGCATCGGTATTTGTGCAGCGAAGTAGAGGCTATTCTTTACCGGACGTCATTCGTAATGACCGCGTAAGGCGTGCTGTTGCGGAGGTAGCGTCGGTTTTCCTTTCAGCCGTGCTCGCTTCGTGACTTTCCTGTAGTACAGAACTGTTTCGTAAAAGCTCTCGGTAACCTTCGTTGCATTCGCCGCCTTAGCATTTCTTTCCGACGTGACGGCGTGTGCTCGATCTGAGCCTCCGCATTCTGCTGGAGTCTCGTGCCAACGCCAGTATTTTGTTTTGCCCTGACCCAGTCTCGCCGGCGAAATGTTTTCATTACGGCCGCCTCGTGTCGACGTTGTCGCAATGCTTCGCTCTGCGACTTTGAAAATTTCCCTCGTTTTATTGTCCTATACATTAATATGAGGAGCGTCCATTCTTTGACTGCTCGAAATCTGCTAGAGATACTGTGACCGGGGTGTAGGAATAGGAGCCCATTCTTGCTCAGGACTCGACATCGTAGGCGGTAGTGACCCGGACACGTAGCTGTGGAGCCACGTCGACGTTGTCGCTGTCTCCGCCAGTGCTACGCTGGATTCGTGTCGGTGTCGGTGTCGGCAATGCGCGCAGGCGAGTCCACGTGGGGAACGTTACTGTCAACAAACCGCTGCGTTTCCGTCCTGACACAGACGTCCATCGCCTCGGGACTGTTCCTCTACCGTACACGACACACGACGCTGTAAAATTTGTACACTTCTTCTGTCGCTCTCAGCGTTTTCTTAGCCCCATAAGGGCTAAAACCGCTCGCATTCTATAACACTACCTTCTCCGTTATTTTGATGTGATGAGTGACATAGTGACTGTGAAGGTGACAGCGATCCACTGCTACGAAATTCGGTAAATACAACAATCTCCGATCGTAACAGGAAATTAGTGTTTAACGCTCTGTCGACATCGAGGTCATTAGAGACGGAACACGGGCTCGGATTAGGAAAGCGTGGAGAAGCAAAGCGGCCTTGTCCTTTCGAAGGGACCATCCCGGCATTTGCCTGAAGTGATTTAGGAAAAGTACGGAATACCTAAAGCAGGATGTCCGGACGCGGATTTAGTTCCAAGTCTCTGATCACTGTTATTTTTTTTAAATTCATTTACCGGTTCCAATCGTTATGATCATCTTGACACCGATCTACAAAGGGCGTTATGATCACCTTGAGACTGATCTACAAAGAGATGTGCATATTTATGAAAATATTTATAGCAGGTCATCAACAGTTACAAACAGTATCGTAATATAAAGGGTGCTATGAAATTCCTTTGCAAGCAAAAGACTTGTAGAGAGCGACGAGTATATAATAGCTTGAATGCAAACACACGTCCGCAAACGTAGCGCTTCTGTTCTACAGCGGTTTAAATAAAAAATGCCTCTGAGCACTGTGCGACGTAACATTGGAGGTCATCAGTCCCCTAGAACTTAGAACTACTTAAACGTAACTAACCTAAGGACATTACACACATCCATACCCGAGGCAGGATTCGAACCTGCGACCGTAGCAGTCGCGCGGTTCCGGACTGAAGCGCCTAGAACGGCTCGGTCACAACTGCCGGCTACGGCGGTTTCAATTCAGACGTATAACTCATTCACTTTTGCCTGAGGAATTGAATTAAGCGTGACACACAACCGTTATTAGGCAATAATTCCAAAGGGAGCATAACGAGACATATCACTGAAGCACATTTGTTTGTATTAAATCTTAAACATTACGTGTTTACAATATTGCAGAACAAATAAGAACCCAACACACTTTTCGTATAGAAAGTAATATTTAAATGTTAATGCAAACAAAAGTGCGTAAGTGATAAATAGATGTTCAGTTATGTTTCGTTTCTGATTGTTACCTAATAACTGCACTGCTTCGCGTCTAATTCAGTTCCTCAAGCAGAAGTGGATGAATTGAAACCGTCATAGTACGGAAACGGTGTCGTATTTATCCGCCGACTCCAGGCAAGCGACTTTCAAGTAACATGTCTCACCTGTGCCGGAAGATACACAATGGATGTACGAATACAGGTTGTAGACGCACGGGTCTGGCCGCGAGGCGTTCTGGAATAGCCCGACAGTGAGGCAACAGCCCGCGATAAGCGGAAAATCCTGGCTGGCCACCCGGTCCGGCATTCCGTTATACAGCTTACGGTTACACTTTTAATGTATATCGTAGAAGATTTTAACAGGAATTTCCGAAAACCCTGTGCAAAACTAACGTTTTTGGCTACGATACTGTTTCTAACTGTTGACAGTCCACTATTAGGTAAAAAATTTCATAAATGTGCTCTCTTTTTAGATCAATCTGAAGATTAGCACAATTATTGAAACCGGTAAGTGATTAATGAAATATTTGCAATCAGTGATCCTTGTTGCATTAAAAAAAAAAGAGTCCTCCGTATTTCACTATTGGCACCGCGCATGACGCGAAGTAAGGGTTTGCAGGCATTCGCCAAACCGAAACGCACAGCCACAGAGCACAGCGTCATTCATCGCTACAAATGACTCGTTTCCGGTCATCCAGTGTCTCAGGTGTCGTCAGTATTGACCACAGAGATGTGTGGCTCACGAGGAGGTCCTCGGCCGTTGTCCGCAATTACTTGTAATTCTTCGCCAGCAGTCATTTTGCTGGCTGGACTTCCGGTAGCGTTTTAGAAGTCACGGTCGGTTCCTTCCGCTGACTTCACGCGACGGCCCTGTTTGTCGGTTAAGTGGGCCGTGCCCGGGTGCCCGGGTGCCTGGTCGCCGTTCAGCTGTGCGTTCCACTGTGAGGCTTCGGACAAGTTTAAATGTCCCCGACGGTGTTGTTACTCGGGTGACATCCAGTGACCGGACGCCGTTCCAAGTCACTGACCTCTCCTGACCCCCCCCCCCCTCCCCCTTTTATACTGGCTGGTCCGCCTCTGGTGACATCTGGTGGTCGATTCCGCATTACACAGGGCTCTCTGGATGCTACTCTCCATTGCGTGACTTGTGATATAAAGGGCGATTAAAATGTTTCCGCCAGAAGGCCCTACAGTCCAGAATCTGGATGCCAATAAGGCAAAATCGGAGTGATGATATACTCTTTCTATCAAACTATTCTCCCAACCAGTTTCAATAACAAGCGGCAAACAATCAGTTATCTTTAACGGTAATGATTAGGGAAAGGAGTAATTCGCCCCAACGCTTCACTTTAGATTTTGCATTTATTGTCACACCCTTCAGTGTGAACCACAGAACGAGCAAGTGTAACAATGAAAGAATATTTGCACTCGTAATATTTGTTATATAACTTAAGAACTAATTAATAAACAATAGGAATCTAAAACTAGTCCTTTTTAACGCACATTTTAAGACCATAAACAATAAAGTTGAACGGTTAATAAAGTCCCATAAACTTGAGCGAGGATTACCTTTTCAGTCTCTGAATGAAGCCAGTAGTAGGTGACATAGGGGACAATCAGACGTACATTAAATGTTATACCATTAAGGACGGTCACCCATTATAACCACAAATTATATTAGATTCATTTAAAGCAATTAACATCAATAGCAAATAATTAAGTCACGTCTCAGCAAATTTATCAAAACCAAATCTTTCAGTTCTATAACAATGTTGGATCGTGGAATACGCCGGATTACCGACGCAGAAGGCTAAATTTAGCAAACAGGAATTTCTCCAAGCCTAGAACTATCCCAATAGTTTACAACACTTAGGTTGTCCAGAACTACTGTAATTCGCCTTTCTTGGGCATAACGGTGGGATAATTAACCTCTTACTTCATTCTCCTGGAACACTGAGCGGCAATAGACACTCGGGCAACTCTTACCCCAGCGTGGCTCGGGAAAGAGGATGGCTCCACCAGTTGGAGGAAAAATTTACCCGGACTGGAAATGGAACACGTCTAACACGAGCCACTAGGTCGGACGAAGACCAGTTGCCGATTTTTAATCATTAACCGAAGCTTGCCGGCCAGCGGACGAAAATTGCAGAGGCAAAGGTAGCTTTATTTGTGCTCCCTGGAATTGATAACTTCTGCAAATGAGATTCGATTAGAAGTACCGCCGTAGTATCAATACGGGAGCTGAGGAGAGCAAGTCAATAACGGTTTCTACCCAATAGGCCCAACATTTCAGACAGACCGAGCAACCGACATCAGTCGTGGCTAGGCGGATTACCAAATAGAAACTCCAGCACTACTTTAAATAGAATTAAATAGAGCACTTAAATGCCATAGGGACTAATCTCCTTAACAAAAGAATATATGCACAATAACGACTACAGTTATATATGCCTACATACTAAAACACAACAGATATTCTCGAACATTAACATAATCTCACATTTCAGACATCCATAAAATTAATTGGCTCTATCTCTCCACCAGACAGTACAAGGTTATTTAACATTTTGCAACGTGCTTATCCAAACAGTGACCTACGCCGTCCATGGGAAAACTAAAGTTTGCAGAAGGTTCACAGCCAAAAAATTTTTCCTTTTGTGCTTCTTTACGACTCGCGCCTTAAGTCAGTATGGCGTACAAATGCACCATCGTGCAAGGGGATAGTAACACACACGCAAGGCAGTTTCCGACCACAAACTCAAAGCAGAGAAACGTTGCCACAACACCGGGAGATAGGCCCCGACAGAGGTTATTGGCATCCGCTGACGGACTTCTTAGATTCCCCAGCCTACGAACGGAAACCGAACGTTGTCCACAGATTTACGGCCTCTCGTGTCCTCACGCCCCGGGTTTTTTGGCCCATCCAGACTAAGCATAGAGGGAGCGAGCGTCCCGCTGCAGAACGGTCGTCCAGAGCCAAACACTCGTCTCCACTGCCTCCTCCGCCCTGGGCACGGCACACAGCGGGCGCCCTAGCGGACGCTCCACAGCGCCCTCTAGGAAAGCGCGGGAACTCCAAACAGGAGTAAACCGAGGGAAAAACAGGAGCCGCAGCAAACGACGCGCTTCACGTGAGCATTGACTCAATGATCCCAGCGACGCACCAGTTTGGCAAGACAGCCTCCTGCTGCACGTCCCCGTCCGGCGGGAATCGTCGACCCTTCTGGGCCTCTTTAAGGGACCAAAGGCGTGATAATCGCGTGCCGGAGAGACCGGCACTATAGGGCTGACGATCGAGTGTCCGCCGCTTAATTCTACCAGACCGACCGGCGCCTTGTGTCGAATTGCGACCAGCGCGTAACTTGGCGCAGCACTCCACAAGATCGTTTTCGACGGACATACTACCCCATTCACATTCTTGGTTCTCCGACGGATGTCTGCCGGTGTTCATCCTGCGGCACCCGAGAAAACAGTAACAGCACACTACTGCTGTTTCGACGCATTTGGTAACAAAGTCGCCATATTTTACATTTATGCATCTACCACACGAACGTCGGAAAGATACAAATGTCACACTAATCCCATTCCCACAGGTCGGTGCTTGTATACCTACATCGGAGTCGCGCTACTTTCGTGTACATTGTAGCAACGACCTCAAACGGAACCTTTTTGATCGCCTCTTACACACACATCAAAAATAGTTTTTTATCACCTCGGTTCTGAGAGTTCCGGAACGTGTACAGATAATTGGAATAGAGATCAACGTAAATATCATTTCCGCCCTTTTTACTGCTCATGAAAACCACATATTGCATGTTGTACCACCAACCAGCAAAACCTTTAGATGGTCCAAATTGCTGTACACACCGGTACTTCTAATACCCAGTAGCACATCCTCTTGCATTGGTACACGCCTGTATTCGTCGTGGCATACTATCCACAAGTTCATCAAGACACTGCTCGTCCAGATTGTCCCACTTCTCAACGGCGATTCGGCGTAGATCCCTCAGAGTGGTCACGTCGTCCATAAACAGCCCTTTTCAATCTATCCCAACCATGTTCGATAGAGTTCATGTCTGGACAACATGCTGGCCACTGTAGTCGAACGATGTCGTTATTCTGAAGGAAGTCATTCACAAGATGAGCACGATGGCGCGAATTGTCGTCTATGAAGGTGAATGCCTCGCCAATATGCTGCCGATATCGTTGCACTATCGTACAGCCGTTACGGCGCCTTCCATTACCACCAGCGGCGTACGTCGGCCCCACATAATCCCACCCCAAAACAGCAGCGAACCTCCACCGTGCTGCACTCGCTGGACAGTGTGTCTAACGCGTTCAGCCTGACCGGGTTGCCTCCAAACACGTCTCCGATGACTGTGTGGTTCAAGGCATATGCGACACTCATTGATGAAGAGAACGTGATGCCAATCGTGAGCGGTCCATTCGGCATGTTGTTGGGCCCATCTGTACCGCGCTGCATGGCGTCTCTCGCCAAGCTGCGCATCATGCAGCCTATTGCGCACAGTTGTAACACGACGTCTTGTGGCAGCACGAAAAGCATTATTCGACATGGTAGCGTTGCTGTCAGGATTCCCTCGACCCATAATCCGTAGGTAATGGTCATCCACTGCAGTAGTAGCCCTTGTGTGGCCTGAGCGAGGCATGTTATCGACAGTTCCTGACTCTCTGTATCTCTTCCATGTCCAAACAACTTCACTTTGGTTCACTGGACACTTCCCTTATTGAGAGCCACTCCTGGCACAAGGTAACAATGTGGAAGCGATCGAACCGCGGTATTGACCCTCTAGGCACGGTCGAACTACAGACAACACGAGCTGTATACCTCCTTCCTTGTGGGATGATTGGAACAGAGTGGCTGTCGGACCCCCTCCGTGTAATAGGAGCTGCTCGTGGGTGGTTGTTTACATCTTTGGGTGGGTTTAGTGACATCTCTGAACAGCCAAAGGGACTGTGTCTGTGATAGGAAATTCATATCGATGTCTATCTTCAGGATTTCTGGGAACCAGGGTGATGCAAAACTTTTTTTGATGTGTGTACTATCACTAGCAGGGATTCCGACTACAATTTGTCACGTATTAACCTTTCAACACGACAGCCTGAGAGACACGAATTGTGGCAACGAGGTAGCTGCACTGTTTATCGACTCCCAAAAAGTATTTAACTCCATACGGCATCATGTTCACTAACGATGGTAGGATCTTGTGGTGTATATATCGAAATTTGGGACTGGATTGAGGATTTCTAATTAGGGAGCAAATTGCATGTTATCTTCAGTGTAGGGTGGCCAATGGAAGCTGAACAACTTTGTATGTTTCATAGACAAAAATCTTCCCACTTCCACAGAATTATTTGATCTAGGAACAGCCTTCTGTGATGTAAACTGGCGCAAGTTGTTCGAAATTCTCAGTAACTTGGATGTAAGCTGTGGGGGAAGGAGGCCAACGGCCTCACCACAGATGTCACACCGTCAGAGTAAGGCGCTGCCGGGGGCGGTCGGCACGCGGGCGGACGGCGGTCCGGGCCTGCCGAGTGCCGCACTGGCAGTGGGCGGCCCGCACCCGGCCGAGAAGCAGTGTCTCCTGTCACTAAAACTGAGACCGACTGGGGAGCGATGTGCTAATCACGTGCCCAGTGAGGTCTGTGGGCTGAGGAAACTGAAGAAAGACAAACGTAATTAGGAGTAGCAGAAATCAGAATAGCGAAAAAATTATTATCGAAGTTTGATACCACTTAGTAGATGAAAAGGCCGTATGGCCACTGTAGCGTAAATAACTAGCCGAGTACACTCAGGTGACAAAAGTCCTAGGATAGCCATTTTCAGATGGCAGTAGTATTGCATATATCAGGTATAAAACGGCAGTGCCTTGCCAAAACTGTCATTTTTACTCTGGTGATTCGTGTGAAAAGGTTTTCCACGTGATTACGGTCGCACAACGGGGCTTAACAGACTTTGAATGCAAATTGGTAGTTGAAGTTACAGGCATGGGACATTCCATTTCGGAAATCGTTAAGGAATTCAATTTTTCCGAGATCCGCTGTGCCACACTGGGCGGAATAACCGCAGAAATCAGTCTAGGACGTTCGACGGACATGTTCGTTAGGACAGTGCTGTGAAATTTGGCGTTAATGGGTTAGGGCAACAGACGAGCGACGCGACTGCGTCTGCTAACAGCATAGCATATCCTGCAGCATCTCCGCTGCGTTCGTGACCGTGCCAGTTGGACCCTACACGACCCCACGAATCCACTGACCCAAAACGTCAACAAGGCACTGCGCAAGTTGGTCGTGGCTCCAAAATAGCGTGGGCTGCGTTTACATGTAACAGACTGGCGCCTCTGGTCCAACTCAACTGGAGATGGTTATGTGCAGCTTCTAAATTTGTTTTTCCAAAATCATTTCACTGAGTAAGATTGTGGCTCGCCCTTTAAATCGTCAGACGGACGTCAAACTGACAGACATCGAAACAGGTGACCCAGGGATAGAAAAGCAACTGAAATGGATCGACAGAGGAGCGGCCGCCTGACCTGATGGGATACCAGAGTGTTCTAGCAGCACTGTACCGCAGGTCCCTGCTGGGAGCAAAGTGTTCCCGATCGTAGGAAACGCCGTAGGTCATTCCCGCTCTTAAGAAGGTACGTCGAACAGATGCACCAAACTGTAGGCCTATATCGCCGTCGACAGTACGTTGCAGAGTTACGCACTTTTGGAGAGTGAGAGTCTCATTTGTAGGAATCGACACGGATTCCGCAAACGACGTTCGTGTTGCAGAGTTTTGCCGAGGAGGCGGCAGGCGGCGGCGTGGCGCTGCGTGCGCCCCCACGGTTCCGGGCTGCGTTCTAACCGGCAAAATACGAGCTGTGCGGCTGGATAGAAGAGTTCCTAGAAAACACAACGCGGCATGTCATTGTTAATAGAGACAAATCTTCATATGTAAAACTAACTTCGCACGTACCCAAAGGGAGCGTTACAGGACCATTAATTACTTTTCACAGTATATACACTCTAAGAGAAAAGAAAGACGCATCACGAACGAGTTCCCTAAATATGACGGAAATCGGTAGATGTGAAGAGTATGTGCGGAGAAACAGATTACAACTCTTTCGGAGAAATGAGGTGATTTTTCAAGAGAAAGAGATTCGCAAGCTGAGCCAGTCAATATTTCGTTGCTCCGTGCAAGCAGTTCGGATGGCACTGATTGCCAGAGCTGTCGACTGTCACCGTCACGGATATTCCGTCCAACTGGTCAAAATCCTGACCCGGTTGGAGGGTCCTGCCCATAATGCTCCAAATCTTGTCGACTGGCGAAACATTCGGAGACCTCGCTAGCCAAAACAGGGTTTGTACAGCACGAAGACACGCAGTGAAAACTCTCGCTGTGTGCAGGGGGATTATCTTGATAAAATGTAAGCCCAGGATGATTCGCTGTGAAGGGCAACAAACTGGGGCGCAGAATATCGTCGATATACCCTATAGGGTGCCGGATGACAACCAAAGGGGTCCTGCTACGAAAACAATCGGCGCCTCAGGTCGTCTCCTGGTTGTCGGGCCTCACGGGGGACGACAGTCGAGCATGTACTCCACCACTGTGCGGGGGAGGGGGGGGGGGGGCGTCAGGAAGACGTGTCTGGAGACGTCCTGGACTGTGGTGTGATGCCAACACTATTGTCACCCGCGATACGACTTGACAGCCAGGAATAATGGTCCGGGGTCATCCGCAGCACCCTTCCAGTACAGCTGTATGTTGTCGTAATTCTACAATCCGTTTTGTTGCCCATCGTAATGCAGCCATCTTGGGCTCACATTTCAGCAAAACAACGCCCGTGTGCACACGGCGAGAGTTCGTGCCAGGAAGGTCACCAGATCTGTCCCCAATTGGAACATACGGTGCATTACGTCTCGGGATTGTGAGGATGTAACGCTCCAATAGGGTTTGGACCGATGTCCCTCCGGAGGACATCCGAGAACTCTATCAATCAGTATCAGGCCGAATAAGTGTTTGCATAAGGGCCGTGCATCATCGACTTGTTCTATTTGTGAAGCTCTTTCTCTTGAAAAAAAGATCCAATTTTTCTGAAATTATAATAATTTGCTTGTCTGCACACGTACATCACATCTCCCCATTTCCGTCCCATTCAGATAATTCCTTCATGACAAGTCGTTTTTATTTGTCTTAGAGCGTATAAATGACCTTTTAAATAACGTCGGAAATTCTACGAGGTTTTTCGCGTACGACGGTATTCTATACAGAGACGTCACGACGGTTGAAATCTATAGCGGAACACACCAACACGTGCAGAGGATCTACGCTTGATGCACGGATGCGAAATTTATCCCAGATTAAACAAACGCGACACATTGCGCACGAATAGGCCGAAAAACCCGTTACCGGATGATTACACAGTTGCAGAGCAATTACCGGGAGCAATTGCGCGCATTACATATTTGGGTGTACACGGACAGAGCGATTTGGAACGACCACATAGAACTAATCGCAGGTGGCGCTGACGCCCCGGTGTGATTCGCAGGAAGAATTCTTAGGATGTGTAGTCCACCCGAAAAAAAAGGCAGATAGCAATACATTCATTTGACCAATTCTTGAATGTTGCTTGTCAGTATGGGACTCGTATCGGATGTGACACAGGAAGAGCAGCGTGTTTCGTCCGGCATCCGCGAAAGCGTAGCGCAGACGCACAGCCAGACGCTGCAAAAGGGGCGCTGTGCAAAACAAAGATCTCGCTTGCGGCGTATCGAAGACGATGTGGGCCTACGTATCACTGTACTCGATTGCTATGTAATTACGTAAATATTACAATTAACATCTCGCCAGTAGTCATCATTGTACAACAAATAACACTAGTAATTAAACTACTGGCCATTAAAATTCCTATACTAAGAAGAAATGCAGATGATAAACGGGCATTCATTGGACAAATATATTCTACTACAACTGACATTTGATTACATTTTCGCGTAATTTGGGTGCATAGATCCTGAGAAATCAGTACCTAGAACAACCACCTCTGGCTGTAATAACGGCCTTGATACGCCTGGGCATTGAGTCAAACAGAGCTTGGATGGCGTGTACAGGTACAGCTGCCCATGCAGCTTCAACACGATACCACAGTTCATCAAGAGTAGTGACTGGCGTATTGTGACGAGCCAGTTGCTCGGCCACCATTGACTAGACGTTTTCAATTGGCGAGAGATCGTAAGATCTGTGCCCTTCAGGTGCAGTTGAAAAACGCACAGGAGGAGCTAGATAGGATGAGGAGGGAGAAGGGGGTTGGGGAATGGGAGCTGGTTGTTGGCAAGAGATCTGCTAGGAGAAGAAGATTTTCAGATAGTTTTACCATTGGTGTTTACAATAGATATGACCAACTGTCAGAGTCTAGTGGAGAGGAATCTCTAGTATCTGTAGATGTAGGAAGTATGCAGCAGACCTCAGTAGTTACTGTGCCTAGAACAGTTGCAAAGTCGAAGAGGAAGAAGAAGGTTCAGCTGTTAGGTAGTTCTCATGGCAGAGGTGTAGGCCGGCAGTTGCAGGAAGTGCTGGGGAGTGAGTACCAGGTCACCAGCATTGTGAAGCCTAATGCAGGGTTGGCTCAGGCGACTGTTAAAATAGGGGGGTTATGTAGGGATTTTACTAAAGAGGATCAGGTATTGATTGTGGGTGGGGCTGGTAATAGTATTGATA
This sequence comes from Schistocerca cancellata, assembly GCF_023864275.1. NCBI lineage: Eukaryota > Metazoa > Arthropoda > Insecta > Orthoptera > Acrididae > Schistocerca > Schistocerca cancellata. Next base: position 520,872,194 of record NC_064634.1, on the reverse strand, counting down.
GGGATGGGGAGTATAACATAGATGGTGACCTGGAAAAGATAGCCACTCAGACTGGCAACACAAATGTGCATTTCGTGGAACTGTTTCAGCGTCACGATCGGCCTCATCTTAATACAGCCGTCAGGCGTAATAACATGAGATTTGGGGGTGCGCTGAAGACAGAAAGCATGGGTCACATTTCAGTGGTGTCGGTGGAGTCTATCAGCAGGACGGGTTTCACTAGACACGGCCTGCACCTCAACAGGTATGGGAAGGGGAGGTTGGCAAAGCTTATAGGTGACAGCGTAGGTGGGGTTGGTGGCATCACTCATGGGAAAATTCCTGCAGTAGTGGGTGTTAGAGCTGCACCTTTTTTAGATTGAAGTCAGCTGATAGTTATTCCTGCTTAAGGGAAGTCTCTCTAACAAGGGAATCACTTTTGACAAAGCTTAGGTATCCGAGTAATGAGGGAATTAGTATATTTCATCAAAATATACAAGGTATTGGAGATAAAGTTAGTGAACTGCTTATAGATGTTGAGTCTGAAATTATTGGTATATCTGAACACTTCTTAAATAAGGAGATAATTCGGAGGCTTCCTTTACCAGGATACAGGTTGGCTGGCTGCTTTTCGAGGAGCTCTTTGCGGTGTTGGGAAGTAGCTATGTATGTGAAAAACGGCATCGCATTTTAGTCAATAGATGTTTCAAAGTACTGCACTGAAAAGGTGTTTGAATGTTGTGCAGGTGTGATTAAATTTAACGGAGCTAAACTTGTAACTCTTGTTATTTATAGATCCCCAGACTCCGATTTCACAGCATTTTTGCTAAAGCTAGAGGAGATTCTTGGTTCACTTTATAGGAAATACAAAAAGTTAGTTATATTTGGTGACTTCAATATTAATTGTATAACTGATTGTGCAAGGAAGAGGATGCTGGTAAACCTCTTTAATTCATATAATCTTATGCAAACCGTATTCTTTCCAACGAGAGTGCGAGGGAACAGTAGAACAACCATAGACAACATTTTTGTTCATTCCTCATTACTAGAAGGGCATTCTGTTAGCAAAAAGGTGAATGGCCTTTCAGATCATGATGCGCAAATTTTAACTTTAAAAGATTTTTATGCTGCAACACGTGTTAAATATAGTCATCAGCTGTTCAGGAAAGCTGATAGAGACCTTTGTAAACCTTATAAAGGAACAAGAGTGGCAAGATGTTTATAGCGCTGATACAGTAGACGATAAATATAATGCTTTTCTCAAGACTTTTCTCATGCTCTTTGAAAGTTGCTTTCCGTTACAACGTTTAAAACAGGGTACTAGCACAAACAGGCAGCCTGGGTGGCTGACTAGAGGGATAAGAATATCTTGTAGAACAAAGTGGCAATTATATCAAAACGTTAGAAACAGTCAAAATCTAAATGCAGCAGCCCATTACAAACATTATTGTAAGGTGCTTAAAAATGTTATTAGGAAGGCAAAAAGTATGTGGTATGCAGATAGAATAGCTAAGTCTCAGGATAAAATTAAAACCATATGGTCAGTCGTAAAGGAAGTTGCTGGTCTGCAGAGACAGGTCGAGGATATAGAATCAGTGCGTAGTGGGAATGTCCGTGTTACTGATAAGTCGCATATATGTACAGTATTTAATAATCACTTTCTGAATATAGCAGGTGAACTAAATAGAAACCTAGTCCCAACAGGGAATCATATAGCGCTCTTAGAAAAAAGTGTTCCGAGACTGTTACCTGAAATGCTCCTCCATGATACTGACAAGAGGGAGATTGAGTTAATAATTAAATCACTAAAGACCAAGAACTCTCATGGATATGACGGGGTATCTAGCAGAATACTGAAGTATTGTTCTATGTATGTTAGCCCAGTACTTAGCCATATCTGTAACTTTTCCTTTAGGAGTGGTCGCTTTCCTGACCGTTTAAAATACTCGGTAGTGAAGCCACTTTATAAAAAGGGAGACATTGATAATGTTGACAATTTTAGACCTATTTCTATGCCATTGGTGTTTGCTAAAGTTATCAAGAAGGTTGTATATACAAGGTTACTGGAGCATTTAAATTCACATAATTTGCTGTCAAATGTTCAGTTTGGTTTTAGAAATGGTTTAACAACTGAAAATGCTATATTCTCTTTTCTCTGTGAGGTTTTGGACAGATTAAATAAAAGGTTGCGAACGCTAGGTGATTTCTTTGATTTAACGAAGGCTTTTGACTGTGTTGACCACAAAATATTACTGCAGAAGTTGGACCATTATGGAGTAAGGGGAGTAGCTTACAATTGGTTCGCCTCTTACTTTAAGAACAGAAAGCAGAGGATAATTCTCCGCAATATTGAAAGTGGTAGTGATGTTCAGTCCCAATGGGGCACTGTTAAGTGGGACGTTCCCCAAGGGTCGGTGCTGGGGCCACTGCTGTTTCTTTTTTATATAAATGATATGCCTTCTAGTATTACAGGTGATTCAAAAATATTTCTGTTTGCTGATGACACCAGCTTGATAGTGAAGGATCTTGTGTGTAATATTGAAACAGTAACAAATAATGTAGTTCATGAAATAAGTTCGTGGCTTGTGGAAAATAATTTGATGCTAAATCACAGTAAGACTCAGTTTTTACAGTTTCTAACTCACAATTCAACAAGAACCGATATCTTGATCAGACAGAAGGGGCATATTATAAGCGAGACGGAACAGTTCAAATTCCTAGGCGTTCGGATAGATGGTAAGCTGTTGTGGAAAGCCCATGTCCAGGATCTTGTTCAGAAGCTAAATGCTGCTTTATTTACCATTAGAACAGTATCTGAAATAAGTGACACTTCAACACGAAAAGTAGTCTACTTCGCATATTTTCATACGCTTATGTCGTATGGTATTATTTTTTGGGGTAATTCTTCTGATTCAAAAAGGGTATTTTTGGCTCAAAAACGGGCTGTTCGAGCTATATGTGGTGTAACTTCGAGAACCTCTTGTCGACCCCTATTCAAAAATCTGGGAATTCTGACATTGCCCTCACAGTATATATTTTCTTTAATGTCGTTTGTTGTTAGCAATATTAGCCTATTCCCAAGAGTTAGCAGCTTTCACTCAGTTAATACTAGGCAGAAATCAAATCTGCATGTAGAATGCACATCCTTGATTCTTGTGCAGAAAGGAGTGCAGTATTCTGCTGCATCCATTTTCAATAAGCTACCACAAGAACTCAAAAATCTTAGCAGTAGCCCAAACTCTTTTAAGTCTAAACTGAAGAGTTTCCTCATGGCTCACTCCTTCTATTCTGTCGAGGAGCTCCTGGAAGAGCTAAAAAATTAAGCAAATTCCAGTGTTACATTGTTGACTGTCTTCATTTAAACTTACGACTTGTCACCTGAATATGTTTTTTTTTATATTTCATTTTATCTGTTTCTAATATCGTGTTATAATTTCATGTATTGACTCGTTCCATGACCATGGAGACTTCTCCTTAATTTGGTCCCACGGAACAATAAATAAAAAAATAAAAAAATAAAAAAATAAAAGAACGTGCTGGCAAGGGCAGCAGCCGAACATTTTCTGTAACCAGAAAGGCCCGTACAGGACCTGCTTGGAACCGCGCGGCCGCTACGGTCGCAGGTTCGAGCCCTGCCTCTGGCATGGATGTGTGTGATGTCCTTAGCTTAGTTAGGTTTAAGTAGTTCTAAGTTCTAGGGGACTCATGACCTCAGCAGTTATGTCCTGTAGTGCTCAGTGCTCAGCACAGAACCATTATCCTGCTGAAATGTAGGGTTTCGCAGGGATCAAATGAAGGTTAGAGCCACGGGTCGTAACACATCTTAAATGTAACGTCCACTGTTCAAAGTGCCGTCAATGCGAACAAGAGGTGACCGAGACGTGTAACGAATGGCACCCCATACCATCACGCCAGGTGATACGGCAGTATGGCGATGACGAATACACGCTTCCAATGTACGTTCACCGCGATGTCGCCAAACACCATCGTGATGCTGCAAACAGAACCTGGATTCATCCGAAAAAATGACGTTTTGTCATGCGTGCACCCAGATTCGTCGTTGAGTACACCATCGCAGGCGCTGCTGTCTGTGGTACAGAGTCAAGGGTAACCGCAGTCATGGTCTCCGAGCTGATAGTCTAAGCTGCTGCAGACGTCGTCGAACTGTTCGTGCAGACGGTTGTTGTCTTGCAAACGTCCTCATCTGTTGACTCAGGGATCGAGACGTAGCTGCACGATTCGTTACAGCCGTGCGGATAAGATGCCGAGGCCGTTGGGATCCAGCACGGCGTTCCGTATTACATTCCTGAACCCACCGATTCCATATTCTGCTAACAGTCATTGAATCTCGACCAGCACGATAAATCCCAATCGCGATAGGCTACAATCCGACCTTTATCAAAGTCGGAATCGTGATGGTACGCATTTCTCCTCCTTACACGAGACACCACAACAACGTTTCACCAGGAAACGCCGGTCAACTGCAGTTTGTGTATGAGAAATCGGTTGGAAACATTCCTCATGTCAGCACGTTGTAGGTGCCAACCTAGTGTGAATGGTCTGGAAAGCTAATCATTTGCATATCATAGCATCTTCTTCCTGTCTGTTAAATTTCGCGCCTGTAGCACGTCATCTTCGTGGTGCAGCAATTTTAAAGGCCAGTAGTGTATCAGAACTGTAAGACTAGTGACAATATCGACACGACAAGAGAGATGGGCTAGTAGTGTTGAAATAACAACGTTAATTCATGAAATGTAACATTTTTATCATGTGAAGGCGATGTTTATTGCTTTATTTAACAAAAAAAATCACACTTACAGCGTTACACAAACGCTTTCAGTTCTTTCAGAGACTCATGTTCCGATCGAGGAAAAGTGCGGTAGACTGGCCACTGCTGATGACCACACAGCGTCACTGATTGTTTAGCACATTATGTTTGAAGTCATACAGGTCTCTCCTCCCCTCATCAACACAGAGTATTATAGAAAGGAAGTAAGGTTAAAACAGACAGACAGAAAAGGCAGGATGTTTCAATAGAGGCTCAGTGACTGAGAGAAAAGAAGTGGAGAGTATCCAGAGTCCACAGTGAACTAATCTGTGGACAAGTATGTAGAAAGGAATGCTAACCCATTCTCTCTCCTCAAGCTGTGAATGCCTGGGATAGTCCTGGGTGTTGGATCCAGTTGTACTGATTTTCGAATTAGATTCAGACAGTTGTGGGATCACTGCGATTTAACCTCTCCACGGTTTGTGTTGCTGAAATGGTTCCTTAACCATTCTGCAGTCGCGTCTCTCTCTGTCTGGGCTAACGCTTCATCTCAAATGCTAACGCAATCATCTGTTTGATTTAATTCAAATGAGAGCCATATATTCAAAAATAAGAAACTCAAATGTCACTCACTAATATCCAGGTAAACACACATACCTTTGTTGTAAGTGATGTCATCGAAGGGGGCCGTGGTGTTTTCTTCTGTGGTCATCGGGTGCGTGTCTGCTGCCGCGTCAGATTCCAAGGCCCCCGTAAACTCTTCAGCCAGGAACTGGTCACGTAGTTGCCATCCCTCTATGATGCTTCCCTGGAGAAATTTCGGTGCAGTCAGTACAAAGCTATAGCCATTATAATGCGCACTGTCAGAGATGTTCTCCGAGGCACAGTGTTGGGACCAATGCTGCCCTTTGTATACGCGAACAGCACAACAAGCTCTCTACCCTGCTATAGTTATCAGATGATATCTTGCTCGCATTTAGGCCAGGCAAAAGAATGGCGTGGTCTATACACATCTGCAAGCACTAAATCTGTCGTTCCACTAAGTGTTCCTGAAGCCTCAGTGCTAGATCCACAACTGTGTCGACTACCAACCTGTCACACACCGAGCGTTCGACGTTGCTGTGGTATTTCTGGCGACACATTGTAGGAGGAATGGCAGTTGCGCAGATAATGAAATGTGAGCATTTTAACGTCCCTTAGACTAGGTGCTGTCCAAAGCGTAGTGTTTGTCACACTGCTGTTCTCACTGTATATCTGCGACACAACAACTACGCTATGCAGTTTTAGATTGCCGAGGACTTGTGTCCCCGATCCGTCCCTCCACGAAAGCACACAACGATCGGTATATAAATATGGCCGTTGTAATGGTCATTCCGCTAAGTTTTGCACAGGTTTAGGCATTTTACTGTTACCACTGTCAATCGTACATCAAGTTTTTGATTTTACTTGTAAAGACTGAAGTGGGAGCGAAAATTTGTACCGAGGCCCGGAATCGAACCCGGGTGGCAGGCAGGTGTGGTAGCCACTGAGCCATCTCGGCACAGCAGTTCGCTCCACTGCACGGATTGCCCTGGCACGCCGCCATCCCCGATCTAAATTCTCACCCCCGCCCCAGTCTACTTTAAATTCCCCCTTACATACGAATCGTATATTTACAATGCCAGTAAAGTCTCTAAAATTGCGTCATTCCGTATGTCAAATTTTTGATCGTCCAGTGGGTTGTCAGCCTGCTTTCTACAGAATTGCAAGCTTCGCAGAAAGGTGTTGTTGCGAGTACACAATTATGGATGGTGTAATATTCATTACATCAATTGTTCTTTGAGGCAAAGTGTTAGGCCCACACCAGTTCTCACTGTACCTCGACAAGACAACATATTCCTGACAGTAGCGCAGTTTATCAGGCGCCATTCGGTACGAGCTACCACGTAAGGACGGAGTGCTGACTACAGAGCAGTCGATGCTGCAGTGGTGCTCCTCCAGCCACAATAGAAAGTCCACCACTGTTGTGAATGCCGAACAGTGGACGATGCTGCAGTCAACAGCCGGCAGTAGACAGTATACTTCGGCAGGGCAGGAAAGCATTGTCGTCATTAATGAACTGCAGGCGTCGTAATCGTCTTTACTTCTTCAATGCACGGCGAAATCCACTCCTGTTCTCACTGTATTACAATGGAACATCCAGTGGCCCATTCTAATAGAGATCATCATTTAAGTGAGATGTGCTCCCATCAAAATACCAGCTTCCTCAGAGCAAAGCTGTAGTGGTCGTAACTGTAGTTGATGTCCGAGGTTCACTACTAGACACACGACTCTTATGACCTCGGGTAACAGGCGTGCCAAATGTCCTTCCCTGTAGGGTCCCGTCAACTGACACCCTGCGTTTTTTAAATGGTGGCAGAAGTGAGGTATGCTGGATATGGAACTCTGAGCATTCTAATGCTCATTACTCCACGCGAACCGGTGCCGTAGTGGTGGGCTTATTACTGTTCTCACTTTTACATTGAGCTCACAAAAGTCTCGGGATAACGATATTCACATAAACAGATGGTGGCAGCATCGCGTATACAACGTATAAAAGGGCAGAGCTTTGGCGGAGCCATCCTTTGTACTGAGGCGATCCGTGTGCAGAGGTCTCCCACGTGGTTACGGACGCACGAAGGGAATTAACAGACTTTGGAAACGGAATGGCAGTTCGAGCTAGACGCATGGGACGTTCCGTCTCGATGTTTAGGGAATTCGATATTTCGAGAAAAACAGTGTCAAGAGTGTACCGAGAATGCTAAATTTCAGGCATCACCTCTCACCACGGACAATGCAGTGGCCGACGGCCTTCACTTAACGACCGAGAGCAGCGGCGTTTGCATAGAGTTGTCGGTGGTGACAGACAAGCAAGATTGCGTGAAATATCCGGGGAAATCAATTTCGGACTTACCACGAACGTATCCGTTAGAGCAGTGCGGCGAAATGTGGCGTCAGTGGGCTGTGGCAGCACGCACACGACTGAAGAGAGTGCCTTTGCTAGCAGCACTGTGCCACCTGGAACGCCTCTCCTGGCTTCGTGACACTAGAAGGCCGGAAAACCGTGGCCCGCTCACATCAGTCCCAATTTCCGTTGGTGAGAGCTGACGGTAGGGTTGAGTGGCGCAGACCCCACGAAGCCGTCGACCCAAGTTGTGAACGAGGCACTGTGCCAGCTGGTTGCGAATTAATAAAGGTGTGGGCCGCGTCGAGTCCTACGGTCCAGATAAACCGATCAGTGACTGGAAATGTTATGTTCGACTACTTGGAGACCATTTGTGGACTTCATATTACCAAACAATGATGGAATTTTTATGGATGACAATACAGTATTTCACCAGACCACAAATATCCGCCATTGGTTTGAAGAACATTCTGGACAGTTCCAGCGAATGATTTGGCCACCTAGGTGGTCTGACAAGAATCCCATTGAACGTCGATGGGTCAGTTCGTGCACACAATCCTGCACTGGCAAGACTTCCACAGTTACGGACGGCTACAGTGGCAGCGTGCGTTGCAGACTTGCTGTGTCCACTGCACGTCGAGCTGCTGAGCTACGCCAAGCGGGAGGAGGTCCGGGCACAGCTGCAGGTTGTCAGGCGGCAGAATAAGGGATACAGGCAGACATCACAGTATTTCTTTTTTTGTATGATAATTGCATAACATGTAACAACACACACCCCAAAGTCACAAGTAACTTGCAGCAATATTACGATTCTACTTCCGTTGTGTCATTGCCAGTTAATGCAAAGCCATAAAACTGAAAGACGGAGAGAGGCAGAACGAGATGGCGGACTAAGCGTCAGTTAGAACTGTTTTAAATGAATAATGAATTTTTACCCTGCCGATCAACTGCTGTCTCCAGTAGCTGCATGTGGATCTCAAGATGACGTTTAACAGACGTCGAAACCGATAATCCGCATAAACATAAAAAGGTGACCCAGTCGGTGTCTACCCTGCTACATCATGTTAAGAGTGCTCACTGAGGCCTGAGAAATCGTGTCTTTAGTTATGCTTTCCAATTACGTTGCACAGGTTTGCATGCTATAATGGAAATTTCTCCATCTAGAAGCGATTTACAAGTATCTCCATACCAGATAGTGGAGGGGCATATGGCCTTGTGTTGTTCAATCCAGCTGTCTGAAAAGCCTAATTATTTCCTTTTATACGCCTTGTGAAGATATAGCTATTAGTGATAAGTATTTTTTTCCCCTTTTCTTGTGTCATTTCTTTCGCTTTCTTAGACCAAGTATCTTTCACGGTATAGCATAGCAGTGTTTATAAATAATGCTAAAACGTAACTGTAGTTTCTTTCTTTTTCTCTAATGGATAGACATTTTCTTTCTTTTAAATTCTTTTGTTTTTCTCATCTGTATTTCTAACATTAACTGCGGTATGAAGAACTGCTATGTAAATCGTAGGCCTGAAATAACTGAGAGTAATGTCGAAAGTAACAGTGGAGCAGCGACATTAGTCAGTCAGTGCTTACGTGACAATATGGCGAGTGTTGATTTGAGATGCAAAAACTTGCCGAGAAGGTGAATCGTGGAACTTGACAACTGACGATTGGGATTATCATCCCAGTGCGTGAGCAAAGTTATAGTGATCGTTATGAGTAGAAAGATCGCACGATGTATTGCTTAATGGACTGTTTCTCAACTGGTACTGACAATGCTTACGTGAGTAGACATTGCTACCGTGTCAGTGTAACCGTTTCTACATTTAGCCTACGGCGAGAGCCAAGGCTCCGTAAAACTGTTGTATTTGTCTTACGGAACTGCCGAGAATATGAAGTCGTAACTCTCGCGGTGAACGTAATTACAGTTGTGGATTAGGCGCAAAAAAGTTTCACTGACCGTGAATATGCGATTCCGATAGTCATATATAAACGCGACGAACATTTACATTGCAGTCGGAAATTATCACGAATAGTGTATAAAGTGCTGAAATGATAACTAGGTGTGTATAACAAGTAATAAACGTGTACATGTTAAAACGGTGGCTTATCACCAACAATTACGTCTGTCCGAACAGTGGCCCGTTAAACTTCACCAGCATACTACGACAGACGGGGCTGATTTGATAACTTCGTCTGCATCATTACAAGCCACAGTCGCCATCTCAACACGTCGCCACGGCTCTCTATCAACGGACATTTTTGCTGCGTAAATAAAATGCTTAAAATGAACTATTAACTTTCAGTCACTATGTTTTCATGGGCTCTCAAAACCGGATTTCGTAAACCAATTCCCCAGTACCACCTGTGATTAGTTATGTAAACACTCCAAAATCGATTCTGCAATGCCGTTTGTTGCTGCTGGTTTTCCACATCCACAACAGATTTTCGTTATCATGTAAACGCACAACCGTTTTTCAAACGTGCTTGGTCTGACAGGTTACGACTTGTTAGAAAAAATTTCGGCTGATATGGACGGAGTGACTTTTTGCGCTGAGGAGGAGAAGTAGAATATGAAGCTGTCTACTTCTACTATTTAACTGAAAAGAAATAGCGATTGTGCTGACTAAATCAGAAACTGGAACAGCTGATTTCCAGACGCCGTATTTGACTGGGCTAGCAGATCCGCTTCAGGCCTTAACGTGTAAACACGGCAACGGAAAACGGCTTCTGAATTCGGTTTTCGTCTTCTAGAAGATGGGTCGCAGATAAACGTAGTGAATGTAACTTTGTTGATCCACTATTAGTTGTAAGTATTTTTCTTTTACTTAAACTATCTCTTTCTTTTAAATTAATGCCGCTGCAGTTGCATGTATTTTGTACGCCTTTTCGAGGGAAGTGTTATCAACGGGTGTGCAGAGTTATTTTCGGAGTGAGTTGGCATACCTTGTACTTCGAATAAAGTCACCACACTTTCGTGAATAATAACTTGGTTGTTGATGATTACAGGGATATGGGAACATATCTCTAGTCAAATCTTATATTTTTTACAGGGTTAGTAACAGAATTGTGCTTCATTTACAAAATTCAGGGACTTGGATGAATCACATTCTCCACAGTTTGGAAGTAAAACGAGTTCCTTTGGGGAGAAATAGTCGGGCATTAACTCAGGTTATTTCTAATAAAACCTCGTATAAATACACGGTCTATAATTTCACAAAGTACACCACTGAGAAACATTTTCTCCACAACCTGTGCCCCTCCTATTTTAGTGCCCTTGAATCGCTATTTTTCTTCCTCCCACTTACTTTGCCTTCCACTATTTTCTTTTTCCTTTTTCAGCACATCTATATTTCTTCATCCATCACGTCATCACGTATAAGATAAGTCGGCCTCGGATCCAAACGATATTCCCCCCCGAGCCGGGGCAAAAACTTGACAGTGCCTCCTCCCCCCCCCCCCTCCCCCGGCAGCTCGAACATTTGAGACAGCACATCAAAAGTTAAAAAAATCGATTTTTCAAAAATATGTTCGTTTTGTAGCGCACATCTTTCTGAAGAGTTTCATTATTAAAACATTGGAGAGACTGTAAGTCATGTTACTTGGTCTTAAGTCTGCGAAAGCGTCGTGCCACGCCTCTTCACACAGATTGTTCTATCGCACCTCACTGTATTTCTCTCTGTGAATTCAAACATGTATTCAGCACAGTGGAAATTAAAATGTCCTGCGGTGCCTCTCCTGGTCTCAGTCGGCCGGTTTTTTACATCCTACCCCCTTATAGTCTGTCGGTAAACTGAAGAGCGAGCGAGCGAGTCCCCACTCTGCCTACCCAGCTACGTCACAGGGCGCTTCTACAGGCTGCTTCACAACTTAGTACCGGTCCTGCCGCGGCGCGCGTTTTAAATCTTTGTCGACGCCGTGTACAGATACGTCCTGGCAGCGTTTATTTTTAGACAAATGCGTTAAGACCATAACGAATCCAAAGCACGATAGCTTCTTCCGAAACACAACATTATAGAGTAAGTAATATTAACGTAGGAACGGAAGTCAGGATTCTGCTACAAATACAGAACCGAACGCCTGTTCATGTGAATGTATGTACCCTCCACTGCTATTCGTAAAACGAACCCCGTATGGTGCAATCAATATGTAGAATTTAAGCCTTGTTCTTACTTTATGTTTCTATTAAAAGCTAGAAATTTCCAGGTAAATCCCATTTTACGCTGTGTCTTACGTAAAACATCTTTCTCCCAAAGAAAACAGTTTTTTTTACGGCAGTAAGTAATGTCCATAATGTCGTCATTATTTTTTGGTTTATGTGAAAGTCCTCCATCGTTTGTCGAATGACCGATTTTGTGAAACTGCCTATAACGAAGAGTTTCCTCCCAAAATTATCAGTTTTCCTTCGTGGCGGTTCCAGTAAACCACGCGGTTTGTTTTCGCGTTTCTTCCTTATGCGTCCTATTGTGGCGAGGCTGACGTTTGCATAAGTTGCAGCCCTCTGATTGGGAGTGGTAATATTAGCCCATAGTTCTGTTGTGCCGCCTCTTTAATACGCTCGTTACTCCATAAATACCTCCTCTTCTCCATATTCTGCACATTTTATTGCAATGCAGGGCGATTATCCATCACTTCCGGATACCGAAGTATATCAGTAAGCATACAAAATTAACTGTCTGACACTGGCAATTAAGATCCCACGAACAGAACGACGTGTATCACTGCTCGCTGATCTACACCGCTAGGCAGGTAACGGGCAACTGATTTTGGGTGCCCCTGTAGGCCAGTGGCAGGGTTCTTCTGGGAAAGGTCACTTCCCCCACCAAAAGCACTGCTCGCTCTTGAGTTTACAGACAGACTATAAAAGGAACTCACAGTTAATAAAGGGTAGGATTATTTGTACCCGGGAGAATAAGAAATCTTCATAAAACTTGCACTCTTAATTGTCTATTAGCTAATAACTTTCTCTTTTGTGTAACATAAATTTAAATAGAGGAAACATAAATACAGTAAATACGAGAGACAAGCAAGACAGTACAGATTTTTTCAATTCTTAGGTCCCATCACTTTTTCTCTCTAATCTTACTACAGGTTTCCTTTATGCGATAGAATCTATTACTTCATCAAAATTCGTCAATCGTTTTGCTACACGAAAAATCAAATCTTCATTGTCTAATACTGAAAAAACTGTTAATAAGAAGAGTACTAAGACTAGTTTGGTTTCTCGATCTGATTATGTCTATTTTGTCACTGTGTGCTACATAAAACGAAACAGGCCTTTGTATTATTGAAGGAACTGTAACACACGCCAAATAAAAGAGACTGTTTTGGCACAAATGGTCGTTTTTATGTACCTCATTTACATAGATCAGACGACAGAATATAATTCACGCAGTACCAACATTAAATGCCTATTAGGAGAACTAAAAGCAAAAAGCTTTATGTTAGGGAATAGTTTCACATTTCATTCATACGCTGCAGTTTCTCAAGCACGAGATCGATAAATAGTAGCAAGAAATTTCTACATAAAATTGGATTCGTCATTTTCTTGCATATAATTTGTGTGATGTCCCCGTTTCTTTTTTTTCCTTGTTCTAACGAACAATCTTGTCAGCACTATCTCTGTAACTATCGTCCCATGGTCTAAACTTTTTCTCCGGTTAACTTCACTATCCCTGTTTAATTCTCCGCGTTTATCCTCCGGTCAGACGTTATCACTTGTTCGTACAATTCGTTTTCGGCGTTATTCCAAGAATAGAACTTAGCGGCTCCTACCGGGGACTGTACAACTGGCTCTTTGTGGTGTAGCGTTCTGGCAATACTTTTCTGTCAAAACGTCATTTTCTCGGATGCACCGAGGACATTAATATGTAATCTTTCTTACCTGTTATTCCCGTTAGTAGTTTATTTCCACTCTGGTAGTCTGCATCTACGAATTTCGCTAGTAATTATAACAACGCCGATCATTGGCTCACCCAGTTAACCACACAAACAAACAGCAATTGCCACTCACCAGTTCGGGTTTATACAGCTCAGCACGTATAGCACCGTCCGCTTTTGCCTGTGGGAAATTTTTTTATTTCTATATTCCGCTGGCAGAAACATCACGTAGTCCTACACTATGCACGGATTCAAAAATCAGCTTACGAATCATTCGTAAATCAACTTAGAATGTGTTCAAAAATGTTCAAAAAGTACAGGGGTGCGGTTCAAAATGGAGCGAATAATCGGTAGAGCGGCGTGTGCCGGATGCTGGCCCCGCTGAGAACTCACCAGGTCGGCGTGGTAGGCCCAGTAGGTGGCGAAGCCCTCGTTGAGCCACAGCACGTTCCAGAAGTCGGGGCTCACCAGGTCCCCGAACCACTGGTGCGCCAGCTCGTGCGCCACCGTCGTGACGACGCTGCGCCGGGACTCGGTCGTGCTCTCGGCCTCGTCGATCAGCACCCCGCGTTCCCTGTAAGTACACTCTGCAGCTGAACGTGCCTGCTGGTGGAGGGGCACAAACGTGTCGTTCACATCGAGCCAGCATTGCCAACGGTGCCGTATTTTAAGGGATTTCCCACACGCGAAGGACCTCGAACAGGACAGTAACTCCTATATTTAATATTTTCCAGTAATTCATCTTATTTCTGTAAATAGTCAGTCCAAATTACATCAATATTAGCTCTAAATGTCGTCGGTCACTATACTGAAGTACGAATCTGTCTTATAACACATTTCTCGAAATCGTGGTCTTAATTTAACTGACGGTCTTCTGGGTAAAGCAGATCACGTTGTATACGTTACATGACGCTGAAAAATCGAAGAAACATTCATTAACCGGTGCGCTTGCGGCGAGTTCTTAAAAAAATGTAGCACCACTTTCTGCCACCAGGTGAAATTATAGGGCCATAAACAGTCAGGATATGGGAACAGGAATAGGTGAGAAACGATCCGATACGATAACGTTGGTTACGGCAAAAGTTAGAACAAGTGTTCAGTACCGTCTACTCACACAGCGACATGCTGCCACGGTCGACACTTGTTCGGTGTAATCGGAGTGTCATTGTACGCTAGCCTTCAGTTCGGAAAGAGTCCAGATACGTCCCTGGTAGGCACGATCCTTCAGATATCTCCACAACCAGAAGTGACACGGACTTACGTCGGGGGATCTGGATGGCCAAACGACTGGAGCTTGCCTGGAGATGATGCGCTCATTACAGAATCTCTTTAAGAAAATCTGGCGGGTGACGTGGCGCGTCGCCATCTCTGGCACGAAAATAGTGGTGTGGACACAGTTGCGTTCTTGCAAAGCTGGAACCTTGTGCTGCACGAGGAGATCCTTACGATGTGCGTATGTCACTGTCCACCCGACAGGGGTACGAGGTGTCATCTCCTCGAAGACAAACGGACTGAGAATGAACGAGCTCGTGAAACCACAGCACAAGATCACATAAACTGAGTGCAGTGGCTGTTTCTGCACATGTCGTGGAGTAGAACCCCATATTCGACAGTTCAGTACATTCACGATACCGTCCAGAGTAAAAAGTTCCTCGTCTGTCCAAAACATATTTCCCAACCACGCGTGCCAAAAACGAAAGCGATAGTCACGTTGTTGTAGCCTGGCACGGGGCTTTGTCTGGTGCATATTCTGAATCTTCCGGGGACACCACTGTAGAATGGTTCGGCAGGGGAGACATTCCCGGCACGCAGCCCGAGCACTGGCCGCGTGCCGCACGGCCGGCTACAACTCGGCCGACAGCTGCCACTGGAAGCGGCGCTCGCTCCGCCGGCCTCTGTTTCTTCAGATTTCTCGATCGTATTTCTTTGCCCTTTTACCGACACGGGGCCTCTTCGCAGTTGTTTGCGTCACCGATATTCCCCCAATGTAGCGCTACTATTGCTGCCGTTCTGATTAAACAACTTCACTAGCAGTGCGTGGTCTTTCTTCTCAACAGCCATTGCATTTCGTACGGAAAACTTCAACCATCTTTATGCTTCGCAACGATAGTCACGTCAAAAAAGAAATGTATACTGGCCCTAAAACAGGAAACATTTCACCTTATGACAGCTTACAGCGCCATATTTTCACCTGCTGCTAGAAAGAGGACTGTTATTTTTTCAGAATACTGTATGAGCACACCGATTAATGAACACGACCTGCGACGTTTCAGCAACCTGAAAGGTGTACAGCCCACTCTGCAGCACTACACCACATTTCTTATAAAGTCTGTTGAAAGAAGCTACTGCACATTTTGAGGCGTGGTAATACTGACCAACACAGGAAACACAAATTCTGTGTGAGCAGTTCGCGTCGACAGCGTACATTTTTCGTGAAAACGTCGGGGTAAAATCGTCAAAAGTGCTTCGTATTCGTATGTAATTTCATTACCGATCTTTTTAATAAATGGCCTACCGCAGTGGTAACGCTCGTTCCAGTCAGATCACCCAGATTATGGCTAGCATACGGACGGGTCAACATGTGGGCCGCACTCGGCCCTCGTGAGCGGCTGCTCGGCTGACATCGGCCGCGAGAGCAGCGTGGTCTATCTCAGGGCTGACGATAGCACGCCAGCCCGTCCGTCACCTCGGCTCTTCCAGACCGCGTTCGTTTATTTAATAAAACCGTTACACAGACTAGATAAGCTGTATCTCAGGGCTGAGGATAGCACGCCAGCCTGTCCGTCACCTCGGCTCTTCCAGACAGTGTTTGTTTATTTAATAAAGCCGTTACACAGACTAGATAAATCGCAAGTTTGAACTGTTTCTGGCGCTGTATGTCTGATGAGCCAGCTACGTAATCGCTACGCGCAGTTTTTTCATTTCCTTTTCCACGCTGCCCTTGCGTTCGCATTAACTGGACCTTTTAGGCTGTTTGGATCCCTTTCGACACGAGCTTTGCTCTGCCTCGTATTCTCTATAATTCCGAGCTTTTTCGCGAGCCGTACGAGGCAACATCTTTCATTACTCTGAAATTTTCAGTTTTATACCTATTTTCACTCACATTCCGGCGAATATTATTATTGTCTCGCATTGGGTCCCAGCAGCTCTTCAGAATGATAGCCAAACCTGCGTCTTAGCCAAACGCGGGTGCCTGCCACACCAGTTTGTAACTTTAAACAATGCTAATTCCTAACAACCACGCGCGTGCGCCTACTCTGATAGGATGACATCGAAGGCAAAGGAAATGAGACGTGATCTGTCGGTTGTCGGCTCAACCACTATCTACGTATTATTAGTCTCGCAGTTATTAACGATTCAAATCTGACGGTATTTTTACACAGAAGAAAGTTTGACAGACGAGTGAAAAATGTCCAGTGAAATATGGGCTCTAAAATGCACACCTTAAGAGACACGAGCACTTGTTCATATCCGCTACTTTGAAACACATCTCTTCCACTGCAGAATTATAGGTATTTTTAAGTCAGCTTTTATTTCATATGGGTACCACTGCTACTATAAGTTATGTAAAATCAAATTATTTTCATTAGTATTCAAAACCGGTTGCTTGGCGATTTTATCACTGTTTTGTCAACCTGTGAATGTATTTATGGATTCTGACCCAGTGCTGATGTGGAAGCGTACAATCAGTGTTATAAAAAATGTTAGCTTGTCCAAATGGGACGAATGATCTGTACATCATAGCATCGTTAAATATGATAACAAAATTGTTAGTCTACA
Source organism: Schistocerca cancellata (assembly GCF_023864275.1). Lineage (NCBI taxonomy): Eukaryota > Metazoa > Arthropoda > Insecta > Orthoptera > Acrididae > Schistocerca > Schistocerca cancellata. Next base: position 520,854,873 of record NC_064634.1, on the reverse strand, counting down.
CCCTCAAAACTTTGTTGTTGTTGTAATGAATATTGTTTCATGGCATTTGAATTGTTACTTAGTGGCATTTTTTGTACTATTACTGTTTCTTTCATATTTGACTCCTCAGTTTTAACGTAATGTTTTACGTAAATCAAGAACGATATACTTCTAACTTCCCTCGCCAAATTGTGGGTGCTATATTTTACATTAAGCAACCGGGTATCTTTGATGTCATGTCTGTAAGGGTTCTGACCCAGTGCTTATGCGGAAGCGTATAACCATTGTTATAATAATGTTAGCTTGTCCAAAGGGACAAACGAGATGTACATCATCATGTCGGTTAAATATGATAGCAAAATTGTTTGTCTACACCTTCAAAACTTTTTGTAATGATTATTGTGTTTCACGGCATTTCAATTATTACGTAATGGCATTTTCGGACTATTACTATTTTTATATTTTGACTCCTTAGTCTTAACGTAAGAGTTTACGTAAATCACGAACGTTGTACTTCTAACTTCCCACGCCAGATGTTGCCTACTATGTTTTTAAAAAAAAACTGTGTTATACCTCATTTCATGTTATTCATATATTATTCTTTTTCCTTTTCTTTTTCTCTTTTACTTGTCCTGCACTCTGACAACTTATTATCGATCTGTTTTATGTTTTCTAAGTTGGTTTTTTCAAAAACAATACGCCATTGTATTTTAGATGTTTCCTTTCCCCTTCGTCTGCTATGCTTATTAGGTACATTTTAAATTTGAATTACTTCATGAGTCACAAATGCACAAGAGGTATTTTGTGTTACTATCTTGCAAAACCAGTAATATTAAGTCTTCACGTGACACATGTCACATAGAGGGCATTCCAAGCCCTGTCACACCGAGGTCTGCTGTACAGGTGCATGTAAACAGCGGCCTCAGTTTATGTGATCCCTCTAAGCTTGTGGTTAGAGCTTGATACCAGTGCCTACCAATTTTAATTGTATATTACAGGTATGTTCCTACCAACTGTTTTGTTCATACGCAGGTGTAGTTGTGATTTTCGTTTTTATACTCTCTGATCGTTATGTGAAAATTTTTAACTTCTAGCACTGAGGATGGTCACTAAGTGACCGAAAATCGATTTTGCTGACAACAAAACAACAAAATACGGCCAGTGCTGATTTTCCTTCCAATTCTATCCACTATTTGGTCGTGGTGCACACAACACGCCATGGAGTCACCAATCAATTATGTGTTTTATATCTAACCGAGAAGTGAAATACAGATTTTCATAAATTTAGCTTTAAAGTATTTTTTAATATAATGAAATAATTTTTAAAAAAAATTATTATCTTCTGTTGCACTCCCTTAGGGGCTGAATTTCCAGAAACACTGAAACACGCATTTTTTACTTGTAACAGAGAAGTCAAATACCATTGTTCATAGATGTATCTTTAAAAATACTTTAGCAGTTCTTTAATAATGATATAGTTTCAAAAAAAGCTTTCACCCACTGTTTTATTCCCGCGGGGTTTAATTTCCAAAAATGCTGAAACGCACACACCTTTATTCCTGACCGGCGAACCAAATACCCATTTCCGTAGGTCTAGCTTCAAAAAGACCTTCATCCCCTATTCCACCATATCGGGTTAGAATTTTGGACTTCTTAAACGGTGCCTCAGATATAAGGTCCACACCGCCTCCAAATTTCAAGTATCTATTCTTAGCAGTCTGGGCTGTGCGATGTTGAGTCAGTCAGCAGGTCGGCCTGGACGCTGCCTTTCATATATACAGAGATCAGTGGATGTCTTCAGTTAGTCGAGTGTCAGAAAACGAGTGGCTAAAGACTATTTGCTTCACACAGCCTCAAAGGAAGTAATGTGGAGCTCTTGAGTCTGCGGAACTGGGTGGCCACGTCAAATCGGCTCCTGGATTTCACAATGTGTGGACACATTTAATAGAATATGTACATACTTTGGTTTGATGTTCAGCTGTTGCACTCTCCTGCGGACCTGAATGTTGTTCAGAAGTTCTCTTGTGTGCAATTCTGGAATGAGGAAATTCTACATTTTTCAGTAATGATCAGCAACAGCTTTTGGCTTTGCCTCGGGTTTCGCACGCAGACGTTGTCGAAGCTTTGCTTCTGAACATATCCAGTGACGAAAAAGCTTACTTCACTGGACAGCAAATCGTATTGGAGGAACATTGGTTTTCGGATAATCGTCGCAAAAATCGCAGTGCAGCTAGCGAGTCTGTTTTGGCCAGGCTGTCTCTTCATTCTTAAACCACCTGTAGTTTATATGGGCGAGCTTCATATAATCAATATGCGGCACAATGAACGGCGCGATTGTTGTAAAGTTTGTGCACGTCGCCGAGCTGAACGTCTAGGATGTGTGTGTTCGTGTAATAGGCGCACTCGTTCGTGGTTCTCACACAAGTGGAACTCTTCTCGAGCAGACTGGTGACCGTCTGTTGGAGACACTACCACTCGCCCTCACCTGTCTTACCCATCTGACTACACTCGCCGTGTCGTGTTCAGCCAAATGGCGATCCTTACATTTCCACTGCACTGCATTTCGCGTCTGCACAAACCACCGCTCCATCTACAATGGTGTAATGAAACTACTCTGAATACATCGTGTTCCAAAACATTATGACCCTTGTCCACCTGGACACTGGATGCTGCCTGGTGGCGTTGAGGACACGTGACGCGGTATACATATACGGAGGATCACCCTAGCCAAGATATGGGCTGCAAAGGGGTACATCCAAGAAAGGGTAGAGCCTGTAAACGAGTATCCCGAAAATGGCTACAGTTGTGAGCATCTGTGGAAAGAGGTAGGACAGTGAAACTACCACTAGGCGCTAAATGGTAACATGTCCACGACTCTTCGCAGAACTTGTCTGCTCTGTAAAGTAGGATAGAAGGCGACCTGTGGCATCTCTGCCGAAAGAGCACAATGTCGGTGCACGCCAGAGTGTTTCGGAGCACACCGTTCGTCGCACGTCGTACGTTGCCGAACGTGGAGCTCCGGAGCACACAACCCCTACGCGTTCACATTTTGACCCGACGACCTCGTCAGTTACGATAGTAGTGGGCACGGAACCGTCGGGATTCGACCGATGCAAACGTGTCGGTCCTTCGGGTGAATCACGCATTTGCTACGCTCGGTAGATGGTCGTCATCGGCGGCTCGGAACGTGCAGCGCGCCACAGACACAGGCTGGGGGGAGCGATATTATGCTGTGGGAGACATTCTCCTGCGCCTGCGGATGTAGTGGCAGCTGTGAACCACCTGCCTCCCTTCGTGCTCGATGTCTTCTCGGACTGCGATGTCATCTTTCAACAGCATAAATGTCCGCGTCTCGGAGCCAGAACCGTGCTGCAATGCTTTGAGTGGACTGATGTTGATGCCTCGGAAACCAAGTTTGAGTTTTGTAAATCCGATGGAACCCATCTGGGCTGCTATAGGGCGCCATCACCGCGTACGGATATCAGCGGCTCGTTATTTACCCGAATTACATGACCTGTACGATGTCATCTAAAGCCACATACCTGAACAAACCTATCAAGAAACTGTCGGATATGTAGGATCAGTGATGTATTTCAATCCAAAAACGGACAAACAAGCTGTTAATCAATGTCTTGGGCCATCAGTGTACGTACCAACTGTAATTTCCAACACAAGATGTTTTATCACGTATTCTACGACACCCTTTTTTAATTGTCATAAATTTTGTAAACATTTCTTAGATAAAAAGTTAGCTTATTATTTAGATGACTGTAAATGTCAGAAAGGTGTGTAAGCATGAAGAAATTTAATAATCTTTCACCAATATGTTGTTATCTATGTATTTAACAAAAATGGGTTATCAGTGGGTAAAGTATGTTCAAATGTGTATGTGTGAATTACTATGGGATCAAACCGCAGAGGTCATCGGTCCCTAGACTTACACACTACTTAAACTAACTTATGCTAAGAACAACACACACACCTATGCCCGAGGGAGGACTCGACCCTCCGGCGAAAGTATGTTAGTTGCTGTAGTTTGCCGCGAGAAACTGTGTATGACCGCATATCGTCAAAGGCGGCCGAACGTAGTCATTATATCTAAATAACAATGCTCAAAAATATCTGTGTATAATAATGAACCACAAAGAAAAGGTGTTATTTCAAATTTATTAAATGATTTCAAGAATATACCAACAAAGTGGAAGCTGAAATGTGTTCATTGTTTTCATTAGAATTGATACAGCAAGATCAAACAAATGCAAATCATTTGTCAGTATTTTACAGGAAAGCGAGAAAGAAGATCCCTAGACGTGAACCACGTGGAATAACGAAGAAGAATTTTAGGACGTAAGTACCAGTTACATTGATCAATCAACATTTCTGAACTTTCCACCCTCTTTGCTCAGTCTGCTGTTACGAAGGCTGAAGTATATGTCCTGTAAATCAACAGAGGCAGAATTTAAATAACTAATTTGTATCGGTAATTATAGGGTGGAGGGTTAGAATGGTCCCGTCTCCTCCCCCACCCCACCCCCAGAAAAAAAGAAAAAAATCAGTGGAAGTAACGACTTCCAGCGGCAACCAGAATTTGATTTTCAGTATTTCGTACAGTTATTTACCCACTTTAAATATTTAATACCCTCTCGTAATCTACTCGTAATCAGATATAAACTCATGTTGAGGGTTCAGTACAGTAATTAAAAATATATATGTTAGAAATAGCTTGTATGTCTTGAAGAAGCGGTTGCAATTACCCGCTCTATATTCAGCCAGTATTTCACAACGAGAGCACTTAACCACTCCCAACAAACTTTAAAACATAATTTCGAAGCTTTACTAGTCATTTCCTCGCCGACGGTCTCCACAAAACAATGAAAGGTAAAGCGTTTATTGGTTACGGTACTATGTTCTCGCTCTTCATTTAGTAAAACTGCAGCAGCAGGCGTGACGTTTTAACTCATTACTTCCTCACTACTAACTATTCGCAACACATTTTGCAGACATACTCCACGTATAGCAATGAATGAATCAACAAAATTACATCATTGTGCGAATCATGTCACGGGTTCCACAAAAAATGAAAAACCGTGAAAAATGCGAGCGTCTTACACTCGCTGGCCTGGCTTGCAGGTTGCGTTGTTGTTCTCGACCACGAACGGCACCTTACCATGTTCAAGTGCAGCCTTGGTGACAACACTCTTCGTGTATCTGAATTTACCATTACGAACGGTTTTGCAAAAGTCTGCGACCGTGAAAACAATAGGTTTGTTTATAAATAAATATTCTGCTATCTGCCACGATTTTCTTTTATTCGTATTGTACACAACGCGTTTCGGGAAATGATTCCTATTTTCTAGTGTATTTTCTTTTTGTAGTGTGCCATTTTTATGTAATGTTTTCTTTCTGTTTTGGTTTGTTGATTTTAGTGCAATATATAAAACACGTGCACTATTTAGTCAGTTTTCGACTTTTATATGTAGTTAGTTGCGAAATTGAAAGAACTTGAACTTACAGTTTCCTTCTGGCCCATTCTTGCAGTCTCATACACGTTAAACACCACACATAACTTACGAGAATAACTAAATAAACAAAGAATTGTTAAGAGGTTTTTAGATGTAGTCGACAGAGATAATGTTAGAGGTCTTCCACAGATTGTAATATGCTTTTATGTATAGGGTATTTATTTTAACAACATGAATCACAATTTCGTTGTATCTATTTTATAATGGTGCTTATTTCTTTGTGTTGCTGTTTTTATTTAGCATAATTGTCAAAAAATCTGAAGAAATCTACTGATTCACTTTCAGGTTTTTCGTTTAACATGTTGTCTTTAATGTAAATGTATTTCCAGTTCTTCTAACAAATCCATTTTAGCCAGCATATTTATCGGGTGAGTAATTTGATATTTTGCTATACTTTTCCAAGTGGGTGTCCTGTATTATGTATGTGTGTTGTGTGTTTTGGCTTTAATGTGGTCTGTGTGACTGGTTTTGAAATTTCGGCCTGTTTGTCCTAGGTAGAACATGAAGCATTCCTCGCATGTTACTTCGTATATTCCAGAGTCTGCGTATGTATCATAATTATTATGTGTATTATCTAATAGCTTTTGTTGTAGTTTATTTGATAAAGAAAGCCAAAGTTTTACTTTGTGATTTTTCAAAATATTAGCAACAGTCTGTGATATATTGCCAATATATGGGATACTACATTTGTTTTTGTCTTTTTCTTCTGTGGCGCAATTTGTGTTTAGGTCTTTATTCACTTTGTATAGGACTGCGTCAACCATGGAAGCAGTATAATCGTTGGCAACTGTGATCTGTTTCACTACATTTATTTCTTGTTGCATATTTTCTCAGTTCATAGGTATTTTAGTTGCACTGTGTGGCATTGATTTGTATGCTCACTGTTTATGGATGTCTGGGTGGCATGAGGTCGGAGGGATTGAGGTGTCGGTCATTTTACTTTTTCCTATAAATTTTAAATGTGCGTGTGTTGTCGTTTTTTGTAATATTTAAGTCCAGCTAAGTGTTGATTTTGTCTCGTTCATGTTCCATTGTAAATGCAATTTTCTCATGTAGATCACTGAAGCAGTTTAGAACGTCTGTTATGTCTCTGACATCCCCTAACAGTAGTGTGTCATCTACGTATCTCCTACAAAATTTAGTTTTCTTTATGGAAGGTTCTTGGCTGCTAAATAACTTTTGTTCCAAGTGACTTATGTTTACGTCAGCTGCGATACCTAATTTACATGATCCTATTGCTAGGCAATCTGGTTGCTTATAAATGTTGCCATTAAAGGTAAGTAGTTGTAGCTTAAGAGTTAGCTGGTTTAGTTCAATAAATTGAATGATCTCTGTATATGAAAGTTTCTTATGTTTCATAAGGCTCTTTTGGAATACTGTTACAGCTTCTTGTACGGATATGTTTAAGTAGAGGTTGGTTCAAAATGGTTCAAATGGCTCTGAGCACTATGGGGCTTAACTTCTGATGTCACCAGTCCGCTAGAACTTCGAATTACTTAAACCTAACTAACCTAAGGACATCACAAACATCCATGCCCGAGGCAGGATTCGAACCTGAGACCGTAGCGGTCGCGCGGTTCCAGGCGGTCGCACCTAGAACCGAATGGCCACCCCCGCCGGCAGTAGAGGTTGGTAATGTCATCTGATAAGAACTGAGCATCTTAGGGAAGATTTTTACCTTTCAGTTCTTCTTGTAGTATCATGCTGTTTCTTTATAGAATATATTGTTTCATATGTATAATTTTTGATCGGTATGTTTTTCAGTTTTTGTGATAGTTTGTGTGTTGCGCTATTTATAGAGTGTACCATGGGACGTATTGGAATACGTACCCAGTTCGTGAAGTTGTGCGTGCATTATGCTGGAGCTCAGTGCATTCGAACGTGGGCGAATTGTTGGGTGCTTCCGTAGCCAAGGTAGGCGGCGTGTTTAGTGTTCCACGAGGCACGATAGCGAAGATTTACACCGCAAACAGGGAAAGTGGAAAAACATCATCCGATATGACAAAACGCAGGTGAAGTGGGTGCCGAGTGGTGGTGACGCAAGATCACTGAGGAGGATTGTGGCGACACCTGCAAAAATCACTGCAGAACTCACGAATTCTGTCAGTGCAAAATACGCAACGATTTTAGATACATAAGCAGCAAACTGCAGGTCGGGCTGGACTCGTCAGTGATGAAAATTTTGCCCATAGCAGGAAAATGCGGTGTCCAAGCGAAAGAACCTGAACTACATATCAGCGGAAGACGCTCGTGTGGTCGGGCGAGTCTCGTTTCACACCGTCCCCGACTGCTGGCCGAGGTCGCGTCCCGCAGTGAAACGAGGCGGGGGTTCGGTGTGATCACTCTGCAAAGTCACACTACTGCGAAAGGACTGTGTGAGCATTTCGGCTGCTGAGGCCCGTCCCACGGTACGACACGGCCCCCGGTCGCATGAGCCTCATCGTTTACTGAGTACGAGGATCAATCGTAGCGTCTACCCTGGCCTCCGCAGTGGCCACATCTCGACGTTACTGAGCCTTTGTGGTATACTTTGGTGAGAAGGGTGCGCGGTTGCCACCCATGTCCATCGTGGTCACCTGAAATTGCCACTGCTTCGCAAGGAGAGTGGTGTGAGGTTCCTATGAAGACCCTACACGGTACCTGTATTTATCTGTTAAGGGACGACTGAAAGCTGTTCTCATGTCCAGCTGGGCACAGTAATGTGTTTTTGGTGTTCACATGTTTTTTCCGCCTCCTGACCCCCCTCTTGTACTTCAGGAGTCACGATGTCATAAAAACTGCGATGAACGAAAAACGAGCTTTTCTTAAAACTGAGTACAAATTACCGAGACTGTACTCTTCCACTGTTTGATAATGAGAGCACTTACGGACTTCCGACAAACTTAAAACATAATTAAGGTTTTATGTCTTAACCGTAAAGGAGTAACACGTTAACTATCTGCCAAGTCGTCACACATATGAAACCGTTTTCCACACGGGAGATCGAGTCCTTAAAGCTAACTGGAAGAGTGCAGAAAGTTGAAATAAGTAGTTCTCGTAACATGCAAAGATCAGCACATTCCTCAAACTGGGGAACTATCAAGAATGGGGTTCCACAAGGGTCAGTCTTGGGTCCTTTATTGTTCTTATTATATATTAATGACTTGCCATTCTATATTCATGAAGAGGCAAAGTTAGTTCTCTTTGCTGATGATACAAGTATAGTAATCACACCTGAGAAACAAGAATTATCTGATGAAATTGTCAATACTGTCTTTCAGAAAATTACTAAGTGGTTCCTTGTAAACGGACTCTCACTGAATTTTGATAAGACACAGTACATACAGTTCCGTACAGTGAATGGTATGACGCCATTAATAAATATAGACCTTAATCAGAAGCATATAGCTAAGGTAGAATATTCCAAATTTTTAGGTATGTCCATTGATGAGAGATTAAACTGGAAGAAACACATTGATGATCTGCTGAAACGTTTGAGTTCAGCTACTTATGCAATAAGGGTCATTGCAAATTTTGGTGATAAACATCTTAGTAAATTAGCTTACTACGCCTATTTTCACTCATTGCTTTCATATGGCATCATATTTTGGGGTAATTCATCACTGAGGAATAAAGTATTTATTGCACAAAAGCGTGTAATCAGAATAATAGCTGGAGTCCACCCAAGATCATCCTGCAGACATTTATTTAAGGATCTAGGGATATTCACAGTAGCTTCTCAGTATATATACTCTCTTATGAAATTTGTGATTAACAACCAAACCCAATTCAAAAGTAATAGCAGTGTGCATAACTACAATACTAGGAGAAAGGACGATCTTCACTATTCAAGATTAAATCTAACTTTGGCACAGAAAGGGGTGAATTATACTGGCACTAAAGTCTTCGGTCACTTACCAAATAGTATCAAAAGTCTGACAGATAACCAACAAGTATTTAAGAAGAAATTAAAAGAATTTCTGAATGACAACTCCTTCTACTCCATAGAGGAATTTTTAGATATAAATTAAGAAAAAAAAATATTAAAAAAAAAACACACAAAAGAATAAAGTTGTCATATTAACTTAAGTATGTTGTTAAATTAACCTAATTATGTCATGTATTGGAAAATTCGACTCGTTCCACATCATTACGAAATATCGTATTCATGATCCAAGGAACTAGGATTAATCTAATCTAATCTAATCTAATCTAAAGCGCCTCGCGAGTGAGGGTTACTGTTGATACACTAACAACGAGAGGTCCTCAGTGGCGGGAGCGACCATCTAAACAGTGGTGTAGGTCACGGTACCACGTACTACACCGTTCAACCGTTCACCATCGTGGGTCATCGTTTGCGAGTATGTGAGCAAAAAAATTTCGGAATTTTGCGTCATGTTGTAGAGCTTTAAACTAGTAGAGTGTTACAAGTTGTTTGCTTAGCGTAATGATTGTAGTACTCGTATCGTGTCCGAGAGCTTGTGGGTCCGAACCTCGTTAGGTGGTTTCAAATTTTATATTTTTAAATCTTTATCGAAATGACTTAAGTAATTATTTCTATTTAGGTAATTGGAATAAACGTATTATTTTATTTCTATCCCCTTGTCACATCATTTTAATCACGATGTTAATTTTTTCAGTTGCTCTCATTTTTAATTGCCTGTGGGGATCTTTGTGTATGTGATTTTAATTATTGCCTTGTATTAACATCGATTTAGTTTCTTCCGTTTCATCATCCTATATTTTCGTCCATGTTGCTGCATTCATTACTTATATTTCTCGTTTTGTTTGCATTTCGCTGTACTTATAATCCCTTCATTTATTTAACTCTTCGTGTGCGTTATTTTATCCATTGCACATTAAGCATTTGTGTTTTAAATCGTTGTATGACATTATCATCCAAGAAAATGTCATGTTATAAAGAAAATTACGTTTTCACACTACTGCACAGATAAATAGATTATTTCTTCTTTGTTTTACAGGCAGTAGATTGACATTTTCAAATGTTTATATACTGTTTATTTTATTTTATTTATTTATTTATCTAAATACTATAATAGATAAATAAAAATATTTACATATTTAACTTGAGATGCGCAGATATTCCCACTGGAGAAAGAATGATGGGAATTAAAAATGAGAGCAACTAAATAAGTTAATATGCTGATTAAATGATTTAGCAATGGAATAGAAATAAGGAAATACAATTAAACCAATTAACTGAATAATAATAATTATCAAAGTCATTTCGATATCGATTTAAAAATATAGCGCTAGTGCTGCAGTCGTTACACTACGCAACGACTCGGTGAAACGCTACTATTTTAAAGCAGTAGAGCATCCAACAAAATTTCGAAATTTTTTTTTTCGTCCGTTATTCGCAAACTACGGGCCACTGCCTCAGGGTGTAATACCTGGAGCCTAAACCTACACCACCACATAGATGATTTCGAAAAGTCAATTCCACTGCCAGGGACCTCTTCTCGTAAGTGTCCGATTGCCTCGTATTCGGCAATGTACTCGGACCGAGCAATCGACACAAATGCGGTCAGTGATTATACTGGATACTGACCAGCCCGACGTGTCTCGAGAAAGCGCGTACCTGCAGCCAGTTCTGGTGGTATAATTAAAATGCACAGGCACGGAGCCGGCAGCCGGCCTACCTGTAGGTGACGAGCCCCCAGTTCTCCATGGCGCCGGCGCTGAAGTCCGGAATGGCGACCTGGTCCATCTTGGTGTTCATGTGCAGGAAGTAGTCCGGGAAGAGGCGGCCGTACGCGGCCAGCGAGGCGGCGGCCACGTCCAGCGCGAACCCGCGCTGCGCAGCCAGCTCCGCCCTGGACCACACGCGGATCGGACCCTCGGTCTCGGTGGCTTTCCTCTCCAGCGCGCCGAACGTCTCCTCGTGGTACACTACGAACGCCACCAGGTACGTCGACATCGGATTCGTCGTCCCAAAGTATACCGGCGTCCGGTTCGCTACCGCAGCTGCTGCCGCAGGTGACCTAGGATACGTTCACAATAGGTGCACTTAGTGCATAATGCATTTATTAGAATTACGCAGTAATTCGAGAATAAACGTTTCAATATTTTTTTTATTTTACCCCTTTACTTTTGTTTCACAGTCCTACATTTTCGTTCTTCAGCCGAGAGTGTTTACGAAACACTAGCTTTGTAATTGTGACATTGGGTGTCCCTCCTACAGGTCGTCAGGTGTTACAGTAGGAACTTGCAATTTCTTTTCTATAATGCGTAGTTGACGCCACTTCAAACAAATTGTTATCGTCACTTGTTTCGTGCGACGCGAAATGTCGACTGAATGCGTGGGTTGCCAGATTAGTCCGGTGTGTAGGCTACGTACTGACAGGGACAGCACAGCAGCGCCAGCACCGCCCCGGCGTGCAGCGCTGCTCAGTCGCTGCTGGGGTAGCCTACCGGCTGTTCTTCGTCTTCCACTGTGCCTTTTAATTCGTACCGGCAAAATCAATATCGATCGCACTACACTAATCTGGTAGCACTCTGTCGAGTGGGAACGTGAAACTACACTTTCAAAATCATTTTGTGTGTGTGTGTGTGTGTGTGTGTGTGTGTGTGAGAGTGAGTGACGAGAAAGAAACGCACACTTTCCGTCGACTCTTGGCATCGCATGAAAGACGTGATGAGCAGGATGCGTTTGGGTTGACTCCAGCTACACGTTGCAAGAAAGAAATTCCAGCGCTGTGAACATCTCTTAGCAGATAAATTCATCAAATGTCTTTTCCAGGTTACATAGTCTACCAGTATGTGTCAGAGGCATGAGTGTGTCCTACGGGAAATGCAGTTTTTCGTGATAATGTTACTAACACAAAATCGACCGGTCGAGGAATGCCGTACGGCAAGTGGGGTCTCGGCGGCCTCAGGCCACCGGGCCCGCTGCCGCAGGGAGGCCACGGGTCCGTCCGCAGTGAGAGGAGTGTCCGCGCAGGCATCGAGCAGCGCGGGCTGTCGGCGAGGCGATATCGGTCGCGGCTTCCCTCGGCACTGTCGCAGAAGGTGGTGCATCCGACGACGACACGACACGCGGGAGTGGCGCCCTGCTGTCTTTTCAGACGAATCCGGGTGTGGAGCTCTGAGGAGAGAGTTCATGTTGGCAAATTCCGTAGGTCGCTAACTTTGTTGCAGACTTTCCCAGATAACTGTGCTAGTTATCGAGCTGCTTCTGCCGCTCTGGGATTTGCTTTGCTCTGGATAGTATCTGCCTAACAGATTAATGACGACGGCGAGCGAGCTGACCGGCCTACGTACGGTCTTTAGGCTGTTTTTCACACCTGTGGTCGCGGGCCGACCGTGTTAGGTCAGAAACGTACAGTTTAGGAAGTACATTCCAGTAGTGCCAGGCGCAGGCGAGGGCGCAGGCTACGCCTTACAAAATACGACACAGCCGTCACGACGTCGCGAGGCGAGCCGTCGAAACAGTTGAGACGGCGGCACCTAAGTGGAAGTAGGTAGAAGCCTTTCCACAGCGGCTGCTGCGGAAATGCTTATCGTAAGCGTCACGAGGCAGCAAAGCCCACGCAAGTAACCTACAAACGGGTAGCCATTTTGTACTAAAGTCCCGTGTTAGCGTCACAGGTGTACAACCGCGGGCGTGTGACACTCGGGCTGTATGTGGAGCACAGTTGGAGCCTGCGGCAGGGCGGTCCGCGGCTCGCCAGCAGCCGTCTCGCGCTGGCGGCTCGCCACTCGGCCCACGGCGCGCTCTGCCGGGGGGGGGGGGGGGGGGAGCCGCCCCAGCCGCGGGGCCGTAGCGGAGGTATCTGGGAGCTGTCACTGTCTCGTCTGCACCCTCTCCACTGCAGACCACGTCGAGGTGAGTAGTGCGCTGGTACACGAGTTCCAGTTCGGTGCCACAATTCACAAACATTTCGAAAACGTTCTCCCACTTAACACTAAACACAATCAGCTGGGGTACACAACTTCCACCCTGGGGGAGAAATAGAGGACGGGGTGGTCACAGAAAGGACGTTGCCGAATCCAGGTTAATGTGCCATTCCCACGAAGATGTGGGATAACGTGACGAAGGAGAAGAACATTATCGTACGGGTGATGCGCGTTGTGTGACGCTGTGTGGTTGCCGTCGGGTACGGGACACGGTCACCTCTCGTTCGCACAGCCGGTAATTTGGAAAGCGGCCGTTACATTTCTGACCTGTTATGGCCGGCGGCTTGCCCCTGCCTTCGAGACTGCCACGGCTGAAATGGAGAGCGGTGAGATTTCGGGGGAAAATTCGAGCATATTTCGAAAGGATAGGCGAATGGGAAATTGATGTGGTGTACTTGTCGCATTACACGAAAAACTCAAATCCGCCGAGATTGAAATTGAAGCTGCGTGTAAGATTGTTTGGGCGAGACTCGGTATCGGGGGTTGGCACAGAACGATAATTGGATCCTTCTGTCGCCCGCCGGATTCGTCCCCTTATGTAACTGAAAACTTTACTTCTCAGCCCACTTGTACGGAAGTTCGCCAGTCTTACTGTAATCGTCGCTGGAGACTTTACCAGCCAACAGTCAATTGTGAAAATTACAGTTTTCTTAGTGGTCGACGTGATAAGTCATCCTGTGGAACTTTACTAAATGCCCTCTCTGAAAACTACATAGAACAGATAGTTAGAAGCCCTACTAAAAACAGAAATATATTGGATCTAATAGTAAGAAACAGAAATCACCTCTTTGAGGATGTGCACATCGAAACTGGTATCAGTGACCGTGACACGGTAGTGGCAACAATGATTACCAAAGTACAAAGGGCAACTAAAACAAGCTGAAAGATGTAAATGTTAGGTAAACTAGACAAAAAATCAGCAGTGTCGCATCTCAATGAGGAACTCGATACTTACAGCTCAGGTCAGGACTATATAGAGAAACTCTGGCTCAAGTTTAAAAGAATAGTTGACCACGCACTGGATACATGATAGATATGCACCCAATAGAACAGTTCATAATGGGAGGGAACCTCTATGGTATACACTCGCCATAAAGAAACTTCTAAAGGAACAGACATTACTGCATAATAGGTGTAAAACAAAGCGTTGGGCAATAGACAGATGCTGAATGAAACACCTTTGCTGGAAAGAGAGCAATGCGTGATGTCGTCAATGACTAAGTAGCAGAATATTGTCAAATCACATTTCACAAAATCCAAAGAAATTCGTCTCGCATGTAAAGGCTGTCAGTGGCACCAAAGTTAGTGTCCAGGCCCTACCGAATGAGACAGGAACTAAAATTTAGGGTAGCACGGCAAAAGCTGAAATGCTTAACTCCGTTTTCAAATGTTCATTTACAAAGGAATACTCAGGAGAATTACCCTAACTTACTCCTCAAAACACTGAAAAGATTAGTGAAATAAGTTTTAATGTCAGTGGAGTTGAGAAACAGCTGAAATCGTTAAAATTGAACAATGCTTCAGGCCCCTATGGAAGCACTGTCTCATTCTACACTGAATTTGCGACTGACGTATCCCCTCCTCCGACTGTAATCGAACAAAAAACCGTGGCCAGTTCTTGGATAAAGCCAGAAGTCACACCCAACTACAAGGAGGGTAGTAAAAGTGATCCACATAATTACCATCCAGTATCCTTGACATCGATTTGTTGTAGAATATTACAAGCTCACACGTAATGAGGTATCTTGAACAGAATGATCTCCTCAATGGCAACCAGCATGGATTTCTAAAACTTCGGTCATGTGGGATCAAGGCAAGCACGTAAATCCAGTGTTTTTGGTTTCCGAAAAGCATTTGACTCAGTACCGCACCTACTCATATTGTCACAAGGACGATCATATGGGATATCACGTGAATTTGGTAACGGGACTGAGGACTTTTTGGCAGGAAGAATACAGTATGTTGTCTTGAATGGAGTCATCGTCAGATGTAGATGCGTCTTCAAGTGTGCCGCAGGGAAGTGTGTAGGGTCTCCTGCTGTTCATATTGTATATTAATGAACTTGCAGACAATATTAATAGTAAAATCAAGCTTTCAGCAGACGATGCAGTTATCCTTTATGAAGCAGTATCTGAAAGAAGCTGCATTAATATCATCAGATCTTGATAATATTTCAACATGGTGCAAAGATGGGCAACTTGCTCTAAATGTGCAGAAACGTAAAATATAGCACTTGAGAAAACAGGAAAACGTAGTATCCTCACACTGTAATATCAATGAGTCACTGTTGGAACCGGCCAACTCATGCAGATACCTGGGCGTAACGCTTTGTGGGGATATGAAATGGAATGATTTCATAGGTTCATTTGTGGGTAAAGCTGGTGGTAGACTTAAGATAAATTGCTTACAAATCACTTGTGTGACCAGTTCTAGCATATTGCTCAAGCGTGTGGGACCCATACCAGCTAGGACTAACACAGATATTGTATGTATACAGAAAAGGGCAGGACGAATGATCACAGGTTCGTTTAATCTGTGGGAGAGTGTCACAGGGATAATGAAGGAACTAAACTGGAAGACACTTGAAGACAGACATAAACTGTCGTGAGAAAGTCTATTAACAAAGTTTCCAGAGCTGGCTTTAAACGATTGCTCTAGGGACATACCACAACCCCCTACGTATCGCTTACACAGGGATCATGAGGATAAGACTACCATAATTACTGTACGCACAGAGGCATTCAAATAATCATTTGAATGGGACATGAAGAAACCCTAACAACTGGTACAACGGGACGTACCCTCTGTCACGGACCTCAAGGTGGTTTGCAGACTATAAATGTAGATGCAGACGGCATCTTTCAACAAGATGACACAAGGCCACGAGTCTCCCTTACTGTCCTTACCTGCCTCGATGCGCACATTTTTCGAGTGTTGCCCTGGCCGCCACAGTCTCATCCATTGAGAACGACAACCAGTATGACGCTGTATACCGGGTGATCAAAAAGTCAGTATAAATTTGAAAACTTAATAAACCACGGAATAATAGAGAGGTAAAAATTGACACACATGCGTGGAATGAGATGAGGTTTTATTAGAAAAAAAAAAGTTCACAAAATGTTCGACATATGGCGCTGGACAGCAAAACGTCAGTGACTGCGCATGACAATCGTGTATAAAAGGAGCTGTAATGAGAGAGAGAATCAGATGCGCCAGCAGTCGCAGCATGTTGACGTTGCCTGAAAAGGCGCTTTTAGTGAAGCTGTATTATCACAATCAGAATCTCTTGAGCGCGTCGTTTAGTGATAATGGTGTGCTCAGCCGCCACTTTCGTCATGCTTGGCCTCACAGGTCCCCAGACCTCAGTCCGTGCGATTATTGGCTTTGGGGTTACCTGAAGTCGCGAGTGAGTCGTGATCGACCGACATCTCTAGGGATGCTGAAAGACATCATCCGACGCCAATTCCTCACCATAGCTCCGGACATGCTTCACAGTGCTGTTCACAACATTATTCCTCGATTACAGCTATTGTTGTGGAATGATGGCGGGCATATTGAGCATTTCCTGTAAAGAACATCATCTTTGCTTTGTCTTAGTTTATTATGCTAATTATTGCTATTCTGATCAGATGAAGCGCCATCTGTCGGATATTTTTTGAACTTTTGTATTTTTTTGGTTCTAATAAAACCCCATGTCATTCCAAGCATGTGTGTTAATTTGTACCTCTCTATGTACATTATTCCGTGATGTACTCAGATTTCAAATTTACACAGACTTTTTGATTACCCGCTATATTAGAGAAACAATTTGTCTAATAGTTGAAATGCCCTGCCGTCATAGTTAAAACTGACGGCAAGAAAAAAGACAAAACTGCCCATTTTCACAGCACAGCACAGCACAGCATTTTCTCTTTGACAGTCAGTTTTCGCCGAAAATGTGCAAATTGTTGCTTAAAATAAGTAAATAGCGTATGTCTGTCTCTGTGTTTACTAGAATGTTGTGTAAAAATTTGAAGTAAATTGGTCAAGAATTTTTCGAGATTTTTGGATACAACGTTAAACAATATTATCATTATTCACGTATGGGTACAGTAGGACCACGCGACATACAATAAATCAATGTCGCTTTTGATGGTTGGCCTTCCTTTGTGTCCAAATATGTTTCATCGATTCAGAATGTTATGTCTTTCTTTCATCAGACCATGGTGTTGCAGTCCGTTTTCTAATTTGCCTATGGCCAACTTTCTAATCAAGTATCTTTTGTCTGAATGTCTTTCTATCTGTAACGTCTGCCTGAGTTATACCGGCTGCTTTGAGATCCTCCTTAATTGCAGTGATCGATTTAATTGACTCCCTTTTGGCCTAACTTATGTTTTCGTAGAATTCTACTACTCTAGTGGATGCCATTCTTTTTAATGTGCCCATAAAATTTAAGTTTTCGTTTCCTCATGTCACCATGTATGCCTGTCCATTCTTCTATTTCCTTATTACGAATTTCTTCGATATCTCTCTTTCTACTTAAAATTAAAGTTTCTTCTGCACCAGGACAGTCAGGTTTGATTACAGTGCTGTAATGCCTAAGTTTACTGAATATAGAAATTGATTTTTTTTTTTTTGTTATACATGTTTTGTGTTAATCTGAATGCAGCTGCTGTTTTTTGAAAGCTTTTTCCGAACCGTTTTCTTGTATGATTTACCCCGTCCGTCCGTCCGCCTCCCTCCCCCACCCCCCCGCCAAATATTGAGAAACCATTTTTATTTTTCCATATTTCGCGATCAAAAACTTTGGCACTTGTTTGTTGTACGTCAAAATGGTTCAAATGGCTCTGAGCACTATGGGACTCAACTTCTAAGGTCATTAGTCCCCTAGAACTTAGAACTAGTTAAACCTAACTAACCTAAGGACATCACAAACATCCATGCCCGAGGCAGGCTTCGAACCTGCGACCGTAGCGGTCTTGCGGTTCCAGACTGCAGCGCCTTTAACCGTACGGCCACTTCGGCCGGCTGTTGTACGTCATATATTCCGGTTTTTCGAATGGCGTTTCTAGTCCTATATTTTCCGCAACTTGTAAAATAATTTGAATTTGTTTTTGAGCAGTTGTAATATTCCATAGTTGAAATTGGTAGGTTATTTGCAAATCTGCTTGTATAATAGTGTGTGTATACACACAATAAGTAAAATTTCGTCGTTTCCTATCGTTCTTGGTGCCTCAGTTGTAGAGGCCAGCAGGATATGTTATTTGTGTTGAGGCTATTGCCTCCTGGGACGTTCGTGGTTTTCGGTGCTAAACGTACCTCGGTGCAGGCCAGCTGCGCAGTGGAGGCGAATCATCCTCAGTCGTTTGCGGCGTCGGCGTCGTCGTGGTTGTTGTTGTTGTTGTTGTGGGAGCCGGAATGGGGTCCATGTTGAAGAGCGCACTGTAGTTGTGAGGAGGGTAAATGACCATACTGAACGTGGCCTTGAGCGCCGGCTCGTCCAAGCAGGGGAAGGCTTTGCGCGCGCTGGTCGCTTCGAACTGCGTCGCAGCCAGGAACCTGCACAGAGGAGGCACGGCCCCAGTCCACCTGTCCACACGCAGCGCGTTTGCTTAGCACGCCCCACCACATCGAGCAGCTAGGCAACGCCTGTGCAGCTCACACTAGCCAGCTATTCCCACTCGTCTCCCTGATAGCAGCTGTGGGAACTGACACGAGAATGACTCGTCAATCTATGCAGCAGACCCCATATTCCTTTCGTCACGTTGCGCTGTTTTTGTGTTATAACTTGTTTATTCTATTACAAGGCAGCGGCACACTGGAGATTTATGAAGAACACATCACCCTTTGTTCAGTTTCTTATAATTAAATGTCTATCAATCGAAGACGTGAAGTCTGCGATCGGATTGCCGCACCTTGTTTTTAAAGATGCATCTTGACCACAAAGATATTACAATCCACTATTACTAGTTTCTGCTACTGCCATCTTCAAATCTGTTGCAAATGAAATATAACAGTGATGTAACCGAAAAAGTTAATTTAGCTGAAGCAAAATCTATAACAGACCTGGTGACACATAAAAAATAAGAAAAAAATATATCATTAACAGCCACGGGCAGCAGCCATACAAACCATAAAATATTCTAAGGTAGGAGTCAAAGTCATTGACTACAGACATAGGTAAATAGTAAGTGCGTGTGATGGCACGGATGTGTGTGGTATTTATACAAATGACTGAGGCGAGCGGCGGGCACTATAGTTACGGCACGCTACTGACTAGTATCGCAAATTTAGTAGTTAAAATGCAGTATGCGTAGTCATTAATTAAAGTTACTTCACACGAGTGTCTGACAATAAAACGTGGACATACTTAAAATTCACATAAGAGGTATAAAGAGTAATAACGGGAAGCTCCTTGCCTGGCAAACTGAACGACACACAATCTTGCAAAAAGCGGAATAAAAGTTTTAAATAACACAGAAACCTTTAAGCACGACAAAACAGTTAAATGATGACCATAGGTGTAATGTAATTAACAAAACAGTGACTGTTATTTTAGACCGGAGTGGAATCTCAGTGGCGCCGCATCGTGGCTGCCCTATGTGTTTTTAAAGGTGTTAGTAACGAACAGGAAAAGATCGTAATGAGACACACGAAGAAAACCTCCAATTGACATAAGAAACATAATGTAAGACAGCAGGAAATCAAACATTAATTTGCGGGTAGGGTGGTCAATCTCACGAACATAAAAATGACAGAAAATGTAATGGATCTTCTGAATAAGAGTCTACACGAAACTTGAAACTCACTGGCAGGTTGAAACGGTATGCCGGACAGAGAGTCGAACTCCGGACCTTTGCCTTTCGCAAGCAAGTGCCCCTGCACTAGCCACGGCCCCAACTCGGGGATGAATTTCTTCGATTTTGAACGCGTGTCTGTTTAAAAAACGGACGATGAAATTGCTGCGAGTGTAACAATCAGCAGCGGCACTCTTATTCTCGCTCATCATAAATGTTGGCAGTTTATTCGCAATGTATCGCGATTGCCGATGGCGTCGTTAGGCAGGAATCGAAGAGAACAGCTTCAGGCGCTGCAAGTGAAATAGCAGTTACTATTAAAAACAGTCTTGATCACGATTTATTTAACAAAGTGACCGGTTTCGACCACTACTGTGGACATCTTCAGACCATTGAGTAGGAACCTCTTTCTGTTGGAGAGTAGTAGTACCTTGTTAAATAAATCGTGATCGAGACTGTTTTTAATAGTAATTATTTATAAGACATTGATCACTGCTGTTCCCGTAATGTATTCAAAAGAAATAGCAGTTGTTAGTTTCTGGGGTTCGTTCACTGACGGGAGAAACCGGTGACGGAGTCACGCTCAGCGTACTCGAAACGCGGGCACGCCACGCCGACTCCACTGCCGGGTCAGCCGAATGTGTGAGCAGCCAGCCGTCCCCGGCCCGGCCTGCGATGCTGCCTGTGGATCGCAGGGTCCCGGCTTGTTTCGATTGCTGGCCGTGTCAGACATTTTCTCCGACTGGGGACTGGGTATTTGTATTGCCCTCGCCATTCCGGAAACTGGTGAGACAGAACAGTGAAAAGAGAGACGCGGACGTCGAGCCCACTACCCACCTCGTCTCTCCTGCCACCTCGTACGTGCTGACGTAGAAGCCGTCCATGTCCTCGGCCAGCTGGCCCGTGTACCAGATCTCGATGCGAACCTCGCCGCTCACCTCCGCCACCAGCCGGACGGTCGCCGTCTCCGTCGCATTGTCGCGATCCACTGACGTCACGGCGACGTAGGTCTCCCTCGTAGGGTCTTGCTGGTACTGGACGACGTTCACAGTGTCCTTATCGAAGTCGAGGCTGCTGGCCGCGTGGAGGGTGATCTGCGGACCGATAGAAAGGGTGAACTCGGCCTGTGATCCCAAACAGCGCAGTAAAACGTACGACACCTTTGTCGACAGAGCTTCCCACAGCAAAGTTAAAGCTCTCGTCGAGCTTAAAGTCGTCGAGCACTACGGTAGTTAAGTAGGAGCAGTCTGATGGCACAGTCTCGCTCTCTTCGATCTCTGAACGAGCTCGTGTGACCAGTTACACAGGGACCGACAGTTCGATGTCTATACTAAACCGTTATTCACTACGACAACTCAATTCCACTGCTGACACAGCGTTCTGTGGGACACCCCACCACTTTCTTCTGATGCCGTCAATAAGCGTTTATTAAAGAGTATCTCAATTTATAATGTGTAGTAGCCAAATTGTATTCAGACGTAGAACCTACCGTCTGCGGCATCCGATACAAACAGTTGTACACATGTCAATGTCTACAACATATCCATACGATACATAAGTTTACTTATTACGTATCTCTATGTCAGTGACATCTGTGTTAATCGTACGTCGTTTCTTATGTTCAAATCGATATACAACTACAAGCACACAACGATGAAGAGATTTAGACTGTAACTATAACTCTGCCTGTTTTAATCTGACGGGACTTAAAATATGTCCTACTTCACAGTATGTCGCACATGTTACTGCTATCAATCCTTAAATGGAGAAATTTCTTGGATACATTGCACACAACTGTCATAGAGTGTAAGCAAGGAACAGATAAATATACCAAAAAGTTTATATTATATGTTCAAAATGGTTCAAATGGCTCTGAGCGCTATGGGACTTAACTTCTCAGGTCTTCAGTCCCCTAGAACTTAGAACTACTTAAACCTAACTAACCTAAGAACATCACACACATCCATGCCCGAGGCAGAATTCGAAGTGCGACCGTAGCGGTCGCGCGGTTCCAGACTGAAGCGCCTAGAACCGCTAGGTCATATATGATATGTTTCTTGCTTCTCCTGTGGTCATATTCACAGTAGTAATTAACGTGCGTGTCTCGGATATAGACCTAGATAACACATCATTAAACTTACGTTTCTACTGCTGTGTATAAAATTGTTATGTTGCAGATATACGTACAGTTGTTTGTTTACCAGGCTGTTTTTTATGCTTCCTTCTCTCACAGAATACAGACGCTAATTGAATATGTTTTTACGAAGAACGTAAATGTATATTAATAGTGGTTGTAATTATTATACTGCATGTGTCATATGCTGCCTGAGAGAAATTTGGTGACAGCAGAACCAGCTACTAATGAGAACTTGCACCACCGATGCTGCCAAAAGTCAGAGATATTACTCAAGAAACCTCTGGTCCAAAAACTGCGACAGTCCTGATTGTTATAGTGATCATAAAGAATTGAAGTACTAATACTTTCCCTGTAAAAAAAAATTGCCTATGTGACTTTCATCGAGAGTGCAAAGATTCTGTACTTTTATCTAGGAATACTGCAAGATAGCAAAACGATCGTGTTTAGATTCTCGAGCCACACGTGGTGCTTCACTTTATTTGGCAGAATATTTTGTAGAGTCATATTGGAAAATTTTTAATGTCTCGTAGAAGGCAACGTCTGAAGAGAAAGAATGTCTGTTTTTGTTTCGTAGGTTGAAAAGTGGCGATGTCGTAAAGGGCTAGCTGTAATTTTTGCTTTATTTATTTATTTATCTGAGTAAGGTTAAGTTCCAAATATCAGAAAATTAGGGGTAAGATTTGACTATTTTTTGACTCAATACCACACCAACTTGTGAACAAGTTTCGACGATAAATAAAGTCCCAGTGGGCCAGCATACCTCATTTCATAGTTGTAGCTACAAAAACTAATATCTCTTGCAGCTACGCATTTTTAAAGTCAAGGTTATTACATTATGGTGGTAATAATATTTAAACTAGAACGGAGTCAAGCAACAGCATTAAAATAAGCAGTCAGATTAAAAGAGAAATTTTAAGATAAAAATCGAAGTTTTTTATGTTCTTGTGGTTAAGTAACAATTTCAAGTAGCAATTTTCCTGGTGCTAATAGCTGTGCTGAATAATCACTGTCTCAGAGATAATTCTTGGGCAGCTAGCTGCACAGAGTTTCAACGAGAATACGTGTATGCTGAAATAAGTGTTACAGTATCACGAAGCAATTAGGACTGGAAGCATCCTTTTAAATTACAATACTGATCCGGCTAAGATTATAATAGTCCCCCAGGGGATATGAGATAGCACTACATTAAAGCCATGCAATGACGAAGTTATTAAATGCTAGTGTAACATTTTTCATATCTGTCTTCAGCGCTACAGTTGCATCTTTAGGGTCGACGTAAATGTGTCATCAAGCTGAATGTTGGCCTCTCCACCACTAAGGAATGGTCCTGCTGGAGCTGGTGTGCCTTTCCTTCCTCTGTCTTTTGGACTGAATCACAAATCAACTGTAGGATATGTCTCCAGAATGAATTTTTCACTCTACAGCGGAATCTGTGCTGTTGTGAGGCCTGCTGGCAGATTAAAACTGTCTTTCTTCCAGATGTGCTAGTCTTGCGGTCGGTGGGGAACTTGCTGCGAAAGGCAAACGTCCCGAGTTCGGATCTCGGCCTGGCACACAGTTCTAATCTGCCAGCAAGTTTCAGCTGTAGGGGATTTTTGAAGTCTAACATGGAATTCAGACTACATGTAAGGTGGCTTAATTATTCATGTAGCGCCACCCTACATGTTTATTCACATTTTTATGTTCTAATACTACTCCCCAGGTCTACTAACGTATTGAAGAGGTAACTGAAATGTTCTTTTCATAATTCGTATTATTACTTGCAAAATTCTTGCATATGTAATTCCACGTGTTGCCAACGATCAAGCTAGGAACTGAATTAGCTATTCACTTCAGTTTGTGAGAAGCTGTGTATTTCCTTTTACTCGACACAGCAGCCTAGCAGAGTGAGACAGCAGAGGGACACTGGCATTCTACATCTACATCTGCATGGATACTCTGCAAACCACATTTAAGTGCCTGGCAGAGGGTTCGTCGAACCACCTTCCCGATTTTATATTATTCCAATGTCGAAAAGCGCGTAGAGGGAACGAACACCTATATCTTTCCTCGAGAGCTCTGATTTCACTGATTATTACGGTGATCGTTTCGCCCTATGCAGGTCGGCGTCAACAAAATATTTTCGCTATCGGAGGAGAAAGTTAGTGATAAAAATTTCGTGAGAAGATTCCACCGCAACGAAAAACGCCTTTGTTTTAATTATGTCCACCCCAGATCCTGTATCATATCCGTGACACTCTCTCTTCGCGATAATAGAAAACGTGCTGAACTTCGGTGAACTTCCTCGATATACTCCGTTGATCCCATCTGGTTTACTAGTCGATAAACGACAGCATCGTCTGCAGACAACCTAAGACGGCTGCTCAGATTATGTTCTAAATTGTTTATATAGATAAGGAACAGCAGAGAGCCTGCAACGCTACCTTGGGGAACGCCAGCAATCACTTCTGTTTTACTCGATGACTTTCCGTCAATTTCTACGAACTGTGACCTCACTGACAGGATATCACGAATCCGGTCGCGTAACTGAGACGATGTTCATACGCACGCAATTTCACTACAAGCCGCCTGTGAGGTATAGTGTCAAAAGCCTTCCGGAAATCCTGAAATACGTAATGAGTTTGAAATCCCTTTTCGATAGCACTCATCTCTTCATTTGAGCGAAGAGCTAGTTGTGTTCCACAAAACGATCTTTTCCAAATCCGTGTTGACTCCGTGTCAATAGACCCTTCTCTTCGACGTAATTCACAATGTTCGAGCACAATATATGTCCCGAAATGCTGCTGGATTTAACGATATGGGCCTATAATTTAGTGGAATACTCCTACTACTTTCTTTTGAATGCTGGTGTGACCTGCACAACTTTCCAGCTTTTGAGCACGGATCTTTCGTCGAGCGAACGGTTATATATCATTTTTGGGTATGGAGCTATTGTATCAGCATACTCTGAAAGCAAACTAAAGGGTATACAGTCTGGGCCTGAAGACTTGCTTTTGTTAAGTGATTTAAGTTGCTTCACTACTCCGAGGATGTCTACGTTACTCACATTAGCAGCTGTTCTTGATTCGAATTCTGGAATATTTACTTCGTGTTCTTTGGTGAAGGAATTTCGGAAGGCTGTGTTTAGTAACTATACTTTGGCAACACTCCTGTCGATAGTATTTCCATTGCTATCGCCCAGAGAAGGCATCGATTGTGTCTTGGTGGTAACATACTTCAGGTTTCGACCTTCACTGTGGCCATAAACGTCGCCTTTGGGGGCTCTCGCACTTCTTCCCGAGACAAAGCCGGACATGTCAACGCGACAGTCGGTAATGCCCCAGACGGCTGGGTAGCGCTCGAGCAAAGACGCGATGTTTATATGGAGGTATGTCTCCTGTACTTAAAGCTTTCTGTGGGAAGCGCAAGACGCAGCGCCTCGAGTGCGGCTAGAAAAACGGTTCACTTCTGCCCCGCCCCCGTCCACAAAACAAAAAAAAAAATCTATCTTCTGCTGGCGCTCTGTCGGAATATTGGAATTTCACCACGGCTGTTGTCGCAATCTCAGCAAAACTTGGCCAGAGATCAGACGGTGCTCAGAATCGTTACCGTCATTGATGGATGACTTGGAGTCATTCCAAAATTAGAGAGAGGAGTTAGAATTTCTGTTTTCCACGGACGATGGTGTTGCAGCATCCGTACGGCTGCACACGGGAAGATGGATCCAGCACGCTACTAAGTCTCGCTCACAGCCGACGCGCGCGCATCTGAGTTCGGGGAGTTTAATTGGTGAGGTTCGTCCAGCGACGCTGTTCCCAGGAATAGTTCAGGGGGCGCGGTGTTTCGGTAACTGATAACCCCACTTAGATTTTTGATTTGCGCCCGCATCTCGTGGTCGTGCGGTAGCGTTCTTGCTTCCCACGCCCGGGTTCCCGGGTTCGATTCCCGGCGGGGTCAGGGATTTTCTCTGCCTCGTGATGGCTGGGTGTTGTGTGCTGTCCTTAGGTTAGTTAGGTTTAAGTAGTTCTAAGTTCTAGGGGACTTATGACCACAACAGTTGAGTCCCATAGTGCTCATAGCCATTTGAACCATTTTGATTTGCAGGATGCACTTTGCATCTGTGAACGGCCTTTGTTCTTCTGAGTTCACTTTCCATTAGCATTTTCTGACATGCTCTTCGCTTGATCGTTGGCAGTATTCATTACGCGATCATAAAATTGGTACCGCGATCGGAATTAGACATAATTGTTCTCTATCTTTGCATTCGTTGTAATCTTGTCGAATGTTTTTCCCGCTCGAATGCACGTCAAGAGAAATAAACACCATCGATCAAAAACTGGTTCAAATGGCTCTGAGCACTATGGGACAACTGCTGTGTTCATTAGTCCCCTAGAACTTAGAACTACTTAAACCTAACTAACCTAAGGACATCATAAACATCCATGCCCGAGGCAGGATTCGAACCTGCGACCGTAGCAGTCGCACGGTTCCGGACTGCGCGCCTAGAACCGCGAGACCACCGCGGCCGGCACCATCGATCATAAACACGCATTTTCATTTAATAGTTCGATGCCTCCCTTAACTCAAATGTGCGGTTGTGATGTGGCTGACCTGCATATTTCGTGCACGAATATTAACTTTTAAAGGTGTGCCTACCCCTCTTAAATTCAGGCTTAATAAATCGTTATCTATTGACTGACTGATGATTTTGCCCGCATCTCGTGGTCGTGCGGTAGCGTTCTCGCTTCCCACGCCCGGGTTCCCGGGTTCGATTCCCGGCGGGGTCAGGGATTTTCTCTGCCTCGTGATGGCTGGGTGTTGTGTGCTGTCCTTAAATTAGTTAGGTTTAAGTAGTTCTAAGTTCTAGGGGACTGATGACCATAGATGCAAGTCCCATAGTGCTCAGAGCCATTTTTGACTGATGATTTTCACGGGTTTGCAGCCGGGTTCCATCATCCTGACGACAACACGATATTTCGGCGGACCATCTGGCCGCCATCTGCAGGTGAGATTGAGTGGACAATCACGCCGGAACTGAAGAGACCTCTTGTTTTTTTTTTTTTCTTTATTGTATTTCAATTCCCCATCGGGGCGGGTTGGCAGCAGCATATGCGCTGCTCTTCAGCCGAAAGACATAGAACAAAACAATAGAAGACATTTAAAAACAGCAAAGGAGAGAATAAGGTGAACATAGATATAAAAAAGAGGGAACATCATGGAAGGCAATAGACAAAAAATGGGGTGACTGTAAAATGGAAATAAAAAACTGTTTAAAAGTAGCACACACAAAAAGCCACACACTGCGACGATGAAAAGAACACAAGGCACAGTATGACTGGAGCATAAAGGTATCGACGGATGGCAGAGCACATAACGTAACACTGACGGCGAACCTCAAGGCAGTACACAATTAAAATCACACCGCTTGACGCACAGGAGAAACAGCACTAAACATAACACTGATGTGGCACACTGATGATGATCAATACAGAGGATCTGCCATGTGCTAGGAGATGAGGGAGACCTGAAGAAGGGAGGGAGGGGAGGGGATGGGGGAGATGAGCGGGGGGCGCGCTGAAGAGGGCCAGGTAGGGAGGGATGTGGGAAGGAAAGAGGCAAGCATGGTGTGCAGGGTCTCAGGGTAAGGGGGGATGGAGGAAAATCCGCTCTGGGAGAAGGAGGGAAGAGGAAAAAGGGGGCCCTGGGGAGTGGGGGGGGGGGACAAGGCCAGGTTATAGTTGGAAGGAAGGGTAGATGTCACGGCGAAGTTCATCATCCGGGAGGGGGAGGCGTTGGAAATTGCCCTGATGAAGGAGATGGAGGGTGTGGAGGTGGAGAGAGGGAGGGATACAGCGATAGAGGCGCGGCAACGGGCGGGGAGTGGAGAGGAAGGAGGAAACCAGAGGGTGGGGGGGATCAAGCCTGCGAACAATGTAAAGGATGCGGAGATGTTGAAGGAACAGGAGGAGGTGAGGGAAGGGGATCAGTTCATACAGGAGCCATGTGGGGGAAGGAAGGCGGATACGGAAGGCAAGTTGGAGTGCATGGCGTTCAAGGATTTGGAGGGCCTTGTAAAAGTGGGTGGGGGTGGAGATCCAGGCAACGCTGGCATAAAACAGGATAGGACGGATGAGGGATTTGTAGGTGTGGAGCATGGTAGAAGGATGCAATCCCCATGTCTGGCCAGACAGGAGTTTCAGAAGGCGGAGGCGGGAATGGGCTTTCTGCTGGATGGTCTGGAATGAGGGGTCCAGGTGAGGTGTCGGTCGAGGGTGAGGCCAAGGTATTTCAGGGTTGGGGGTGAGCTGGATAGGACGACCATGAAGGGTGAGGTAGAAATCGTGGAGGCGAAAGGAGCGAGTGGTGCGGCCTATGATGATTGCCTGGGTTTTGGAGGGGTTGAGTCGGAGGAACCACTGGTTACACCAAGTGGTGAACTGGTTAAGGTGGGTTGGAGGGTACGTTGAGACCGTTGAAGGGTAGGATAGAGAGCAAGGAAGGCGGTGTCATCAGCATACTGGAGAAGGTGGACTGGTGGGGGTGGCTTGGGCATATCAGCTGTATACAAAAGATAAAGGAGAGGGGAGAGGACAGAACCCTGGGGGACGCCAGCCGTGGGATAAAAGATACGGGAGTTGGTGTTGTGGAGGGTGACATAGGAAGGACGGTGCGAGAGGAAGGAAGCGACTAGACGGACAAAATTGATAGGCAGGGCGTAGGTTTGGAGTTTAAAGAGGAGACTGGGATGCCATACACGGTCATAGGCATTTTGGAGGTCAAGGGAAACAAAAATGGCGGAGCGACGGGAGTTGAGCTGGAGGGACAGAAGGTGAACAAGATTGAGGAGTTGGTCTTCAGCAGAGAAGGAGGGGCGGAAGCCACACTGGGTAAGGAGGAGGAGGTGGTGTTGAGCAAGGTGCTGATGGATACGGTGGGAGAGGATGGATTCAAAGACCTTACTGAAGACGGAGGTGAGGCAGATGGGACGATAGGAAGAGGCGGCAGAAGGGGGTTTGTTGGGTTTGAGGAATAAGAGGACGCGGGAGGTCTTCCACAGGTCAGGGTAGAAGCCAGTAGAGAGGATGACATTATAGAGATGGGCGAGGACAGTTAGGAAGGAATAGGGGCTTTCTCGAAGGTGACGGTAGGTGACACAGTCGTGACCAGAGGCCGTGTTGCGTTTGGACTGGAGGATAAGTTTAATGTCTTGTGCTGTGATGGGAGTGGTGACGTCGGAGGGGGGCAACTGCCCCAAGTACTGGAGACTAGGAGCAAGTGGAGCGACCGAGGCATCGGCACGTTCCATGACGGTGGGCAAAAGAGAATAATCAAAGTGGGGATCATCGGGGATGGAGAAGACCTCGGAAAGGTGGGAAGCGAAGTGGTTGGCCTTACTGAGGTTGTCAGGAAGGGGGCGATCGTTATGGAGAAGGGCGGGGGGGTAGTGGGAGAGACCTCAGATTCGGCGGCTCCTTTATACCGCGGGTACTGGCCGTTGCGCGTGCGCGAGCAACGGAAGAGCTGCCCTCTGTGAGGCGAAGAATTGCAGCGGCGCCAGCGGTGAAAACTGTCAAAAGCGAGGAATCGCAAAATTAAAATGCAGCCGGTCGGAAACCAGACCGTTGTTGTTTTATCTGAGATAAAATAGGAGTCCACGTCTTGCTTAAAGGAAATCCTTTATCTCTGTTAATAATATCATCAGACAGACGGATTTCAATTGATTCCTTCAATACACTATCCCAGTACCGGGAAGCCGAGGCAATAATTTGCGTCTCTTTAAAGGACATATTGTGCCCTTCATTAAGACAGTGTTCAGAAACGGCTGATTTTTCCGGCTGGAGCAGACGTGTATGCCGTCGATGTTCCACACATCGATCTTGAACTGTACGAATAGTCTGTCTAATGTAGGCCTCGCTGCAGTGACAGAGAATCTTGTATACCCCAGGCTTCCTCAGTCCCAAAACATCTTTAACCGATCCAAGAAGGGATCTAGTTTTGGCCAAAGGCATAAGTACGCTTTTAATATCATATTTCCTGAAGTTTTCGAAGAAATACTTCCCACGAAGGGTAAAAAAGCAACAGATTTGGAAGTGTCCACCGTTGGTTCTCGTGGGGGTCCAAATTGAAAAGCACGAGTAATTTGGTGATCAGAGTACCCATTCTGCCTGAAAACAACCTTAAGGTGACCCAACTCTTGTTTCAAGTTATCGGAATCCGAAACAGCATAAGCCCTCTTGACCAGTGTGCGTAAAACTCCCAAACGTTGATGTTGTGGATGACAACTTGTGGCATGGAGGTAGCGGTCCGTATGCGTAGGTTTTCGGTATACACTGTGGCCCAAAGTGCCATTTTCTTTCTTATGTACTAAGACATCCAAAAAAGGTAATTTGCTATCATTTCCAATTTCCATCGTAAATGTGATTCGTGGATGAAGGCAGTTAAAATGATCTAAAAATTGATGAAGAGATTCCATTCCATGTGACCAAACGATGAAAATATCATCCACGTATCTCAAAAAACAAGTTGATTTAAGAGAAGATGTCCTAAGTGCCATATGCTCAAAATTTTCCATAAACATTGATTGACTGTTTCATCACCTTTAAAAAATAATTTCGCGCGACTGCATAGGAAGCTTCACTCCGTGTACCGACCACAGAAACTTTAATTTCGTATCTCAGGGGTGTGTAAACTACAATCACAATCACCACACCTAACACACAGTTCAGGTTGGTGTTTTTCACACATCACACACAGAAATCATTGCGTAAAGTGAAGGAAGCAACCCGAATGTTCAGCACTCGATGCCTAGTGCTCGACAAGGTACAGTCGTGTTGGAGGGGACTGTGCGCCCGGCTTTCTGTGCCCATTACACGCAGCCAGTCACGGGCGTGCCGGGAGTTTAATACGGGCTCTTGACCGCGGTCGAATTTGGGCATTGCCACATCGAATCATTGCTATAGATGGACTACATTCCAGCGATGAACATAACGCTGCGGCCAACCTGAAGGTGTGGTCTGCATTGCTTCAGTAGACATTGTCCTGTAGGACGTGGTACTCCCTCGGCTTCTTCTAACCTCGGAACAGACTTACCCGACTAATTGTAGCGGGACTGTCAAGTGTACTATAGTACCCAAACCACTTCTATTTTTGAGATACACAAATCATTTCCTGATGTGGAAGAAGCAGCCTTCAACTTCCGTGCTGTCCTGGTCTGCCTGTTCGACTCTCGCCTTGGCCGTCACGACCTCCTGGTCTCCCACCCAGTCAAAACGTGCGCTGAGAGACCACAGCGCCACCAGTCTCGCAACGCGGAACCACACGATGTCCCCACATCTCTCATCCGAGCTCAGGTCGACTCGAGTCCAGGCAGGTTACAGCCGTTTTGTTTGTCACTGGTAGCAGTTCTGTATACCAAGATTCGCAAGCACTATACCATAAATCACCTACAAATTTAATTATGCAATCTTTCTACTATAATGAATATACACTATAAGTACAGTTTCGTTTTTTGTTATCTGTTACTGAAATGAACATTGCTAGTGGTAACTGAATGATAAATTTCTCTGGGCACATTTTCTCTTCTTGTAACGGGACCCAGCGTAGTTTCTTTTTCTGTCTATTTCTTTCATCCGGCGTATTTCACAGAAGGAATGACTTACGGGGAGATGTCCAAAAATAGTATAAGATGGTCGAAAGATGCTGTCACCAGACGAAGGAGTCGTAGTCTATGAAAAATGCGATAAAATAGCGCAAGTGATTTTACCATCATTAATAATGTCTTTCGAAAAGAAGTTTGTCTTCCCTCCTGCGATTCCCACTTCAGTTCCCGAAGCGTCTCCGTAATACTTGCGTGCTGATCGAACTTAACAAAGCTGGCAGACGGCCTCTGATTTCCTACGATGTCTTCCTTTCATCCGACCTGGTGTGCATCCCATACATTCGAGCAGTACTCAAAAATACGTCGCAATAGCGTCCTATAAGCAGTCTCCTTTACAGATGAATCATACTTTCCCATTCGCCTAACCTCCTACGATCCTCACACGCTCGTCCCACTTCACATCGCTCAGCCACGTTACGCCCAGGTATTTAAACGACGTGATTGTGTCAGGCAGGACACTAATAAAGCTGTACTCGCAAATTATGTGTTTCTTACTCGTCACCATTAAATAACATTTTTCTACATTTAGGGCTAGCTGCCATTCACCACTCCAACTAGAAATTTTGTCCAACTCATCTTGTATCATCCTACAGTCACTCAAAGACACACTTTCCCGTACATCACAGCATCGTCAGCAAACAACCGCAGACTTCTGCGGACCCTATCAGCTAGATCATTTATGTACCAGCGAAAAAATGCTCCTCTCGGAGCACAAAAATTGCGAACACGTTCAAAAGACTCTGACTCAAAAGTTGGTCCCCTTCTACCTCATTCCACCTTCCTCAGCACATTTAAAAATTTTCCCAAAAATTTTGGTATTCCGTACTTTTTTAACGTGCAACTCACCTCAAACTCCAAATTGTAACCCTCTCACACGCGCTAGTCCGTCGCTGTAAGTCACCTATATCCATCCACTCCCAGTTGCCCCTCCTCATTCAGTCCAAAGCACTGTCTTTTTCTCTTTGTGCCTTTCTAACTGCCGCTGTCTCCCCCCGTCTTGCAGCCGCCATCTCCTTCGTTCTGTCCTACTGCTACAGTCTCCTCGCTCTGTCATTGCCTTCCTCTTTGTCTCTTTTATCGCTGATACGTATCTCGTTCCTCCCTTTCTACTCTGCTGTCTCTTCTCACTCTATCTCTCTGTTCCTCATCATCATTGTCGTTCTTATATACTCTGTCCCTCACTATCACTGGCTCTCGCCCATTTTCCCTTTATTCCTAAACCCCCCTCCCCGCCGCTGACAGTGTCTCCTTCACTTTTTGCCTGGCGCTGTTCTGTCACTGTCAACTATGTTCCGCTCCCGAGCTGCTATTGTCTCCTTTGCTTTTTCTATAACACGTCCACTATCTATTATCTTTCAGTATTTTTCCGCTGGTTCTGTTCTTTTCCCAGCTGCAGCACGGCATGTAACTCTTACAGAAGAAATGTAACGGTCAGGTTCAAATGGTTCAAATGGCTCTGAGCACTATGGGACTCAACTGCTGTGGTCATAAATCCCCTAGAACTTAGAACTACTTAAACCTAACTAATCTAAGGACATCACACACATCCATGCCCGAGGCAGGATTCGAACCTGCGACCGTAGCGGTCGTGCGGTTCCAGACTGTAGCGCCTTTAACCGCTCGGCCACTTCGGCCGGCTAACGGTCAGGAAAATGCAGACAGTTTACTTATGTGAAACTGAAAAAAAAACGCGAAACTAATTTTACACCTCAGACCAAAGTTTACGTGCAAAAAAGTTTGGCATGTGTTTCATTATTACGACATGGGGTTCGCAGATAATGACGGAGACACTTTACAACATATTTCTCCGTGCGACCTCACTTTCTATACTGCCTCACACCGGATTTTACGTGCATGTTTTTCGTAAACAAGTAGCGTAATTTTGAACCTCTGTATTTCGAAAACGGATAAAGATATGTAAAAAGTTTTCTAGGGTGGTCGAGATCGGGGTCTGAGGAATACATTATAAAAATTCCAGTCATTTGCTGTGCGTGTCCGTTTCGGAATCCCTGGCGGTGTTTCGGTATCCAAAAAGCAAGTGTTTGGGTTGTTTATCGATAGCACATTTTTGAAAACGGAAAGGTGTCACTTCTAGATAAATGACTAGAGAATAAACCGTTAAAATTTGAGCAATTTGCTGCGTTCGGTTGTTTAGATATCGACTGCTGACGGCAAAAGAATGGTAAGGAAATCCAAGCGGAGGGTTGTCGAAGGGGTCGCCTAACCTTCTGACACTAGCACAGCCGCCACGTTAAAGTGCTGTCGAAATATCTGAAGGTACATTTCTAAAATGCTCGACAAAGTTGCGTGCGCGGCAGTGGGGCTGTCACCGAACTGGAGGCTCCTAGAGGGACTCTTTGCCGTTGTAGTCAGGGGCGTGTCAATGTTGGAGGAGGGAGGGGAGTAGGAAGGCCGAAGAGGTGTGCGTACCCTTTCCTGCTTCCGATCGCGCTCAGATTTCGTCGTACGGTTCTGAATGGTCTGTAGACGAGAACGAAATCTGCGGTCCTACTGCACGTTCAGTGGAGATGCAGCCCCGCAGTGCCCTCAGGGAAGGTTTCAGCAGGCCAAAGGTTGTCAGGAAGGTCTAGAACTACCTGCTGCTCATCAGACTGAGAACTCTCGCTCTCGAACGCGAAATGTGTGCAGTCGACGCCTCAGGGAAAGAGGCAGTTTCATTGGCGCACTTGATGCTAACCTCTGGGACGTTTTCGTGTCGATTGTGAGCGGCGGTCTATCTGAAATGTTTTCCTCGGCCACTCGTAAGTTGAAGGCTGCACTGTAGTTCCTTCTCTAGATTGTAGCACAGGTGACAAAATGGTAAATATCGAAATAGATGACAGAGGAATAGAAAAACAATTAAATTCGCTCAAAAGAGGAAAGGCCGCTGGACCTGATGGGATACCAGTTCGATTTTACACAGAGTACGCGAAGGAACTTGCCCCCCGTCTTGCAGCGGTGTACCGTAGGTCTCTAGAAGAGCGTAGCGTTCCAAAGGATTGGAAAAGGGCATAGGTCATGCCCGTTTTCAATAAGGGACGTCGAACAGATGTGCAGAACTATAGACCTATATCTCTACCGTCGATCAGTTGTAGAATTTAGGATCACGTATTATGTTCGAGTATAATGACTTTTCTCGTGACCAGAAATCTACTCTGTAGGAATCAGCACGGGTTTCGAAAAAGACAATAGTGTGAAACCCAGCTCGCGCTATTCGTCCACGAGACTCAGAGGGGTTTCCAGGTAGTAAGAGTGATTTCAGGTGTGCCGCAGGGGAACGTCGTAGGACCGTTTCTATTCACAGTATACATAAATGACCTTGTGGATAACATTGGAAGTTCAGTGATGCTTTTTTCGGATGATGCTGTAGTATATTGAGAGGTTGTAATAATGGAAAATTGTACAGAAATGCAGGAGGATCTGCAACGAATTGAGGCATGGTGCAGGGAATGGCAATCGAATCTCAATGTAGACAAGTGTAATGTGCTGAGAATACATAGAAAGAAAGATCCTTTATCATTTAGCTACAATATAGCAGGTCAGCAACTGGAAGCAGTTAATTCCATAAGTTATCTGGGAGTAGGAATTAGGAGTGATTTAAAGTGGAATGACCATATAAAATAAATCGTCGATAAAGCAGATGCCAGACAGATTCATTGGAAGAATCCTAAGGAAATGCAATCCGAAAACAAAGGAAGCAGGTTACAGTACACTTGTTCGCCCACTGCTCGAATACTGCTCACCGGTGTGGGATCCGTACCAGATAGGGTTGATAGAAGAGATAGAGAAGGCCCAACGGAGAGCAGCGCGCTTCGTTACAGCGAAAGCGTTACGGAGATGGTAGATAAAATCCAGTGGAAGACTTTGTAGGAGAGACGCTCAGTAGCTCGGTACGAGCTTTTATTGGACTTTCGAGAACATACCTTCACCGAGGAGTCAAGCAGTATATTGCTACCTCGTACGTATATCTCGCGAAGAGACCATGAGGATAAGATCAGAGAGATTAGAGCCCACACAGAGGTATAGCGACAATCTTTCTTTCCACGAAC
The DNA here is from genome assembly GCF_023864275.1 of Schistocerca cancellata. NCBI lineage: Eukaryota > Metazoa > Arthropoda > Insecta > Orthoptera > Acrididae > Schistocerca > Schistocerca cancellata. Next base: position 520,818,874 of record NC_064634.1, on the reverse strand, counting down.
AATACGAGACTGGAATAGAAGGGAGGACCGATAGAGGTGCTCAGAGTACCCTTCGCCACACACCGTCAGGTGGACTGCGGAGTATGGATGTAGATGTAGATGTAGATTTCTAAGCCGGGGGTCGCAGTTCTGACCTCCGTCGCAGAGACGTTAAAAGTAGGGTGTAATAGGGGTGTCACCTTCCGATCGCGTGGCTCGTTGTGTGCCGGTGTGACGTCACACGCCGCAGCAAGTTGCGAGCCGCGGCCCTTTCTCTTTTCCCCGCACGTGTCGACCGACGCAGCTCGCCGTCTGGAGCGTCGCAGCAGGGCGGCACGCAGGGGCACGAGTTTGGCGCCTTTGAGCCGAGTTGCAAACTTAAGCGTCGCAGTATGTCTGAATTACTGGATTTCGAGAAAGTGATCATTTATTTCTGTTGCACGTTATACTTGGCGTATGTATGGGATTTTGACGACTATATACTTGTGATATTATTCTGAGATATGTGGAGGAAGTTAAGCTTATAACTCTCAGTTTTTATGGGTTCACACCAACATCACAGAAATGCATCCTTCGAAACGCGCACAATGTCTGACATTCTCAAAACAAATGCTGTTGATGCAAACGATCAGCGGAGCCGAGACGGAGGTCAGAAAAGGGAGGTATTCTTTAACAAATGAAGAAAAAGAGAAATGAAGGAGTGGCATGTCCTGTGGAACGTACAGGAGTATAGGAGTTGCTGTTGTGTTTCAACGGATAGGCCCTCCGTGGGTACACTCTAAAAATTTTTTCTAGTGTATAAGTGAAAAGGGGAAGCAACACATATTCAAGAATTTCCAGGAGTTGAGTCACTATTATAAACAAAATGCGTACTTACAACGTTGTTTTCGGTCAAAAAGAGTCATTCCTAAAAGTAGCTATTAAATTTGCGTTTTGAAGAGTTTTCTCTGTACTATTTCGATGATTCATCCAGATACTGAACAGGAACATGTCAATGGTAACTGGTGTTAAGTAAACAGTGGTAAGCACCCTTCGACAAAATTTTAAGAATGGGGTTGTGTATATAATTTACATTTTAAAAATGTGTGCAGCGAGGTGACAAGTCGTGGGATTCCTCGGCGTATTGCAGCGCCTGGACGTGCCGCGGGCTGGACGAGCCGCCGCCGCCGCCGGCGCCCTCTACGAATACTGGGCTGTGCTGCCTCTGTGGCGACAGTTTTGCCGGTAAATGTCGGACGGCGCTCGTGTCGCAACATCTGGCTGGCCAGTTGTCCACAACGTTCTGTAAACCAATAGCGAATAATCGTGGCCCAGTGACATGACATCGTTGTTTGGGAACATCGAGTCCACGAACGGCTGCAAATGGTCCCCAAATATCCGAAAGTAACAATTCCCAGTCAATCGTCGTGTAAACACTGTCCACACCATTACGGCGTGCGTTGTCGACAACTCGGATCCACGGCTTTGTCGAGTCTGCACGACACTCGAACCCTATGTGGATAAAAAGTTATACTGAATTTACTGAAACTCGGCTGTGCGATTTCTCGAAATAAGCAAAATATCGCTCATCACTGTTTCAATTGACGTCTTCAAATCTTTTGATTAATTGGGATATACTGAATCGGAATGGAGAGAGAAATATTATGTAGCACAACTCGAATGAAGGATTAGATAGGTCGGTACGGCAACCGTGAGCATCACAGTATAATTAGTTTGGTAACGAATGGAAATTTGGGGAGGGGGCGTATTGTAGGGCGACTAAGTCCCGATTACTGTAAGAAGGTTGAAGTGGATACAGGTAGCAACAGTTCATCATTTAGAGAGAGAGACCGAGAGGCTTGCACAGGTTAAAGAAAATTGCTACTTAGAAGTGGAGCTTACCGTATTCGTCAGGTTCCCGACAGCGTCATTCACGACGGCGTCGATGGCGACGTGTCCTTGGAACTGGTTCTTCTGGAAGCCGCCCTCGGGCTGGAAGTAGGGCGCGACGGTGAGGGCGTAGTGCCTGGGCAGCACCTCGAGCGGCAGGCGGGTGACCGCGGCGGCGCGCGCCCACTGCGTCCCCCGCGCCTGCCACCGGCCCACCCCGGCCGCGGCCGGCTGCACGAGCGACGCGCACGCAGACGCCGCCAGCGCCGCCACCAGCGCCGCCACCACCCGACTGCTTCGCACGGGCATCCTGCACAAAAGTTGCACGTACCACTCGCTGCCGCTCCACCCGCGGACTCGTGCGCCAGCTGCCTAGCGAGCGTACACTCGCACTGAGTGCTAGTCCGAAAGCTGTCCGATACCCTCGACCATCGTCTCTGAGATCGATAAAACCTGAGACATTACCCCCAGAAGAATCACATTTTTGAGTGCAGCTTTTTGGAATTCAAAGATATTTTGTATGTGAGAGGTTTAAGGCAGTGAGATAAATATAACAGCTATAAAGAGTGCACAGTGATGAGCCAGAACATTACTACGACCACCTACGTAACACCCGGTACGTCCACTTTGGCACGGGTAACAGCAGCGATGCATCGTGGCGCGGAATCGGTGAGATCTCAGAAGATCACTGGAGGGAGTTGGCACCACATCTGCACACTTAAGTCAACTAATCGCCATAAATTCGTGTCAGGGGATCGATGAGCTCTGACGTCACATTCTGTCACATCCCAGATGTGTTCCATCTGTTTCCGGAGAGTTGTGGACGGGGGGCCAGCACATCGATTGCAAATCGCCACTGTGTTTCTCGAACCACTCCATCACACTCTTGACCTTCTGACATTGCACATTATCTTGTCGAAACGAGCCACTGCCGTCACGAAGGGGTGTACGTGGTCTGCAGCCAGTGGACGACACTCCTCGGCCGTCACGGTGCCTCGCACGAGCTCCACTGGGCCCACGAATGCCCACGAGAATGTTGCCCAGAGCATAATGGAGACGCCGCCAGCTCGTTTCCGTCCCGCAGTTCGGGTGTCGAGAACTTGTTCGTCTGGAAGACGACGGATTCGTGGAGCTTATGAAGAAGGTATCGACATTCGTCGTATCGTGCAACGCTGTGTTGCTGCGCCGACGTGCAGTGCCGATGGTCACGTGCCCATTTCAGTCCTAGTTGCCGATGTCGTCTCGTCAACATTGGCACATTCACTGGTCCTCGGCTGGGGAGGCCCGTCGTTAGCAGTATTCGGTGCACTGTGTCTTCAGACACACTTGTACTCTGCTCAGCATTAAAGTCTGATGTTAGTTCCGCCACAGTTCGCCGGCTGTCGTGTTTTACCAGTTTGTCCAGACTACGACGCCCGACATCTGTAATGAGGAGTAGCCGCCCAACCCCACGACTTGTGGACGTAGTTTCACCTCAGTTTTGCCACGTGTTGAAGACACTCACTACAGAACTCCTCGAACACCCGACAAGTCGTGCGGTTTCCGAAATGCTCGTGCCGAACCTCCGACTTATCGTAATCTGCCCTCGGTCAAATTCAGATACGTGGCGCGCATTCCCCATTCTACACAGGGACAGCACGCTCACTGATACTACACGCACTGTGCGTGTATCTGACTACAAGTCATTCCTCACCTAGTGACGTTGCTATCGCCTGGATCGGTTTATATCAATAGAAGGTCATAATGATCTGGTCGATCGGTATATCCCGGGGCGGTCGATAGACCCGCAACCGAGCGCCTCCCCAGGTGGTGGATAGTGAAGTGCCTCTTAGATACAGGGGGTGCCGAGGAAATGAAACACTCGGGGCGGACCAAAACGATCAGTAGCGTCGGTTCCCACAGTGGCTGTATCACATGTTAGTGGCGGCCATAGCCAACCTCATGATCTGGAAAATCAGGCTGAGGCGGCAACAATCCACATATCCAACCATTAAACATCGTGATGGAACAACGAGGAAAATCTCACTACCCTGAGACCCAGTCAATACACTGGAAAAGTTGTGAGCATCGGATTCCGGGGGCTCACGGACATCGTGAGAAGAATCGGAGCTTCTCAAACTCTCTCAAGAGAAAACAGAAACACTACATCGCAACACTCAATGTGAACACACTACTCGAGACAGGAAAGATGAAACAGCTCACAGATACTTTAGACACGTTCAAGATCAAAATTTCCGCACTGCAAGAAACAAGATGCCCAGATGAAGACCATTTCAAGTACACAATATACAAAGCATAGCCATCGGTACACAGGAAGAATCTCAAGCTCTGTTGCACAGGATTAGCAGTACACAGGACGATCACAGACGTAGGAATGGACTTCACATCGCCTAACAAAAGAATCAGCACTGTCAAAATGACCACAACAGGAAGGACCCTGACGCCATTGAGGACTTTTGGACAATAATGGAGGAGACAATCGAGAAAATATAAACTCCAAACTAAAATTATTCCCGGAGACTTCAACGCAAAACTGGGAAAAAGAACAAAATACGGACACATTACAGGAAGATACACACCACATCGTGACACAAACCTAAACGGGAGACACCTGATAGAATTCCGCGAGACCCATGTCAACGAACTTCAAAAAACCCATACAAAAATTAACCATACGGAAACTCCCAAAGAGAGGATTACAGATCGACCACGTCATAAAACAAAGAGAAGCACAGAGGGAAATCTAGAACATCGACACACGAAAGGGCTACTTTGAGTCGGATTACCACCTACTACAGATAAAGACACGCCTAATCCGTAAGAGGAAACAACAGAAAAGATCATTAGACCAGACCCACAATATCTGACACTTAATCAAGACAAAATACTGGAGAAAATTAATATAGGAACTATGCAAAACTGGGAACAGCTATCAGGAAAGCCTTAGGAAGCTACGAAATTAGCAGTAGCACTGCGAAACGGGAAACACCGCTGCTGGAACCTCACATGTGACTTAGCAATCGAAAGACTAATCATCACATGGAAGAAGTTCAATAGCAACAAGATACCAGAAAACTGACAAGAATTTCTCAAAACACAGAAACAGACAAGTAAAATTATCCGTGAAGAAAAAGAGATGGAAGCAGACTTCACAAGGAACAACACAAGGAATTTCTACAGGATGTTCAGAGAAAACATGATGAAATACCAAGCACCGAACCTCTGCTTTAGAGGACCAGATGGCACACTAGAGACCAATACCAAGAACAACTGTAACCTCCTAGCGATGTACTTCAATAAACTCCTAAATGCAGAACCGCTAACAGACAAACTGGACACAGAGGAACCCTCACCGAACCCAGATAGAAGTAAGAGAAATCATCAAGGACCTCAAGAACAATAGAGCACCAGGAGAGGATGGAGTTATCGCGGAATTCTGGAAGCTAAAAGACCCAGATATCACAGAACACATACACAACATCAAGAAACAGATACGGAAAACAGAAGAGATATCGAAAGACCGACACCCACCACTAATACACCCTCTCCACAAGAATGGGATCAGTGGGACCTAAACAACTATAGGGGCATCTCACTGTTACCTGTCAAATATAATTTCGAAAGCACTGCTAAATATATTAGAGAAGCAAACAGACCACCTGATTGGCAAATACCAGGTGGGAGTAGTGGGACAAAGTTTGTACGGCCCACACTTCATTGTTGCCAGATGTATCCAAGATGGCGGCGATGACGTCATCCAAGATGGATGACGTCCCCAAGAAAATAGTGGGAAGTTCAAATTCCATCAGGACGATGCAACACACCTAAGATAATGGCGGGAAAATAGGTCACTTGGGCTACCTCCACTAACCTAAGTCATCTGACCGCCACCTCTTGCCAGGGATTGGCGATAAGTTTGAATTTTGGCAGTAATGAAAGGTCACTTGGGCTATCTCTGCTAACCTTAGAAAATGGCGGGAAAGACACTTAGGCTACCTCCACAAACCTAAGTCATCTGACAGCCACCTCTTCCTAGGGATAGGCGGGAAAAGGACTCGGCCTGTGCTGGTCATAACTCTTTATTTTGCATGCACCAGTCTTTGTCCCACTACTGGCGGGGTTTTGCAAACACAGGTCATGCACTGAACAGATGTAGAACCTTAAGATGATACTTCAACAGAAACAGAACATAACCATCACCTTCGCTGACTTCAAGAACTCATACAACTCAATAGACAGATAAACCCTCTTTAAAACCCTGAACAAATACAGAGAAGATAGGAAGACACTGGCCATAATTCAGCAAACACTAACAAACACGACATCGGAAGAGAAGCTATGTGGACAGCTCTCAGAACAAATCGAAATCAGGAGTCAGGCAAGGCGACGGCGTCTCGCCATTGCTGTTCAACATAGTACTGGACAGCATAGTGAAGGAATGGGAAGACACTGAAAGTAGTCCTATTAGGAGAAGTAAGAGCCAAATGCCTAGCGTTCCCAGACGATTTAACCATCGTAACTGTACGAGTAACAGAAACAATAATAGCCATAGAGGAACTACACGAAATCGCAGCCAAGACCGGACTACAGATATCATAAGAGAAAACACAGTGCCCGAGCACTAAAAAACACCCATCACTACACCTAAAATATGGGACAATACACAGAACAGTAAATTTCAAGTACCTAAGAGAAAGAATAACGATTACAGGAAGGAATAAGGTATCTAATGAAGAGAGAAGAGTGAAACTAGAGAAGGCCTACAAACTGACTTGGAAGCACAACAATAAGAAAGCTATCTCACTAAAGGCCAAGCTACGACACTACGAGATGGTGGCGCTGCCAGAAGCACTATACGCAGCCGAGACCACAGTAGTACAAAGACAGACAGGTAAATCAGAGAGAGAAGACGGAAAGAAAAATACTCAGGGCGACGCAAAAAGACGGAGTATGGATAAAGAGGCCAGCTGAAGAACTATACGAACACACAGAGAAAATAACAGACCAAATCATGAGACGAAGACTACAGTTTTACCGGCACCTCAGGAGAATGGCACCACATAGGATAACAAGGCAGATCTTGTACTGGGTTAGCACAAGGAAAAACAACAAATGGATGATTGAAGTAAAAAATAACATGGAGCAACTCAACATCACACAGGAAACAATACAAAACAAAACACTCTTTAGGAACTTGATGAGAATAAACAAACTACAAGAGACACCACACAGCAAAAGAACACAATGGACCGAACAGAGACGACAAGAACACAGCCGGAGGATGAAGGAACACAGGGCGAACAGGAAAAAAGAGAAGCCGAATAGAACAAAGGGCCTAAAGTGGACCAAAGAACGGTAGCAAAAACACAGCACACGAATAAAGGAAGTTTGGGCAGAACGTAAAAGAGAAAACAACATGGAAATGGACTTGAAGTTTAATGTAAATGCATTCTTCAAGGGCATAACACAAATAATAATGATAATAATAATGTATCATGAAGATTAGGTCCTATTTTCATCTCGCCCGCCTTTTTTGTTAAATGTGTAGATATTATTTACGAAAGAAACCGAAAACTGTGTCGTACATTTAGAGTAACGTCTGGCCGTGTGTGTACTTTTCGTGTACTCGCTACACAATAGTAGCTTGTTGCTTTCTTTGACGTCTTTCACTGTACATATTTTACTAGCTATTTAGATCTTGTTCCGTAAAGGTCTGTTTCCGTTTAGTGGTAGGATGATTCTCATCGTTCTAAATGTTGTTTCGCACTTTTCATGCATCGCCAACACTAATAGATGACGAAATTGTTTCAACTCTTCTCGAGGATCTGCCAAAGGTAATTAAGTCAGGTAAGTAGAGGATGAACCAGGTGACGCTAATAATACTGCAGCTTGAGGTTTTGACGCAATTTTTGAAAACGCTTTAGGTTTCAATGCAATTTTTGAAAGACTCTTGCTAGAATGTTCACCAGTGGGGCTCCATACCAGTTTACCTTAAACTCTAAGGGAACACAAAAAAAAGAAGAAAACAAGAGGTAAACGGTTCCTTACATCCCTACGAAAGTAGAAAGGTACTGTAAACCGTAATTTGCAGTAGGCGGAGGAAAGTTAGATGACTCAATCATTTTCCTCAATGGTTAAAGTCCAGTGAAACAACACAACCCAATGAGATCAGTTGAACATTGTAACAAAGTGTGGTGTACTGCAGACAAGAAGGCTATATTCTCGCCTTTCACATATATCGAGAGAGGAATAAATCTCTGTAGAGGGGATTTGGAAATAATCCATTTGAGAAATACGTAATTTCAGGTTTATCGAAGAAGTCTTGGGGAAAAAACGAAGAGTGGTCTTTGTCAACACTTTTATTTGCTGCCTCGAGACAAGTGTGTCTTGTAGCAGAATGACGATAAATATTAAGGATTTCCCATCGGGCCGTTCACCTTATAAGCAAATGAAAGGAGATCAGTTTTATTGTATGACGTCATTCTCTGACATTGAGGTATTTTTTTTTTTGAACGTTAATAAAGCAGTGTGTGCCTGGTTTCCAATTACCGTGGAACAGAAGTAATGTTTGTGTGCAAAAAGCAGAAGCAGGGCACTAAAATCAGCATTAAGTATTTTTCTGTAACAAAGGACTAGAACTGTCATATTGGAGTAATGAACCATGTTGGCAGACTTGGATCTTCTCACGGGCTGGGAAGAAGACACAGAAAGCATTTGTAAACGCTTATAAACTATATTCTTGGCTGACATAAAAGTTTTCTGGGTTTGGTACCGCGTCATAATGTAAAAAAAAAACTACTGCTGCTATAGAAAAGCCAACGTTTCGGCCACGATTGCAGCGGCCTTCTTCTGGTTTTTACATTATGACGCGGTACCAAACCCAGAAAACTTTTATGTCGACTGACTCTGGCCGCGGAAGCCTACGCAATTATATTATATTCTTGGCTGTACGGAAGGATCCCACTTCTGGAGTTCAGGAGAAATGTTGCTCAAGGAGTGATGGTTAGGACGAATGCAAAACAAGGCTGCAAGGCCAGTTGTACAGAAAGCAACAAAAGGAAGAAATTAGCCTAAAGGATATAAGATGGGGTAATAAAGGTGATCATTTGCTCACTTTTACAGCAAACAGGGAAGATATGAGATACAGAGTTCAAAAAAGTTTCAAGCTAGACGAAAACGTTTATTTTGTGGAGTATTTTTCAGCTGTAACGAAAATAAAAATATTTTTACTGAATGCCACTAAGTAACTGCACAATTAATTACCTTCGTAAATATCACTTAACTGCAGCCTTAGTGCATTCTAACACATTCTGACTCATCACTGAGGAAAACTGCTGCTCTGAGAACTGTCGATCGGAAGGCTAGGGAGGATCAGACGGTACTCAAAAAGTACCGTCTTCGTAAAATGGTCAAAAAAAAAATTAAAATTCCAAAAAAGCTCACCGTTGCTTTGTTACTATTTCCTACCGTGATCCACAAGTATACTGGAAAATTTGTGTGTTTCTGATGGTTCAGGAAACAGACGGTTAAAAGAGTGTTACCTCATTCCGCTTGTCTCTAACGTATAATACTGTTTTACAGATAACTCACTAAGAGATGTAAACGGCTAGTGCTACACGTCCATTCATTTCTAACTCCCAGCCACTGCACATACTTCACACAATATACACACGTTGTTCCATAATACGCGGATACACAAGCACATTGTCAGCTGCTGTCACTAACTAGGCAACGACGCCTGTTTTCGATTTTGTGTAGCGCAGCGTGCCACAAGCTAACCTGAAAATGGAGTCAGCACCCCTCTATAACGAGTGACAGGTTGAGCTCAGCCGGCTGCGGTGGCCGAGCGGCTCTAGCCGCTTCAGTCCGCAACCACGAGAGTGCTACGGTCGCAGATTCGAATCCTGCCTCGGGCATGGATGTGGGTGATGTCCTTAGCTCAGTTCTAGTGTAATAAATGGCTCTGAGCACTATGGGACACAACATCTGATGTCATCAGTCCCCTAGAACTTAGAACTACTTAAGCTTAACTAACCTAAGGACGTCACATACATCCATGGCCGAGGCAGGATTCGAACCTGCGACCGTAGTGGTTGCGCGAAGCATAATATATTTGTTCATCATCTGCATTTCTTCTTGGTGTAGCAATATTAATTGGCAATAGTGTAGTTCTATGTTGTAGGGGATTGATGACCTCAGATGTTAAGTCCAACAGTGCTCAGAATTTGTTGAGCTCAGAAGGACGTCAAGGTGCTAGTCTTGCATAGCTTTGGGAGTAAGTTTTTCCGGAAAAAGGGAAAAAAGAAGGAAGTAAAGACAGAAGGAGGGAACGTTGTGTGAAATGACGCAATTTACTGTCGTTATTATTACTTACGTGTGTTACATTTTAACCAAGCCCCTACTCTACGTTAGCTAAGTAATCTTTCAGCATATAGAGTGCCTTTTCAAATAAGTTTCTTCTACTAGTCTCATTAATCTCCTTGGGCAATTATTTAGGGTAACTCTCGAATCACATTTCCCGTAAATGTGACAAAATGGTTCAAATGACTCTAAGCACCGTGGGACTTAACATCTGAGGTCGTCAGTCCCCTAGACTTAGAACTACTTAAACCTAACTAACCTCAGGACATCACACATATCTATGTCCGAGGCAGGATTCGAACCTGCGACCGTAGCAGCAGCGTAGTTACGGACTGAAGCGCCTGAAGCGTCGTTTTTACGTCACACGCAATATTGACTACCGCGAGATCGGCTATCGACTTTGTGACAAGGAAGAATACGAACGTTATGCTGCTCGAAGCAGTTTTGACTGTTCTCTTAGGTCCCAGCCCAATCACACACTCGAAAGGCGGTACATATTCGGAAATAAAGAGCCAGATATTTGTGAGAAGATAGAATATGAATTTCATTGTTGCTCGTTTCAGCCGTATCAACAATTTAAGCTGTCATCTTAGGTTCCTGTCTAACTACATACACGGAAATTGCTAAATATTTATTCTTCATTTGTGTGGCCATAGTGTCCGTAGTTGCTTTACAATTCTTGAGGGTATTTTTGTTCTGTCATTGCACTACAAAAACTAACTTTGGACCTCCGACGGGGAAAGCCGCGCGAACCGTGGTTAGGCGCCCAAGACCGCGCGGCGTTCATGCGCGGCACTTCCCTACTCTTGCGCGTTATATTAATACACAGAAACATAATTAAATAGAATTACACACATACAATAATAAATAAATAAACAGGTTGTAGGTCAAAGACAAAGTTGTGGAAATTTTATGTTGTAACCACTACGAAACACAAACCAGAACACATACTTGGAAGTACGAAAACAAACAATTTATAGTGACGTGCCTAAAAGTGTGTTGCGGAAAACATAAGAAACGCACAGTGCTGCAGAACAACTAAATATTAGACGAAAATTATCAGTGACTAACGCAGAAAAGCAACTATGCGCTAGCAGACGGCATTTCCCGATGTAAGCGAGAAATCAACCGAAAATCACCGTTAAGTACAAATAAACATATTCTTAACGAACTGTTTTTCGATCTAAAAGCAAATCAAAATGTTAATAATTTAATTACAGACAACTGACGATTCTTTACCTCAATATAGCGAAAAGCGGCTGATGAAAAAAATTGCCCGTTTTTGTAGTGTGTAAATATTTATTTCATTCTCAAATCAGATTGAATGTAAAAAACATCCAATATTGCAGAACACAAATGTGTTACAATCATTAGACAGTAATAGAACATGTTACCAACGCTAACGCTAAAAGCAAATTGGAATGCGAAGCAACAACTTTAGACTCCAGAAACCATGTACGACGCTTTTTTGCCGGCCGAAGTGGCCATGCGGTTAAAGGCGCTGCAGTCTGGAATCGCAAGACCGCTACGGTCGCAGGTTCGAATCCTGCCTCGGGCATGGGTGTTTGTGATGTCCTTAGGTTAGTTAGGTTTAACTAGTTCTAAGTTCTAGGGGACTAATGACCTCAGCAGTTGAGTCCCATAGTGCTCAGAGCCTTTTTTTGAACGACGCTTTTTATTATTCTAGCACATAGCAATGAGATGTTTAACTCCGGTCTTGGTTATCATATTCCCTCTGAAGGCTTATATCATTGATGCGTTGTTAAGTGACATTTAATGATAATGGTGACGCGTATGTGATAAACTTTTAATGCTCCCTTACCTCGAAACGGCACATTGCAAATTATAAAATAAGCACGTTTCGTGCTTAGTTTGTAAATTATTGACGATAATAACTCACTCCTGAGAGAGCGCTCTTATATAAAGGCATTAACAGTCGATAAATCACTGTGTGAGGTTTTATCATGGCAATAATTACAATAGATCATTCAAGGATGACGTGTTCTTGTATATCTCCGGTACATGCCATCAAATCTTGTGAGGGGCCCATATCAAAAGCTAAAGAAAGTCGATGTCCGATCATGCGGTCGTCGATATTGCGTGTGACATTAAAATGACGTCACGTTTGCTGGATGTGCAAACACCACCTAAATCACAAGGCCATACAAAACTCTGCCAGTAGGCGAGTGACGTCATCAACTTCAGGCATACAGCCAGCGCCACCTACCAGTAGCAGCGCGACCTAGATGCCTGTAGAAATGCTACGTGGAGCCATGCACGGGGCTGAAAGCTATATGGGAGAAGAGGCAACAAGCCACGTAGTTCCTTCCAGACCACTAGAGGTGCTGTGGATCAAACGAAGCTGAAACTGACCAATGAGAGCTGTTCAATGGCCGTTGTTGATATTCTGTCGTCTTGCTCTGTACTGAAGTCTACAGTTACAGTCGACTTTGTATTTGTTTCTTATCTACTTACTACTGAGCTTCGTTATAAACAGATTTTATACTTTAAATTTCATGACGTTCACCGTGGAACTGAAGAGATTTCCTGCTGAAAAAATGTCCACAATTAATCCTAAAGTAAGACATTTAATTTACAGTAAATAATCTCGTAGCCTATAAATGAAATGTATTCTCTTTTATCGTCAATTAAGCTGTGTGGTTTCCGTTTGTTTATTTAAATAACTTTGATATTTCAGTAGTAGTTTTATTTAATGAAGAATTTTATGTTTTTCAGAATATTCAACACAACAAACTGACGTTGAAGTAGTCCTGTAAATGCCCCGACTGTTCATTTGGATATTACATGGTATCAATGGAGAAAGTTAGCAACAAGCATTTCTACAGGTTTCCAAAAGAACCCCAAGAGTTGCTTCTGAAGTGGAAAAGTGTTTGTAAACTGACATCTGATGTGAATTTTGCTACTTATTTTGTTTGTGAAGATTATTTTTTCAAAGAAGATTTTGTGAATAATACTTGGCATATGCTAAACAGTGGTGTGTTTCCAAAACATGTGGCGGGTGTTCCTTGTGAAATTACTAATATCAGTAGTGAATCAGGTGAAACTGTTCTTAATAGTGAATTAAGCCTACCATTACTAGTGATGCTGCAAGTGTTCGTTATATAGATGCTAATACCGTAACTGGTGTTAATGAACTACAGTTTTTTATTTTGTGATTCAGAAATAAAAAGTAAGTTTTGTTTTCATTTCACTGTTTTTAGCCAACTTTCCTATTTTTGTTACTTAATATTGCTGTTTTTTCTTTTGTGTTGAAGCACTTACAATTTTAAGATGTAGGAATATATTTTTAAGAACTTAGTGGTCAGTAGTGCAAGTTTCTTGGGCAGTTACTCAGACATTACTGTCCTGAAACCTAGTTGTAACAAATTTTAGAATTCTTCATTAATTAATACTGTGATAAACATTTCTTAATTGAACCTCTTTAATTGACGAATATTCTCTTAATAATAGGTTTTTTTCTCCATTGACCCCATAGTTTGTAAGATCTCAAAGTACGACATTATTCAGGAATATTTGTAGTCCAATTTAACTGTTACAATTTTTATTTAGTTTGTGGCAGTTATTTAGACTACAAACTTGTTAAGTCTTACTGTCAATTTGAAGCGTTGTGTCCAGTTCTTATGACACACAAAACGTCCTGGAGCTTTTGCAGGTTGATAGGAATCAATAAGTGTGTCAGTTTGCAAACTTATTTTTGACGTTTGCGTCTGACAGTCGCTGCTGAAGAAAGCATTATAGGAGCAGCGACTATCAGACGCAAACGTCAAAAATAGATTTGTAAATTACTCACTTATACCGATTTCCATCAACATTTAAAGGCTCCAGAATGTTTTGTGCGTCATAAGAAGCAGATGCAACACTTAAAACAGACAGTAAGTCGAAACAAGCTTGTAGTGTAAATGGCTGAAGCTAAATTAAGTTGTAGCAGCTAAATTGGACTACAAATGTTCCTGAATAATAGGTTTGTCACTGCTGTATTGCAATGTGCTATACCTGTGCGTAGCACGCCCGGAAAACTGAGATAAGAAAATTACAAGGAAAAAAGAAAACTAAACGTACATGAACTAGGAGGGATGCAACCCGCAATGTTTATCCTTTATTAGTTAATCACCATACCACTAGAGGCGCTGCTGTCGGTCCGTGTTTCCCTCTTTTAACACAGGAGTTGCGCTTCTCTTTTCTTGTTGTTCTGTGGAGCCAAGTAAACAACTCTTTCGGAGCTGCAGCGTTGGTGAGTTGAGTTCCTTTCTGAAATCGTTTGCTTTTCTGCTCTTTGAAGTGTATACTGCCTGTAGCAGTTCAGACCGATTATCACCTTGGTGAATAAGTGTCGCGTTCCTGGTGGTGACGGTAATTACGACGAGAAGAAGAATGTTCATATTTTCAGATTTCCAGCTGATGAGAATACACGAAGGAAATGGTTATCTGCGATCAAAGGAGAGAACTTCATTCCTAGCAGACATTCTGTGGTGAGTGCCTTTAATTTTAAGCCGTACTTATCGACGAAAGTATATGGCAGTTGAAGTTTGAGTATCAGTACAAGTTTCAGCGACATTCGTGCAGTATATTACTTTTCACTTCGTCTGCCACTTGCACTTCTGCGATGACGGTATACTGTGGGAAACATAATCAGTAGACTGAAAAACTGGGGCTATGTTAACCGCACCACTAAGCAAGCCACAATTCCGGCAAAACGCAGTCTCAAGCAAATTTCCTAACTATCCTTCGTACATTTCAAAAGTTGTACCAAAAACCAGAGAATCTCCTTCTGAAAAGCAGGAGTAAAGGGGAGCTGCTGCACTGAGAGCATCCATAGAGAACATTATTAAGTCTCTATAAGAATATAATAGGACGTTTTCCTACAATTTATTTCAAGAACTGATAAAGAAGTTTGACTCTGTTACTTATAGTGAAAAGAGGTCAAAAGCAGTGAAAAATTTATATATTTGTACTGTTTTTTTATGTAGACACTGAAAGAACACCGCATCATATTTTGTACATAATTATTAATCAGGAACTCAGTGTAAGCATTTATGTTAAGGGTTGTGAAATCATTTTCAAGAAAGTTCCAAAAACTGTAAGTAATATCCATGATCTAGACAATATTATAATATTTGTCGAAGGTTTAGTGTGCAAAAAGGAAGAATAACAACTTCAACACATCATTGTTGAGTTGTTAGATAACTTAGAATGTAAGAGGAAAACTAAACCTGATGTTGACTTCATAAGAATCCAGTTTCAGTTAAGCTTTTCGCCTCCTGAGAGACGTAGGTTTCCTCCCCACACTTTAGTATTTACTTCTTTGTTGTTTTTTTTATTTCGAGCCATGCTTACATATTCATACAGAGCACTGGAAATATTATTCTGTCTCATCCTAATACTATTAGAAACATCTGTGCAAATATTAATGTTGATCCTAACAGTCCAAACTTTCTTATTTACATAAGGGAGAAAATACCAAACCTGAAACATCATGACTGTTTTGTGGCACTCATGTTAGATGAATTACACATTAAGCCAGCCATGGTCAACAAAGGAGGAAATTTAGTTGGCATGACATGTAATACCACTACTCTTGCAACTACTCGTGTGTTTATGGTACAAGGTGTAAGTTCATCATTTATATTGTCTGTAAATAAAATGACTGCTGACCTGTTGTTCTATGTAATTAAAAAAGTATTGATTGGGTTGGAAGACTTATGTTTAAATGTTACTTTATTTGTTCTGACAATAATTCAATTAACAGAAAAGCTGTTTGTAATTTTGCAAATGCACCACAACTTAGTATTGCTTACCCATACCCTTCAGATCATTCCAACCCTTGTTTTATGTTATAGATCCAGTACACATTTATAAATGCATCAGAAATAACTGGGTTAATTTGAAAGATGAACTTCTGATATTTTGCTTTCCCAGCTTTGAAAACACATCTGTGAGAATGCAAACTTCATTTTATGCAATTAGGTCTATATTTGACAATGAAACGAACAAATCACTGAAATTTGGGTATGGCTTAAGTATGAAAACTATGTGGCCCTCTTAACTAGAAAAACAAACTGTAAAGTTTGTTTGTCAAATTTTCAATGACAACATCAAGTGTAGTTTACTGGAGTTGAGGCCTACAAATAACACTAAAAATTATGAAGGAACTGCTGAATTTATTAAAATAATAAGCACATGGTGGAAAATTGTGGATGTTAAGCCCACTTTGAAATACCTTAGACATAGAGAGGAAATGCAAAAGCCTCTAACAAGCCACAAGGATGATGAGAAGTGTAAATTTGTAGAAAATTTTCTAAATTGACTAGACAACTGGAGCTCCATGAATTCTCCAAGTGGGAAGCTCAGTAAGGAAACACACTCTGCCCTCAAGCATACAACATATGCATTCTTAGAACTAATAACATATTGTCTGTCAGAACTTAAAATGTCATACATGCTGTCTACAAAATTTCAGACTGATGCCTTGGAGGCCAGGCTTAGATTGTATTGACAGCTATCTGGAGCCCAGTACAGTGTGTCAATGAGGCAAATATTTGAGGCAGAGAAAGTGCTGAGATTAGCAACTCTGTTAGAGCTTTCTTAACAAGTAGACTCAGCTAAAAAATTGTAATTAGATCTCTACAAAACTGTGATCAGTCTGAATGTCTTGATGTTGCCTATGACATCTCAGCATGAGATATTTGTAAATTAAGTGTTAGTTAGTGTGATTTGCAACTTATTGGTTCAGAATTACCAGTGCTTACATTCATTGCTGGATACTATTGGTACAGCACAATAAAGGAGTTCGTGTGGTAACTATGCTCAGTTTTTAACAATAGACAAGCGGTTGGCATGTGGTGCTGAGCACAAACTAATTAAATATCTTAATAAAGGTGGCTTCTGATATCCACAGAAAATGCTATTGCTGATGGTATTGTATTCTTTTTGTTTCATGTGAAAACTGTTATCAGATGAACCCTTTGTCAGGCTTCAAAACCAACAGCAAACAGCATGTAAATTGTGATTCTTGAGTTTCTCCCGGCGTATTTGATAATCAAAATATCCACGGGTGTACTGCCAGTGTACTGTGTCCAACGGGCACAATATTTCGGCGATCATACATGTCGCCATCATCAGGTGAACTGACTGACTGAGATCCTGTGAACGTGCCGGTAGGGAGATCCGTACGCTATGGCTGCTCCGGGGGAACTGGGTTCGGTCGCGGCGGCGGCCGATTTAAATACCCTCCGCCCGCGGCGCACTCCCTCCGCCGTCCGCGCCCCGCGACACGGTCGCGCAGTGGAACAGATTGCGACGGCGTCTGAGATGACGTCGGTGTGATGGCTCTGTCCGCCGTGGTCGTCACAACTATACGTTTGCTCGATTTACTCTTGATTAACCCAATCGCTGGTTCCCAAGCCTTGTTAAGATTATAGCCACAGTCACGGTTTATGAGGTAGTCATTGGTGCGAATTTCGATGGCCTGTCTAACAACGCTGTCCCAGTATCTCGACGTCTGTACCAGAATCCCCGTCGTTCATACTCCATAGCGTGATTTTCCGATAAACAATGTTCAGCGACCGCCGACTTGCTCGGATACATCAGTCGAGTGTACCTCTGGTGTTCACGGCATCGATCCTCGACGGTACGCATCGTCTGACCAATATACGACTTACCACATTGACACGGAACCTGGTACACGCCGGCCTTCCTCAAACCGAGGTCATCTTTGGCGTTCCCACCAGTGCACTAGTTTTATTTGGAGGACCGACCCGGTGTTTCTTCAAAATGCGGGCGATTTTCCCCTAGAGTGCGCCTGTATATGGGATAAACGCAGTGCCTACCTCCTCCCTCGTGATTTCATCCATCTCCACAGGTTGTGCTGTAGTGGTTGGGCGGAGAGCACGTTGAATCTGCCACTATGAGTACCCATTTTTTCGAAATACAGCTCTCAGATGTTCCAATTCCTGGGGTAGACTCTCTGCGACAGAGATAGTGCGCGCCCTATGTGCTAGAGTTTTAAGTACCCCATTCCTCTGTGAAGCGTAGTGGCAGCTGTCTGCGTGCAAATACAGATCAGTGTGCGTTGTCTTCCGATACACCCCATGACCTAGGGTGCCGTTAGAACTTCTCTTGACCAAGACGTCAAGGAAAGGTAATTTACCCTCCGTTTCAGTCTCCATAGTGAATTTGATGTTGGGGTGTATGGAGTTTAGATGTGTAAGGAAGTCAAGGAGTTTATCCATACCATGTGGCCAGGACACGTTCGCGTGTCGTCCACGTAACGGAAAAAGCAAGTAGGTTTCCATTCGGATGACGGCAGGGCTTCCTCCTCGAAGTTCTCCATGTACAAATTCGCTACCACCGGTGAGAGTGGGCTACCAATGGCGACTCCCTCCGTTTGTTCGTAGTATTCTCCATTAAAAAGAAAATACGTGGAAGTCAAGACATGCCTAAAAAGTTGAGTGGTCTTCTCGTCAAACTTCTGACTAATCAATTCTAGTGACTCTCGCAGGGGTACCCTCGTAAACAAGGAAACGACGTCAAAACTCACCATGATATCTGACTCATCCAACCTGAAGCTATCAAGGCGTTTAACAAAATCCACGGAATTACGGATGTGATGAGGACATTTACCCACATAAGGACTTGATATTCCCGTCAGGTATTTGGCCAACAAATATGTAGGTGCCCTGATGTTGCTGAAAATGGGGCGTAATGGTACCCCCTCTTTGTGAACCTTTGGGAGACCATATAGTCTAGGCGGTACCGGACCTCGGGGTAACAATTTCTTAGCGTCACCCTCCGGTAAATCTGCGTCCTTGAGAAGCGACCTCGTCTTGTTGTCCACCTTCTTTGTAGGGTCAACGCTGATCTTCCGGTAGGAATCGTCATTTAGCAAGCTCTGCATCTTATCAGTGTAGTCCTTATGGGAGACAACAACTGTAGCATTGCCTTTGTCAGCCGGTAAGACAACACTTTCAGAGCGCTCCCTCAGATGACGAATGGCCGCCCTCTCTTTACTGGTGATATTTGATTTAATCGGCTTGGATTTCGTCAACGCACGACAAGTTTCACGACATATTTCCTCAGCTGATTCAGCGGAAGTCGAGCTGTAACCTGTTCAACAGCACTAACAATTTCTGCGACCGGAGTGAACTTGGGAGTGGGAGCGAAGTTGAGACCTTTCTGCAAAACCGAGACCGCATCATCACTCAACACCATGCCACTCAAATTGATGACAGTCTTGCACGGAAGCTGCAGAGATGGTATGTCAAGGAGACGTGAGAACTTAGCTGTTTGACACTGTAGACTGGCAGTACACCCGTGGATATTTTGATTAGCATGTAAATTAATTCTTGATTGTGTCACGGCCAATGATGATTTTGCAGTAGATGTCTGTGACAAACATTCAGCACAGGAAGTGTGTAAATCTGTTGTTTGGACAGGTGACAATATTTTACTTAATAACTATTGTAAAGTGGAAAATGACAAGGTGAATAGGTCATTAAGGGGAGCCGGAGGTGCCTATGCTGCCCATGTTAAAATCACTAAGTTTGAGGAACATTTATGAATAAACTACCAAATAGAAAAATTTGAATTTTTTTTACATATAGAGTGGTTTAGTATTGCAGTTATGACAGAGGGATTTTGGAGTATCTTTTCTAGTTTCCTTCCAATTATTTTTTTTATTCATGACCCAAATTTTTTTACAAATAATTGCTTTATAATTAAACTGAAATGAAACTACTGAACATATTGCCAAATGGCTGTGTTACAATGTACGTTTGACCACTAGGAGTGCTGTATAAAAATTTTGAGAAAATGTTCCTTATATTCGAAAAATTCTAATTTACAGTAAAATGGCTATCAAAGTTTCTCAATACATTCCTGCACTATATGATATCAGGGTCTTCTTCTTCATCCTCCAAAAGCTTCCTCTTCTGTCTTCTTTTCTGGCCTGTTGTTCCATCATACTTCATATGCCTTTCTCTTCTTTCTGCTCCTCTTATCCTTTCTCTGTCAATATTTCTTAGTGCTCGTACAGTGTTCACCCCAGCTGTAAATCCTAATGCCTTCAGAACTTCACACTTCACACTGTTTCCTTGGTTGTAGGTTGCTATTGCATCATAAATGCCAAAGTGCAGTGTTTTTATGCTTACATACACCATTTTAGGAATCACTTTCCAAATCAAATTGTTTACACTCTCATTAGGATTCTGTGTCTTTCCGTGTAGACATTTGTGTAACAATTCTGGCTGTGCTAAGTCATGAAAAATTGGTTTCATTGCATTTATCACAGCTGCGGGCAAACCATGTTTGTGATCAATGTCCTTTTTTGCATTATATTTGCACCAGGAATCTTTTGGGCACAGGCTGTGGGGAGGGTATTCATTGGAAGAGGTACTATGAAGGAACAAAGCCCGCACTGCTTTTCTCATGTCACTAACATTACTAGTATTTTGCCTTATAGCATACCCATAGTATCTCTGTAGACGTTCAATCACCTCATCAGTAAGCCTGCCTCTCCCTCCTATTATCTTTCCATCACTGAGCTTACTTGTACCCAAAGTTTGTTTGAGCCTTCGAAGCCGAAACGGTAAACAGCAAAGAGACGATTTTCCGCGCTCTTAGCGCTTCATTTGTCACAGAAAACAATGTAGCCAACCCTTGCACACTCGCTGTATGCGTAACATAGGGCGCTGTATGCGTAACAGGCCGAGAAAATCCCAAGCAGTGCGCCAGGAAGTCACGAGAGGGTGTTAGATGCATTCAGCAGCCGCCTATTTTCTCTGCAGGCGTGGGGGAAAATGGTAATAACTCCACTTCTAGGGCGAGTAGAACAATAATTCAAAGTTTACATTAAAGAGGAATGTTCCAATTAACTTTCGGTAGCAAAACAAAATCGTAATTTTTTGGATTTGACCACGTCCGGCTCCCCTTAAACAAAAGGAAACTGAAAAGTTGGTGGAAAGACATATTTTTAAACAAAGAAACTAAAAAGAAATATACATAATTTTCACTAGTGGTTGACCACTTTTGTTAACTTTACCAAGCAAGTTTTCAGTTCTAACTACAGCACATCTAAGCTCTCCCTATACATATTTATTTCTTCACCTGTGATGTTACAGAACTTTCACCATTTTCAATATAGAGAGAATATACTTTGTGTCTAGTATGTTACTGTACTGATTATTACTTAGTGGAGTTTAGGATGGTGACTGAGCTGTTAAGTGTTAAGAGGAAGGACTGATAAGTGTATCTAGTCATAACTGTTTGCCATGTTCCTCCTATTACATATTCTCAGCGTGTTTTAAAAATACTGCTGGCACTTGTTATTCCCATACCTGTGACTCTTGTCTCTGATGTAAGAAATTATCACTTTAGATACTATGCAAATGTGAAATATTTAGTGTGGGTGCAGGATGGTGTGAGTGTGCAGTTAGGTGGTAAAGGAAGGGGGAGATAAGTGTCATTAGTCATAATTGCTTCCCTTGCTCCTCCTATCATTTTAATGTGTTTTGAAAATATTTGGTTTCTGATATCCAACAAGTCATTTAAGAGTTTTCTAATTTCTATTGTTCTTTGAGTGCTGCTTTCCTTAAGAATGAGGGGTGTGCTATTGCTGACACTTTTTATCCAATTCCTTTTACTTTTATCCTTGATGTGAGGTGATGTGGTTTCACATAGTATGCAAATGTCAAATAGTGTGGGTGTGGGACAGCGTGAGTGAGTTGTTAGGTGGTAAGAGGAACGACAGATAAGTGCATCTAGTCATAATTGCTTGTCTTGCTCCCTCCTATTGTTTTCACTGTGGAATATTTGGTTTCTGATATCCACCTGGTTATTTATGAGATGTCTATTTTGTATTATTTTTATTTCAGTTTTGCTTTCTGGATGGATGAAGTGTGTGTTTTTGCTGACACTTCTTATTCCCATACGTTTGACTCTTGTCCCTGACGTGAAGTGTTGGTTTTAGTTAGATAGTTTCAAGTTCCATGGATCATTTGGCACAATAAACCATAATGATTTGGAATGAGTCATTTTAAATTCACATCGCAAATGAATTTGTACCTATGGCTAAATGCTGAAGATTTTTATGTGTATTTTACCACGCAAATGTGAAATGAGCTGTTCCACACTTGTTACCTGGAATGATGTCTGCTTTTCTGTGAAATATTGTGCTGGTCATATGCACCACTTTACATAGTGATATTTGAACTAGTAAAATCCTGGATTCCTAATGTTTTAATATGTAGTTTTTCTTAGTTATGGTGCCGTTTTTGTGCTACATTGTGTGTTTTCCGAACATGTGTACTCACCCTAATATTTAGATTGGTCTTTTTCTGCTATATAGCATACCTTATTAATTAAAAAATAAAGCTGTTCCATCCCTCTAACAATCTGCTTGTAGTTTTCCACTGGAAGTAGCAAACTCTTGTTTCACATTCAAGATGCAATGATAGCCAATTTAGTGACTCTAAGATGGCTCTCATTCATGTTGCTTATTATCTGCACAGCGTTCTTTGCCACATTGCCATTTTGTAGAGTATGGTGAGAAGTAGTTGCATGTCTTTGACCATGTGCTACGTTGATCCTGCTTTGAAAGTTAATTGTGGCTGGACTAGGATGTCATGTTTGTATTTCCTTTATGTATCATGAATTTGGATTGTCTTGTTTTTCTTCCTCTATTTGCGTGAAAGTTATTTTTGTGTACAAATCTGTTAGTGGGATGTGATCTGCCATTTAAAAACTTAAATCTATTATCTTCTCTACATATTGTGCTGTGCCCATTAGCACAATAATTGAGAACCACACTGTTAATATTTAAGACGTTTTGTAGAAGAAACTTTGCTATCTAGAAATGTAAATGTGATATAGTTTGAATAATTATTACCATCTGTCCCTACATTAACTATTATGAGGCCGTGGCATCAGTCATTATGTCTGTGAAACGAACATAGCAAATGAAAAAAAGGCTACATTCTTGAGGACTGCTACTTTGTAACTCCGTGCAATGTTTCCATAAGTGTAATGTAAAATGAATGCTTTCATTGTTAGAGTAATGCTGGGCCGTTTCATGCAATTCGTAGATACTTCTGTATGTTTTGGTTGTTGTCAAAGGTTTAGTGAGAGTTATCAGTAATCTTTTTTTCCACTTTTATTGTTTACGATTTACTTCAGACCATATATTTGAAATATGGATGTATATTATTAGTTGTTGAACATCGTTTGGATGTGTAAGCTGTATATTCTACAAATTTGTCTGTGTCAATTTTACGAGAATAAAACTGTATCAGTGTAAATAAAAACTTTGGTACAATTGAAGGGGATGGCCTTGCCGCAGTGGATACACTGCTTCCCGTGAGATCACCGAAGTTAAGCGCTGTTGGGCGTGGCCGGCACTTGGATGGGTGACCATCCAGCTGCCATGCGATGTTCCCGCTTATCGGGGTGCACTCAGCCTCGTGATACCAATTGAGGAGCTACTCGACCGAATAGTAGCGGCTTCGGTCAAGAATACCATTATAACGACCAGGAGAGCGGTGTGCTGACCCCACGCCCCTCCTATCCGCATCCTCCTCTGAGGATGACACGGCGGTCGGATGGCCCCGGTAGGCCACTCGTGGCCTGAAGACGGAGTGCAATTGAAGCGGCCTGTGGAAGAAAATGCTAGCCATCAATGAAGGATTAAACTGTTAACTTGTAAGGTGGTAACGGCCTTGCACCTTAGATGAGTCCATTTAACGTGACACTTTAGGTTTTGTTGGAGTAATACTCTAAATCACAGTGTAGGAAATCTGTGTGGAAACGCATCGGCACGCGAGAATTCCGAGATTTTGTAATTATAAGATTTTGCGGAAAGGCAGTACGCGAGACAGAACTCGGCTACGTCCCCGCCTAACCGCCGAAGGCCACAGCCTGACGGTATGAAAGGTGAACTGGAGGATATCTGTAATCCGTTTAGGGAGGCCACAGCGGCTGCCAACCTCAGAGGGACGCGCGGCTGCAGGTGTTCAAGTGTTTACCAAAACAGAGCAGTGGATAGCTGGACGAGCTTTCCTGTGCTTACTCTCGCCTATGTCCCACTAATTTTACGCCTTCGAGTAACTCAAGTGGGGCAGGCCAGGAGTTACGAATAACAAACTTTCGATGCAAGAATCTGTGTTCGCTACGACGAGGAATCTCGAGTGGTCTCTTGGTAGAAAACTTCTAGTAAACGTGTTATTGCCCAACGCTGTGGCTCTTCCCAGCCGGCGAGGGCGGAGTTTGCTTGTGAAATTTTGTAGAAATAAAAGAATTGTGGAAAGGAGTTCTATTCCCAGTCCGTACATTGGTCGGCACTGGCAAACCGGGTATTTTGAGAGCTTCTAGTGATGTGATTCGCTCGGTAAAAGTTGAAGTGAGAAGACAAAGGTGAAGAGCGATCTTGCTGGACTCTCGGTCGTGGTCTTCCGTTCTGGGCTCTCGTACTGAGAGGACGTTAGCCAAGTCGTCTCCCCTCTTGGTCTTTCGTTCTGAGAGGACGTTAGCCGCGCCAGCTCATTGCTGTCGGAAACAATGCCGCAACTAGAGAAGTTTACGGACAGCAGTCTGGTGTTCTAATGCTGTAGGAGTTTACTTTCCGAGACGCCACATGCAGACCGCACGGCCGCGCCGTCGCCGTCGGAGACCGCCGCTACAACAGGAATATCACGGTGAGATCGCTCCCGCTTCGGCCTGTGTTAGGAGTAACGTTAAACAGTTGGATCAATTGTAATTGCTGTTTCCACAGAGGTTTCACGGTACTTTGGAGTGTAGTGGTTCTTCGTATATATGTTATAAGAGATCGCGTTTTGGACCGATTTTAACACAGTTACTGCCAGAAAGGAGGATAATTTGTAAATTGTTCATTGTGTTTTATTCAGCATTGATCTGAAGGTTATAATAAAATTATTGTGATTCGGGAGAGCCTTTACTTTCAGTAGTTGATCCTGAATTCACCCTTTTGCTTTATTTTATTTTTGTGTATGTGTTTGATGTCATTGAACACCCTAAGTGTTCGTGATCGTACATGTTTGGAAGTAAAAAATAGGTGTGATTTATCGTCAACACTACCACCGCAGATTAATTAGGGTGACAGGGCAACATTTAAATCTAGCGTTATCCATTTTTGCGTACATTTCCACTCCCAATTTGTCTGTAAGTTGCTGTCAGGGGCGAACACTCGCAAAAATCAGACAACCAACGGGTGGGGTGTTACAAACTGTATTTGTTGTGTCCCAATACACAACATTCTGGGAGGTAGTAGTTTCATGTGCACCGTCAGAATGCACTGCCTACTCTGTTTATGTCCTTGTCTTTAAAATTAATTAAACATATAACATACAATGCCTGGAATTGCCAAAGTTGTGTTAAGTGCAAAAACGTTTCCTGATTCGATATGTGACACAGCTGAAAACAGTAAATGCTGCCGCTTTTTTCCCAGAGTAACACATAAACTCTCAGTAATTTCACTTATAGTCGAAGTTCGATCGACTTAACGTCTTTTACTGTGATATCTTCATCCGTTTCTAAAACGGCGTTTCCGCAACTACACTCCTGGAAATGGAAGAACACATTGACACCGGCGTGTCAGACGCACCATACTTGCTCCGAACACTGCGAGAGGGCTGTACAAGCAATGATCACACGCACGGCACAGCGGACACACCAGGAACCGCGGTGTTGGCCGTCGAATGGCGCTAGCTGCGCAGCATTTGTGCACCGCCGCCGTCAGTGTCAGCCAGTTTGCCGTGGCATACGGAGCTCCATTGCAGTCTTTAACACTGGTAGCATGCCGCGACAGCGTGGACGTGAACCGTATGTGCAGTTGACGGACTTTGAGCGAGGGCGTATAGTGGGCATGCGGGAGGCCGGGTGGACGTACCGCCGAATTGCTCAACACGTGGGGCGTGAGGTCTCCACAGTACATCGATGTTGTCGCCAGTGGTCGGCGGAAGGTGCACGTGCCCGTCGACATGGGACCGGACCGCAGCGACGCACGGATGCCTGCCAAGACCGTAGGATCCTACGCATTGCCGTAGGGGACCGCACCGCCACTTCCCAGCAAATTAGGGACACTGTTGCTCCTGGCGTATCGGCGAGGACTATTCGCAACCGTCTCCATGAAGCTGGGCTACGGTCCCGCACACCGTTAGGCCGTCTTCCGCTCACGCCCCAACATCGTGCAGCCCGCCTCCAGTGGTGTCGCGACAGGCGTGAATGGAGGGACGAATGGAGACGTGTCGTCTTCAGCGATGAGAGTCGCTTCTGCCTTGGTGCCAATGATGGTCGTATGCGTGTTTGGCGCCGTGCAGGTGAGCGCCACAATCAGGACTGCATACGACCGAGGCACACAGGGCCAACACCCGGCATCATGGTGTGGGGAGCGATCTCCTACACTGGCCGTACACCACTGGTGATCGTCGAGGGGACACTGAATAGTGCACGGTACATCCAAACCGTCATCGAACCCATCGTTCTACCATTCCTACACCGGCAAGGGAACTTGCTGTTCCAACAGGACAATGCACGTCCGCATGTATCCCGTGCCACCCAACGTGCTCTAGAAGGTGTAAGTCAACTACCCTGGCCAGCAAGATCTCCGGATCTGTCCCCCATTGAGCATGTTTGGGACTGGATGAAGCGTCGTCTCACGCGGTCTGCACGTCCAGCACGAACGCTGGTCCAACTGAGGCGCCAGGTGGAAATGGCATGGCAAGCCGTTCCACAGGACTACATCCAGCATCTCTACGATCGTCTCCATGGGAGAACAGCAGCCTGCATTGCTGCGAAAGGTGGATATACACTGTACTAGTGCCGACATTGTGCATGCTCTGTTGCCTATGTCTATGTGCCTGTGGTTCTGTCAGTGTGATCATGTGATGTATCTGACCCCAGGAATGTGTCAATAAAGTTTCCCCTTCCTGAGACAATGAATTCACGATGTTCTTATTTCAATTTCCAGGAGTGTATTTGGCGAAAGGCAGAGTTGACGCTAAGTGCCTCGCCTGCATTACGTGATGTCATAGCTGAGCTGTGAGGCCTTATCATCTAGGTGGCGCTGGATGTGCGGTGAAACGAGCGTTACCCAATTATTTATTGTTCAGTTTTATTCCTTGCTAGAAAATTCTGTAGTTAGTTTTACGTTTATTCAATTTTGCTGAAAGTAGCTTCAGTCTAGCTCTTGTTCCACGGTCATGGCAACAGGTGTTTGTGCAGTAATTATCATTGTTATTTTTCGAGTATACAACTGACGGGTAAATGTACACACATGGTATAATCACAGTCCCTAGAGTTCTGGATAGATCTTTACAATGAGCTCCACTATTATTTTTGGATAGTCATATTTTGTGTATTGTTCCTCAGAAAAGAACTGCACAGCTAAGACTTGAGTGTAGGTATAAATAATACAAGGATTGGAACTTAAATAGTGGCAACTATTAATTCATAACCGATACAAAAGAGTTACATATTTGCACCTGTTACTGTCCTTCAAAGTAGTCACCAGCGTTGTGTAGAACACGTTGCCAGCATTGAGGAAGGCGTAGTATACCGTTAGCAGAGCCTGTTCTATTAGTGGTGCGAATGGAACGGTCTACTGCCTGTCGAATCTCTGGAATAGTTCTGAAGCGAATGCCACGAATTGCTAGAGATGGAACTGACAAATAGCGTTCTCATTTGCCGAGACGATAGTTAGCATAGCCTTCAGCCACGTCATTTGCTACGACCTAGCAAGGCGCCATTACCAGTGTATATTGAGATTGTACTTATATATCATCAAGAGCGATGTTCACCAATTGTCGATTAAAGTTAAGTATTCTACCAGCTACGTACCTTTTTTATTAGACTCAACTCCTTTAACTGTTCCAGACCTCACGCCAGTCTGCGTGAGCTAAACGCGTGCCTTTCGTTTACCCGTCACTGTGGATTGGCTGTCCCATCGACCGAACAGAGCAGCCACAGCTTGCGCTGTATGAGCCCGCGCATTTTCGTGCAAAATGATGGGTGGGTTGCGCAGAAAGTGTCGTCGCTTCTTTCGCAAAGCTGTTCGCAGGTGATGCTCCAAAAACGAACAGTAATACTGTGCATTGGCGATCTGACGTGGAGGAACGTAATGCGTTAGGATAACACCATCACAGTCGTACACGAGAATCATCATAACTTTCACCATACTGGGGCTCTGATGCACTTTCGACTTTCGTGGCGTCCCACGTACTTTCGACTTTGGCGGCGTCCCATAATCACGCCATTCGTCGGATTGGCATTTCAGTTTTGGCTCTTACGATGTGGTCCATGTCACATCCAGTGTTACGAGACGGCGTAAGAAAGCCTCTCCTTCACGCTCGTAGCGTTCGAAGGGCGTCTGAGCAGCGTCGTAAGGCATCCATTTCTGCATTTCCGTCAAGTCATACGGAACCCATCGTGATGGAATTTTTCGCACGCCCAGACGTTCCTTCAGGATGCGAAGCACAGTCGTATGTGCTAATCCGGTTTCGGGGGCTAGCTCACGAATTATATGGCGTCGATCACTGTCAATTAACGCGGCAAAAGCATGCACTTCTTCTTCAGAAGACGCTAGGACGACCTGCCCGATAGATGTCTGTCACAGTTTGCCGACCTTCGTCGAAGGCTTTTACCCAACGTGCCACTGTTCTGTACGGCAATGCCGACTGGCCCCACTCCTCTGGAAGACCTCGATGACACTGTCGTGTTGTACGACCTCTGGCACATTCAATCTCGATCCAATTCCGTTGTTCCTGTTTCGAAAACATAGTGACACCGTTACGTTAGACCGCTCGGTCACAAGTGACTGTGTTTTCCTCGATCGAGCACACGCCTTTGACGTGGGATGGGCGACTCCATTTGCTCGATGTAAATATGTCAATAACGTGTGCTATCAGCGGCAATAGTAGATTCCGTTGCATAGTGACTCCACAGCAGTGTTGCCACTATTTAAGGTCCATCCTACGTATGTAGATAAAAGATTGGTCGTTACACACTAACGACAGGACTAAGCGTAAAATATGCTGCTGACATTCTGTCTGCAACTATTTTTGGGCATTCGCGTCACTTCAACCGGGAGTCAGTATTCCCTCCTAGAAATGCTTTGTTTGTCTATAGAGGGAGGCGTCGTCTGCATTTCGTTTCACAGTCTCACTTTCCCTCTTCTCTCTGCATTGCACGGAATTTGTTTTATTTACGTTCAATGTCACTCGACTATATGCTGATCAGCTGTAAACTTTATTGTGGGTTGTGTTTGTTTTCTCTCGAAGGAGTCCTCTCGTTTTCCCAGTGACTCTTAACATTGCGGTCGTCAACAAGTCAACAAATGGATTTTTGTCAGTATCAGTATGGGGAAAAAAAGAACGACGCACCACGAAGGAGCTAACCCAGTGGGACGGAAATGGTATATGCGTGTGGGACGCACATGTACGGATAAGCAAGTGATCACAATTTCAGAAATATTCAATAAAAATAGCTTCAAAAAATGAGCAAATCGATAACGCGTCGGTCCGTGTTTCGCCCTTATGCAAGCTGTCTTTCAGCTTGGCATTGATTGACAGAGTTCTCGGGTTGTCGGATACCATCGTGAGGGATATTGTGGCAAATTCTGGCTAACTGGTGCGCCAGGAATCTCACTGGATGGAGTAGAAATGCCTTGAGTGACGAGTCCCGCCGACGTGTCTGGCGGCGAGCGGTGGGGTGGGAGGCGGCCGCCTGTCCGCTGGTGGTCGGCGGCGCAACCGCCGGCGCCCTCACACCACCATTTATTGCCCTCGCGGCTTACACTTCAGCAAGATAACGGCCACCCGCACCCGGCGAGAGTCTCTACTGCTAGCCAAACCCTGCCTCGGCCGGCAAGGTCGCCGGATCTCTCCACAGTTAAGCACCTTTGGAAAGTTATGGGCAGGGCCCTCCGACCGTCTCGGGATTTTGAACATTTGACGCTCCAGCTGGACAGAATTTGCCACGGTGTTCCTCAGGAGGACATTCGAAAACTCTATCGATCGATGACGAGCTGGCTAACTACTTGCATAAGGGCCATAGATGGACCGACGCGTTATTGAGTTGCCCAATTTTTGATGCTCTTTCTCTCGGGTAAATCATTCGATGTTTCTGAAATTGTAATCGTTTGTCTGTCTGTACATGTTACAGTGTATTTAGATACTACCCTACAGTAGCATTGGTCATCACGACATAATAATCACAAAATATGTTTTCTTTACTTTCCTTTAATCAGTTAAGAACTTTACAGCACCGAGGACAAAACTGCTTTTAAGGTTTTCGTGGCAATTGTACTGACGGCGTCTTCTGATAATTACAGTATATTACTGAGCAACTGTCCCGGAAAACGGGACACTCGACCGCACATCAGTTACGAGCTGCCTGTCTATTTGCTTCCGGAGGCAACGACAACTCGGTTTTCAGTATTCCGAGTAGTCATTGAAAAATTTAAAATAATGTCATTATCCGCATTACGGTTAGAAACTGTGTCTTTGTCTCGACTCAGAGTAACTGACCCGGACATCATTCAT
This sequence comes from Schistocerca cancellata, assembly GCF_023864275.1. Lineage (NCBI taxonomy): Eukaryota > Metazoa > Arthropoda > Insecta > Orthoptera > Acrididae > Schistocerca > Schistocerca cancellata. The sequence goes on along the minus strand of NC_064634.1, from coordinate 520,788,101 downwards.
CCAGTGTTTGAGAATGAGGGCGTTTAGCGACTTCCCGCAAACTTAACACGCAGTTTCAAATCTTTACGAAACTTTTTCTCGCTAACACCCCCCCACAAAATTATCAAAGGGAAAAAGTGTGTCGGTTACTGTATTGTCGCTGTTCGTACAGTAAAATTTCAGTGTGAGACACAACGTTTTCATTTATTACTACATTAGCACCCAAACTATCCGCAACACAGTTGGCAGACAATATGAACATGTACCACTAAATTTACCTGGAAAATTATATCATTATGCTACACATACGTACGTGTAAAGCTAGATTCTGCTGAAAATGGACCTTATATTATCCATACGTCCAGTGTTTCAGTATAAGAAAACTTAGTGACTTCCATCAAACTTTGAGCACGATTTCGAAACTTCTCCAAAGTTTTTGTCGATTACGTGCTGAACGTCAAATATGTGGCACATTAACTCGTTTGAAGCCGTTCTACGCACGGCAGTTCGAGTGTTTAAGGAATCGGGGATTTGCTGGTTACAACTCTAAACGTCGTTCAAACGACCTTCCAGTCACCAGAAATTTCAGTTTCTCGTAATGTTTTTTCAACTTTAATTTCCTCTCTAATAACAGTCTTTTTTCTCTATTGTGCCCCGTGACGCCATTAATAATTTTTTCGTAGTCGGCAAGAGAAGTCGGATTTCAGCGAGCAAATTAACGAGAAGTATGTCGTTATTCTTTGTTATCACTTTTCGGCATTCATAGTTAACAATATATTAGCAAACGCGTAACCGTTCTTTGATGGTTCAAATGGTTCAAATGGCTCTGAGCACTATGGGACTCAACTACTGTGGTCATAAGTCCCCTACAACTTAGAACTACTTAAACCTAACTAACCTAAGGACATCACACACATCCATGCCCGAGGCAGGACTCGAACCTGCGACCGTAGCGGTCGTGCGGTTCCAGACTGTAGCGCCTTTAACCGCTCGGCCACTTCGGTCGGCAACCGTTCTTTGACATTTTGGCTTTTTCAAATCGCGTTGCCAAATGAGAACACTAACATAGCTCTTGACGGCGGTTTCAATATGCGATGTGGACCATAAGATTGTTCCCTCCCTCAATCATTGGACTTTGTTTCGCACAGTGTAGTGGTAGTCACGTGTGGACTTGTCCTGGCTGAAGTGTTCGTAAGTCAGTTAACACTAGCGGTTTGAGGTTATATTTTTTTTTTTTTTTTTGGTTACGTAAAAAATGGTTCAAATGGCTCTGAGCACTATGGGACTTAACACCTGTGGTCATCAGTCCCGTAGAACTTAGAACTACTTAAACCTAACTAACCTAAGGACATCACACACATACGTGCCCGAGGCAGGATTCGAACCTGCGACCGTAGCGGTCACGCGGTTCCAGACTGAAGCGCCTAGAAGCGAACGGCCACACCGGCCGGCTGAAGAAACAAATTCATAGTTTTTGTCGCCACAGAAATGCAAACCAACTCCTCCTCCTGCTTTTCCGTGACAACGCGATGCCTGGCAGAGGTGTGAACACACCCAAAGAAGCTCACGAAATCTCGCATCTGTTTGGCGCAATGAGGGACGCACTCCGCGGGAAGCGGTAGACGGAGGGCGTGCTGCGAGGCTGCTGGGGCGGCGGCACGCTGGCCGAGCAGCAGGGCGGCAGTGTGCTGGCGTGCAGTGTGCCGGAGTATTGGAGTCCTCAATAAACCGGGAAAAATGTGTTGTATTACTTATTGAACGCCGCTCGTACTTTCGCATTCGGGGAAGAATGTTGGTAATTGAATAAGGAGAACGTACCACAATGAGAAACATCTTTGTTTTAAAGACTGCCACTCCAGCTCGCTTACCGTATCCGTGACATCCTGTCCAGTGCTTCGCGATAGCAAACGACGGGCCGCCCTTCTTCCAACGTTTCCGATGTGCTCCGTCAGTCTGGCGCGCATCCTACACCGCGCGGCACAGGGACGAGCTCACTTCAGGCAGTCCCTTTAGCAGCTCTGTTGTATCTTGCAAGTGTCCTGCCAATAAAACACCTTCCCCACAACATTAACTAGTCGATCGTTCGACTTCAAGTTGTTCGTAATTGTAATACGTAGATGTTTAGTTGAAATGTCACCCCCTTTAGATTTGCGTTATTTATAGTCTAACCGAAACCTAGCGGATTCATGTTAGTACTCATCTGGATGGCTTCACACTTTTCATTATTTAGAGTCGATTGCCACTTTTCGCACCGTACCTATATCTCTTCTTAATTCTTTTCGAATTGGTCTTCACCTTCCGACGACTTAGTAAATGAGAGCATCACCTGTGAACAATCTAAAGCGGCTGCCCCGACAGTCTCGTAGATCGCTTGCACAGGGTGGACATTAATGAAAAAGACAAAGTGCAGGGGCCGATTCCTGACTGGAATGGGGATTCTACGAGCACGTGTCCGGAGGTGGACGTGGACGCATCGTCCCGGAACACGGCACACAGCTGCGTCGCGCCCACCTCTCCACGGTGGCCTCCGCGGGACTGAAGCTGCCGGAGGCGGCTCGCTCGAGCGGCTGCAGCTCGTACCGGGGTAGAGCCCGGCCCTCCACGTCTGGTGTACGCACAGTCCGACGTCCCCCGGCACTTTGGACTTTCTCAAAGGACCCACGGTCGCACAGAAGCCGAAAAAGTGCTCGGAATGTTATGGTCGGTGTCTGTGAATGTACTCGTTTTGATATAACCTTGCTGCCTCTCGACCGTTCCCATCTGCTGGGCCGTACATAACCACCGTCTCGGCTTGTTCCCGACACGAATACCGGACCACTCTGCCGTTACAGTACGCTGCGTCAATCGTACAGCCTGCAACACGCAGGGAACACACGGTACGTCGGCAGAGGAACTTCGGTTCGTCAGCGGCATCTACCGTGGGACCGTTGCGTTTCTGGACACGTGTCTGCATTTCCATTTCCAGGCAGGAATACGTCCTTGCAGTTTGTCGGTTTTAGTAATGTTCAGACTGCACAGACCGGGAGGAGCAGAGGCCCTGTAACAGTCAATTACTACGAACTGTCAAGTTCCTGGCAGTCCTTCATAGGTACGCAATTTGATTAGAAGTCGCTTGTGAGGAACGGTGTCAGAAAAGCCGTTTGTGAATCTAGAAATGAGGAGTCAGACTGAGATATCCAGTCAGTAGTACTCATTACTTGGTGAGAATAATGGCCCTGTGCATCTCCCAGTACCTCAACTTGGGTAAGAGGTCCGAGTGGAATCGTACTTGGGTACTCGTCGCGATCCGAGCCGCAGCTGGGCTCGGCCGGCGCCGGAGCTCCCCGGGGTCGGCCGGCGGCCGCCTGCAGTCTCGCTCGAGCGCCCGCCGGCCACGCTCCCCCCGTTTACCGTCCATTTGCTGCTCCACCCAATGCGCTCCAGAAACAAAAGACAGGCGTTACTTTATTTTTCTCACACGTCATAGTGAAAGCTGGGGGTCGAGGCAGCCAGCTAGGTGCAACGTTTCCTGATTTCCGAAAAACATTTGACTCCGTTCCGCACCTACGCTTATTGTCAAAGCCGTGGTCGTACGAGGTATCGAGTGAAACTCGTGACTGCATTGAGGACACAGCATGTTATCTCGGATGTTGGGACCCTTGCCGTTCGTGTTATGTATTAATGACCTTGCAGACAATATTAATAGTAAACTCGGGCTATTTTGCAGATGATGCAGTTATCTTTAATAAAGTACTGTCTGACAGAAGTTCCATAAATGTTCAGTCAGCTCCTGAAAAGATTTCAAAGTGGCGCAGTGATTGGCATCTTGCTTTAAATGTTCAGAAAAGTAAAATTTTGCACTTCACAAAACTAAAAACGTAGTATCGTATGACTATAATATCAATGAGTCGCTGCGGGAATCGGCAAACTGATACTGTTGTGGTTGGCAGGAGAGCCAACACCGTGTTACTAGAGGAGGCCGAAATGCACGCGTTTTAGCTCACGCAGGCTGGCGTGAATTCTGGAACAGGACAAGGAAATTATAATTTAGAAAAACGGACGTAGCTGGTGGAATACTTAACTTCAATCCATTAATGATGAACGTCGCTCTTGACGGTACATCATTCACAATATCAATAGTAACTGAATATGGCGCCTTGCTAGGTCGTAGGAAATGACGTAGCTGAAGGCTATGCTAAACTATTGTCTCGGCAAATGAGAGCGTACTTTGTCAGTGATCCATCGCTAGCAAAGTCGGTTGTACAACTGGGCGAGTGCTAGGAAGTGTCTCCAGACCTGCCGTGTGGCGGCGCTCGGTCTGCAATCACTGATAGTGGCGACACGCGGGTCCGACCTATACTAACGGACGGCGGCCGATTTAAAGGCTACCACCTAGCAAGTGTGGTGTCTGGCGGTGAAACCACAGATACAAATACCTGCGTGCAACACATTGGTCCGATGGTGGGTAAAGCTGGAGGTACTCTTGAAAGGGATTGCTTATAAATTACTTGTGCGACCAGTTCTACCATACTGCTCACATGTGTAGGACCCATACCAGATAGGACCAACAGGGGATATTGTAGGTACACAGAGAAGGGCAGCACGATTGGTCACAGGTTTGTTTAATCTGTGGGAGAGTGTCACAGAGATACTGAAGGAACTGAACTGAAAGACTGTTGAAGATAGTCTATTAATAAAGTCTCAAGAATCAGCTTTAAATGATTACTCTAGGAATATACAACAACCCCCTACATATCGCTCGTATAGGGATCGTGAGGATAAAATTAGAAGAATTACTGTACGCAGAGAGGCATTCAGTCAGTCATTCTTTCCGTGCTCCATACGTGAATGGAACAGGAAGAAAACCTTAATAACTGGTACAAACGGACGTACCCTCTGCCATGTACCTCACAGTGGTTCGCACAGTACAGTTGTAGAAGCCAGCCGCCGATGTGTGACGGGGGTGGGGTTACCGGGCATCCGCCTTTATGCCGACACGTCTGGCTGCCTACGGTCGGGTCGTTCGGCCTGTGCGGCTTTTCTTTACCTTTGTAGCGATGAAGCACAGAACGCACAACTACGGTTTGCTCCGGGCTAATGAAGTAAATCTCCGATCAAAGTTCTCTCGGATTTTTAAGGCGATTATCAGAGATACATCAAAATCAGGTGAAAAAATTTAGAGCAACGTGAGTAACACGTACACAGTTGCCAAAAACTGTTTACAATCCTGGACATGTGAATTTAGTACCTAATCACAGCACTTTCAGTGGATGAGATTAGCTGGTTTTCAACAAGGCAACAAGCAGCAGAAACTATATATACGACCCAACCAAATTACAGATATTACCTGCCAGTTGGCATTGATTTGTATCAGTGGGGCAAACTGAAAATTTGTCCCGGACGGCGATTCGAAACCGGGCCTCCTGCTTGCTAGGCAGACGTGCTGAGCTGTATGCCATCCGGATACACAGTGGTGACATCATGTCCCAGAAAGTAAAATTCTTTCATAACGGGTTTAAATTTGGTGTCGTGTAGTTCCCATGCAGCAACAGACCCCAGGGTGAACTGTGTGTCCAGTGAGACATACGCTGACGGTAAAAGATCGAACACGAGGAAGGAGTCGCGTGACATAAAAGAAAGGTGGTAGGCGTGTTTCTGGTTTGCACGTGGTGAGTTGATGTTAGAATGCGTTTAAGACGACAAAGACGTCTTTGTCAAACCCCCCCCCCCCCCCCCCACGGAGTTTGAACGAGATCGAGTAGTAGGGCTACGAGGAGCTGGGTGTTCCTTCTGCGACACTGCAGAAAGACTTGACAGGAACGTAGCCGGCGTGCAGCAGTCGCCACGAGAATGTACGCTCGCCAGAAGACCGCTCTCCGAATGGCCACGTGGCACTACAGAGAGGGACGGCGCGTCGTACTGCATCTGCAGCGGCAATACGAGAAGCAGTCGGCACCACGGTGTCACAACGAGCTGTTACAAATCGGTTACTTCGTGGACAGCTCCGAGGCAGGCGCCCTGTAGCGCGCACTCCACTGACCCTAAACCACCGCCAATTGCGACTCGAGTGGTGTCAAGCGAGAGCTCCCTGGACGTCTGGTGCTGCCCCGGCGCCAGCGACGGCCGCGTGTCGGTTACAAGGAGGCCTGCTGCGAGCTGGAGCCACACGAGGCGACACGGCCTGCAGTGACAGCAGCAGCAGTCTCTTGGGTATCCCACACGACAAAATACGCGCAAGGCGAGTTTAGTACATTTCAATAGGAAGTCATAAGAAGTTTAAAAGTTCGAGGTGCAGTACCACCGAGATTTTATGGTCTTCCTACAGTTACAAGATGGGTAAGGATGAGCGTCTAGAGGACATGTCTATGAGACCTATAACGAGCACTATTGGTTCACCAACATATTTTTGTGCCAAATATTTAGCTTCCTTATTAAAATCATTGGTAGGAAAATGTAGTCACCACATTCGTAATTCTGTGGATTTTATTCAGAGACTTAGCAATGTCAGGCTAAATAGTACGGATGTGCTTGTTAGTTTTGACGTGGTATCATTTTACACCGAGGTACCTTTAAAGGACTCATTATCTCTTATCGGCCAATATTTTGATAAGAACATTACGGCCTTATTTGAACATGCGATTTTATCATCTTATTTTCAGTTTAATGTTGATTTTTATGAGCAAATTGATGGTGTTGCCATGGAAAGCCCCGTCTCCCCTCTGGTAGCTAATTTATTCGTGGAAGACTTCGAGGACAAGGCACTGGACTCAGCAAGTTTAAAACCTGCGGTCTTCTGGAGGTATTTGGACGACACATTCGTGGTATGGCCGCATGGAATGGATGAATTACATCGATTTTTGAGCATTTCTATTCCATTCGTGCTAGCATTAAATTTACTATGGAAATAGAAAAAGACGGCTGCCTCCCTTTTTGGATGTTGTCGTTCGCCGTAAAAGTGATGGCACATTAGGACATGCCATATATCGGAAACCAACGCACACAAATCTATATCTTCTTGCCAGTAGCTGCCATCACCCTTCACAGACCATAGGTGTCCTTAAGACCTTAGTGCATCGGGCACACTGTATATCCGATAAAGACAATTTGCAAGAAGAGCTCACATACCTCAAAAGCATTTTTAAATCGAATAGATTTTCTCCGGAACAAATTTGTAGAGCATTCGATGCGAAACCTAAAAAGCAGGGATGTGATGGGAAAGAAGATAGTAATCCCTTCAGATCTAGTGTGTTGCCCTATGTGGGTGCTCTTTCCTCAAAGATAGGCCGTATCCTTGAGAAACACTGTATTAAGGTGATCTTCCGGCCCCCCCCCACGAAGATTGTAGCTGTACTCGGCTCTGTGAAGGACGATTTACAGCTTCTTAAAGCGTGGGTGTACCAGATTCCTTGCGGAAATTGTGAGCAGTCATACACAGGTCAAACAACACGCACCGTTCATGAGAGGTGTGTGGAGCATCGAAGATACACACGCTTATTACAGCCAGACAAGTCAGCTGTGACCGAACATTGTATTGATACAGGTCATTCGGTGAATTACAGTGATGTGAAGATTTTAACATCCACCTCTTCTTTTTGGGAATCTGTCTTCAGTGAAGCTATAGAAATTAGATGAGCTAACAATTTAATAAATAGAGATAATAGTTTTAATTTGGACAAAACATGGAATCCGGCTCTTGGAGTAATTAAACTGCAGAGAAGTCGTCATCGTGTCACCGCCGCCGATCATACATCGATAAGCGAATCGAATGTCTGTACGCCTTCGCCACAGGCGGCGCATGTGTGAGCGTACGTCTCTGCCGCCGATCAGCGTCTGTGACCCGCATGCGCAGTACCGCCGCGGTGGAGCACATAAGGCCGCGCTTGGCATCTTGTCGTCAGTCTTGTGACTCACTCTGAGGATGGCCAGACGAGACGCGGCCGAAATATCAGTGGAGGAAATTTTATTTGCGCGGCTGCATGCCCGAAAGTTAATGGATTATTCCAATACACCATTTGAAGACCAAGAAAACATGCTAATCTTATCTATAAAAGCATAAAATACGATTAAAAAAGCAATGTAAGACGCATGGACCTCCAAGCCACAAACTGACATCCAGCACTTGTACAGCACAATGCATGCACGTTTGCACGTTTGCATTCGTCATTGTGGCGATATCGCCGTTATTAGCGCATCAGCATTTCATATTTGGAGTAGCTTATCTCGCGTTTACATTAACCTGCCATTTTGCAATGTTAATAACTTTACCTATGTTAAGTAGACAAATTAATTCCCAGAATTTCCTTACCACAAGTAAATTTTTTTTGATGCGATTTTTTCCCGTTAGTGTACTTTAGTGATCTACTGTGGTCAATAATCGAGTTTTAAACTACTGGAAATTACCCTTTTATAAGATGACCAGCACTCTCTCTGCAGCAGAAGGCTTGTGCTATGCAAGCTGATACGTTCTGCAGGCATTCGCGAAACCCGAACCCTTCTACCGGATCGCCAAAGGACACATCCCGAGTCAGCCTTGTCCAGTCACCTCCTGTCCAGTGGCGCGACAGGAATGTGTGGCTTAGAGGAGCTCGGCCGCCGCTGTGCCCCATTCTTCTTAATTCTGTATGAGCAGTCATTTTGTTGGCTGGACTGCTAGCAGCATTTTGGAACTCACGGTTGGTCCCTTCCACTGATTTCATATGATTTATTACAGCCACCCTCTCCAGTGCTCGATGGTTCCTATTTGTCAGTAGACGAGCTCTCCGTGACTTGGTTTAGCTGTCGTTGTTCCTGACGTCTGGTGGCAAACTCCGCATTACAAAGGGGCGCCCGGATACTTTCGATCCGATGCTGTATTTGCTGTCTGTAGCGCGTACAGTCAGCCGAGGTATGGGCCCAAAGCATCAGTAGTAGCACAACCTGCCAATTTTGTTCGAGGTGGTGGATCCGAGATGGTGGCGATACATATGGCAGCATCACAATGACTCTCGGTGGGAAGTTAAAATTTTTGCAAAAAAATAGGTCCATTGGTCTACCTCACATAACCTTAGAAAATGGCGGAAAAAAGGTCACTCGGGCTGTCCCCACTAACCTAAGTCATCCCAACGCCACCTCTTCCTCGGAATTGGTGGGAAATCGACTCAGCCTGTGCTGGGGTGCTGGATAGAGTGGATGTAAGTCCTTATTTCGAGTGCAGTTTTCATTTAAACAGTTCGAGTCGTCATCGGCAGTAGATCCGTCCGGCGCGTTCACCGTCAGGTCTGGCGTCTGACTGACGTAGTACACATTACCACCACCAGAGGCTGCTGTCGTCCTGTGGCAGTCTGGGGGGGAGGGGGGTAAATGGCGGAAAAAAGGCTCAGCCTGTGTCCAGCTCCTGGAGAGAGGAAGGAGTGCACTTCATTTATTTTGGAAAAATAATTTAAGGGCAGATTTTACATAGTTTATTCATTACACTAATACAAAACACTCACTCTGATGTGCTTGGGGTCACAGTATACAGCCTAGAGACCTGAAAACTACTCGTAAATCACTGAAATAATGCAGTGCACTGATGTACAGACACGAAAACAAGTCGTAAATTGTCAAAATAATGTGTGTAAAATGTTATGCAAACATGCTCACTAATTATAAACTGTCGAAATAATGCACTGCACAGCCCACAGACATGTTCCCAAAATAGTGCAACATAAATGGAAACAACTCGTAAATTGTCAAGAAATAATGCATGTGTAACACTATTCAAACATTCTCACAACAATTAAACAGCCGAAAACAATGCAATGCAGAAAACACTCATTGCACGTAAAAACACTTTGGAACTATAGTCAATTACAACGTACCAGCGAACTGTCGCCTACAGAACTCCGAGGTACGCAAACGGGGCAGCGCGCTCTCGCCGGTCACACAGACGCAGTCCAGCGAAGACCGGACTGTCGAGCGACTCACCGTCGTTGGCGCAGATAAAAGATTGTCAGTGGTATGCTGACGTCACAGGTCTGTGTAAATAAGAACCAAATCTCCCTCTGGACGCACTATAGTAATGTTTTGTAATGCTTCCCAGAACAGCACAGGTGCATTCTTCCTAGCGATAATAATGAGGCAGCCCCTCCGTTTCTTCTCAGAAATCTTAAAGTGTTGCAGAAATAGTTAACGGTCACTTTTGTAGGAGCTTTCGTGATGTCTCAGCTTGTCTGCATAGAAATTCTTGCCCGAACCGGAGCTGTTTACGAAAATAGCCCAGAATAACAGCGATTGCATTGTTCCTGATGGTTCTAAAGAGGCATTCCTGGAAATGGCGACGTCCTGCTTCCAACATAGTCTGAGGAGTGGCCTCCCCCGTGTCGGCCCCCTGCGGCTGGCCGCCAGCCTGTCCCACGGGATCGGCCCGCGCTGCTCAAGCCGCCCTCTGCTCCACACTTCTCGGCTCATTACGACTCGCGCAGAGCCAGCGTGAATTTTTGGCGACTTTGAGCTGTAACACCTCGGGCAATAGTTTTTGTACAGAAATCAAATTTGGCCATATTATACAACTTTATGCATTTTCTTAAGAATAATGATGAAAAGAATTTTGCTAGCCGTATTGAGCCACAAAATTGTAGGTAAATCGGCCAAAAATAAAGGCGCACGAAAAAATTTCAAAGTTTGGCTTCTTGTAACTCCTGAAATAACGCTATGACGAACGTGAAACGTGGCATATAGTAACCTAACAACACAAGGTTCTGAAATATAAAGTTTCATTTCCATAGCTCTTTCCAATACTGAATGAATTAAGCGCAAAATTGAAGAGTTTGTAAAAAACGTCAAAAATGCGGTATTTTCGTTCTGATTTTGCTAAAAAAACTATGCTCTCTAAACCATACCAAGCTGTATAACTGGAATGAAAGTTGGGAGCGAAAATCAGGTCCGAAAACAGTGTTAACTTCTGATTCGCTTATCTATGATTCGCATCATGAAAATCAAATTTAGAGTGCAATAGATTGACAGCACAACGACAAGGAATAAAAATTTTTAATCCCCTACTATTTTCCAATAATCTACAAATTAGTCGAAAAGATGTTGATTTTTACGAAAAGATGAAAGCAGGGTATATTCATTACTTCTTTTACAAATACCGTTTTCTATTAATGCTTCAAAGCCAGTCTCATTCGAACAACAAATTTTAAGCGCACCACCCTCCCCAGAACAATGAGTTTAATTTCCAATATTGGCTAGCAACAGAGGCAACGTAGTAAGAAAACTCGCATTGAGAATAGAGTTTTAACTTTGGCATGTTGTTTCTCGTTGATCACTTATGAACAACAGGTTTTGTTCAAGTAGACGGTGTCGTCTATTCTCCGCCCTGTGAAATTTCCGCCCAGAAAAGATCGAGCAAGGGCGAACCAATCCCCTGGGGACGCGAGCTAGCATGCTCAAGCCGTACGGTACAAGCCACACTACATGTCGCATGTAAGAATTTCGGTGTTATTAGTTCTGATATGCATATGTTTTTACTTAGAGAGTTCTTAGTGATTAAAAGTAAAAAAAAAATTGATTCTATTAATTTATGCAGAAATTTGGTTTAGGACAAATACACAGCGATGTTGCTCAAGTGGAGCACAAAATAAGTAAATCAATAAATAAACAAGTAATTTGCGGTCAGGTTTTTGAAGGGCCATTTGTTGGCCGGTTCACTGCTCAGAGCCATTTGAACAATTTGAACCAAGCGTGGAACAAGTCTAACTGTTAACAGAAATACCTTACCTAGACAGCACCTCAAACGGAAGAATGGTCCTATCGGAATTAGTAAATAAATAAATGATTTTGTGAGGATGGTAACTGGTGAGGATGACAGAAGTCCGCGTTGGGTTCCAAAATACATAGCTAAACCACTGGGTTAATTGCTAGTCTGCAGCAGAACAAAATATTCGACGTGCAGGTAACAAAATAGGAAATTAATACAATTCTGTGTGAGCTCGAAATTGATCACGGCAAATATCGCCAAGTCATTCAATAATTTAATATTTCAATGCCTCAGGAGTCTCATCTTTGCATCAATAGTGCGCGTCTTTCTGAAGTGAATGGGAACTTGTTGTGGATTGGCAAGACAGCCAACCCACTAGGACAGGAAGCCGAGAGGCACGCGTTTAAGCTCACGCAGGCTGGCGTGAGGTCTGGAACAGGACACTGAAATGAGACTAGTAAAGAAAGTACGTAGCTGCTGGAATACTTAACTTTAATCCATAATTGGTGAACATCGCTCTTGACGGTACATGTTTTACAGCATCAATAGTAACTGGTAATGGCGCCTTGCTGGGTCGTCTCGGCAAATGAGAGCGTAATTTGTCAGTGAACCATCGCTAGCAAAGTCGGCTGTACAACTGGGGCGAGTGCTAGGAAGCGTCTCTAGACCTGCCGTGTGGCGGCGCTCGGTCTGCAATCACTGATAGTGGCGACACGCGGGTCCGACGTATACTAACGGACCGCGGCCGATTTAAAGGCTACCACCTAGCAAGTGTGGTGTCTGGCGGTGACACCACAGAACTCACAAAAAGCAAGTGTACATTCCAAAGACATGCTTAATTTTAGCTCAGTATATGATGATTCTTCATTACAACCTAGAGAAAACCAATTTTGCGTTTGGGTTTCGTGTAACGTCCGCAGTTGTGGTCATTAGAGATTTAGATTTCGCTCGGATTGTTGGTTATGGGAGAGGTTCCTCTTTAAGGAACCTTCACAGCATTTGCTTAAACAAGGAAAACCAAATACAGTAGATTATGGACGGCCAAATGATTGATCTCTGGTTAGCCACTGCGCTAACCTCACTTGGTACGATAAACCACAAATAGACAGTAGAGAGGACAAAATAAGACTTCACAGAGACTGTAGAATATTTCAGTACATAAAGAAGATTCGGTTCTTTTCCAGCACCAGACAGCAGTCATTGTCAATAGACATATTTTCATTAAAGTGCACTTATTAAATACACGGAAGTATTAAGTGGCATTATGTTCACACATGTGTAGTGTAGCTTAATTTTAACTGTTAACTTGTAAACACTACTGAGGCATGTGACTAGTGGCGCTTTGGGTTTAGATGCGTTAGAAATCACATACCTACGCTTTTAAAAATAATCTGATTCCCATCGCAGTTTATCCAGGTTTTGGACTGGTTAAATGGCAAAAGTAATTTTTTTGTTATTTAGGCTTCTTTAAAATCATCTTGTAAGCTTCGTCAAATTTTTTTTGTATCTTTTAAGATTGATATTTACATTTCATATATTTTTTATTTTATATACATGTTCTGATACATTATTTAGTCTAGTTTTTGAAGGTAGGAGATAGCCTTCAAGCAAGCCCTATGTTACCATCCTCCTCGTAATTTTTCAGTATTTTCTCCAGCGTTTCGTCCCGTTTCATGTACACTGCTTTCTTTCTTTTACCTTCCATACTCAACTCTGTTCTCATTAATGCGCACGCTGAATTTTCTGCTCTCTGTTTTCATGCAAGTGATTACATCAGTAATTTTAGGATTTGGTTTGGAAAGCATATTATTAATTTTGTCATGTCAGCCCTCTACAGAGTTAGTTGTTCGATGGAACCGTTTGTAGCAGCTCCAAAAGCTGATAGGGTTTACTTCATTTTCCAATCATCTCTCTACAAAATAGTCGAAAAAGTCGGAAAGCCGAGGAACATCCGGTGCCTGTGAATGTATTTCCAGCCCGCCATCACATACATCTTCAAGCCGTAGAAACGCCAGCGCAGTATACATGCGAATTTTTTGTCTCACTTCTTCATTTTCTTTATGTTCGCAAGTGAGTCCAAGATCCTGTACTTTCTTCCAGAGAGACTTTCTCATATTGGAATATTTTCCAGCACATGTCTGAAAAGTCGGATTATGTCTCTTTCCTTTTATTTGATAATAACGCAAATCAACTGGATAGATATTAGTCTCATTTTTATTATTTCCAAAATCTGCACGAATTGTATATATCTGTGAAAACTGTTTGCTACAGCACTTGAACACACAGCACATCCATAAGAAGTCTCGTTTACTTCTTAGAGTCTTTCTCCCTGCTCTTCCACAGAAAACTATTATCCTGTCTCCTGATTTCTCGTCGCTTAACAGGAAACTGCTGCCATCATTCATAGTTAATAGCTCTGCTTTAAGTTCAATCTCTTCTCTTGTCTCTGGATCCCTCTCACTTGTATAACGTCGTCTTCGTTGTTCCCTGCTCTGGCATTTCTGTCACAAACTCATACCCTCGATTATGCAAGCTACCTAGCTCCTCTGAACAGATTTTGGAAATAGACGTATTTTCCTCTCGTGCACTCTTTTTTGCCTGGTTCAGAGTCCTCTGTACTTCCAACCTTGCATCATCCGGAGCTCCACATTGATGCTCGTGCGAAAAGAGCTCTGTAGACGCCTCGGTTTTAAGCTTTCCTCGCCAATGCTTCTCTTTCTGTTTTGAACAGCGCCAAATCACAGTCTCATCTTCCTTCGTTTTCTTCACCGTGTAAGAATAACCTTCATAGTGGCAACTAGGCTTACCACGAATTGTAGTTGAAACTTCCATATCACAACTACTGAGATAGTAGTATCCAAGTGGCACAATGTGAAGTCTACGAAAACTAGAGCGATACTGTAACAGGTAGACGGGTGTGTGCGGGCGGAGTTGGGCCGAGTCCAGGGAACAGGCAGAGCGAGGCGGTTAGGACGGTCCTGCTGCAGCTAGGACGGCACACAATGGACGCAGGTACGAGGCGGAGAGTTCGCAGGTTTCTAGTGGGGCGGAGAATTCGTGCATTCAAGTAGACCGAATGTGATCTACATTTGTACTACTGAGGATAAAAGAATATAACTGTCCATCTTACCTGTTAAAATTTTAAATGTGTCGTACGTAAATTAATATATGGGTTTTGTTATACTGGCGCAATGTACTCGACGTAATTACAGTTGCCACAGTACAGATATTGCGCCTTCTCAATCACCAAGTCCGTTCATTTGCCAGTAAACTACTACACGTGAAGAAGTCAGGCTTCGTTTGAATAATTTTACACCTGTTGCGTCAATTTCCCATCCTTCTTTTCGATCCGGGCTTGGGACCGGCACTGGCAAAGTTGAAAATTGATTTATATATATATATTTACATTCTTGCCTTTTTTTTAGTAATTCATTCAGAAGTGTCAATAAATTTTCTCAGATTTAGTTCCCAAAGATCAGTAATGCTTCTTTGTATCATAAGTCTCAATATAAGGTACAACACACAATTGAACGTTGCAAGATTCGCATTGGTATCTAGTTTCCCAGCGCACTTTCTGTTTCGTGCAAACCACGCATCTGCGCATTAGCGTACTGTGCTGCGAATGTGCACTCACGATAACAGCCGGAAAATATCTCCCTGTGAATCTCAGAGGATTCTCGTCATCGTAGCGCCTTCCCCTATCAGCTTTTTCCCGTTCTGTAGCATATTTTTCTACAATCTCCCTTACGAGAGGTAGGTGAAACTCTGCGAGTGCCATTTTCCGTCCTGTTAGCGACCGGTGGAGAGCATGGGCATTTAGAATGCACAAATCCAGAATGTGGAAAAAATATTTCTTGCACCATTTCACAGTCTTACGCGCTGATCCCACTGAGCTCAGTACCAAGTCACAACGGTCACCTGTACCCAGACCCGAATTGTAATCTGCAATACACTGCGGTTTCTTTATTTTTTCGCAAGTATTTTTGTCAGTCTTCTCTGTTTCAACCATTTGTGTTGTGTGACTTGTGGTCAACATACACACCTCTCTCCTATCGCACCACTCGATAGCAAGGATCTTGTCAGTGGACTTAAACTCAGTTTCTCCTCATTGTAATTCCTTTTGCAGTTTTGGCATGTTGCGCCTATTCTTACGAACAATGGCATACGCGGCTGTTCCACAACTGTGAAGCCAGAGGAACAGATCCAGTTATCGACACATAGAATATGACCCTGTCCCAAATACGATACCATAAAGTTGCCACTGCGTAGCCTCTTTTTCCCAAATTGTGGTACCCAGTTTCTGTTGTTGCGTCTGTATATACAATAAAATCCAAAATATATCCACTCTGACAGTCACACAGTACAAATGTCTTAATTCCGAATCTTCTTCGCTTGGTTGGAATACATTGCTTAAAAGACAATCGTCCTTCGAACAGCAAGAGACTTTCATCTATGCAAAGCTTTTGATGTGGGAGAAATGAATTACGAAACGTCTTACGAACTTTGTCAACAATCTATTTTAAATAGACTGTCACCTCCAGTACTCAAAGAGTTATCACTGAAGTGCAACAATCTCAGAAGTAGACAAAAACGGTCTCGGGACATAATTTCGCTGAAAACTTATGCGTTAAAAAGTGTATCTCTGGACCAATAATCACTTAATTTTAACTTCTTATTGCGCCATTAGAAGGCAAATAGCAACAAAACAATACATTTCCTCAAATCCAGTGTCTTTCTATTTTGGCAGTCGAGAATTCACAGATTCTGTAGTATTTTCTCTGGTGTAAACGTAAAAACGATTTCTTTCGTCTGCAATAAATTGCAACAGTTCGTGACGCACAAAAATCACAATAAAATAAGAGAATCTAATCGACATTCGTGTCCTGAACTCGAGGCATCGAAGTAATCGTTTAATGGCTGGAAATCGGTTTCTTTTCAGTCGAATGTGTCACTTAGGCGTGCTGTTTTCCGAATCGTTTCACTGTCACTTTCATTCCTCGGGTTCAGAGGAACTGCTGACTATAATTCTTTCTCTCCACTCTTTAGTAAGGGGCTGAGGACTACAGCTTCTGTTGAAGACTTGTCACTGCTAACAACGTTAGAGAATTCACACTCACTATCGCTGTTAGTGAGCATATCCAGGATTTCTTTATCTGTGCAACCACGGCGACGCAGAAAACAAGAAAACTGACCAAAACACAGGAATCGAAGTCGAATTCTGCAAAGAGAGAACACAGCAACAAACATATATGCACTCTCGAACTATACAGTCAGGCCACTGGACAGCTACTGGAAGCTGGAAGTCTGTAGCGCTCAGGTAGCTGTGACTAAACTCGTCCCTAGTGGTGGAAAGGCCGTTGGGGCGGTATGCGTCAACACGTCCTTAGCGCTGTAGGGAAGACCCGAGGGCTACGCTCATACACGACACGAGCACCAGGGAAACGGCGAGGCATGACGAGTTAACACGTCCACAGCAGTCAAAGGGTTTCTTGTTGTTAGGAGAAAGAGCACTGTCTAAGCACAGACGTGAAAAATCAGAACAATTACGCCATCAGAATTCGAAGAACTGCTCTGCAGAAGGGAAAAATGCTGGAATTTTCGGTGTCCTACAGCTGCTGGAAATGTCCCAATGCCACAATAGCAGATGAGGGACAGCATCCTGCTGCAGATATCCTACCTACACCATCTTGTTAGAACCAGTCTGTAGAGGCTCCTATGCCCCAGCGCAAAGGATATCTTGTGAATGAATGGAGCATTCTGATTGGCTCTTACTGAAAATACCCACCATATAACTGATACTGCCGGTGTCGGAGCACTGTCCGCCTTCTTTCCTGTACACGAGACTTTCAGCGGCGAAACTATTTTGTACAGGTCGCATACTGCACAGACAGTTAAACCTTCAAAAGTGGTCTACAGATCGTCAAATACGGGAAGACACTTGCTCAATTACACTGCCCTGCCACTTACGACGGAAGATTGGATATTTCAGCATGAAACTGATCAACAACCCGGCTATATATCACCACCTACCATATCGATGTAGTGAACATGTAATTCGTATCCTGAGCCATACAATGTCACTACTTCTGCACCCTGCATGTAGCTAGCGTCTGTCAGAGACTCGTGCATAAGACGCGAATACTGTTGTCGGATCCCCTCCGCAGAAAGGCGTTACTGCTTCTGGCCCCTACCTGGCTGCTTGCTACACCCATGTCCAGACTCTGGCATTACAAGAACATATGTATTTTCACGTGGTGTACCAGAATATCATACCATTTTTGCGATAATTCTCGATATCAAGCACATAGCAGTATTCTACCGATTGCTTGAACAGTATAATTTCGAATAGACTGGAAATTATTTCTCTCGAAACCCGAAACTTTAACGAGGTATAGCGTGCTTAAACAACTGAATAACTAGAAACTTATCCCATCTGCGAAGACTTTTACGTGAAAACTCGAAAGAAAATAGAGGAAACTTATTTCCACTTGCGAATACCTATGTCAATCATATAGCAGATCGCAAATCATCCTTATAATTTACAGACTCAACTAAGGTGTTTCCCATGTCTAGAGAGCTAGCAAACATGTCTTCCACCTGTATTTCACCTGCTAGATGTACAAACCACAATCGATGTTCTCTCAGCCAAATAAGGATGGGGAATATGCAGAAGCAGTCAATTGAACAACTTACATGGGAGGGAATAATGGTCCAGCGCAAACATACAACTTCTCAAATTTCCACGCGATCACGAAGACTATCCAACACATACTAAGTATTAGCTCGCTATTGTGCCATCTAGAGGACGACACAATTAAGTAAGCTACATTCCTGCATCCTAGCAGGCCTTTCCAATCGGACGGCTAGCGGGAAACTTAAATCATTCTCTCCACAGGCCACCGTCGTCGCGCCCCACTCTCCTCTAATAATCGTCCTAGGAAACGTCGCATACATATTTGTTCGCTATACTTACTATTAAGTATTACGATCGCGGTCTCAATTGGACGATATTTGACGATGAATGAAGTATCGGAAATACACCCTGCTGACGTCTGTGGCACTGGAAATAGAAATAACTGTACCATTCTTATGAGTTGATGAACTTTTTCCTTCGCTATCACAGTATTCCACGTCAAATCCGTATCTTTCTTATGACTGGACATAGTCATTTCCTTTGCACATGTCGGAACACGTACGCATACTTTGCAAGCCTGATGCTCAAGGCGAACCTATGTCACAGCCTCTTCTACTAAGTATAATACTTCACCAATAACTGATTGCTGGCGATACGAAATAATACTGACCGAAAATCAGCGATTGGTAGACATGTCTCATAAGTTTTTCTTGCGAATGGTACCACTGTGTCTTAGAAAGAGAAACGTAATCGTCATAGAAACCGCCATATATTAAAAAACACGATCGCAACAACTACTGTGTGTTACTGTCGCCACTTTATTTTTCATTACAGGTGCTCACAAGTATCCATGTAAAATTTTATACTGATTTTATAAATCGAGGCATTGCATTATCTCTGAATGAAGTGGTTTTCCAGACAAATACTGAGACACTGAATATAGATGGTGATCACCAGAGTGTATGTTATCAGTAAAATTCCAACGTGGCTTTTTAGGCATTCCCTATGGCTCTTGCAACTGCTGACATTCCTGCAGCTTTGCACATGTAATCGTTCCAATTCAAGTCAGAACTGAGCAGAAGTCCCAGAGAACTGTGTCTACCACCTTCTGCAACCAGTATAGAAACAGAGTGACCTGAGTTAGAGCAACAGGACCGTGTTTTGACCATTCGGTGGAAATGGGAACATGTTGTTGTATCTCTGCCAACAGTGTATGATGTGTAAGGTCAGTGCCAAACAAAGCCTGCTCCTGCAACACGAGGTAGTATAAAAGACAGTGTAGGATCTGGGAGAAGGACGAGGATTTTGCAACTGCATTGTCGTGTCCCCAAACTACATACAGGTACTGCAGTCCGAAGCAGATCCGCTTCCCTCAGGGTCCATTCACGTCTATCATCCCAACATTCTGTCATCATTACTCTGTACCATCCAACAGAGAAAAATTACGAACTACAAAAGCGCCATTAACTTCATCCGATAGAGCACTCGATAAGATTTTTACCGCATCTCTTTCCTCCCCTATATCGGAAACAAATACTATCTGCATGCCGGTATCAAGCACATCTGACCATCCTATTAAATATACATTGCACAGACCAGTGTAAAACTGCATCGCGTGTACTGTAGGAGGATGACTGTATCCCACAGACAATACTGTAACTCGCAACAGACGCTTCCTGTGTTGTTGTTCGAAACATTGTTTTTTTCGGCTGTAGCACGCTTTGAACACTGTCGTACATTTAGTTTTTTCTGCCATGACTTCGAGGTCAGTGTCAGGTTCTAAACTGACATTAACAGGTTCTGATCCATTGCTTCTCACAGGAAACAAGATGTCGCATGGTGTGAATCACGTTGCACTGCTGCTACCATAACACATCACACACACACTGGATGCTTTTAAATAAAAGACAATTACAAGATATAGGAACTGGAAGGGTTTGGCGGCGTTGTGGAGCGTTTCCAAACTGCTGTCCGAATGCTATTGATAAAATCTCCATTTAAACTCATCTGTCACAGTGACGGAATAGCTGGTGGCTCTGCATTCCGTTTCGATTGATTCCTTATACTGCAATCATGTACGCAATCACTGTTTTGGTGCTGGCCATCCCCACAAGGTGTTTCTATTCCACCAAAACTCTTTCTCCATGGCAAACAAGCGATGTCAGTCAATCACTATGTGGTAACCAACAGTGTACCAGTGGATGGATGGAATGGAAAAGACACCATCGATGTACTGTAATAATAAACATCATAGTTGATAGTGCGAACAATTTTAGCAATTTTACAGTAATTTCAACACCGACCAATATTTTCCCAAGCATGCACATACTTGATGAAGGCTTTTAGTGGTGAGAACGTTTACCGTTTCTGAGACATATGTTTAAAACAGGACGTCGCGATTTCCAGGAAGGGCAGCACAGGATGCCTCGTTGGGACCATCAGGAAGAATGCATTCGGTGTTATTGTGAGCTGTTTTCGTAAACAGGCCTGGGTAGGGCGAGAATTTCCATGCAAACAAGCTGAGCTCCTACAACAATAACAAAAGCGACCATTAACTGTTTTTGCAACACTTTATGATTTCTCAGGGGTAGACTTGGCTCTTATTTATATAGACAAGTGACGTTTAACCCTGGCAGTCTTTAAGTGCGCCTGCAAGGGTGAGACACTATTCAGACACCTCTCACTTGGCAATTTGGCCTCTGCTGGACTCCTAAATCCAAAATCTACGAATCGGCCACGGTAAACACTTGCTTGGCTAGACGCATCTTACATGTCCCATAAGGATCACTAGAAAGAAAGCATGCTATGCTATTCTGGGAAACATTGCAAAACATTTCTATAGCGCGTCCAGAGGGAGACTTGGCTCTTATTTGCATAGCCCTGTGACGTCAGTAGAAAGGCATCGCGCTGGCAGTGGTAGACATGTGTGTGCAGCCGAGAGGCGTCTCACGTATGTGACCGGGCTGAGAGCACTGCCTTGGAACTTAATAGGCAACAGTTTGCCGATACGTTACGGTTGACGATAGTTCGAAAGTGTTTTTACGTGCAATGAGTGTTTGTGCACTGCAATATTTTCTGCTGTTTAAGCGTTGTGAGTGTGTTCGCATAGCTTTACACGTGTATTATTTTTTGACAGTATACGAGTTCTTTTCATGTTTGTTGCATTATTTTGTGAACATGTATGTGGGCTCTGCAATGCTTTATGTCGACAGTTTATAATTAGTGAGCATGTTTGCATAACATTTTACATGCATTATTTTGACAATTTATGACCTGTTTTCATGTCTGTATATCAGTGTACTGCATTATTCCAGTGATTTACGAGTATTTTGCCAGTCTGTAGGCTGTGCAATGCATTATTTCAACAGTTTACAATTTGTGAGTATGTTTGCAGAGCATTATACATGCATTATTTTGACAATTTACGAGTTTCTTTTGTGTCTGTACATCAGTGTACTGTATTATTTCGGTGATTTACGAGTAGGCTGTGTATTGTGACCCCAAGCCCAAGCATGTCAGAGTGAGTGTTTTGTATCAGTGTAACAAATAGACTACATGAAATCCATCCCTAAATAAACTGTTTCAAAAAAAATAAAGTGCAGTCCTTCCTCTCTCCAGCAGCTGCACATAGACTGAATCCTTTTGCCATCCTTCTCCCCCCCCCCCACTCCCTCAAACCGCTATGGGACAACAGTGCCCTCTGGTGGTGGTACTGTGTACTAGATCAGTTGGACTTCAGACCTGATGGTGAACACACTGAATAGATCTACTGCCTATGACAACTCAAGTTGTTTAAATAAATCCAGCACCCCAGCACAGGCTGAGTCATTTTCCCACCAATTCGAAGGAAGAGGTGGCGGTGGGACGACTTACATTAGTGGAGGTAGCCCGAGTGACCTTTCTCCTGCCAAAATTTGAACTTCCCGGCATTTTCTTGGGGAAGGAGAGGGTTGGCGTGGGGGAGTTTAGGTTAGAGGAGGTAGCCCAATTGTCCTATTTTCCCGCGAAAATTTTAACTTCCCGCCATGACGTCATCACGACGTTGCCTTATCTATTGCCGCCATCTTGGATCCGACATCTTGAATAAATTTGGCAACAATGCGACATGGGGCCATATGAAGGTTGTCCTACTACCAGCGTCTACCAGGATGGAATGTCTCCTGCAGGCATTCAAACCACAAGGCGTGCATGTGCACATGAAATAGTCGCTCGTGTTATGTCTATCTCGTTAATTTTCTGTAATTCCTCCGATTGTTTGACTATTGTCGTGATACTTTGTTTCCTGAAGATTAGAAACTTGGAAGTTGATATACATAAAAATATAAACCATTTTCGTAAAATATTCTCGGGAGTAAGGGGGAGTGGAGGTGTTTCATGACATCGAGAGCTACCCTGCCTCCATTACTCTTCTCCCACCTGCTTTGATCTGCGCCTCTTCCTTCCTCCAACATTCTGCCGAGAACCTCCTCATGTCTTTCTGAAGACCCCTCGGAGAGGAAAAGAAAAAGAACCATAACAGTAACTGTACGAAAACACAGGTCACACTCGTCTACGAAAAGGGTAGCAAAATTGATCCACTAAATTACCATTCATTTGCTGTAGAAGCTTAACACATCTTTCGTGCTCAAACATAGTGATTTATCTGAAAGAGAATGACATCATCCATAGCATGGATTACGAAAACATAAATCACGTCAAATGTAGCTCGCACTTTTTTTTTCACATCTGATACGTATCGAGGCAATCAGGTAGGTAGAGAACTTGTTGGTTTCAAAAAAACGTTTGTGTCAGTAACACACCTACGTTGATTATCGAAAGTACGACAGTATTGGGTATCTAGCGAAATTTGTGAGTGTATTGAGGACTTTTTGGTAGGTAGCACACCCCATGTTATCTCGGATGAAGAGTCATCGTCAGATGTAGAAGTAACTTCGGGTGTGCCTCAGGGAAGTGTGTTAGGTTCCCTTGTTGTTCGTGTTGTATATAAATGATCTTGCGCGCAATATTAATAGCAACCACAGATTCTTTGCAGACGCTGCTGTTAACTATAAAGAAGTACTGTCTGAAAAAGCTGCATAAATATTCAGTCATATCTTGATAAGATTTCAAAATGGTGCAAAGATGGCAATCTTGCTTTAAATGTTCAGGAGTGGATAACTGTGCATTTCACTGAAGTAAAAAACTTAGTATCATATGACTGTAATTTGAATGAGTTGCAGCTGGAATAGATCAAGTCGTAACACTTTCTAGGGACATGAAATGGAACGATCACATAGTCTCTGTTGCGTGTGAAGCAGGCGGAAGACTTAAGGTTATTCGTAGAATACTGGGGAAGTGCAATCGGTCTACAAAAGGGATAGCTTACAGATCACTTGAGCGGCCCATCCCGGAATACTGCTCCAGCACGTTGGACTCGTACCAAATAGAACTAATTGGGGTATCGAAGGCGTACAGAACAGGGTACCGCAAATGGTCATAGCTTTGTTTGAAGGATTTGATGGAAGGGACTGTGTTTGGCGAATGCCTGTAGAGCGTTAAGTGTGGTGTCAACAGTGAAGGGGAGAGGAGGTGTTATGGTATGAAGGCGTTCTCTATGTTCGGTGTGAGCCATCCCCCCCCCCCCCCCCATTACGCTTGAGAAAACGCTAAATGCCGAAGGAAATGAGCTCATTTTACAGTACTGTCTACTGCTAAAAGTAGAGGAATAATTCGGGTCGGAGAAGTAGGCGGCTTGTATCAGCCGGGGCCGGATTAAGGGGTCTATATGCCCGGTCTCCAGGTCGAAGGGGGACACCACTCTGCTCAAAATCTCAACTGGCTGTGTAAAAGGAACTAACTGTACAAGATACGGTTATCAGCGTAAGATAAAATATGACCAAAATTATGAAACTAATTTCTTCGCTTGTTATACGCACTGTCTTCACAAATTAGCGCAATTCAGTTTTAAACAAGAACATCCAATGTAGTACATGACAATCGTGATACATAGTTTTCTCGTTGCACAGAAGTAGTCTCATGTAATTATAGAATACCTAAGAGCTTAAGTGAGCGTGTGTATCATGAATTTAACGGAAAATAATAAGAAAATTCCCTGATAGAAATCAGAAGAACTGAGTGGACGTGATAAATTTCATGTGGCACCTATTGCAGTTGTTAATAAACTACAAGCAAAACTAAATTAAGCGAGAAGAAAAGTATTGCGAAGTAATCGATCTTTTCCGAATTTAAACAAAATAGTTCAGCAAGACGGTAAAGAACTCTTTAACAGAAACGTCGAAAGTTTGAGAAATATCGAGGTGTGTTCGAAAAGAAATTTTTTCGTTCTGAAATCCTTCATTTTAGTGAATACTTGAAGCGTTTTGTCAAAGAAAAGGTGCTAAACATTTTACCAGTCGAATTATATGAAGTGATGGTTGAAAACGATCTCGGTGATGTTTTTCCGAATCTAATGATTGCTTCAGGATTTTTCTCTCAATATCGATCGCGAATTGTGAAGCAGAGAGGCTCCTGTAAACTAGCCCTTATCAGGAACTAATTTTGTGTTACAATACGAGAAGAACACATTACCGCTCTCGCCTTGCTATCACTTGAACGTGAATTGAATAGTTGACTTCCAGGATGCGATAACGGACGACACTAGGATGCAAGATAGGAAAAACTTTGTTGAGGTACAAATGGTTCAAATGGCTCTGAGCACTATGGGACTCAACTGCCGTGGTCATAAGTCCCATAGAACTTAGAACTACTTAAACCTAACTAAGGACAGCACACACATCCATGCCCGAGGCAGGATTCGAACCTGCGACCGTAGCGGTCGTGCGGTTCCAAACTGTAGCGCCTTTAACCGATCGGCCACTTCGGCCGGCGTTTGAGGTACACATTTCTTATTTATTACTGTTATATAGTAGGGTACCTTTGTGTGTTTTGTTATGCATTTGCTAAATTGCATTAGGTACAATATCATCTAACGCATGGCACTACCGATATGTAACTACGTGTATTCCCTTAACTTTTCCACTGTACTTTCGTAGAAATGTATTAGGTCTACAAGTCGTCAGAGGCTTCACATTTTTTTGTAGCTTCAGGCCTTCACATGGGTTAACTCGGCCCCGGTACCAGCATAGGAAGGTCTCGGAGATGCTGAGAGAACTGAGTTGGCAGATTTGAAGGTAGATGCAAACTGTTTCTAGTCAGAAAATGTCTAGAACCACCTTTGTGTAATGGATCTAGGAATATATTACAGGCCCTGCGTACCACTCTTCCAGGCACTGCGAAGAAAATATTAGACAAAGTACAACATGCGCAGAGGCGTTCGAGCAATCATTATTCCCATACTCCATACGTGATTGGAAGGGGGAAAAAACCAATAACTGGTAGAACAGGGCATACCCTGTGCCACGCACTTCACACTAGTTTGCAGAGTGTAGCTCTTATCGATCCATATTGGAAGGCTGATGCCTGTAAAAAAGCAGACTTCTACGAGGGAAGTCAGGGTTTTGCCTTTGTGTGTGTGTGTGTGTGTGTGTGTGTTATCAAGTAGCGACTGATGCCCGAGCTGCGGTACTCTGCGTCTACGGACGGGATGCCTGCTGCGCCTTGTTTGCTTGATCTCTCTCGACCTGTCAGCCTCGGCTAAGCCTCGATATCCGCTCGTTGCTCTTATAGAACGGGTGTCTTATTGAAAGAAGTTTTCCTTTGTCCGAGACAACAGCTACATACACAGCACGTTCCACGACGAATGCATACTAACGCTATAAACGTCAAAGAAACTGTCTATTATGCTTTCTCGTCTAAACCACTGAACTGATTTTTAAAATCTAGCGTGGGGATAGCCTGAAAGCTGACGGAGAACGCAGGTTACTTTACAAAGAGTGCAGTAAAACACCTTTGAATATGACACGAAGTGAGGAACGATAATAACTCTTGTAAAAACCTATTTGCTCTTTGAATTTGAACTTTAGCATATTTGTGAATATGCTTCTATTATTTGATATGTTCTACATAACACGATTCAAAGTAATGAATACAATGTTTATAGAATCCTTTAAATCTTCGTTCCGTAGTCATGCGGTTAGCATTGCTGTTTCACAAAAGTAAGTACCTGGGTTCAGTTCCCATTTGGATTATATATTTGCCGTTAAAAAGCGCAGTTGGACTAAACTACATGGCCAATTCCTTTTGCTGCCTTCCTTGCTGCCCAGACTTCCCTCATTCGCTCGCTGTGTTTCTGTTTCCGGTCCTCTGTCCATGCTTTTTGTCGGCTCCGTGTCTTTGGCTTCATCTTGGTAGCCTTTTTGGTTGCTCATATTTCTTTCATCTCCCGGCTGTGATCTTGTTTGCGTTTTTCGGTCCGTTTTACTCCTGTTCGTTATATATATATATATATATATATATATATATTTATATATATTTATATATATATATACACTCCTCTGGAAATTGAAATAAGAACACCGTGAATTCATTGTCCCAGGAAGGGGAAACTTTATTGACACATTCCTGGGGTCAGATACATCACATGATCACACTGACAGAACTACAGGCACATAGACACAGGCAACAGAGCATGCACAATGTCGGCACTAGTACAGTGTATATCCACCTTTCGCAGCAATGCAGGCTGCTATTCTCCCATGGAGACGATCGTAGAGATGCTGGATGTAGTCCTGTGGAACGGCTTGCCATGCCATTACCACCTGGCGCCTCAGTTGGACCAGCGTTCGTGCTGGACGTGCAGACCGCGTGAGACGACGCTTCATCCAGTCCCAAACATGCTCAATGGGGGACAGATCCGGAGATCTTGCTGGCCAGGGTAGTTGACTTACACCTTCTAGAGCACGTTGGGTGGCACGGGATACATGCGGACGTGCATTGTCCTGCTGGAACAGCAAGTTCCCTTGCCGGTCTAGGAATGGTAGAACGATGGGTTCGACGACGGTTTGGATGTACCGTGCACTATTCAGTGTCCCCTCGACGATCACCAGTGGTGTACGGCCAGTGTAAGAGATCGCTCCCCACACCATGATGCCGGGTGTTGGCCCTGTGTGCCTCGGTCGTATGCAGTCCTGATTGTGGCGCTCACCTGCACGGCGCCAAACACGCATACGACCATCATTGGCACCAAGGCAGAAGCGACTCTCATCGCTGAAGACGACACGTCTCCATTCGTCCCTGTCGCGACACCACTGGAGGCGGGCTGCACGATGTTGGGGCGTGAGCGGAAGACGGCCTAACGGTGTGCGGGACCGTAGCCCAGCTTCATGGAGACGGTTGCGAATAGTCCTCGCCGATACGCCAGGAGCAACAGTGTCCCTAATTTGCTGGGAAGTGGCGGTGCGGTCCCCTACGGCAATGCGTAGGATCCTACGGTCTTGGCGTGCATCCGTGCGTCGCTGCGGTCCGGTCCCAGGTCGACGGGCACGTGCACCTTCCGCCGACCACTGGCGACAACATCGATGTACTGTGGAGACCTCACGCCCCACGTGTTGAGCAATTCGGCGGTACGTCCACCCGGCCTCCCGCATGCCCACTATACGCCCTCGCTCAAAGTCCGTCAACTGCACATACGGTTCACGTCCACGCTGTCGCGGCATGCTACCAGTGTTAAAGACTGCGATGGAGCTCCGTATGCCACGGCAAACTGGCTGACACTGACGGCGGCGGTGCACAAATGCTGCGCAGCTAGCGCCATTCGACGGCCAACACCGCGGTTCCTGGTGTGTCCGCTGTGCCGTGCGTGTGATCATTGCTTGTATAGCCCTCTCGCAGTGTCCGGAGTAAGTATGGTGGGTCTGACACACCGGAATCAATGTGTTCTTTTTTCCATTTCCAGGAGTGTATATATATATATATATATATATATATATATATATATATATATATGTGTGTGTGTGTGTGTGTGTGTGTGTGTGTGTGTGTGTGTGTCTATGTGTGTGTGTATGTATGTATACTTTGCTCATGTCTGGTTGTATGCGGTGTCCTCATCATCATTTTATCATCACCGCCGTGCATTCTATGTGGACCTAGCTCCCGAAGACATACCAACTGGGATGTCTCGGCCAATAGCACATTCCACTTTATTTTACGGATCAGCGAGCGCAGCCGTGGGTGGCAGCTAGAATACAGTGCACATACGAGGGTTGACTGAAGAGTAATGCCTCCACCTTCGTAACTCTTCAACAGTTGGCAGCATTGGTATTCGGCAGGTACTGACTTGTTCCGTAGCCTCTTCTCTACAGCTCCACTTGGCGGGAAGCCTTAGCATTGAACGGTTGTGTTGTTACAGTGTGAAGAATGGAACCCTGCGCAGACGCTCGGTCAATGTGATTTAAGCAACGTGCAGTCATTTAATTCTTGACAGCAGAAAGTGTCACACCAAAGGAGATTCATCAGAGAATCAAAGCAGTTTATGGTGATTGTGTTGATGTGAGTACTGTGCGTCGTTCAGGGAGTAAGTTTAAAGATGTTGAGGTGGTAACATCTGATCTCCATGACAAAAAAAGTGTTGGACATCCTGTCACAGCAACCACCGAGTTTTACAAGCAAAATGTTGACAGATTGATTCAGGACGATCGTCGTATCACTCAGAGAGAAACTGCAAGAACAATCGGAATTTCACAAGAACGTGTGGGACACATTATTGCTTTTCTTGGCTATCGGAAGATCTGTGCACGACGGGTACCCCGGATGGTGACTCCTGAAATGAAAGTGCACAGTCTTGAAATTTGCCAGGAACTCCTCTCGCGTTATGAGAATGAAGGTGACGCCTTTCTCCATTCAACTGTGACAGAAGAAGTGGGTACACCATTACGACCCGGAGACGAAACGTCACTCTATGGAATATCGACACATAGACTCGCTGCAGAAAATGAAATTCAAGACGAAGCCCTTAGCTGGAAAAATCATGGCCACAGTGTTCTGGGACGCAGATGTTGATTTCCTTGTTCGTGGGAAAACGATAAATTCAGAGCGTTACATGACAACGCTCCGAACTTTGAAACGACGGCTAACAAAGGTCCGAAAGGAAAAGGGAAATGTGCTCCTGCAGCACGACAACGCCAAACCTCGCACTTCACGTGCCACTTCAGAGACTGAATCTCACCACCGTACGGCATCCTCCATACAGTCCAGATTCAGCACCGTCTGACTTCCATTTGTTCTCGATAATGAAAGACGATCCCCGAGGACATCACTATGCTTCCGATGAAGACGTTGAGAGAACTGTGAGACTGTGGTTGCGGAAACAGAGTGTCGACTTCTTCCGTGACGGCTTGAGAAAACTTATTTATCGTGGGCAGAAATGTATCCGATTGGCTGGTGATAATGTGGAAAAGTGAATATTGGTAATTAAAGATCACATTCGAAGGATTATTTCTGCGTTAGATTTATTAAAGTATTCTCATCCAAACCCAATTAACGAAGGTGGAGGGATTACTTTTCATTCAACCCTCGTACAATACTCATCGTGTTTAATCCATGCCAACGCATACTTCTATACTAGCATTATAAATGTCAAAAGCAACTTTCTGTGTTTCATTTTCACGAGTAAACCACTGAACCGATATCCATGAAATGTGGCATGAGATAACTTGAACCCTGTGAAGAAGACAGGCTACTTTACAAAGATTGTAGTACAAAATATTTATTGATTTGAAGAATATTATGCAAATTAAGGAAAAATATTTACTCTTTGAAAAAGCTATTTACTCTTTCCGTTTCGACCATTGTCATATCTGGGAAAATGCTTTTATTGGTTTATATATTGTAAGTAATATGATTCACCGTAGTCGATACACTACTTATTCAGTTGTCGACGTGTTCAGTCCATTCTAATACCAGTATTACTAACTGAGAAACTAACTCACGCTTTCGCGGCTCCACCACTGGAGTGACTCCGACGTTATTTGGTATGGAGACAGCTTGAACTCCGAGGAAAACCATAGGTTTCTTTAGAAATCTATATCTTTCTCAGTATTACTAACAGTTTTAAACGTGGGGCTGATGTGTGCCACGCAGACGACGTTTAATGCCTACAGTTTATCTCGTGACAGTGCAAATCCAATGTTGTTGTTCACGTGGTATATATATTTCTATACCATCTGGGGCAGCTGGAGAGTCTTGATAACAAAATCGGACGGTAAGTCCGAGACCCACATCTAAAGCTATTACTATAAGCCTCGCAAACCTAAATCTGATTTATCGCGTTGTTGTACGAGAGCTCGAGCTGCGAAAGTTATTCGAATCCAACAAACCTCAGAGCATTCTCATGTCCGCCGGAACGTGGATGCAGAACGTCAGAGCTACAGAGGCGTCAGAGACGAGGGTGTCGTCAGGAGTGCCCCAGGGAAGTGTGACAGGACCGCTGTTGTTCTCTACATACATAAATGGTTTGGCTTATTTGGAGAATTATAGGAAAGAGCGCTTCACGTGTAAAGGAGCCCGCGACCTATTCTTGAGTACGAGTGTGTATCATCCGAACCAAGGCGGATTGAAGGAAGACATCAAAGCAGTCGAGCGGAGGGCTGCTAGATTTGTTACCGGTAAATTCGGAGATGCTTCGGAAACTCAAAGGGGAATCCCTGGAGGGAAGGCGGCGTTCTTTTCGGGAAACATTGCTGAGAAAATTTAGAGAACCGGCATATGAAGCTGACTGCCGAACGATTCTGCTGTCGCCAACACACAACGCGCGTAAGGACCACGACATGAAAACTTAGAGCTCATACGGAGGCGTACAGACAGTTGTTTTTCCCTCGCCCTGTTTGAGAGCGGAACAGGAGGGGAAACGACAAGTAGTGGTACGGGGTAGCCCCCGCCACTCACCTTACTGTGGCTTGCGGAGTATCTACGCAGAAGGAGATGTACGCGAACTGTCACACAAGCCCCAGCATTTCAGACGCTGGGCGTCACGCGTCTCTTTCAGCTTCCGAGATCCTCGAAGAAGCACAACCACGGCGTCATTTAAAGCAAGGTTATTAAAAAGAAGGTTGGGTCCGAAGCGCAACGGACATTGATTAGCTGGCGCAATGACGTCACTACAGGAGCAAAGCGAAGCAGCGACTGTCGGAGGGAATGGCTCTCCATGCTTGTGACTGCTATAAGTTCTCATAAAAATATTTAAAGCAGTTGATTTACCCGTTTAGATGCTAGTAGAAGAAGAATGGGTAGCTCTGAGGGATGAAGTAGTGAAGGCAGCAGAGGATCAAGTAGGTAAAAAGACGAGGGCTAATAGAAATCCTTGGGTAACAGAAGAAATATTGAATTTAATTGATGAAAGGAGAAAATATAAAAATGCAGTAAATGAAGCAGGCAAAAAGGAATACAAACGTCTCAAAAATGATATCGACAGGAAGTGCAAAATGGCTAAGCAGGGATGGCTAGAGAACAAATGTAAGGATGTAGAGGCTTGTCTCACTAGGGGTAAGATAGATACTGCCTACAGGAAAATTAAAGAGACCTTTGGAGAGAAGACAACCACTTGTATGAACATCAAGAGCTCAGATGGAAACCCAGTTCTAAGCAAAGAAGGGAAGGCAGAAAGGTGGAAGGAGTATATAGAGGGTTTATACAAGGGCGATGTACTTCAGGACAATATTATGGAAATGGAAGAGGATGTAGATGAAGACGAAATGGAAGATAAGATACTGTGTGAAGAGTTTGACAGAGCACTGAAAGACCTGAGTCGAAACAAGGCCCCGGGAGTAGACAACATTCCATTTGAACTACTGATGGCCTCGGGAGAGCCATTCATGACAAAACTCTACCATCTGGTGAGCACGATGTATGAGACAGGCGAAATCCCCTCAGACTTCAAGAAGAATATAATAAGTCCAATCCCAAAGAAAGCAGGTGTTGACAGATGTGAAAATTACCGAACTATCAGTTTAATAAGTCACAGCTGCAAAATAAAAACGCGAATTCCTTACAGACGAATGGAAAAACTGGTAGAAGCCGACCTCGGGGAAGATCAGTTTGGATTCCGTAGAAATGTTGGAACACGTGAGGCAATACTGACCCTACGACTTATCTTAGAAGAAAGATTAAGAAAAGGCAAACCTACGTTTCTAGCATTTGTAGACTTAGAGAAAGCTTTTGACAATGTTAACTGGAATACTCTCTTTCAAATTCTGAAGGTGGCAGGGGTAAAATACAGGGAGCGAAAGGCTATTTACAGTTTGTACAGAAACCAGATGGCAGTTATAAGAGTCGAGGGGCATGAAAGGGAAGCAGTGGTTGGGAAAGGAGTAAGACAGGGTTGTAGCCTCTCCCCGATGTTATTCAATCTGTATATTGAGCAAGCAGTAAAGGAAACAAAAGAAAAATTCGGAGTAGGTATTAAAATTCATGGAGAAGAAGTAAAAACTTTGAGGTTCGCCGATGACATTGTAATTCTGTCAGAGACGGCAAAGGACTTGGAAGAGCAGTTGAACGGAATGGACAGTGTCTTGAAAGGAGGATATAAGATGAACATCAATAAAAGCAAAACGAGGATAATGGAATGTAGTCAAATTAAGTCGGGTGATGCTGAGGGAATTAGATTAGGAAATGAGACACTTAAAGTAGTAAAGGAGTTTTGCTATTTAGGGAGTAAAATAACCGATGATGGCCGAAGTAGAGAGGATATAAAATGTAGACTGGCAATGGCAAGGAAAGCGTTTCTCAAGAAGAGGAATTTGTTAACATCGAGTATGGATTTAAGTGTCAGGAAGTCGTTTCTGAAAGTATTTGTATGGAGTGTAGCCATGTATGGAAGTGAAACATGGACGATAACTAGTTTGGACAAGAAGAGAATAGAAGCTTTCGAAATGTGGTGCTACAGAAGAATGCTGAAGATAAGGTGGGTAGATCACGTAACTAATGAGGAGTATTGAATAGGATTAGGGAGAAGAGAAGTTTGTGGCACAACTTGACTAGAAGAAGGAATCGGTTGGTAGGACATGTTCTGAGGCATCAAGGGATCACAAATTTAGCATTGGAGGGCAGTGTGGAGGGTAAAAATCGTAGAGGGAGGCCAAGAGATGAATACACTAAGCAGATTCAGAAGGATGTAGGTTGCAGTAGATACTGGGAGATGAAGAAGCTTGCACAGGATAGAGTAGCATGGAGAGCTGCATCAAACCAGTCTCAGGACTGAAGACCACAACAACAACAACAAGTAAAAATGTATCACTGACTTTTTTTGCAAGTAATTTGTTTTCGTTTTTACTGTAAAAAAATGCATACGGTATAATCATTTCTTAGTTTAAACATACATTAGTTTATTTCTTTGTAAAAAATTTCTTTTTTATATACAGCGCTACAAACATTTTTTGGTTGACAGTATATATCGTTTATACGCTTTTAAGCACTGTAATTTGTATGTCGTTTTTCCTTTTAAAACCAATACATATTGTAGTGTGTGTAGACGTTTTTCAGTTAATATATTGTTTAACACTGTGTAAAAAACATCTTTTTATATTACTGTAGACGTATTTTGGTTCTTAAATCGTTTAATTTTTTGTGCTAAATGTCTTTTTATATTTTTTGCAATAAATATTAGATTTTTCGGATAATCCGACCTTTTTTCGTTCCGACCATGCTCCCGGTCCCGAAGGTGACGGATTAGAGGGGTTCGACTGTATATCACTTAAAATCGCTGTGAGGCGCAATTACAGTTAAAAATACAGTGTCTCACATCTTGTTTTGACCACCACCCCAAAAAAAAGAAAAAAAAATTGCGTCAGTTTGGAAAACAAAAGACGAAAGCTAATGTAAAACGTGAACTAGCCGTCTGAAGATGAACCTGTCGGATCGAAACAGGTAACGGCGCTGTTTAAACAAATAAATAGCATTGTAAAAAGTGGCTGGTTGCTGTAATCGTCTACGTAAGAGTCATGCTATGTTTTATACACAGCTTCATAGTTCAAGATGTCAGTTTTTAACAAAATAATACGATCGTCAACAGAATCGTTTGTAACGCTGCTGTCTACATTCATTTCGTTGTATGAGAGCACACATACACTTTCAGTTTTCGACAATACAGATTATTAGGCTTTCATTAGTTGTAAAACATATGTAAGCAAACCAGGAAAGCATCTGAAAGAGTGTAATTTCCACCTTTTCAGTGTTGATAGTCCTAGAAGCGGGAAACCAGTCTGATTTCTTAAAAACAAATAACACCTCCTAGATACGGCACGATGAGTAGCTGCTTTACAAATGTCTTCATTTCCACTTCGCTTGTTTCTCTCAACCCAGCAAGTAGTTAACTGCGTTCTTGAAAATTATTTGCCTAATATTCCAGTCACCTTTTCCTGCACTGGTTTCATTTGATACTTCTGCTGATGTTTTATTTTCGAAGCGCAAGCTTTCACTTTTAGTTTCAGGCACTTCTCACATAGCTGTCAGTTTGTTGTTCCGTATTCTAATTCTTCTGTGCCTTTACGAAGTTCACTAATTTGTTTACTGTCAATCTCATACCCTTCTGTAGATGTTGTCTGGTCCATTTTTCTTTTTTTTTTTTTAGAGACACACCAGCCAGGTCTGAAGCGCACTTTGCATTGTCTTCCTGGCCTGCAACCCGTCTGCCCTATTTGAAGAAACTGCATCATCTGCATTCGCATTACCACTTGGAACACTTCTTGGCATGTTTATACTCAGTACTGCGTCTGGACGATCAAGAACGATGTGCTCGGATTAAAATGGGTAGTAGACAAGGATGTAGTCTGTTCAATCTGTACACCGAAGAAGATGCAGGAGTGGAATTAAATTTCAAGGTGAAATGAAATGAATGATGTGAGTCACTGATGACATTGCTATCCTGAGTGAAAGTGAAGAAGAATTACATGATATCCTGATTGGAATGAACAGTCTAATGAGTACAGAATAAGGGTGGCGAGGAAATCAAAGAAAGACGAAAGTAATGAGAAGTACCAGAGATGAGAACAGCGAGAAACATAACATCAGGATTGACGGTCACGAAGAAGATGAAATTAAGGAATTCTACTGTTTATCAGCAAAATAGCCAATGATGGACGGAGCAAGGAGAACATCAAAAGCAGACTAGCACTGGCAAAAATGGCATTCCTGGCCAACAGAAGTCTACCAGTATCAAACATAGGGTTTAAATCAAACAATGGAAAACCCAGGATGGAATGTAACAATATCATGAGAAGGAAAGTTGCTACTCATATAGCGGAGATAGGCACAACAATAAGACTCTCACAATTAAAGCTTTCGCCCATGGGCCTTCGTCAACAATAGGTACACATAAGCGCGCGCGCACACACACACACACACACACACACACACACACACGCACGCACACACACACACACACACACACACACACACGAGTGCAGTCCCAGGCAACTGGAACCACACTCAGTTGAGTTTACAGTCTTTAGATATATGTGATTTATCGTGTAACTGAAATTCAGTGGATTCTTTTTATTGGTTATGTAGATGACTTTACACTTTTCATTATTTAAAGTCAATTGCGTAATACATACATCTTGTCTAAATAATTTTGCAATTCGTTTTAATAATCTGATGACACTAAATGACGGTGAATGACAGAATCATCTGCAAATAATCTGAGAGGACAGCTCAGATTGTCTCCTAAATCGTGTATGTAGATCAGGGGCAAGATAGGGGCTGTAACACTTCCCTGGGGAACATCAGATATTACTTCTGATTTTCTCGATGTGTTTCCATCAATTTCTATGAACTCTGGTCTTTCCCACAGCAAATAACAAAGCCAGTCTTACAACTGGAACGATTCTCCATAGGCAAGCAATTTAATTAGAAGTCACTTGTGAGGAACTGTGTCAAAAGCCTTCTGGGAATTTAACAAAAACGGAATCGATTTGACGTTCCCTGTCAATACCGCTTAATACTTCGTGGAACGAAGAGCTAGTTGTGTTTGACAAGAACGATATTTTCTTTATCCGTGTTGGGTATTTGTCGACAGACCGTTCTCTGTCCCAGTGGCTGAGCGGTTCTAGGCGCTTCGGTTCGAATCCTGCTTCGGGCATGGATGTGCGTGATGTCCTTAGGTTAGTTAGGTTTAAGTAGTTCTAAGTTCTAGGGGACTGATGACCTTAGATGTTAAGTGCTCAGAGCCAAGCGAATCATTTTTTTAGACCGTTATATTCGAGTAATTCATGATGTTCGAGCACAGTCTTGTATGCTCCAAAATCCTACTGCGGACCGACGGGTCTGTAATTCAGGGGATTCTTGGGTATTGTTGTGACCCGTGCAGCTTCCCAGTGTTTGGATAGGCATCTTTCTACGAGCGATCGGTTGTATACGATTGATAAATATGGAGCTATTGTATCAGCATTCTCTTAAAGCAAGCTGACTGGCATAAATTCTGGAACGGAAGCCTTGCCTTTATTAAGCGTTTTAAGCTGCTTCGCTACACCGGGGATACCTACGTCTAAGTTACTCATGCTGGCGGTTGTTCTCGATTCGAATTCTGAAATATTTACCTCGTCTTCTTTTGTGAAGGAATTTCGGAAAACAGTGTTTGGTAACTCTGCTTTAGTGACACTGCCATCAGCAACATAAGCACCGTTATCACACAGTGAAGGTATTGTGTACTTTACATACGATCAAAATCTCTTTGGGTTTTCTGCCAGTTTTCGAGACACAATTTTGTTGTGGAAACTATTAAAAGCACCTCGCACTGAAATTCGCGCTAAATTTCGAGCTTCTGTATAACTTGGCTAGTTTATGTGTTCTCTTAAATGTGGCATGCTTCTTTCGTTGCTTCTGCAATAGTGTTCTGACCCGCTTTTTTGTGTACCAAGGGGGATCAGTACCATCTCTTAATAATTTATTTGGTATACATGTCTCAGTTGTCGCCGATACTGTTTGTTTGAATTTAAACCACATCTGGTCTACGCTTATACAGTCCCCGGATTTTTATCTGCTTTTCTTTTAATAGATGTATTTCAGGTTAAAGGGTGCGAATATGTTCGCAGGGAAAAATTTTTGACGAGGGAGGCAGAACTAGGCTTGACGCTGCTGCTTCCCTGCGCAATCTCCTGTCAGAGTCTTTTAAAGAAGAGACTACTTGCCTTTTTGTGTTCCGGCAAGATCATTTTTCATTTGGTATAGTTATTGATCTAATTTATAATTTTAAAATGATGTCACAGCCTACCCATTAAGAGGTATAATCTTACATTAAGGATTTGACACAGTAAGTCAAGTGACAGTTGGAAACTGTGTGTACATGTCTTGAAGCAAAACACCTGTTGGCGCGCAGATTACCCACACCATATTCCTCCAGTATTTGAGGATGAGAGCGCATAGCAAGATTCAACAAACATGATTTTAAAAGGTTTGAGATTTCAAACCTTTTAAAATCATGTTCTCGCTTCCTCGAATTAATGAAAGTAAACATTTTTACCACTTACATTTTCTGTGCTCATGCACTAAAACTTCAGTTTGAGGAATTACTTTTAATTTATTACTTTTTTTACTATTAACTCGATTCACAGCACGTTTTCCAGACAGTAGCCATATATACCACTGAGTATACTGCAAAATGGCACACCATTGCACGGCACACCGTTCAGGAGATACGACGCCATAAACAATGAGATGCGAGAAAAGCTAGCTTTCGCTTAAATCGTAGCCTAATCACCCAGACTGTATTCGTGCAGCGTTCCACTATGTGAGCATTTAGCTACTCGTACTTCCAACAAATTTTAAGAAGAATTTCAAACCTTTTTCAAAGTTTTTCTCGCATGTTTGCTTAACGTCAAATACACACATCAGAAAAAGTTTTGCGTCACCTCGGTTCCGAGACTTCCGGAACCTATACAGAAAACTGGAATAGAGATCAACATAAACATCATTTCCGCCCGTTTTATTGCTCATGAAAACCACACGTTGCGTGTTGTACCACCATACATTCAGAGGTGGTGGTGGTCCACATCGCTTTACACACCGGTACCTCTAATACCCACTATCTCGTCCTCTTGCATTGATACACGCCTGTATTCGTCGTGGCATACTATCCACATGTTCATCAAGGTACTGTTCGTCCAGATTGTCCCGCTCCTCAACGGCGATTTGGCGTAGATCCCTCAGAGGGGTTGGTGGGTCACGTCGTCCATAAACAGCCCTTTTCAGTCTATCCCAAGCATGTTCGATAGGGTTCATGTCTGGAGAATATGCTGGCCACTATAGTCGAGCAATGTCGTCGTTCGCAAGATGAGCACCATGAAGAGCAATGCCTCGTCAATATGCTGCCGGTATGGTTGCACTGTCGGTAGGAGGCTGGCATTCACGTATCGCACAGCCTTCCATGACTGCCAGCGGCGTACTTATGCCCCACATAATGCCACTCTAAAACAGCAGCGTACCTCCACGTTGCTGCACTCTCTGGACAGTGTGTCTAAGGCGTTCAGCCTGACCGGATTGCCTCCAAACACGTCTCCGACGACTGTCTGGTTGAGGGCATATGCGACACTTATTGATGAGAAAGTGATGCCAATCGTGAGCGGTCCATTCGGCTTGTTGCTGGGCCCATGGCGTCTCGGTTGCAAAGATGGACCTCGCCAAGCTGCGCATCATGCAGCCTATTGCGCACAGTTGTAACACGACGTCCTGTGGCAGCACCGAAAGCATTATTCAACATGGTGGCGTTGCTGTCAGGGTTCCTCCGAGCCATAATACGTAGGTAGCGGGTCATCCACTGAAGTAGTAGCCCTTGGGCGGCCTGAGCGAGGCAGTTCTTGTCTCTCTGTATCTCCTCCATGTCCGAACAGCGCTTTGGTTCAGTCCGAGACGCCTGGACACTTCACTTGTGGAGAAGCCTTCCTGGCGCAATGTAACAATGCGTACGCGATCGAACCGCGATATTGACCGTGTAGGCATCGTTGAACTATAGACAACACGAACAGTGTACCTTCTTCCTGGTGGAATGTCTGGAACTGATCGGCTGTCGGACCCCCTCCGTCTAATAGACGCTGCTCATACGTGGTTGTTTACATCTTCGTGCGGGCTTAGTGACAGCCGGCCGGAGTGGCCGAGCGGTTCTAGGCGCTACGGTCGCAGGTTCGAATCCTGCCTCGGGCATGGATGTGTGTGATGTCCTTAGGTTAGTTAGGTTTAATTAGTTCTAAGTTCTAGGCGACTGATGACCTCAGAAGTTAAGTCGCATAGTGCTCAGTGCCATTTCAGCCATTTGAGCTTAGTGACAGCTCTGAACAGTCAAAGGGACTGCGTCTGTGATGCAATATCCACAGCCAATGTATATCTTCAGGAGTTCTGGGAATCGAGGTGATGAAAAACTTTTTTGATGTGTGTATTTAACAAGTCAACTCAAATATAAAGTAATTAGACGTTTGAAACTGTTTTATACATGGGAGTACCTGGTTTAAAGAATCTGGTCTATACCAATACATAAAGGCGAAACCTTTGTTTACAAATATCTCAGACGTTCTTCTCCTACTTACTTCAAATTTTACTCGATACTGTCCAAAACAATCTGACTAACGTTGTCTATATATTGTTTCAAGCGGCAAAGTACCAGGTCTGTTCAAAAAATTCCGGAACATCAGTAATATAGCGCTAAAGGTGTGTTGAAGAGAAATGCATTTGGCGTCCCTGCACACGCCAGTGTTTAAAGTGTGACTGCCGGAAGTTTTGTTCAGTGCCGTATTGAGTAGAATGTTGTGTGGCACAGTTTGCGAATTTCGAGATGGCAGACTTCGATGAGCAGCACGTCTGCGTTAAACTTTGCGTGAAACTCGAGAGAACCTTTACAGAGTCACACGAAATGAGTGCTTAAGCTGTACTCGGTGTTACGAATGGTTCACACGGTTTAAAAGCCGGACGGAAGTTAAAGATGACCCTCACTCAGGGCGCCCTTCGCCGTCTACCGACGATGCTGACGTCAGGAACGTCAACAAAACTGTGCGTGCCGAGCGAAGACCGACCGTCCGAGAGATTGCAGGAGAATGTGTACTCGGTGTACTCATGAAATCCTGACGCAGCATCTTCGAGTGCATCGTGTTGCCGCCAAATTCGTCCCACGAGACTCGTCGTGAATTCGTGCCACAGGGATGGTATTACCGGTACGTGTTGCGACGCCTCCGAGAAAATATGAGAAGGAAACGCCCTGAAATGTGGCTATACAATTCGTGGCTCTTGCATCACGATAGCGCAACCGCACATTCATCCGTGTCGGAGCGTGACTATTGCACAAAAAACGATCTCACTGTGCTGCCTCATCCTCCTGGCCCCTGGGGACCTTTTTTTTCTATTTCGAAAGCTGAAAACCCAGGCGAAGATTTGCAACGATAGACGACATAAAAGAAAATTCGGAGATGGCGCTGGCAATCGAGCACAAAGCGTACCTAGACTGCTTCCGGAAGTGGATACGGCGTTGCGAGCGGTGTATCAATTGTCGAGGGGAGTATGTCGAAGAATACCCTGCCCGATAAATAATAGGTAAGCATAAAAAATGTGGACAAACTTCAGAATTTTTTTGAACGCACCTCGTACAAGTTCTCTGCTGAAACAGACAGCGGAAAACAAAATGATGGCGTGTGATGTGAGAACGTGAAGTTTCGTTTTCTGACGTAGAGTTGGCTTTAACTACGGCAGCAGGTTATTTAAGCCGTTAGACAATTTTTTCGCGCGGGGTGACTAATGTTCTGTCGGGTGATGAAAATACACTACTGGCCATTAAAATTGCTACACCAAGAAGAAATGCAGATGATAAAAGGGGTATTCATTGGACAAATATATTTTACTAGAACTGACATGTGATTACATTTTCACGCAATTTGGGTGCAAAGATCCTGAGAAATCAGTACCTAGAACAACCACCTCTGACTGTAATAACGGCCTTGATACGCCTGGGCATTGAGTCAAACAGAGCTTGGATGGCGTGTACAGGTACAGCTGCCCATGCAGCTTCAATACGATACCACAGTTCATCAAGAGTAGTGACTGGCGTATTGTGACGATCCGCTTGCTCAGCCACCATTGACCAGACGTTTTTAATTGGTGAGAGATCTGGAGAATGTGCTGGCCAGGGCAGCAATCGAACATTTTCTATATCCAGAAATACCCGTACAGGACCTGCTGAAATGTAGGGTTTCGCAGGGATCGAATGAAGGGTAGAGCCACGGGTCGTAACACATCTGAAATGTAACGTCCACTGTTCAAAGTGCCGTCAGTGTGAATAAGAGGTGACCGAGACGTGTAACCAATGTCACCCCATAAAATCACGCCGGGTGATACGCCACTATGGCGATGACGAATACACGCTTCCAATGTGCGATCACCGCGATTTCGCCAAACACGGATGCGACCATCATGATGCTGTAAACAGAACCAGGATTCATCCGAAAAAATGACGTTTTGCTATTCGTGCACCCAGGTTCGTCGTTGAGTACACCATCGTAGGCGCTCCTGTCTGTGATGCAGCGTCAAGGGTAATCGCAGCCACGGCCTCCGAGCTGGTAGTCCAGGCTGCTGCAAACGTCGTCGAGCTGTTCGTGCAGATGGTTGTTGTGTTGCAAACGTCCCCATCTGTTGGCTCAGGGATCGAGACGTGGCAGCACGATCCTTTACAGCCATGCGGACAAGACGCCTGTCATCTCGACTGCTAGTGATACGAGGCCGTTGGGATCCAGCACGGCGTTCCGTATTACCCTCCTGAACCCACCGATTCCATATTCTTCTAACAGTCATTGGATCTCGACCAACGCGAGCAGCAATGTCGCGATACGATAAACCGCAATCACGATAGACTAAAATCCGACCTTTGTCAAAGTCGGAAACGCGATGGTACGCATTTCTCTTCCTTACACGAGGCATCACAACAACGTTTCACCAGGCAACGCTGGTCAACTGCTGTTTGTGTATGAGAAATCGGTTGAAAACTTTCCTCATGTCAGCACGTTGTAGGTGTTGCCAACGGCGCCAACCTTGTGCGAATGCTCTTAAAAGCTAATCATTTGCGTATCACAGCATCTTCTTCTTGTCTGTAGTACGTCATGTTCGTGGTGTAGCACTTTTGATGGCCAGTAGTGTATATAAATGTGCTCTGCCGGAAAAGAAAATGGAACATCCTGAAGGACAAGGTCATTTCATTGAGAAGTGAGGTGATGGACGGTTCATCATTGTATGAGTATATGACAATAAACGCAGACCAAATGAACCACACGCGTTAGAGTAAAGGGTGCCCAAACAACTGTATCTGTACACAGTGTGGGTCTCCCCCCCCCCCTCCAAACCCCTTGTGGGTGGCAACGCAGGCGTGTACTCTCGTGGTGTTGCTGGCCAGGGTAGTTGCTGTGCACCACAAAGAGCGCGTTGCGTCATAGCAGCGGTGTGTGGTCGTGCAGGCTTCTGCTTGAAAAGCACTTCGACTACCTGTCGTCCGCAGCTCGTGGTCGTGCGGTAGCCTTCTCGCTTCCCACGCCCGGGTTCCCGGGTTCGATTCCCGGCGGGGTCAGGGATTTTCTCTGCCTCGTGATGACTGGGTGTTGTGTGCTGTCCTTAGGTTAGTTAGGTTTAAGTAGTTCTAAGTTCTAGGG
The DNA here is from genome assembly GCF_023864275.1 of Schistocerca cancellata. Lineage (NCBI taxonomy): Eukaryota > Metazoa > Arthropoda > Insecta > Orthoptera > Acrididae > Schistocerca > Schistocerca cancellata. The sequence continues at coordinate 520,745,251 of NC_064634.1, read as the reverse complement.
GACTGGTGACCATAGTGCTCAGAGCCACTTGAACCATTTGACTACCTGTCGAAGAAATGCCAGTAGCTCGGGAATAGCAATCGGTGCCGCGTAGCAGCCATAGGATGCTTTACCCTGCAGGAAGACCAGATCTGACCACGAGTTGTAGTCGATGCCCCCCACCCCACCCCACCCCACCCCACCCCACCCAACACACACCGTGAAACCTCGGTTAGGACGTGCGTACCGTGCACTCTACAATAGTCAACTCCTCAGGCGTACGCCTTAAGTCACCCACGCCCACCACGGACACACGGCTCCGCCTACTCTCACCACTGAAGACGACAGATCGTCATTCCACTCTGGTGCCCGCGCTCTGTGGTGTCGCGGCGTCAGCGGTAGCCCGGCTCCCAGTGTTGCGTGGTGGCGCGGCAGGTGCGACGTGTCTTCCCCGGGTGTGGGAACGTTCCAGAGGAGCGTCACGCCACCAGGCGATACGTCCGTCCAGTTGCCGCAGGCTTTCAGGTCGACGCAGTTCAAAGGGCCGGAGCTGTTCCTCGGGAGTACGTAGTCGTCGGCGGGTCGTTGTTGTACCGTCGAGTGTTTGTTGCAGACACTCTTGACGTCTGAACTCGGCACGCTAACTGTCTGCACAGTCGAAACAGAAGCCGTGCGCAAACGGGCGCCTTAAACCCCGTCTGCTCGCCGATGACCGCGACGAATGAAACACAGACACCACAACCCCTGAGTACGCACACACGAGAGCTGTTCCACAAATTCCGGAACTTTGTCCACAAAATTTTTCCACCCTTACCTTTTGCTTACTGTGCGTGGTCTTCTTAGAAATACTCTCTTCCACAGTTGATACACCGCTCCCAACGCCATTTCCATTTGCGGAAGCAGTCTCGGTACACCTCGTGCTGGATCGCGCGAAGCGCCGTCTGCGAATTTTCGTTTGTCTCGTCTATCGTTGCAAATCTTCGTCCTTTCGACGGGGTCTTCAACTTTGGAAATAAAAAAAGTCCGCAGGCTCCTGTTCTCGAGAATACGGGGGGGGTGAGGCAGGAAAAAGATTTCGTTTTTTGCGCAACAGTCACGCACCAACAGGGATGAACGTGCGGGTGTGTTATTGTGATGCAAGACCCACGAATTGTCTCGCCCATTTCCGCCCGTTTCCTGGTTACGTTTTCTCGCATGCGTCGCAACTCGTCCCCATAGTACCATCGATTAACAGTTTGTTCCTGTGGCACGAATTCGTGACGAACAAATCCTTTAAAGTCAAAAATATCAGCACGTATTTGACGTTTGACCTGATCTGACGAGCTTCTTTTGGCCTTGGAGAACCTTTCCCGACCCACTGTGAAGACTGAATCTCGGTCTGAGCATCATAACTGAAGGCCCACGCCTCATCATCAATTACGACTCTTTTAAGGAACATGTCGTTCTCACTTGCGCGGTCCAAAAGCTCTTCACAGGATGCGAGGCGAAGGTCTTTCTGGTCTCCATTAACGAGCCGTCGAACGAACCTGGCGGCAAAACGATGAATTCCGAGATGCTGTGTCACGATTTCATGACGTGATCCAACTGAAATGGTACATTCTTCTGCAGTCTCCCGGACACAGTCTTCGACTAGCACCCAGAATTTCGTTGACTATCCTGACAAGAGCGTCGTCGGTAGACGTCGAAGGGCGTCCTAAATGAGGCTAATCTTTAACTTCAGTCCGGCCGTTTTTTAAATTCTGTGAACCATTCGTAACACCGAGTACGGCTTAAGCACTCATCACCTTAGGCTTCTTGCATGATCTCTTGTGTCTATGTTTAGGGTTTCTCGGACGTGTTGCTGACGTAATTCCACCATCTCGAAACACGCATATTATGCTTACAGCAGTCTACTCAATACAGCACTGAACAATAACTAACAGACATACGACGATAAAAGCTCCGGCAGTTACACATTAAACACAGGCGTGTGCAGGAATGTCAACGGCGGTCTATAACAGCATCCAGGATGACGATAACTTCGTTCAGTTCCGACAGATTTTCGGCAGATTCTCGGCAGCATCACAAAGAAGTTTTATAGAGCTGTTATCGTTTCCAGTCTATATAATAACGATCTGGTGGATACTGTCGGAAGATCTGTGAGAGGGTATGCTTCCATAGGAAGACTGCAAAGCTAGACGAGGGTACGGAAATGATGGAAGACTAATAGAGGTGAAGGGACTCGGAACTGACACTCGATGTAAACAAATGTAACGCACTGCGAACGAAGAGGGGAGTAGACGAATTATTGTTTCATCGGGCTGTTGCCGATAAATCAGCGTAAACGGTAACTCTCGTAATATCCCTAGAATTAATCGTTTATGAAAAGCGGTAAACAAGGTCAGATTCATTGGGAAAATCGCTGTCATCGTCAAGCCGAAGAGACCTGCTGCGCGCTGCTAGACACGAGTGTGTAATTGAGCTGCTGCTGATTGTATAATCATTGTTACCGAACAGAATAAGTTTCTCCGTTCCCAGGTCGATGGAGCAACCGAGGTGATATCTCGAAGAGTCGTCTAGACTGATAACAGTAGCAGGGTGATGATAAGGAACGCAGACCGATACACTCAGTAACAACTACGTCTCTCCCTATCCGAAAAAAAATGTCTGAGAAATTATTGCATACACAGCGTGAATCACCTAAGACTTGAACGGCAATTATTGCTGAAATGGAAACTGTACCGTTTTCACACAGTACGAAGATCGCAATTCGTTCTCGTACGCTGTCTGCGACAAGATATCCCAGTAGACGTCAACCATCTCAGCAATTATTCGTCAACGTCCTCAATCAGTTACGTGAAAGTGGTGGTGTAGCACATAGCCAACATAACAGAAGAAAACAAGTGACGACAGAAGAGGGGGAAATTAATGTTCTTGCTGCTGTTGCACTTGTACCGCACGTCAGATCCTGCGTAGTTGCATGAGGAAGTTGCATGAGTCAGGCAAGTGTCCAACGCATTCTCCATCGACCTAGGTTCCACCCCTGCCACATCGCTCTCCATCAAGAGCTACATGGAAACGATTATGAGAATCGTCTTAAGTTTTGTACGTGGGCATTACGACAGGGTATTCCAGATGTATCGTGTATTCTGTTTACCTATGAAGCCATACAGGGTGATTTTTTTCTACCCTGTACAAACTTTAGGGCTTGATCGATGATAGGATACGGAACAAAAAATATCTAATGAAGTTACGCCCGGAAAAGCATGGTTTCCATGCTAGAGACCATGTATTGAATCATAATTGTTACAGAGACTGCAGTCTAGTACGTGCTGTGCCATGCAACCATACTGTATGTATTGAAAATGGTTTCCTTGTGCCTCAAAACACGCGTGTACGCGCCATAGCGAGTTGTGCCACGCGTTCACATCGGCCAGGCTGCATCCGAACAGCGTCACAGGCAGCACAGAAACGATGCTCCAGTGTCTCCACGTCTGGAATGGGCTCTGCATACACGATATTTTTGAGATGGCCCATAACCAGAAATCGCACGAGTTGAGATCCAGTGAACGAGCAGGCCATGCAACTGGACCACCTGGTCCGATCCAAGGACAAGAGGAGACACGATTGAGATGCATCTGGACGTTAACGGTGAAGCGGGCTGGGGGACCATCGTGTAGCAGCCACATAACCCTTCGAATCGTCAATGCCACTTCCTCCAGCAAGAAAAGCCCATAGTTCCGGCCTGTTAGGCGACGTGGAACGAAGGCTGGTCCCAAAACGCAGTCGCCATTTATCCCGGGGCACACATTCCGGTTGCACTGATGATGATTCGCTGTCACCATGCCATGGATGTGCTGCACACTATCACACAGACGACTGTTATAAAAGTTGAAGATACTACTTTGCTTAAAGGTGGCCTCATCTGTGAACGGAATTGGCGACACAAATCCCGGAATCGTGGTTGCCTGGTGAAGAATCCAGTGACAAAACCGCTTCCGATGTAGTAAGTGTCGCCAATAAGCCCTGCTCACGCTGGAAGAGACAATGATAGGAACAATTGTCGTGAAGGATGTCCTACACGGTCATCAGTCTTAGCCTGTACTGGCGGGCCAGTTCACTGACACGGCGGTCGCCATGCATACTGTTATTCACGTTTTCCTCCAAGTCTGGCGTCCAAACATTTCGAGCACGTCCCTCGTGATTCCCTGCTTTCTGAAACGACCCTGTCTCAGATAAACGGCGAAACTCTGTTGCAAACATTACTTTGTTTATTGTCGGCGCTTGCCTGTCACCCTTTACATTTGCCTCTCCGCAAGTAAACACCGTGCCGCCAAGCTCTCGATCGAATGCGGAACCATTGTGTACAACGCTGCACCACATCCACTAAAATGAGTCAGAAAGAGAGGTGAATCGGACCCGATATTACCAGCAACTGTGACAGGAGAGGGCGCTATGGCATGACGTATGAGGAACAGTACCACACGCTAGTAGGAAACCATGCATTCTGTAACTGTAGCTGCATGGCACAGGGCATATTAGACCGCAGTCTCTTTGACAAAGTATGATTCAACAAATGGTCTCTACAATGGAAACCACGCATTTCTGGAGGTAATTTCATTAGACCTTATATCTTCCCTATCCTCTCATCGATCAATACCTAGAATTTTTACGGTGGAAAAAATCACCCCGTATATACTGAGATGACGAGAAGTGATGGGATAGCGATATGCACGAGATAGTATCGTGTATACGAGGAAGAAAAGGCCAGTGCTCTGGCGGTGCTGTCGTTTGTAGTCAAGTGGGTCACGTGAAGAGGATTCCTTCATGATTGTGGCCCCACGACTGCAATTAACAGACTCTGTATGCGGAATGGTAGTCGCAGCTAGACCGTCAGTACATTCCATTTCGGAAATCATTGGAGAATTCAGTATTCCGAGATCTACAGTGTCAAGAGTGTGCCGAGAATACCAAATTTCAGGCATTACCTCTCACCACGGGCAATTACGGGGGCCGACGGCCTTCACTTAAGGCGTTTGCGTACAGTTGTCAGTCCTGACAGACAATCAACTATGCGTGAAAAAACCGTAGAAATCAATGTTTGACACACGAGAAACGTTGCCGTTAGGACAGTGCGGAGAAATTCGGCATTAATGGGCTATGGCAGCAGACGACGGACGCGAGGGCGTTTGAAATAATAAACAGTTTACTTATTTTCCCCATCTGTCTCGTTTTCACTTACACATAAGTGAAAGGTGCACTGTAAGCATTATGGACAAGAAGAGAGCAGAAGATTTGCAATTGTGATGCTACAGAGAATGTTGAATATCAGCTGGATACATCGGATTATTAATTAAGACGTAGTGAACTGAAACTGAAGAAACTGCAAAAATATAGCAATTTAAGGAGATGGGACCTGGATAAACTGAAAGAACAGAGGTTATAGAGAATTTCAGAGAGAGTATTAAGGAACGATTGACAAGAACAGTGGAAAGAAATGCAGTAGAAGAAGAATGATTAGCTTTGAGAGATGAAACAGTTAAGGCAGCAGAAGTTCAAGTAGATAAAAAGATGAGGGCTAGTAGAAATCCCTGCGTAACAGAAGAAATATTGAATTTAATTGATGAAAGGAGAAAGTTAAAAAATGCACTAAATGAAGCAGGCGAAAAGGAATAGAAACGTCTCAAAAATTAGATCGACAGGAAGTGCAAAATGGCTAAGCAGGGATGGCTAGAGGACAAACGTAAGGATGTAGAAGCATGTATTACTAGGGGTAAGACAGAAACTGCCTACAGGAAAATTAAAGAGAACCACCTATATGAATATCAAGTGCTCAGATGGAAAACCCGTCCTAAGCAAAGAAGGGAAAGGAGAAAGGTGGAAAGAGCATATAGAGGGTCTATACAAGGCCGATGTAATTGAGGGAAATATTGTAGAAGTAGAAGACGACGTTGATGAAAATGGAATGGGAGATATGATACTGCGTGAAGAATTCGACAGAGCATTAAAAGACCTAAGTCGAAACAAGGCCCTGGGAGTAGACAACATTCCATTAGAACTACTGATAGCCTTGGGAGAGCCAGTCATGACGAAACTCCTCCATCTGTTGAGCAAGATGTATGAGACAGGCGAAATACCCTCAGACTTCAAGAAGTAGATAATAATTCCAGTCCCAAAGACAGCAGGTGTTGAAAGATGTGAAAATTGCCGAACTAGCAGTTTAATAAGTCATGGTTGCAAAATACTAACACGAATTCTTTACAAACGAATGGAAAAACTGGTAGAAGCCGACCTCGGGGAAGATCAATTTGGATTCCGTAGAAATATTGGAACACACGAGGCAGTACTGACCCTACGACTTATCTTAGACGATAGGTTAAAGAAAGGCAAACCTACGTTCTTAGCATCTGCAGACTTAGAACAAGCTTTTTTTTTTTTTGTAACGAAACCAGATGGCAGTTATAAGAGTCGAAGAGCATGAAAGGGAAGCAGCGGTTGAGAGGGAATGAGACAGGATGTAGCCTATCCCCGATGTTATTCAATCTATATACTGAGCAAGCAGTAAAGAAAACAAAAGAAAAATTTGGAATAGGAATTAAATCCATGGAGAAGAAATAAAAACTTTGAGGACTGCCGACGACATTGTAATCCTGTCAGAGATAGCAAAGAACTTGGAAGAGCAGCTGAACGGAATGGACAGTGTTTTGGAAGGAGGATATAAGATGAACATCAACAAAAGCTAAACGAAGATAACGGAATGTAGTCCAATTAAGTCGGGGGATGCTGAGGGAATAAGATTAGGAAATGAGACACTCAAAGCAGTAAATGAGTTTTGCTATTTGGGGAGCAAAATAACTGATGATGGTCAAAGTAGAGAGGATATAAAATGTAGACTGGCAATGGCAAGGAAAGCGTTTCTGACGGAGAGAAATTTGTTAACATCGAGTGTAGATTTAGGTGTCAGGAAGTCATTTCTGAAAGTATTTGTATGGAGTGTAGCCATGTATGGAAGTGAAACATGGACGATATACAGTTTAGACAAGAATAGAAGCTTTGGAAATGTGGTGCTACAGAAGAATGCGGAAGATTATATGGGTAGAACACGTAACTAATGAGGAGGTACTGAATAGAATTGGGCAGAAGAGAAATTTGTGGCACAACTTGACAAGAAGAAGGGATCAGTTGGTAGGACACAATCTGAGACGTCTAGTTATCACCAATTTAGTACTGGAGGGAAGCGTGGAGGGTAAAAATCGTAGAGGGAGACCAGCAGAAACACTAAAGCAGATGCAGAAGGATGTAAGCTGCAGTAGTTATTCGGAGATGAAGAGGCTTGCACAGGATAAAGTAGCATGGAGAGCTGCATCAAACCAGCTCTGGACTGAAGACCACAACAACAATACTGAATGGAAACGACGGGAAATGATATTTGTGACACAACTTGAGTGAAATAGTGTATCGGTTGGCAGGACACGTGCAGAGTCATCAAAAGATCGTCAATTTGGTTATGAAGGTAAGTGTGGGTGATAGGGACCGCAGCTTGAATGCAAGTAAGCACATCCAAATGGATGTAGGTTTCAACAGTTTTCCAGAGACGAAGCAGCTTGCGCCGGTTATAGTAGCGGGGAAGGCCGTATCAGGCCAGTCTTCACACGGAAAACCACATCAACAGCACACACCCTGTGTTGACCAATACTCAAACTCTTTTACCAATCTGCTGTCACAATATGAATGTTTGACCAAAACGACTGCGTTCTCCCACACGAGTGACAAGCATAGTCGTTAGCTCTTGCGGTATGATGAAGATTGCACTCACCTGTGTTCCGAACGCGTCGTTTGATCGAGGGATGTCTGGCGAAATCTCGTGTGCGGAGAGGAATGTCTGCCAGTGCTTCACTCTTATCTCGTCTCATTCGTCCAAGGTTGCAGTGCCATCTTATCAATCAGAACAACTCCAGAATCTCCCCGGCAATCGAGTGCTTTACAGTTCTGAGAATAGTGACTTGCATAACTAATTGTCCTCTGCCACTTGAAGCCTCAGGCGTTTTTGTGTTTTAAGAGTAAATTGGCCGCCAAACGGTTAATATTAATGACTTTCTGCCTAGGCCACTCAATTACATGGCCAGTAATATTGTGCAACAATTCTGTGGCTCTGAATCTTGATCAATAAAGACACTGCTGCTGTGATAATTGCTCCACATTACTGCAATTAGAAAAAAAAAGATCGATGAAAAATTAGTTCAAGGGGAGTCAAAGACCGAGAGAATTGAGATTGAATGAAAATGAAAGATTATCATAACTGTTTGTGTGTTGATGGTCGAACATTACTGGAAAGGATTCCCACCATACATCGGCGTTCCCATACATAGGCTTTTGCGAACCCCCGTCCCTCCTGGATAAATTTCTGAGGACCCCCATATCCCCATCATCTAAAAGCAAAATAATACAATGAGGGTCGCATCTAAACAGCGCTTTCTATTATGCTATGATACATTGCTACTGGCAGTCTTTCGAAGACTTGCAATTCACAAATGCAGTTTCACCGTACAGTATCTTAGACATAGTTGTGGAAACGTCTTGTGCAATAATGCGCGCTCTCCAATAAATTGTATTCGGGTAAGTACACAGAGTTAAATATCTACATAAACTCTTATTCTTTGCATTAATTAAATTTTTCGAAAACATCTTGGTTTTGCGCGTTACCTATATTTTTTGATCCACAAATCATACGATTAATTAATCATTCTTAACAATTCTGTTCTCGCACTTCTGCTCTAACATCACACAATACCGGCAATGATTTGTAAATTCTGATGGACTCTAATAAAATTACGTTTAAAGCATAAAATGATAGAACTCCCAACAAATTTCTCATCAACATCGCTTGGTTGCAGATGACAAGCTACCAGCACGAAATAATACGCAAATGATCCTGCAAAACCATGCAAACCGAGTGTAAAGGTATTAACCAACAGAAACAAATGGTTGTTTCAACTAAATATTTCCGTAATCATGTAAACCCTTAGTAAAAATATTTACATTACAGATTAAATAAAACAGAAAGCCACTGTTGATGGCACAGAGGTGCTGAAACATATTTGGGAGTTTTGCGTTGCTGGCGGACCTTACATCCAACAATTCTAATAACAGTGTTCTTTTGTGTTGTTCTGAAGGCATTTTTCACGCAACAACAGCAAACCTAACCTAACCTCCTTTGTATGTATAATATGCGAGAGACTGTCAAGGATATTATTGTCAGTACTGCCCACAGACGGCACAATATTTCCGGGCGGTGCAGTATATTTCGATAGTTTTTGATGTTCTCAGTATCATTCCGCAACATCTCAATCTCACTCCAACACGGTCAATATTATTGCGCTTTCAGGAAATATTGTCAATTTTATTGACTGTCTGGGGGCCGCTTCATTTAAAAGTGGTGATATGGGTTGAGAATTATTTTAACTCTGGCATAGCTACGAACTGATGTAAGCATAATTTACTTAAATTTATAGTCATTTCCAAAGCACTATATGGGGGCTTGAGCTATGTTCAGATCAATATAATGACAGCTGTTATATATTCACCAGTCTACTACTGAATACGTGGGAATTTCCTGTTTACCTACGTGAGTGATGTTTAATTTGAGTTTGTGGTGAGGAACAGACGACGGCCACGGCGACCACCAGCGCAGAGACGAGCCGAAGACATTAGTCAGTGGTCGCACTGATTTTCGATTTATTACCGTACTCTCCAAAATTACCACTGTACGAACGACTAAAACAGAATAAAAATTTTCGTTTTGTAAATAAAAACCGCCTTTTCTACATGCAACGTATTTTATTTGTTACAGACAGGTTTCGCCTTTCACTGTAAGGCATCGTTAGTGGAGTCTAGAATGATACAGCTGTGTTTCAATATGCGATATTTGTAGATTACAAAACAGCTCCTTCCCTCACCCGAGCTTGCGCTCCGTCTCTAATGACCTCGTTGTCGACGGGACGTTAAACACTAATATCCTCCTCCCTCCTTGTGTATCGCCGTTTAGGCACACTGGTTGTGTCTCTAAACGGGAAAGTAGCCGTCGAGCAAGCGTGCCAAATGCAAGCGTGGAGAGGCTGAGGGGAAGTTTCGTAAGCAGTCCAAAAAACAATCAACAGTTCGCACGCGCCAGGAAGTTGGAATACGCAGCGAACTGTGTGGAAGATTTTGCAACGGCGGCTACATTACGAGCCGTACATTCTACAGCTCCTGCAACAATTGAAACCGGAAGATCAGTTGTGTTATCACAGTGCAGGGAGCACTTGAGGATGAACGTTTCACCCCCAAGGTGATATTCAGAGACGAATCAATGTCCCATGCACCTGCAAACGTTAATCGGCACAACGCGAGGGTGTGGAAAATCCCCGTGCAGTTGTGGCGCACGAACGAGGTTCGTCCAAGGTGAAAGTTGTCTGTCGTAGACCAAGTTGTATGGGCCGCTTCCCTTCTGCGAGAAGAGTATGACGGGTACATTTTACCTTGTGGTTATTTGCACAACTCGCTGCTGATTCCGAGAATTTCATCTTCCAAAAAGACACGGCAGCCCCCTCGCAGTATCGGTGTTCGTCGCTGCCTAAACGACGAACCACCGCGTCGCTGGAGTGACGCGCTCTCGTGACGTTGCAAATTATACAGAGTCGCCATCTGGCAATGAAAGCGTAGCTTGCCGTGGATCCGGTGTGTGGTTCTCTGGCCGCCGGCACGGCTACTGGGCCGAGTGAGTGGTGTGCTCGGCCAACTCTGTAATACGTTGCACGTACGCTCTACGAATCTGAGCAAGTACTGTTAAATATCAGTCGATCTTTTTCATACTTAGTATTCCAAGTTCTATGGATAACACGACCATACTATTAAAATTTTAAATCTAACTTCACTATTTTCACAGATATAAATTTCTACCTAAACATGTGATAACCGTGCTGGTACTGTGAAACCGAGTTAGGGACTGTAGTGTATTCATCTACAGTAGCAACTGAAACTAGAACCGAGGGGATGGGTTCAAACAATCTAATTTTCTGGAATTTCTTTAGTTTCATTACCACAAATATCTGATGTAATTAAAAATACTTAGGAAAACTAGTACTTCATCGCGTTTTCGTTGCGTGATTGTTTTGGAGAGACTGAGAGAGCGAACGGAGGAGACACATAAAGTAAAGTCAGCGTCGGCAAATCAATCGAGAGCGGCAGAGAAGAGAAGTCTGTGACAAGGGGTCAGCCAGTCGCACTCTGACCGACCTCCCTCCAGGACGACAATGCGCCCGCAGCGACCTCTAGGTGCAGACGACGTGAGCTCCGCGCCCCACTTCACTATGCGACACGTCGTAGCCCTCGTCATTAGTAATCTCTAGGTAGCACGGTTAGAGATCAGCAGTCACTACTGTTCAGTTGACTGATATTTGTTAGTAGCGGTCGCTAAGACCAGAAGTGTTGCTTATGTTTGTCTCTTTTGATTATTTTGTATATCGCCCTTCGTTTGCCACACATCAGTTTAACTGCCCTCTTGGAATATCACGTATAAAGGACTACAAGAATTCTCAGATCAAAGTTATTTGTACTTGTCTTGTTGTAATAAAACTCATTAATACAAGTTGTTTGATTGTTTATCTATTGAATGGAGTATGCAGGTTTCCTAGACACAACAACGTGGCGACGAGATGTACGAGTAACATAGTGCCGACGATATAGCAGCAATAACATAGCGACAACCTATTAACGCTTTGAGCCCAGACCCACTAGCTGCTACAAATTGTCTCTGTTTTGTTTTGTCGTGGGCTTTTCTGCTTTGCGGAGCCTTAATTCTACCTCGTCTTTTCTTTGCAGGGGTGTGTTTTCATGTTTTTACAATGTTTCTTTTAGTGTTTTTGCTATTCAGTGTTTTCAGGTGAGCGTTGCAGAAATTTTCTTTGCTTTTGTGCTTATTTTTATTGCGAAAAACAGCGCAACATGCAACAACTGTAGCTCCAAGTGCCATATCACCTTTTCGCAAGTTTAACGAAAAAGAAGAGGAATGGCTCGATTGGCTGCAGCAGTACGAAGCCCACATCATTGCTCACAGACTGTCAGGTACTGTGAATCTACATAACTTTTTGTCAACGATAGGAGGTGCAGTCTTTCGCCTTATTTAGAAATTGTTCCCTAACGCCACTCCGAGTTAACTTTCATACGGTCAGGTTGTAGTTTGTCTATTATGACCAACAAGTGAATGTGGTGGCAGCTAGGTACCAATTCTTTTGCTGCAAGAAAAGGACAAAACAAACTTATCGTGAGTGGGTAACAGGTTTGCGGGGTATGGCAAGTAAATGCGAACTCAAATGTGCTTGTGGTGCTTTATATTCAGATATTATGTCGTGCGATGTGATCATGTTCAATGTAACTGATGTCAATCTTAGAGAACAGATTTTGAAACAGTCCGATCCATCATTTCATCATGTAGTGCAAATTCTAGACAGTACGATTCAGGTGCCTTAGTGGTCCTCTACATTTGAGCGGCCACCAATTTGTCGGGTTGCGTCATTCCTTGTTCACGACCGGCCCAGCGGCCACAACGGCAAGCACACGCCAAGCTGCGTAAACAGTTCTTCAAACAGCGGCTACACTAGTCAATAGATTACCTCATGCCCGCGGTGCTATTCACGGCACTAACGCCAAGATTGACCCTCCAGACAAGCACACTGTTATGAGTGCGACAAGAAAAGCCACGTATAATATATATATCTGCAACAGAACAAACATAAAAATTGGGCAAACTCACAAAAATCTAGTAACCAGTCCCATGTAAGCAATGCAGTGCATTTAAAGCCTGCTGGAGGTTGGCTCAAATGGCTTTGAGCACTATGGGACTTAACATCTGTAGTCATCAGTCCCCTAGAACTTAGAACTATTTAAACCTAACTAACCTAAGGACATCACACACATCCATGAGCGAGGCAGGATTCGAACCTGCGACCGTAGCGGTCGCGCGGTTCCAGACTGAAGCGCCTAGAACCGCTCGGCCACACCGGCCGGCCCTGCTGGAGGCATTAGCAAAACTTGCAAGCAAACAGTTTCTTCAGTGCTACGCAAGTCCAACAAACATTTTGTTCATTTGCATCTTAGTGGAAAACTTGCGAAATTTCAGCTGGGCTTGCGTTCTTCTGTTACACTGCTGAATCGTAACACATATGAACTGTTAGGCTCCCCACGCCTGTCTAAAACTAGCACGCACGTGACGGCTTATGGACAAGACATTCCCGATCTCGGAAAATGTACTTTGCCTGCCAGTTCCCTGCAATGTTGCGGAACTGCATTCAGACTTAGAGAAATCGGGTCGTACCGAATGCTGCACAAATTGCAGCTCCATCGCATTGTTTGCGTCGCAAGAACGTACCCTTCGTTTGTACAGATGAGTGCCAAGATGTTTTTCAAAAACTTAAAGATGCGTTTTTCAGTGATTAATGCTTGCTTCACTTTGATCCTGACAAACCAGTTGCGTTTCAAGTTGACGCTTCCTCTTACGGAATCAGTGCAGTGATTTCACACAGATTTGGTGATAAAGACAGGCCTATTGCTTTCACATCAAACGTGTTGTCCAGAACTCAGTGTAACTATTCACAAATAGAGAAAGAGGCATTGGGTATTGTGTATAGTGTCACCAATTTCCACCACTATTTGTATGGCAGAAAATTCTACTTAGTATCGAATCACAAGCCATTGCAGTAATTGTTTGATCCGATGAAGGCAATTCCTGTACAAACTCCTCAAAAATTGCAAGGATGGGCTTTGTTGTCTCAATACCAGTACGATATTGTATATCGTCCAACAGCTCGACATGGTAATGTGGGCGTACTTTCACGTCTTCCGATTGGCCCTGATACAGATTTTGATGCTTTGCTGCATCGTATTGTCACATCGATGTTCACAATTCTTAATTGCGTCAATCCTTTCCTCTGAAGTGTAGAAAAATTGCACAGGCCTTGGAAGCTGATTCAGATTTGAACATTTTGGTGCAATACATTCGTAGATCTTGGCCTCGCTCTTTGCATAGCATCAAGAACACAGTAGTGCGCCATTACTTTGCACGTCGGCATACCTTCGCTATACAGTAAGGTGTGATTCTTGTCCAAAATGACACATGTGTTGATCCCATAAGCTTTATAAAAGAAGCGTTGCAGTTACTTTACCAAGGACACTGGTGGATTGTTTGTACGGAACAGATAGCGAGTCGACACCATACTTGGCAGGGTATGGACACACAGATAGAACAGATGACGTCACAGTGTCACGCATGTGCGGAAAATCAGTCCGCTCCGCCAACGATAATCCTCTGCTAGGCCTACGACTCAATCACCGTGGCAACGTGTGCACATGGACTTTGCGGGACCTTTATGGAAGATTCGTTGGTTGATTGTGGTAGACGCTTATAGCAAGTTTCCTATTGTTGTGCCAATGAACTCGACAACGTCACGTAGCACAGTGAGCAACCTTCAAGCAACAGATGGCCAAACTTCCCGCCGCACGCGCCAGAGATCGAGCACTGCAACTGTTTCTCGCCTCCTATCGTTCGCATCTACGAGACGGACCATCGCCGGCGGATTTGCTTCACGGCCACCGCCATCGGACACTGATCCACCCTCCCCAGCATCCAGTGCTGAAGGAAGGCCGCACGATATTGTATTTTCAGGCTTTTTGCGGCAGCAGACAGTGGGCGTGAGGCGAGATCCTTCGTCGACTTGACACATGCATGTATTTCACTTCAGGCCCAGACGGATTACAGCGCCGACACAACGATCACATTTGCCACTGAAGTGTGCACGGTTGCCCCAGTTTCACGGATCCCGAGGACAGCGCGGCCACAGCAGCCGTCAGATGGTGTCATCACGACAGAGACGGAGTCTTACCTCCTCTGCCTTCTCTCGTCCTACCGGTGGAGCTGGACCTCCTGCCCACGGCCCACGCCGCAGCAGCCGTCGCTTTCTACATCTGATTATGGGCCTCGGGGGGGGTGGACACACATACTTTTTGTCGTTTTCTGGGGGAAATTTCCGTCAGAGAAAAGGCCAGATGGCGCGATACGACCGAAAGTCCCCTGCAGCCACAGCTTCCGGTCCATCAAAGCGTCCACACTCCTGCCTCCCCCCCCCCTCCCCAATTGTGGTGCTCCATATACGACGATGGTCCGTCATTTTGGGGGAGGGGGGCGAGGAATATTATGGCGTAAACTCAGCACCGGCAGAACAGCAGGAAATGACAGAGAAGAGAAGGCTGCGACGTGACGTCAGCCAATCACATGATGACCGACCCCCCTCCAGAAGCACAGTGCGACAGCAGCGGCCCCTAGGTTAGGACGACAAAAGCGCCTCGCCTGACTGGAGGTGGCCCACTTCGATAGCAGCTTCTGTGTTAGTCGCTTCGTAGCCTCCATCATTAGCAATCTCTACATAGCACGGTTATTGGACAGCATTCACTGCAGTTCACGTGGCAAACTTTTCTTAGTGGCTGTTGCTAGGACCAGATGTGTTACTTGTGTTTGTCTATTCTAAAGAAGACTGATTTTGTATGTCACCCTTCACTTGCGATACATATGTGTAATTGCACTTTTGGATGATCACGTATAAAAGACTACAAGAATTCTGAGATATAAGTAAAGTATTTGTACTTGTCTTGTTGTAATAAAACTTATTAATACGAGTTGTTTGAGTGTACGAGTACGCAGGATTCCTAGACACAACAGCGAGGATGTGATATTTTATGAAAACTATGGAAATGTATGCTTAAGAAAGTTGTTGTGCAGTAGGGGAGTTTGTGACGTACGTCTGAGTGAGTTTGAGTTTGTAAAAGGAAGCCAGAAAGGGCGTTGAATAAAAATTTATTAGCAACTTATTTTGAGGAAAGAAATCGTGTTTTGTTTTCATTGAATTTCATTTAGTTTCGAAATTACGAGATTTCTAATCTAAATTACTTTTGGTAATCTGACACAGAAATGCTTGAAATGATCTGACTGGGTGCTGAACATAATAGCCAATAGAAATACAACATTTTTCCGCGCGTTGAGTAATGCTTTGTGCCTCAGGTCTATGAGTCGATATACAGTAATCACCTGGGAGCCGTCTACTGCGAAAACACCTATCTTAAACCGCGCTAATCGAATATGTACCAAAATGGAGAAATTCCCGCGCGTTTAATCGGTTCTCGTATCATTGACGAACAGCGACTATAGTTTTGAGTATTTTGTGAAAGTCTGAGACTCGAATGGTTTGTGTTTGTGTTGTCCTCATCGTTTCATCATCATTCGTGAAAGTGGCGAGATTGGGCTGAGCAAAGGTTGGGACTTTGTACGGAAGCTGATAACCGCGCAGTTGAGCGCCCCACAAACCAAACGTCACCATCATCATCATCATGGAATGGTTTATTACAGGAGATTTTCACATGTGAAGATTTCATGTCGTGCGTAAACTCCACGTGGGGTGTTTTGTGCAGGTTACGAGACATTTTGGGCTCCGTCTTGAAGCCACAAGTAGCCCATCGGGACCATCCGACCGCCGTGTCATCCTCAGCTGAGGATACGGAGAGGAGAGGCGTGCAGTCAGCATACCGCTCTCCCGATTGTCATGATGGTGTTCTTTGACCGGAGCCACTACTATTCGGCCGAGTAGCTCCTCAAGACTGAGTGCACCCCAGAAAATGGCAGCAGCGGCCGGCGGCCCGGACAGTCACCCATCCAAGTGCCGGCCTCGCCCGATAGTGCTTAACATCGGTGATCTGACGGGAACTGGTGTATCCATTGCATCAAGGCCCTTACACGAGACATTACGGCGAGCGTTTTTTTTACAAAAAGCCTACTGAACGACTGATTGAGTTTACTCGCAAGTAGTTAATGGGTTGGACTAAATACCTTGTCCCTGCTTTTGGGTGTGACCTAGTAACAGAGACAGTCAGTAACATTACAAAAATGATGTCGGGATATTAAATACGGAATTCATGGCGATTTTCTTTGCTTTAAAGACACTAAACTAGCTTACAGCAAATTTTCGACATTCTTTTAAGCGAGTCATGTAAGAATCCCGAACGCTAGATAGTTTAACTAACTTTTAGCTACTGCCCACCTATTGAAGTTATGTGGCCTTTGCGTGGTAGGTATTTAGTCGTATTTTCGTCAACGCTGCGTTTCTCGGCTAAATCAATATCTGCCATCGCAGAGTGAAGAGGCAGACAACCCAAATGTTATCCATGTAAGTGGACTGATTGTTTAAAGGATAGTGATAGAGTAACCCACCGACCGCACTCTGTTCCCTTGACCTGCCAGGTCGCCTGACCTAACGCCTTGTGACTTCGTCCTTTGTGGCTACATTAAGGACGGTGTTTAAGTACTCCAGCTGGCAGGCAGCACTGAAACAGCTGGAAGGACGCATCAACGATGTCGCGATAACTACTGACAGGATGCTGCTACATAAAGTATGGAAGGAACTTTACTACCGCTTGGATGGGTGTCGTGTGACCAGAGGGGCTCTCATAGAATGTCTGCGGAATGCAAAATGCAAACTCGGTGGGTTAAGGTCCAGTTCACTCAGCAATCGCATTTCTACACATATTACATTGGAAAATATAGAGGTTCGAAAACGAATGCCCCCGTAACGCAAAGGTCCCGCGTTCGAGTCTCGGTCCAGCATACAGTTTGGATGCCGTAGGAAGTTTCATTTCAGGGCACACTCCGCTGCAGTGTGAAAATTTAGTTCCGGAATGAATCATTTACACTGAGGTGAGAAAAGTCATGGGATATCTCCTAATATCGTTTGGGACGTTCTTTTCCTGGTGTAACGCAGCAACTCGGTATGTCATGGATTCAACAACTCGTTGGAAGTCCCCTGTAGAAATATTGAGCCATGCTGCCTCTATAATCGTCGATAATTGCGAAAGTGTTGCCGGTGCAGGATTTTGTGCAAGAACTGACCTCCCGATTATTTCCCATAAAAGTTCGATGGGATTCATATCGGGTGGTCAGGGTGGCGAATAGTTCAGAATGTTCTTTAAACCAATAGCGAACAATCGTGGCCCAGTGACATGACACCGTTGTTTGGAAGCACGAGTCCACAAATGGCTGCAAATGGTCTCCAAGCAGCCCAACATACCCAGTTGCTACCAGTGAGCGGTTCAGGTGGACCTGGGAACCAGTTCATTCCATGTGAACACAGCCAACATCACTATTGAGTGTGCACCAGCTTGCACAGTGCCTCGGTGCCAACTTGGGACCACGGCTTCGTGCGATCTGTGCCATGTTCGAACCCTTCCACCGGCTCCTACCAAATGAAATCGCGACTCATCTGAGCAGGCCACGGTTTTTCAGTCGTCCAGGGTCCGACCGATACGCTCACGAACCCAGAAGCGGCGATGCAGGCGATGTGGTGCTGTTAGCGAAGGCACTCGCGTCGGTCGTCAGTTGCCATAAACTATTAACGTCGAATTTCGCCACACTGTCCTAACGAATACGTCGGTCGTTCGTCCTACATTGATTTCTGCGCATTTTGCATGCAGTGTTGGTGGTCTGTTAGCACTGACAACTCTACGCAAACGCCGGTGCTCTCGGTCGCTAAGTGAAGGCGCTAGGCCGGTGCCTCGCCCGCGGTGGCAGGTAGTGCCTGAAATCTTGTATTCTCGGCGCACTCTCCTTTGACAGTGTGGTTTTCGTAATATTGAATTCCCTAACGATTTCCGACGCGGAACATCCCAAGCGTCTAGCTTCAACTACCATTCCGCATTCAGTGTCTGTTAATTCCCGTCGTGCGGCCGTGGTCACACACCAATCATACGGGTGGCAGTGCCAGCTTTTGTATGCGACACTGCCGCCACCCGGATATCTGTGTATAGCTATTCCGTGACCTCTGTGACCGCAGAGTACTGATGCCACGTACGAGATACCGTGTTGTCACGTGTTATCCGCCGTCAAAGTGCAAATACTGAGCTCGAATGAAGTTACTGAAACACAGCGACATACAACGGACTTCGCACCTTAAAAGGCCATTTCTGGTGTGCCCGCACTGCAACAGTGGGATATCAGCAGCCACTCTCGTCACGTTATTAGACGACACAACAGAATATCAAATTCGTAAGCAGGTGTTTCCCACACGTATGCTAACATTGTAATGAATCTCAGTGCAGATAATCGCATCTAGATAACGGAGCAAAGACGGATGGTGAAATATCGATAATGTGACGTTCTGTCTGTCAGTTTGCAAGCGTGCGCACTAAACGTGAAGTGCTGCACAGAGCTCGTACCGATAATGAGGTGACAAAAGTCGTCGGATACTTCCTTTTATTCGGCGTAGCGCAGCAGCTCGGCATGGTACGGACTCAACAAGTCGGTAGGAGTCCCCTGCAGAAATATCGTGCCGTGCTGCCTCCAGGCCGTCCATACTTGCGGAAGTATTGCTGGTGCGCGAACTGACCTCCCGATTATGCGCCACAAGTGTTCGATAGGGTTAAGACCGAGCGATCTGGGTAACCGAGTCATTCGGGCGCATTGTCCAGAATGTTCGTAAGATCAATTGCGAAGAATTTTGGCCCAGTGACTTGGCGCATTGTCATCCACGAAAATTCCACCTTTGTTTGGAATATGAAGTCCACGAACGGCTGCAAACGGTCTAGCCATTCCTAGTCAATGATTGGCCCGGAGCACCGAGTCCATTCCATGTAAACACAGCCCACACCATTACGGAACCACCACCAGTTTGCACAGTGCCTTGTTGACAGCTTCGTGGGGTCTGCGCCACACACGAGCGCTACCATCAGCTCTCATCAGCTGAAGTGGGCGCTTCTGTGAGCAGGCTCAGCCGGTGCGGTCACGAGCCCACGAGAGGCGCTGCAGGCGATGTCGTCCTCTTGGCAAAGATCGCCTGCGGCCACAACCCAGTAACGCCAAATTACGCCGCACTGTCCCAACTGATACGTTCGCCGAACATCCCGCCTTCATCTCTGCGGTTATTTCGAGCAGTGTTCGCTGTCTCTTGACATCGTGGATCTCGAAATATTGATTTCGCTAACTATTTCCAGAATGAAATGTCCCGTACGTCTAGTTCCAACTACCACACTGCGATCAAAGTCGTGCGGCCATAATCACGTTGGAAACCCTTTCACACGAATCACCTGGGTAGAAGTAGCAGCGCTGCTCTTCTACACTTTGTGTGCGCTATACTGCCGCCGTCTGTGCGCCAGCACACCGCTACCTCGCGGCTTTTTGTTACCTAAGTGTACAGTCTTAGACAAAAAAACTGACCGCCGGCCGGCCGCCACAGAGACTAAGTCCGAGTCATTCACTTAAGGTGGCCAATAAAACTGACCGCCCCTGACAATTCTAAGTCCGACCATCTGCACAATCTGGCAACACTGTTAGATACGGAAGTGTTAGGAGGAAGTGTTGTCTACTTCCGAGACAATATGGTTGGAGTGAGCCCGTGGTCTTGTGGTGATCGTCGTGCATTCTACACTTAAGAATCGCGTGTTCGCGTCCAACTGATTTATTTTTTTTTTAACCACATTTCGGTCTAAACTTATGAGTCTGATTGAACATCGGAGACAATTCGCTTAAAATTCTACCCACCCGCAATAACAAGTATTCCAGAAACAATTCCGCAGGACAGCTCGTGGCTGCGTCGCGATCATAACAGCTCACGCTCGGGCGTTTCCTCGCGCTGCAGCGGCTACCGGCCACCGGCCAGACGCCACCCGCCGCCTGAAATCCGGCGCCGCCCATGTGAAAACGGCACCACGCTGTCAGTGTATGTATCAATGCCATTTTCGAATTTGAAGTTCTAGCTAGTATCTTGCAGTTAAGCATTGGATTTTGCATACCTGAAAATCATGAACTAGGTTAAGCATTGTAAAATTGAGTCGCAAGTGGAAAAAGGTGTAACATCTGCAACACAACATTTATTTTGGTATAACAGAGGGGTGAATTTAGAGGAGGCAGCTAGAAAGATTTGA
Organism: Schistocerca cancellata; assembly: GCF_023864275.1. Lineage (NCBI taxonomy): Eukaryota > Metazoa > Arthropoda > Insecta > Orthoptera > Acrididae > Schistocerca > Schistocerca cancellata. The sequence continues at coordinate 520,724,302 of NC_064634.1, read as the reverse complement.
ACTGTGTTTGGAGCGAGTGCTTTTGGGAAAAATACGCCAGAAAAAGATATTCTTGTTTCAACAAAGATCGTTCTGGCATGAATGATTTTCCACATTAAGGAAGTCTCGACTACTGATATATGTGACATATTACCATTTTACCATCATGCGACATTTGCATTCAACAGGAAAAGTTCAGAAGTCTGATGTAGAAGTACTGCATGCTCTAATTCGAAACAACAAAAATCAACGGAGTTACTATTATTGAACGTCATCAGGTCGCTCATTGACCATTCCTTTGCAGTACTGTTACTGGTGACGTGTTATGATGCCTTTATCGTTAACTTCCTAAAAAGAAATGAAAGGCTGAGCCCCACCAAAAGACGTAGACTAGAGCAGAGAGTAGTGTGAACATAATATTTTACATTTGATAGCTCCAAAAGTGTGTTTTGGACTACAAATTCTGCCCCAAGGGGTGTGTGCAACACAGCTGGAATTCGTTGTCAACAATTGAGACACCTTTCGGTAGCAGTGGAAGAAAGTCGAGCAACAAAACTACACCACCTTTGCTACTGCATGATAACTCACTCTGTTGATTTTAGAAACAAAACTATTCAGGAGATTGATAGGAAAGTCGACTCTCAGACACTTGTATTATTAGGGAAGTCCTCTCTCAAGCACTTGTCCGTCTCGTCATGTATTCGTAAAATATTACCTTTCCCGCTCTTGATCGATCAGCCGTCAAGGCAATTCATTTCTAGACGAAAATTCTCTTACAACTACTATGGTTTAACGACCTCGTTAAAACAAGTAGGTTTCTACGGGCGTAGAATTTGTAAACAACTGTAGCATTGTCAGATTGTTTTAGAAATCGTGAAAGAAAATTCAGCTGCTGATTAATTTCTCTTTGATGATTACTGTTGCGTTTAGAAAACTAATGGAAAATGCAAATAAAATATTCATTTTACTAATACAAATTAAATTCAGCTTACTACAGGAACATCACGACAGCAGTCTATCTTAGTAATTAAGTTCAAAAATGGTTCAAAGGGGTCTGAGCACTATGGGACTTAACTTCTGAGGTCATCAGTCCCCTAGAGCTTAGAACTAGTTAAACCTAACTAACCTAAAGACATCACACACATCCATGCCCGACGCAGGATTCGAACCTGCAACCGTAGTGGTCGCGCGGTTCCAGACTGTAGCGATGCATTAAGTGTCTGTAAGACGATTGATCCTATTTTAACACGAATTAGTAGGATATTACCGAATTTTGACTTCGAAAAGATCTGTATTTACTTCATTTCCTGTATCATTCGCAAGTCTTATGAGAATGTGGCATTTCATAGATAGCCGGCCGCTGTGGTCTAGCGGTTCTGGTGCTGCAGTCCGGAACCGCGGGACTGCTACGGTCGCAGGTTCGAATCCTGCCTCGGGCATGGGTGTGTGTGATGTCCTTAGGTTAGTTAGGTTTACGTAGTTCTAAGTTCTAGGGGACTTATGATCTAAGATGTTGACTCCCATAGTGCTCAGAGCCATTTGAACCATTTCATAGATAAAATTATATATTAGCAACAACAAAAAATATGTCGGCAGAAAGCAAAAGTGGCATTATGAAATTGGCAGTACCGTAAGGTTTTCGCTCTGACACTAAGGGTTACTGTAAGTAGCAAGACGAATTTTGCTCGAGCGTTATCTTACGATTCCCTTATTGAGTTTGTATCTGCCTGCTTGTAGCTCTACTACAAAAGAATTAAAAATCTGGCTTTCAGCAAGTCTATAAAGGCGAACGACAGCAGCTTGCACCTGGTAGCCAAGCTTGTTACCTGAGAAATGGTGTTTTCCTAAAGTGAGAAGACATTCTTTGGTGGTTGAATTGTTGGCAAATATCAGTCAGAAGTGTGCCGTTGGTCTAAGCGTTTCGGTGTGTTGAATTTGTACCAATGATTTTTGTACAGGTTTTTTCTGTCCCAAATAGAGAGTTGAAGTCTCCCATTAGTATTTTCACGTCATCTTGGTGAATTTTGCTCATAGTATTTTCGAGTGTGTTCCAGAATTTTTCGACATTTTTGGTGTTTTTCTTATTTTCGATGTTGGTGGGGGCATGTGCATTGATGGGTGTATATTTTTTACTGAGGCTCTGAATGAGCATAGTGCTAAGTCGATTGTTGATGGCTGTGATTTCTTTGACAGAGTTGACAGAGTGTTCGAGAAAAGCAATGCCGAAGATTGGTACGCCTTTTGCTACCTTCTGTTGTATTTTGCTCTTGAAGATGAAATGGTTTCCGTAATGCAAGGTTTCATGGTCAGTTAGTTGTGGTTCTTGAAGAGCAATGATGAGAATTTTGTGTCGGTCGATTTATTATGTGAGATTATGTAGTTTTCGTATTTGGATCAGTGTATCGATGTTTAGTTATAAAAAGAAGTTCTTATCTGTGTGAAATCTTATGGGGCTTAACTGCGAAGGTCATCAGTCCCTAAGCTTACACACTACTTAACCTAAATTATGCTAAGGACAAACACACGCACACCCATGCCCGAGGGAGGACTCGAACCTCCGCCGGAACCAGCCGAACAGTCCATGACTGCTGCGCCTCAGAGCACTCGGCTAATCCCGCCCGGCGTGTAGTTTTCAAATGCATGTTTTCTGCTTGTAGGGAAATTTACAGGAGATTTTCAATATTCTCTGCCGTGCTAACCTGGACTCCCCAGAATCCGAAATTCCAACTGCCGCCTGTCGACAGCCAGGTTGTGTACCACCTGGTGTAAAGTTGACTATGCTTGCACAGTTCATGTTTGCTTGTGTTTCATTGGCTTGGCCTGGGTGACTCCAGGACCGGACAGGACCAGAGGGTGTTGAAGCCTTTGGAAGCAAATATTTTCAGCCGAGCTCATTGAGCTAACAAATGGTTCAAATGGCTCTGAGCACTATGGGACTCAACATCTTAGGTCATAAGTCCCCTAGAACTTAGAACTACTTAAACCTAACTAACCTAAGGACATCACACACACCCATGCCCGAGGCAGGATTCGAACCTGCGACCGTAGCAGTCCCGCGGTTCCGGACTGAAGCGCCAGAACCGCTAAACCACCGCGGGCGGCTCATTGAGCTAACAGACGGTGACCAGAGTAGCGGTGGTTTTCACTCAGACGTGTCTCGATTTTGAGTTCAACGGATTGAGTAGCCGTTCAGGATTGTGTTAGTATTTGGTTCACCCCAAGTATTTGATTTCCTCGGTACCACCCATATGGGGGAGGGTTTCCCCTATCGGCCCCACGTGATATTTATTATTATTATTATTATTATTATTATTATTATTGTCTGTCATCAGCAAATCCGATATGGTGCAAATTCCCACCACTGAAATAGATGTGCATTGTTCGATTCAGTATTTCCATCACATAAATATGGGTTATAATTATGTGACATTGCTGCTAGTAGACATATTTCTCACTTTTTCTTAGGCAGTTCCTACCTGTTACTCCATCATAGGAATTTATGTGCGCAGCATTGTTGCAATACAGACGTTCAAATTATCCGATTTCTGTGATTTCATTTCGATACCAGATCGTTCTAATCGGATGCACCCAGTCAGGCTTATGTGGATATCCGAATACGACTCTCATCATTTGATAGACTGGGTAAATCACATTCTTAATCGGACGGTTGAATCTAGATCACTTATTTATGACAGGGCCTGAATTCTCAAACACTGTGGAAAATAATAATACAATGTGCTTATTACTAATATGTTATTTAAATATAAATATATGAACGAACGAGATAACAGTTTATTTCCAGGAGCAGAGCCCCATCCATCATAGCAGAGCAGTGCGAGATTGGTTTCAGGGCCAAGACAGGATAAAGCTGTTGCCGTTTGTTCCACCATCACCGAACATCAACCAGATAGAGAATATGTGGGCAGAGGTAACAAGGTCATTGCCATGTGGACCTACAAATGCAAGCGACCTTTGGACGAATATAGAAAACGTATGGTGGGAAGTAAACCATCACGCTACACTGTCGACGTCTTGATGAAATCAGTGCCCCTACGCCTTCGAGAAATCTTACGTAATGATCGTGGGTGGGTTGGTTACTAAAAGTATACTCGTCCACAAAACCCATGTGGACAATTATCTGATAGTCGGTCAAGCTTTGCTTAGTAGCGGTTCTTTAGATACAAGACTATTTGCTTTCAGGCTCCTCCTTACAATTCTTGCAATGCAAGGTAATTGAAAAATCTCACCCACTCGACGCCAACTGAGGAATTGACTGTTGCTTGTGTTGTTCAACACACAGTAGTTGTCACCTTCACTGGAATCAATGACTCTGTGTGTGTGTATGTTTTCGTGTTCACGCACAATCTGAATCAATACTATTAACATTAGAGAGACAACCAACAATAAATATTGCATCAAATATGACTGTAAAGTATTTTAATGCGATGGGAAGTGACGAACTAAATTTTTACCCAACTCACGACCTGCATATTACGTTAAGTAAGATGTATTAACTCCATAGTACCGTTAGCAGAGACAGTGCGCTCGTGTTTCGAGGCTCGCGACAAGTGCAGCGATTAGCAGTGCCCAATGCCGCCGCGATTTGTTTACGTATGTTGGCTGAGCGCGGACGCTGCAGCAGACGCTTCGCCATAAACAGAAAGAAATCACCTTGGCTCTGACTGCAGTGAACGGATATCACTGCCTGCGTGTTCTTATAGTAACCAACGTGAGACTCAATTCACAGGTGCCATGGAGCAATTGCAACGAGTATCATGTCATTAGTCATCAGAATATTAACCAGTGATGAAATGTCCACTCTATTTGAATCCCAAGAAAATAGGAACCTTCTCACAAAGGAATGTGAGGTGTTATCAAAATTTATCCAATATACAAAAATTAACTGCAGGGCTTTCATGTATGCAGTAGTAGCACACAAGGAAATATTGTGCCTTGGAAGCGTATATTTCATTTCCTCTTCTCATATTAACGCCCTTGCTTTAGTATGAAGTGAGAAAATAAACACGAAAAACTAAAGTTCCTGAGAAGCATATCAGTCCCTTCCTCTTCTCATATCATAACTTTTATTTTAGTATGAAGTAAAAAAATAAACAGTTTACGGTTGTGAAGCATAATATGACATCAGATTCTTATCGTAGGCGCTATCGGAAACGCAAAAAGCAGGGAGCTGTCCATTCTTTTGTCCAACAGTCTGTCTCCTTTCATGCATTACCGCCGCAAGGAAATTCTTATTTAAGGACTTGTGCGTTTCAAGTTCTTCAGCAGAACAAGCCTTATGTTTTGTGCTAATTACGGTATGGAAAAAATGCAACAAAGACGATTACCCCTAAAGCAGTGGGGATATTTGCAAATGTCTGTATTCAGCAATGACTGCCAGCTGCCACAACACTTCACAGAATCCATGCGGCAGGCAACACAACTGTGCGTGGACTTCAGACTTCATTCAGTAAGACGTCAGGAGATGGATGGAAACGTCAAATTAACGTCGCTTTCCGAGTCGTATTCAATCCAGAATGAGGTGTTATTAAGGTAGTTGAGCGTTCTAGCAATTACACTTTTGTAATTCACATATGAATATTCCGATAGCCAAAAGAACCCGTTAGTGTGAAACTATCTGGAACTGCATTAATATCAAACTGCAAGAACTTGAGACAATACGTGGACTCTTCTCTTCGCTGGGTGACCTATTACTGTTATTTAAGATTCTCTCCGTCCTAGACGTAATGCAAATGGAATTTCAGAGGCGCTTTCCGCTATTCTTGACAAACATCAGCAACTTGTAATCACTGCGAGTTACAACTATGTGATGATGTGGCTCAGGTTGTCAGTAGTTGTGGTTGTGGTTGTGTTATGCTGTCAAACTGCTTACAGTAACGTTAATGGTGGCCCACATAATTTGTGGGCTTGTCTTTATTTGGCCTCAGCTTGAGTAATCCGATTTAACGAACATAGTACTCCATTCGCGGGCTGCTAATGATACAGTATGACTACAGAGATCATCGTGCGGCTATTACATTAATTCTTCAATGAATTGCTTAACAAATATTACCCTCAGCTATGCAGCTGGAATGACTCATCACACAGGTACCCTATGTTTCACTTGGTTAAGGGATCAGTTCGCTGCAATCCTGCTTCTACTGTTCGTAAATACTTGTATACTTCATAAATGGTTCAAATGGCTCTGAGCACTATGGGACTTAACTTCTGAGGTCATCAGTCCACTGTAACTACTTAAACCAAGCTAACCTAATGACATCAGACACATCAATGCCCGAGACAGGATTCGAACCTGCGACCGTAGCGGTCGCGCGGTTCCAGACTGTAGCGCCTAGATCCGATCGGCCACTACTTGTATACTGACCATTCGTTATTTGACTAAATATGAACTACAATCTGATTCGCATATATATATGAAATGGGTTAGCGCCGGCACAAAGCAATGACTAAGGGTTGGATGCCGTTGAAGTCGCGATACACTGATGGCAAGACAAATGTTCGCAAATCACCTCTATTGCCTCAAAAAACAATTGCATCTTAAATATCGAAGGACCGACGTCCACACTGTCACAGCGCGTTGAAATACAGCTAAGACGGCAGATGAATATTTGTGACCGACTGGGCTTCGAACCTCGACCTCCTGCTTACTAGACAGACATGCTGATCACTGCACTATTATTTTTTTTAAAAAAGTTTGGAAAGACTTTCAGCACCAGGTAGGCGGAGGCAAAGAGGGCAGGGGTCGAAGATCCGAGGCCTAGCCTCAATGCTTCCCCCATACCTGTCACTGAGCAGCTGCATTATTCCCACGTATTCCATGTTTGCACCCATATATACCTTTAAATTGTGGAACAAAATTGAGGTAGTAATTAAGGTAAAATAAATTGCAGATTGCCGCTTCCAATGGCGTGCGTTCCTTGTAGAACATAATTTATACCAGTGAAAAGGGTGACGGAAAAATACATAACAAACATTTATTCAGAAATATATTCACAATTTAAGTTATTATGCCATTAACCACAATCCGAGTTGGAGTCTCTCTTCAGTTACAGCTAACCAGTGCTCACCTATTGCACTATTGTAAGAACCGAGATGCAGTATTTTGGATTTAAAATTTTGTAAATTCGTTGTAAGAACTGATGAGATCAAGCTGCTTAGGTCATCGGTCCCTAAGTTTACGCACTACTTAATCTAAATTAAACTAACTTACGCTATGGACAACACACACGCCCATGCCGGAGGGAGGACTCGAACCTCCGACGGTGGTCACTGTCGGGACACAGCAGCCAACCTCTCTTCAGCACCTGTCTACACACACCGTACCCCCAGACCCGCCCTCGCTCCCCCTTTGTTCTATTTTAATGCGCATGACAGCCTGGACATCTGTCCTTCAATCTTTAATTGATTAACAAGGCTGTCTATTTAGATTCGTAGAGTCTGTTCTTTCGGAAATGTCCGAAAGAACACACACACACACACACACACGCACACACACACACACACACACACACACACACACATTTTTATCTTAAGTGCTATTCGGAAAATGTTTGGCAACTCAGTGATAGTGCCAGATTTGATCTGCATCAACCTACTCATTTCACAAGATATAGTTGTAATTTTCTGAACAATTCCTGTTTAATAAGTGATAGCGACAGTGTCTCTCATCGTTTACTTTGTCGGAAACCTGCTTCTCTCTGCCCTAGCCTATACTATAGCAATGAGTGATGGCTCACATTCTTGATACCTCACTGGACGTGCTACTGTAACTGTAGCCAAAGATTCAAATCCCGCTGGAAAAGTATGATTCAAGTCAGATGGTTTTGCTCCTCCCGTACTGTCACTGAAAACGATCACAACGAAATTAAGTATAGGTATCCTATGAAACCTTTGAGTTCATACTGTGGTGCTGTGAAGATGAAAAAAGTAGTTTTTCACAATTATCAGATGACAGATGGAATTTGTCAGATTCCACTAACTATGATTGCATTATTAACTGTTGATTCACAGGCGCTTTTCTGCCGCTTATTGTAACTGTTATTTGAATGTTAGAGCTGGAAGAATAGAAACATCAAATTTTCGCCTTATGGAATATTCGAATTAACTCTAAGTCTTCATGTTTCGAACAAAGGCAAAATATCCGTCAGGAAAGCTGACAACAATAAGCCAGGCCATGCCTGTCTTCTGGTGGATGTGCCAATGACAGTTATCTCAATAACAATATTGTACAGCAAATATACATTGCTAACTCAACCACTGGAGAAGCTCCAAAACTGTGAATCGCGTCTGGTGAATATGCTTTCAAGGTTTCGGTGAGATTAAGTCAGTAAAACACAAATCATTGCCGCAGTTATTAATTTATGACATTTAGTTTGCATTCAGTGTATCGATGTATTACAAGTAATTACACTCTAGCCCCTAAACCTAGTTACAGAAATGCGAATAAGACTCATTGACATATAATGAGGATCTTGCGGCCCTCGCCACCTGCAACTTTGAAACGAAGCTATAGTCACTTCCGAGGTCACTCACAGAACACATCAGCTGGTATCCTTCCTGGCGGTATAACTGAAATTTGGCAACAGCGCAGAATATGTTTGGCAACTCTGTGACCGACGAGTTACTTCCTTGATGGCGCAGAACTATCCTGCTAAATTCACTTGATATTATCGTGTCATTTCAATTTAATACTGATTGATTTTCGCTTGAGATGTGACATAAGGATATCAGTTAATGCTTTTGAGTCCACGAAAGTCGTTCCACATGGGAAATACAACTACTGTTACCTCTTATGTTGCGGTTTATCTGCCATAGCGCCCACTGGGTCAATAAGTAAGTGGAAGACACCGCGCCTATTCGCTAGCTCCTAGGTAACGTGCTTGCCTGTCAGGTGCATGCTGCCTCTGTTCGCCTTTCGAGCCTCGCCGAAAGCCAGGTTTTTAATTGTTTTGTAGCAGAGCTACAAGCAGGCAGATACAAATTCAATGAGGGAATCGTAAGACAACGCTCTAGCAAATTTCGTCTTGCTTCTTTTAGTAACCCTTAGAGTCAAAGCGAAAACCTTGAGGTACTGTCAAATTCATAATGTCACGTTTTTGTTTTCTGCCGACATATTTTTTGTTGTTGTGAATACATAATTTTATCTATGAACTGCAACAACTTCATAATACTTGCGAAGAAAATCATGTAAAGTATCACATCACCAACTTGTTGGGAAGTTGGAAAAAGCACTACCCTTTCTGGATGCTCTCTGTATCTTCCTGGATGTCGAGTAATACGACCTTCGAGTAAATGGTTAGAGATGAAGAACCTAGTGCTGAATGAACTCATAGATGAGCTGAATGCGGGAGACTACTCTTGAAAAGAATAAGTAGACGATCTATTCACAGTAAGACTTAGAAAATTTGCTAGTACTGTTAAAACTATTTGCACCGAACATTGTGAAAAAGTATTTAAAGACGAGCCCCACGAAAATTGTTGTAGTATTATTTATGGCGAAGCATGTCCAGCACACATACTGAAAAATTATGTTTCTCGATGAAACTTTAGAGAGGGTTGTAGTGTATCTAGAGATAGCCCTGGATGGAAAACTATTATGAACACCTCACATAAAGAATGTTTTTCACTGCGAAAGATAATCTTATAAGCACTAGAAGCTGCTGTAGGGTAAACTGGGGTCTAAACCCAGTACGTACTGGATATACATCCGTGCAAAAAGACCAATGATAATTTATTGGCCTATAATAAGAACAAAGTCGAACAGAAGGTGGCTGCTAGGGAGTCTGCAGAGACTGGCCTGCTTTCACAAACAGATGCAATTAGCAGGATATCCACTCTTGGAATGGATATTATGCTAGACATGCCCGCCTTACACCTGTGGCTTAAAATCGAGGCAGCGGCAGGGACATAAAGGCTAAAAATTGGAAATAACTGGATATAGTTAGAATGTACGGAATCCCAAATCAGTAAGGCGACAGCTGGGGAAATGCCGACTAACTACACGATAACTTCTAGCTGTTTCAATAAACTTTGCCACGTAACAGTTGGAAGCTGGGAGCAGTGGAAAAACGAACCACAACACCGTGCAGGAGACATAATATAGTGGTTTACTGACGGGTCGAAAATGGATGAAAGTACCAGGTCTGGTGTACTGCCTAGAATCTCTTTAGGGATGATGGCCACAGTATTACACGCTTTTTTTCTGTCAGATGTGCACGGAGGAAAATTAGAGTAGACCCTGCAGAAATCGTAGATTCTACTTTCATTCAGACAGTCAAGCAGCTCTGAAATCTCTATCAGCCCCTGCAACTAGGTCGAAGGTCGTTGCAGAGTGCCATGAAGCATCTTCTTTCGGACATGTCCGAAAGAACAGATACCACACATATATTCACATACAGGGTGTTTCAGGAGGAATAGTAGATATTTTAGCAGGTGGTAGTACAGACGAAAAAAATTCCATATAATTGCGTCCACTTTTTTTGAGTACAGAGACACAGCTGTTAGTACATAACTCTAACAAACTCAAAGCAAAGGCAAATGAGGACATTCAAAGTTGATTTTCAAAAATTCACCAACCAACTTCAATGCTCATTTGACTTCTCTAGATAACACCACGTGTAGCTCTACTGAGGTCGTCTTTGCGTTCTTTTATGAGGGCTGCACTATTCATAACCCGAACGATCAAATCGGCTCTTGGGTTTACTTTTTGTTTGTAGACTTCGCCTTTAACCGTCCCCGAAGGCAAAAATCCAAAGAGATAAGGTCCGAGGACCTTGAAGGCCAAGAAAAGTGCCCATATCTATAGATCCACCTTCCGGGAAATGTTAGGTTTGGATAATGTGTAACCTGACGACTAGAATGTGCAGGAGACCCGTCATGCTGGAGGAACATACGCATTCTTGTAGCCAAATGAACCTGCATCTCGGTTCTTACAATAGTGCAACAGGTGCGCACTGGTTAGATGTAACTGAAAAGAGACTCCAACTCGGCTTCAGGTTAAGGGCGAATCCCAAGCGCATGGCCACGAACAATTGGGAGCGGAAACTTAATGTCATCGGGACCTTGTTGAAGGACCACGACATGCGATTGTTAGACCGACTGCAGAAAGTTCACTTTATAAATACATACATACTTAGCAAAATATATCATCTCGCAGCTGTCTTACATATACTGCAGGTCACTGCACATAAAATATTAGCTGTAGCCTCTTGGTATGTGTGGAAACAAAATATATTTGCAGAGGCAAAACGGAGGACTTGGAATTAAAGACGTGCTTTTAAACTAATACATGCCACTAAGACAGGCATCACGAAACTTCTGTTCCTCTCGTTAGATCCTGGGGATAGGAACGCTCCTGTTAATGTAGTATGCCAGCCTAGATTACGTCCGAAAGTACTATGGCGATTGGAGCTGTATAAGACTTCCACCAGTACAAACCAACACTAGAACCGTCTATGATTATATTACCAGAAATCGTCTTCACAAACCAATTCCGGTAAATTAACCTACAAAAAAATGGAGGAACGTCTAGAAAAATATCAACAATAAAATTCTACCAACTAGAGTCAGCGCCGTATGGTTCGACGTTGTAAATGAAACCATACCCTCAGCGGAACGATTATGGAAAATCAAATTGAGACCATCTCCATACTGCGACAAATGTCGCCTTGTAGAAACTGTAGCGCACATCTTCTTATGTAAAAACAGAATCAGAATTTGAAACTGGACTAGGAAGAAACCAGCACTATCAACAGAACTTTAGAAAGTCATATACCGATAACTGAAGCTTTACAACCCGACTGGAAATGTTATCCGTCCGCAAAGAATAACAGTTATTCGTGGTTTCAGGGACAGTTTGTGTTTTACGTCGTAACAAACAGAACTTAGAAGAGTACATGTTTTATATTGCAGAAGAACATTTAACGCTGAAGAAGAATAAGAAATGAAACTTCCTGGCAGATTAAAACTGTGTGCCCGACCGAGACTCGAACTCGGGACCTTTGCCTTTCGCGGGCAAGTGCTCTACCAAGTGAGCTACCGAAGCACGACTCACGCCCGGTACTCACAGCTTTACTTCTGCCAGTACCTCGTCTCCTACCTTCCAAACTTTACAGAAGCTCTCCTGCGAAACTTGCAGAACTAGCACTCCTGAAAGAAAGGATATTGCGGAGACATGGCTTAGCCACAGCCTGGGGGATGTTTCCAGAATGAGATTTTCACTCTGCAGTTTGGAAGGTAGGAGACGAGGTACTGGCAGAAGTAAAGCTGTGAGTACCGGCCGTGAGTCGTGCTTCGGTAGCTCAGTTGGTAGAGCACTTGCCCGCGAAAGGCAAAGGTCCCGAGTTCGAGTCTCGGTCGGGCACACAGTTTTAATCTGCCAGGAAGTTTCATATCAGCGCACTCTCCGCTGCAGAGTGCAAAACTCATTCTGGAAACATCCCCCAGGCTGTGGCTAAGCCATGTCTCCGCAATATCCTTTCTTTCAGGAGTGCTAGTTCTGCAAGTTTCGCAGGAGAGCTTCTGTAAAGTTTGGAAGGTAGGAGACGAGGTACTGGCAGAAGTAAAGCTGTGAGTACCGGGCGTGAGTCGTGCTTCGGTAGCTCAGTTGGTAGAGCACTTGCCCGCGAAAGGCAAAGGTCCCGAGTTCGAGTCTCGGTCGGGCACACAGTTTTAATCTGCCAGGAAGTTTCATATCAGCGCACACTCCGCTGCAGAGTGAAAATCTCATTCTGGAAACATCCCCCAGGCTGTGGCTAAGCCATGTCTCCGCAATATCCTTTCTTTCAGGAGTGCTAGTTCTGCAAGTTTCGCAGGAGAGCTTCTGTAAAGTTTGGAAGGTAGGAGACGAGGTACTGGCAGAAGTAAAGCTGTGAGTACCGGGTGTGAGTCGTGCTTCGGTAGCTCAGTTGGTAGAGCACTTGCCCGCGAAAGGCAAAGGTCCCGAGTTCGAGTCTCGGTTGGACACACAGTTTTAATCTGCCAGGAAGTTTCATATCAGCGCACTCTCCGCTGCAGAGTGAAAGTCTCATTCTGGAAACATCCCCCAGGCTGTGGCTAAGCCATGTCTCCGCAATATCCTTTCTTTCAGGAGTGCTAGTTCTGCAAGTTTCGCAGGAGAGCTTCTGTAAAGTTTGGAAGGTAGGAGACGAGGTACTGGCAGAAGTAAAGCTGTGAGTACCGGCCGTGAGTCGTGCTTCGGTAGCTCAGTTGGTAGAGCACTTGCCCGCGAAAGGCAAAGGTCCCGAGTTCGAGTCTCGGTCGGGCACACAGTTTTAATCTGCCAGGAAGTTTCATATCAGCGCACTCTCCGCTGCAGAGTGAAAATCTCATTCTGGAAACATCCCCCAGGCTGTGGCTAAGCCATGTCTCCGCAATATCCTTTCTTTCAGGAGTGCTAGTTCTGCAAGTTTCGCAGGAGAGCTTCTGTAAAGTTTGGAAGGTAGGAGACGAGGTACTGGCAGAAGTAAAGCTGTGAGTACCGGCCGTGAGTCGTGCTTCGGTAGCTCAGTTGGTAGAGCACTTGCCCGCGAAAGGCAAAGGTCCCGAGTTCGAGTCTCGGTCGGGCACACAGTTTTAATCTGCCAGGAAGTTTCATATCAGCGCACACTCCGCTGCAGAGTGAAAATCTCATTCTGGAAACATCCCCCAGGCTGTGGCTGAGCCATGTCTCCGCAATATCCTTTCTTTCAGGAGTGCTAGTTCTGCAAGTTTCGCAGGAGAGCTTCTGTAAAGTTTGGAAGGTAGGAGACGAGGTACTGGCAGAAGTAAAGCTGTGAGTACCGGCCGTGAGTCGTGCTTCGGTAGCTCAGTTGGTAGAGCACTTGCCCGCGAAAGGCAAAGGTCCCGAGTTCGAGTCTCGGTCGGGCACACAGTTTTAATCTGCCAGGAAGTTTCACATCAGCGCACCTCCGCTGCAGAGTGAAAATCTCATTCTGAAGAATAAGAAATATAAGGAATGGTTCCAAATTTAGCAGGGCGCGAATGGAGAACTATGTTCGTTAAATCGGATTAATCAAGCTGAGGCCAAATAAAGACTAGCGACGACGCCACAACACTATCTTTAGTTAAGTAGGTAGACAGCGCGAAATTATGTGGGCCACTATTAACTTTAATGTAAGCAGTTTGACAGCATAACACAACCACAACCACAACTACTGACAACCTGAGCCACATCATCACGCAGTTGTAACTCGCAGTGATTACAAGTTGCTGATGTCTGTCAAGAATAGCGGAAAGCGCCTCTGAAGTTCCATTTGCATTACGTCTAGGACGGAGAGAATCCTAAATAACAGTAATAGGTCACCCAGCGAAGAGAAGAGTCCACGTATTGTCTCCAGTTCTTGCAGTTTGATACTAACGCAGTTCCCGATAGTTTGACACTAACGGGTTCTTTTGGCTATCGGAATATTCATATGTAAATTACAAAAGTGTAATTGCTAGAACGCTCATCTACCTTAATCACACCTCATTCTGAATTGAATACGACTCGGAAAGCGACGTTAATTAGACGTTTCCATCCATCTCCTGATATCCGTTCACTGCAGTCAGAGCCAAGGTGATTTCTTTCTTTTTATGGCGAAGCTTCTGCTGCAGCGTCCACGCTCAGCCAACATACTAAACAAATCGCGGCGGCATTGGGCACTGCTAATCGCTGCACTTGTCGCGAGCCTCGAAACACGAGCGCACTGTCTCTGCTAACGGTACTATGGAGTTAATACATCTTACTTAACGTAATATGCAGGTCGTGGGTTGGGTAAAAATTCAGTTCGTCACTTCCCATCGCATTAAAATACTTTACAGTCATATTTGATGCAATATTTATTGTTGGTTGTCTCTCTAATGTTAATAGTATTGATTCAGATTGTGCGTGAACACGAAAACATACACACACACACACAGAGTCATTGATTCCAGTGAAGGTGACAACTACTGTGTGTTGAACAACACAAGCAACAGTCAATTCCTCAGTTGGCGTCGAGTGGGTGAGATTTTTCAATTACCTTGCATTGCAAGAATTGTAAGGAGGAGACTGAAAGCAAATAGTCTTGTATCTAAAGAACCGCTACAAAGCAAAGCTTGACCGACTATCAGATAATTGTCCACATGGGTTTTGTGGACGAGTATACTTTTAGTAACCAACCCACCCACGATCATTACGTAAGATTTCTCGAAGGCGTAGGGGCATTGATTTCATCAAGTCGTCGACAGTGTAGCGTGATGGTTTACTTCCCACCATACGTTTTCTATATTCGTCCAAAGGTCGCTTGCATTTGTAGGTCCACATGGCAATGACCTTGTTACCTCTGCCCACATATTCTCTATCTGGTTGATGTTCGGTGATGGTGGAACAAACGGCAACAGCTTTATCCTGTCTTGGCCCTGAAACCAATCTCGCACTGCTTTGCTATGATGGATGGGGCTCTGCTCCTGGAAATAAACTGTTATCTCGTTCGTTCATATATTTATATTTAAATAACATATTAGTAATAAGCACATTGTATTATTATTTTCCACAGTGTTTGAGAATTCAGGCCCTGTCATAAATAAGTGATCTAGATTCAACCGTCCGATTAAGAATGTGATTTACCCAGTCTATCAAATGATGAGAGTCGTATTCGGATATCCACATTAAGCCTGACTGGCTGCATCCGATTAGAACGATCTGGTATCGAAATGAAATCACAGAAATCGGATAATTTGAACGTCTGTATTGCAACAATGCTGCGCACATAAATTCCTATGATGGAGTAACAGGTAGGAACTGCCTAAGAAAAAGTGAGAAATATGTCTACTAGCAGCAATGTCACATAATTGTAACCCATATTTATGTGATGGAAATACTGAATCGAACAATGCACATCTATTTCAGTGGTGGGAATATGCACCATATCGGATTTGCTGATGACAGACAATAATAATAATAATAATAATAATAATAAATATCCCGTGGGGCCGATAGGGGAAACCCTCCCCCATATGGGTGGTACCGAGGAAATCAAATACTTGGGGTGAACCAAATACTAACACAATCCTGAACGGCTACTCAATCCGTTGAACTCAAAATCGAGACACGTCTGAGTGAAAACCACCGCTACTCTGGTCACCGTCTGTTAGCTCAATGAGCTCGGCTGAAAATATTTGCTACCAAAGGCTTCAACACCCTCTGGTCCTGTCCGGTCCTGTAATCACCCCTTGGGGCAGAATTTGTAGTCCAAAACACACTTTTGGAGCTATCAAATGTAAAATATTATGTTCACACTACTCTCTGCTCTAGTCTACATCTTTTGGTGGGGCTCAGCCTTTCATTTCTTCTTAGGAAGGCATCATAACACGTCACCAGTAACAGTATTGCAAAGGAATGCTCAATGAGCGACCTAATGACGTTCAATAATAGTCACTCCATTGATTTTTGTTGTTTCGAATTGGAGCATGCAGTACTTCTACACAAGACTTCTGAACTTTTCCTGTTGATTGCAAATGTCGCATGATGGTAAAATGGTAATCTGTCACATATATCAGTAGTCGAGACTTCCTTAATGTGGAAAATCATTCATGCCAGAACGATCTTTGTTGAAACAAGAATATCTTTTTCTGGCGTATTTTTCCCAAAAGTACTCGCTCCAAACACAGTTCAAATCTTTCTAGCTGCCTCCTCTAAATTCACCCCTCTGTTATACTAAAATAAATGTTGTGTTGCTGATGTTACACCTTTTTCCACTTGCGACTCAATTTTACAATGCTTAACCGTAGTTCATGATTTTCAGGTATGCAAAATCCAATGCTTAACTGCAAGATACTAGCTAGAACTAAAAATTCGAAAATGGCGTTGATACATACACTGACAGCGTGGTGCCGTTTTCACATGGGCGGCGCCGGATTTCAGGCGGCGGGTGGCGTCTGGCCGGTGGCCGGTAGCCGCTGCAGCGCGAGGAAACGCCCGAGCGTAAACTGTTATGATCGCGACGCAGCCACGAGCTGTCCTGCGTTATTGTTTCTGGAATACTTGTTATTGCTGGTGGGTAGAATTTTAAGCGAATTGTCTTCGATGTTCAATCAGACTCATGAGTTTAGACCGAAATGTGGGTAAAAAAAAAAAAAAATTACATCAGTTGGACGCGAACACGCGATTCTTAAGTGTAGAATGCACGACGATCACCGCAAGACCACGGGCTCACTCCAACCATATTATCTCGGAAGTAGACAACACTTCCTCCTAACACTTCCGTATCTAACAGTGTTGCCAGATTGTGCAGATGGTCGGACTTAGAATTGTCAGGGGCGGTCAGTTTTATTGGCCACCTTAAGTGAACGACTCGGACTTAGTCTCTGTGGCGGCCGGCCGGCGGTCAGTTTTTTTGTCTAAGACTGTACATCACTGAGGCGTTGACACGGGAAAACGTTTTTGTCACGAAAGCTGGACTTTATGCGAAAAAGCGAAGAACATTTCTGGAAGCATCAAAAAGGAGTTTCAGTTGTATAAACTGATTGTGAAACACGCAACATCAGTGAGAAACAAACTATGTGCCACAAACAGCAGAAAACCTTCCTAGTAAAACACAGTTCGGTAAAAATAACATTCCTTATTAGTGCACAGGCAGCTCTCTCCATGATCGTGAACAAGAGCTAGACTGAACTTACATTTACCAAGATACAATAAACACAGTATTCAAAAACGGCATTTTCTATAAAGGAATAAAACTGTACAGTAAATTGCCCAAGGAGTTTAAAGAAATTCCTAAAACAAACATATTCAAAACGGTACTCAAAAACGTTGAGCATTGCATTCCGCACATTGAAAGATTATTTACGTATCGCAGAGCAGCGGTTTGCTATAAAAGTAACACAAATAAATAATATACTGATATTAAGACATGCGTCATTGCACATAACGTTTTCACACAATGACTTTCGTTTCTTTTTTTTTCTTTTCTGGAAAAAATTGCTCCCAAAGGTATGCAATGTAGAATAATGTGTATTGTCCAGACATCAGCTGATAGTATGTGTACAGTGTGTGGGAGTGAGACATGAATGAACAGTGTAGCACTAGTCTTTTACATGACTAAAATAACTTGTTTGTAAAAGAGTGCGATACACTATGGACCAACAGAACGAGGTAACAGAACGGCCTTGTTTCAGCTAGGTGATGGCTCCAGTCTTCATCCGATGACCCAGTTGTAGGTTCTCTGTGGTTTCCATAAATTTCTTCAGAGAAACGTCGGAATGGTTCCTACTACAACGCCGGAGACGACTACCTACCCCATTCTTGTCAAACTACATAAGCTTGTAACTATATAACTTCCTGTGTTATTATTATTTATTTAAGCCCACTAAGGAGCGCTTATGACTAGCTCTTCTTCAATGGTCTCTTCCGTTCCCGATACCTCTTCAGCCCTGCTGATAATTTCTCCTTCCTTTCCTGTGAAAGGGGCTTCCAAGGTTTAGGGTCTCTAGGTGGTGGGGTCCGAGGCACTAGGATCTTCTGCCTCAAGATCAGAGAGCCCACCCGCAGTCCTTCATTGAGCCACAGGCTTCCAGTCTTGTAAAACCAATGAGAAGATCTTCTTGGTAAGCCTGTTGTTCATTCGATGTAGGTGCATACTGGTGTTGGCTGATTCAAACGTTACATACAGTTCAGAATTATACTTCAGTCGGTAGGCCCCATATGGGAGCAATGTCAGGCTACGAAGTTTTCTGAGAATACATCTTTCTGCTTTCTTCAGGTCATCCATCCTGCCTTTTTTATTCATCGAGAGGGTCTGTGCGGCATACAGAAACTGTGGTCTGACACCATTTCTGCAATGACAGACCTTAGCATTCTTTGAAATGCACTTCTTGTTGTACAGAGTGTGGGACAGATGGTAAGCTGCGTTGAGTTTGTTACGCCTTTCTAAGTGGACGTCTTATGAACTATGTAACTTTTGTTGTTCTTTAATCGTAATTGCAAGACATGTCCAATATCCTTGTAAAAGTGATGTGCAGATAAATGAGACCACTACTACTACTACTACTACTACAGTATCATCAGCGTTTACTTATCCAGAATGATATTTTCACAGCTGCAGCTGATATGAAACTTCCTGGCAGATTAAAACTGTGTGCCAGACCGAGACTCAAACTCAGGACATTTGCCTTTCGTGGACAAGTGCTCTACCATCCGAGCTACCCAAGCACGACTCACACCCCGTCCTCACAGCTTTACTTCTGCCAGTGTAGCTGTGAGGGCAGGGCACGAGTCGTGTTTGGGTAGCTGAGTTGGTAGAGCACTTTCCCGCGAAAGGCAAAGGTCCCGAGTTTCGGTCCGGCACACAGTTTTAATCTGCCAGGAAGTTTCAGTGTATATTTATCTTTGCACCTATACTCTGCAAACCAATGTGAAGTGGACGAAATTTCTCTCTGCAGCAGAGCGTGCGCTGATACGAGTATCGGGACAGAGTAATGAGTATTGTTGCCAGATGTATCCACAATGGGGCGATGACGTCATCCAAGGTGGCGTCATGTAGACTTGGCAGCAGCACATGACGTCATCCAAGATGGCGGCCATGACGTCATTCAAGATGGTGGATTTTGGCGGCAAGTTTTAATTTTGGTGGGAAGAAGGTCAATTGGGCTATCTCCACTATCCCCCAGAAAAATGGCGGACGGGAAGTTCAAATTCCAGCAGGATAATGCATCACACCAAGGTTATCTCTACTAAGCAAAGGAAATCGCGGGAAGATAGGCCACTTGGGCTACCTCCACTTACCTAAGTCACCCGACCCCCACTTCCTCCTATGAACTGGCGCCAAGTTTTAATTTTGGCCATAAACAAAGCTCAATTCAGATATCTCTACTAAGCAAAGAAAATGGCGTGGAAGAAAGGACACTTGTGCTAACCTCAGTGACCCAACCGCCCACCTCCTCCTAAGAATTCATGGGAAAAGGAGATAAGTCTTTATTTAAACAATTTCAAGCAGTATGGGCGTCCGGTGTGTTCACCATGAGGTCCAGAGTAGAGTCCTGCATGACCGAGTAAGCGAGCACAAAATACGAGATGGGGCGAGTACACCGTAACTGGATGTGCTGCCTGTACTAGTTCTTGTGACCGAGCATAGAAGCCGTGACCAAATACCTAATATGTAACTTCAAACACATTACACGTGTCATTATCCATGAAAGACTGCAGCCAGTACGGGCTTCTCACTTGTGGTGTGTCTCTCTCTGTAATGCAGCGCGAGGAAGCCAGTGCAGTAAGACATAAGATTGAAACCAATGTTTACACATTGAAGAAATGGAAAGGTCTAAAAAGCCAAGTATGGAGTACATTTCTGTTGCTTGTAGACGAAAACATTGCGTCTACTGGGTACATATCATGGATAAACTGTTCCACATTACTGTTTCCAGTCGGAACCACTCATTTAAAGAAACACAGTTGCAAGAAACCTCACAAAGATACAGCTCCTTCAGGGTTACCGGCAGTAATAACAAATAGTATTACAGCAAAGTGTGTTGCAATGTGTGCTAAAGATATGAGACCTTTTAATGCTGTTTCCGGTGAAAGTTTCAGAGAACTAGGCCAAGAATTAATACATCTAGGTGCGCATTATGAAGAAGTTAATGTGGCATTGACATCCCTCTACTATAAGCAGACGTGTCAAAGAACAAGCTCTTGCAATACGAAACAGCATAATGTCTTCTGTTATTGCGGAAGTTATTAATAAAACATGTGCTGCGACATTTGATACGTGGATTGATTCGCATAATCAGGTGCACTGTTTCATGCTTACAATACATTAAATTAACACAGATTGGTCTCTTGTGAACAATGTTTTATTTACAACAAAATTCCCAGGTCTTAAGAAGAAGGGAATAAATATTATAAAAGAAATTGAAGAGAGGAAGGCTGATTGGGACATTTCGGCGGACATGTTGAACAGTTTTGTTTGTCTCTACAACCAGGGTGCCAATGTAATAAAGGCTTTGGAAAGGATTCCTTGTGGTGCTCGTTGCATAAACACAGCACTTAGCCATACTTTCGATGAAGATAACTTCTTGTTAAATCATGTCCCGAAGATCGCATCAACAATAAATACTGCAAAATGCATTGTAAGGTACATTAAGAAAAGTGGCCTCTGCTCGTCTTTGAAATCATCGTTGAAACAAGAGGTCTGCACACGCTGGGACAGCTTGTACACTATGCTGGAATCCTTACACACTCAGTATAACGAAGTTGCTACTTTACTGACGGAAAAGGACTCCGCATACAGATTGTAAGGATATGATAATGAGCTTCCAGGAAAAATTTCGCATTTTCTGAGACCATTTAAAGAGACCACAGATGAATTGAATGGCGAAAAAGAACCGACAATCCAGTTAGTTTTTCTTTGGTTTCACAAACTGTCAGGTGAGTAATTACTGCAGTTAAAAGAACTGTTTCATTATGATATGTGATAGATTTATAACTGACTACCGTAATTGATGTGTACTAACACACATGTATTTTTTAACAGGAGGTACAAAAGATTAAAAATCGAGCCATGACTTTCGTTTATGAGAAGGTTGTGATCATTTCCAGACCTAAAATTGCTACGTTTCTTTGGCCGCCTTTCCGTGATCTTAATATACTTGAAATAAATGAAAAGCAGGAAATTCTTAGCAATGTGCTACAAATATGTTCTACTTACGCAGGTACAACATGCAATCATTAACATAATAGTTTTTGCATAGTTCGTGGATAGTGTATTATAGAGAAACGGGAATGTTATAATTTGTATAATATTTCATTAACGTAAAACATCTCGTTTTTACGGGAACGTTTCGATGATTTCCACACCAGTTTGTATTACTTGTCTCTTTTGTTTATTATCATATAGCCTTCAAGTACTGTGTCATCACCACCCAGAAATAGAGACCGTTTCAATGAATGGAGGAACAACAGATCATCCACAGCAGATGAAGTAGACCTCTACATTTTAATGCACCCCAGAGATGATGATGTCTTAAAGTGGTGGAGCAGACATGAAACAGATCTGCCAGGCCTGGCTGCAGTTGCAAGACGTATTTTATGTATCCCAGCAACAAGTGCACCTAGTAAAAGATGCTTTAGTTAAGCCGGCATGTTACTAACAAATCGCTGCAGCCAATTAAATCCGGAACGCGTTAGTGATTTACTGCTGATCAACAAAACTATAATTTTGTTTCTGTTGCAAACAAGTGACAAGTATGACAAGTTACGCCTGTAAATGTTTAATGTTCTTTGTATGCTTCCTTTACTAAGATGGTTGTCTTATAGATTACAGGGACAGCACTTATTTAATGTTTCCTATTAATGAAAGGAAAAATTTGTCTCCTGTTTGGAAATGAGACTCGTCTTTTATCTGTGATTGTACTGAAATGTCATTTTATTTTCCAAGTGCTTAATGAATATAACTGTGTCACATACACGTTCTTGGAAACGTTACTCTTGTATTAAAAGAGAGAGAGACAGAGATAAATACATTGTGTGTGTGTGTGTGTGTGTGTGTGTGTGTGTGTGTGCCTGAGAGAGAGAGAGAGAGAGACAGACAGACAGATAGATGGATTTGTACAGTACAGTGCAGCGATCCAGGGTGAGGCGAGGTGAGACATCAGCAGTGACCGGTTATGCTCGGTTATCCACGTGTCCGGAATCCAGACAACAGACATGGGGCGTGTACGTGACTGAGCCGAGTCGTGTGGGGTCGGACACGATTGGCTCGGTCCCCCCATCAACAGGCAAGCCGTGACTGGTCAAACATTGAGCGTTACATCACTCTAGTCCAGAGTCCAACTGACTGAGCACACATCGCCACCACCAGAGGGCGCTCTCATCTGTGACGTAATCCAATATGGTTGCACCCAGTGTGTTCACCACGAGATCTGGACCCCAGCTGACTTAGTACATATTGCCACCGCCAAGGGCGCTACTGTGACGTCAGCTGATGACACAAGTACCGCTATCCAAAATGGCGGTAAGCAGTGTCAAACCATGTGGTCTAGGACACAGCCAGAGCACGATCCCATTAAGTAATCCATGATTGTCGCTCGCAGTACACGTGTCACCCCTGTAGTTCAGTGCTGAGAGAGTGAGATGCTGCAGTGCTTTCTCTTTCACACGTTTATAACGGGACATGCACCTCGTGTATAGTCCGTGAACCTGCGACTGCTGACGTTCGTACTGGTGCCACAGATAGACTTGTGGAAATATGCTAACGAAGTAACTGAACACATGTGGCACCCACATCGTACATATAATGTACCAATTACCTAAGTACTTAAGTCCAATCCAATTTTAATCATACTCCATAACTGAATGGATCATTTGGATATTCAGTGATCAAATGAGAAGTTCGAGGTTTCCCCTCTAGGAGCGCAATGATCATTCATTCATGACGTAGCACTCTCCACCCCTAGAATGCAGCACTCCTGTTGGCTACTGCATTAGTGACGTGATTCGACGTCATAGAACCTATATAAACCAAACCACAACACAACTCGCCCTCACTCTGCTTCTGTACTTGGTTCAGTGTGTTTAATCGCGCTACTTTTGGTTTCATCAAGAAGTGTACAGGCACCACCAGCAGCAGCGACAGTGGCAGCAACAGCATCAAGCGCTGCTGCGTAGATGAAGATCAGTTACCTGGTAAGTACATTTTCAGTGTTCAAATATCTGTTTTAGCCACAATCCATAGACTGCTGCGTCCTTTAACTGATTGTATGTGTGTTATATCTGTTTTGGACCGCACTCTATACAGAATGCTGCGTCCTTTAACAGATTTTATGGGTTCATTGTCTCTGTGTTCAATGTCTCTATGTTATATCTGTTTTTGACCGCACTCTACCCAGATTGCTGAGCCCTTTAACAGATTTTGTGTGTGTGTGTGTGTTCAATGTCTCCGTGTTCAGTGCCTCAATATTATATCTGTTTTGGATCGCACTCTACATCGAATGCTGCGACCTTTAACAGATTCTATGTCTGTGTTATGCGTTATATCTGTTTGGGCCACAGTCCACAGACTGCTGTGTCCTTAAACGGTTTTTGTGTGTGCTATACATGTTTTTTGGACTTCAGAATGCTGCACCCTTTAACTGATTGTCCCTTTGTATGTATGTGTGTGTGTGTGTTATACAGAGATTTTTTTCCATACTTAATTTTATACTTAGTCTTTTCCATCTTTCTAGAATTCATCCCGTGGATGTTAGCCAAGCTAGACCAACAGCTAGAGGTCGAGAGGGCTGAAGCACAGCACGAATGCAAGTACATTTGTAAAAAAAAAAAAAAAAAAAAAAAAAAAAAAAAAAAAAAAAAAAAAAAAAAAAAAATGGTTTTCCAAGTGTCTAGATTGAGCTTCCTTAGACATATTCTTTTCTTTTCTTTCTAGATGATTCCACCCATAGGGAGGGGGATGCCTGGGATGGCGTGCAAGGCGATGGTGAAGTTCCTGACTGCGTCCACGAGATGGCGGCCGCGGCGTATCAACAACAAGAATCCGAAAGACCCAATATTATGGCCATTTTAGTTGAGGAGGTGAATAGTTCCGAGTGGGTGGGAGACATCAGTGAATGTGCTCATGAGTTGCTCAAGCCATGGAGCCAGAATGGAGAACGTGAATATTTTTGAACTTTAGCATTACAGCAAATAATTAGCATCATTTAGTCTTATTATTTATTGTTCTTTTAAATGTTTTGTTTTTTTCTTATTTATGTTACAGGTATCCCGTGTGGGGTTGCTAGTCCCCCATCGGGCGCCTCCCCGGGTGGCGGATTGGGGAATGCTCTCCAGATATGGGGGGTACCGGGGAAATAAAATACCCGGGGTGAACCAAAACTAGCACGGGTAGGGAAGACTCGTTAAGCCATGGTGAAGGCAAATCCCTAGGGGTAGAGTACCCCAAAATCAAGACTCCTGGTCCTCCAGGTTGGGGGTTGTGCAGAGGGCTACCAACCCACTCATGTAAAACAATGGCCGGTCAGGACACTCAAGGTATGCCTCGGAAACAGGACAGAATTTACTGGAACAGAAATTGGCAAAGTTACAAGGTTTTCTCTTTTGGTTCGTGGAATGTCAGAAGTCTATACCGCCCAGGAAGCGCACAAATACTAATAAACGAACTAGGAAAATACAAGGTACAACTGGTAGCGCTCCAAGAAATAAGATGGCAGGGAATGGGATCAATGAAAATAGAAGACGGGACAATAATGTATGGAGACTGCGGTCAGCGCCATGAATTTGGAACGGGCTTTTACATTCATAAAACAGCAATTGACACAATAAAGGAATTCAAATCAATTAATAACCGAATATCACACATTACAATTCAGGCTCAGTGGTTTGATATTACATTTATAAATGTTCATGCACCCACAGAAGATAAGGAAGATGACGTGAAAGAAGAATTTTATAGTCAACTGGAACAGACATATAATTCAATAAGTAGACATAACGTAACAATAGTGTTAGGAGACTTTAATGCCAAAGTAGGAAAAGAAGAAATCTACAAACCAACCATTGGGAATTACAGCTTACATGATGAAAGTTCAGAGAATGGTGTGCGACTCATAAACTTTGCAATGGCAAATGGTCTCACATTAAGCAGCACAAAATTCCAACACAAACGCATTCATTTAGGGACATGGATATCACCAGATGGAAAAGTAGTGAACCAGATTGACCATGTCGCCATCCAAAGACGATTTCAAAACAGTATTAAAGACGTTAGAACTTTTAGGGGAGCAGATTGTGAGACAGATCATATGTTAATCATAGCTCAAATGAAAATAAAGCTAAAAAAGAAACAAAGTACAAATAGGGTTGAAATTAAAAGGTACGATGTAGAAAATCTGGCAGAAGAAAAAATAAAAGAAAACTTTAGGAAAGAAATGGAAATTAACCTATCGGAATCTAGACTGACACATAGTGACCAGCAAGACGTGGAAAGTAGATGGAGACACCTCAGAAACAGTATTCAAGATGTAGCTTCCAAAACTATAGGTAAAAGAAAACGAACTAACAAAATCTGGTTTAATATAAAGTGCCAAGAAAGAGTACTGGAGAGGCAAAATGCGAGGAAGGCATGGTTACAAGACATGGACAATATTACACTAAAGGAGAGATACTATAAAATCCGCAAGGAAACACAACGAACTCTAAGACAAGAGAAGAGAAAACACTACAACAACATGGTAAGAGAAGCGGAGGATGATTTCAAGCATCACAGAGCAAGGCAGATGTACCAGAATATAAAAAAGTCCTTGGGAAAATTCACTAAAAGGGAACAGTTTATAAAGGACCATAATGGGAAAATACTTACAAACAAGAATGACATACAAGAAACATGGAAGACATACTTTACACAGCTGCTCAACTGCAATGATCCACAATATTACTTTACATTTGAAGAACCAGATACAGTTGATATACAAGTCACCACACCATCAGTAAATGAAATAAGACAAACAATAAAGAAATTAAAGAACAACAAGGCCTGTGGGGAAGACCAGGTATATGCTGAGCTGTTAAAAAATGGAGGACCACAATTGGAAATAGAACTACATTCCTTAACTGAAACAATTTGGGAGACAGAAAACTAAGAAATTAGAAGGAAAGAGAAGAAGAGGAAGACCTCGAATTAGGTGGATGGAGAATATCCGGGAAGATGCAGCTAGGATGGGCATCAACTCTGATTGGTCAACAATTTCCCTGGATAGAAATAATTGGAAGAGGCTCGTAGAGCAGGTGTATGGTCGATAAGGCCTTAGCCACGTGTAAAGTAAAGTAAAGTAATGTTACAGGTATATCACACAATGTGCACCATACACCTAGAGCAGTGGTTGTGGGGGCGGGATTCGGCAGCACACCACCACAGAGGCCCACTGCGCCGTGTGCAGCGCCAAAGCGCCAATCAGAGCTGCGCGAGAGGCAGCAGCAGCAGCAGCACCTCCCCCCTGCGCCACCGCAAGCCCTCTGGCACCCATGGGCACCTCAGCCGGTGGAAGAAGAACAACAACAGGTGCATCTGTCTCCCACCCACCGCTCGGTAATGGGAACATCACACCCCGGTGGTCATCGCTGCAGTCCAGTTGTTCCAGCTGACAATCACCGCCTCAGCCGCCTCTTTAGCCAGCTCACCCCCATAGTCACTGAAAGGTGTGTGTACCAGTGTGTATACCCCTCCCTACAGATGACGCACCATCACCAGCTCCGTCTTCGGCGGGGTGGACACCTAGCTGTAGTAGTAATAGTGTGGCTAGTGGTAGTGCTCTCCCCTGTCCTATTGATAGTGAAGTGCATCAGAATAATGGTGTAATGACCCCTCTAGATTACTCAGCAGTTGCTAGGGCTTTTGAGGGGCGCATCTCTTTCACGCACGACGATTGAGAATCTGGGAGGGAGGGACCGCGAACTTGTCGGATTTTTAGAGGTGTGCCTTCCTGTCTTGGAGACTGAGCTCCTCAAAGTCCTAGATGATCCGGGATTTAACACCATTAAGTGCAGTGCAGTACTAAACTGTGAGTTGAATCACCCCCCTAAACATCCAGGTGATGCAGACACTACAAATCTGCACTATATATGGGGTGATAATGACGTTATTTCTCGGAGCACATCCATTGCTGAGTGGTATCGTGAATCCACATTGAGCACTATCATGGCACATTTTCCGAAATGGAAGTACACGGGTCCGCTAAAGTGCTCAGCTATATACCACACCTTGACATCCATATACTTGTCTATGATCCAGTAAATGGAGGTTCCAGTTATATTATATATCCAGTTATATTAAACTCCCTGAGGGTATAGCTAATAAGCAGGCATGCATCAATGTCGAAAATAGAAAGGATCAAGCTTGTTTTGCATGGTCAATCCTGGCTTGTGAGAGAAAGTACAAGACAAAACCGCACCATCCGAGCAGTTACAAAGTCAGTCATATTAAGACATACTATAACTTTGATGGTATAGAGTTCCCCGTAAAGATCCAGGACGTACCCAAGTTTGAGGCGCAGAATACCGGAATATCGGTTCACGTTTATGGCCTGGAGAAGAAGAATAACGAAAGTCAGATGAGCAAGAGAAGCACACCGTAGTCAGCCCCTCCATTTATTAAATTTTGCAGGTGAGTGAAACTGCATGTAAACATGGCGATAATTATCACTATGTCTGGATCAAAGACATGTCCCAATTACTTCCCTCCAAACTTTCCAAAAATACCGTTAAAAAGCATATTTGTTTAATGTGTCTGAATTATTTTTCATCTGAAGGATTATTAGCTGTACATCTATTAGATTGTGCTTCCAAGGACCTGGTACGTGTGATTATGCCCACAGAGGAAAATAACTTCATTAAATTTCAAAATGCTCACCACCAGCAGTGATGTCCTTTTGTAGTGTACGCCGACTTTGAATGCCTGCTGGCTCCTATTACTTGTTGTGAAGGGAACCCCTTAGCCTCACATACAAACTTCACACAAAAACACGTACCTTATGCGGCAGCATTCCAAGTTGTATGTGGATATGATTCTAAACTTTACTGCTACCAGTCCCATACAGGGGACAATCCTGCGGTTTGGCTCCTCACTGAGCTTGAAAAACTTTCATGGGAAGCTCATAAGCTCTACAGCACCAACATTCCCATGACCAAATCAAAGGAAGATTATGAATTGTATGAAAAGGCGGTTAATTGTCATATTTGTGGGCTAGCCTTAGATAGAAAACTGGAAACTCCTCGTAGAGACCACTGTCATCTTACGGGTAAGTTCTGCGGTGCAGCTCATAACACATGCAATTTGAAGTATAAGTTACCTAGACACATACCCGTCTTTTTTCATAATTTGAGTGGGTATGGCGCTCATTTTCTCTTTGAGCACTTGGCTAATTTCGGTATGAAGAAAGATCAGGTCAGTGTCCTCCCTGAAAGTGTTGAGAAGTACATTTCTTTCTCAAAACGAATGGCGCCAAAAATTACGCTCCGATTCCTTGACTTTACGCTTTGTGCAGTCTTCACTCCAGGAACTCGTTGAAACTTTACCTTGGAATGATATGCATATCACTCGATCTGCATTTCCCGATGAGGAAAAGTTCTAACTTGCGACTAGGAAAGGAGTTTTCCCATACGGCTATGTTGATAGTATGGCAAAACTTAATGAAATCAGGCTTCCCAACATATGTGTATTTACCAGTACTCTCACAGGCGATGCAGCATATTATGAGCATGCCGTGAAGGTCTGGCAGGAATCTAACATCCACAATTTGGGAAAATATGCAAGACTATACATGGACACAGACATGCGTTTACTTGCAGATGTTTTTGAAAAGTCCCAGAGTGTATGTATGGCCACATAGTCTCTGGACCCCGTCTTTTATTACATGGGAACTGGGTTGTCCTGGGACACTATGCTCAAAAAAACAGGGCGCAGCATCGAACTTTTTCTATTTTTTGAGCGAGGGGTCCTTCGGGGACTTTGGCAATGCGTTCACAGGTATGCCAAGGCAAATAACCTGTGGATGGGTGTCGGGTTTAACGCAACCCTTGATTCAAGTTACATAATGTACTTAGATCTGAACAAACTTATACGGGCACACCATGATGCAGCCACTGCCGGTTGGTGGGTGTCGATGGGTGCCCAAAAACGAATTGAAGGGATGAGGTGGACAAATAATGGGTCCTGCAGCCGATTCTGATGTAGGGTATGTGCTTGAGGCAGACATCACATATCCTAATAATTTGCATGGAGAGATAAGCGACTTGAAGTTCTATCCAGAGCAACAAATTCCGTGAGTAAGCATCATCCCTAAACTGTTGGCTACTGTTGGAGGTAAGCAGAAGTATATTATTCATTATCGCAACCACCAGCAGTGCCTCAGATTAGGGCTGAAGCTTGTTACAATCAACTGGGCAATGTCCTTCAAGCAATCCCCCTGTTTGAAGAAGTATATTGAAATAAATACCGAAAAGAGGTCAGTCCTGAGTAATGATTTTCAAAAACATTTTTATAAATTAATGAACAATTCCATTTATGGAAAAACTACGCAGAATGTAGGAAATGAACGCGATATTTTGATTAGAACCAAATAGGAAGGGCGTTATGGTGTGAGAAAGCGTATCGCCAGGCCAAATTTATTCATCTCCAATGAAAACTTTGTTGCTCTGGAAATGTCGAAGACTGCAGTAGAGTTTGAAGCCTAATTCTACATGTACCGCTTCCACTACGAGTTTGAGAACTAAAGTTGCTTTATATGGATACAGAAAGCTTTATCTACTGATTAAGAACTGCGATCCATATGAAGTAATTAGGTGCATTGGTAAGGAAGCCGACACGTCTTGTTGTTGTTGTTGTTGCGGTCTTCAGTCCTGAGACTGGTTTGGTGCAGCTCTCCATGCTACTCTATCCTGTGCAACCTTCTTCATCTCCCAGTAACTACTGCAGCCTACATCCTTCTGAATCTGCTTAGTGTATTCATCTCTTGGTCTCCCTCTACGATTTTTACCCTCCTCGCTGTCCTCCAATACTAAATTGGTGATCCCTTGATGCCTCAGAACATGTCCTACCAACCGATCCCTTCTTCTAGTCAAGTTGTGCCACAAACTTCCCTTCTCCCCAATTCTATTCAATACCTCCTCATTAGTTATGTGTTCTACCCATCTAATCTTCAGCATTCTTCTGTAGCACCACATTTCGTAAGTTTCTATTCTCTTCTTGTTTAAACTATTTATCGTCCACGTTTCACTTCCATACATAGCTACACTCCATACAAATACTTTCAGAAACGACTTCCTGACATTTAAATCTATACTCGATGTTGACAAATTTTTCTTCTTCAGAAACGCTTTCCTTGCCATCGCCAGTCCACATTTTATATCCTCTCTACTTCGACCATCGTCAGTTATTTTGCTCCCCAAATAGCAAAACTCCTTTACTACTTTAAGTGTCTCATTTCCTAATCTAATTCCCTAAGCATCACCCGACTTAATTCGACTACATTCCATTATCCACGTTTTGCTTTATGTTCATCTTATACCCTCCTTTCAAGACACTATCCATTCCGTTCAGCTGCTCTTCCAAGTCCTTTGCTGTCTCCGACAGAATTACAGTGTCATCGGCGAACCTCAAAGTTTTTATTTCTTCTCCATGGATTTTAATACCTACTCCGAATTTTTCTTTTGTTTCCTTTACTGCTTGCTCAATATACAGATTCAATAACATCGGGGATAGGCTACAACCCTGTCTCACTCCCTTCCCAACCACTGCTTCCCTTTCATGCCCCTCCACTCTTATAACTGCCATCTGGTTTCTGTACAAATTGTAAATAGCCTTTCGCTCCCTGTATTTTACCCCTGCCACCTTCAGAATTTGAAATAGAGTATTCCAATCAACATTGTCAAAAGCTTTCTCTAAGTCTACAAATGCTAGAAACGTAGGTTTGCCTTTCCTTAATCTTTCTTCTAAGATAAGTCGTAGGGTCAGTATTGCCTCACGTGTTCCAACATTTCTTCGGAATCCAAACTGATCTTCCCCGAGGTCGGCTTCTATCAGTTTTTCCATTCGTCTGTAAAGAATTCGCGTTAGTATTTTGCAGCTGTGACTTATTAAACTGATAGTTCGGTAATTTTCACATCTGTCAACACCTGCTTTCTTTGGGATTGGAATTATTATATTCTTCTTGAAGTCTGAGGGTATTTCGCCTGTCTCATACATCCTGCTCACCAGATGGTAGAGGTTTGTCAGGACTGGCTCTCCCAAGGCCGTCAGTAGTTCCAATAGAATGTTGTCTACTCCGGGGCCTTGTTTCGACTCAGGTCTTTCAGTGCTCTGTCAAACTCTTCATGCAGTATCATATCTCCCATTTCATCTTCATCTACATCCTCTTCCATTTCCATAATATTGTCCTCAAGTACGTCGCCGTTGTATAGACCCTCTATATACTCCTTCCACTTGTTCATACAAGTGGTTCTCCTTTCTCCAAACGTCTCTTTAATTTTCCTGTAAGCAGTATCTATTTTACCCCTAGTGAGATAAGCCTCTACATCCTTACATTTGTCCACTAGCCATTCCTGCTTAGCCATTTTGCACTTCCTGTCGATCTCATTTTTGAAACGTTTGTATTCCTTTTTGCCTGCTTCATTTACTGCATTTTTATATTTTCTCCTTTCATCAATTAAATTCAATATTTCTTCTGTTACCCAAGGGTTTCTACTAGCCCTTGTGTTTTTACCTATTTGATCCTCTGCTGCCTTCACTATTTCATCCCTCAAAGCTACCCATTCTTCTTCTACTGTATTTCTTTCCCCCATTCCTGTCAATTGTTCCCTTATGCTCTCCCTAAAACCCTGTACAACCTCTGGTTCTTTCAGTTTATCCAGGTCCCATCTCTTTAAATTCCCACCTTTTTGCAGTTTCTTCAGTTTTAATCTACAGGTCATAACCAATAGATTGTGGTCAGAGTCCACATCTGCCTCTGGAAATGTCTTACAATTTAAAACCTGTTTCCTAAATCTCTGTCTTACCATTATATAATCTATCTGATACCTTTTAGTATCTCCAGGGTTCTTCCATGTATACAACCTTCTTTCATTATCCTTGAACCAAGTGTTAGTTATGATTAAGTTATGCTCTGCGCAAAATTCTACCAGACGGCTTCCTCTTTCATTTCTTAGCCGCAATCCATATTCACCTACTATGTTTCCTTCTCTCCCTTTTCCTACTGACGAATTCCAGTCGCTCATGACTATTAAATTTTCGTCTCCCTTCACTACCTGAAAAATTTCTTTTATCTCATCATACATTTCTTCAATTTCTTCGTCATCTGCAGAGCTAGTTGGCGTATAAACTTGTACTACTGTAGTAGGCGTGGGCTTCGTATCTATCTTGGCCACAATAATGCGTTCATTATGCTGTTTGTAGTAGCTTACCCGCACTCCTATTTTTTTTATTCATTATTAAACCTACACCTGCATTACCCCTATTTGCTTTTGTATTTATAACCCTGTATTCACCTGACCAAATGTCTTGTTCCTCCTGCCACCGAACTTTACTAATTCCCACTATATCTAACTTTAACCTATCCATTTCCCTTTTTTAATTTTCTAACCTACTTGCCCGATTAAGGGATCTGACATTCCACGCTCCGATCCGTAGAATGCCAGTTTTCTTTCTCCTGATAACGACGTCCTCTTGAGTAGTCCCCGCCCGAAGATCCGAATGGGGGACTATTTTACCTACGGAATATTTTACCCAAGAGGATACCATCATCATTTAATCATACAGTAAAGCTGCATGTCCTCGGGAAAATTTACGGCTGTAGTTTCCCCTTGCTTTCAGCCGTTCGCAGTACCAGAACAGCAAGGCCATTTTGGTTAGTGTTACAAGGCCAGATCAGTTAATCATCCAGATTGTTGCTCCTGCAACTACTGAAAAGGCTGCTGCCCCTCTTCAGGAACCACACGTTTGTCTGGCCTCTCAACAGATACCCCTCCGTTGTGGTTGCACCTACGGTACGGCTATCTGTATCGTTGAGGCACGCAAGCCTCCCCACCAACGGCAAGGTCCATGGTTCATGGGGGGAGGTCAATAATCCTTATGGTATTGTTCCTAAGAACAAGAAGGTTATTGGTCTCATGAAACACGATGGGAATGGTTTACTGATGGTAGAGATTGTGAGCTTGAGGTCCAAAATGTATCCATATATGCATATTGCACAATAGACGGGGGCACCCAGGGGCGGGCAAAGGGTGTTAGATGTGCAGTGTCTCGAGCTGTTACGGTTGAAGTTTTGCAGTGCCTGTATGGTCGCAGCATTCGTGGTACTCCTCCACACATCGTTCGGCAAACTAGCATTCGATCGTGAGGTCACAAGGTGTACACTGTACTGCAATCTAAAGTCGGATTGTCTCCTCATGACAATAAAAGAGTCATTTGTGAGGATGGGGTGGAAACCCTCCAATACTCGCACTATTTACTTGAATCGAAAGTAGGGTTGGGGGCCTCTGGTTGATAGATAGAGAATGATCGTGTAAGTGGGGTGATGAGGGGATTTATGCATCGAATAATATGGCTCTTTTACCATTGTGTAAATAATGGATGAGTGTGTTGTGTGTCAGTCTCCGTGGTTCTGTGTATGTCTGAGTGTGTCAATGAGTGTAGGAGCTTTTGTGTAGGAAATAAGTATATATATATATATATATATATATATATATATATATATATATATATACTCCTGGAAACGGAAAAAAGAACACATTGACACCGGTGTGTCAGACCCACCAAACTTGCTCCGGACACTGCGAGAGGGCTGTACAAGCAATGATCACACGCACGGCACAGCGGACACACCAGGAACCGCGGTGTTGGCCGTCGAATGGCGCTAGCTGCGCAGCATTTGTGCACCGCCACCGTCAGTGTCAGCCAGTTTGCCGTGGCATACGGAGCTCCATCGCAGTCTTTAACACTGGTAGCATGCCGCGACAGCGTGGACGTGAACCGTATGTGCAGTTGACGGACTTTGAGCGAGGGCGTATAGTGAGCATGCAGGAGGCCGGGTGGACGTACCGCCGAGTTGCTCAACACGTGGGGCGTGAGGTCTCCACAGTACATCGATGTTGTCGCCAGTGGTCGGCGGAAGGTGCACGTGCCCGTCGACCTGGGACCGGACCGCAGCGACTCACGGATGAACGCCAAGACCGTAGGATCCTACACAGTGCCGTAGGGGACCGCACCGCCACTTCCCAGCAAATTAGGGACACTGTTGCTCCTGGGGTATCGGCGAGGACCATTCGCAACCGTCTCCATGAAGCTGGGCTACGGTCCCGCACACCGTTAGGCCGTCTTCCGCTCACGCCCCAACATCGTGCAGCCCGCCTCCAGTGGTGTCGCGACAGGCGTGAATGGAGGGACGAATGGAGACGTGTGGTCTTCAGCGATGTGAGTCGCTTCTGCCTTGGTGCCAATGATGGTCGTATGCGTGTTTGGCGCCGTGCAGGTGAGCGCCACAATCAGGACTGCATACGACCGAGGCACACAGGGCCAACAACCGGCATCATGGTGTGGGGAGCGATCTCCTACACTGGCCGTACACCACTGGTGATCGTCGAGGGGACACTGAATAGTGCACGGTACATCCAAACTGTTATCGAACCCATCGTTCTACCATTCCTAGACAGGCAAGGGAACTTGCTGTTCCAACAGGACAATGCACGTCCGCATGTATCCCGTGCCACCCAACGTGCTCTAGAAGGTGTAAGTCAACTACCCTGGCCAGCAAGATCTCCGGATCTGTCCCCCATTGAGCGTGTTTGGGACTGGATGAAGCGTCGTCTCACGCGGTCTGCACGTCCAGCACGAACGCTGGTCCAACTGAGGCGCCAGGTGGAAATGGCATGGCAAGCCGTTCCACAGGATTACATCCAGCATCTCTACGATCGTCTCCATGGGAGAATAGCAGCCTGCATTG
Organism: Schistocerca cancellata; assembly: GCF_023864275.1. Taxonomy (NCBI): domain Eukaryota; kingdom Metazoa; phylum Arthropoda; class Insecta; order Orthoptera; family Acrididae; genus Schistocerca; species Schistocerca cancellata. Next base: position 520,688,872 of record NC_064634.1, on the reverse strand, counting down.
CTGCGAAAGGTGGATATACACTGTACTAGTGCCGACATTGTGCATGCTCTGTTGCCTGTGTCTATGTGCCTGTGGTTCTGTCAGTGTGATCATGTGATGTATCTGACCCCAGGAATGTGTCAATAAAGTTTCCCCTTCCTGGGACAATGAATTCACGGTGTTCTTACTTCAATTTCCAGGAGTATATATATATATATATATATATATATATATATATATATATATATATATATATATATGTTCATTAGTACAATTTAATTTGCCAGGGAAAAAAATTAAAAACTGAAAACACTATCAAGGAAAATACATTTCATGGTTATTAGTAATTAATATGGCCAGAAAAAGGAAAAACCTAGTTTTCGCACTTCATGTGTGCATGTGTGTGAGTGGTTATGGATTAGATTTTAGTTCGTAAGTTTCAGCTGCTGCTAGCCATCCAGTCAGAACTAATTTTAAGTACATCTACATCTACATTTATACTACGCAAGCCACCCAACTGTGTGTGGCGGAGGGCACTTCACGTGCCACTGTCATTACCTCCCTTTCCTGTTCCAGTCGCGTATGGTTCGCGGGAAGAACGACTGTCTGAAAGCCTCCGTGCGCGCTCGAATCTCTCTAATTTTACATTTGTGATCTCCTCAGGAGGTATAAGTAGGGGAATCAATACATTCGATACCTCATCCAGAAACGCACCCTCTCGAAACCTGGTAAGCAAGCTACACCGTGATGCAGAGCGCCTCTCTTGCAGAGTCTGCCACTTGAGTTTGTTAAACATCTCCGTAAAGCTATCACTGTTACCAAATAACCCTGTGACGAAACGCGCCGCTCTTCTTTGGATCTTCTCTATCTCCTCCGTCAACCCGATCTGGTACGGATCCCACACTGATGAGCAATACTCAAGTATAAGTCGAACGAGTGTTTTGCAAGCCACCTCCTTTGTTGATGGACTACATTTTCTAAGGACTCTCCCAATGAATCTCAACCTGGTACCCGCCTTACCAACAATTAATTTTATATGATCATTCCACTTCAAATCGTTCCGCACGCATACTCCCAGATATTTTACAGAAGTAACTGCTACCAGTCTTTGTTCCGCTATCATATAATCATACAATAAAGGATCCTTCTTTCTATGTATTCGCAATACATTACATTTGTCTATGTTAAGGGTCAGTTGCCACTCCCTGCACCAAGTGCCTATCCGCTGCAGATCTTCCTGCATTTCGCTACAATTTTCTAATGCTGCAACTTCTCTGTATACTACAGCATCATCCGCGAAAAGCCGCATGGAACTTCCGACACTATCTACTAGGTCATTTATATATATTGTGAAAAGCAATGGCCCCATAACACTCCCCTGTGGCACGCCAAAGGTTACTTTAACGTCTGTAGACGTCTCTCCGTTGATAACAACATGCTGTGTTCCGTTTGCTAATAACTCTTCAATCCAGCCACACAGCTGGTCTGATATTCCGTAGGCTCTTACTTTGTTTATCAGGCGACAGTGCGGATCTGTATCGAACGCCTTCCGGAAGTCAAGAAAAATAGCATCTACCTGGGAGCCTGTATCTAATATTTTCTGTGTCTCATGAACAAATAAAGCGAGTTGGGTCTCACACGATCGCTGTTTCCGGAATCCATGTTGGTTCCTACATAGTAGATTCTGGGTTTCCAAAAACGACATGATACTCGAGCAAAAAACATGTTCTAAAATTCTACAACAGATCGACGTCAGAGATATAGGTCTATAGTTTTGCGCATCTGCTCGACGACCCTTCTTGAAGACTGGGACTACCTGTGGTCTTTTCCAATCATTTGGAACCTTCCGTTCCTCTAGAGATTGCGGTACACGGCTGTTAGAAGGGGGGCAAGTTCTTTCGCGTACTCTGTGTAGAATCGAATTGGTATCCCGTCAGGTCCAGTGGACTTTCCTCTGTTGAGTGATTCCAGTTGCTTTTCCATTCCTTGGACACTTATATCGATGTCAGCCATTTTTAGGTTTGTGCGAGGATTTAGAGAAGGAACTGCAATGCGGTCTTCCTCTGTGAAACAGCTTTGGAAAAGGTGTTTAGTATTTCAGCTTTACGCGTGTCATCCCCTGTTTCAATGCCTTCATCATCCCGGAGTGTCTGGATATGCTGTTCCGAGCCACTTACTGATTTAACGTAAGACCAGAGCTTCCTAGGATTTTCTGTCAAGTCGGTACATAGAATTTTACTTTCGAATTCACTGAACGCTTCACGCATAGCCCTCCTTACGCTAACTTTGACATCGTTTAGCTTCTGTTTGTCTGAGAGGTTTTGGCTGCGTTTAAACTTGGAGTGAAGATCTCTTTGCTTTTGCAGTAGTTTCATAACTTTGTTGTTGTACCACGGTGAGTTTTTCCCGTTCCTCACAGTTTTACCCGGCACGTACCTGTCTAAAATGCATTTTACGATTGCCTTGAACTTTTTCCATAAACACTCAACATTGTCAGTGTCGGAACAGAAATTTTCGTTTTGATCTGTTAGGTAGTCTGAAATCTGCCTTCTATTACTCTTGTTAAACAGATGCTGCAACGGCCTTATGATCACTGATTCCCTGTTCTGCACATACAGAGTCGAAAAGTTCGGGTCTGTTTGTTATCAATAGGTCCAAGATGTTATCTCCACGAGTCGGTTCTCTGTTTAATTGCTCGAGGTAATTTTCGGATAGTGCACTCAGTATAATGTCACTCGATGCTCTGTCCCTACCACCCGTCTTAAACATCTGAGTGTCCCAGTCTATATCTGGTAAATTGAAATCTCCACCTAAGACTATAACATGCTGAGAAAATTTATGTGAAATTGTAAGTAGGCTGTTTATGTTTTCTTATTGGCAACGTTACGTAGCGCTCTGTACGAAAATCACTGGCTGTGCTGTGTGCAGTCTGTGGCTAGTTTGCATTGTTGTCTGCCATTGTAGTGTTGGGCAGCTGGACGTGAACAGCGCGTAGCGTTGCGCAGTAGGAGGTGAGCCGCCAGCAGTGGTGGATGTGGGGAGAGAGATGGCGGAGTTTTGAAATTTGTAAGACTGGATGTCAATTATGAATATTAAGGTAAATACATTGTTTGTTCTCTATTAAAATCTTTCATTTGCTAACTATGCCTATCAGTAGTTAATGCCTTCCGTATTTTGAATCTTTTATTTAGCTGGCAGTAGTGGCGCTCGCTGTTTTGCAGTAGTTCGAGTAACGAAGATTTTTGGTGAGGTAAGTGATTTGTGAAAGGTATAGGTATTAACCTATAGGCTATTCTTTTGTAGGGATTTTTGAAAGTCAGATTGCGTTGCGCTAAAAATATTCTGTGTCAGGTTAAGCACAGTCTTGTATAAATTGTTCTAAGGGGACGTTTCAAAATGTATTCCAAATTTTCTCTCAGTTGTTCTGTCACTAATGCTGCTGAATCGGGAGGTCGGTAAAAGGAGCCAATTATTAACCTAGCTCGGTTGTTCAGTGTAACCTCCACGCATAATAATTCACAAGAACTATCCACTTCTACTTCACTACAGGATAAACTACTACTAACAGCGACGAACACTCCACCACCGGTTGCATGCAATCTATCCTTTCTAAATACCGTCTGTACCTTTGTAAAAATTTCGGCAGAATTTATCTCTGGCTTCAGCCAGCTTTCTGTACCTATAACGATTTCAGCTTCGGTGCTTTCTATCAGCGCTTGAAGTTCCGGTACTTTGCCAACGCAGCTTCGACAGTTTACAATTACAATACCGATTGCTGCTTGGTCCCCGCATGTCCTGAGTTTGCCCCGCACCCGTTGAGGCTGTTGCCCTTTCTGTACTTGCCCAAGGCCATCTAACCTAAAAAACCGCCCAGCCCACGCCACACAACCCCTGCTACCCGTGTAGCCGCTTGTTGCGTGTAGTGGACTCGTGACCTATCCAGCGTAACCCGAAACCCCACCACCCTATGGCGCAAGTCGAGGAGTCTGCAGCCCACATGGTCGCAGAACCGTCTCAGCCTCTGATTCAGACCCTCCACTCGGCTCTGTACCAAAGGTCCGCAGTCAGTCCTGTCGACGATGCTGCAGATGGTGAGCTCTGCTTTCATCCCGCTAGCCATGTCAGGCCGAAGATCAGTTCAGCCTGAGACAGAGCCTGAAACCGGTTCGTCAGACAAACTGGAGAGGCCTTCCGCTCAGCCCTCCGGAATGTCTTCCGCCCCCTGCCACACCTTGAGACGACCTCCCACTCTACCACAGGTGAGGGATGAGCCTCAATGCGGGCAGTATCCCGGGCAACCACAGTCGTAGTCCGATCGGGGGATGCGTGGGACGAGCTGGCCGTCCCCGACAAACCCCCATCCGGACCCCCACAGTGATGCCCATTGGCAACAGCCTCAAGCTGTGTGACCGAAGCCAACACTGCCTAATGCTGGGAGCGAAGGGATGCCAACTCAACCTGCATCCAAACACAGCAGTTGCAGTCCCTATCCATGCTAAAAACTGTTGTGCAAAGAACGTCTGAACTAATCTACAGCGAGCGCAAACAAATCGACACAAAATTTAAACGGTTATTAAAATACAAGATTGCCTAGTAAATGCAGTAATGCTGCTATTTGCGCACTGCTGACACACTGCTCGGCGGCGGAAGGAGACTACGCGATTTTACACTATTCAGGTACTAAAACGCGATGCTACAACTCTCAGATACTATAATACGCCCGAAATTTATGAATTAAACAATGCAAGTACCAAAAACACGCAAAGAAATTAAGAATTAAACTATGTAACAAATGAGTGAGCTAGGAGTATACGACATGCTGCTGCAGCTGCTTATCCAACGGCGGCAGGGAGCACACTGACTGTGACCAACCGACACTGGCCGTTCAAAACAAAAACAGAAGACAGACGACAACGCGAATTTACACTATTCAGGTACGAAAACGCGATGCTACAACTCTCAAATACTATAATACGCCCGAAATTTATGAATTAAACAATGCAAGTACCAAAAACACGCAAAGAAATTAAGAATTAAACTATGTAACAAATGAGTGAGCTAGGAGTATGTAACAACAACAACGCTATGCTATTGTACATATAATAATTTTTTTCTTCTGAATTTCGATAAATTAGTATAATCGATGTTCTGATTTCATTTCTTTTTTTTGTTTCATGCCATTATATTAAAGAAACTGTAAACAAATTTCGATGTGAATATTAATGTTTATGTCAAATTTCAAGCAATGTTATAATAGAAGTGAAGTGTAAATAATGTTGAAAATATTGTAAGATGTTAAAGTTGTAATTGTGTGGCTGGTCCATACGTAGGCAATGTATTAGAATATGTAGAATGCAAAACCTTTGGTGAATACCCTGTCTGTAGGGGAGCGGTAAAAGGTGGAAGGCAGGCGAGCGCGGGTAAATGCACACGGGCGCTGTACGGCATAACGGGCTCAGCAGTAGTAGTCGGAGTTGGGCATCGGTCAGAGAAACACCTTCTGGATCGAGGAGGCTCTCCTGGAAAACGTGATTTCGTTGAGCCTCGGATGCTTCGTTTCCGACGCCTATACAGCATGGCAATATTCCATAGGCAATGTTTATGTTCAACATTTATGTTTATCGATGAACATTTATGTGCAACATTTGTCGTTTGTATTCATCGTTTAAGGTGTATGTTCCATGTTCAAAAAGTTCTTAATCTTTTCTCTATATGTAGCTTCTTTACTTTTTCTTGACATATCGATTGTAATAAAACCAAATTTCTCGTTATTCCAACATCTACTACATGATAAATATGGTTTAAATTTGTATAATCATGTCCGAAAGTATTTAAAAAGTTGAGATTGTCTCTGACTAATTGTTTTGGAATTTTTGACTACATTTGGCTTAAATAAAAACAATCCATTCCTTTATCCCTTCCTCTAGAAAAATATCCTCTATCTATATCTTGATTTTAGAGAATGAACTCATCGAAAATAAATGAATTACCTTGAAATTCATACAATGGACTAATTTCATCATATTCTCGACAAACGTAGCTAATTTTTCATTATGTTGGACACAGTAGCTTGTCCTCAATTTTTTTTACATTTTTTTCCATGGTTGATCTAAACTTTTTGAACAAACATACCAACGATCAGTGTTTTCCAGTTTAGCCATAGTGGTGCTAGAATATAATTAGCGATCATTAATGTTGCTTTTCTACATCCGCTTGGTACAATTATTGCACATCGGATTTGAAAAGGAACTAAAAAATGTTGTAATTTCATCTGAAAGATACAAGAAGAAAACTTGTTCAACTGTCATACAAGACGAATACTCTGAAAAACTGTTTTATCCTTGATATACAAAGGACTAATTTGGAGATTCTTTTATTACTTCCAGTATTAACTACCTTTTTGTTCTGATGTGCTAGTGTAAAGACATACTGTATAATTTCATGTCTATGTGTGTGTTAAATGAAGGTGTTAAATGATGAAAAATGTGTTTTATATATTCTGTCAAGATCAAGTCTAAATCCCATAACAATGGAGTACAAATTATTCTGTTAATTCGAGAAGGCGAATTTTAGATGGAGGCAACGATCTTCCTGACAGAGCTGCTCAATAATAGAGGTACGTGATTGTGCTCACTACTTTCCTTTGGTGGCCGCTAAGATTAATTCCGATGTGTTTTTGTCAAGACATTCAGAACCTACAATCTTCCTTTTCGTATAAAAATAGGAGTCTGATAGAAAAAGAAATATTCTTGAATTTACATAATTACAATTCTTTTACCCAGGACACGGGGAATGATAGAACGTACGTGCCTCTACCCTGATTGTACATTTGCAATCTCCGAGTGTGTTACGACGTAATTATTTTATGAAAAATAATTAAGATAGATCTTTCTCATCAGATAGCAACCACTCGCACGTGAATGTATGTACCCTCTGAATGTGTCTAGTCAGTTGTGCGCATTGTTCTAAAGCTTTTATGTTATTTTTCCGTGGATTGCATCTCCACAATTAATTTTTGTTTATGCCGCAAATCGCATTTCACGCAAAGTATTTATTACACAAGTTTCAGGCTCCATTAAATGTAAAAAATTCCGAAGTACGGCTGACTTAGCAAACCGCTACAATAATTTCATATCTCTACAACTACAATAACACAAAACAACAACAAAATAACAGAGCGGGTACGTTACAGGTTCAATTTGGTAAAAGATTACCGTGTTTGTTTTTCATTTCTTTTATGGAATTCTTAAATTTGGCTCCATATCTGTCAATTACTTATATGATTTTATTGATAGAAATGAGTAGATTATTTCAATCAGGTGCTAATTCTTCCATCCTGAAGAAACGATAACTGTTCCCATAAAATATAATTTTAAAACTGTTTCATTTGTTGTTTTTTACTCAGCTTTTTTTAACTTCAAACATCCTGCTGGAAAATAATAAACTTTACTGTGATGTAGAATCAATAGAGATTCCAGTTGGTCAATATAGTTTGAAAAATGTAGAAAAATTTATTCATTCAAAACATCTAACTATTCATATTGAAGCATATGAAATTTTAAATAGAGTTGTTATCGGAAGTGATAAAAAATTATACATGGATAAAGAAGATTGTATTGGTCAAGTTTTGGGTTTTAATAATCAAATTATTGAGGCTAATCAAAAAACTGTTACTAACAATGTTCCTAAAATTATTTCATTTGAGTTAATAGACATAAATTTTCAAATGGCTGATGGAATGTTTGTTAAGCATAATTATCATTTTCATCGATAAACTAACATTATAGCTTATTTAAAGCCAAATACTGAATTTGGAGGTCCAATAATTTGTAAATCAAATCATCCTATAAAAATCCCAATCTTCGATACTATTCAGAATTTAGAGACAACTGATGAACATGATAATGTTATTGAATTTAACGGAGCTTATGTGTCTGTAATTTTAAAAATGAATTAATAAATTTCTCCCTAAATAAATCATGAACCAAATCGAGAGTTATTAATTTTATTCGTTTTCTGTGAATGAGAAAACAAAAAATAATTTATATCTTCCAGACAAAGACAAAGAGATTAATATTAATAGTGGTGATGCTTGGGTTCATGCTAACTGCTCACAGGTTTACATGGCTTTCAGTGTTATTCATACAGGTGGAACAGATTTTTCTGCTTATGATGGAAATTCAAATATTAAACTGACTGATAATTATGTCTTAAAGTTGTTTGATGTTATGACAATAAAGAAAAGAAAGAATATGTTTTCTAGCTTTGAACATCCTTTTATATTTTCTTCAGTTCTTATTCGCTTCACTTCATCTCTTTCAAATGAACTGGCTGTGGAAGGTCATATTCCTAAGAATGAAAAAAATTAAAAATAAGCAAAATGTAGTTCTTTATCCTTTGCAATTACGTGGTGAATTTTTCAAAGATTATAGAGAAAATTGGTCTGAAGGTGATTTAACTATAATTTTCACTTCGAGTTCTAGTTCTGAAGATTCAGTTCTTCGATGGTTTAGGAAAAATAAAGATGGCACTGATGTTCCTGGTTCTTGTCCACAAGAAGGGAAAATTGTTATTAAAGGTATGGAAATTGGTGTTCCTGTTGTTAAATATTAACCAGAATACCACTTGAATTAGAATAAGAAAGGCTTAAAAATCCAAAGATCCCATTTTCTTTCTTTGAACGCCAAACTATTGAATTTTCTGCATTACAGGGAAAACGAAATTTTGAGCTGGATATCACAAACTACTATAACTCTAATGAATTTGATATGCCTTACTTTATTTTCGCAGTTTTTCAAACGAACTATAAGAATAATCAGATGCTTGGTTCTTCTCTCTTCAATCATGAATAATTACGAAACTTCTATGTTAAAAATGGACGAACTGAAGTTTTTCCTCAAGAATTATGGACTCTTAAATCGCCAAATACCTTCTTAAAAGCTTATGACGCTTTTGGAGATTTTAAAAGAATACTGCACTTAAACAATGATTTAAATATGATTCCTTTCAATTTTATTCAAACTTATCTATGTAATTAATTTGTCTAAAAGAATGAATGTTGTAACTATCCAAAAAACAAGAGGTGGGACAAGAAATCATATGCATTCTTTAATGAAAATATTCCAATGATACAGTTGCATATGTTATTATGTATGGTAAAAAGAATTTGACTTATGATTCACAACATAGAGTACCTGCTGAATATTTTTCAACTGCAAACTTGAGCTCTTCAAAATTTTAAATTTTTTCCAAACGTTTGGACAGCATTGGGAGAACGTGTAAATTTCATCAATCTTCATTTTTATTCTTCATTCTTCGAAAACGTCGATGAGCAGAAGCATTGAAAATCAGTTGTTCTAACTCAACAATTATAGTAATGGCTGTACAAATATATTTACAAAATTATCAGGCCTGAAAGAGATAAACCTTATGCTATTTCAAAAGCGGAAATTTTGTCAACTAAATTTGGAGATAAGATATCATCGGTTTTAGTTCAAAAATATGAAATTACTATTCCAGATCGATATACTAAAATCTTTAAAAATTATGAAAAATGGCATAAACTTATAAATTTCCATTTCGTTTATCAAGGTAAAAAAGTAAATAAAAATTATTCAACTCACATTATTGTATTTAAGAAAATTGAATGATTTGTTTCTTTGACTTAAATTACTTTGATTTTCTAAGCTCTCAAACAGCTCAGCTTTCCTCGTCATTTTTTATGTACAAATTGATTTTTATTATTTCGAGATGGCTGAACGAGATTTTTTTTTATTTGGGGGTTGGGGGGAACGCGAAATTGAATTCTGGATTTGTGAACTTGGCCCCTCCCACCAGAAGTTCGAGTCCTCCTTCGGGCATGGGTGTGTGTGTTGTTCGTAGCATAAGTTAAACTAGTGTGTAAGTCTTGGAACCAATGACCTAAGCTGTTTGCTCCCTTAGAAATTCACACACACTTGAACATTTTGTTAACTTGAGATCTAATGAGCAGTAGTACACTTGTCTGATTCCTTGCTCAAACAGCTTGAGGGATGCTGTTTGGTCCAGAACTCTCACAAGTATACTACTTATGGTGCATGTGCTTACACTGTCTGTCTTTGCAGTATATGTATGAATGTCTGGCTACATGCATGATGTAAAAGGGACGATTTTGTACTACACAGGATACAAATTCTATGTTTACTACATAGATACGGTACATTGTGATATATTTCTGGGTTGTAGATCGGTTTCACACTCTAATATTCAAGCTTCCATCCTCAGTGGCAGAGCAATGTAATTAAGCAAGTGTTTTTCCGTATCTGACGACCTGTAGACCACTTTGGCAGGGTTTAACTCTCACTGCAGTATGGCGATCTGTACAAAATTGTTTTGCTGCTAAAAGTCTTCTCTGCAGAAAGAAAAGGCAGACAGTGCTTCCACATCGGCAGTATTAGTAACTTGGCAGGTAAATTCAGTAAGAGCTTTTCAGAATGCTCAATTCAGTCACAAGACATCCTTTGTACTGGGACATAGGAGCCTCCACAGACTGGTTCGAAAACAAGATAGGGGCAAGGTATCTATGGAAACTTCTGAGTGTAAGATGACGTATTCTGTGTTCAAGTGTTCAAAGACAAGTTGAAGCAAACCATCCATCTCTAGCATGATGCCGTCCCTCACCCTCCAGACCACTAGCTGTAGGATACTGAAAATTCCAGCCATTTTTCTCTTCTGTAGGACAGTACTACGACTTCTGTTTGTGTAATTGTTCTGATTTTCCCCCTCTGTGCTTAGACAGTGCTCTCTTTCCAAACAACAAGAAAGCTTTTATGATTATGCTTTGCAAGTGTGCACAAACATGATGAAGGTTTTAGTGGTGAGAACATTTACCGTTTCTGAGACGTTGAAAGCAGGATGTCACGACTACCACGAAGGGTAGCATGCAACGCCTTCTTAGGATCATCAGGAAGAATGCAATCCATGTTATTCTGGGCTAGTTTCATAAACAGCTCCTGCTAGGGCAAGAATTTCCATGCAGACATCAAGAAAGCTCCTACAAAAGTGACCATTAACTATTTCTGTGACTCTTTAAGATTTCCAGGAGGGGCTGTCGCATTAGAATCACTATGAAGAATGCATCCTATGTTATTCTGGGGAGCATTGCAAAAGATTTCTATAGTGGGGGGCTGTTATTTACATAGACATGTGACCTTTTAGATGTATCTGTGAGTGTGAGCCACTATGCAAACATCTCGCTGAGGGTGATCCACTATGCGAACATCTCGCTGGACCACACGCACAAAGGATATGTGTCATGGTGCCAGCAACAGTGTCTAGGCAGACACATGTTTCAACAGGAATTTCACAGGTGTCCACTATGAAAGAGCTGCCTCATGCTCATGGGACCCAAACTGATACCTGCACTTGGTTCGGCAGCTGACAGCCACATCTTCACTTCATAAGAGCTGCTAGTGCATGCCGACTTGAGGCAGCGTGTGTGGTAGCATTCCAAGTGGTCCAGTGGGCAGGCGATGGTGGTGCTACATGCTTTGCGGTTGAAAGATTTACCAGTGTAATTACGTGTGATAGGTGTTTCGTGATGGTATTCCTTGCGCAATCAGAATAAAAAAAAAAAAGCAATCGACGTAATTACTTCTCACAAGACCTATGTCAGAGAATGATGAGTAAGAGAAATCCAAACCCTGCAAACTGAATATTTTGTAAATAAACAATATACACTAGAATTTCCTGTTATGAGATTCTTCCTCTCCATAACAGAGCCACCAGTTTCCATATATTCCATACACTGCCTTGAATCCCATAAATTGTTTAAATAAATAATATTCCACATATTGTCTAAATTGTTTAAACAATATTCCATACACTGCAATCGATTTCCTGACAAATTATTTAACTAGATAAATAAACTATATTTCATACTCTGCCATAAATAATTAATCAATATTCTATACATTGTCTAAATTGTGTAAACAATATTCCATAAACTGCAATCGAATTCCCTTCAAATGAGCAATCAACTAAGTCTTTTTGCGCCAATTTCCAAGTGGGGCAGTTTACCAGAGGGGAGTGGTTAATTAATTCATCAATTTAATTAAGTAGTCAATCAATATGATAAGAGCAAGAGAGGCTATTCCAATAACTCAGATCTGAAGGTGTATCTGTAGCAGTGAGAGGGAGGGAACGGGTTGCGGGTTTCCTGAGGGGTTGGGGTAAATGGGAGGGGGCGGGAGTGAGGGAACAATAGATGAAGGACCAGTCAATAAACTGATTATTTTCAATAACATTCAGTTTTCAATTATCGCCTCATTTTCGTTATAGGTAATCATTCTTAGTCACCATGGTAATACATGGTGGCCTCAGGTATGGAGCATATATTTTATGCATAGAAACATGGAAAACTGATAGTTAAAAAAACATTTTGATTCTAAATGCATTGCAGGACCCATTAGTGCTGCTACGTTGTGACAGAGTTGTACTCGTATAGAGTCTACGTTTCCTTAGCTACGTGGCCTGGCCATGAGCCCTTTGTCCCGCACTCGGCGAATGTGCTCCCACGTGATTGTGAGTGAAGAAGCTGCCAACCACTCGCTTTTTCCATCTCTCAGGAAGTGTGTGGTGGGAAACAAATGCAGCTCACAGGGGTTTGCCACGTAGATGCTTTGTTCCAGTGCTTAAGATAACTACAGTACTAGGGAGAAAAAAATTCCATGTAGTACAGTTTGCAACAGTTAAGCAAAGGGTAAGTTAACACGATACATACTGAATGATCAAGGAATAGCTAATATGGTAATGAAGGGAAAAGGGGTGGGGGAAGGGGGTAACCATGGTTTCAGTATAATAAATTATTTTAAATGGATATAGATTGTAATGCCCAGATGAAGAGAACTGCACAGAACAGATTGATGTTGATGAGAGCTGCATCAAACCAGTCTTCAGACCAAAGACCACAGCAACATCATCTGCAAGACAGGTAATATTAATATTACAGCTTAATTTTTCTCAAGCACAAGGTTAAGGTAATATTCCAGGATTAACATGAGTTCATATTAAACAGGTTTTAAATTCCAGTAGCTAGGTGGCTGTTTGTGATGTGATTTCTTTGACTTACTAACTGTGCTGCGATTGTATGTGCACAAGTAGCCTTTTTTCATAAGTATTAAGTGTAATATTTATAGATATTTTATTTTTACAGGTATATTTGCCCTGTTTAGATGAGTAACAACTGAAGATTTCTTTTTTCTGACTTCCATTTGTTGAAATATCATTTAAATCTCATTTTGCATATGCACAACTCTGGGTCTAAACTGTCGCCATTAAGGGATTGATAAATTTCCATATACTGTGGTTCATTTGCCTTGTGGCTTGATAAATATACACATAATTTACTATATAACCCAAGTACATAATTGTAGAGTTAGGAGTTTACTTTCATAAGCTGGCCCAAGTTCAATTTTGTTTGTGAACAAAGAGAAACGCAAAGTTTTTAGGGTCTCTCTAGATGTAGGTGCAGTCAAGACACACCAGGCTTTCAACAGGAAGCCAGTGTTTTCTAAAAAAGCAGGAAAATGGAGGAACATCCTGTTATCAGGCAGCAGGTATAGAAGAGGTGTAGGCCAGTTGTCTCAGGAAGAACTGGGAAATAGATATCAAGCCATAAATGCTTTCAAGCCAAGTGAAAGTCATTGCCCAAGGGTACAGGGCATAGGTGCAGAGATATTAGAAAGGATGAACATGTTGTAACAGTGGGTGGATCAGGAACTGAACCTACAATATTGAGAGTGATGTGGTAAAGAAAGCTTCAATTTGGCTCAGCATGGAGTTAGATCAACTGTTTTTGTCAGGTGCTGGGTAGAACTTAGATTTGGTTTCTGTCATTGCTAGTGACAGGGGTGGAGGCATGATCTACATGCTGAAGAGGCATTGTGCTTATGCAAACTGTTTCACAGCTTTATTGTCACCCAGATATGTTTCAGCACTTTTTGTGGTCTCTTCAATGGGTTTATTTTCCTCCTCACATGAATTAATAATAATAATAATAATAAAATTTTATTGTCATTCAGCTGATTACAGCAATAGACAAAGTCAAGAGAATATATTTCTACATAAACTGCAATATTGATGTAAATTGGTTTACATAAAATATGTACACATTAGAATGCAGTATTTTCATCTTCAAAAAAATCATCAGTGATGAAAAACGGATTGTTCACTAGTAGGTTGTATAATTTAGCTTTAAAAATATTTACATGCAGTTCTTTAAAGTCAGCACTTAGTCTATTAAACATCCTTAGTCCAAGAACTAGGTAGGAGTTCTGCGATTTTGACAATCTATGATATGGCACGTCTACAGATGTTCTGTTTCTAGTATTGTGGTTATGAATATCACTTCTCAACATAAAATTAGAGACATTGTTTCTAATGTACAATAAAACATTGTAGATGAATAAGTTTACTACTGTAAGACACTGCAATTTAATAAACAGAGGTTTACAATGTACTGTTTTATCAGAATCTGTTATTATTCTTATTACTTTCTTCTGTAAAAGTAAAATGTCATTTACATGACAGCTACTACCCCACAGTAAGATTCCATGAGAAATGATGCTTCGGAAGAAGGCAAAAAATGCTGATCTCACATAGTCATTGGGAACATGTCTTTTTTTTAATTTCTAATTAGATAAGTAACTCTTGAAAGCCTAGCCAATATATTTTTAATGTGTGGTTCCCATGTCAATTTATTGTCAATAGTAACACCTAAAAATTTGACAGTTTCTAGTTCTTTGTCATTAGGAATCTCTCTGAGGCTAAAGTAAAGTGTCTGGGTTTTGTTTTCATTTAGTAAGAAGCCATTAGCTTTGAACAATAATGAGGACTGAGCAAGGGTATTTTCGATCAGTGTTTTCAGTGTACCTAGATCATAGTTTTTATGTATCAGCATACAATATTGTGTGAGAATTTAAGAACAAGGGCAGGTCATTAATCATTAGTATAAACAGTAAAGGTCCAAGCACTGACCCTTGAGGCACTCCATACCTAACATTAACCAAATTTGATTTCTCCCTACCAATGCACACAACTTGTTGATGGTTCTCTAGAAAATACCTGAACATATTTATACTGTTGTCATCAAAATCATAATAAATTAGCTTATTCAGTACAGTGTCATACTCTACATAGTCAAAGGCTCTGCTCAGGCCACAAAATGTAACCTGGGCATAGTCCCTAGCCTTGAATACATCTAGTACTAATTTTAGGAGGGAGTCCATTGCATCCATTGTGGATTTACCTTTCCTAAATTCAAACTGTTTATCACTAATTATATTTAGAGTACTCAAGTAGACACTAACTTGCTCATACATAATTGTTTCTAAAATTTTGAAAATACTGGGGTTATGGATATAGGTCTGTAACTAGTGGGACAGTTCTTTTCCCCTTTTTTATATATGGGCACCACACTAGAAATTTTTAGTATGTTGGGGAACTTACTTTCAACCAGGCATTTGTTAATACAAAAAGTTAAGGGATAAATCACACAATCAATAACATTTTCAACAAATTACATGACATATCATAATAATCAACACTAACTGAAGGTTTGAAATTTTTCACTATTTTTAGGACATTATTTGGGCTCACTTCTGTGAAAGTGAAGGTGCTTGGCGGAAACTTTTCAAAGCAGCTGTCCATAATACTAAGTGCATTTTCAGGGGGTTTGTTTGTTGAGCTACTGATCTCTTTAGTGGACTGAGTGCAATATTTATTAAATTCTTCTGGGGTAATAACGATTTCCTCTTTGTGTTTAATGTGAGCAATGGAGTTTATTACACTCCAGGCCTTTTTGCATTTATTGTTAGTTGTAGAGGCTGGTAGCTTAAATCTGCAGCTTGTCATATTTTTGAGCTTCTGGTAGTTTTTTCCTCTTTTCTGTGCTGAGCTAATATGATTATTTCTTCTGCTATTGTCATTACACATGCATTTTGTGTGCTTTGTTAGTGAAGCACAGAGTTTCTGTCGTCATTTCATATGTAAAGAAAGCAGCACAAGAAATAAGCATGGTAATTCAACACAAACAACAGGGAAAAAACAAAAACAATTACAAGCTGTAGACTACACATTTACAGCTATCTCCATAATCAACTAATAGCTTGGTCTGAGAAACAAACAGATAGAAACCAATGAAGATAGCAAAAAATTGCTCAAATATCTCTGTGTGAAAGTGAAGCTGTTTAAACTTTGTCTTGAATAAGGTGGGCTTCCTTCCAGTATTTCTTACCAAGCATAGAACTAAAAAGGACTGCAACATCCACAAAATGATCATGTTCTACACATCAGCAGGAATGGGGAAGGGAAACTGACGGGACCAATTGCAGAACCTTTGAGGTGCATCCCAACACTCGTGGATGTATCCTTGTAGAGACACGTGTGAGGGCAGCAACATTCTTCGTGAGTAAACTCAGATAGCCAGAATTCCGTCAGCATTAAAATAAGTAAATATAACTCAACATTTTGATCATAAAATATGTGAAGATAAAAAGGAGGCTAAAACGAACATGTAACATCAAGATACTAAAGAGGTAAAAAATAAAATAAATGAAATTTGGATTGCTTTTGATGAACTGCAGCCTGAAAATAATATAGATGTAATATGTGTTTCTGAACATCTCTTGACAGCACATGTAGAAATGCTGAATATGGATGAATATAACTTACCATCCAGTAATAGCAGGTTGGGTATGGAGAAAGGAGGAGTTGGAATTTTAATTAGGGAGTGATATAAATATAAAAACATTGATACCCATGAACTGTTAGCAAAGTGGTTTACAAGCATTATCTGATTGGAATGAACACATTTATTGTGTACACATGAACAAAAACGTTTGACATTGTACCCCACTGCAGACTGTTAAGGTACATACAAACATACAGAATAGGTTCCCACATATGTGAGTGGCTCAAAGACTTTTTTTAAGGAATAGAACTCAGTATGCTGTCCTCAATTGCGAGTGTTCATCAGAGATGACGGTATTGTCAGAAGTGGCCCAAGGAAGTTTGAGCGAACCACTGTTATTTTCTATACACAAAAATAACGTGGAGGACGTCTGCCCCTGGTAGCTGAGTGGTCAGCGCGATGGCATGTCATACCTAACAGCCCAGGTTCGATTCCCGGCAGGGCTGGAGATTTTCTCCAATCAGGGACTGGGTGTTGTGTTGTCCTTATCATCATCCTTTCATCCCCATCGACACGCAAGTCGCTGAAGTGGCGTCAACTCGAAAGACTTGCACCAGGCGAACTGTCTACCTGACAGGAAGCTCTAGCCACACGGCATCTCTCACCTAGCGAACAGGTTGACAGTAATTGGCAGTTGTTCATTGATGGTGCTGCAGTGTACAGAAAGTTGTCAAACATGAGTGACCGTAGGATGAGGCAAGATGAGTTAGACAATATTTCTAGTTCATGTCTTGAATGGCATCTGTCTCAAATGTAGAAAAATGGAAGATATAGGGATGAGTAGGAAAAACAAACACATTATGTTTCCTGCTTGGCACAGTCACATCACTTAAATATCTGAATCTAATGTTGCAAAGTGATGTGAAATGTAATGAGTATGTGAGAATTGGGGTAGGGAATGCAAATCGTCAACTTAGGTCCACTGGGAGAATTTTAGGAAAGTGTGGTTCATCTATAAAGAACATCACATGTAGGACACTAATGCAACTTGTTTTTGTGTTCTGCTGAAGCATTTGAAATATACACCAAGTCAGATTAGAGGAAGACACTGAAGTAATTCAGAGGTGGACTGCTAGATTTATTACTGGTAGGTTCAAACAATGAGTGTCACGGAGATGTTTTGGGAACTCAAATGGGAATCCCTGGAGGGAAACTAATGTTCTTTTTGAGGAACAATATTAAGAACATTTACAGAACCAGTGTTTGGAGCTGACTGTACAATGATTCTACCACTACCAACATACATTTTGCTTAAGGATCATGAAGTCACTGCGGTATGCATGGATTATGTATGACCATTTCTATCGGACAAACTAGGACTAGCATTGTTACTAACTGAGTATATATTAAACTGCCTGTTGCAGGGTATGTTCTTAATAAATTCTTACTCCTGTTTTGTTTCTGAACTCACATCATGAGTGTAGATATTAAGGTACACTCGTTCATACTGAATCTATCGCTCTGCATATTGTGCCTGGTCAATCCACAAACGACCTCCTTTGCAGTTACTTGTAATTTGGATACCTAAACACTTACACTTGACCAAGATCTTACAGCTTGAATTTTTCTTCTGTTTTTGAAAAAAAATTCTTGTGGATTGATACTATAAATTAGCAAATACTCCACATAAACAGCAACTTTCAAAATGTCTACATCCTAATTTTTGTAATACGCAATGGTCAGCTGTGAACCATTTAAAGTTTAGATTTGGCAGCATACCATCTAATTTTATGTTCCAGCATTGGACACAATATGGTGACCTTTTAAGTCATTTTACTTCCGTTGCTACTTGATCTACTTCTGGAATACTCACATAAATCTCCCCACATAAGACACTTTGCAAGAAAATGGTGCCATCCTGGTGTTAAATGTCAAAATTATGTTGAGCAATTATGGCAAATAAATACCTTAATGAGTTATAACTGTTGACTAGTTTCATCACATGCTAGGCCCTGCTTCTGGGCACACCTTTTATTACTTGCTGTCTTTTATAGAGTACACTGTGACTTTTCAGTATTTGCTTAGTTTCAAAGACCCATTTTGCATTGTGGAATTCTTATCTGAAGGCAAATCGGTAGACTCCCATGTGTAGTCATCTTTGTGAGATTGTAACCCTTCTCAAATTGTCTTCAGTCAGTTTTGAGTGAAGCCTGACATCACTGCTTCCTCCAGTCACAAGGGCTTCAAGTCAGGTAATTGTTTAGACTGGTATGTTGGTGAAGTTATGTGGCTCCTTTGGCTTTGTAATTGTTGTTACTTTCATATTGGCTCAAGCTTTTATAGTTACTCATTGTTATCATTTGCATTGTCTGGACTTGATTCATGTTTGCAACTGGTACTCACTTAACTACCATTTGACGTGAAAGTCTCAGCCACGAGTTCAATTTCTTCTAGTTCAGACACTGTTATTTCGTTCTGCTTCTCTTCTATACAGCAGAATAAACATTTACTTAATTCTTGTGACCTGGTTTCTTTTTTTATAAATGATCATGTGGTTATGGTGAAATTTGTAGAATAACAAGAAATGTTGTTTGGCTGAATTTAATAATTTTTGTAACAAATCTTTTTGCAGAGATCCTCTTCTAACATGCTGTTACCAGGTCACATGATAAATAGAGTCAAAATGTACTAAAAAATTACTGACTCATCACTTTGATGTCAGTATTTTGAAAAGATCCCACACACATTTAGTCCAGGAAATCATATTCACTAGCAAACAGTTTGGATTTCAAAAAGGCCTGTCAACTGAGCAGGCTATATTTATCTTGACAGATGATATACTAGAGCCAATAAATTAGAAACTCCTACCACTGAGAATATTTTGTGGTGTGGTTAAGAGTTTGTGAACCATTATATTCAAATGTAAAAGTTAAAGTATTATGAAATAACAGGTATGGCAGGATCATGATTCTTGTCTGAATGACACAAAGCAATGTTGTCGGTGTTTTATGACAGTTACATCATGGTTGGCGCCCAAAATTTGAATAAACCAGACATTGTGTGCCATAAGGTTCGATTCTGGATTCTCTGCTATTTCTGATTTGCATAAATGATTTTCCCATTGCTCTTTCAGAAGAGTCAAATTTTATACTTTTTGTAGGTAATGTAAGTATAGGAATAAGAAACAGTACCAAACCCATTACTGAAAAGGCAGCAAATGAAATATTCACAAACATCAACAGACAGTTCGAGGCAAATGGATCATTTATATTAATGCATGGTATCTGTTTTTTCAGACATGTCCAAAACAACAGACACCACACTGAATCCACATCTATGAAACATATTATGTAAAGTGAACGAGGAGGGGGAGAAAAAAAGGGAAAGGAATAGGTTATTGATATCACCTGCATCAGGACTTTTTGCAGTATCAGTAGCAATGAGTGAAACTTTGTGCCGGACCAGGATTCGAACCTGGGATATCCTGCTCACTAGAAAGCTGCATTAACCACTGCACCACCTGAACACAGTGTGGACTATCTCAGTACGCCACTCGTCCATCCCACATTCCCACCTAGTACTACCTATCCACAGTCCCTGCCCATGTCCTCAACTCTCTCAACTTTGAGATTCCCATGGGAGGTTGGACATTACTGTGCATCTGCACACAGTTTGGTAGATTCATTGTCCATCGAGGCGAATCAGTTACATGAATGCTTGGTGCCTGTTCTTATGGACATGTCCAGGGGAATGTGGGTGAGCTGGGGATGTGCTGAGATAGTCTATGCATTTTTAATAAACTGACACCAGCACACATCCATGACTAAGGCAGGATTCGAACCTGTGGCCGCAGCAGTTGCGGGGTTCCAGACTGAAGTACCTAGAGCCACTAGGCCACAGTGGCTGGCTGAATGGTGCTAGGTGGGAATGTGAGTCAGACAACAGGCATGTCAAGACAGTCCTCACAGCTGCAATAAATGCCATGTCCAGATGACACAGTGATTAAAATGACTGCCTAATAAGCAGGAGGTGCCAGGTTTGAATCCCAATCTGGTACGCATTTTTCACTTGTCATTGCTGACGCTGCACAAAATGCTGATGCAGCTGGTCTCAATACCCCCTTCCCTCTCTGAATTTTCACAAGATATGGTACATACAGTTAAGTATTTCTTACAGAATTCTGCAGCCTATAAAAATTAGGTCCTCATGAAAAAAAATTACAAGAAGTAGAAAGTGTTAATTTTTTGGGACTACAGATAGCTCTCATAACCTTAATTGGAAAACCCACCACATAGTATTGATGAATCACTTTGGTTCACCTATGTTTGTGTTGTGTATGTTTTGTGCCATAGGGAATTTAAGAATGAAGTAACTATTTTATTCTGCATATTTCCATTCAGTAATGAGTTACAGAATCATTTTCTGGCAAAATTCAAGTTACAAGGATAGTATTTTCAGAATACAAAACAGAATACAGACCATGATATTGGGAATGTATCTGAGGTGTTACTAAAAGAACATTCTGGAGAGACCTCTTCAAAACATTAGTTATTTGCCAACTACTTCACAATACATTTATTCATTAATGTTCTTTGTCTTATCAATCATTTTTTGCAAACAATACCGTCAGTGAAAAGCTACTGGAGGTAGCTGTAGAGGTTGTCTTTGGTTATAGTGTTATAACACTACAATCAAAGACAACCTCTACAGCTATCTCCAGTGATTAACATAATTGCAAAATGTAGTCATATACAGGGGTACACATGTATTCAACAGCCTGCCAAAGCACATTAAATGCTCCAGATTATGTAGTGGACGTTAAAAATGAATTAAAGAACTTTTTATTTGGCAACTTCTCCTATTCCATTGAAAAATATCTGCCAGCCGTAGTGGCCAAGCGGTTAAAGGCGCTACAGTCTGGAACCGCGTTGCCGCTACGGTCGCAGGTTCGAATCCTGCCTCGGGCATTGATGTCTGTGATGTCCTTAGGTTAGTTAGGTTTAAGTAGTTCTAGGGGACTGATGACCTTAGCAGTTAAGTCCCATAGTGCTGAGAGCCATTTGAACCATTTGAAAAATATCTGCACAGAACCTCATACATTTAATGTTTTAGATTAAAATGAACAATGGAGGGTTCAATTTGGAACATCAACAATTATGGAAAATACAGACTGCCTAATTGTAACTACCTGATTGGCTAGAGAAGCCAGAGATAGAATTCCTGTGTGCGTGAGGCGTGCCTGCTCGTATGAATGTGCATTTGTATTTTCCTATCTTTCTTGTAGAAAGCTTTGGCTGAAAGCTTCGTGTAAGAGTATTTTCGTTGTAACTGTCTGCACCTCAATGTCTCATCTTTATGGTGAGCAGCAATCTATCCTTTTCATAACCCTATCATACTCTGTTAATACTGTATATATGTATATATTATTTCAGTAATATATCTGACATGTCCAGTACTGTTGTACTGAATGGTATATGGATGAGAAAACAAATAACTAAATATCTAAAACAGAGTAATGTAATGTTATTTCATCATTTGTCACTTAAATAAATTAGATATCAACTTCGACTTCTATCCACAACTCAGAGTCCGCTCTCTGTGAGATTCACAGAATGTAGCTAACGCTTCTGCCTCTGTGGCAGTGTCTTCTCAGTGGTTGTCGCCCTTGTATTTTCATTCTATCTGGGCCCTGAGGGTTCTGATAAGCAGCTCTGCTTCCAGGTAAGATGCAGGGTGAAAATGAGCAATGGTCAAATATGCTATGTGATTCTTTTGAACATTGTGCCATTTGTAAAGAAGCAAACTTTTAGTTTTGAAGGTTTTGATATCGTTGTAGTTTTGAAATACAAGATGCATGGTTTCTGTTGAAGCACACAATGCATTGGAGCATTTTCAGCAATAATATTTTTCTTATTTGCTTGTAATTAACGAACATTTCTGCTCAATGAAAACATGTAAAACATGATATCCCAAAATGTCGATCAGCCTATTAAACAGAGAACTATGATGGAAACTTAAGTTATGATAAATGTTTTGAAAACAATGTAATTTTCATCAACTATATTTGTTGTAAGTCATCGTAAATGTCATATAAATACGCAAAAACACTAAAAATTTATGTAGTCTGTTTCTGACTACAATTTATTACTCATCGTTTAAAGAGTTCCATGTTGATTGTGAGAAGTTATTTAAATCTACAAAAACATTTTTATTTCATACAAAATGTAAGGTGTCTTTACCTTATGGCATAGAAGCAGAGCACAGATAGTTTTCACATAGCTCTCAGGACAAGATGTCATATGATTTGCTGTTCTTGTCTGATGTTTAAAACGAAAATTGATACAGTGTGTGTAATGGGAACTCGCTATATATAAAACGAGATGTCCTGACTGACAGATTGATTCATCATCAGCCGCTATGGATAGAAACTTGAAATTTGGAGAAGCCGTAGTTTTTGTACTGCAGGCATTTTTTAAGAAGTGTTTTTTTTTTAATTATCACCCTAAAGGGGTGAAACAGGTGATGACGGGTGTTTTAGAAAAATGTCAATTTTCAAGGCAATTTTAAAGCTGTTGTTGTTGTGGTCTTCAGTCCTGAGACTGGTTTGATGCAGCTCTCCATGCTAATCTATTCTGTGCAAGCTTCTTCATCTCCCAGTACCTACTGCAACCTACATCCTTTTGACTGCTTAGTGTATTCATCTCTTGGTCTCCCTCTACTATTTTTATCCTCCACACTGCCCTCCAATACTACCTTTATTGGACATATGCAATTCATCCTTATCATGTGGTGTCTTTCCTCAGCAACTGAAAATGGCAAAAGTAATACCCCTATATAAAAAAGGTGATCATCAATGTATGGGTAACTATAGGCCTATGTCTCTATTGTCAGGGTTTTCGAAAATTATTGAAAAAGTGTTTCTTTCAAAACTAATTACATTCTTTGACAAGAATAATATTATTTCTGGATGTCACCATGGCTTCAGACCACCGAGATCAATTGAAACTGCCACTTTCAATCTGATAAACCATGTCTTAAATGCAGTGGACAACCACAGAAATATCTCAGGTTTATTCTTGGACCTAACAAAAGCTTTTGATGTGATTGATCATTCTATATTCCTGAGGAAGCTCGAATGGTATGGTGTAAGAGGTGTGCCAAATCAGTGGATCAAATCATATTTGTAATATCGCTCTCAGGTAACTGAAACTAATTACATGGAAGGAAATGAACTCCAGGTACACCTTTCAGAACCATGTGGACTAACTCACGGTGTTCCACAGGGCTCCATTTTAGGTCCCTTCCTTCTTTTGGTCTACATTAATGATTTCCCATCACACATTAGGGATTCTGAACCAGTACTGTTTGCAGATGACACCAGTCTATTGATTGTAGGTAATAATGAAGAAAATCTTACTGCATCTGCAAAAGATATTACAAAAGGAGTGTCTGAGTGGTTTACCAGAAACAGGCTAATAGTTAATCCCCAAAAAACGGTACTCATAAATTTCCACACTGATCAAAATAAAAATCCAGCACAACCTGTAATATGTACAGATAACCAAACCATTAGTTCTGTCGATGAAACTAAATATCTTGGGATTCGTATCCAGGAAAATCTTAAATGGAACACTCATATCACAGCCCTAAATTCAAACTAGCAAAAATGAGCTATGTGGCAAGAATTCTCTGCAACAGTACTAGTGCAGAAACAGTTAAGGCTGTATACTTTACTCGTGTACATTCAATACTGAAGTACGGTATCATTTTCTGGGGAAAGGTACATCAGGCCATAACAGTTTTCAGGAAACAAAAGGCAATTATAAGAATAATTAAACAAGTGAGCAGCAGAAAATCATGCAAACCTTTCATTAAAGATCTAAAGATCCTACCCCTTCCCTGCATTTATATACTGGAAGTAGTCACGCATGTCAAAAAAAGCATACTGAGAAAAGAAAACCTTTTTCCTCAAAACAAAAGTGTCAATGATTACAGTCAGACAGTGAGAGTGACATACATGTCAATCATTGTAACACCACATTATGCCAAATAGGTGATTATCATGCAGGAACAAAACTTTACAACAGGTTACCAAGACATAAAATCTCTTACTGAACTAAAAAGCTTTAAAAAGTCTGCGACAGCCTATCTTCTGAAAAACTGCTACTGTTCAATCTCACAGTATCTTATTCAAGAAAATATGTAATTTGTATCTTTACTTGTAGAAATAAGTTATAAATATACAGTATTTCAAAAATTTGTAATTATTCACCGTATAGATCCAATTGGTCATAAAAATTTAGAAAATTTATGTTTGACATTTGAAAATCCAATAGCTAAAAAGGTTTTCTGTCCAATATCCTGTGTACAATATATGTACTTAAAAAGAGATTTATATGGACAAATATATAAATAAATAAATAAATAAAATTGGTGATCCCTTGATACCTCAGAACATGTCCTACCAACCGATCCCTTCATCTAGTCAAGTTTTGCCACAAACTTCTCTTCTCCCCAACCCTATTCAATACCTCCTCATTAGTTATGTGATCTACCCATCAAATCTTCATCATTATTCTGTAGCACAACATTTCGAAAGCTTCTATTCTCTTCTTGTCGAAACTATTTATCGTCCATGTTTCACTTCATACATGGCTTCACTCCATACAAATACTTTCAGAAATGATTTCCTGACACTTAAATCTATACTCAATGTTAATAAATTTCTCTTCTTCAGAACCGCTTTCCTTGCCATTGCCAGTCTACATTTTATAGCCTCTCTACTTCGACCATCATCAGTTATTTTGCTCCCCAAATAGCAAAATTCCTTTACTACTTTAAGTGTCTCATTTCCTAATCTAATTCCCTCAGCATCACCCGACTTAATTCAACTACACTCCATTATCCTCGTTTTGCTTTTGTTGAGATAAGGACTATGGTATGAAGATTAGCATCTCCAAAACGAAAGTAATGTCAGTGGGAAAGAAATATAAACTGATTGAGTGCCAAATAGGAGGAACAAAGTTAGAACAGGTGGACGGTTTCAAGTACTTAGGATGCATATTCTCACAGGATGGCAACATAGTGAAAGAACTGGAAGTGAGGTGTAGCAAAGCTAATGCAGTGAGCGCTCAGCTACGATCTACTCTCTTCTGCAAGAAGGAAGTCAGTACCAAGACTAAGTTATCTGTGTACCGTTCAATCTTTCGACCAACTTTGTTGTATGGGAGCGAAAGGTGGGTGGATTCAGGTTACCTTATCAACAAGGTTGAGGTTACGGATATGAAAGTAGCTAGGATGGGAACAATGGCAGGAGGGTGTCCACAATGAGAAAATCAAAGAAAAACTGGGAATGAACTCTATAGATGTAGCAGTCAGGGCAAACAGGCTTAGATGGTGGGGTCATGTTACACACATGGGAGGAGCAAGGCTACCCAAGAGACTCATGGATTCAGCAGTAAAGGGTAGGAGGAGTCGGGGCAGACCAAGGAGAAGGTATCTGGACTCGGTTAAGAATGACTTTGAAGTAGTAGGTTTAACATCAGAAGAGGCACCAATGTTAGCACTGAATAGGGGATCATGGAGGAACTGTATAAGGGGGGCTATGCTCCAGACTGAACGCTGAAAGGCATAATCAGTCTTAAATGATGATGATGATGATGATGATGATGATGATCATCTTATATCCTCCTTTCAAGACAGTATCCATTCCGTTCAACTGCTCTTCCAAGTCCTTTGCTGTCTCTGACAGAATTATAATGTCATCGGCGAACTTCAAAGTTTTTATTTCTTCTCAATGAATTTTAATACCTACTCCGAATTTTTCTTTTGTTTCCTTTACTGCTTGCTCAATATACAGATTGAATAACACCAGGGAAAGGCTACAACCCTGTCTCACTCTCTTCCCAACCACTGCTTCCCTTTCATGTCCCTCGACCCTTACAACTGCCATCTGGTTTCTGTACAAATTGTAAATAGCCTTTCGCTCCCTGTATTTTACCCCTGCCACCTTTAGAATTTGAAAGAGAGTATTCAAGTCAACATTGTCAAACGCTTTCTCTAAGTCTACAAATGCTAGAAACGTAGGCTTGCCTTTCCTTGATCTAGTTTCAAACATAATTTTAAAGCTAGACCTACAAAAATTGGTTTTTGTTTTCTCAATTACAAGTAAAGAAATATGCGCTTCAACATTTTTGTAAATTTAACCCTATGGCGATAAAATAGTGGGTGAACTATTTGTTTGAAAGTATATCATTATTAAAGAACTACTAAAGTACTTTTAAAACTATATCTATGAACATTGCTATTTGATTTTTCGGTTACAAATAAAAAAATACATGTTTCAGTGTTTTTTTGGAAATTGCACCTCTAAGTGGTTGAAGTAGAGGATGAGATTTTTATTAAAATATTTTATTATGAAAGCATTTTAATGCTAAATATAAGAAATTTTAAATTTGGCTTCTCAGCTAAAAATAAAAAAAATTGTACTTCCATGTTTTTGGAAATTCAACCTCTATGGAGATAAAATGGCGTATGAAAGGTTTTGTAGAAATATTTCATTGTACAAGCATTTTTGAAGCAAAATATATGAAAATTTATATTTCCCTTCACTGTTGGATGTAAAACATATGGATGTCACTGTTTTTGGAAATTCGACCCTTAAGGGGATGAAATAGGGGGTGAAATGTTTCATGAAAATATTTCATTGTGAAAGAGTTTTTAAAGCTAAATTTTGAAAATTTGTGTTTGGCTTCTCAGAGAATAAAAAATATGTGTTTCACAGTTTTTGGAAATTCGGCCGCTGAGGTGGTGAAACGGAGTCAGACTGATTCACTGACTCATCATCGCCTAGGCCAAATCGCTAAGGACAGAATCTTGAAGCTTGGAGGGGGTGAGGATTTTATAGCGTGAGCATAATTAAAAAAGGGATTGTCTGAAATTCCTCTCCTAAGGGTGTAAAATAGAGGATTAAATGCTTTGTGAAAGTATGTCACTATTAACAAAATTTCGAAGCTAAAACTACGAAAAGTGGTATTTGGTTTCTCAGTCAGAAAATAAAAAATATTGTCACGTCTGCTAATTCCTACGAGCAGATCAGTCATGAGGGAGCTGGATGTTAGGTATCCAGAAATAGAGTAGACTGTTCCAACTCGTAGTCTCTGGAGTTAGAGCTGCATTTTGAAAAGGTTTCAGGCCAAGGAACTCGATACTCAGAGTGTTCCAGCATAAAAGTCAAGCACCGGCGTGACGGTCAGGAACGGTAGAGCGTAGAAGGCTGTGGAGAAGGCACTGACCGACCCCTCTCTAGGGCGACACCAAGGCAGCAGCGGCCGCTGGGCGAAGAGAACACAAGCACCTCGCCACGCGGCTGCCGCCCAGTTGAAGACTAGCCATTCTACGAGCACTACAGCAGCGGCTTAGCAACTGTATTGTTTCATTTGTATTAGGATGATAATACAGACAATGAAGAAGATGAAAATCGGGATGCACTGGCGGACACATTAATAAGTGAACCACAGTCTCCGCCCACATCAAGCATGAACAAAATCAATGACAGTTCAATCGTGCAACAGTGGCTTGCGGTCAGCATCAAAACACAGTACAAAGAAAAGGCGTGTCAAAGATTCTTTCCAGCATCTCGAAAATGCTGTTGATGCGTTAAGGTCAATTACAAATCAACCTGAGGAGGAGGAGGATGAAATTGCCAGTTTTTGCAAGAGCATTATGAAGCAAATGTGGAAATTGCCAAAAGACTATAACATAGAACTGATGGAGAAAATCCAGTCCCTAATTACATATAAGCGGAAGCGTTTCTTAGCCGAACGGCAAAAGAAAGAACAGGTCCACTCAGAACAGTAGTTGCTGCTGAGGAAATACGTACTAGGTGGGGAAGAAGCCATCACCTTATACTACGATGCCACAATGAATTAAGTTCAATTGTAATGGTGTGGTCTTACTGCAAATGTATTTTTTGATCTTTAATAATAATATTACGGAAATAATTAAATAGTGTTATGCTTTACCTTCATGTATTCTGCAAGTCTCATGTAGTTGGCGTCACAAACAAATTTGGCAATTGTGGATTTAGGAACACGACACAGGTGTTGTAGTGAAGAATACGAATCGCCACTTGCCAGGAAACGAAATGAAATTTGTAACTTAGCTCTGGCGACAACGCGTCATGTATTACAATATCTTTTTTCCTTATTGCGTTGTTCACTGTATTTAAAAGATACGTGAACTCGTCTGGTAACATTCGGAGGTGATTAAAATAACTTCTCGGGTCTTCTACTACAATTTCTTTTAGGAATGTCGCAGAGCAACCGAGGTGACGTCTTTTCTTGATCCACTTGCGAACTCAAACAAGTTTCTTAATTTTTTTTCCCCCCCTTATGCAGCGATTTCACCCAAACAGGTTCTTGATCCACTCGCGAACTCAAACACGTTTCTCAATTTTTTTATTTTTATTTTTTTCTTATGCAGCGATTTCACGCAAACAGGAATTAACTCCGCCGCAACTCGTGCAACAGCCAAAGCTTTCATTTTAGACAAGAATATTGGGCACTCACAAACGACGAAACTGAAGTGTACACAGATGGCAGCGTGTCTACAGATACATACGAAAGCAGTTGCATGCAACGTGTAGCGCAAGCCGGTGTCGTCGTGTAAGACGGAATCCCTCATGCCGGTTTAAGCTGTCGCTCTCATGAGGCGCTTGCCACGGTATCACGCGTCGTCCGGACCTCGGCGCTTTCCAGAAGCTTCCTAGCATCCCTTCTGACGTTTCCACAACCTCTGGACATAGCCGGGACTATAGCCAGGGACAACTTCCGCCGCTATGTTACAATGTCTCAGCTCTTTGTTGCACGACGACAGCTTTTCCGTACCCTACAGCAATTTATTCGCGAAAATACGTGTTTCAGCATTTTTGGAAATTTCAACCACTAAGGGGGTAAAATAGTGGGTGACAGTACTTTTGAAAATAAATAAATAGTTAAGAACTACTAAATAATTTTTAAGATCACAGGTATGACCACTGGCATTTGACTTCTTGGTTAGAAATAAAAAAAAAATACGTATTTCAGTGTTTCAGAAATTCAACCCTAAGGGGGGTGCAATAGGGGATGAAAATTTTTAAGAAAATATTTCCTTACATTAAAATAACGTTAAAGCTAAATACATAATAACTGGTATTTCATATCTTGGTTAGATGTAAAGAAATATTTGTAAGGGATGAAAGATCGTACGGAAATATCTCCACAGGAACGCAAATCACGTGGTTAATAAAAACTTTGGCCTCCAGCTACCATAACCGCCTGCTAGTCAGAAGTACATTCGGAAAAGACCATGATTACGTGGCCTTAATTAGCGTGAGAAGTTCAGAAGGTGTTGGAATTTGTGAACAACATAAAAATTCGGTTAAATAAAAACAAAAGAAAAGATCTCTGCAGGCCACACAATCTACGCGAATGAGGCAGTGAGCGTTAAGTTAGTACTGTATATGTGTGTGCTTATTTTACGGAAAAAGAGCAAGTTACAGTATAAAAAATAGTGGTTTTGATATAATTATTGAGTGAGAAGAATTATTTCTTTCTTTCTGATTCGCCTATTGGATTACTTTGTATGAGTTTAGGAAGGCATTGGACAACGTCCCGCACTACCGTTTCTTAAAAAAAAAAGAAAAAAAGTCACAAGTTTACCAACTATGGGACCAGATTAGCGAACTGGATTCAAGATTTCCTTGCAGACAGAATTCAACACATCACTTTTAACGGAAAAAAATAAACAAATGTGATTTCTGGAGTACCACAAGGAAGTGTGATAGGCTCGTTACTGTTAACAATATATATATAAATGATCTATTAGGTAAGTCGGAAGCTCTTTAAAACTGTTTGCAGATGATTCGATTGTCTATAAGAAAGTAGCAGCCCCAGAAGACAGTATCAATTTGCAGGATACCTACAGATGACTGATGAATAGTGCAGGCTTTCGCTCTTGACGCTGGTCGTCATAAACGTGTAGAAAAAGAAATATATGTACTACTGTACAATTACACTATAGATGACAATATCTACCATAAAGTATCTAGGAGACTGATAATTATGCAAAGCGACCTTAAGTGGAATGACCACATGAAACAAATAATAGAAAAATCAGATGCCAGACTGAGATTCTTAGGAAGAATCTTAATGTAACTCACCCACGAAATCACGAAAGCAGTGCCTCACAAGGCGCTTGTGCCACTGATTCTTGAGTGTACCAAGTAGGACTGATAGAAGAGAGAAACAAGCTCCGTCAAAGAGCGGGACGTATCACCACAGGATCATTTACTCGGCGTGAGAGCGTTACAGGGACGCTCAACAAACTCCAATGGGAGAGAGCCGTTGTTCATCACGGAGAAGTTTACAGCTGAAATTTCGAGAGTACCTTCCCGGAAGAATAGAACAATATATTACTTCCTCCCACAGGCCCGGATGTAGGGTTGGAGGGGGGAGCAAACCGTTTAGGGTGCGCCAAATTCATATTCTTGAAGAAAAAAAACTCGTTTCACAAAGCGCCTAGCATGCAGCGCACGTTGGTCTATCGATTGTTCATATAATTTGAACATATTCTAAGTTGATTTCTGAACGAATCATAAAGCGATTTTTGAGTGCGTGCATACTGTACGTGATGTCTCTGCCAGGGGAATCCACGTCGCATCTAGAAATAAATAAACTTTTCCACAGACAAAAAGGGACAGGACTATTTGAGTGAGCTGAATGAATCCGAACCTGTGAATGCCAATCGCTGTTTGTTTATGTTGGTGAATGGGTGTGCGAATGATAAGCGTTATTATAATTCCTAGCGAAATCTAAAGATTCGGACTACCAGAGTGGAAACAAACGACTAACAAGAATAACAGGTAAGAAAGATTACATATTATATTCTCGAGATATCCAAGAAAATTAAATTTTGACAGAAAATTTTTGCCACATCGGTACATCACCAAGGGCCCGTTGTACGAGTACAGTCCCCGATTAGCAGTCGCTAATATTATGGAAATGGAAGAGTATGTAGATGAAGATGAAATGGGAGATATAATATTGCGTGAAGAATTTGACAGAGCACTGAAAGACCTGAGTCGAAACAAGGCCCCGGGAGTAGACAACATTCCATTAGAACTACTGACAGCCTTGGGAGAGCCAGTCCTGACAAAACTCTACCATCTGGTGAGCAAGATGTATGAGACAGGCGAAATACCCTCAGACTTCAAGAAGAATATAATAATTCCAATCCCAAAGATAGCAGGTGTTGACAGATGTGAAAATTACCGAACTATCAGTTTAATAAGTCACAGCTGCAAAATACTAACGCGAATTCTTTACAGACGAATGGAAAAACTGGTAGATGCCGACCTCGGGGAAGATCAGTTTGGATTCCGTAGAAATGTTGGAACACGTGAGGCAATACTGACCCTAAGACTTATCTTAGAAGAAAGATTAAGGAAAGGCAAACCTACGTTTCTAGCATTTGTAGACTTAGAGAAAGCTTTTGACAATGTTGATTGGAATACTGTCTTTCAAATTCTAAAGGTGACAGGGGTAAAATACAGGGAGCGAAAGGCTATTTACAATTTGTACAGAAAGCAGATGGCAGTTATAAGAGTCGAGGGGTATGAAACGGAAGCAGTGGTTGGGAAGGGAGTGAGACAGGGTTGTAGCCTATCCCCGATGTTATTCAATCTGTATATTGAGCAAGCAGTAAAGGAAACAAAAGAAAAGTTCGGAGTAGGTATTAAAATCCATGGAGAAGAAATAAAAACTTTGAGGTTCGCCGATGACATTGCAATTCTGTCAGAGACAGCAAAGGACTTGGAAGAGCACTTGAACGGAATAGACAGTGTCTTGAAAGGAGGGTGTAAGATGAACATCAACAAAAGCAAAACGAGGATAGTGGAATGTAGTCGAATTAAGTCAGGTGATGCAGACGTAATTAGATTAGGAAATGAGACACTTAAAGCAGTAAAGGAGTTTTGCTATTTGGGGAGCAAAATAACTGATGATGGTAGAAGTAGAGACGATATAAAATGTAGACTGGCAATGGCAAGGAAAGCATTTCTGAAGAAGAAAAATTTGTTAACATCGAGTATAGATTTAAATGTCAGGAAGTCGTTTCTGAAAGTATTTGTATGGAGTGTAGCCATGTATGGAAGTGAAACGTGGACGATAAATAGTTTAGACAGGAAGAGAATAGAAGCTTTCGAAATGTGGTGCTACAGAAGAATGCTGAAGTTAAGCTGGGTAGATCACATAACTAATGAGGAGGTATTGAATAGAATTGGGGAGAAGAGGAGCACAACTTGCGAGGGATCACCAATTTAGTATTGGAGGGCAGCGTGGAGGGTAAAAATCGTAGAGGGAGACCAAGAGATGAGTACACTAAGCAGATTCAGAAGGATGTAGGCTGCAGTAGATACTGGGAGATGCAGAAGCTTGCACAGGATACAGTAGCATGGAGAGCTGCATCAAACCAGTCTCAGGACTGAAGACCACAACAACAACAACAAGTTCTGTTCTTGGGAATGGCTCGGAAAACGTGTTGCACAATCACTTAATAAGCGTAAATGGAGAACAAATGCAGGATAACTGAGACAGTGATTATAACAGGGTTAGTGAAGTTAACCGGAGAATAAGTTTTGACAGTGGCAGGAATAGTTACCGAATTAGTGATAACTAGATTGTTTGGTAGGACGAGGGAGTAGAAGAAATGGGGAGATCGCAAAAATTATATCGAAGATTATGACGATTCCAAATTTATATAAAAATTTCGTACTTCTACTAGTTTTCGATCTCATGCTTGAGAAACTGGAGCATATGAATGAAATGTGAAACTCCTCGTATTTCCTAATATAAAACTTATTGCTTCTACTAGGCCTAACAGGCATTTGATATTGGTACTTCGTGAATTATATAGTGTCGTGTTATTTATGTAAATGAGATAGATAAAACTTACCATTGTTCCAAAACAATCTCGCTAATTTGGCACGTGTTTCAATTACTGCAGTATTAGAAAGGTCTGTTTCATTTTATCTAGCAGATAGCAACAAAATAGATGTAATAAAATCGAGAAATCACTCCAGGCTTTGGTACTATTCGTAACAACAGCTTTTTCAGTATTAAGACAACGGCATTTTGATTTTTCATGCAGCAGAACGTTTGACGAACTTTGATGAGATGACACATTCTTTTCCAGAAAGGAAAGCACACCGTGTAAAGCTGTATCAAGATTAAAAAGAAAAAATGCTTGGAACTAAGGATTGAAGAAATGTGTACTGTCTTGTCTTTACAGGTTTGGTGTTTCCTATATTTAATTTTATGTCACACAAAAGAGAAAGTTATTAGCTAATAGGCAATAAAGACTGAAAATTTTCTCAAGATTTCTTATTCTCCCAACCACCTATAATCCCACCCTGTATTAATTGTGATTTTCTTTTAAGGAGGTAGGATGTCAAACCGGCCGACTGGGAGCAGGAGAGGCACCACAGGACATTTTAATTTCCACTATCCTGAATATGGGTTTCATGGCTTCCATTACACGTTTGAATTCCACAAAGCAAAATATAGTGATGTGCGATAGAAGAATGCTGTGTTAAAGAGGGTGGCACTGCACTTTGGCAGACACCTGACCAAATAACATGTCTTACATTTTCTCTAACATACATGTTTTGTATGTATGTTTATGTGCGCTACAAAATGAACATATTTTTGAAAAATCGGTTCTTTTAGATTTTTGACGTCCTATCTGAGGGGGAGGGGGGAGGGCGCCACTATCAAGTTTTCGCTATGTTGCGGAGGTACTGTAGATCCGGGGTTGTCCTCCCACGTACATCTCGCAAAATGATCACGACCAAAATATTCAAGAAATTAGAGCTAATACAGAGACCTACCGACAATCATCTTCCCACGCGCCATTCGCGAGCAGAACAAGGTGGCGTGGAATCATTTAGTAGTACGGGAAGTACCCTCCATAAACACACACAGTCTGATGACTTGCGGAGTATCTGTGTAGATACAGAGAAATAGCAGCTGAATAGTCAATTTTTAAAGAAATAGGCGTGCTGCTAATACGTTAATCTGTATTGTGTCGTAGGCTACCGTACAGTTTTCTATTTGTCTCACAACGTACGTTTTACAGATCATCTGATCGTATTGTCCAGAAGACAAGGCTTATTATGTACATAAATTTTACCAGCACAGGATTATATTCAACAATTTATGAACTGTTTTTCTCATTATGTACAGCACTTTTTGTTGTAATTTCGTTTGCACATGTTTCTTCTGCACTTGCGTCTGTCTCTAAGACGCTAAAACGGCTTTTTCATGGGTTTTGGAACACATTTTAGGTGTTTTCCACGAGTGAACTTTGCAAAATAAGTTGACACTCGGCGCAGCGGCTGGTGAGGGCGATCATAAAAGCATTTCCCATTTATAGTCGCTCCCATCAGCCACTGCGCCGAGTGTCAACTTAGTCTGCGTGCTTAGTACTAATACTCGCCATAATTTTTGTTTGGCGTAGTTTGTAATGTGTTTACACTGTTGTTTGGCTGTAGATGTTTCATATCATTTTGAAGCTTGATTATATCGACACATTATATGTTAATTATTTTTTCTTCTGCAGATATTTCACAAAGTATTTCATGTTTGTTTTGCCACAAAGATCCGTGTTTTGCGAGCTGATTACTGTCACTTGTACACTAACAATAAGAGTAGCTTAGTTTCAGCCACAACGGTAGGTAGCATACTTTATAGAGGTATTGTGGTAGTTTCTGGTATATAATGTGTGTTGTGTTGGCAGAAGAGCTAACACCATGTTACTAGTGGAGCCCGAAATGCACGCGTTTTAGCTCACGCAGGCTGGCGTGAGGAGGGAAGAACTATACTGACGTGAGGTCTGGAACATGACAAGGAATGAGAATTCAGAAAGCAGACGTAATTAGTTTGATACTTAACTTTAATCGATTAATGATGAACGTCGCTCTTGATGGTACATGATTCACAATATTATCTGTTCAGAATACATTCATAGTAACTGAATATGGCGCCTTGCTAGGTCGTAGCAAATGACGTAGCTAAAGGCTATGCTAAACTGTCGTCTCTGAAAATGAGCGTGTATGTAGACAGTGAACCATCGCTAGCAAAGTCGGCTGTACCACTGGGGTGAGTGCTAGGGAGTTTCTCTAGACTAGACCTGCCGTGTGGCGGCGCTCGGTCTGCAATCACTGATAGTGGCGACACGCGGGTGCGACGTATACTAACGGACCGCGGCCGAAAAGGCTACCACCTAGCAAGTGTGGTGTCTGGCGGTGACACCACATTCCTCCCCCGCAAATCGGCGTACGGTTGTGGTATAAGGCCTCCGTCCGCCGTAGGGAGGACCCCATGTTGACGTATACGACGAGGTGGGGAGCCTAACAACAGGCGAGGCTGTGCCACCCCCACCCTGCCATTCGGACCGCGGGGAGCTAGGAAACGCCTGAAAACCTGCTCCAGGGTGCACGCCAACATGCGGTGTATCGTCCGTAGAGAGACAGGAGGGGCCGAAGGGTCGACCTCCACCGGGCCGGGGCACCCGACGGGCGGGCAAGAGTTCCACGGCGGAGGACAACTAGTCACGGGAAGCGATCAGCGGCGCGTGACCCGGGGGGCGCTCGGCGGCTGCAGCGACGCGTCCACTGCGGGCGTCGCCGGCGGAAGAACAGGTGGCGGCGGCGCGTCGCCGTGGGGCGTAATGGAAGGCAGCGACAATAACACGTGGGGCTGAGGCGAGCCAGTAGATGGGTTCCCGGGGCGCTGACCGGACGGCACCGTCGCTGAAAGCAGACGGGGAGCGGCAGATCCCGTGCGACGACAGAGGCGCAGCTGATTGAGATGCCGGCGCACCTAACCAGAGGCCCCCGAAACCAAATACATAGCTCGTCAGAGGCAGCGAAGAATGCGTCCTTCGAGCCAACGCCATGTTACTAGTGGCGGTAGTAGACAACGTCGCCTGGGGCAAAAGCATGATGATGATGATGTTTGGTTTGTGGGGCGCTCAACAGCGTGGTTATCAGCGCCCGTACAATTACCCAATCTTTGCTCAGTCCAATTGCGTCACTTTCCTGGATGATGATGAAATGATGAGGACAACACAAACACCCAGTCATCTCGAGGCAGGTGAAAATCTCTGACCCCGCCGGGAATCGAACCCGGGACCCCGTGCTCGGGAAGCGAGAACGCTACCGCGAGACCACGAGCGGCGGACTGGGGCAAAAGCAGGTGTCTGCCGCTGCACAGGAACCTGATGCGGCGGATGTATCAAAGACATCAAGGTTCAATGATGGCGACTGTGGAGCAACTCAGCCGGCGAGCGACCATCTCGGGGCTGAGAGTGATACGAGAACAAAAAGAGCAATAACGCGTCCTCCCGAGAATTCGACTCTTTCAACTTCAACATCCGTGACTTGAAAGTCCTGACCAATCGTTCAGCGGCACCGTTTGACTGTGGCGGAAACGGCGCAGACGTCAGATGTTGAATACCATTGGCCTTGCAGAATGACTGAAATTCTGCGGACAGGAATTGTGGGCCATTGTCGGAAACAATAGTCTGTGGAAGACCTTCAATGCAAAAGATAGCAGATAACGCTTGGATGGTGGCAGATGATGTCGTGGATGACATCCGGACAACAAAAGGAAAATTACTAAATGAATCTATCACAACCAACCATCGAGCATTCCAGAATGGACCAGCAAAATCGATGTGTAGGCGTTTCAAAGGGAAATTGGCTTTTGGCCATGCAAAGAATTTCCGCAGTAGTGCTGACTACTGTTCGGCACACACCATGCAAGAAGAGCACATATTCGTAATCGCGGCATCGCTTCCGAACCAAATACAGTGCTGACGAGCAAGTTGTTTCGTTCTCACTATACCCCAATGTCCGTGGTGGAGAAGCTTTAAGACAGAGGACTGTAACGAACGTGGGACCACGACCCTGGCCTGATCATTATCAAAATGCAACAGCAAAACACCACGGCGAACAAAAAGTCTCTCCCTGTGAGCAAAAAATCGGCGAACCAACGAGTCCCCGATCCGTGACTTTGACAAGGGCCATTGCGTAGCAACAAAACGCAGAACGGTAGCAAGGACAGAGTCGGCAGATGTGGCTGTAGCTACACGATGAAAATCAATCGGAAACGATTCGACCACGTCATCGGTTTCCGAAACAATGAACATGCAAGCATGTTCGAAGGAATCGCATGCCCTGTCCTCAGCAACAGGCAAACGGGA
This sequence comes from Schistocerca cancellata, assembly GCF_023864275.1. Lineage (NCBI taxonomy): Eukaryota > Metazoa > Arthropoda > Insecta > Orthoptera > Acrididae > Schistocerca > Schistocerca cancellata. The sequence continues at coordinate 520,650,921 of NC_064634.1, read as the reverse complement.
CAACGCATCGGCGTTTCCTTGCTTAGCAGTGGACCGATACAAGATATCGTAGAGGTACTGCGAGAGGAAAATAGACCAGCGAATGAATTTCTGCGCTGTACGTGGGTGGCAGGCTTGTTCGGATGAAAAAGCGATGTCAAAGATTTGTGGTCTGTGATTATAGTAAAGTGACGACCATACAAGAAGTCATGAAACTTTGTAACACCAAATACGAGAGCCAACGCTTCTTTCTCGATCTGTGAATAATTTGTTTGCGCAGATGAGAGCAATTTGGACGCAAAGGCAATAGGGCGATCGTGCGAGCCATCTTTGTGCGCAAGCACAGCACCGATCCCGAAATCCGATGCATCCACCATCAACAAAAGGGGTTTCTGGGGATCGAATGGCGTAAGGCAAGTACTGGAAAGCAACGCCGATTTCAACCGGCGATAGGCGTGTCCGCATTCTGTCGTCCAGACGAACGGAACACCTTTACGGCGTAAGCAATGAAGCGGAGCTGAAATGGAAGATGCATACGGCACATACCTGTGATAATAGTTGATTTTTCCCAGCACGCTCTGTAGCTGCTTCAAATTCTGTGGCGAAGGCAAGTCTTGTATGGCACGGAGGTGCGTGGGACTGGGATGTATGCCTTGGGCATTGAGTACATGTCCCAGGTATGGCAAGTCACTAGCAAAAAACACACATTTGTCCTTCCGTAAGCGAAGACCATTTTGTCGCAAGACCTGAAATAATGTTCTGAGATTGGCTAAATGTTCTTCTTCCGTTCTCCAGAGATCAGAATATCGTCCAGATAGTTTGCTGCAGTAGGGACCGACGCACAAACAGTTTGTAGACATTGCTAAAACAATGCAAGGGCGGATGCACACCCGAATGGCAGTCGTTTGAATTGATACAAGCCAAGATGCGTGTTAACCACCAAAACGCGCTCGGATTCTTCGTCCATCGGTATTTGCAAGTACACATGAGCTAGGTCCAACTTCGAAGAATATGTGTCTGGGCACAGTTTGTTAAAAAGATCTTCCGGGCAGGGTAAAGTTGCAATCACTAGTTGTGGATTCACTGTTGCCTTGAACTCCACACAAAGTCTCAATTTTCCCGAAGGTTTTGGCAAAATTACTAAGGGTGATGCCCAGAGAGAAGCCTTCACACGTTTGATTACACCTTGTAATTCCAAATCGTGTAATGTTTTTGTGACCTCATCACGCAATGCGTGGGGAACATTGCGCGGTCTGAAAAATTTCGGTTGCGCGTTGACTTTCAGTTCCAAATGTGCTTTATAGTTCTTAGCGCAACCGAGGTCCAGTGCAAAAATGTCTGCAAATTCTTCACATAGACGAGAAACACTGAAGGCACAGTCTGGTTCACTGATAGGACCTGATTTACTATAGACAAGTTAAACAACTGAAATGAATCGAAACCAAACAAGTTCACTGCCGAAGAAGAACAAAGAACATAAAAGGACACAAGTTTTGTTTGTCCTTTGTATGTTGCAAGAAGGCTGCACTGTCCTAACACAGGGATCTCTTGACCTAAATAGCTAGTTAACTTAACATTTGCGGCACGCAACCAAGGTGTGCCCAGCAGTTTGTAAGTGTCTTGATTGATCAGTGAAACTGCAGCTCTGGTATTGAGCTGGAATGGTATCACTTTGCCATTAATGTCCAAGTCTGCAAAAAGTTTATTGTCCTGCTGACGACAAGAGCGATTGTCTCGTGCAACGTGAACTGACACTGGCACATAATCACTTGCGACCTGACGGGATTTCCGGCGATGTCGACGCACACTATTTGTGGGACGAACACAGTCACTGTTAGAGAGAGTAGCAGTGGGGGGAGTGGAATGAACTACATAAATTTCCATGGGCGAAGTTGCACGAGCCTGAGTATCCTTGGTTCGAATTCAGTGCGAAGCAAAGGGCCTGGAATGGTTGTGAGTGTCCGATCTGAGCTATTTCTGGAAAACACTCTGAACATGTCCTTTTTTATTACAGAAAAAGCAAATAGCCTGGCGTGACGGGCAATTCTCACGCGAATGTCTAGTAGCACACTGCGGGCATGATTTTAGCACTGCATTTGCTTGCCTGCGCGGCACACGTGGCTAAGAGCCTGGCGGCAGTGGTGCGGCCGGGCGCGTGGGCTGTTTACTGCTCCGTGCTGCTCGCCTGGTGGGCCGGTTAACCTGACACACAGCTGGCGAAGTTTCAAGTGATTCCTCAGCAAAGTCAAGTGTGTCCTGGCGATCCAATATGTCCATCACTTGTTGGAGGGATGGATTGCTAGTTTCAAAATTGTTCCCTTATATGAACATCAGAAACGTTCTGTGCAATCGCATCACGTACCATAGTATCTGAATATGGGAGTCCACATTGACACTCAAAAGCAGAATCCCTAGTAAAGCCTTGCAAGGTTGCAACCCACTCCCTATTAGTCTGACCTGCCGTACGTTTTGTACGAAAGAAGGCATACCGTTTCGCAACTACATTGATTGATTGTTTGAAATATGCATCTAATGCAGACAAAATTTTTTTGTAAGACAGAGTTGCTACGTGTCGGGGAAATAATTTGACTATCACACGGTAGGTTTGCACACTGGCAGACGACAAAGGAACAGGCTGCCACTCGTTACCTTGAATTATGTAGGCGGCGAGATGGAATCCAAATTGGCGTGACCACTCCGTCCAGCATTCCAGTGCAGCATCAAAAGGTCTGAAGGTTGGTGCAACTGCGTGTTGTGGCTGCGTTAGCGGTGGAGCGGAGGATGCCGCATCGGTTTGCATTGCACGTAGACCCTGGATGAGCTGTCCAATTGCATCCAGTAATGCCTGCGTCTGCTGATTCCGATTCTGAAACAAGATGGCGGTCACTGGAACCGTTGAAGTGAAGAGTAATTGGAGGGGAGGGGGCTCTTTAGGTTGGGTGATCTAATAGTTCTTTGAAGGCAGAAAACAGAGTTTATAACACTCCTGTTTGCTACTGTTATACCATAACCTTAAAGCTGGAAACAGGTTGTGAAATAAAACTGTTTTGTTAAAGCAATTATGGTATAAAGTAACAGAGCAGTGTTACCCTCTGAGAGGAATTTTGTTTTGTTGACCGTGTTGCACCTAATGGAGGTGGCTTATCGGAAAAGAAAGTCAGAATTACGTAAATATTTGAACAGTAACAAACAAAATTTTGCCTATCTGCACTGTTTAATGGATAAAGAAAACGGTCGCCAGCCTAACTAGGCAAGAGAATGATTAACACTCTCGTTCAAGAAAATAGTTATTAGTAACTTTAATGGATAAACACAACCTATACTTTGTCACACATGAGTGCAGTGAACTCTGACACATACATATGTTTACGGTAAGATTGAAACTAACAGTTAGAGCAGCACCAACTATTTGCAAAATTATAACAGATACCGAAACACACTATTACTTTCAGGGCTTACACAAACTGAATGGTCTTTATAACATTACCATTAACATTCCCTCCAGGATCATAAATTGGACATAGGTTAAGTCTCTCTCAGTTAAATACTTTACTATTTAAAATGAAAGTTAGTTGAAATTCACTGACAGGTTACTTATCACTGTCTTTCTAATAAATAGATTATGGTTTTCATAAATAGAGATCCTTCCGTTACTTGTTACCTAGCATTAGCACAATAAACAGACTGTCTATCTTGTTATACTATTAGTATGCACTTCCAACACACAAGAGAGACAAACACTTAGCAATCATGAACATATAATTTTCTACTATTGCAGTTTCCCACTTTTACTACAGCGAAACACAATGTTGAAAAAAATTGCAAGAAACTGACTCACCTTTTAGAATTTACTACAGACAACAATGTGATCATTTACTTTATAAGCCTCAGTCTTAAGAACTTTTAATTTTGAAGTTGGCAACAGCACTTTTATAAGCAGTTTTAATACGAATATTTTCAGCAAACATCATTTACTTTAACTCACTCTCTTGCCACATTAACTTTAACTTTCTTTTTACTATGTTGAAGAGGCATTAATGAGCAAAATACTGGGCTTTAATGTTCTTTTAGTAAGGACACTCGGATATCACTTTAGCGCAAACGGAGAGGAACCTGAGAGGTGTTATGATGAGGAGAAAAATCAGGGTAGGTACATAAATTCAGATATAAATTACCTTATATTTGAGCACACTAACACATCCATTAAGCTGATCCTTCTCTGTACATCATTGTAGTATTCTGATGTAATGATTGCGCAATGTGGTGGCAACTGCATGTTGTTAGATGGAATTGCAGGTAGAATTGCTGGACTCCATCATTTCTTGGTGGCGATGATTGATACCAATCCCAGAATATTTCCAGTTATTTATCCATTCTTCCGAGGCATTGGAAAGCGGCAGGTAAAGCCTCTCTCGGAACCAGCACAATATGCGTCTTTTACGTGGCAGTGCAGAGACTCGTAGCTTGTCCCCGACTCGTAGCTCGTCCCCGACTCGTAGCTTGTCCCCGACTGACTATCAGTTCCACCTTTTCTACATAGGCCAACCACAATTTACAGAAGATCAACAATGTAACATTAAATAAAACAAAAGCAAAATAAATCAGTAGAGTATTAGAGCTATGGTGTTACAAGTTCCATTGAAGAGAACTGTGCTTCGATTTATTACTTGTTTTCCTTCAACTATGGCTTTTTGTATTTGATAGTTTTCTTCAGTTATTAGTTTTTGTGAGGGTCTGTCACTGCATTTGACAATTTTCAAGTCAGTGTTGATGTCTGTTGGACCATGTTTCTTGTCCATAAGGCGTTCAGCAAATATGGAATGACAGGTGTTACTTTTTAATGATCCTCTGTGTTCTGTGAACCTGGTATTAAAGTTTCTGCTTGTCTGTCCCATATAAACTGATTTGCAGTCCTGACACGCTAGCTGGTAAATCCCAAATGTCTTGTGTTTCTCTGTGCTTGTGTTGGTTGTCCTAATTTTCTCTGTGTTGAATTGTCTGTCCTGTAGGCTATTTTTAGCCCTTGTTTTTTGAGGATGTTCCCGATTCTGTGGCTGTGTTGTTGTAGGTGAGAGGTGAACCACAAGTTTGTTTTTGTGGGTATTTCTTGTTCATATGTGCTCATATGTGTGTTTGTAAATTGGTGAGAAGACTTTTGTCTTTGTGTGTTCGGTGTCCTTTTTAATTTCGTTTTTATTTTGTGGTTCAGTTTAGCTATAGTATTTGCATCATACCCTTTCTCTACAGTTATTTGTCTGATTGTGTGTAATTCATTTTTATAGTTGTTTTCAGTGAGTGGTGTTTTGTTCAGTCTGTGTTTGTAAATGGCTGTGCTGGTAGCTTTTGTCTGTATATTGTGAGGTCAAGGAACTTTAACATTTTGTTGTTTTCTGTTTCTATGATGAATTTTGTATTCTCGTGGACTTTGTTTATATCACTGTGGAGTTGTTGGATGCGAGTGCGTGTTTCATCTAGAAGGTATAAGATGTCATCTACATAACAATACCAATATATTATCTGGTATTGTTTGGGTCTTACTATTGCTTCAAATATTTTATTTTCAATCAGATTCAGAAAAATGTTGGTTACGAGCCCACTGACGGGTGATCCCATTGGAAGTCCGTCTTCTTGTGAGAAGAACGGATTGTCAAATGAGAAATAGTTTTGCTCTGTGATTAGTTTTACAATGCTAGGTATTTCTTTTATGTGGGGTTTGGGAATTTCTGCCTGGTCTTCTAATTGTTGTTCGATGATGTTGATGGTTTCTGTGGTGGGGATATTGCTGTAAATGTGTGTGATGTCAAATTGCTGTTGTGGGTATCTTGATGTCTTTGATTTTTTGTATTAGCTCTTCAATATTGAGTGTGCTTTTGTTATTTGTGTATATGTAATGTTTAAGTAAGAATGTGTGTATTTCTCTGGCTAAGTGATATGTGGGTGCACTTCTGAAATTGACAGCGGGATGTATCGGAATGGCCGCCTTGTGGAGATTTAGTGGGCTGTTCAGTGTGGGTGCGTGGGAATTCTTTTGTTTTAGCCATTTCGCTTTCTGTTTTGTGAATATGTGTGAGATACTTTTTAGAAGTGTTTATGTGTTTTCATAGTATCTTTGTGTTGGGTTGCTGGCTGGGTTTGTTATGTTGTTGTCTTCCAGCAATTTTGAGGTTTTAGCCTTGTATTTATCCTGTTTTATTATTATCATGGTGCTGCCCTTGTCTGATCTTGTAATGAGTGCCACATATTTTTAAGTTTGTTCTTTAATTTTCTGGGGATTTCGTCTTCTTCTTCTTCAGTTTTTGCTTCTCTCAACATGTTATTTTAAAATGCAGCAACAGCCCCCAACAAAAACTAATAATTGAAGAAAATCATCAAATACATAAAGCCATAATTGAAGGAAAACAAGTAATAAATGAATACACAGTTCTCTGCACTCGAACTCTGTTTTCTGCCCACAAAGAATTATTAGATAACACCAGCCAATAGAACCAACCCCCCACCCACCCCACCCCCCAATTATCCTTCAAACACACACACACATACAAATAGTAAAAAACATTCTTTATGTTTAAGAGCTATAACACTAAAGCTCACTGATGATGCTGCAACTGCAGTGAAATATGTCTGGGATTAAAAACAAAATTGTGTTTTCCTAAAGACGAACCGCATCCAAAAACATATGTACTCGGAAATCTGTTTGTTATATGAATCGCCAAATATAGATTTTTACAGTACTGTAAAGTCATAGTATACTTATTCTTCGTATAATTAGTGGTTTCCTTAAAACATCAGTGTGTCACCTCTAGTTTGGTGCCGTCACATTCATTTGTTCGTGATATTCACTTTGCTCATGGCACTGCTGTTTGCACGCCTCGTCTTCTTTGTCTGAACTGTTCATGTGGTGTAAGTATAAATTTGATGGCGTTTTTTTTCGTGTGTTTTCTGCCCACAAAGAATTATTAGATAACACCAGTCAATGTGTGTGTGTGTGTGTGTGTGTATGTGCGCGCGCGCGCGTGTGTGTGTGTGTGTGTGTGTGTGTGTGTGTGTGTGTGTGTGTGTGGCCTTCTTGGTCAAGATGCAATTAAACATGTATCATATTGGGAAACTATATTATGGTTTTCATTGTACTGATCTTCACTTTATAGTAGTGCAACAAAATCTGAATTACTACTACTTTACTCACCTTTAGCTGTTGGAGGTTATAGAGGAAAGTATTAAACGTGGAAAATTAAATGAATTAGTTACTGCAGAAGGTCAAGAGTATGTTCTTATGACATGATCAATCATGTACGACTTCGGCAAATAGATTAAAACTGCCCGCTGGAACATAAATGGGGAATTTACATATTGTTTACTAACATTCAGTTTTACTGTATTAAATGCGAATGTTTGCCCATTTTCATTATACTTAAGTCCAAATTGCAAGTAGGTTGCTACAGTTTGTTGTGCTCGATTATTATTATATAAAATAGGCATTGTTAAAGGATATAGATTTGTGCTGAATGAATAGTTAGCTTTTATGAATCTTGTGTATTGAAAGGGAAATAAATTTCAGTCACACTATTTTAAGACAGTGGAAGGCCTAAGGTCTACACAAAGATGTCAAGCAATAAGAATAAAAAATTAAGCCACTACATTGTGGAAAAGAATCTTATTTAGTTGTTTTGAGTCTTGTCCCGAGTTGTTTTGTATACACATATTGTTATATATCAATAGAAGACTGAGATTGGTACAGGCCTCACCTCAATGACATGATGACACTCTTGGTTACATTAAATACACCTTGTTAAGTAGACTCATAGCGAGGAGCTACTTGGGGATATGGCAGATGAGTCTCAAATGTTATTCCATAGTAGAGGCAGACCTTATTACTACTGTTTCTTCTAGCTAATTTCCCCTTAATTTACTTGTTCATCCAAGGATAATTTGATAATGAAATACAATACAATTAAAATAAATATACAAAATGTAAATACACATAGTGACCTCTTCTTGAGTAAGACTTGTATTTTCAAATGTGACCTTTAGCTGTAGGATATAATTCTTGTGCTGTGTAAAAGGCTTGCAGGTGACATTCATTAGTGGCTTACATTAAAAAAATATTGGGATGCACATTAATTGACGTAGTTGGGCACTATTATTATGTTAGTAATTTTCTGGCTGTACCTATATGTATCTGAAGAAAAGCATTTTCCGTTTTGCTTGACACATTTCCAATTAATTTATTGGAGTACTTTTAGTGCAAGTAAGTTAAGCTCAATAAACTAAGGGAAAATGCATCTACCAAAATGAAAATTGTGTGTTTATTTGCACACAGACACAAGTTAGCAATTATTGATATTGCTTGCAACAGACGTAGACGGATCGGAATTACAGAAGCGTCTGATTCAACCCATCTGCTTTACCCAAGACGTCGCCAATACGGCGGAAACGACCATTCTCGACATCCAATAGGCGCCTATGACGTCATTACATAAACACGACAACAAACACGAAAGTACATATAAAACCACCAAACACATCTCCCTGCAAAAATATAATCAAAAACAGGAGCACACACAACACGATCCAAAACCACACAAAACGACGACATAAAAACACCACAAAATCCCCAAATTCCGGTACACTCACAATATCAACAGGAATCGGTCACTTCCTTTCACCTCCATAGTTCAACCACAATTGTCGATACCACAATATAAAAACTCAACTACTCCAAAAATTACAATCACACCGCAACTATCAATATCACAGAACCAACACCTAAAACAACAGAAATTGGAGTCGGTCACTTCCCTTGACGTACAGCGGTTATCTACAGCTCACAGTACCAAAACACACAGAGGTACGACGACACATTGGAATCATACACTACCCTTCACGTATATAAGTCAACAGCAGCTCACGATATCAGAACAGACACAACTATGATGACGCATTGGAAACGGACACTTCGCTTGATCTATATAGCACAAATACAACTGACGATACCAAAAAAATTGAAATCGAGTACTTTTCCTAAAGATACATAAATCAACAACAAGTGCCGATACCAAAACGTCAGCTACCAACATATGCAGTAAATAACGCCGGATGGACAACACATAAAAACCTCACTGAACATCATAACATGCGAACAATAGACCCAAAAAACGACTACTTACCACAGAAAAGTTCCAGTGGTACAGACCGGTCAGAGCCACCCCAACCACACACAAAAATACACACACACACAAAACAAAAAAACACGACCAAAACAAACTCCCGACCCACCCACAACCTACCAACACCCCCCCCCCCCCCCAACCTTCACCCTTCCCCAAAAACAAAGATCCACTAACAGTCCCTGGTCCGAGCGCCATAACTCTGGCCGACTGCAAATTCTGCTTGCTTAGGCCATATTTCACTATCTCTGCCATAAGCCCAAGAAGTTGCTGAAACTTAATGACAGACAGCATGTCATCCCCCACTTCTGCCTGTAGACATGCACTATTAAATGACATACCGCATGACAAACAGCAAACCAATAACAGCAAATGACACTGCAATAACATAAACACAACAGAAACTTAATTCTTAACTCACTGAAACCAATTTTCGTTCTCCTATAACAGTCACAACTAATAAATGCACACTTCAAGCAGACACCCAAATTAACCCAATACACCACATTAACACACAGACCATACACACCACCAGGGGACACCATGAACCGCAACACCTACAAACACAACACACTCAAATTAAACTCCGCACCACCATGATGTCACACACCACAACATCATTATGTCATTGGTCGAAGCCAGCAGGTGGCATCAGACGTCTCCATTGACCCTTAGGTCTTTTCTGTCCTCATTTTAAGGATAGCCATGAAACTCCATTCTGTCAACACGCCTCCCCCCCCCCCTTCTCCCATGGCCACAACTTCTCTGTATTTTTTTAATATCTGGATAGGAATTGAGACCCGACGAGAGACACCATCTCACCATCTTTGCCTCTTAACACTGTCATGTGGTTCATGTATGGTGTATATCTGTGGTGTTTATGTTTACATGAACCTGATCTAGAAGACACATATTATAGCTCTTCTGACATGTCCAAGCTCTGTAACTTTTGCATTATGTATAATAGCAGATTTTGGAGATAAAAATAGCAAAAAGTTTTAAACTTTTCCTGTTGTAATTCACTGATGTTTTGTCAGTGATGAAAATATGTTTGCTCCAGAGAAGCATGTTCAATGTCTTCAGTGTCCACTCTGGAATCTCTCACAGCTTCCAAACAATTGGACATACTGACAAATCTCTGTACATTTACTCGCAAATGACGTTTGTTGTGAATAGTCAATTATAGTTTGAAAACAACGTTAATGTTCCTGCATTTCAAAGCGTGTGGTTGCAGCTGTAGCAGTTCCAAGGTTACGTATTGACAAAGTTGTTTGTGCACTGTCATTCAGTTATTAAATTTAGTAGTTTCAATGGTGTCTCCTGCTGTTTCTGGCCAAAGAATGGTTTAATAAACTTTCAGAAGCTTTTTCCCACAGTGTTTTATAGAGTCGTTTGTGTTTTGAAGTCATTTATTAAATTTAGTATGGTAATTTTCAGCTGACTTTTTTATTGTTTGTGGTGAAATATTTCAGTAAAACTTTCGTTCACTGTGTTTAACTTCATTGAGTGTTCCAGTAGCCACATGAATTTTGGGTTTTATATAAGAAATTGTGTAAAATTTTTGTGGTATTGGTATTAGTTAGTAAAACTTGTCACTTTCTTAGTAGAGGGCTAAGTTTGAGATAGTTATTGTTAGGTCTTTAAATAGTTCTTCTGTTCTAATTCAGATTAGGTAACATAGACATGTAGTTTTTCCAGTAACTTTTAACATTTTACCACGAGTGAAAAGTGAGGGCTTTGTCGTTGGTTTGTAGGTAGTGGATTTGTTCAAAGTATTTTCATTAGGGGAATGGAGTAGGGAAGCCAGTGGTCATTCTAGTGAGATCCTCTCCTAGAAATGCAGAATTTGTAGCAGAAATAAGTTGATAGAGAAGCAGGAGCATAAGACCTGTGCCCATAAGGTGCAGTTACAAAGTGCAAAGGAGGAACTAGATAGTGTGAGCAGGTTGAAGGGCGATGGAAATGGGAACTGGCTCTGGATAAGATTGCAGCTAGGAGGGGGAGGTATTCAGACAGTTGTACTTTGCGTACAACCAATAAATTTGACCAACTGTCAGAATTTAGTGAAGAGATACCTCTTGTAGCTGTAGGTGTAAGAAACATGCAGCATTCCTCAGCAGTTAGTAAGTCTAGGTCAGTTACGAAGTCAAACAGAAAGAAGAAGGTTCTGCTGTTAGGTAGTTCGCACAGTAGAGGTGTGAGCCAGCAGTTGCAGGAAGTGTTGGGGAATGAGTACCAGGACACCAGCATTGTGAAGCCTAGTGCTGGGTTGGCTCAGGTGACTGTTAACGTAGAGGAGTTATGTAGAAATTTATGTGGAGGATCAGATAGTGACTGTGGGTGAAGCTGGGAGTATGATGTAGGTGATGACCTAGCAAAGAAAGCTCCTCAAATTGCAGGCACTAATGTGCACTTCATGCAACTGTCTCAGCATCATCATCGGCCCCATCTTAATGCTGCTGTTAGGCATGTTAACATGGGGCTGGAGAAGGCACTGATGGTGGAGGGCATTTCTCACTTTGCAGTGGTGTCAGTTGAGTAGAGTGGGTTTCACAAGGCATGGTCTGCGCCTCAATAGGTATGGGGAGGGGAGGCTAGCAAAGCTTATATGTGACAGTGTAGTGGGTGGTGGGACCATTCATGGGAAAATTCCTGTAGTAGTTGGTGTTACAGCTGCACCCTTTTTAGATTGAAGTCAGCTGATAGGTATCCCTGGTTGAAGGAAGTTCCTCTAACAAAGAAATCACTTCCAGAGTAATCAGGTACCCAAGTAATGAAAGAATTAACTTATTTAATCAAAATATAAGGTGTATTAGTGATAAAGTTTGTGAACTGCTTGTAGATGTTGACTGTGACATTATTGTTATATTGGAGAACCACTTAAATAATTTGATAATTCAGCAGCTTCCTTTACCAGGATATAGATTAGGTCGCTGTTTTTCAAGGAGTTGTTTGTGGAGTCGGGGAGTGGCCATGTACATAAAAAGCAGTATTCCATTTAAGTCCATAGATGTATCACGGCACTGCACTGAACAGGTATTTGAATGTAGTGCATGGGCAGTTGAATTTAGAAAAATTCAACTTCTAACTGGTGTTTATAAGTCCTCTAACTCAGACTTCAGCGCATTTCTGCTCAAGCTAGAGAGGATTCTTGGTTCACTTGGTGACTTCAATATTAATTTTGTATATGATTGTGCAAGGAAAAGGATATTGGAAGACCTCCTAAATTTGTATGATCTGATGCAGATTGCTTTTTTTCCAACTAGGGTGCAGGGGAACGGTAGCACAGCCGTTGACAGTATTTTTATTCATTCTTGATTACTAGACAGGCATTTTGTTAGTAAAAGGATGAGTGGCCTTTCAGACCATGATGCACAAATTTTAACCTTAAAATGTTGTTGTTCTCAAACAAATATTATATATAATTACAAACTATGTAGAAAAGCTAATCCAATGACAATAGAGAGTTTTTTAAACCTCGTTAAGGAGCAAGAGTGGTAGGATATTCGTAGTTCTGATAACATAGGTGACAAATATAGTGCCATTAACACAATTATGCTCTTTGAAAGTTGCTTTCCATTAGAACTTTCTAAACGGGGTACTAGCAGTAATAAGAAGGCTTGGTGGCTGACTAATGGGATAAAGATGCCATGCAGAAAAAAGTGGGAATTATATCAAAATGTTAAAAGTAGTCACAATAGAGCTACAGTAGCTCATTACAAACAGTATTGTAAAGTGCTTAAAAATGTTATCGGCAAGGCAAAGAGTATGTAGTATGCAAATATTAAAATAAAATTAAAAGCATATGGTCAGCTGTGAATTAAGTGTCTGGTCAGCAGCATGATATAAAGTCAGTCTCTAGTAAAAAAATTTCTGTTTCAGATAAGTCAGACATATGCACGGTATTTAACAATCATTTTCTAAGCATTGGTGGTGAATTCAATAAAAGCTTAGTTTTTACAGGGAATAATGTAACTCCCTCCCCCCACCCCACCCCCTGCCAATGGAAAATTGGACTTCAGATCAATCATGACAAGACTGAATACATGATTCTACACTGTAGACATAATGAAACTCAAGAAGCAATTCCACCCTTACGGACAACTGAACGTTCTTATCGTCAGGTCAGGGGGTTAAAATATCTGGGCACGGCACTGAGAGATGAAACAACCAGTAAAATGGAAATATGGGCAAAACTACAGGCAGATAATCACTGTTACTGTGGCCTTAATGCTCCCCTCAAAACCAGATAATTGTGAAGACACTTCAAAATAAATATCTACAAAACACTCCTACATCCAGTAGCACCATACGAAGGTGCAACCTGGAGTACTACCAAGCAAGATCTGAACAGACCGATGATATTTGAAAGGAATGTCCTTCGAAAGATTTTTGGACCAGTTTACAATAATGCGAGTCAAAAATGGAGGATTCGTCACAATACAGAGTTGTATGATATTTACAAAGAGCCGAACGGCGTGGATATAATGAAGACACAACGAATCCAGTGGGTAGGGCATGTTGCTCGAATGCAGGACAACCGATGGCCAAAAACTGTACTCAATACCAAGTCAATGGGCAGAAGGCCCGTAGGAAGACGTAGAACTCGATGGAGTTACTGCGTATTCAAAGATCTTCAGAGGGTGGGAGTGCTGGAAGGGTGGCAGAAAGGAGCTGAAGGCAATCTCTCAAAGCAGCGTCTGTCCATTGGGCCTAGGGTTGCCACTTTGTTCACAAAAAAAAGGAAGATTTTTCATGGACGTATTTTTTAATGGCTAGTGCATTCAGATTTTTATTAAATGGCATTTTCAATAAAAAATAGCTCACATTTACATCTTAAGCCCTATTCCTTCATATTACTATGGTATTTTGAAACTGATTTAGCTTTATGTAGGAATGTACTGTCATTCTTTAGCTGGTTAAAAAAATCTTTGCAGAACATCTCAAAACTTATTACTATTTGAAGCTCTGATTTTATAAGTTCTTATGAACACCTGTTCCTAACATTAGTCCACTTGTTCTGCATCATCGAAAACACTCGTTCCACAAATGCATTTGAACCTGGTATACTTAGTATGAAACACATGAGCCAAGACGTATTTCTCACTTTTTGTTGAGGCACTAGTGTGACGAATTTTACCCACTTAGACGCAACATCACCATCCTTAGTGACACAGATAGTAAAGTTATCTTTCACTTCACAAAATTCTTCATATAGCTGATCCATGTTGTCCTATCTTGTAGATTAAGTGTTTCCACTGCAAGTTCAAAATCATAATATTGTAACTCCCCAATCAAAGAAAGAGGTTACTAACTGAGAAGTCATAATGGTTTTCAAGATATTTCGACAATGTGTCATAGAAAGAATCAAATTCACATGAAATCTTATTAAGAGCTGTTGATGAAATCTCCCCCATTAATTTCTTGCTTTCACTCCCATAGAATTTATCCTCCTTTCTTTGCGTAATCTTCTTATACATCATGCACAGACTGTTATGTGATTCAATGATGCTTAGCTCCCTTTTCTCCAGGTATCTGGATACTTTTTGCATTTGACCTTCTATATTTGACACAAAATGCAAGTAAATTTCAGGAATAATTCCTTTCACTGGGTCTTCAGCTAAAAACACTAAGGCACGTTGCTTTGGACAGGCATCAATGCTGCTGAAATAGCTCTTTACAGCTGGCTAGCACTCAATCAATCTGTTAATGGCAGGAGTTAAGTCTAGCCATCTTGTGAGCACATGCCTTAATATCTCAGACCGCTCAAAATCCATAAATTCAAAAAATTATTTCAGTTCCTCACGCCTTTTAGCTGATACTGAGAAATGATTATAGATTTTCAAAACAAGATTCTCTACATCCATTTCCAGCTCTTCCATAGCATGCTTCATCGCATTATGAACCATGTGGTTTGAACAACTGGCTTTCTGCAGGTTGAAATTTATGGAAAGCAGTAATTGATAAACAGATTGTTTCCTGCCAAAATTAACATTAGCATTGTCAGCACTATATGCAGTTAAATTATTAATATTTAGTGAATGGCTCTCCAGACTATCAACAATTAACTCTGCCACTGCATTTGAAGTTTCATCAGGCTGTTCAATAAATGTCAACAGTTTGTTCTGTACACCTACTAAAGGTTCAAAGTATCTTATACAAATTGGGAAGCGTCTGTTGTTACTGAGAAAAACTTATCATTTTCAGGAGATTTTAGAATATTAACAACATCACTGACACTTTTGGGCGCTAACACGTTTTTCACCAACATTTCTGCCTTCGTCTTTCCACAGGAAAGTTTTACAGCGGTTTCTGAATCTGTGGATATACAAGACGTCAATTTATTGCTACAATCCAAACTTGAATAACTTAGGTTGTGTTTGACTGTCCTAACTCACAAGCTATGACAACGTCGGCTTCAGATTTCTTAGAGTTCACAAAATATTTGGGTGTCTCTTGAGATCAAACTGTCCACCATGAGAAACGCTGAATTCCTTGCTGCACAACGTACAAAAAGCATGTTTATCAGAAGTTAAACCATGCCTAACCCACGTGAAAGTATCTTCCCATTTCTTTAAGTACACTTGACTGTACTGCTGTTGCTTGCCGCGTTTTTTCTTCGCAGGTGAACTCAGTACAATTCTTAAACAAAAGTAAATTAAGAAAACTAGACTTTCCGGGTCAATTCTAGTGTCCGATACCACCCGTCGGCTTTGACCAATGACGTAATGTGTGCTGTTATTTTGTTTGTGCCGCATAGTGCTGTCGATGAACGTTAAATAATTTCTCTGGATTTCTTCGTTTAGCGCGTATATTAAAAATTCGATGTAGATTGTTTTGTGTTTATCTTGTAATTTGTTTTCGGCATCCTTTGTTAATGAAAGTATTCGTGACTTATAAGTGGCCGTGCTTTATAAGGTCTTGATTTCTCACGCTGTTCGTTATGGATGAGTCAGTTGTTTTTACTGCGAAAAGGGTCTAGTGCAGCAGGGGATACAACCCGTCGGCTTTGAACAATGACGTCATTCCTTAGTCATAGATCGTAATGTCTTCACTTCGAGGCATAGATAATAAAGCAGTTCTGTGTTCTAATAAGCACTATCATTAAACTAATTGAATGTAAATCTAAAAGCGATCGCTTGATATTGGGTGCATCATTTTACTGATTGCTTAATGAAGTAGGATCAGTTTATTCTATCTTGTGAGATTTTTTTTAAAAAAAGCCAAAAAACACTTATTACGTACTGAAGGGAGCTAGAACACTAAGAAGAATCGCTTCTCGGCTTTTGACAAGATATTGCTTAATAAAGTAGGATCAGTTTATTCTATCTCGTGAGATTTTTTTTTTTAAAGCCAAAAAACACTTATTAGGTACTGAAGGGAGCTGCTTAATAAAGTAGGATCAGTTTATTCTATCTCGTGAGATTTTTTTTTAAGTCAAAAAACACTTATTACGTACTGAAGGGAGCTAGAACATTAAGAACAATCGCTTCTCGGCTTTTGACAAGATATTGCTTAATAAAATAGGATCAGTTTATTCTATCTCGTGAGATTTTTTTTTAAAAGTCAAAAAACACTCATGCTTTTGACAAGATCAATGTTTAGCTCTCTCGCATTCCTTTGTTTCTCAACATTCTCCTCAGCTCTTTCATCTCTGTAATACATGCTCTCTGGCGACTTGTGACGTCATTGTTCAAAGCCGACGGGTTGTATCCCCTGCTGCACTAGTCCCAAAATTCTGCTTCAGAAAATGAGTGACCGTGAATCAACTATAAAATTTTTGCAATCATTGGGCGTCATTGCGGGGAAAGAGAAGGGTTTCAGTGTTGCAAGGCCATTTAGATGAATACTGTTAGAAGAAGAGTATTCCTAAAGGTTATTGTTTATTTTTTGCATTCGGAAAGTAGTCAGCAAAGGTACAGGCCTCGTTTTGTTAGTTAGGTGTTGGTGGGTCTGACACTTTTTTCTTGTTTTACGTTGCGTTTTTTTATGTTACTGTATTGTGCGAGTGCTACTTTTTTGGTTTCTCTGGAGGGAAGTTTTTCTGTCGCTTTAATATTTTCTGGTTACAATGGTGGGCCGAGGGGTATTACTGTGTCTTTTAAAACTTTGCGTCTGATTGAGGGCGGGAAGAACAGATTTGGGTGGTACCTCATTCGTGCCTGGAGTTTGTGTTTCTTATTATTTTTTCATTAGTTATTCTGGATTTTTCCTCTTTCGTTACAGTTTGACCTTCTAACATTATTATTTCTTGTTATGTCCTTATTTCGTTCTGCCAGCCTCGATCTTTGACTCCTTTGGAAGTTCGTATGCGGTAAGTTTCTATTTATGTAGGCACTTTTATTTTTTTCCTTTTCGATGTTTTTGTTACACTTGTCTTATTTTTACTGTCACTCCTGGTGTATCGATTTTACTGAGTGTTATTTGGATCTACTGAGCTGGTGTGACTTTCGGGTAGTATAGTTATCGGTTGCAAGGTTTGGTCTTTTTTGCGTTTTATTTCTTTGCGTGTGCAGAAATGTGTACAAAAATTTTCATTTTCTGAAAGTCTAGTCGTATTCTGTAGTTCACAAACAAGATCAGTTTTACGGACGTTCCTGATATAAGATTTTTGCACAATAAACGTAATATTGGAATCGGTAACTAGAAATTGTCTCCTACATAGGTTGCTTCTAGTTACCGATTCCAACTATTCGACGGTTCATTTTTTAGATCGTTTTTGCAGTATGTGTGGAAAATATAATCGAATAGGCTGTGCTAACGGTATACTACGCCTTCCACATCGCTGGCAACAGGTTCTACGCAACGCTGTTCTATTATATTACATACACTCGTAATTGCTCTCGTGTTTTTCTTTATTTCAGTCATCTTCAACTCGTTTAAATGAAATTCGCGCGTAAATAGTAGTCGCGTTAAATGTACACTCCTGGAAATTGAAATAAGAACACCGTGAATTCATTGTCCCAGGAAGGGGAAACTTTATTGACACATTCCTGGGGTCAGATACATCACATGATCACACTGACAGAACCACAGGCACATTGACACAGGCAACAGAGCATGCACAATGTCGGCACTAGTACAGTGTATATCCACCTTTCGCAGCAATGCAGGCTGCTATTCTCCCATGCAGACGATCGTAGAGATGCTGGATGTAGTCCTGTGGAACGGCTTGCCATGCCATTTCCACCTGGCGCCTCAGTTGGACCAGCGTTCGTGCTGGACGTGCAGACCGCGTGAGACGACGCTTCATCCAGTCCCAAACATGCTCAATGGGGGACAGATCCGGAGATCTTGCTGGCCAGGGTAGTTGACTTACACCTTCTAGAGCACGTTGGGTGGCACGGGATACATGCGGACGTGCATTGTCCTGTTGGAACAGCAAGTTCCCTTGCCGGTCTAGGAATGGTAGAACGATGCGTTCGATGACGGTTTGGATGTACCGTGCACTATTCAGTGTCCCCTCGACGATCACCAGTGGTGTACGGCCAGTGTAGGAGATCGCTCCCCACACCATGATGCCGGGTGTTGGCCCTGTGTGCCTCGGTCGTATGCAGTCCTGATTGTGGTGCTCACCTGCACGGCGCCAAACACGCATACGACCATCATTGGCACCAAGGCAGAAGCGACTCTCATCGCTGAAGACGACACGTCTCCATTCGTCCCTCCATTCACGCCTGTCGCGACACCACTGGAGGCGGGCTGCACGATGTTGGGGCGTGAGCGGAAGACGGCCTAACGGTGTGCGGGACCGTAGCCCAGCTTCATGGAGACGGTTGCGAATGGTCCTCGCCGATACCCCAGGAGCAACAGTGTCCCTAATTTGCTGGGAAGTGGCGGTGCGGTCCCCTACGGCACTGCGTAGGATCCTACGGTCTTGGCGTGCATCCGTGCGTCGCTGCGGTCCGGTCCCAGGTCGACGGGCACGTGCACCTTCCGCCGACCACTGGCGACAACATCGATGTACTGTGGAGACCTCACGCCCCACGTGTTGAGCAATTCGGCGGTACGTCCACCCGGCCTCCCGCATGCCCACTATACGCCCTCGCTCAAAGTCCGTCAACTGCACATACGGTTCACGTCCACGCTGTCGCGGCATGCTACCAGTGTTAATGACTGCGATGGAGCTCCGTATGCCACGGCAAACTGGCTGACACTGACGGCGGCGGTGCACAAATGTTGCGCAGCTAGCGCCATTCGACGGCCAACACCGCGGTTCCTGGTGTGTCCGCTGTGCCGTGCGTGTGATCATTGCTTGTACAGCCCTCTCGCAGTGTCCGGAGCAAGTATGGTGGGTCTGACACACCGGTGTCAATGTGTTCTTTTTTCCATTTCCAGGAGTGTATTATTTTATGGCATGCTACATTCGTTTGTTTAAGCGGATAATCCGTTCCATTCATGGATTGTCCATTGCAGCATCTTTGTCTTACGTAAGACGTCATTGGTCAAAGCCGACGGGTGGTATCGGACACTAGAATTTATCCGACTTTCCACTGTATGGATTCAAGAAATTATCACTGCAACGAAGTTTATTAGTTTATAAACATGTGTAGTTGTACACATCAGAATCGGAAATAAGTATATCGACAACATAATCCATTATGCAATCGAGTGATCGTCAGAAGTACCAATTTAAACGTAGACCAGCCTGAACGGTAATAATAACAAATATAACAAAATTTATGTCAATTTTTGCTATATGTATATTAAGGGAAGAATTGTGTTGGGTTCTGCGATATTTTATCCCAAATATTAAAAGAAACTGAAGAAAGTGCTGTACGGAGAAATAAAAAACGTAAGGCGAAATTAACAGTAAAAAAACGTAAGAATACGGGAGAAACGTACAACCTAGCAACCCTAATTGGGCCTGACCACAAAATGTTGTCCCAGAAGTTGGACCATTATGGAATATGGGGAGTAGCTCACAATTAATTCACCTCTTACTTTAACAACAAGCAGCAAGAGGTCATTGTCCACAGTGTTCAGAATGGGTAAGATGTGGAGTTTGAGTGGGGCACGGTCAAATGGGGGATGTCCCAGGAATTAGTTCTAGGGCTGCTCCTGTGCCTTATTTATTTAAATGATGTGCCCTCTAGTATTACAGGTGATTCTAAAATATTTCTGTGTGCTGGTGACACCAGCTGGGTAGTAAAGAATGTTGTGAGCAACATTGGCTCTGTTTCAAACAGTGCAGTTCATGACACAAATTCATGTCTTGTAGAAAATAAAGTAATGCTAAATCATATTCAGGCTGAGGTTTTACTGTTTCTAATACACAATACAACAAAAGCTGACGTTTTAATTTCACATGACGGCATATGATTAGCGAAACTGAACAGTTCAAATTTCTAATTTCAAGTAGATAGTAAACTGTTGTGGAAAGCCCATGTTCAGGATCTTGTTCAAAGACTTAATGCTGTCATTTTTATTATTCGAACGGAATCTGAAGTGAGTGATAGTTCGACACAAAAAGTAATGTACTTTGCTTATTTTCATTCACTTATGACATATGGTATTATATTTTGGGATAACTCTTCCCATTATCAAAGGATATTTTTGGCTCAGAAATGGGCATTTTGAACAATAAATGGTGCAAGTTTGCAAACCTCTTGTCGACTCCTGTTCACTAGCCTGGGTATTCTGACATTGACCTCTCAAATTAACAATATCAGTCTTCGCTTGAAACTTCCGGGCTGATAGGCCGTGGTCGAAGTATAAAACACTCTCCTGACGTTTCGTCTCCGACTGCGGGAGACATCCTCGGAGGTAAAGCGGCGAACTGCGAAGAGAACTCGACGAAGCGCTGATTATATAGGCAGTACTGAGGGCGCCACAGTCGATCTCGTGGCGTCGGCTATGAGGTTGTCTCTGGTAATGCCAACATTCTCGATTGAAAGTAATCGATCGTCACGCTTGCGATGCAACGCTGACATCCAAATTTTATCCAGTTTAACACCTTCGTCTTTCCTGTTAAAATTATTACGATGTTTATCAATCTCGATAGCCTCTCTATACAAGCGTGCATAATAATGCGAGGTTCTTGAAATGACGCTCGTCTCGCTGAATTTTATTTCATGATCACCTTCCTGGTAAACATGTTCCGCTACGGCCGATTTATCCGTGTGACCCAGGCGGCAATTCCTCTTATGTTCAACAAGACGGGTGTTCACACTTCTCTTTGTGGTACCGATGTAAACCTGTCCACAACTACAAGGAATTTTATATACCCCCGGTGTAGCCAAAGGGTCTCGTGCATCTTTTGCCGACCTTAAAAATTCTTTTATTTTTCTGGTGGGTCTGAAAATAGTTTCCACCCCATACTTGCCTAAAACTTTCCCAATGCGGTCTGTGACCTTACTAATGAACGGAAGAAAAACTTTGCCCTTGGACGACTGTTGTTCGTCGTTACTCCTGATTCTCTGCCTAGAGCGAAGTGCTCGATCTGTATCCTTGCTAGAATAGCCATTCTTCACGAACGTTGACCGTAGATGTTCAATCTCATCTTTTAAATAAACAGGTTCACAAAGTTTGTACGCCCTGTCTACCAAAGTTTTCATTACACCTCTTTTTTGTCTAGGGTGGTGGTTTGATTCTTTGTGTAGATAACGATCAGTATGTGTGGGCTTTCTATGCACCTTATGGCCCAACGTTCCGTCCCGTCGTTTACTCACAGACACATCCAGGAAGTTCAATTGCCCATTCCTTTCCGTCTCCATAGTGAATTGGATTTTCGGATTAATGCTGTTTAAATGTGGCAGGAAGGCATCCAACTCCTCTGCTCCGTATGTCCATACTACGAACGTGTCATCGACGTAGCGATACCATCTGGCTCGTCTCCTACTGGCAGTCTGCAACGCCCGTTGTTCAAAAGTCTCCATAAATAAGTTAGCCACAGCAGGACTGAGAGGACTGCCCATAGCCACCCCGTCAATCTGTTCATAAAAGTCATTATTATATTGAAAGTAGGTTGTAGTGAGGCAGTGTCGGAATAATGTCACAATATCGGTAGGAAAAATATCCGCTATGCATAAGATAGCTTCGTTTACCGGAATCATGGTAAATAATGACACAACGTCAAAACTGACGAGGATATCATCCGGACCCACGCTCATTTCCTTTAACTTGTCAATGAAATGAGCTGAATTTTTAATATTACTGTCCGTCCTAGCAACATAAGGCTGCAGCATTGAGGCAAGGTGTCTAGCTAACTCGTGTGTTGGTCCGCCTATAGCGCTGACAATTGGTCTCAACGGAATCCCGGGTTTATGAACTTTGGGTAAGCCATAAAGTCTAGGTGGATATGCTTCTGTTTTAAAAAGCAGCTTCTTATCATCGGAGCCACAGAGGATATTGTAGCAAATATTGAGGCCGGTATCCGTCAGCTACCACAGCAGTCCGCTGACGTAATTAGGATGGAAACGGCTAGGATTTTACGTACGTGTAAGCCACCTAAAAGTAATTTGTCGCAGGCTCAAAGGAAGGCGCTGAGGGATATAAATGGAGATAAAAACATTATTGTTCTTAATGCAGATAAGGGTAATGCCACCGTCATACTGAACAGTGAGGACTATCACGGAAAAATCAATGACATTTTAGTTCCCTCCAATTACAAAAAACTCCAGAAAGATCTGACTATGAAGATTTTAAGAATGACAAATCGACTGGTGAAAGCGTCTTCATTTGGCTCCGACGATAAGAAGCTGCTTTGTAAAACAGAAGCATATCCACCTAGACTTTATGGCTTACCCAAAGTTCATAAACCCGGGATTCCGTTGAGACCAATTGTCAGCGCTATAGGCGGACCAACACACGAGTTAGCTAGACACCTTGCCTCAATGCTGCAGCCTTATGTTGCTAGGACGGACAGTAATATTAAAAATTCAGCTCATTTCATTGACAAGTTAAAGGAAATGAGCGTGGGCCCGGATGATATCCTCGTCAGTTTTGACGTTGTGTCATTATTTGCCATGATTCCGGTAAACGAAGCTATCTTATGCATAGCGGATATTTTTCCTACCGATATCGTGGCATTATTCCGACACTGCCTCACCACAACCTACTTTCAATATAATAATGACTTTTATGAACAGATTGACGGGGTGGCTATGGGCAGTCCTCTCAGTCCTGCTGTGGCTATCTTATTTATGGAGACTTTTGAACAACGGGCGTTGCAGACTGCCAGTAGGAGACGAGCCAGATGGTATCGCTACGTCGATGACACGTTCGTAGTATGGACATACGGAGCAGAGGAGTTGGATGCCTTCCTGCCACATTTAAACAACATTAATCCGAAAATCCAATTCACTATGGATACGGAAAGGAATGGGCAATTGAACTTCCTGGATGTGTCTGTGATTAAACGACGGGACGGAACGTTGGGCCATAAGGTGCATAGAAAGCCCACACATACTGATCGTTATCTACACAAAGAATCAAACCACCACCCTAGACAAAAAAAAGGTGTAATGAAAACTTTGGTAGACAGGGCGTACAAACTTTGTGAACCTGTTTATTTAAAAGATGAGATTGAACATCTACGGTCAACGTTCGTGAAGAATGGCTATTCTAGCAAGGATATAGATCGAGCACTTCGCTCTAGGCAGAGAATCAGGAGTAACGACGAACAACAGTCGTCCAAGGGCAAAGTTTTTCTTCCGTTCATTAGTAAGGTCACAGACCGCATTGGGAAAGTTTTAGGCAAGTATGGGGTGGAAACTATTTTCAGACCCACCAGAAAAATAAAAGAATTTTTAAGGTCGGCAAAAGATGCACGAGACCCTTTGGCTACACTGGGGGTATATAAAATTCCTTGTAGTCGTGGACAGGTTTACATCGGTACCACAAAGAGAAGTGTGAACACCCGTCTTGTTGAACATAAGAGGAATTACCGCCTGGGTCACACGGATAAATCGGCCGTAGTGGAACATGTTTACCAGGAAGGTGATCATGAAATAAAATTCAGCGAGACGAGCGTCATTTCAAAAACCTCGCATTATTATGCACGCTTGTATAGAGAGGCTATCGAGATTGATAAACATCGTAATAATTTTAACAGGAAAGACGAAGGTGTTAAACTGGATAAAATTTGGATGTCAGCGTTGCACCGCAAGCGTGACGATCGATTACTTTCAATCGAGAATGTTGGCATTACCAGAGACAACCTCATAGCCGACGCCACGAGATCGACTGTGGCGCCCTCTGTACTGCCTATATAATCAGCGCTTCGTCGAGTTCTCTTCGCAGTTCGCCGCTTTACCTCCGAGGATGTCTCCCGCAGTCGGAGACGAAACGTCAGGAGAGTGTTTTATACTTCGACCACGGCCTATCAGCCCGGAAGTTTTAAGTGAAGACAATACCGGCCGTGAAAGCTTACATTGTATGATTATAACAATATCAGCGTTATTCCGAAGAATTAGCAGCTTTCAATCAGTTAATACTAGGCATAAATCCAATCTGCATCTGGATTATTCTTCCTTGACTCTTGTGCAGATAAGTGTACAGTATAGGGCTGCATCCATTTTCATTAAGCAACCACAAGAATTCAAAAATCTTTTCAGTAATCCAAGTGCTTTCAAATTGAAACTGAAGAGTTTCGTCATGGGTTATGCCTTCTATTCTGTCGAGGGGTTCCTTGAAAAATTAAGCTGATTCCTATTTTATATTGTTGATTGTGTTTACATAAACTTATGACTTGTCTTTTTTTGGGTTCATAAACATTTTATTTTATCTGTTATTACTTTTATGTTGTAATTTCATTTACTGGCACATTCAGTGACCTTAGAAATTTACTCCTCAATTTCATCCTACGGAGCTAGACGTGTAAAAATAAATATAAAAGCAATACTAGAAGGATAAATGATTTACCCTGTCCATCACTCAGCTTTAGTAATACCGAAAGAAGTAAAGTATTCAACCATGAAAGTGGTTGGTTTGGGTTGTGTTGGGGGAGGGGACCAGACAGTGAGGTCATTCGGATTTGGGAAGGATGGGGAAAGAAGTCGGCCATGCCCTTTCAAGGGAACCATCCCAGCATTTGCGTAGAGTGATTTAGGGAAATCACAGAAAACCTAAATCAGGATGGGCAAACGCAGGATTGAACCATTGTCCTCCCAAATGCGAGCCCAGTGCATAAAAATATTCCACACATACCCAGTGATATAAAAGAATGCAATGAGTAGTAAAATTAACTTCACACAGAAGCTAAAATTAATGACTGCTACTGCACAGAAAAAATTTCCGAACATGTAGTGAAATCGGGTGTGTGAGAAGAGAAAAGAAACAACTCAAAGACATCATGTAAATAGTCAACATGTTGCCATACTTTTCACTAAGATGCAGTGCCTGCTCTTATTTTAAAGCTGGCCTGGTCTACATTGTAAAGATAGGTAGTGATTACGGTCCTTAGAAAATGAAGATAACGTGTGGTCTGCCTTTCTGTACAAAATGGTTTGTAACTAGTTCTTTGACTAACATTAGGTTTTTCCTTTGCAGTTTGAGCACCAAATTCATCTAGAGTAAATTGCCTTTTTTGTTTCAATCATTGTGCAAATTTAATTAGTGTAATTTGCAGGATGTAGCTAAGAGTAAAAATCTCGTAATCAGCTTTGACTGGTGATTCTGTCATCATATTCACCAGCACTACATAACGAGGCTGCCGACTGTGTCATCAATCCATCATGTGTTTTTAACTAAGTATATCGGGACCTCCACTGGAATATACGGGGTTCATGTTGGGCGTTCTGATTATTCATGCTTCAAGTGTGTTAAAAACATCAAAATTTCAGACCACAATGGGTAAAGAGAGATTTTCCTCCTCCTCCTGACTTCCTCCCCCGTTCCCACAGTCGGTGGTGCACTTCACTCTCAACTGGACTCTGCGTGAGTTGTTCTTCATTAGCAACCTTTTCTCCCTGAGGAACAAACTAACGCTTCAAAAGATAAGGTTACAGTTTTTTCTACTTTTAAATGTGTGAATTGACTTCAGTTGGAATTTTTCCTCATGAAGGCAAGTAAGAACAACTCATTGTCACTTCGTAAGTAAATAGTTTCTTGTGCATGTCTTTGGCTAATTTAGTGGTACCATTTTTGCAGTATTAATTTCTTTTCACTTTACAAGGAGAAGTCACCGCCATTGGTGGGGTATTCACACAATATGAGACATGGACTTCACTTAGCACTATACCAAATTATGGAAGTGAGGTTATGAAATACCATATTGATTTAAAAAGTCTAAATATTGTGTCAGAATCAAACGACTCACAATGATAAAGCTACTGACACCTATAGTAAAGTATGCATAAATTGATTTCATTGACTAAATCTTTTTCATAAACTTTCCGCATTGCTGTACATTTGGTGTTCTGTGTAACTGCTTCAATTCGAAATGTGAAGTGGTATGTTATGGCATTTGGTTCCTTCAGGTGTCAATGTCTTCACTCTCCCAACACATGTATCTGACAAGAACCATAGCAATAATGAAATCCTAAGACATTGCAGTGTAAGTGTTTTTTCAGCCTGCATCTATCACCTAGAATGGAGTTGATGGTGCTGCCTTACTGAGTAGGGATGCAGGATTATACACTCTAAGACAAGAAAAGACACACCAACGGAATGGCACAGGTATTGGTAGATGTGATGTACATGTACAGGCAAACAAATTATTACAATTTCAAAAAAAATTGGGCGGTTTATTCAAGAGAAAGAGCTTCACAAATTGAGGAAGTCAATATTGGTCCACTTCTAGCCCTTATGCAAGCAGTTATTCAGCTTGACACTGATTGAGAGACTTGTCGGATGTCCTCCTGAGGGGTATCGTACCAAATTCTGTCCAGTTACCGTGTTAGATTGTCTAAACCCTGAGTTGGTTGGAGAGCTGTAACTATAATGCTCTAAACATTTTCAATTGGGGAGTGATCTGGTGAGTTTGCTGGCTGAGGTAGGATTTGGCAAGTAGGGAGACAAACAGTATCAACTCTCACCATGTGCAGATGGGCATTACCTTGCTGAAATGTAAGGGCAAAAAAATGGGACATAGAATAATGTTGACAAACCACTGTGCTGCAGGGGTGCTGCAGATGACAACTGAAGAAGTCCTGCTACGAAAAGAAATGGCACCACAGAGCATCACTCCCAGTTATCGGGCCGTATGGCAGCGTTAGTCAGGTTTGTATCCCACCACTGTCTGAAGCATCTCCAGACATCAGGGTTTAATTTGAAGAGAGA
This sequence comes from Schistocerca cancellata, assembly GCF_023864275.1. NCBI lineage: Eukaryota > Metazoa > Arthropoda > Insecta > Orthoptera > Acrididae > Schistocerca > Schistocerca cancellata. Next base: position 520,623,556 of record NC_064634.1, on the reverse strand, counting down.
CTTATAACTGAAGCCAATATTACTCTAGTTAACAAGACACCAGGCCTAAGACATGTCTGCAGACGTCCTGAGACAGCAGTGGTATACTGACCTGTCTGTCGCCTGCCATACTGCCCGGCAACACGGATTAATGGTCTGGGATGCCATTTCATTTCATAACAGGACCTCTTTTGTTGCTGTCTGTGGTATCCTTACAGCACAGCATCCCCTCAGAGGTCTCGCAGGTTCGTGCTTGGCTACCACAGTGCCCCAGTCTTTGTAGCACCTTTTCCCTTCCATAATGCATGTCTAACCTCTTGCTGTTCTTTTTCCTCTCCCTTGGGGAACATGTGTGGGCTGTTTTTTGGAAATGTATTCTGCATTTTTGGTATTCAGTATCAGAATACTCTGTTTGTTTTTATTCAGCTGAATGTCAACCTTACTAGGGTGCACACTCCTGTACCAGACAGGTGCGCAATATTCATCCACGGGATATGTGAGAGATAAGGCCGCTGCATGGAGAGTGTAAGCTTGTGCATCCCAGGAAGCTCCAGCTAGTTTCCGGATAATGTTGTTCCTGGTCTTTAAATTTTCTTCTAGTGATGTGAGGTGAGTCCTGTAAGTAAGTGATTGGTCCAGTGTGATTTCAAGATACTTAGGATGAGGGTTGTTTACAAATGATTTGTTATGGAAGGTGACATTTAGTGGCTGGTTTGCTAATCAGTTGTTGAGGTGGAAAGCTGACACTTTAGTTTTTGTTGGGTTAGGGCACAATCTCCTATTTCTGTAATAGTCACCAAGTACTCTGAGGTCTTGTGTGAGCACATTTTCTCCCTCCTCTAGGTGCTTGCTTTGATACGCAATGGCGGTATTGTCAGTATAGCCGAACTTCCTAGATATAGTTTCTGGCATGTCACTTATATATAGGTTGAACAATAGTGGGGCCAGGACAGATCCTTGTGGTAGGCTGTTTTTAAGTTTATGTGACTTGCTCGTTGTGTCATGAAGACAGACTCAGAAATATCGGTTTTTCAGCATGTTGGACAGCAGTGTCGTTAGTCTTAAGCATGGAACAGTTCTCTTCAGCTTTAAAATTAGTCCATCCAGCCACACAGTGTCATAAGCAGTAGTTAGATGTACAAATGCTACTGAAGTTTTCAGCCCTTTCTGGAAACCAGCTTCGATATAAGAAGTGAGTGCCAATACCTGAAGCCTGCTTGGCAGGGAGGCACTTTCCTGTCAACTTTTTGGTGGACCCTACTGTAAAATAGCTGTTCCAGTAGTTTGTAGCAGACACTGAAAAGGCCAATTGGACGATAGCTTAAGGAATCATCTTTCGGTTTTCCTGGTTTGAGGATTGCAAGGGTTTTTGCTATCAGTCGGTACCTGACCCTTGCACAGGCAGTCTGTAAAGAACCTCTGTAGCCATGTGTTTCATTTTTGCCAAGGTGGATGATAGGTTCTGGGAACACTCCATCTATACCTGCTGTGTTCCTTAGCTTTAGGCATCTTATGGCTCACTCAACTTCGCTGAATGATGACCTTCAGTCGATGGTGCCATCTATAGTTTTGAGATCTTCTTGTAAATTTTTGTGCTGTTGCTGTCCAGGGGAGCATTGCTCGTGACTTGATGTGTTGTGCAATCTGTGATGGGGTGATTTGTGGTTTCTGGCTGATTTTTGGTGTTGCTTTTTGTTGTCTGAGCAGGGACAATGCTTTGCGGCTTGAGTGGATGAAGTCCAGGTCTTTGGTAGTTGTCAACCATCTTACTTCGCTTTGGCTGTTAAGAAACTGGAGTACCTTGTTGCCTACCTCTGGGTCACCATGGGCTTCATATATTATGTAGAGCTCTTACAACTCCTTGTTCCAGCAGGGCACATATTCCTTCCTGAAACCACGAGATGCATTGCATTTTGCTTCTCCTATAAGGACATCTACAATGTGTATGTAACTTTTTAATGTCACTGGGATTCAACGGAGATGTCTATCAACTTCCTTTACCCTGGGTTTGTATGTCTGCCATCAGGTAGAGTGAAAGGATTCGAAGTTCTTTGCATTGTATGAGAGGTGGCGGCGACGATTTTCGATCCAAGCTGTTAGAGCTTCTCCATTCGGATAATTTGTTCTGCAAACCCTCATTTCATGGTGGCTGTTAAAGTCCCCTATATTTTTTATTTACACGTCTGTTTCCATAGGACCAAATTGAGGAGCAAATCTCCAAGGTAATGGAACGTGTCGTCAGTACGCGAAATTAGAACATAAAGGTAATATCAGATAAAAATAAATGTTCATGAACCCAAAAAAGTCAGTCCATAAGTTTAAGTGAATGCAATCAACAATACAGTAAGAATCAACTTAATTTTTCAGGATCTCCTTGACAGGATAGAAGGAGTGACCCATGAGGAAACTCTTCAGTTTCGATTTGAAAGCGTGTAGATTACTGCTAAGATTTTTGAATTCGGGTGGTAGCTTATTGAAAATGGGTGCAGCAGTATATTGCACACCTTTTTGCACGAGAGTTAAGGAAGTCCAATCCAAATGCAGGTTTCATTTGAGCCCAGTATTAACCGAGTGAAAGCTGCTTGTTCTTGGGAATAAGCTAATATTGTTAACAAGAAATAAGGAATATATGTATTGAGAGGCCAATGTCAAAATACCCAGACTCGTGAACAGGGGTCGACAAGAGATTCATGAACTTACACCAGTTATTGCCCGAACCGCCTGTTTCTGAGGCAAAAATATCCTTTTAGAATGGGAAGATTTACCCCAAAAATAATACCATACGACATAAGCGAATGAAAATAAGCAACGTAGACTAATTTTTGTGTCGAACGATTAGTCACTTCTGATACTGTTCAAATAGTAAAAATGGCAGTATTAAGTTTCTGAACAAGATCCTGAACGTGGGCTTTCCATGATAGCTTAATATCTATCTGAACACCTAGAAATTTGAACTGTTCAGTTTCACTAATCATATGCCCATTCTGTGAAATTAAAATGTCGGGTTTCATTGAATTATGTTTTAGAAACTGTAAAAACTGTGTCTTACTGTGATTTAGTGTTAGTTTATTTTCTACAAGCCATAAACTTAGGTCATGTACTGCACTATTTAAACTAAGCCAATGTTGCACACAACATCCTTTACTACCAAGCTAGTGTCATCATCAAACAGAAATATTTTAGAGTTACCCATAATACTAAAGGGCATATCATTTATATAAATAAGGAACAGGAGTGGCCCCAACACTAATCCCTGGGGCATCCCCCACTTGGCAGTACCCCACTCAGACCCCACATCACAGTCATTATCAACATAGTGAATAATGACCTTTTGCTGCCTGTTGCTAAAGTAAGAGGTGAACCAATTGGGAGCTACTCCCCGTATTCCGTAATGGTCAAACTTCTGGAGCAATATTTTGTGATCAACACAATCAAATGTCTTAGTTAAATAAAAAAATATGCCAAGCGTTTGAAACCTTGTTTTTAGCCCATCCAGTACATCACTCAGGAAAGAGAACATAGCATTTTCAGTTGTTAAACGACTTCTAAAGCCAATCTACATTTGATAGCAAATTGTGTGATATAAAATGATCAACTATCATTACATACACAGCCTTTTCAATAACTTTTTGCAAACACCGATGGTATAGAAATAGGTCTAAAATTATCTACATTATCCCTTTCTCCCTTTTTATAAAGCAGCTTTACTACTAAGTGCTTTATTAGTGATTATTAGTGATTGGGAGCTTCAGTGTTAGGCGGGTGACGGAGCCTCTTAGGGAAATAGCGGAAAGGTCGGGGAAGAAGGCCAGTGTTCACTCTGTCTGCTTGCCGGGGGTTTCATCCGAGATGTGGAGGAGGCCCTGCCGGCGGCGATAGAGAGCACTGGTTGCACCCGACTGCAAATTGTTGCTCATGTCGGCACCAATGACTCCTGCCGTCTGGGTTCAGAGGACATCCTCAGTTAATACAGGCGGTTGGCGGAGTTGGTGAAAGCGGAAAGCCTCGCTCGCGGGTTGGAATCTGAGCTAACTATTTGTAGTATCGTTCCCAGAACCGATCGCGGTCCTCTGGTTTGGAGCCGAGTGGAAGGCTTAAACCAGACGATTCTGCGGAGATCTGGGGTGCAAATTTCTCGACCTCCGCTATCGGGTGGAGAAATGTAGGGTCCCCCTGAATAGGTCAGGTGTGCACTACACGCAGGAAGCGGCTACAAGGGTAGCGGAGTAGGTGTGGAGTGCACATATGGGTTTTTTAGGTTAGAGAATTCCCTCCCTAGCCCCGACGCGGCAAGGTAGGAGTAGGCAAAATGCAACAGGCAATAACAATATTAATCTGCTAATAGTAAACTGCAGGAGCGTCTATAGAAAGGTCCCAGAACTGCTCTCATTAATAAACGGCCACAATGCCCACATAGTACTAGGGGCAGAAAGTTGGCTGAAACCAGACGTAAACAGTAATGAAATTCTAAACTCAGATTGGAATGTATACCGCAGAGACAGGCTGGACAGTGAAGGGGAGGCGTGTTTATAGCGATAAGAAGTGCATTTGCATCGAAGGAAATTGACGGAGATCCGAAATGTGAATAATTAGGGTGAAGGTCACGGTTAAAGCAGGCTCAGACATGGTAACTGGATGTCTCTATAGGCCCCCTGGCTCAGCAGCTGTTGTGGCTGAGCACCTGAAGGATAATTTGGAAAATATTTCGAGTAGATTTCCCCACAATTTTATTGTTCTCGGTGGAGATTTTAATTTGCCGGATATAGACTGGGAGACTCAAACGTTCATAACGGGTGGCAGGGACAAAGAATCCAGTGAAATTTTTTTAAGTGCTTTATCTGAAAACTACCTTGAGCAGTTAAACAGAGAATCGACTGGTGGCGATAACATATTAGACCTTCTGGTGACAAACAGACCCGAACTATTTAAAACAGTTAACGCAGAACAGGGAATCAGCAATCATAAAGCGGTTACTGCATCGATGATTTCAGCCGTAAATATAAATATTAAAAAAGGTAGGAAGATTTTTCTGTTTAGCAAAAGTGACAAAAAGCAGATTTCAGAGTACCTGATGGCTCAACACAACAGTTTTGTCTCAAGTACAGATTGTGTTGAGGATCAGTGGACAAAGTTCAGAACCATCGTACAATATGTGTTAGATGAGTATGTGGCAAGCAAGATCGTAATAGATGGAAAAGAGCCACTGTGGTACAACAACCGAGTTAGAAAACTGCTGCGGAAGCAAAGGGAACTTCACAGCAAACATAAACATAGCCAAAGCCTTGAAAACAAACAAAAATTACGCGAAACGAAATGTAGTGTGAGGAGGGCTATGCGAGAGGAGTTCAATGAATTCGAAAGTAAAGTTCTATGTACTGACTTGGCAGAAAATCCTAAGAAATTTTGGTCTTATGTCAAAACGGTAGGTGGATCAAAACAAAATGTCCAAGACACTCTGTGACCAAAATGGTACTGAAACAGAGGATGACGGACTAAAGGCCGAAGTACTAAATGTCTTTTTCCAAAGCTGTTTCACAGAGGAAGACTACACTGTAGTTCCTTCTCTAGATTGTCGCACAGATGACAAAATGGTAGATGTCGAAATAGACGACAGAGGGACAGAGAAACAATTAAAATCGCTCAAAAGAGGAAAGCCCAATGGACCAGATGGGATACCAGTTCGATTTTACACAGAGTACGCGAAGGAACTTGCCCCCTTTCTTGCAGCGGTGTACCGTAGGTCTCTAGAAGAGCGTAGCGTTCCAAAGGATTGGGAAAGGGCATAGGTCATCCCCGGTTTCAAGAAGGGACGTCGAACAGATGTGCAGAACTATAGTGCTACATCTCTACATCAGTTACAGAATTTTGCAACACGTATTATGTTCGAGTATAAAGACTTTTTTGGAGACTAGAAATCTACTCTGTAGGAATCAGCATGGGTTTCCAAAAAGACAATCGTGTGAAACCAAGCTCGCGCTATTCGTCCACGAGACTCAGAGGGCCATAGACACGGGTTCACAGGTAGATGCCGTGTTTTTTGAATTCCGCAAGGCGTTCGATACCGTTCCCCACAGTCATTTAATGAACGAAGTAAGGGCATATGGACTATCAGACCAATTGTGTGATTGCATTGAAGAGTTCCTAGATAACAGAACGCAGCACGTCACTCTCAATGAAGAGAAGTCTTCTGAAGTAAGAGTGATTTCAGGTGTGCCGCAGGGGAGTGTCATAGAACCATTGCTATTCACAGGATACATAAATGACCTTGTGGATAACATCGGAAGTTCACTGAGGCTTTTTGCGGATGATGCTATGGTATATCGAGAGGTTGTAACAATGGAAAATTGTACTGAAATGCAGGAGGATCTGCAACGAATTGACGTATGGTGCAGGGAATGGCAATTGAATCTCAATGTAGACAAGTGTAATGTGCTGCGAATACATAGAAAGAAAGATCGTTTATCATTTAGCTACCATATAGCAGGTCAGCAACTGGAAGCAGTTAATTCCATAAATTATCTGGGAGTACGCATTAGAAATTATTTAAAATGGAATGATCATATAAAGTTATCGTCGGTAAAGAAGATGCCAGACTGAGATTCATTGAATGAATCCTAAGGAAATGCAATCCGAAAACAAAGGAAGTAGGTTACAGTACGCTTGTTCGCCCACTGCTTGAATACTGCTCAGCAGTGTGGGATCCGTACCAGATAGGGTTGATAGAAGAGATAGAGAAGATCCAACGGAGGGCAGCGCGCTTCGTTACAGGATCATTTAGTAATCGCGAAAGCGTTACGGAGATGATAGATAAACTCCAGTGGAAGACTCTGCAGGAGAGACGCTCAGTAGCCCGGTACGGGCTTTTGTTGAAGTTTCGAGAACATACCTTCACCGAGGAGTCAAGCAGTATATTGCTCCCTCCTACGTATATCTCGCGAAGAGACCATGAGGATAAAATCAGAGAGATTAGAGCCCACACAGAGGCATACCGACAATCCTTCTTTCCACGAACAATACAAGACTGGAATAGAAGGGAGAACTGGTAGAGGTACTTAAGGTACCCTCCGCCACACACCGTCAGGTGGCTTGCGGAGTATGGATGTAGATGTAGATGCTTAATCGCTCAGGAAACTGACCATTCCTAAAGGAAAAATTACAAATATAGCTAAATACAGGGATAACATGTGCAGCACAGTACTTTAATAAACTGCTAGACATTCCATCATAACCATGAGAGTCTTTAGTCTTCAGTGATTTAATTATTAACTCAATCTCCCTCTTGTCTGTATCACAGAGGAGTATTTTGGACATCATTCTCGGAAAGGCATTTGCCAAGAAAGTTGTATGATTTCCTGCATAAACTAAATTTTTATTTAATTCACCCAGCAATGTTCCGAAAATGATTGTTAAGTACTGCACATGTATCTTATTTATCAGCAATAGAAATATTTTTACTGTGATCTGACTTTATATCGTCGACCTTGTACTGCTGACCAGACACTTCCTTCACAACTGACCATATGGTTTTAATTTTGTCCTGTGAATTAGCTATTCTATTTGCATACCACATACTCTTTGACTTCCTAATAACATTTTTACTTAAAATACTGTTTTTAACTGGGTACTGTAGCTCGATTGTGACTACTACTAACATTTTGATATAATTCCCACTTTGTTCTACAAGATATCCTTATCCCACTAGTCAGCCACCTGGGCTGCCTATTACTGCTAGTACCCCATTTAGAACGTTCTAAGGGAAAGCAACTCTCAAAGGGCATGAGAAATGTGTTAAGGAAAGCATTGTATTTAACATCTATGTTATCGGCACTATAAACATCCTGCCACTCTTGTTCCTTGACAAGATTTAAAAAACTCTCTATTGCTGTTGAATTAACTTTCCTACATAGTTTGTGATTAAATATGACATTGGTTTGAGTACAAAAGCCTTTTAGTGTTAAAATTTGTGCATCATGGTCTGATAGGCCATTCACGTTTTTATTAACAGAATGCCCATTTAGTAATGAAGAATGAATAAAAATATTGACCATGGTTGTGTCACTGTTCCCCTGCACCCTAGTTGCAAAAGAGACAATCTGCATCAGATCATACGAATTTAGGAGATTTACCAACATCCTTTTTCTTGCACCATCACATACAAAATTTATATTGAAGCCACCACATATAACTAGTTTCTGGTACTTCTTACAAAGTGAATCAAGATCCCTCTCTAGCTTGAGCAGAAATGCTCTGAAGTCGGAGTTAGGGGACCTATGAACAACAACAATTAGAAGTTCAGTTTCACTAAAATCAACTAATGCTGCTCAACTTTCAAATATCTGTTCAGTGCAGTGTCGTGATACGTCTATGGAGTCAAATGAAACTCTATTTTTTACGTACAGAGCCACTCCCCCACCCCACAAGGAACTCCTCGAGAAACAGCCAGCTAATCTGTATCCTGTTAAAGGAAGCCTCTGAATTGTCAAATTATTTAAGTGGCGCTCTGATGTACCAATAATTTCAGAGTCAACATCTATAAGCAGTTCGCTAACTTTATCTCTAATACCTCTTATATTTTGATGAAATATGCTAATTCCTTCTCTACTTGGAAACATTACATCCTCACAAGGTGAGCCCTTAGATAGAGGACAACCTTTAGCAGGTATACCTATCAGCTGACTTCAGTCTAAAAAAGGGTCAGCTCTAACACCAACTACTATAGGAATTTTTCCATGAGTGATACCACTACCACCACCCACTACACTGTCACCTATAAGCTTAGCCAGCCTCCCCTTCCCATACCTATTGAGGTGCAGGCCATGCCTAGTGAAACCTGATCTACTGACAGACCCAACTGGCACCACTGAAGTGTGACCCATGGCCTCTGCCATCAGCGCCCTCCCCAGCCCCATGATAACGCGCCTAACAGCTGCATTAAGGCGGGGCTGATCATGATGCTGATACAGTTGCACACAATGCACATTAGTGCCACCAGTTTGAGTAGCTGTCTTTACCAGGTCACCACCTACATCATATTCCCTGTCCCTTTCAAGGCGGCTCTCTTCTCTGTGACTCCCGTGCGAACTGTGGAGAATAATCTCTGTGGTTGGCGCGAATTTTACGTGTCGGCTGCGATCGACGTGTGCGGCAGTCGCCACATGAGCTCACTTGGTGAGAGCGGAGCTCGGATGTTCCTCTCTGTAGCGGGCAGGGAAGTGCACTTGTCTGCCAGAACGCGTGGTGCATCGAGGCTGCTGCTTTATTGACTGCGGAGGTAGCGGAATGTGGTTCTGCATCGTTGTCTTGTGCTGATCGCTGCGCGACGCTAACATCGCCGGAGTGTCTCGAAGTACATAAGCAGGTTTCACTCTACTTAGCGAAATGGTGGCTTGTTTCCCATTCAATACTATGTCTAGGGTGTGTGCATCTCTGCGTATCACGCGATGAGGTCCAGTTTATGGCGGTTGTAGTGGTGGTTTGACGCCATCTGTGCGTAACAGTACATGCCTGAAAGTTTTTAAATCGTTGTGCACGAATGTTACCGGGGCCCCATGTCTGGACGCTTTCGGAGCTTTGATTTTCTTGATCGTTTCTCTCAATCCTTGTAAATACTCTTACTGGTCATCAGCATTCGGTACCCCTGAGTCGTCCCAGGCAGACGTATCGTTTCTCCGTAGACCTACTCTGCCGGGGAGGCGTCCATATCAGGTTTAAAGATCGTCCTAAGACTTAACAGTACAGTGGGTAATGCTTCCGTCTATTTAGTACCGCGGCACATGAGGGCTGCTTTTAAGGTACGATGCCATCTTTCAACCATCCCGTTGCTTGCCGGATGGTAGGTGGTGGTGGAGTGATGGCCGTACCCACAGAATCTTGCTAACTGAGCGAATAGTTCTGATTCGAACTGTCGTCCTCTATCAGTCGTTATATGAAGTGGGCAGCTGAACCTCGATATCCAAGTTGACATGAATGCCGTTGCCAGAGTTTCCGCCGAGAACGGTAGGTATTGCTTCCGGCCAGCGTGTATACCTGTCAATGATTGTTAGCTTGTAGCGATTACCAAGTGATGGTGGAAGAGGTCCTACGACGTCCAAATGAATGTGCGAGAAGTGTACCTTGACATCCGGGAATTGTCCGATTGGAGGGCGCACGTGTCTGCTCACTTTGCATAGCTGACAGCGTGGGTAAGATCTAGTCCAGTTACGGCAATCGCGGTCTATTCCTGGCCATACAAATCTTTTGGACACCAGTCTGATAGTTGCTCGAACACCGGGGTGACATAGGCGGTGGAGACAATGAAACACTCTTCTGCGATGTGTGATTGGAACATAAGGGCGTGATCGACCATGTTGTACGTCACAATGTAGTCGTACGTCTTCCCCGGGCACGTCAACTAGATGTAACTTCAATGCCGTGTTGTCGTCCCTCAACAGGGTATATAGCTCATCATCTTCCTGCTGGGCTTGCGCTAGTTCTGCCATAGTTACAGGCTGTGTTATTATACTGGATACTCGTGACAAACAATCAACTACCACATTGGTTAAACCTGAGATATGGCGTAAGTCTGTGGTGAATTGGCTTATGAACTCCAATGGAGAATACTGCCTTGGAGAGCATTTGTCACTAATCTTGTTGAATGCGTAAGTCAAGGGCTTATGATCGGTAAAAATTGCGAAATCACGAGCTAAATATATAGCCAAAAGTCCTCTATCGTAAGCACTCCAGCGTTGTTGTGCTGGTGACAACTTGTGCGAATAGTATGCCAGAGGCTGCCATGCGCCATCTACCAATTGTCGCAGGGCTGCACCAACACCAAACTGGCTAGCGTCCACAACCAGGGGCAAAAGTGCTTCTAGTTTAGGGTGTGCCAGCAGTGCTGCCTGAGCCAGGCTCTGACGTGTCACTTCGAATGCTGCATCAGATTGCATTTCCATTGTACGGTTGCATTGCTGCGAACCTTTGGGCCGGCTAATAACGCGTTTAACGGTGCCTGCTGTTCAGCTGTCCGTGGTAGATGCCTTCTGTAAAAATTTAACATGCCTAGGTATCTTCTTAATTCTTTGACCGTAGTAGGCTTGGTAATGTGTAGAATAGCCTCAACTTTTCCGGGTAAGGGTGCTGAACCTGTAGCGGATATGCGATGACCTAGAAATTCCACTTCAGGTTGGCCAAACAGGCATTTCGCTGTATTTAACGCTATTCCAAACTTCTCTAAGCGTTGGAGTACTTCTTTTAAATGCTGCTTGTCCTGTTCATTGTTGGCGGAAAATATGAGAATGTCATCCAGGTAGGCAAAACGGAAGGGCAATCCTCGTAATACAGAATCCAGAAAACGTTGCCATGTCTGTGCGGCATTTGGGAGACCAAACGTCATGAAATTACTTTCAAACAATCCAAAGCGTGTTATAATGGCGGTCTTTGGTACGTCTTCTGGCGCTACAGGAATTTGTGTATAGGCCTTTGCTCAATCTAGCACACTAAAGACTGTGGCGCCGTGCAGCGCGTGGTTGTAGTCCCTTAACAAAGGTACAGGATGACGACCCGGAATAGTTCCGGCGTTCAGTGCTCTGCAGTCGCCAGGCTCCACCTTTTTTTGTACGAGGTGTAAGGCCGACGCCCATGGACTGTATGACGGGCGTATAATTCCTTCTTTAAGCATTAGCTCGAATTCCGCTTTAGCTATAGCGAGGCTATTCTCCTAGGTCGACACGGTTTTTATGTAGTGTACTGTATCATGCAACACTTTCTGCGGTGCTCCTGACGGTTTCGTTAATTCAGGAAAATCCGCTAGGACTGCGCGGTACTCTGCGTCTGCCATTTGAATTAACTTAATGTGGTGTCACCGCCAGACACCACACTTGCTAGGTGGTAGCTTTAAATCGGCCGCGGTCCATTGGTACATGTCGGACCCGCGTGTCGCCACTGTCAGTAATTGCAGACCGAGCGCCACCACACGGCAGGTCTCGAGAGACTTACTAGCACTCGACCCCAGTTGTACGGACGACTTTGCTAGCGACTACACTGACGAAGCCTTTCTCTCATTTGCCGAGAGACAGTTAGAATAGCCTTCAGCTAAGTCCATGGCTACGACCTAGCAAGGCGCCATTAACCATATCTAGAGAGAGTCTCACTTGTATCATCAAGAATGCTGTATACAAATGATGGATTAAAGTTAAGTATTCCAGCAGCTACGTACTTTTCTTTATAGCATTCATTACGTATCCTGTTTCAGACCTCACGCCCATCTGCGTGAGCTTAGCGCGTGCCTTTCGGCTACTTCCGAGTGGCGTGGCTGTCTTGTTACGCCATAACACTTAATACTGGAATACTGGTACAATCTGTGTCACGATAATAACAAGCCGTTGATAGGTTGGTGAGAATGTCTATCAGGCGAGCATTGGCCAAGTCTGGCAAAAGTCTGAAGTGTGCTAAGAAATCAGCTCCTAGTATTGCTTATGTGACGTCTGCTACCGTGAAATTCCATTTAAAATCTCTACGGAGTCCCAAGTTCAGATTCTCTTGTTGTAATCCGTATGTTGAAATCTGCGAATTGTTGGCGGCGGGTAAGTTAAATGCAGTGCGCGGCCGGCAACAATGCAAGGACAGTCTCGGTAGTGTACTGAGGTCTGAATCGGTGTCGATTAAAAATTTCCTGCCTGACGCACGATCTGTTGTAAAAAGGCGTCGAGATGCAGGAAGGTAGGAGGTAGCGTCTAGTGCCATTTTCCGCTCCGATTTGGAGAAAGAACATGGGCTAATGCATTTACGTGCTTGCTCTCCATACCGACTATGATACCAACAAATGGCCTGTCTGTTCTCGGTTGTAGATTGCGATGCAGAACGACTTCCATGTCGTCGCCGGCTACGGCTTTTCTGATTGACAATGATGCCATTCGACATTAGTTTCGAGAGCTGTGTGCATAGGAGATCGATCTTGGCGGTTAGTGCATCGTAATCCGCCCGAGACACCGTAGCAGATGCAGCTGCTACGCTGACAGGTACGTCTACAACACTGACCTGTGTGTTCGGCGTGATCGCTTCCAGTATGCGGTCGACGAGTTCTGCTACCGCGCCCAGTGACGTCTCGTTGTGCGTGGCGATGACTGCTTTTACCTGCGGTGACGGGCGGGAACTCCACAGGGGACGCAGAAGGCTGTCTGGAATCGTGCCGGGGTCCACCTTGCTGTGGAGATGGCGCAGCAACTGCGAAGGTTTCCGGTCCCCGATTTCTTCTTGCGTCAATACTTGCCGGATTCTATCTTCTTAAGAAATGGCTAAGCGTCGTATCAGTTCAGTCTTTAACCGTTCATATGCATTCTCTGTCGGAGGAACTGTTATGATATCCTGAACTTCAGTTGCGTAACGATGATCGAGTTGGCTAACTACGAGGGAAAACTTAGTTGTACGTGAAACTCGCTTCCACCTGTGCGAACCACAGCGTTGGGTTGTGTGGCCAAAAGGGTGGTAAGCGAACCGCTAGTCTTGATACTGCTGGCGTGTCCATATCCGGGTCTAGTGAAGCAGGGGATACAACCTCTCGGCTTTGACCAATGACGTCATACATTAGTCATAGATAGTAATGTCTTCACTTCGAGGCATAGATACTAAAACAGTTCTGTGTTCCGGATAAGCGCTGTCATTGTACATTAAAAAAATAATTATTCGTAATGATATTGAGGTAATTTGGAGTAGTAGTTTGTTATTGTAGAACAATTTTTAGAGTCTTATTTTCGTTTATAGGAATGGATTTGTCTGTTTGTGGGTATGTAATTTTCGTTGCTGTCTGTCTAGGCGAGCTTCGGTTATTCCTCGATATTTCCGTGTGGTTAGTTCACTTTTCCATTTGCTTCTTTCGCTGTATTTCACTATTTTGACATATTTCACTGTTTTATTCCACCAATATGTGTATTTTCGTGTTGTGCAGTACGTAATAGAAATTTCTCAGCTGTCGATCTTCTTTCGTTTCCCAGCACTAGTATCAGTACGACATTTTCGAATGTGTACTTGCTATATTACAGGCGAAACCCCCGGCACAACTAAAATTTGTATCCAGTCCTTCACTTCGCCTTTACACAGGCATTATATATGTCAATTGACGAGCAAGATACAAATGTTGCGTACAGCTATATTATATAGCTCAAATAACAAATGGGATACTATTAGCGTCCAAGGCAACAGGAAAACTGTACCCCATAGTGAAGTACGGGATACAAATTGTATATGTGTCGTCTTCTTGTCTCCGTGTAGTTCAATTGCAAATGTAACGTACGTCTATTTCCACTTTTTCGTTACCAGTGTACATATATAGAGGTCAACGGAAGTCTGGTATACATATATTACATACGTAGGTCCTTCTGTCATCAGTAGTACCGATATGTACGTAAGAAAAGACTGTTAGTAATAGCGGAGACGAAATAAACAAAACATCTGCAATTTGTATCCCGTGTTCCATTTAGAGTTTACTTAAGCGGAGGATACATCGTTCAAGTGAAGAACAGGACAGTAATGCTAGTGAAAGCGAAGAAATCTACTTACGACAAACTCGTATTCCGTACTTTACTTAAGCAACACACTTCGAATGAGCTTTTAATTTGTATCCGGTATTTGATTAACGGTTTAGTGAAGCCGGGGATACACAGTTCAAGTGAACAACAGGACAGCAATGCTAGTTGAAACTAAGAAATCGACGTACGCTGAACTTGTATCCCGTACTGCACTTAAGCAATACAGTTCGAAATAGTTTCGAGATACAACTGGCATACATATAACGTGATGTATGCTTTGCTAGTAATATATTTCATTCATTTCTTTGCATCGTATTTTGCGGAGAAATACTAAGATACACACACGCGATATCGTTAACGTGAAAATACTACTGGCCCATATATATGTGAAGTACAGTTTTTCTCTCTTGCATTCTTTTGTTTCTGAACATTCTTCTCAGCTCTTTCACCTCTGGCCAATTCTGACGTCATTGGTCAAAGTCGACGGGTTGTATCCCCTGCTAAACTAGACCCCCATATCCGTATCTGCTGTTTGTTTTGCAGTCGGGGTCACCAATGTTGCGTAAGTAGGTATGCACCCACGCAAACACAGTTAGAAATCGGAAACTAACGGAGTCTGAACTCAAGTTTCTTTTTTATTTCTGTCACATATAACAGGTTGTCAAGTAAGAGAATACATAAAAGAGAATCAACAACAAAGAGTAAAAAGGTAGGTATGAGAATGACAGTCGACGGCTCTCTTCTCTGTGACTCCCGCACGAACTGTGGAGAATAATCTCTGTGGTTGGCGCGAATTTTACGTGCCGGCTGCGATCGACGTGTGCGGTAGTCGCCACACAGTGTTCTCTTCCTCTTGCAGTCACCGTATATTCTTGTATATCTTGACGAACGTACACAACTGATCCATAGGTGTCAGAGGGTATAATGCTTACTATTTTATATCGTGTTATTAAGATTCAAGTGTTTATCTGAGTTTCCTCGGCGAGATGAATTTCCTGCAGGCAGATGATATCAACTTCGTTTTCTATCGTTATTTTGCTCAAATAGTTGCTTCTATCTCTTGATATTCCTTCTATATTTAGCTGTAAGGTTCATACACAAGG
This sequence comes from Schistocerca cancellata, assembly GCF_023864275.1. Lineage (NCBI taxonomy): Eukaryota > Metazoa > Arthropoda > Insecta > Orthoptera > Acrididae > Schistocerca > Schistocerca cancellata. Next base: position 520,607,973 of record NC_064634.1, on the reverse strand, counting down.
TCCTGTAACTTTTGTTGATGTTTGGCTCTTAAAAATGCCGTTGTGGGGTCGCTGCATGTCGTTTTGGCCGTGAGAGATCTATTTCGGCCTCCATTTGTGTAGACTTTTAGCCATCCTGCTCTTGCAGTCTGTTGCCCGGGGTGCACCATCTTGGAGGTTGTCTACACGTCGCACCCCAAATTATAATTAGTATGTACAAGGAAACAAAATATACTTCTTTAGATGTTCGTTAATGGTTGCCTGTGTTGATGAAATTATAGAAAAACATAGTAATTATTGAATACTGAAGCCTTCAAAATTGACACAGTTAAAAGTGAAACTGATAATTGTCATTCTTTGAAGAAAATGCTGCAGATGGAGTCACTTGTAGAGTTTGGTTTCTTTCAATGTCACAAATATCTTCAGCTTCTGGCCGCTTCAACCGATGGCCCTCTATCTTTCTTACACGTTTTACAGTGAAATTCGCTTCATTAGGAACACTGATATTCTCTCTCAAATAACATTTTTCAATTTTGTTTGTTTGGAAAGTAACAGTGACCCATTTTCCAGTGACGAACCATTCAAAATTTCAGCAGAATCACTGTTACTCAAACTCTCGGAAAGTTGTTATCAGACGCACATGAAGACAGACTTTTGACCTATTATTTTATTTCTTGCATTCAAAATTGTCTCTTAGGTCTTCCCTCGGGTTTGTCTTCATCCATTTCTTGCTCTGAGAGTTCTTCCTCAAGTTTGTGTTTTACCAGAGTGTTTGTAAGGATCGCTGTAGGTGCTCTTTTCCTTCCTCGTCTAGTTGTAGCGCGAGCTGCTGCCTTGGGGTGTGGTCTGATATCTTCAACGAATCTGTATGCCAGGGCTAGGTCTAATTCTGGAAGATAAAGGTGTTGATATTGAAACAGACTCTTTTGAAGAATCTCAGACTTCCACAGAATATAAGTGGTCTGTTGTATATGCGGACAAAAATTCATCATCTGTAAATACATCAGAGTTAAAGGGCTGTATGCCTGAGACTTAAAAACCACTGACCACATTGTTGGGTGTAAACGCTTTAGGCAAAGCTCTACCAAAACTTTCAGAGATATCACAGATAGAGTGAGTTTTTCCTGGATGCACTGTCATCCAGTCTTCTGCAGCAGAATTATAATATGCTTCCAGTGGACCGTACTCTGTCCTATCAAGGGGTTGCATTTTATGGGATGTGTGAGGAGCAATTGTCAAAAGAGTAATTCCATTTTCTTTCGCAAAATGTAGAGATTCCAAATTAACATGACCGATATGATTGTCCATGATGATGAACAGAAGGAGCTCTGTGTAGCACCCTATCCTGCCAGTCCACACATGGAGAGATCATGATTGTTAGGACGCTGCCTCCTATGGCATTTTTTGCACAACATGCTGTCACAAGTGTCAAAAAGGTCCTCCTTATAACAAGAAAACCATTTTCTTGCCATGCTCTGTCCAATGGCATTATTCCTGTACTCAACGAGCCGGCCGAAGTGGCCGAGCGGTTCTAGGCACTTCAATCTGGAACCGCGCGACCGCTACGTTGCAGGTTAGAATCCTGCCTCGGGCATGGATGTGTGTGATGTCCTTAGGTTAGTTAGGTTTAAGTAGTTCTAAGTTCTAGGGGATTGATGACCTTAGAAGTTAAGTCCCATAGTGCTCAGAGCCATTTGAGCCATTTGAACCTGTACTCAACGCAAATTTTTCTGGCATCTCTATTTAACTCAAACAGAGGAATATGCTAGAAATGTTCAGATTCTTCCACTTGGCACCCCATTTTCAAGCGTCCACACCTCCACTCATTGATCTTCAAATGACAATATGTAAACCCAACACAAATTACAACTTTTGTATGTTGTTTCTAGCCTGTGTAAGTGATGCACGTGTTGTCACTGATGGGTCCATCTTGTAGCATACATTTTACTGTTTTCAAGTTTTTATAATAGTGGTGATGAATAGGAGGTATAACCTTCAGGGCGTCTTTTACATTCATCTTTATTGCCACAGAGATCGGTCTTGATATGCTATAAAGAAGTTCATGTGAAATACTATGTAGACTTTCTAAAGAATGTCTGTTTCCATTTTGCTTGTGGATATCGATTTTTCAAAATGATATTTCTGCTGAGAGAGTCATTTTACATTTGATAGCAAATGGCTCAGCCTTCGCAGCTGTGATCCATTTCTTTGTCAGCCATTTAATTGGTTCACCTTCGACTTCACCAGAAAATTTCTTTTTCTTCTGAAGTACCCTCTTCCAACTATCAGGCTTTCTTTTACATTTACAACCTCTAATAGGCTATGGTGAAGGCATAACCTCAACATCTGAAGGGGCAGTCACTGTTTTGCTCAACTAAAACATCATTATTATTTAGTTGGTGAAACTACATTATTTAAAATGTTTAGTTTTTGACATAATTGGAATGAAGAATTATCAGAATGAACATCTAAATCTGAAACTGCTACAAAGTCTGTATCTGTGTTCGAGCTGTCACCAAAAATGTCTTCTTCACTGTTCTGTTCACTTGTTGTAGACCACTATTTGATCAAAATAAAAAAAGAAACGTAAGAAATACCTCATACACACACTAACACTGTAAAGCTTGGAACCTAAAGTCAATTAAACATCGGCTGCCATGGAGTTAAACACTTCGGCAACTGAAACCACTGGTAAAATTTTCCCTTGCCAGAGCAGACAGTGCAGTCTAGCAACAAAACATTTAACTGTGGAGTTAGTCATTTTAGCCACCCATAAGTATTCAGTAATGCAGCCCAGCCGTCACACTTTTTAAAAACTGAAGTTGTTCAGCTTGGCTTCTGAACACCTCATATCCTGAACAGAGTTGGTGCCAGCACATTTTCTTGGAGCAGCCATTTTTCTGTCTCCTCCCCACGCTCCTTTGGGACTCTACGAAGAAACTTCAGTTCTGGAGCAGGTTCTGATGGCCTGGGTGAAAATATATTCATTTGTGATGTTGTACATCTCCTAAGCGAAGGCGACAGTTAATGGTACCGTAGGATGCTGACAGGTCAATAGAGACTGCTTTTGTAATCTCCTGCCTTTCAAAGCCATCTTATGTATGCTGAATCAGTTTCACTATGTGGGAGAAACTGCAAAATAACTTTGATTTGTTAAAAGTGACAACCAAAGATTATCTTAAAATTTTTTAGTTACTGATAAATCATTGTGATAATTCCTGGAACAAGGATCTGTCCCCAATACAAGACATTATATTCATGTATGCAGATAGTAACTGTTCTGAAAAGAACAGTTACCACTGATGACCATGCAGCTTCTCTAGAATAAATGATAATTAATTGAAACCCTCAGCTGCCGACAGGTGTTGTTGATGTACCTCGATGGGGACAGCTGAAAATTTGGGCGCTGATCAGGACTCGAACCCGGGATCTCCTGCTTACATGGCAGATGCTCTATCCATCTGAGCCACCGAGGACAGAGATGAATAGCGCGACTGCAGGGACTTATCCCTTGCACGCTTCCCATGAGACGCACATTCCCAACTGTCGACAATCTACATACGTAATGTTCCTAATAGATATTTGCCCACGCATATCCAGGGTGGTCTATTGATCGTGACCGGTGACCGCTTATCTAACGAAATAAGCGTCAAACGAAAAAACTACAAAGAACGAAACTTGTCTAGCTTGAAGGGGGAAACCAGATGGTGCTGTGGTAGGCCCGCTAGATGGCGCTGCCATGGGTCAAACAGATATCAAATGCGTTTTTTTTTTTTTTTAAATAGGACCCCCCCCCCAATTTTTATTACGTGTTCGTGTAATACATAAAGAAATATGAATGTTTTAGTTGGACCACTTTTTTCGGTTTGTAATAGATGGCGCTGTAATAGTCACAAACATATGGCTCACAATTTTAGACGACAGCTGATAACAGGTAGGTTTTTTAAATTAAAATGCAGAACGTAGGTATATTTGAACATTTTATTTCGGTCGTTCTAATGTGATACATGTACCTTTGTGAACTTATCATCTCTGAGGACGCATGCTGTTATTGCGTGATTACCTGTAAATACCACAATAATGCAATAAATGCTCAAAATTATGTCCGTCAACCTCAATGCATTTGGCAATACGTGTAATGACATTCCTCTCAACAGCGAGTAGTTCGCGTTCGGCAATGTTCGCACATGCATTGACAATGCGCTGATGCATGTTGTCAGGCGTTGTCGGTGGATCACAACAGCGAATATCCTTCAACTTTCCCCACAGAAAGAAATCCGGGGACGTCAGATCCAGTGAACGTGCGGGCTATGGTATGGTGCTTCGACGACCAATCCAGCTGTCATGAAATATGCTGTTCAATACCGCTTCAACCGCACGCGAGCTATGTGCCGGACATCCATCATGTTGGAAGTACTTCGCCATTCTGTCATGCAGTGAAACATCTTGTAGTAACATCGGTAGAACACTGCGTAGGAAATCAGCATACATTGCACCATTTAGATTGCCATCGATAAAATGGGGGCCAATTATCCTTTCTCCCATAATGCCGCACCATGCATTAACCCGCCAAGGTCGCTGATGTTCCACTTGTCGCAGCCATCGTCGATTTTCCGTTGTCAATAGTGCATATTATGCCGGTTTACGTTACCGCTGTTGGTGAAAGACGCTTCGTCGCTAAACAGAACGCATGCAAAAAATCTGTCATCGTCCCGTAATTTCCCTTGTGTCCAGTGACAGAACTGTACACATCGTTCAAAATCGTCGCCATGCAATTCTTGGTGCATAGAAATATGCTACGGGTGCAATCGATGTTGATGTAGTATTCTCAACACAGACATTTTCGAGATTTCCAATTCAATTCGTCTGATACTGATGTGCAGCTTTGCCGTGACAGCAGGTAAAACACCTACTTGGGCATCATCATTTGTTGCAGGTCGTGGTTGACGTTTCACATGTGGCTGAACACTTCCTGTTTCCTTAAATAAAGTAACTATCCGGCGAACAGTCCGGACACTTGGATGATGTCGTCCAGGATACTGAGCAGCATACGTAGCACACGCCCGTTGGGCATTTTGATCACAATAGCCATACATCAATGCGATATCGACCTTTTCAGCCATTGGTAAATGGTCCATTTTAACACGGGTAACGTATCACGAAACAAAAACCGTCCGCACTGGCGGAATGTTGCGTGATGCCACACACTTATACGTTTGTGATTATTACAGCGCCATCTATCACAAAGCGAAAAAAGTGGTCCAACTAAAACATTGATATTTCTTTACGTACTAACAAATATGTAATTAAAAATGGGGGTTCCTATTTAAAAAAAACGCAGTTGAAATCCGTTTGACCTATGGCAGCGACATCTAGCGAGCCAACTGTAGCGCCATCTGGTTTCCCCCTTCAAGCTAGACGAGATTCGTTCTTTGTAGTTTTTTCGTTTGATGCTTATTTCGTGAGATATTTGGCACGATCACTATCAATGGACCACACTGTATAGTTAAATGGCTAACCCGATATTTGCCCATGCATATATAGTTAAATCGGTACCAAGCCATTGACCTTCGTCTGTGCGAATGCGCACAGGTTGCCCGAACTATTACGAGAATCGTTACCTTCGTGTGCGCGAGTAATGAGTGGATGGGCAAATATCTATTAGGAACATTACGTATGCAGATTGTGGACAGTTGGAAATGTGCGTCTCATGGGAAGCGTGCAAGGAATAATTCCCTGCAGTCGCGCTATTCATCTGTGTCCTCGGTGGCTCAGATGGATAGAGCGTCTGCCATGTAAGCAGGAGACCCGGGTTCGAATCCCGGTCAGGGCGCACATTTTCAGCTGTCCCCACTGAGGTATATCAACAACACCTGTCGGCAGCTGAGGGTTTCAATTAATTATCATTTATACGCATGTGTTCATGCCTCTAAACTGCGTATGGTCTTTGTCGCAACACAGCAATGGAGAACTTTTGTCCCAGTAGGTGCTGCAGTCTTGAGGTTTTGACTCCTGCTGAGATCGGCCTGTCATGCCAGAACAAGATGGGCATCCTCTGAAAAGATATTATTCTTAGGGCCTAATTCCCCCCATCTTTGTAACCACACAAACTTTTCTTGGAAAGGTAATTTTTCGTCATTACTACTTCAAGACTGAGGGCACAGGAAAAGATCGTTCAGTCCAACATCTTTGTCAGCTGAAACTTCCTGGCAGATTAACTCTTACACTGCTGTGGCCATGTTTACACGTCTGGCTATGCCGTTTCCCAGATTGTGGACGTGTCTACGTGTGCCTCTAAATCTACATCTACATCCATACTCCGCAAACCACCTGACGGTGTGTGTGGGAGGGTACCCTGAGTACCTCTATCGGTTCTCCCTTCTATTCCAGTCTCGCATTGTTCGCACGGGAGTCACAGAGAAGAGAGCCGTCTTGAAAGGGACAGGGAATATGATGTAGGTGGTGACCTGGTAAAGATAGCTACTCAAACTGGTGGCACTAATGTGCATTGTGTGCAACTGTATCAGCATCATGATCAGCCCCGCCTTAATGCAGCTGTTAGGCGCGTTATCATGGGGCTGGGGAGGGCGCTGATGGCAGAGGCCATGGGTCACACTTCAGTGGTGCCAGTTGGGTCTGTCAGTAGATCAGGTTTCACTAGGCATGGCCTGCACCTCAATAGGTATGGGAAGGGGAGGCTGGCTAAGCTTATAGGTGACAGTGTAGTGGGTGGTGGTAGTGGTATCACTCATGGAAAAATTCCTATAGTAGTTGGTGTTAGAGCTGCACCTTTATTAGACTGAAGTCAGCTGATAGGTATACCTGCTAAAGGAAGTCCCTCTAACTAAGGGCTCACCTTGTGAGGATGTAATGTTTCCAAGTAGAGAAGGAATTAGCATATTTCATCAAAATATAAGAGGTATTAGAGATAAAGTTAGCGAACTGCTTATAGATGTTGACTCTGAAATTATTGGTACATCAGAGCGCCACTTAAATAATTTGACAATTCAGAGGCTTCCTTTAACAGGATACAGATTAGCTGGCTGTTTCTCGAGGAGTTCCTTGTGGGGTGGGGGAGTGGCTCTGTACGTAAAAAATAGAGTTTCATTTGACTCCATAGACGTATCACGACACTGCACTGAACAGATATTTGAAAGTTGAGCAGCATTAGTTGATTTTAGTGAAACTGAACTTCTAATTGTTGTTGTTCATAGGTCCCCTAACTCCGACTTCAGAGCATTTCTGCTCAAGCTAGAGAGGGATCCTGATTCACTTTGTAAGAAGTACCAGAAACTAGTTATATGTGGTGGCTTCAATATAAATTTTGTATGTGATGGTGCAAGAAAAAGGATGTTGGCAAATCTCCTAAATTCATATGATCTGATGCAGATTGTCTCTTTTGCAACTAGGGTGCAGGGGAACAGTGGCACAACCATAGTAAATATTTTTATTCATTCTTCATTACTAAATGGGCATTCTGTTAATAAAAACGTGAATGGCCTATCAGACCATGATGCACAAATTTTAACACTAAAAGGCTTTTGTACTCAAACCAATGTCATATTTAATCACAAACTATGTAGGAAAGTTAATTCAACAGCAATATAGAGTTTTTTAAATCTTGTCAGGGAACAAGAGTGGCAGGATGTTTATAGTGCCGATAACATAGATGTTAAATACAATGCTTTCCTTAACACATTTCTCATGCCCTTTGAGAGTTGCTTTCCCTTAGAACGTTCTAAATGGGGTACTAGCAGTAATAGGCAGCCCAGGTGGCTGACTAGTGGGATAAGGATATCTTGTAGAACAAAGTGGGAATTATATCAAAATGTTAGTAGTAGTCACAATCGAGCTACAGTACCCAGTTAAAAACAGTATTTTAAGTAAAAATGTTATTAGGAAGTCAAAGAGTATGTGGTATGCAAATAGAATAGCTAATTCACAGGACAAAATTAAAACCATATGGTCAGTTGTGAAGGAAGTGTCTGGTCAGCAGTACAAGGTCGACGATATAAAGTCAGATCACAGTAAAAATATTTCTATTGCTGATAAATAAGATACATGTGCAGTACTTAACAATCATTTTCGGAACATTGCTGGGTGAATTAAATAAAAATTTAGTTTATGCAGGAAATCATACAACTTTCTTGGCAAATGCCTTTCCGAGAATGATGTCCAAAATACTCCTCTGTGATACAGACAAGAGGGAGATTGAGTTAATAATTAAATCACTGAAGACTAAGAACTCTCATGGTTATGATGGAATGTCTAGCAGTTTATAAAAGTACTGTGCTGCACATGTTATCCCTGTATTTAGCTATATTTGTAATTTTTCCTTTAGGAATGGTCAGTTCCCTGAGCGATTAAGCATCTACATCTACATCCATACTCCGCAAGCCACCTGACGGTGTGTGGCGGAGGGTACCTTAAGTACCTCTACCAGTTCTCCCTTCTATTCCAGTCTTGTATTGTTCGTGGAAAGAAGGATTGTCGGTATGCCTCTGTGTGGGCTCTAATCTCTCTGATTTTATCCTCATGGTCTCTTCGCGAGATATACGTAGGAGGGAGCAATATACTGCTTGACTCCTCGGTGAAGGTATGTTCTCGAAACTTCAACAAAAGCCCGTACCGGGCTACTGAGCGTCTCTCCTGCAGAGTCTTCCACTGGAGTTTATCTATCATCTCCGTAACGCTTTCGCGATTACTAAATGATCCTGTAACGAAGCGCGCTGCCCTCCATTGGATCTTCTCTATCTCTTCTATCAACCCTATCTGGTACGGATCCCACACTGCTGAGCAGTATTCAAGCAGTGGGTGAACAAGCGTACTGTAACCTACTTCCTTTGTTTTCGGATTGCATTTCCTTAGGATTCTTCCAATGAATCTCAGTCTGGCATCTGTTTTACCGACGATCAACTTTATATGATCATTCCATTTTAAATCACTCCTAATGCGTACTCCCAGATAATTTATGGAATTAACTGCTTGCAGTTGCTGACCTGCTATATGGTAGCTAAATAATAAACGATCTTTCTTTCTATGTATTCGCAGCACATTACACTTGTCTACATTGAGATTCAATTGCCATTCCCTGCACCATACGTCAATTCGTTGCAGATCCTCCTGCATTTCAGTACAATTTTCCATTGTTCCAACCTCTCGATATACCACAGCATGAGCCGCAAAAAGCCTCAGTGAACTTCCGATGTCATCCACAAGGTCATTTATGTATATTGTGAATAGCAACGGTCCTACGACACTCCCCTGCGGCACACCTGAAATCACTCTTACTTCGGAAGACTTCTCTCCATTGAGAACGACATGCTGCTTTCTGTTATCTAGGAACTCTTCAATGCAATCACACAATTGGTCTGATAGTCCATATGCTCTTACTTTGTTCATTAAACGACTGTGGGGAACTGTATCGAACGCCTTGCAGAAGTCAAGAAACACGGCATCTACCTGTGAACCCGTGTCTATGGCCCTCTGAATCTCGTGGACGAATAGCGCGAAGAAGGCCGCTGCAATCGTGGCCGAAACGTTGGCTTTTCTATAGCAGCAGTAGTTTTTTACATTATGACGCGGTACCAAACCCAGAAAACTTTTATGTCGACTGACTCTGGCCGCGGAAGCCTACGCAATTATAGCGCGAGCTGGGTTTCACACAACCGTCTTTTTCGAAACCCATGCTGATTCCTACAGAGTAGATTTCTAGTCTCCAAAAATGTCTTTATACTCAAACATAATACGTGTTCCAAAATTCTACAACTGATCGACGTCTCTATTCCTCTGTCGTCTATTTCGATATCTACCATTTTGTCATCTGTGCGATAATCTAGAGAAGGAACTACAGCGCAGTCTTCCTCTGTGAAACAACTTTGGAAAAATAAATTCAGTATTTTGGCCTTTAGTCTGTCATCCTCTGTTTCAGTACCATTTTGGTCACAGAGTGTCTGGACATTTTGTTTTGATCCACCTACCGCTTTGACATAAGACCAAAATTTCTTAGGATTTTCTGCCAAGTCAGTACATAGAACTTTACTTTCGAATTCATTGAACGCCTCTCGCATAGCCCTCCTCACACTACATTTCGTTTCGCGTAATTTTTATTTGTCTGCAAGGCTTTGGCTATGTTTATGTTTGCTGTGAAGTTTCCTTTGCTTCCGCAGCAGTTTTCTAACTCGGTTGTTGTACCACGGTGGCTCTTTTCCATCTCTAACGATTTTGCTTGGCACATACTCATCCAACGCATATTGTACGATGGTTTTGAACTTTGTCCACTGATCCTCAACACAATCTGTACTTGAGACAAAACTGTTGTGTTGAGCCGTCAGGTACTCTGTAATCTGCTTTTTGTCACTTTTGCTAAACAGAAAAATCTTCCTACCTTTTTTAATATTTATATTTACGGCTGAAATCATCGATGCAGTAACTGCTTTATGATCGCTGGTTCCAAGTTCTGCATTAACTGTTTCAAATAGTTCGGGTCTGTTTGTCACCAGAAGGTCTTTGTCCCTGCCACCCGTTATGAACGTTTGAGTCTCCCAGTCTATATCCGGCAAATTAAAATCTCCACCGAGAACAATAAAATTGTGGGGAAATCTACTCGAAATATTTTCCAAATTATCCTTCAGGTGCTCAGCCACAACAGCTGCTGGGCCAGGGGGCCTATAGAGACATCCAGTTACCATGTCTGAGCCTGCTTTAACCGTGACCTTCACCCTAATTATTTCACATTTCGGATCTCCGTCAATTTCCTTCGATGCAAATGCACTTCTTATCGCTATAAACACGCCTCCCCCTTCACTGTCCAGCCTGTCTCTGCGGTATCTCTTACTGTGCTACGGACGTCTGACTGCATCCTGAGCTAATGACCTCCCAATGCTGCGGATGTGCTAATAATAAAAAAGTTTAGAGCATTTACCATACAACATATGTGCCTCATTGCAAGCTATCATTTGCGAAAAACCTTGTTTTGATTAAGTCGGGTGATGCTGAGGGAATTAGATTAGGAAATGAGACACTTAAAGTAGTAAAGGAGTTTTGCTATTTAGGGAGTAAAATAACCGATGATGGTCGAAGTAGAGAGGATATAAAATATAGACTGGCAATGGCAAGGAAAGCGTTTCTCAAGAAGAGGAATTTGTTAACATCGAGTATAGATTTAAGTGTCAGGAAGTCGTTTCTGAAAGTATTTGTATGGAGTGTAGCCATGTATGGAAGTTAAACATGGACGATAACTAGTTTGGACAAGAAGAGAATAGAAGCTTTCGAAATGTGGTGCTACAGAAGAATGCTGAAGATAAGATGGGTAGATCACGTAACTAATGAGGTGGTATTGAATAGGATTGGGGAGAAGAGAAGTTTGTGGCACAACTTGACTAGAAGAAGGGATCGGTTGGTAGGACATGTTTTGAGGCATCAAGAGATCACAAATTTAGCATTGGAGGGCAGTGTGGAGGGTAAAAATCGTAGAGGGAGACCAAGAGATGAATACACTAAGCAGATTCAGAAGGATGTAGGTTGCAGTAGATACTGGGAGATGAAGAAGCTTGCACAGGATAGAGTAGCATGGAGAGCTGCATCAAACTAGTCTCAGGACTGATGACCACAACAACAACAACAGTTGTTTGAGATAGTAAAATTTCGATATCTTATCTGCATTTGGTTGATTGTAATGTACGGGCTAAAATAACAATACACAAACCTTATGCAATGTGTTTTTACCTCTACAAACTCTTCAAAATTTCGAGAAATGTTTTACTTAATTTGATGTGGTTCAGTAATTATGGCGGATAACAAAAAGAAATTCCGGTCTTTACCAAGCGAAGATGTCATACAGATTTTGAACCAAAATCTTTTTTTCCCGCCAAATAGTTCTCGAAAAATTTGATAGTATTTTGTATCAGCCGGAAAGTCGTCTTTCAGCACAGGCACCAACATTTGGTGAGCAGTACAGCCGTAGTAAAAGTCTCCTCAGCACAGAATGCGGAGAGCACGTCTGTAGCAGCAAAGGGTTAAAAGTGTTTACCGATTTGTGACTCGAACCTGGGATCTGTGCCTTTTGCAGACAAGTGCTCTGCTGACTCACTTATCTGAGCATGACTCACAACTTTACTCCAGCCAGTAGCTCATCTTAGCCGCAACTGGGAGTCTCAGTCTGGCATCCAGTTTTAATCTGCAAGGGTATTTCTGAACAGCACATATTTTGCTGCAGAGTGACTGTTCATTCTGGACCTGTGTCAACTGTTTTAACATTTGCTCTCCAACCCCCCCCCCCCCCCCCCCTCCCTGAGTAAGTATAATTTCAATAAATTCTGCAGTTGACTTAGAATGTTTTTTTTATTTTTTTCCCCTATACTTCAAAGCTTTAGCTATATATTCATTGAATACATGCAAAACAAAGCTCACACTCAGTTTCTCAATAGAAAAGAGGTTCCCAAACACTTTTTTCTCATAGACAACTTTCCAAGTTTTACTGTTTTCAGTAGATCCCTTGCTGCTACATTTCTCCTATATTCCAAAAACTCCTAAAAAATGTCACAGTCGAGTCCCAACCCTAAATTTGGAGAAGTAAAAATAAAAAATAAAGTAGTATATTTTCTTGCGTCCTATTTATTAAAATAATGCTTATGATTATATACTTAATATGATTAAAAATAAACATTGATTACACGCTAATTAACAATCATTTTTAATAGGTTGGTAATGACACTAAAACTCTTTTCAACAAGATATGACGAGAGGAACGCTATCAAAAACTTTCTCGCAATTTCCCACAGCCTAGGATATTTTTCGGGTATTTCTGCCTGCAGCCAAAATGTTTGATAGCCTTTTTTAAATTTCACCGTCAGTTCCTCATTGGTGCTAAGCTCAAGTAGCTCCTATTGTAATACCACATTCACCACTTCTGTTTCATCAAATGGATTTATGATCCACGGTGGTATTTCCATCATCAGAATATCTTCAAATGCATTTTTGAAGTCATCGTGCAGGATAATTAAATGTTGAGCATATGTCTGAATATCCTCATCAAGACATTCTCTCTGTGACAAGTTTGGAAACTGGGAGAATTTGTGGTGACTGATTTTGCTTCATAAATTTCAGTTTACCAAGAAAAGCCGAAATTACACCTTTTGTTTTTATTAAATTTAGCTGTCCCCTTGTAATTACAAGTTAACGTCACTAAATTTGGTGAACAAATCTGTCAAGTATTCAATGTCTGCTTTAAATTTGATCCTACTTTCTTTTAAATCTGGATCTTTAGTTTCCAGAAATTCTGTAACTGTTTCGAAAAGTGAGTAAAATCTTGATAAAAGTGCACCTTTCGACAACCAGCGTACTTCAGTATATAAGAGCATTTGGAAATCTTCATCATTTTCATCACACTGTAGTGCAAATAAACAGGTATTCAATGCATTGCTTATTATTTTGTTAACTGAGTTAAACACAAATTGAAGGGATTGGTGGTATTTATCTCTCAAATTTTTCACTACACTATGTTGTTGGTGAATGACACAGTGAATTACAGTTAGTCTTGGTATCATTCTTTTAAGATGGCTTATAAATCCACAATATTGCCTAAACATGGCAGGAGCTCCATCTGCTGCCACCGAAATAATGTTTGTTAATGTAATTGATTTTTTCTTTAAAAAAATCACTCAAGACATTAAATATTGATTCGCCTTCAGTGTCCATTTCTAAAGTTTTCACGAATAGCAGCTCTTCATGGATTTCTTTGTCCATAACAAATCAATTATATGCCAATAATAGTGCTTCATTATCAGGTAAAGTCGACTTGTCCAGTTGAATAGAAAAACGAGAGGTTTGCACATAATTACACAAGATGCTTTCAATATCAGAGCTCATTTGATCAATACGTCTTTGTACAGTGTTGTTACTTAAAGGAATTCTTTTGGGTACATCAAATGGTTTGTGCAGAACAGTTTTTAAAACCTCCTCAATAGCGGATAATGTGAACTAAATTATGTATATCATAAACTGAGTAATATTTAAGTGTAAACTGAAATTTATGTAAGTTTAATATGTAACATTGTATTCTGTTGCCCACAAAGAAATAACTTGTACATGGCGATGTCTTATGCAACAGCAATGTTGTCTTCAGACAAATAAAAGCAATTGATTGATAGATTTTAACAGGATAAGGCTATTCTAACAGAATAGAATAGAATTAATTATTGCAAATAAAAAACCAAAATGCCTGTGGAAAAACTGTTTTTAATTATTAAAAGCAATAAACTGCTGAGACCCATTGTTTAATCATCAAAACTTTAGCAGCCATGAGATTAATAGCCAGTTGTTAATTAATGATTAAAGAAAATATATACCTAATTCACAAGACCAATGCCTTGTTTCATGAGCATAGATTCTCTTTATTAGAGGACTGTATTATTATTTAGTTGTACTGTACTGAATAAGAGCAACGCCTTATTGCTTAGTACTGATTCTTATTGTTAATAGAAAGAATAAGACTGAAAAGTTTACGAAAAGCTATTTATTGTAAATTTAGTATGTCGCTAACAAATGGGCAGGTACTTTTTTCGGCACTGGCAAACACTGACATCGAATCACTCACACTTTTATTCTAAAAATTCTGGAAACAAATGTGTAATGTTTTGTCCTCAGCATTCGTATTTATATTACTGAAGCCTGCAAGCACAGTAGAAGTCGTATTTCGTCCCTTCGCACATCTAAGCAAGCATTCCGGGCGAGTGGGTGCGCAGGCAGTACTTTGCAGGTTTCTACACACCTTGTACTGAATATCGAATATGCTTGTTTGTGCAAGTAGCAGTCGCTGACCTTCTTAAAATACATTAGGTACTCAAAAAAATTAAGGTGGTTAAAAATTTTTGTGAACCCCCACTTACAATTTGTGAACCCCCCTTTGTTTTCATGCCAACGTTGACCCCCGTCTGGTCTCCCGTGGACCTCTTGGGGTCCACCTGGACCACTCTGTGAACCATGGCTATAGAAGATTGATAGAGAGACCTCAGAGTAAGGCAATGTGAGTGCTTAGGCAGCCATTATATTCAGTCTTACGAAACCATCTCTTTGCCCCAGAAACACCTGATAATCAGTACTTTCGTCAGACTGCCAATATTTAAGCAAAAAACCTGTTTCTCGGATTCCACCAGTTACGATATACACACTTAAGAATGCGGACAGAATCAGTTATAAAGAACAATGCCCAAGTTGAATTAGCAGCGTGTTCGTAAGCTGTACTAAGTTTTGGACGTGAGCAAAAAAATTCCTATTTATTGCTTTTTCACCACTCGATACACAAATACCTTCGAAATGACATATTTCCTTTACATGCAAAAATAACTGATCAGTTAAAATGTTTTAGGGTGTTACAACTAGGCTATCCTCCACTTCCCTAATAAATCGAATCCAGTGGAGGTAATGCTGTACTGTGTGGCTGTGGAAGCATCTGACTCAGTCGTACTTGCAGCTGTGAATTGAGCAGTCACTTTGAACCGTGGTTAATTGAAACTGACCCTGGAAGAGTAGGTGAACAGGAAGAGCTGTGCCACAATTGCAACCAATGGAAGATCACAAATGTGACTTCCTAATTGTGATGTATTCTGATTTCAAGATTTACAAAGCAACAGGAAAAAACTGAAGGCCTCAGTACAAGAAGTGGTAACTCCACTTTTCCCAAATCACATACCAGCCCGTATTAGTTTTAGAATCTATCCATCATATCACTTTGGTTGACAAAGGGATAAATATTTGAAATATCCCTGTTTTGCACCAATCATACACAAGCCAGTCAAATTAATGAGACCACAATCTATGTTAGACATTAAATTTGTAAAATGTGAGTTTCCTCCTTCTTGCACCGAGGTCTGCAAATATTAAGCACTGAAGTTGGAAGGAAAGAGAAGGAAAGTTCACACATTTTGTTGCATCAGTTAAAATAAAAGTTAACTAATGTAGCCCCTATTCAGATGAGTGAGCAGAAAGGTAGCAGTGAGGAGCAACGGTGGAGCACGGTGGCACGTCACTTAGCAGGCAGGCCGCAATACATCGCCGTGTCATCTGTGCAGATGTAAACTGGCGTTTGCCCGCGAGGTCCTCTGTGATAGACACGGGAGCTGTGTGTTGACTATTCCAGGACGTGGGAACAAAAGTGACCCTGTGTGACCCCTCTTTAAAAACTCAGTCCTTGGAAGAAAACAGTGAACACACACACACACACACACACACACACACACACACACACTCTCTCTCTCTCTTTGTCTGTCAGAGTACGGATTATTTTCCATCACCCCCCCCCCCCCCCCAAATGGCCATTCCTACAAAAAGCTGTGTTCTTTTACCAGTGACTTCTGAGGGAATTCGTCCGGTCTTCTGGGTTGCTGTCACCTGACCAATCCTAACCATTGACCACCTCCCAGGGAATATATACTACTTCTTCAAATCGAGGAGCTTTTCTGATGGTCACTTCCGTCTTGTAACCACCTATGTATGCAGCGGGAAAGGTGCTGCCTTAAAATTAACGTGGACTTGGGATCACAGAAAGATATGGACTCCACGAGACGGTGGCTTTGAGAAAAGAGGCTACAGTTAATATTGAAATTTCAGTTAACTTGTCTCTCGTCTGCTCAAAATATCTGAATAAAAATTGATTATTTCAGAGATAACTGAATATTCCGTCACCATTATGTGCTAAATTGCAGTTTTTAAGTAATTAACATTGATACCGGACCAAGTATTTTGAAAATTCGTCAAGCTTGGTATTGTTTCTACTATTCATATTGTCCTAAAAGAAGCTTATGTGCTTGAATTCATACATCCATTTTGTAAAAGGCAAGAAGTATTTTCCCAAAAAGTTTTCATTTAAAACTCACACACCTCCAAAAGTGTTGACATTTCTTGTTATTGTCTTTTTTTTTGCCTGCTCTCTTCTAAACTGAAATAAGTGCAAAATTGTTGGAACTGACTGAGTAGTAGATTTTATTTTTATTTTGAAATGCATTTATGTGCAAAATTTAAGCAATGGAAAAACCTGGGTGGAATAAGTCAGTATGAATTAGGACAGATTGCTAGAGGGAGGGGGAGAGAGAGAGAGAGAAAGAGAGAGAGAGAGAGAGAGAGAGAGAGAGAGAGAGATAGTTTGTCCCACAGCGTAGCCTTCTTTTAAATGTGCCCATCTGCCACACAACCCCTCCTCAATGTGGTTAGTAGCACTCCACCATAATTCATACTGTTGTTATTCGATTCAGGTTTTTCACTGTTTGATTTTTCCTTTTTCTCTTTACATTCACAAACAGCCAAAGTGAAATTTATGCATGTTACACTCATTTCCAGAGAAGTCATAACTATAATCAATATGAATCACTGCTTCTATTGCACAATTGTTGTCACAAATTTTACCATGCTCTTCATCTATATGGGTGTGATAACCATACGAAATTTTAGCAATTTTTCTGTTTTTCCATTTTATTGTACTCCAAAGTTTAGATGTTTTGTTGTTTTTACCACTGTGTTGCCACAAAATGACACTTTAACATTTGGAAAATAAATTAAATTTCTCTTTTCTCGAATGAAAAGGCACAATTTCGGAGACTGTACTGGTCTCATAGAGAGATGATTTTTGTTTACCTTTTTTTATTTATCATCAAATCTATGTGGTTATATACTCAGTAGACTTGATTGTAAAGAAAAATCTCATAGTTGTAAATACAATTATGAAGACAGGAAAAAACCTGTGCTTCCTGTTTTCTACTTTAGTTTGCATAAAACAATGC
Source organism: Schistocerca cancellata (assembly GCF_023864275.1). Classification (NCBI taxonomy): domain Eukaryota; kingdom Metazoa; phylum Arthropoda; class Insecta; order Orthoptera; family Acrididae; genus Schistocerca; species Schistocerca cancellata. Next base: position 520,590,220 of record NC_064634.1, on the reverse strand, counting down.
TGACCATTACATAAAAGGAATGGAATAAGACTTTTTTTCTTATTTGTTCCTTTATTTTTCTTTTGTGGAACAGATAATAGTTACTGATTGCTTCCTTGACAATGTAAAATTAATAACTGAAGATTCAAGGGTCAACATATGGTCTCCCGCTGATGACTTCTTGGCCATGAAGATGCTGTTCGGAAAACTGTCTCCAGAGTCCAGGGTCTATACGCGGACAAGGAAAAAAAATTCCGGATTTTTCCCGGATCTCCCGGTTAAAAATACATTTTCTCACGGGTGAAAATACACTTTTTCGTGTTAAGTGACAGTATACTTTCCGTCGGAACAGTAAAACTTATCAATCCTTTGAATGGATGTGGTTTTATACAGCAGCGTAGAATCTATCGGCAGTTTAGAAAACGAAACTCAGGGGGGGGGGGGGGGGGGGATACGTTTTGGAAAGATCTTTGATGTGCAGTGACATCTACGCCGCATATTTTCATATTACGAAAGCATAAATTCGAATTCCACCAACAGGAAAAGTTAATGGTTTAAGTTAATATACTTAGTGTTGCTTCAAGAAAAGAAAAGCTTTCGCATATAATATTTGTCTCTAAGATTAATAAACTACAAGAGAAGCTAAGCTTTCACATATAATGTTGATCTGTTTAGCGCATGTTACACTTTAAGATACATCACACAAATACGCCAGTAAAATTTTTAATACCGACATAAACCTCTGATCTTCTGGGCTTGAAATTCTTCTAAATGGCTCTTCATCAAAGAGTTGATTTTTAAATGAGAGTAAACGCTCTGTGATTTAAGAAATTCGTCGTACATTCTTGCACATAGTTCATCTTGCGTAATAGGAAATTTACTTTGAAAATAACGCTTTTCAAACCACAATTCGCAATATTTTCCAGCGACCTGTTAGATTCATTTCAGCAGTTGCCAGAGAGCGCCAAATAAGAGGTGTCACCGCGCTTGCGTAGGAAGCCTGTATGTTAGTACGTGTAAAACATTATGTCATAAAAGAAACAAAATATCAGATGATACTCCACAGCGTCGGAGTTTCGTGAACCATACCAAAATGCGTAGTTCCCCTTAAAGCGCAAATTCGTATGACCAGATTCCCAATGAAGTAGGCCTCGACCTGATATTAAGTTTTTCGGTGTGGTTTTCGGGACGTAAATTTTCTTGGAGTACCAGTACTGTATTATCTCATGTTTGGTTCTTTATTATGGCACAATGCATACGTGCTAGAAGCTCAAAACGTGCACTTGAAATGTAGCGAACAGTTGAAACTAATCAATATTCTGGAATTAAACATTTCGTTTCAAATATATTTACTGCCTCTGCAGGAAAGCTTCATAAAAGCAAAATTTCTTGAGCAAACCGACATAAATAACCTTATTGTTCTGCAAGGCGATTAATGCTTGACTGTAAGAAAGGTGGAAATAAAATATAATCTGAAACTAGTAACATATTTTAGCCTTCTGTAATTATGTGAATGTATTTTTAATTCACTTTATAGCTCTCAGCCACAGAAAACCGTCGTTTTCATTTGACGTGAGAGCAGTAAACGAACAGGAAACAGAAAAATCACACAAATACGTGAACTACCCCCCCCCCCCCCCCCACTATAACTCAGACTGCTCTGCGCATCAGAATGTAAAAAAAAACTTTTCAAAAATAAGTTCATTTTGTAGCGCACATCTTTCTGAACAGTCTGATACGTAAAACATATATCTTCCAGGAAATGTAAAACATGTTATTTGGTCTGAAACATCCTTATACCGCACGTCACTGTATTTCGCTCTGTGGAACTCAAACGAATATATTTTGTTTTTTTGTAATAGATATCATCAAACTATTTCAGGACAGAGGAAATAGAAAATGTCCTGTAGTGTCTCTCCTGTTCCCAGTCTGCCGTTTTGACATCTTGTCCCTCTTTATATATATATATATATATATACATACTCGCAATTAATACTGGATGGGATTACTTGTAACCGAGAGAACAAGAACTCGTCAGAAAATCTGCTCTCTTTATTGCCTGTAAGCTAATAACTTGCTGTTTTGTGTGACGTAAAATTAAACATAGGATACCTAAAACCTGTAAAGAAAAGAGACAGGCAAGACAGTACACATTTCTTTAATCCTTAGGTCCTAGCGATTTTTCTGTCTGATGCTACAGCTTTACATGGCGTGCTTTCCTTCTTACCAAAGCGCGATCAAAATTTTGCTACATGAAAAATCGAAATGTCGTCCTCTAACACTGAAAAAGCTGTTAATACAAACAATACCCAAGACTGGTGCGGTTTCTGGATCTGATTACGTCTATTTTGTCACTGTGTGATGGATAAAACAAAATAGGCCTTTCTAATACTGCAACAATTGTAACACACACCACATGAGCGAGACTGTTTTGGCAATAATGATCATTTTTATATTAGTAGTTGTGATCTTCAGTCCTGAGACTGGTTTGATGCAGCTCTCCATGCTACTCTATCCTGTGCAAGCTGCTTCATCTCCCTGTACTTACTGCAACCTACATCCTTCTGAATCTGCTTAGTGTATCGATCAATCGGTCTCCCACTACGATTTTTACCCTCCACGCTGCCCTCCAATGCTAAATTGTGATCCCTTGATGCCTCAGAACATGTCCTACCACAAACGGTCCCTCCTTCTTGTCAAGTTGTGCCACAAACTTCTCCCCATTTCTACTCAATACCTCCTCATTAGTTATGTGATCTACCCATCTAATCTTCAAGATTCTTCTGTAGCACCATATTTCGAAAGCTTCTATTCCCTTCTTGTCGAAACTATTTATTGTCCATGTTTCACTTCCATACATGGCTACACTCCATACAAATACTTTCATAAACGAATTCCTGACACATAAATCTAAACTCAATGTTAACAAATTTCTCTTCTTCAGAAACGCTTTCCTTACCATTGCCGACTACATTTTATATCCTCTCTACTTCAACCATCATCAGTTATTTTGCTCCCCAAACAGCAAAATTCCTTTACTACTTTAAGTGTCTCATTTCCTTATCTAATTCCCTCAGCATCACCCGACTTATTTCGAATACATTCCATTATCCTCATTTTCCTTTTGTTGATGTTCATCTTATATCCTCCTTTCAAGACACTGTCCATTCCGTTCAGCTGCACTTCCAAGTCCTATGCTGTCCCTGACACAATTACAATGACATCGTCGAACCTCAAAGTTTTTATTTCTTCTACATGGATTTTAATACCAACTCCGGATTTTCTTTTGTTTCCTTTACTGCTTGCTCAATATACAGATTGAATAACATCAGGGATAGTCTACAACCCTGTCTCACTCCCTTCCCAACCACTGTTTCCCTTTCATGTCCCTCGACTCTTATAACTGCCGTCTGGTTTCTGTACAAATTGTAAATAGCCTTTCGCTCCCTGTATTTTACCCCTGCCACCTTCAGAATTTGAAAGAGAGTATTCCAGTTAACATTGTCAAAAGCTTTCTCTAAGTCTACAAATGCTAGAAACGTAGGTTTGCCTTTCCTTAATCTTTCTTCTAAGGTAAGTCATAAGGTCATATTGCCTCACGTGTTCCAATATTTCTACACAATCCAAACTTATCTTCACCGAGGTCGGCTTTTACCAGTTTTTCCACTTGTCTCTAAAGAATTCGCGTTAGTATTTTGCAGCTGTAACTTATTAAACTGATAGTTCAGTAATTTTCACATCTGTTAACACCTGCTTTCTTTGGGATTGGAATTATTATATTCTTCTTGAAGTCTGAGGGTATTTCGCCTGTCTCATACGTCTTGCTCACCAGATGGTAGAGTTTTGTCAGGACTGGCTCTCCCAAGGCCGTCAGTAGTTCTAATGGAATGTTGTCTACTCCTGGGGCCGTGTTTCGACTCGGGTCTTTTAGTGCTCTGTCAAACTCGTCACGCTGTATTGTATCTCCCATTTCATCTTCATCTACATCCTTTTCCATTTCCATAACAGGGTGTATACGGGGACAAGGAAAAAAAATTCCCGGATTATTCCCGGATTTCTCCCGGATATCCCGTTTAAAAAATATGCTTTTTCCCGGGCGAAAATACACTTTTTCTGTGCTAAGTGGCAGTAGGTTTTTCGTAGATTTTCCTTCGGAACTGTAAAATTTATCAATCCTTTGAATGGTTAACGTTTTATACAATAGCGTAGAACTTCCCGAAAAAAAAAAAGAGATAAGACGGAGCAGAGAAGTTTTGGAGAGACTTTTAATAAAAAAGGAGAGAAGTTTTGGCAAGACGTTTGATTGGCAGCAACATATACGCTGCCTTTTTTCGAAAGTATAAATTCGAATTGCGCCAAACACAGAGCGTTAGTTTGCGGAGCGTTGAAACCGAGGTTGCGATGTCCTTTTGTAAGCGAGTCATATCTCAAGCCACGAGATCTCGTCAGCCGATGACAGCAGCTACTCAGAGCATAGGACACGTGTTATAGTCAGCCAATAGCAAGATCATGGGTTACATATCGCGAACACGCAAGAGGAAAAGTTAACGGTTTACATTAATGTACACAGTGCCGTATATCTACAAGAAAAGCTAAGCTTTCACATATAATATTGGTCTCTAAGGTTAACACGCTACAACAGAAGCTAATCTTTCACATGTAATACTGATCTTTTTTTACGTGTGTTATACTTTAAGGTACATCTCACAAATGTGCCAGTAAATTTAAAATTGTGACATAAATGCCTCGGCTCGAAATTCCTGTAAGTGGCTGGTCCTCAAACTGTTCAATTTCGAACGCTCTGTGATTTAGATATCCATCCCACTTTATCACACATAACATAATTCATCTTGCGTAAAAAGAAATTTACTTTGAAAGTAATGCTTTTCTAACCACAGTTCGCAGTACTGTTAAAAATAGGTTCGATTTACCAGTTGCCAGAGAGCGCCAGAAAACGCATTATTGTGCGTGTGCAACTGCAATGGTGTAGGAAGCCCACATGTTCGAGTGTATAAAGCACTAAGAGAGCTTACATTACACCATAAAAGAAACAGGGCATCACAGGATACTCCAAAGAACATAGAAATTTCGTAAACCATACTAAAATGCATAATTCGGCTTGAAGTGCAAATTGGCTTTTTCCGGATTCACAATGAAGTAGGTCCTATCTGATATTAAGCTTTTCAGTGTGGTTTTTGGGATGTAAATTTTCTTGGAATACCAATACTCTACGATCTCATTTTTGGTTCTTTATTATGGCATAATGCCATACATGGCAGAAGATGATAACGTGCACTTGAAATTGCACTTGAAATTCAGCGAACAGTTGGAACTAGCCAATACTGTAGAATGAAACACTTCGTTTCAAATAAAATGATTGCCTCAGCGGAATTTCTTCAGCAAATTTGCAAAAATAACTTCATTCTTCTGTAAGGCGATTAATGCTTGACTGCCACAAACTTGGAAAGAAAATAAAATCAGAAAACTGAAATTAATAATATATTTTTGCCCTCCGTAATTATGTGAATGTATTTTAGTTCACTTGATAGCTCCCGGCCACAGAAATCCGTTTTGTTTTCATTTGACGCGGAAGCTGTACACGAAGAGAAGCAGCGAAATCACTTAACGTAAACACGGGTCACGTGGAGACCGGCCCTCTCCCCACTACAACTCAGACAACTCTGTGCAAGCGCGAATCTGGCAGCTAGGGCGCGCGAGAAAAATTTTTCTCGTTTGCATCTGGCTGTTTTTGCTGCTACTGCCGATACAGCTAACAGCCAAACTTCAAGTAGCGGGAAGCGGGAGAAGGTACTGCTTATACGCGAGTCAAATGCGCATGCGGAACAGACAGCTGGCAACTGGTCAAACGAACCTAATGTGAACATTTGTGACGTCATGCTCATAGCAAGCAGTTTATTGTTACGAAAAATTACAGTCTGCGCCCTACGGCCTTTGACATATTTTTGCTACTTGCAAACGCTTGTGCGTGCACGGTGTTTTGTTGTCGTAAATTGCACATTTCCTTTGCCACTAAAGTTATATTTTTTTCCCTCTCGTTTATATTTTATTGCTGCAGTATCATTCTCCAGTAGCAGGATACAATAACATTCTTTGCTAGAGAATCAATGCTGCAGTCAAAATTACAAAAATGTAACTGAAAGCTAAAACAATGAAAAATTCCCGGAATTCCGAAAAATTCCCGGGTTTTTCCCGGTTTTCTCCCGGATGAAAAAATTCCCGGGTTTTTCCCGGATTTCCCGGTTGTCCCGGGTCGTATACACCCTGCATAATATTGTCCTCAAGTACATCACCCTTGTATAGACCCTCTATATACCCCTCCACCTTTCTGCTTTCCCTTCTTTGCTTAGAACTGGGTTTCCATCTGAGCTCTTGATATTCATACAAGTGGTTCTCTTTTCTCCGAAGGTCTCTTTAATTTTCCTGTAGGCAGTATCTATCTTACCCCCCAGCAAGATAAGCCTCAACATCCTTACATTTGTCCTCTAGTCATCCCTGCTTAGCCGTTTTGCATTTCCTGTCGATCTCATTTCTGAGACGTTTTTATTCCTTTTTGCCTGTTTCATTTACTGCATTTTTATATTTTCTCCTTTCATCAATTAAATTCAATATTTCTTGTGTTACCCAAGGATTTCTACTAGCCCTCATCTTTTTTCCTAATTGATCCTCTGCTGCCTTCACTACTTCATCCCTCAGAGCTACCCATTCTTCTTCTACTGTATTTCTTTCCCCCATTCCTGTCAGTTATTCCCTTACGCTCTCCCTGAAACTCTCTAAAACCTCTGATTTAGTCAGTTTATCCAGATCCCATCTCCTTAAATTCCCACCTTTTTGCAGTTTCTTCAGTTTTAATCTACAGTTCATAACCAATAGCTGGTAGTCAGAGTCCACATCTGCCCCTGGAAATGTCTTACAATTTAAAACCTGGTTCCTAAATCTCTGTCTTACCATCATATAATCTATCTCATACATCTAATATCTCCAGGATTCTTTCATGTAAATAACTTTCTTTTATGATTCTTGAACCAAGTGTTAGTTATGATTAAGTTATGCTCTGTGCAAAATTCTACCAGATGGCTTCCTCTTTCGTTTCTTACCCCCAATCCATATTCAACTACTATATTTCCTTCTCTCCCTTTTCCTACTCTGGAATTCCAGTCACCCATGACTGTTAAATTTTCGTCTCCCTTCACTACCCGAATAATTTCTTTTCTCTCATCATACATCATCATCATCATCTGCAGAGATAGTTGGCATATAAACTTGTACTGCTGTAGTAGGCGTGGGCTTCATGTCTATCTTGGCCGCAATAATGAGTTCACTATGCTGTTTGTAGTAGCTTACCCGCATTCCTTTTTTTTTTTTTTATTCATTATTAAACCTACTCCTGCATTACCCCTATATGATTTTGTATTTATAACCCTGTTTTCACCTGACCAAAAGTCTTGTTCCTCCTGCCACCAAACTTCACTAATTCCCACTACATCTAACTTTAATCTACCCATTTCCCTTTTTAAATTTTCTAACCTACCTGCCCAATTAAGGGATCTGACATTCCACACTCCGATCCGTAGAACGCCAGTGTTTTTTCTCCTGATAACAACGTCCTCTTGGGTCGTTCCCACCCAGGGATCCAAATGGGGGACTATTTTACCTCCGGAATATTTTACCCAAGAGGACGCCATCACCATTTAACCATATAGTAAAGCTGCATGCCCCCGGGAAAAATTATGGCTGTAGTTTCCCCTTGTTTTCAGCTGTTCGCAGTACCAGCACAGCAAGGTCGTTTTTGTTCGTGTTACAAGGCCAAATCAGTCAATCATCCAGACTGTTGCCCCTGCAACTACTGAAAAGGCTGCTGCCCCTCTTCAGGAACCACACGTTTGTCAGGCCTCTCAACAGATACCTCTCCGTTGTGGTTGCACCTACGGTACGGCCATCTGTATCGCTGAGGCATGCAAGCCTCCACAACAACAGCAAGGTCCATGGTTCATGGGGGGGATTTTTATAGTACGACAATATAATTCATGAAGTGCCAATACGAAACACCTATCTGGTCTACTACAGTCAAAAAGCTTTATGTTAAGAAATAGTTTCACATTCATTCATACGCTCCAGTTTCTCATCCACGAGGCCGAAAAGTAGTAGGATGAAATGTTTGTATAAATTTGGAATCCTCATATTCTTCCATAATTTGTGTGTTGTCCCCATTTCTTCTCCTCCTTTGTTCTAACAAACAATATTGTCATCATTAATTCTGTAACTATTCCTACCAATGTCAAAACTCATTCTCCGGTTAAATTTACTAACCCTGCCACAATAACCAGTTTAGTTATCCAGCGATTATTCTCCGGTTACGCCTTAGTACGTGTTCGTACAATGCGCTTTCCGTGCTACTCCTAGAATGGAATGTAAGCGGTTGCTAGCCAGGGACTACAACTGGCCCTGTATACTGTAGCCGTCTGGCCAAAAATTTGTCAGAATTTCACTTTCTTGGATACACCATGAAGATAATACATAATCTTTCTTGCCTGTTATTCCTGTTAGTTGTTTATTTCCACTCTAGTAGTCTGAATCTATGGATTTCGCTGGTAATTATAACAACGCTGAACATCTGCAAACCAAATCGACCACATAAACAACCAGCAGTAGGCGTTCACCGGTTCGGCTTTATTCCGCTCAGCTCGTATAGCCCAGTCCCGTTTTGTCTGCAGGAAAGTTCATTTCTAGATGCACAGAGACACCACATACACTATGCACGCTTTCAAAAATCAACTTATAATTCATTCAGAAATCAACTTAAGTGTGTGATCAAAAATGTCCAAAAAACAGCAGGGGTGTGATTCAAAATCATATGAATAATCGATACACTGATGTGGGCTTGAATGCTAGGTGCTTTGTGAAACATGGTTTTTTTCCTCAAGAATATGAATTTGCCCCCTCCTCCCGAAATTGCCACGCATTTCAGATACCCCAGTTCATCTCCTCAGACTCTTTTAACAGCAGTATGGTTTCTGTATAAACTGTAGCTCATGCTTTGCTTCTTATATTTTATCCCTGCTGCCTTAAGAGTGTCAGACCTTGTATTCCAGACAGAACTGTCTCAGACTTTCTCAAAATCTATAAACACTATAATTTAAATTTGCTTTTCTCCAGTACTCGAGTCATTGCTTCACTTCTTCCTACATTTCTGTGGAATTTTCAGATGTCTACCGAGTGCTACATTTGACCGAGTTGTGTCAGAGGATTTAGCTGAACACATCATCAGCACGTAAAGCCATATTTTGCCCGTGTAACATTATGCCAACCCACACCGTAACACCTGGAACATCAAAACAATCGTGTTCAACAAAGTTACTGGATACATTATGTGTTCCTATCTTTTGCCATACGAGGGTGCATCTGACATTGTCGAACGTGATAGTTTTGGTGATGCAGGTGTTACAACATGAGCAGGGATTATGCTGCTCTACAACTCTTCGAACACAGTACACTCACTGGTCAACATTATTGTGACGCTGTACTCTTTCCCCGTGTGTGTCTTTTCAGAGACGTATTTGACCCCGACTTCTTCTTTATGGGTGACAATGTGCAACTGCACCAAACAGTGTGGAATGAGAGATGGAACGATATTTGGTAAATGGACTTGTCTGTCCATCCCCTTGACTTTAATCCTATTGGTCACATGTGGGATGTGTTGGGAGATGCTCTGCAACACGTCCACGTGCACCGATGAGTAACCTTCAGTTACGGCCAGCACGGGAGCACACTGCAGAGCACCCGTGGTGAGGGCACATCTCACAAACAACTGTCCTGCCTCCTGCAATGGCCATGAATCGCAGTGATTTCAGTGTAATTATTTTCTTAGAATAAAAGTGTCATTTCTGTTCGTCATATTATTTCCTTCAGTTACCTCGAGTATTCTACAGCAGCAGCCGTTTCTATGCACAGTCAAGTTTCATCGAGCTATGTTATTTGGCAGTGACATGTCGTACAAAAGCTATTTTTGTCCTTACATTCTACACACTAGTGTAATGACTATTCCAGAGACAAAGCTGTGCTTTGTTAAACATGCAAAATATCAAGTTACTAGCCTCAAATTACTTATTCATACTCACTTCACACATGAAAGTTCATGTTTTAATTTGTGAATTGCTACATATGAAGCATTGAAATCATTTTCATGAACTCCAACCTGCTGTCTACTACCACCTCACTCTTAAATTACATTGTCAGTTCATTGGTTCTATACACGTTCCACTATCCTGAAGGAATTAGATTTAAGTGTCCTCCTGACATTTTATCGCAGTCTTCCTGTTATAACCGTAAAGATCGGGATACTGAAATACTGTTAACACCTGTGACAAATCACAGGATGTAACATGAATATCGTGCAAGCGGGACTCATGCTTGTATATGAAGTGTGGCGAGATTTTAAAGCTGTGCAGCAGCCTTGAGCCACCCAACTGAACAGCAGCACAGTTTTGAGTTCAAGAAGACTACATGGGACTTAAATGGTCAGTGATATTCAGATTACTGTTTTGCAATTTACACTATGTTTGCTTCTCACATTTGCAAAATACTCTGAAAACTGTCAGCACTGTAACACTTGTGTGTGGTGGAAAAGTAAAATCACAGAGCCTTCCCCATTTTTTACAATTTAAGAACCAGCTGTTTTATGATAATATGTTGCCCTTTCACTTTGACCTATTAATATGCTCGGGTTGAGGGTATATTAGCAGTTACATGAATTAATGTTCTTTTTATACAAGTGAATTCCAATAAAAAATTGATTGAAGAAAAGATTTGACAGTCTCCAAAATTTTCTTTATTTATTAAGACTGCAGCATGATAGGAATGATTTCCATAATTAATTACACATGCTTTCACAATTGACTAATAAAACTTGTCTATGAAATGATGCTCCAAGACTCATTCAAAGGATACCGTATTTACTCGAATCTAAGCTGCACTTTTTTCCGGTTTTTGTAATCCAAAAAACCGCCTGCGGCTTAGAATCGAGTGCAAAGCAAGCGGAAGTTCTGAAAAATGTTGGTGGGTGCCGACACAACTTACTTCTGCCGCCGAATATATGTAGCGCTACACAGGCATGCTTTGTAGGCACAAAGATAAATACTGGTGCCGAAACCTCTGCGTCAGGAAATAAATTAAAAAAAAGGTGGAAGACGAGCTTTTTTTTCTCCACCCCGAGTTTCAACCACTGCATTTTCATACATTATCCAACGAAGTAAATACAAATTCCGTATTGTTCATCTTCGAATGTAGCAGCATTTCAATGTACTACGAAAATCCGACTGGCAAGACTGTTTGGGATGTTTGTCAATATGGCCAACTCTACGTTCTGAATTTTTTTCCTATCTGTGAGACGAGCTGGTTGCTAATAGGAACTTAATTGTGAATCACATGCAGTATTCTCATCACCATAAGAATAATACGAATATAAACATTTTGCCATGTATTGTTTCATGTTGGCTGCTATCTCGTTTAAGTCCTGTCTGCCTAATACACTACGAAACTAGAGTGAGACAACAGCAAACGCGGAGGAATATACATATCATGTCATGTTTACATTCGTATTATTCTTATGCCTAATAGTGATACAGTCAGAAATGAAGCACGGCAATTGACTAGATTTTTAAATCTACGATGACTAATTTCCGTGTAGAATGTAATGTACTAAAGAGGCGCATGCGAATATTTTCAAACGGAGAAAATTTTTCGCTAAACTCTCGTTCAGAACATCTATCATACGATGTGTATTATTTGGTTCTTGTTGATCATTATCAAAGAAAGCAGCAGTGTAAGTAACAAAAAATAGCAGTTTCTTGCCATTGTTTCGCTAATGAGATGATTCCTCTCTTTTTTTATTTTATTTTTTTTATTGTAAGCGGCGGTAGCGCGCACAAAAGCGAGCCATGCCGCGAGCGGCGACAGGCCGTAAACCTGCACTATCAGAATGCGACAAACAATGCATGACACAGTACAGTAATGCATTTTCAGCTGAGTGATTTAAACACTTATAACAAAGAAAACTGCGCTTATCAGATCAAAGAAAAAATAAGCAATCAATTCAAACAAGACGAGGCACGTGGAAAAGGAAGGGTACCCGTATAAGTACGGACGGAGCGCCTGACGCATAGCAATGGCTACCTGGTAAAGCTTAACTGCTAAGCTAAGCTTACGACTCGAACCTAACTACTGTAGCTGTATCGTCATTCATTCGATCTAAATTGTGTCTCATATTACAATGGACCAACTTTGTTTCGATTTGGAGATGCGGCCTATAACTTCTCTCCCCCCTTGAATTTCGAGTCTCAAATTTCAGGTGCGGCTTAGAGTCGGGAAAATTTATTTCCTTGATTTCGAGTCTCATTTTTCAGGTGCGGCTTAGATTCGAGTGCGGCTTAGATTCGAGTAAATACGGTACTCACAACAGTTCTGGACATCATCTGGAAAAGGTTGACAAGGCTATCTGTAATATTTGCAGAATGTTCTGTACAGTGAAGTATTGAACTATTTGGGTAAATTTCATACACACATCATTCCTTGCTGCACCTTTAAGACCCACTTCCCTAAACAGTTAGTATCCAATCATTTATCAACATGTCTTTGTTATTTTACCTAATGACTGCATTGTGAACATTTGTTTCTTAGTCCCAAGTGACTAATACTTCACCTTTCACTTACCTCATTGCCCAATTTCTCTCTGGATTTGCTAGAGGAGGAATTCTGTTTCCTGTCAAGCAAAATAATGTAAATGTTTCAGACCAATATGTCAACATTTACAGCAACTCTTGGAAAAGGATGTTGGAGATAAATATTCCAAGAAAATATTACTTACATTTCTGACACCACTGGTGTATTTGCTGTACAAACAAAATGGTGTGATGTTTTATATGAACTATACAGCTCTTCCTTATTCACACTATTACAAACAAACAGTCTGATGCCATATATATACACACACACACCTTACATTCATTGCCTACTCATATTACAAAAAGTATTATTTAAGAGAAAAATTATTAATAAACAAATTACAAATATATCCATCAAAAACTGGAATGTAAGGAAATATTATTTACATTGAGACTAGATTGTGATTCAGAACCTGTAGCATTCTTTACACATTACACGCCCACATCTGCATATTGTCTTGCCAGATTGCCATTTGACGCTTTACGACGGCATCGAACCTGGTGCTGCAAAATGAAATGCGAGAAAGTAATAAATGATCTTAAACTCAAATAATTACAAATTATGAAATCTTACTATATCACCAAGCAACTGATAATATATTAGAATATAAATAAGAAAAAGCTTTGAAATAACATATAAGACTAATGCATGGAAATGACTCAGCAGTTATCACAGTTATATCATTTTCTAGCTGTCAAGTTGAAATTGCCATCAGACGTATCGGTGATGCCTCCACAGATTTGAAATACAAAAGTCATTCCGAAAGTTGTGATCAAGACTTTGTTCCCAGCTGGTCCTTGTGCACTTACTCCATATGAATAGTAGTCTTTTCTGTTTGTAGCATGTTTGTTTAATGAAATTTGCACAAAAATGGCAGCCCGAAAATTTAAACCCCTTCAAAGAAAAGACTCCCTGCAGCAGACATTTGTCAATAATTGTAGAATGCATACTGGGATCAGTACACGGCTGCATGCATTAGAGCCACTGTAGTTCTGACATTAGAGACTGATCTCCCATAGGCTATACTCCCTCTACGTGATATACAAAAACCAGGATCGGACAAGTAAAACGGTTGGGGCAAACAAGGAATTATCTTTAAATTAAGGCACGTGTTCTTCACAACAGGGCACCTATCTGTTCAATATGGAATTGGGGGTTTCATAGGACACTTTTTTTTCTCCTCGACAGCTGCCTGCAACAGAATGAATGAATAAATAAATGAATCAGTGTTGTGGCTGTTGTCATTTACTGGTTACAATTTGCTACTGGAATCCAGGAAGATGGATGAAGTTAATGTAACATGTTCAAATTTAGAATGTTCCATTCCTTGGGGAGTTAACTGACAAAATAGTTCTAAATTTGTGAAATGGGCATGTTTACTACTGGTGAGGCAGTGTAATTATTAGCCTGTCAGTGCGGGGGGACAAGTATTGTGGTGTTCTTACACATATATCATATGCAGCAAGTAACTAGGTTATGAAATTGATGTATTTATGTACATCATCTGCAGGAAGCAATTAGGTTTCGAAAAACACATACATTTTATGAAGATGGTATCTGTTCCCGAAAGAACAGATACCATTGATGACCGTGCGTGCAGCTTCTCTAGAATGAAATGATAATTAAATTGAAACCCTTAGCTGGCAACAGATGTTGTTGAAATATGTCAACGGGGACAGCTGAAAATGAGTGCCCCGATGTGGACTCGAACCCAGGATCTTCTGCTTACAGAGAGGAGGAGGAGATTTAGTGTTTAACGTCCCGTCGAGAACGAGGTCATTAGAGACGGAGCACAAGCTCGGGTTAGGGAAGGATGGGGAAGGAAATCGGCCGTGCCCTTTCAAAGGATCCATCCCGGCATTTGCCTGAAGCGATTTAGGGAAATCACGGAAAACCTAAATCAGGATGGCCGGAGACGGGATTGAACCGTCGTCCTCCCGAATGCGAGTCCAGTGTGCTAACCACTGCGCCACCTCGCTCGGTCTTCTGCTTACATGGCAGACACTCTATCCATCTGAGCCACCAAAGGCACAGAGGATAGTGCGACTGTTGGCAGCTAAGAGTTTCGATTTAATTATCATTTCATTCTAGTCATCAATGGTATCTGTTCTTTTGGGAACAGATACCATCTTCATATAGTTAAAGGCTACCTGGCCACTGACCACCTCCTGTGCGAATGCACATGCCTTGCCAACTCTTACGGGACTCGTCAGCTTAGTCTGGTGTGAGTAATGAGTGAATGGGCAAATATCTGTTAGGAACACTACATACGTAGGTTGTGGACAGTTGGGAATGTGGGTCTCAAGGGAAGTGTGCAAGAGATAAGTCCCTGCAGTCGCAATATCCTCTGTATCCTCAGTGGCTCAGATGGACAGAGCATCTGCCATGTAAGCAGGAGATCCCAGGTTCCAGTCCCGGTCAGGGTACACATTCTCAGCTGTCTCTATTGATGTATTTCAACAACACCTATTGGCACCTAAGGGTTTCGATTTAATTAACATTACATACATTTTATCTTCACACAGTTATTTATTTGGAATTAATACAGTATGTACACTGTTATATGGGAATATGTTAAAAGTCCATTTAATTTTTATGTAGGCAAGAACTTCCTGGTAAGAACTTCCTGAATCCACGCTTCTAATTCATCCAATGTGTGAGGTTTCGTTCAATGTTCCTCCTGTTTTGCCCGGGCCCATAAAAAAAAAATAAATAAATAAATAAAATAAATTTAAAAAAAATGTCACAAGGTATCAAGTCTGGATTTTTTGCAGGCCGTTCATGTAGTCTACTTCTCCCCAGCCAATGACCTGAAAATTTCTCATCTAACCATTTCCACATGACATTTGCATAATGAGGTGGTGCACTGCCTTGCATGAAGATGATGTAGTCAGTATTTTCCCATCCAGTTCATTAAATTTTGATGTAGATGCCTGTGGTGTTGACATATTTACTCAAACAACCTGCAATGGAATCCACAGTTTTCTGGAGGAAGTTGTGTAGGATTAGTAAGACCAAACACAATTCTGCAGCACCAGAAGGTAGCATTCACCATTGATTGTGCCACACAGAAAATATGGACCCATGACATTTGTAACCGTTATTCCACACCACATGGTCATGGTCACTTTTGGACAAGAATGCATCTTCTCTACTGTAACTCCAGGATTCTGTGCCACTCAGTAATGGAAATTGTGCCAATTGACAAAACCTCCCACTTGGAATATGACCTCATCAGTCAAGAGGATGTTGTGAAACAATTGAGGCCAATCTCCATGCCAATCCCACATCAACTACCCATACTCCATTCTGTGATCACAGTCTTCTGGTATCAGCTGTTGCACGTAATGGGATCCATACTCCAAAGTTTAACTCTGCACAGCCTGCTATCACAAGCTGCCAGGTGTTTCGACTTCCCCAGGCTACGTCTGAACATGTTCTGCACAATCACCACATTCTCAGCACACCAAGATGTGGATTGCCACCTGTTTTTGCTACATTCTTTACCAAACCTGTGGTCTTCAGCTTTGCATGACAATTCTTTATTGTCTCAACGGGAACTGCAGCATTCCCTCCCTTTGCCGCATGCTACCATCTCTGCACAGGCATAATCAAGTTCCACACCCAATAGTGTGAAACAACCTATATTCATGGCAATTGGCCATCTTTGTTGTTGCTGATTGTACTGCCTCTTATGGCCACAGTCAGTACTACACGGCATGAAAAATCACTAGCCCATTTAATGTTCTGTACGTTTGTACTATTTCCATTATTATTCCATCAATATTAAAAATTTAACAGCCATTTAATAATACCTAGTTACTTCTTGCGCACCCTGCCCTTTACTAAATGTCATTGCCTACTGGATAATGTAGGTGGATCATACATGTACCATCAAGACTGTGATATGCTTCTATTCCCTTTATGTAGACTACACCTGCTATAACACACAAGAACTTTGACTGCAAACAGGAAGATTTCTGTGCATGAAGGTGCATGTTCTTCACAATGATGTACCTCTCCTTTTAATGTGACAAGATACAAGCAATTCTGGAATGTAATTATTTTACTTCAACTTTAATTTAAAGTTAAATGGATCACTTGTTGGCAGACATGGATGGAATAGGTATAGTGCAAGTCAACAGTAACATATATCAATACTGATAACTTTATAAAACGTAACATAAACAGGACATGGAAAGAATAATGATCATCTGCTACTCACCTCAATCAGAAGGAAACTGACAAGTGAAAAGCTGAGAAGTAAAGCTAGGCATAAATATACAAACACGCGTGCGATATTTCTGCTCGCTCTCCAAGCCTCCAGTTCTGATAAATGCAGAAACCGATTTCGGTATTCTGGTGGCAGTTCAAAAGATGATGGAGCAGGAAACAGTGCTTCATAAAAGTCCTGTAGAACTGCACGAATCACATCATTGACTTTCTCAACGGCAGGGTCCAGATTGTCATTCAGACATATGAATTTCCTGTTAACAAGAGCATTTATACAATTTGTTAATGTATTTCAAATGTTAAAATTTTGAAATAACACAGAATTTTCTATTTTGTTGAAAAAAATCAAACTAACACATATTAAAACTGAATATTGCAGCCATAGTAATATACGGTTATCACAAAATATCCACAGTAACATATGAATGCAGCTAAAAAATTGGAAACAAACAATGCCTGCACAACATGGGCTTTCAAGGAACACGATCCCTTCTTTGGGAGCAACAGACAAAAGTTGGGTGCTCAAACAGCTGGCAACTAGTAGTATGAGCCATTAAAAATAGTGGCTGCACAGAATGACATTAAATGCTGAGGTTTTCCATTTTAAGTTCAAATGGTTCAAATGGCTCTGAGCACTATGGGACTTAACATCTGAGGTCATCAATCCCCTAGACTTAGAGCTACTTAAACTTAACTAACCTAAGGACAACACACACATCCATGCCCGAGGCAGGATTCAAACCTGTGACCGTAGCAGCAGTGCTGTTCCGGGCTGAAGTGCCTAGAACCGCTCGGCCACAACGGCTGGCCATTTTAAGTCTGTTATTACTTTGTGTAGCACATAGTGCTACAAACAGGCCACAAAATCCAGCTCTGTAAAGGTTTCATTTGGAGAGCAGATAGTGCATGTCATGCTGGCAGAAACTGTTTCCAACATGGCTCTTTGGCAAGCAGTTTAAGAGGACGGGAGGAACTATTTGTAATTACCACACTGCAAACCAACGTACAGTACTGAATCACTCAACTCTACACACTGTCTTCTACACTGTGAGGAGATATACCAACTACAGAAAGTCACCTCGTGACCAGCCTTTTGCCTTAGCCATTATGTGTGAGGCTGGACTTAGGATCAGTGACTGCTGATGTGCAGACGTGAAGCTTTGGAACCCGCTCATGGGATTTGTACTTCCTCTATGAACAACCAACTAACTGGTGGGTAGTCTGTTGCCCACCAGTGTCACTTTGCATGGTACTGTGGGTGTGGGGCTTGTACTGTTTCTTTCAGGTTGACAGCCACTGTAATAAATAAAAAAATTAAAAAAATACATAAAACTTATTAGATATGTACTTATGGTGCATCAAATGGTGGGACCAAAGGTCTAAAAATTGACTGTGTAATAAAAAAAGTCGTAAAACCAGCTATGCAGCCAGAGACCATTTCATTTACAATTACTAATCATGCACAGCTGTGTCTCCACCATCCACGACAACAGGGAGTCAAGATACAGTCAGAAGCTTTGTGACTCACCAGTGGAGACTGTTGCCAATTAATGTAGAAATTACCAAAAATCAAAACTAAAGAATTGTGGAAAAATTATTTTCACATTCCTGAACTACCTAGTGGCTGCAGAGAAGATGTTTTAGCAGAATAGCTACCTTACCTAATGTGATCTGACTCATGGTGACACACAACCCAGCATACCATCTCTTAAGTGTAGGAATGACCTCCAAATTCTGGAGTAAGAATTGTAAATGCATATAGCTTTTGTATACAGTATGTGGGCACAATAGGAAAAAGAAGCAAAATATGATACAACGGTAAATAAGATACAAAGGAATTACAGACATTGGCTGCAAGTGGGCATTGTTTTAAATCAATAGGGAAAGTTGAAAATTTGTGCCATACTGGGATTCGAAACCAAGCCTTCTGTCCTCAAGGCAGATACTCTGACACTAAGTCAAATGGACACAGAGGTCATCGCAACTGCACGGACTATCCTAGCACGCCTTCCGTCAGACCCAAATTATCAAATCATCCACACAGTACGAATGTAGTGCCCCTTACTTATTATTCTCATTACTCACAGCATTTCACCAATTTCCATAAGAGTTCAAGTCTGGTGTGCGCACGCACGCACCCACAATTTTCTGATGTGAGTAGAAATGCACAGCCTAGCATACAAAGGTGTAAGTTCTAATCGTTTTTGTAGATTCATGTGGTTTAATTTACTAGGGTTTACTGTCTTACCAGCAGCCACTGTATTACAGATGAACAGTCAGCTCTGACTGACAAGTACACACAAAAAGTACTGACCCAAACCTTGCTGATGGACCAGTGCTAATATTTATATGAAATGAGTAACGGACATTACAGGGAACATTAATATCCTTATGCACTGGTCCACAGTTGCAGTAACTTTTCGAAGATAAGCCGGCCGCAGTGGCCGAGCGGTTTTAGGCTCTTCAGTCCGGAACCGCACAACTGCTACGGTCGCAGGTTCGAATCCTGCCTCGGGCATGGATGTGTGTGATGTCCTTAGGTTAGTTAGGTTTAAGTAGTTCTAAGTTCTAGGGGACTGATGACCTCAGATGTTAAGTCCCATAGTACTCAGAGCCATTTGAACCTTTTTTTTTTTTAAGATAAAAACTATCTTGGCACCTTTGCCTACTTAATTTTTTAAAATCAATGTTTCTTCAATAACCGTGTCATGTGTGAAAACAAAGATACATACGTATCAATATGTGTGACATTGCCTTCATTAGGAGAGGGCAGTGTCTCTAACACTTTTACTCTTTGACCCAGAACATGTTAGCTAGTGAACCTTGCCCTTACCTTCAAATTTTCATTATTTTAAAGCATCTTTTCTTGCATCTGGTCACAGAACTGCAGGAAATTGAGAAGTGAAAGTTAAGGTGGGAAAGGCTTAACCTGTATATTATTTGATATATAAAGGTTAATTAGAAGATATAAACTGGATAATCTTTCACGCTGAGTGGAAGTAATTTTATAGGACCAAATCTAAACTTATGCAGTTTGTGTGAATGTCAATTGTTAACACCGATACTGAAACACAGAATAACTTATAACTGACTGTATGATACTTATAATTAGATCTGTACTGGACAGACCTAAATGAACTGTGCCTTCTCTGGAATAAATTTACTTTGATTTGTGAATTACATCAATATGGAAGAGCAGGACAAAGTTAGGCACATGCGGTCACTTGAAGATTAATGAACTAGGTCAATGGACACTGTCTTTTGCCGCAGAAAATTCTCATCATCACACGTCGTTAATTCTGTGTGGCAGTTAATTACAGATTCAGCTTAATCAGCAATTACTCCACATTAACTTCTATTGAGGTTCAGGTGAATTTACTGCCAAGAACTATTATTGTATGGTTTGTGAACTAATAGACAAGTTTAGTTTGTTGTCACAGAAGTTGATCGTGTTCAGTAAACATTATTGGCCCTAAGTGAAGATTATACAAGTTCCTTCACTCACTCGTGCACTATCAGCGGATTTGTATGTGTTCCCATTATCGTGACCTTCAAAAATCAAAGCTCCCTGTACACTTCAAAACAAATATGTCTGCAGTATGTGCTGCAGTGCACATTACACAAGTTGAGCCAACAACAGAGCAAGAATGAGCACTGTGTTATAAGTAAAGAAACTAATTCTACTTCATTCTACATCATTCTATGCATACATTATTTGTGGAATTTGGTAACTGCCATGTACCAAAATCAAATGATAGTGCACAAGTGAATGATGAAAAAAAGACACAATCACTTCAAAAATAAAAAAGCAAATTGAAGGTGGCAAATTGGTTTTAACCTTCAAAAATAAAACCTAGATCCATCCAGGATTTATGTTCTTTCTAACAACATTTACTTCCTTTCTTCAAGTACTTCTGAGATAAATGGATCTGAGCACTATGGGACTTAACTGCTATGGTCATCAGTCTCCTACAACTTAGAACTACTTAAACCTAACTAACCTAAGGACATTACACCCATCCATGCCCGAGGCAGGATTCGAGCCTGCGACCGTAGCAGTCACGCGGTTCCAGACTGTAGTGCCTAGAACCGCACGCCCACTCCGGCCGACGCTTGTGAGATATTAAGAAACATTTCAAGAATTCGTACTCCATAGCACTAGCTGTGTAACTGATCATAATATACGTGAAATGAATTGTTTGATGATATGATAGTGGAACGGGAAGAATATCATCTTTGTAGGTGTACTTCAAAAGCTAAAGACATACAATGACAATGATTATTTTGGTGATATGTAAATTAAGACATAAACACATAATTGGCTGGGCTCAGAACTGCATTCTGAGCACCGTTCTGAGCAATTATTTGTATGGATTCAAGAGAAAATATTATTTCAATTCACCGTGTCCCTCTTCCATGCTTCCACACAGGTAATAAAACATTTTATGTTACCATGACTGGCAACAACAGTATGAAATATAATATTATACTTCTGGGTGTTCTGCCAGAAGCACACTATCATACCAAAAAACCGCAGAGATCAAAAATTAAATGTGATGGCCGTTATTTGCAGTGTAGATCCTTTTTTTCTTTTCATTCTGCCCGTGTGTGTGTGTGTGTGTGTGTGTGTGCGTGTGCGTGTGCGCGTGCGTAAGGGGACAAGACAGTTTTCATGGTGTAAGATAAATCTCACACAAATGTCAGTATTTGCTAGAAATAAAACTCTCCTTCAGTGTTGCGTTCAAATAATTCAATCTACAGAGGCAAGGCGGAATTAATTTGGAATGAGGAATTATGTTTGGATCTGCACCCTTGTTCAGACTGAATGAAAATGGTACAAGCAGAGTTAAAGTACAGAGTACAGAGCATAGTGTTCAGGGGGGACAGCAAGAGAAAGGGGGGGGGCTGGGGGTGAAATAATGATGGGAATACAAAGTGATAGGTAACAAGAAAAAAATCAGAATAAATTGAGACCAAAGACAGTGGGTGAGACATGAGGAGGCAATAAGGCACATTTTCATTTATGACTGTATGAAGCACTAATTCTGGAAGGGAACAAGCAAAAGGCACAGTAGAAAAAAACACAATTTTGTCATGGCTCTTCTGTAGCAGGAGTGTTACCAGAAGCTATGGTCTGTGTGCCAAGTTCCCATAAAGTCCTGTGTGTTTCTATCAATTATCACTGTGATAAATGCAGTCCGTGCACTTTTTCTTGAGCTGTGACCAGAGAAGCAGCAGGGGAGAGGATATCCACAGTGAAGATGACAAGGCCGGACCACAGAGGAGACAGGAAGACTGCTGCAAAACGAAACTGCTCTGCCTCCCTCAAACACTGAAGCCAATGATTATGACTGTGCTCTGTACTGACCATCTACAAGAGATTATCCATACACCACTGCCACACATATAGTATGAACACCACATGACAAGAGAAAATACACCATTCAGTAATGGTTATACTACTGTACCAGATTATTATTTGTCCACTTCGGTTGGCACTGATAGATAAAATACTAGTGTTCCAAAGTCCTCTGGTTTGTACTGATTGACAAGTAGGGAGCTGAGTATTTATGAAAGAGTGCACATATAATGTAACTATGTACATGCACAAGAGCCTTAAACTTCATTTTTTTACAATTTACCGATCACAGTACTTACTTTGGTTCCTTCCGTATTTCATCGAGAACAGAGACCACGTGGGTTATGTTTGAATTAATCATTTTGAAAGTCACATCTTGATGTTTATCTTTCACTATTTCATATTTATACCTTTTTACTGAGCCAAACTTGGATGTTAACAACTTCGCCAATGGCCCACAATTCACCACAAGTGGTCTGCTCACAATAGGCTGGCAAAAGTGGGAGGGAAGACATTATTACAACAAGTACAAACTCAGAAACATAAAAGAAGCTAATGAGTAGCTACCTACAAGCCTGGAGTCCTGGTACCTCTCATACATCGGTGTGAATGCTTCTCTCTCATATACTACATGTGGCACTGTTCTAGAACAATTTATTACTTTGTTGGTAAAGGCTGTAACACGGTGAAAGCCAATGGGCAATTCATAAAGTCTCGCCAGAAGTGTCCTAATTTCTCTGTCGGACAATGTTCTGCAACAGAGAGAAAAAAGTTTAGTTTCATGTTCATGACCAATTTGATTGCTGAACAGCTAAAAGCACAAAATTAAAAGCACAAAAATTAAATTATTACCCTGACTGATCAGTGTCAAATATGTCAAATATCTCTGAAGCAGATCGCGACTTCTTTTCACTCATAAGAAAATAAAAGTAAGAGAAAGCATACTGCATATCATTAGCTCTACGTATCTTATGCGAAGAGGTCAAGAGCCATTCGTCCTGAAATCTGAAATAACCATAAATACAATATTACCATAAGGTACAATATTCACACAAAAAAATATATAATATGTGCTGCAACACTATATTTATTACCTTCTCTGCAAATCTTCCATTATCTTTTTATCTATGAGGTGAGGCATATGTGCAGGAACTTTTCGCACCTCAAAACCAAATTCCTTGCTATAAAGGCGATTTACGTAGAGCAATGACCCAGCAAACGAGTCTCTAAGCACCTTTCGAGATATTCCATAAGGTGTTCGATAAACATGTAATTGGTTGTAATTCTGTTTCTCGTGAGGAAATTCTGTGACACTCATGCCATTAACACGCTCCAGAAATGCTTTTCTCGGTTTAGAAGCATTAGGAATAATTTTTTCAACATTAGTTCTGTCCCATCTGTGGTATTTTCCATAATTTTTCCTGTTTTGTTTGATCATATCTTTCACATTTTTCCTCAAAGATGACTGGCGTCTGGTTTTGTGAGAACTTCCGTCCGCGTTTTTCACATGTCTGGTTTCATCTGCAAGTTGAAAGTTATCATCAATGGAGTTTGGCTTCCTATTGATAGAACTGACAAATGTGCCCACAGACTTGGTAGCAAATGTTCTAGTGCTGTTATGGTCATTAACATCAACCTCTTTGTTTACATCAGGAACACTTGAGAACCGACCAGTACCAAATGACACACTGTTATCTGGTGTCAGTGGTCCTACAGTTTCATTAGAACCAACAGGAAATTTGGTGACTGAATCATGTGACAATGTTCTGTCATAGTTATAATGGAATTTATAGTTAGTTTGGTGACTTACAGAAACATGAGGAGCTGTAGATGATGATGCTACAGGTTCAGTATATTCATTATTTTCTTCAACACTGTTAATTGCACTGAGAGTATTTTCTGTAAGTGTTTCTCTTTCTGGGGTGTTAAAAAGTTTAGCTACTGAATCCTCCTGGTGACTTCCTTCTTTCGTATCCATGTCATCAAAAAAGTTTATGTGCTTGAATGGATTGTCATTATTGTCTTCAAAATTGAGCTGACTGTCAAATCCATCATCATTGAAAGCATCCATGCTCTGGTTGTTCTCATCATACATTTCCACGCCACCATTACTTCCGGCATCTCCATTACCGAGATCGCAGTCGCCACCATCATAAAAGCAGTCTGAAGTGTTACATGCAACATCACAGGAGCCATCATTGATGTAAGACCATGGACATAAAACTGAACAGTCTGGAACTGACCATGAGAAGTATACCTGAAAAGTAATTTTGCATTTTGTCAAACAAATAGAATGAAAAATAGATTTGTAAACAATGTAGTTATGCTTATCTTTCAGATAAACTATTACAAACTGAAATGGGAAAAAGAGCTGATTCTGTAATTATATGGAGGAAATAATTAAGCCATAAATAAGCAATGAATACATAATTTGTTTACAAATGTACCAACTCTGAAATGGTAAATGTAATATTCACCTTCAGTGCTGCACTGTATTGTGTGTCTCAATTGTGGTGTGTATGATAATATGGTCTGACAGGGAAGAAGTGGTGACATTTAACCAGAAGCATTTAGGAAAGTCAATGTGTACAAATAATGGCAATATGGCAATATGCCATTAATCTGATAAAAATATTCATGAACCTTAGTAGACAGTTGCAGCTGAGGATGTTGCCCAGTTTTTAAGTTTACTGTCAGTTCTGGAAAGTAAAAATCCATACAAATTATTTTTAAAGTAACAGTTTGT
This sequence comes from Schistocerca cancellata, assembly GCF_023864275.1. Lineage (NCBI taxonomy): Eukaryota > Metazoa > Arthropoda > Insecta > Orthoptera > Acrididae > Schistocerca > Schistocerca cancellata. The sequence goes on along the minus strand of NC_064634.1, from coordinate 520,565,165 downwards.
AACCACATGAAAACTTGAAAGCCGATGAAAATCAAATGAAAATTCCCAAGCCCCACTACTGATGTAAAACAAACTGAGTTCACTGGATAACAACACATTGAATTAAGGAGTTGTTTAACTGTCATTGCCTTGTGTACCAATATCCACTAGTTTTATAAATTATCTGAAGATCTAGATTCGGGTATTGAAAAGTTTTGTTAATTACATAGCATGTAGCACTGTGTGTCATAAAGCTAAATTATAACTACTAGGTGTACAACTTTGCTTCCGCTATTTTTTCCCCACCATTTGAGGCTTTAATGAAACAAAATTGGTTACACATGTACCACTCAAAGAATTTTCCATCGCTGGCCACTACTTTCTCCCATCTTCTGGGCAGTGTGCGAATCCTGCATCGAAAAAATTGTTCATTTTTTGAACCGATCCACAAATTGATCCAATTTATGACTTCTTCATGAGATCGGAAGTGTTGGTCAGCCACACCATGCGCCATTGATTTGAACAGGGGGAGCAATGTCTGGAGAATACGGTGGGTGGGGTAGGACTTCCCATTTTAACATTTCCAAGTACGTTTTGACCTCTTTTTCAACATGGGGTCGAGCACTGTCATGCTGCAAAATCCCTTCATCGTGCCTCTCGCCGTATTGCGGCCATTTTTCTTTTAACACTCTGCTGAAACGCATTATTTGCATATGATAACAAGCATCTGTTGTTGTTTCACTTGGCTTTAATACCTCATACACACAACGCTGAACTGGTCCCACCAAATGCAAATCTTGGAGCCATGAATATTCGATGTGGAAGCACGGTCAGGATATCCCCACGATTTTTTGCCTTTAAGGTTATCGAATTGAACCCATGTTTCATCCCTGGTCACAATGTGATGCAGAAATCCCTTCACTTCTTGCCTCTGAAGCAACTCTTCACAAACACACAAATGCCTTTCAACATCTCTCAGTTTCAGCTCACATGTGACCCATGTTCCTTCTTTCTCAATCATGCCTATAGCCTCGAGACATTTTGAAATGGCTCACTGTGTCACTCCCACTAATTACACCAATTCTTCCCGAGTTTTACGCAAGTCTTCACTCAGCGATGTCTCCAATTCTGCATTTTCGAAAACATTCTCTCTTCCACCACTATGCCGGTCTACGGCATTAAAATTACTGTTCTTGAAGTGTTGAAACCAATCACGACACATTCTTTCACTTACAGTGTCCTTACCATATGTACTTGAGAGCATTCAATGAGACTCAGCCGCTGTTTTCTTCATACTGAAACAAAACAGTAACACCTCCCACAAATGATGAGAATTAGGCTCGTAAAGTGACATTTTCAATCGAGAACAACTTTATGATGCAGACACAAATCGGCTAATGTTCGAATGAGGTGGTGTTGACTGAGGTAGAAGCTAACTGTCTGACGTGTGCAATCTGTTTCTTTTGACCGCAACTTACCGTTGTCGCAATCTATAGGCAAATGGAGGAAAAAAAGTTGTACACCTTGTAGTAATGTATTATAAACAGGACTCAACATTCACAGATTTAAGTAAATATTGTCTTTCAAAAATATCACTGTAATTAAGTGAATACTAAAATTACTGTCGATGTAGAGCAGCTTTGCAGTAAATATAGTAGGACTGAGGAGGCAGCAGCTCTCTCACTAATTTGTTGCTGTTGTGGTCTTCAGTCCCAGGAGAGGTTCGATGCATCATGTTACTATATCTTGTGCAAGCCTCTTATCTCTGGAAAACTACTCCAATTTACATCCTTCTGAGCCTTTTTACTGTATTCATCACTTGGTCACCCTCTACAATTATTACCCCTCGCCTCAGAATGTGTCCTACCAACCAATCCCTTCTTCTAGTCAGGTTGTGCCACAAATCTCTCTTCTCCCCAGTTTTACTCCGTACCTCCTCATTAGTTACGTGATCTACCCATCTAATCTTCAGCATTCTTCTGATGCACCTCATTTCAAAAGCTTCTATTCTCTTCCTGACTATACTGTTTATCATCTTTATTTCACTTCCATACACTTTTAAAAAAAAAAAAACTCTTTCTCACATTTAAATCAATATGTTATTTTGATATTAACAAATTTTTTTCTTCAGTAATAATTTTCTTACCATTGCCATTTACATTTTATATCCTCCCTACTTCGGCCATCATTAGTTATTTTTCTGCCCAAATAACAAAACTCATCTACTACTTTAAGTGTCTCATTTGCTAACCTAAATTTCTCAGCATCACCCGATATAATTTGGCTACATTCTATCATACTTGTTTTGCTTTTCTTTGTGATCATCTTCCATCCTTTCGAGAGGTTTTCGAACTTCAAAGTTTTTATTTCGTCTCCCTGAACTTTACTTCTTAATCCAAATTTTTCTTTTGTCTTCTTTAATGCTTGTTCAATGTACAGACTGAATAATACTGACGATAGGCTACAACTGTGCCTCACTCCCTTCTCAACCGATACTTCTATTTCACACTCCTCGACTCTAACTCCACTCTGGTTTCTGTACAAATTGTAAATAGCCTTTTGCTCCCTGTGTTTTACCCCTGCTACCTTCAGAATTTCAAAGAGAGTATTCCACTCGTCAGTATCAAAAGCTTTCCCTAAGTCTACAAATGCTGTAAATGCAGGTTTGCCTTTCCTTAACCTATCTTCTACAGTAAGTCTTAGTGACAGCGTTGCCTCACATGTTCCTACATTTCTTTGGAATCCAAACTGATCTTCCATGAAGTCAGCTGCTATGAGTTTTTCCATTCATCTATATTGAATCTGTGTTAGTATTTTGCAACCATCACTTTATATTAAACTGATAGTTCAGTAATATTCACACCTGTCAGTACATGTTTTCTTTGGAATTAGCATTACTATATTATTCTTGAAGTGTGAAGATCTTTTGCCTGTCTCATACATTTCTATTGGGCCTTGTCTTTTTACCTATTTGATCCTCTGCTGAATTCACTATTTCATGAATGAGATTTTCACTCTGCAGCGGAGTGTGTGCCAATATGAAACTTAGTGGCAGATTAAAGCTGAGTGCCGGACCGAGACTCGAACTCGGGACCTTTGCCTTTCATGGGCAAGTGCTCTACCAACTGAGCTACCCAAACACGACTCACTCCCCGTCCTCACAGCTTCTGTAAAGTTTGGAAGGTAGGAGACAAGGTTCTGGCAGAAGTAAAGCTGTCAGGATGGGGTGTGAGTCGTCCTTGGGTAGCTCAGTTGGTAGAGCACTTGCCCGTGAAAGGCAAAAGATCACGAGTTCGAGTCTCGGTCCGGCACACAGTTTTAATCTGCCAGGAAGTTTCACTATTTCATCTCTCAAAAGATACCCATTCATCATCTACTGCATTTCCTTCCCCTGTTCTAGTTAGTTGTTGCCCAATGCTCCCTCTGAAACTCTCAACCTCTGGTCTCAAACTATAAAGGTCCCATCTCCTTTATTTTCTACCATTTTGCAGTTTCTTTAGTTCTAATTTACAGTTCACATCCAATACATTGTGGTTAAAGTCCACATCTGCCGTTGGAAATGTCTTACAGTTTAAAATCTGGTTTTGACATCTCTGTCTTGCCATTATATAATTTATCTAAAACCTTATGGTGTCTTCAGGTCTCTTCCACATACATGATTCTTAAACTGAGTATCAGCTATGATTAAATTATGCTCTGTGCAAAGTTCTTCCTGGACGCTTCCTCTTTCATTCCTTTCCCCCAGTCCATATTCATCTATATTTTTCCTTCTCTTCCTTTTCCAGCTATCAAATTCCAGCCCCCATCACAATTAAATTTTTCTCTCCCTTAGCTATCTAAATAATTTCTTTTATCGCATCATACATTTCTTCAATCTCTTCACCATCTGCAGAGCTAGTTGGCATATAAACTTGCACTACTGTGGTGGGTGTTGACTTGCGTCTATCTTGGCTACATTAATGTGTTCACTGTGCTATCCACAGTAGCTTACCCACATTCCTGTTTTCTTATTCATTATTAAACCTACCCCTGCACAGCCCCTTTCTGATTTTGTATTTATAACTCTGTGTTCACCTGACCAGATGTCATGTTCCTCCTGCCACTTAACTTCACTAATTCCCTCTATATCTAACTTCAACATAATCATTTCCCTTTCTAAATTTTCTAACCCACCTACGTGATTAAGGGATCTAATCTTCCACACTCTGATCCATAGAACACCAATATTGTTTCTCCTGATGACAACATCCTCCTCAGTAGTCCCCCCCCCCCCCACCCCCACCCCTCTCCCCTCCACCAACAATCCAAATGGGGGACTATATTTTACCTACAGAATATTTTACCCAAAATTTAACCATAGAGTAGAGCTGCACACCCTCCGAAAAATTATGGCTGCACTTTCCCAATGCTTTCAGCTGTTTGCAGTAGCAGCACAGTAAGGCTGTTTTAGTTGATGCTACCAGGCTACACCAGTCAATCATCCAGACTGTTGCCCCTGCAACTACTGAAAAGGCTGCTACCGCTCTTCAGGAACCACACGTTTGTCTGGCCTCTCAATAGATACCCTTCAGTTATGGTTGCACTGGCAGTATGGCTATCTGTATCGCTAAGGCACACAAGCCACCCAACCAATGGCAATGTCCGTGGTTCATGCAGGCCAGCTTACTAATTTAATCAATTAACAGCATTAAGCAGTATAGTGATGCTTTATTGTTAATACAAAATAAGTTACTATGTTTTCTTGTCTTCTGTTTATGTATATCTTGATTCATTCCACATTTCTGAATATAGTTATTCTTGATGGGATCCTCAGAACATGATTAATTAATTAATTAATTAATCCTTTCCCCATGAACCATGGACCTTGCCGTTGGTGGGGAGGCTTGCGTGCCTCAGCGATACAGATAGCCGTTCCGTAGGTACAACCACAACGGAGGGGTATCTGTTGAGAGGCCAGACAACCGTGTGGTTCCTGAAAAGGGGCGGCAGCCTTTTCAGTAGTTACAAGGGCAACAGCCTGGATGATTGACTGATCTGGCCATGTAATAACCAAAACGGCCTTGCTGGGCTGGTACTGCGAACGGCTGAAAGCAAGGGGAAACTACAGCCGTAATTTTTCCCGAGGGCATGCAGCTTTACTGTATGATTACATGATGATGGCGTCCTCTTGGGTAAAATATTCCGGAGGTAAAATAGTCCCCCATTCGGATCTCCAGGCGGGGACTACTCAAGAGGATGTCGTTATCAGGAGAAAAAAAACTGGCGTTCTACGGATCGGAGCGTGGAATGTCAGATCCCTTAATCGGGCAGGTAGGTTAGAAAATTTAAAAAGGGAAATGGATAGGTTAAAGTTAGATATAGTGGGAATTAGTGAAGTTCGGTGGCAGGAGGAACAAGACTTCTGGTCAGGTGACTACAGGGTTATAAACACAAAGTCAAATAGAGGTAATGCAGGAGTAGGTTTAATAATGAATACGAAAATAGAAATGCGGGTAAGCTACTACAAACAGCATAGTGAACGCATTATTGTGGCCAAGATAGATACGAAGCCCACACCTACTACAGTAGTACAAGTTTACATGCCAACTAGCTCTGCAGATGACGAAGAAATTGAAGAAATGTATGATGAAATAAAAGAAATTATTCAGATAGTGAAGGGAGACGAAAATTTAATAGTCATGGGGGACTGGAATTCGAGTGTAGGAAAAGGGAGAGAAGGAAACGTAGTAGGTGAATATGGATTGGGTCTACGAAATGAAAGAGGAAGCCGCCTGATAGAATTTTGCACAGAGCACAACTTAACCATAGCTAACACTTGGTTTAAGAATCATGATAGAAGGTTGTATAAATGGAAGAACCCTGGAGATACTAAAAGGTATCAGATAGATTATATAATGGTAAGACAGAGATTTAGGAACCAGGTTTTAAATTGTAAGACATTTCCAGGGGCAAATGTGGACTCTGACCACAATCTATTAAAACTGAAGAAACTGCAAAAAGGTGGGAATTTAAGGAGATGGGATCTGGATAAACTGACTAAATCAGAGGTTTTAGAGAGTTTCAGGGAGAGCGTAAGGGAATAACTGACAGGAATGGGGGAAAGAAATACAGTAGAAGAAGAATGGGTAGCTCTGAGGGATGAAGTAGTGAAGGCAGCAGAGGATCAAGTAGGTAAAAAGACTACGGCTAGTAGAAATCCTTGGGTAACAGAAGAAATATTTAATTTAATTGATGAAAGGAGAAAATATAAAAATCCAGTAAATGAAGCAGGCAAAAAGGAATACAAACGTCTCAAAAATGAGATCGACAGGAAGTGCAAAATGGCTAAGCAGGGATGGCTAGAGGACAAATGTAAGGATGTAGAGGCTTATCTCACTAGGGGTAAGATAGATACTGCCTACAGGAAAATTAAAGAGACCTTTGGAGATAAGAGAACCACTTGTATGAACATCAAGAGCTCAGATGGAAACCCAGTTCTAAGCAAAGAAGGGAAAGCAGAAAGGTGGAAGGAGTATATAGAGGGTCTATACAAGGGCGATGTACTTGAGGACAATATTATGGAAATGGAAGAGGATGTAGATGAAGATGAAATGGGAGATATGATACTGCGTGAAGAGTTTGACAGAGCACTGAAAGACCTGAGTCGAAACAAGGCCCCTGGAGTAGACAACATTCCATTGGAACTACTGACGGCCTTGGGAGAGCCAGTCCTGACAAAACTCTACCATCTGGTGAGCAAGATGTATGAAACAGGCGAAATACCCTCAGACTTCAAGAAGAATATAATAATTCCAATCCCAAAGAAAGCAGGTGTTGACAGATGTGAAAATTACCGAACAATCAGTTTAATAAGCCACAGCTGCAAAATACTAACACGAATTCTTTGCAGACGAATGGAAAAACTAGTAGAAGCCGACGTTGGGGAAGATCAGTTTGGATTCCGTAGAAATACTGGAACACGTGAGGCAATACTGACCTTACAACTTATCTTAGAAGAAAGATTAAGGAAAGGCAAACCTACGTTTCTAGCATTTGTAGACTTAGAGAAAGCTTTTGACAATGTTGACTGGAATACTCTCTTTCAAATTCTAAAGGTGGCAGGGGTAAAATACAGGGAGCGAAAGGCTATTTACAATTTGTACAGAAACCAGATGGCAGTTATAAGAGTCGAGGGACATGAAAGGGAAGCAGTGGTTGGGAAGGGAGTGAGACAGGGTTGTAGCCTCTCCCCAATGTTATTCAATCTGTATATTGAGCAAGCAGTAAAGGAAACAAAAGAAAAATTTGGAGTAGGTATTAAAATCCATGGAGAAGAAATAAAAACTTTGAGGTTCGCCGATGACATTGTAATTCTGTCAGAGACAGCAAAGGACTTGGAAGAGCAGTTGAACGGAATGGATGGTGTCTTGAAGGGAGGATATAAGATGAACATCAACAAAAGCAAAACGAGGATAATGGAATGTAGTCGAATTAAGTCGGGTGATGCTGAGGGTATTAGATTAGGAAATGAGACACTTAAAATAGTAAAGGAGTTTTGCTATTTGGGGAGCAAAATAACTGATGATGGTCGAAGGAGAGAGGATATAAAATGTAGACTGGCAATGGCAAGGAAAGCATTTCTGAAGAAGAGAAATTTGTTAACATCGAGTATAGATTTAAGTGTCAGGAAGTCATTTCTGAAAGTATTTGTATGGAGTGTAGCCATGTATGGAAGTGAAAGATGGACGGTAAATAGTTTGGACCAAAAGAGAATAGAAGCTTTTGAAATGTGGTGCTACAGAAGAATGCTGAAGATTAGATGGGTAGATCACATAACTAATGAGGAAGTATTGAATAGGATTGGGTAGAAGAGAAGTTTGTGGCACAACTTGACCAGAAGAAGGGATCGGTTGGTAGGACATGTTCTGAGGCATCAAGGGATCACCAATTTAGTATTGGAGGGCAGCGTGGAGGGTAAAAATCATAGGGGGAGACCAAGAGATGAATACATTAAGCAGATTCAGAAGGATGTAGGTTGCAGTAGGTACTGGGAGATGAAGAAGCTTGCACAGGATAGAGTAGCATGGAGAGCTGCATCAAACCAGTCTCAGGACTGAAGACCACAACAACAACAACAATTAATTAATTAATTGTCAGACCACTGAATAACGGCATGTGGTCTGAAAAAGTGGAAACTGTGTTTCCTAACTTATCTATTATTACTTATTGTTTTAAGATGTAACTTGCTTGCTCACTTGAATCTTTTTTCAAATTAAATGTCTATAAGATCACTTCTGTCAACTTTGAGACAATGTGTTTTGCAAGTGTTAAGCTTTACTGTGTCAATAGTCATCAGCTTCATTCCTAAAATTCACTAGACAGACGCACTCTTAAGTCCGACAACACTTTGTAGCTACCATAGCTGGTACGTGTGTCCAATTGCAGAGGATGAAAACAGTTCAGGAAAATGTCCGTCACTAATCTCATAATAGTCTAAAGCAGATTTCCTGGGCCACCACTTCTGATCCTGGTACTGATGACTCCTATGAAAAAAAAAAACTTTTCTGTACATCACTTGTCACTCTGTATTATTCTTGTCTTCAATTTATTAATCAGCTACTTCGACAAAGTTATGACTTTCCAAAATCATGCCCTATAATTAGGTCCACTCTATCTGACACCTAGAATAGCTTTTCATCAACCCCCGCAACCTCGAAAATATCCTGGTCAGACCCTATGCTCTTGTGTACCACATGTTACCACTCACCTTTCTACACTGGTACGACACCTACCAAGAATGGCAAACACAATATCCTGTTGCAGAGTATACTCTACAATATGAAAATCCTGACCTCAGTGCCTGTTTCACCACATGTGCCATCTGGATTCTCTTTCTTGAGACCAGTTTCTCAGCAACTCTGCAAGTCGGAACTGGTTCACAACGTTTTCTTGGTTCTTGCCACCCACCTCGCATAAATTTACATTAATTTCTTTGGTTTCAGCATTTCTTTTCAGTAACAATTTTTTTTTCACTCTCATTTAGTCTTCTGTATATCTTTTATTTTCTGACCTGTCTTTTTCTTCCCTGCCCCCAATTCCCCTGTATATCACACATAAAGCACTTAACTTTCAGATCTTATTAACTGTTGCACAATATTTCTTCAGTAATCTCTGCCTTGCTTACTACCGTATTTTCCACCTTTTAACTCTCAGGTTTTCAAATCTTGTCCAGTGCAGTCCTCAGAAATCAGTCTTTCCCTCTCATCCCATCCAGTGATGCTCCCATGACACGGATTTCGGGATGACTGTTTAGTAACTGTACCCATTTCCTAAATCTCGCCAGTCCTTTTCCTTCATCCTTCTACATTCCCCTTCAACCCTCCTGCCACTGATTCCAAGAGCTTGCAAATTTACCTAACTTTTCTACACGTTTTCTCTTGCTGCTCCCTGGTGAGCAGATTTGTTATTCGTCCAGTTCTTTTATATTTTCAAAAATAAATATGAAGTGTTACTTGTTAGTTACATCTGACATTGTTGCTATGCTCTGAAGTCATTATCAGAATTGAGGTACTCATTTTACATCTTTTTTTCTGCTGCAAACGTATTGTCTATGTTTCTTCGAAATGGATGGTTCTCTACTTTCTAAGTTGAATTCACTATTTTTTTTACACGGCTTTCTTGCCACCTAAAACACTTTTTTTATTCTTTCAATGACACCATTCTATTGCTGCAGCTGAGTCACGTCAAATGGGTGAGCCATTTCCTAGTTTTGATCCATGCTGAGCAACTTCTTCCGTCATTTATTATATTGTCACCACTACTTACTCATGTTCAGACCCTATATTCGATTAACCATTCCTATATAACATCTTCCGGGTATGGCACAATAGAATAAGTGCTGAGACTTCAATGGCAGAGATGGAGACCATCAGAATGGCTTAGCTAGTGGAGGAAGCAACCCTGATTTCAAGGGTAATATTAAAGCTCAAGATACATAAACACTAACAGGTCAGGGCTGACTGCAAAGACGTTTGTTCTCCATGTCTGGGGTGTCCTAAAATGAACTCTGTGGCTTACAACCTCAGTTTTACCTCTAGGAATGGGCTGTGCCCACCCTCTAAGCTGGGTTTCAACTTCTGACATGATGGAAACAGAGTAAAGACTACTTGAAGAGGTAACTGGGGATACAAATCCTCTTTTTACCAGCATGAGCAGGAATGTTAAGAAAGAAATATGTCCCGAATGAACATGTGCTTGGAATCGTGAACACCAGCATGCTCCTTTTTTAAAAAAAGTGGCTAATCAATTTTCTAAGAGAGAAACACTTTGCAAGAGGCCAGATACCTGGACAGAAACCCAACAGATTCAGAAAAGTACAGAATCTATAAGAGAACACCAGTGGTAAAAAGTACCTGAAACATAATGATTCTAGATTCAGCCTTTGTAAAAGAAGAATAGAGCTGAACCCATCATCAGTGTTATGTTACTAGCAGTGGAGATTCAAAAAATAGCAAGAGAAATCCTGAAAAAGTGGATGACTTTTGGGAAACTCTCAAAGATGCAGCATCTACAATTCCTCCTCATTGTATTAAAATCTTGCTTGGTGACTTCAGGCTTAAGAGGATCGGTTGGTTGATTGGTTGCTTAAATGGACTGAACTACTAAGTCAGCAGTCTCTCTGTCCTGGAAGAGACAGGTCTCTACGACTGCAGATCAAAGAGAGCCTACTGCACAAAACTCAGGGGAAGAAAACCTGCTGAGGTAAGGGTCAAAAAGAAGAAAGAGTGACAGGAAAAAAGAAAGGCAATCACAAGGTGCTCCATCTAGAGAGCAGCCAGAATCCCCTGAAAGCAGAGTGCAATCAGGTGGCATATATCCCCCAGCCCCCACCACTTATCAGTGGCACTCTACTGCAAGACTGCCTTGGAAAGACTGACAACACAGACAGGGGAAGAGAAGCATAGACAGACAAAAGACACAGTCCAACAGACCACACAAGAGGAGCGAAGGGGAAGGGGGGGGGGGGGGGGGGGAGAAAAGAAGAGTAGAATAGCGTGTAGGATGAAGACCAGGCTGGACCACCAAGCCCAGACAGCTCCAGCCCAGTCTGGGCACAGAAGGCCAGTGTTCTGCCAAACCCTCAATGGGCTGATAAGGTTAAGTGGTCCTCCCGTACAGAGAGTGGTAAAAGCACGCTTCATAAATAAAACCGAGTCAGTTGCTGAGGTATCGTCTCCTAATAGCAGGGGTAGCAAGTGAGAGAGATTAAGAGTCCACGGCAGGGCAGCTATGTTGGGACAGTCTAGCAAAATGTGGATCAGCGTCAAATGGGAACCGCAATGACAGTGGGGTGGTCCTCGCCACAGAGGATACGACCACGAGTCACCCGAGTACCGCCGATGCGGAGCCGACAAAGGACCGTAGAGTCCTGGTGAGAGGCCTGCACAGAGCACCTCCACAGATTCGTACTCTCCTTTATGACACACAGTTTACTTCGTGACGTCAGGGTAATCCATTCCGTATTCCAGATTCCTAAAACTTTATGGTGTAACACCGATCAGAGTTCTGATTCTGGAATACTGATCTGAAGAGTCAGTTTACTGGAAGCCTGTTTGGCCAGGCCATCAGCAAGTTCAATCCACAGGGTCCTGATGTGTGTGGATCCTGATGTGACCTGGAGTCCAGACCAAAGTCACTGATCATCAATACTGTTCAAGCACATACACGGAATACTGGATAGCAATGATCAGGAGTGGTGAGGGTAGCACTGCTCGAGAGGTTGCAAACTACTTGAGGATTCACTGCAGATGAGAAAGGACCCACCAGTGCAGGAAGCGGTATGCTCAAGCACATAAGAGAGGCTACCACCTCCCAAGTGAAAGCATCCGACAAGGAGAGCAGTTCAGTATATCCCATAGGAGTATGAGAAAGGCCAACATGACCAGCAACCATTCAGTGCAGGCAAATTATGGGATGCACCTAGGACGGAGAAAAATTGGCGGCAGAGGGCCTCTGAATGGTCCGAGTCTTTCGAACCGTGTGAGAGGTCAAGATGAAGCTGGGGTCGAGGGATGCACCGTGGAGGTGTAACAGAACTGATCCAGAAGAGAGGTGGAAGAGGAAATAACTGAAGGCCAGAGAGGATAGACTGGATGCAGATTGCAATTGCAATCACCTTGAGGGCCGCCAATGCGGGAGATGGGTTATTGAGTTTGGAAGGAGGAGACTGTAGTTTAGATGCTTCGGGGAGCTGCGGACACGGGCAGCATCACTGACACACTGTTGTTGGCACCTGATCCACAATGGAGAGACCCTAGTCTCCACGAGTAAACTGTTCACAGGTCTAGTTCGAAAGGCTCCTGTCACAAGTCTAATCCTGCAGTGGCGTGTCAGGTCCAGTATCCGCAATGCCAAACCATACGCCAGACTCCCATAATCGAAGTGGGATTGTATCAGGGCTTTGTAAAGCTGCAGAAGAGTAGTGCACTCTACACCCTAGCTGGTGTTATTCAGGCAGTGAAGTGTATTAAGGTCCTTAAGCTGGCGAAGATGCGTATTCCGTGTCAACCGAGACTCAAAGACCAGTCCTAAAAAAGCGATAAGTGTAAACAAAATTGAGTAGCTGGTCATTCAGATAAACTTCTGGTCGTGGGTGAATGGTACAATGTTGACAGAAATGCAATACGCTAGTCTTGGCAGTGGAAAATGAAAATCCATGTGTGACAGCCCATATCTGCACCTTTAGTAAGGTGCTTTGCAGTTGACATTCAGTGACACACACACTAAACGAGGAATATTAGGGGCAAAAGTCATCAGCATACAAGGAGGGTGATACTGAGGACCCCACAGCTGCTGCTAGACCATTGATGGTGACTAGAAAGAGAGGGACACTCAGTACAGAGCACTGTGCGACCACGTCTTGAGTAACAAGGCTACTGGGGGAAGCATCAGCTTGAACCCGGAACATATGGTGCAACAGGTAGTTCTGTATAGAAATTGGGAGAAGATCCCAGAGACCACACTCACGTAAGGTAGCAAGGATGTGGCGTCGCCATGTGGTCAACGAAGAGAGCTTTAAGGTGTTTACATCAGGCAAAAGCAGTTCAGATGGCAGACTCCAGGTAAACCAGATTATCAGTAGCGGAATTGCCTTCGCGAATACCATCCCGGGATGGACATAGTAGACCCCGGCACTTTAGGAGCCAACACAGCTGCTGGCTCACCGTGCATTCAAGCAGCTTACAGAGAACATTAAAAAGACTAATTGGGCTTTTTTTTTGTTATGGTTTTAGGTTTAGGGCACAAAACTACTATGGTCATTAGCGCCCAGTCTGTGACTTAGGAAAATATAAAGAAACCAAACTGGAAACCAGCAGCAAAGGAAGCGAAACTCAAAAAACTGGGGAAACTAAAAACAGAAGGAAAGCTTCAAAAACTACTATAGAAGGGGGGTTGTTTGTCCCCAAAAAGAGCTTCAAATCTCACTGGCACTAATAAACTTGAGAACGCGACCGGCTGAGCCTGTGTCATCTGCTAATATGGAAGATATATCAGGCAACAGCTGTAGATGGGTGCGTAACGGAGTAAAATAGGGGCACTCAAGTAAAAGGTGTCTCACCGTCCACAGTTGAGGGCAGTGGGGACAAAGTGGGGGAGGATCGCCACTTAAAAGATCTCGATGGCTAAAAAGACACTGCCTATCCGGAGTCTAGTTAAAATTACCTCCTCCCGACGACGAGTTCAAGAGGAAGAGCTCCAAGCACAGTGAAGAGCTTTCACATCCCGCAGTTTATTATTGGGAAGTGTCGGCCAATGTGCGTGCCATAAAAGAGCAACATGACGGCATAAAACACTCCGTAGATCGGCGAAGGGAATCATGCGAATAGGTGGCTGAAGAAGAGAGACTGCAGCCTTGGCCACTATATCGGCTGCCTCATTACCACAGATGCCAACATGTCCTGGGATCCAGAGGAATGCCACACAGACACCCCCCAAGTGGAGCAATTGGAGGTAGTTCTGAATCCCATGGACCAGAAGGTGGACAGGGTAGAGAGCTTGGAGACTGAGGAGAGAGCTGAGCGAATCTGAGCAGATAACATACTGTATCTGCTGATGGCGACAGATGTGTTGGACAGACTGGAGAACAGCGTAAAGCACTGCAGTAAAAACCGAACACTGGTCGGGAAGCCGAAATCGATTACAGGTGTTGCCAACAATATAGGCACTCCCAACACCAAACGATGTTTTTGAGCCATCAGTGTAAATAAATGTGGCATCCTTCATTTGTGCACATAGAGCACCAAATGCCCGACGATAAACAACAGAAGGGGTACCATCCTTGGGAAACTGACAAAGGTCACGGAGCAGGCAGGTCCGGGGCCAGAGCCAAGGTGGTGCTGTACCCCAAGTTGTCAAGAAAGTTTTAGGGAAATGGAAGGAAAGAGAACATAGCAGTTGACAAAAGCAGACTCCTGGTGGTAGTAGAGAGGAAGGGCGGCCTGCATACCCTAAATCCAAGGAAGCATCGAAAAAAACGTCATGGGCCAGATTAGCAGGCATGGAAGACAGATAATGACTCAGAAGGACAGCTCGCCGATTGGGCAGCGGAGGTTCAGCAGTCTCAGCATAAAGACTTTTCACAGGGCTGGTGGAAGAAGCTCCAGATGCTAAACATAATCCACTGTGGTGGACACAGTCGAGACGCCGAAGAATAGACGGCCGAGCAGAGGAGTAAACTATGCTTCCATAGTCCATTTTCGAGTGCACTAAGGTGCGATAGAGGCGGAGAAGGACTACTCACTCCGCTCCCCAGGAGGTACCAATTCAGGACACACAGGGTGTTGAGGGATCACAGACAGCGAGCCGAAAGATAGGAAACGTGGGAGGACCAGCACAGTTTTCTGTCAAACATAAGACCCCAAGAATTTAGCAACGTCTGCAAACAGAAGGTTGACAGGGCCCAGATGTAAAGAAGGTGGAAGAAATCGGTATGACACCAAAAATTGACACAAACGGTCTTACTCGGAGAAAAGCGGAAGCTGGTTTCAATGCCCCATGTGTGGAGGCGATCGAGACATCCTTGAAGACGTCGTTCAAGAAGGCTAGTCCATTGAGAGCTGCAGTAGATTGCAAAATCGTCCACAAAGAGGGAGCCCGAGGCATCAGGAAGGAGACAATCCATAATTGGATTTATGGCAATGGCAAACAGTACAACACTTAGCACGCAGCCCTAGGGTGCCCCGTTTTCTTGGGAGAAAGTAGAGTTCACCCGCACTTTAAATGTGCGCTCTGCCATAAATTCACAAAGAAGAAGGGGCAGCCGACCTCGAAAGCCCCAAGAGAACAGTGTGCAGAGGATGCCTGTCCTCCAACACATACCGTATGCTCTCTCCACATCAAAAAATATTGCTACTGTTTGGCGTTTCCTGAGAAAATTGTTCATGATATATGTGGAGAGAGCAACAAGATGGTCAACTGCAGAATGACGCTTTCAGAAACCGCATTGGGCAGGTGTTAAAAGACTGCGGGACTCCAGCCACCAGGCTAAACAGCAATTCACCATACGCTCCAAAACCTTACATACACTACTCGTGATGGAAATGGGTCAATAGCTGGAGGGGAGATGTTTGCCCTTTCCCGGTTTCGGAACAGGAACGACGATAGCTTCCCACCATCTTCTGGGAAATGTACTGACGGTCCAAATTCGATTATAAAGGCGAAGGAGGTAACGCAGACTATGGTATGATAAATGCAGCAAAATTTGGATGTGGATACCATACGGTCCTGGGGCGGAAGAGCGAGAAGAAGAGAGTGCGTGTTGGTGTTACCGCATGGAGAAAATAGTATTATAGCTTTCGCGATTTTGACAGAAGAAAGCAAGAGGTTGCACTTCCGCTGCACGTTTCTTCGGGAGAAAAGCTGGCGGGTAATTTGAAGAGCTCGAAATCTTAGCAAAGCGTTGACTCAATGAGTTAGAAATTGCACTAATGTATCATGTGCGACAGTGAGCTCAGAGACTGGGGAGAAACTAGGTGCGCCAGATAACCGTTGAATCCGACTCCAAACTTCTAAGGAGGGAGTGAAGGTGTTAAACGAGCTAGCAAAGAAGTCCCAGCTTGCCTTCTTGCTATCGCGAATGATGCGACGGAAACGCGCACGTAACTGCTTATAGCAGATACAGTTGGCCAAACTAGGATGGTGGCAGAAAATGCAAAGAGCACGTCGCCGCTCACGTATTGCGCCACAGCATGCCTTGTTCCACCAAGGAACTGGGGGGTACTGGGGCAAATCAGAGGTGCGAGGTATTGAACATTCCGCAGCTGTAAGAATAAGTTCTGTAATATGAGTGACCTGATTGTCGACACTAGGAAAGTGACGGTCATTGAATATCGCTAGAGACAAAAAAAGTGTCCAATCGGCTTCGGCACACTTCCAGCGTCTCAGGCGCGTAGATGGCAGTTGTGGCTGCAATCTAAGGACACATGGAAAATGGTCACTTGAGTGTGTATCAGCAAGAGCAAACGATTCGAAGCAATGAGCTAGCGGAACAGTACCGACCGATACGTCCAAATCAGAGAAATTTGTTGTGGAGGCTGACAAAAATGTAGGGCCCCCAGTGTTGAAGCAAACAAGATCCGCTTGGTGGAAGATGTCTAGCAATAGTGAGCCGTGCGGACAAGGACGCAGAGATCCCCAAAGCGGGTGGTGGGCATTGAAGTCTCCAAGCAGCAAAAAGGGGGGCGGAAGCTGACCAAGAGCACGTCGCCGCTCACGTATTGCGTCACAGCATGCCTTGTTCCACCAAGGAACTGGGGGGTACTGGGGCAAATCAGAGGTGCGAGGTATTGAACGTTCCGCAGCTGTAAGAATAAGTTCTGTAATATGAGTGACCTGATTGTCGACACTAGGAAAGTGACGGTCATTGAATATCGCTAGAGACAAAAAGTGTCCAATCGGCTTGGGCACACTTCCAGCATCTCAGGCGCGTAGATGGCAGTTGTGGCTGCAATCTAAGGACACATGGAAAATGGTCACTTGAGTGTGTATCAGCAAGAGCAAACTATTCGAAGCAATGAGCTAGCGGAACAGTACCGACCGATACGTCCAAATCAGAGAAATTTGTTGTGGAGGCTGACAAAAATGTAGGGCCCCCAGTGTTGAAGCAAACAAGATCCGCTTGGTGGAAGATGTCTAGCAATAGTGAGCCGTGCGGACAAGGACGCAGAGATCCCCAAAGCGGGTGGTGGGCATTGAAGTCCCCAAGCAGCAAAAAGGGGGGCGGAAGCTGACCAAGAAGATGAAGGAGATCAGCTCTTGCCATTGGTGTGGACGATGGAATGTATACAGTACAAAGAGAGAAGGTGTAACCAGAAAGGGAAAGACGGACAGCGACAGCTTGGAATGAACTGTTTAATGGGATTGGGTGATAATGGACAGTATCATGGAGAAGAATGAGTCCTCCATGTGCTGGAGTGCCTTCAACAAAGGGGAGATCAAATTGGACTGGCTGAAAATGGGGGAAAACAAAGTGATCGTGGGGACGTAGCTTTTTCCCTGAAGACAGAAGATGACCAGCGAGTAGTATCATAAGAGGATCGACAATTCATCCTAATTGGCTCGAATGCAGCGGATAAATGGATAATGGACATAGGGTGGACAGAAAAGGGAAGAATGTGACCAAGGTTGCCCTCAACTCAACGACTGCTCAGAGCTTGCGACCGACAGCGTGGAATGTTGCTCGGGAGCAGCTCCTGCCACCAGCGATCGGCCAGTTGATCGGCCGCCAGCAGTGCGCCTCGTCGACACAGAAGATGGCCGAGGGCGGTTACCACCGGATGGTGCTGTAGATGAGACACGCCGTGGCGGAGAAGGAGAGGAACTGGGTTTCTTATTAGCCTTCTTGGAAACAGGAGGTTAAGATGAGGGAATGAGCCGCTCATCTTTAAAAATGGGGCAATCTCTAGAAGAAGCAGCATGGTCACCCATACAGTTGACGCAACGAGGGGATGGAGGTGGACAAGCATCCTCAGGGGCATCCTTGCCAAACGTAACGCATTTGGCCGGATTGGATCATAACTGGCTGGTATGATTGAACCGATAGCAGCACGTAGGGTTTGGGATGTACGGGTGAACGGAAATTATCTCATAGCCCACTTTGATGTTCGATGGAAGTTGAGCTCTGTCAAATGTCAAGAAGATAGTATGGGTTGGAACCAAGTCCTTGTCAACCCTTTTCACGACTTGATGAACAGCCGTTACGACCTGGGCAGACAGGTCGCTTTGAATTTCCTCATCGGACAATCCGTCGATGGAGCGTGTATAAACCACCCCGTGTGATGAATTTAAAGTGCGGTGCGCTTCCACCTGGACAGGGAAGGTGTGTAGCGGAGAAGTTCACAGCAATTTTTGTGGCTGGAGGGCACTGACTGCTTCTAACAACAAGGCGCCATTTTGTAATCAGGAACAAGACTTTACAGGACCTGCAATTGCATCCACACCTTTCTGAATAATGAAAGGGTTGACTGTGGGGAAGTCTTGACCTTCGTCCGATCGAGAAACAACGAGGAACTGTGGCACTGATGGAAGAATTGTCCATGGCTGAGACTCATTTAACTTTCGCTTGTGAGCAGACATAGTAGATGATGAGGAAACCATTGCAGAAGTATCCCCCATGATTATCGGCGTCTCTGATGGCGCGCTCCTCCCTTGCGGGGGCCCTCTCCGAGGGCACTCACACTTAGGTGATTGTTCACACATCAGGTCACACCTCCCGAGAAACGGATGGAGGGACCAATCGGCACTTTCGGAAGGTATCAGCTCGGGTAATGACCTCTCCCTGGGGCTGGCCGTTACAAGTGGGTATGTAGATGTCCTTCCTGTCTACCCGGGGTGGGGAATTATGCGTTACCCCGTCACCGGTTATGCGTGGGTCGACCTTCAGACACGCACAGGGAGGAACAAAGAAAAGTAAAGGAAAGAAGAGAGGTCTCAAACGCCTCAGCAGAGAAAATGGTAAAGAGAAGAGGTAAGGAAAAGAGAAGGACAAAGGAAGGACAAAGACTTGCCCCCCCAGAGGGGGAGAAAGGGAAGGGAAGAGGCAGTGTGGGGGGGGGGGGGAGGATGATGGATGGGGAAGGATGTGGAAAAGGTAGGTATGCACCCCAGAAAGGAAAGAGGGCCAGACTAGCTCGGGGTCCTGTGCTTGCTACACACGTATCCACAAAAGAATTGTGGACTCACTGGGGGTGACAAATGTCCATCTCTGGAGGGTGCATACCCAGTTTCAGTAGCGGGACAATGACGCTTCCTCGCCATTGTGATGGGAACTTTGCATTGTACCAGATACAGTTAGATGTGGCAAGGGTATGACGCTGATGATCCACTGACAGGTGCTTGATGATTTGGTTGTGGATACAGTCTGGCCCTGGGGCTCTATCAGGATGGTGGGCAAGAACACTGACAAATTCCCACTGACTGAATGGAGCATTATATGGATATACGTGATGTGTGGTAAAAGATAATTGCTTTCACTCCAAGTGCTGTTTTAGGACACAAAAGGCAGGTCAATAATTTTCAGATGTTTAGGCTCGAGCATAGTGTAGAGCAAAATGTTCGGCGATGGCGTCTACAGTATGCCAGATACACCTGCAGGTTGTCTGGTGTCCACAGGGATGTCTGATCTTAACCCAAACCTGTGAAGGAGGTTTTATTAGTGGCAGACCCAGGCAAAAGTAGCTTAAAGATGCTCCATTCGTGGGTGACGCTTAAGGTGTTGGAAAACCACCTACGATCTCGAATGGCCTCTGCGAATTCCAAGGACCACCGAGGTACTGTCTTCCACTGGGGAGGTCCTGACAAAAAGGGAATTGCTAAGCGGCTGCTGAAGGAATTGCTGTAATCGTATTCTGGATTGCCTCATTGATATCTCCACGCAGCAAGAAGCCAAGCTCGACAGCAGACGTGAAAACATTCCAGTCAGCACTGTTGAGAGAGCCCATCCAGGCAGGTGTCCAGGGGCTGACATTGAGGGAGGGACGAAATGATCTGGAAGTGGTCACTAGGGGGGTACAGGTGATCGTGGTTCCCCAAGTGGACGGGTGGAAGAAGACAAGGCCTGCAAAATGGGAAGGTCTACTACTGAGAAGATTCCACGCACCACATTGAAGTGTGTGAGGGTACCGTATTCAAGAGGCAATGGTTAAGTTGTGCCACTAAGTTTTCGAGGTCTGTACCGTGGCTAGTGAACACGGTTCCAGCCCACAAAGGGTTATGGACGTTGAAATCACCCAAGATTAGAAAAGGTGGGAGGGAGGAGCTGAGAAACCAATGCAAACAGTGTACTGTGAGACACTTCACCATCGGGAGGATGGTAACCGTGCAAATGGTAATATCCTGAAATGCCCTTACCTGAACAGCCACAGCCACAGCCTCCAAAGGTGCACTAAGAGGCACGAGTTCACTACATAGAGTGTCTAGAACATATGCTCAAACTCTACCCAACACCTTGTCATAGACAGCATGATTCTTACAATATTCCCGGTATCCATGAACGGCTGGGGTCTGCACTGCTGGAAACCAAGTCTCCTGAATGGCAATACAGGAGGTAGGTGATGAGCTTAAAAGATGTCGTAGCTCACCCAGGTGATGGAAAAAAACACTATGATTCCACTGGAGAATAATGTTCTCGGTGTACAGTGATGCCATGAAGGGACCGAGGGGAAGGTTAGGCCTTTGGGTCACCTGCTGCCAATGGTTGAGGGGTTAGGGCATCATATTACACAGAGTTTCGGGTTCTGTTGTGTGGTGTGAACTGGGGCCTCAGGAACCACTGGAGTCTCCACCTCAGGCTGTAACGTGCAATAAGACGTCTGGACCATGTATATTCACAAATTTACAATCTTATCCTTTTTTCAATCTTATTTGAAATGTTTTAAACTTCAACTGTAAAACAGTATATGATGTGCTAACACAATAAACCCCTGTGATTAAAAAAAAAATCATAAAATTACTGCAGTACAAAAAGAGATATATTTTTGTTTATGTGATATATATTGTCATAATTGTTGTATTGTACTGTTGACTAAATTTCATTTTTTGTACATTATTTTCAATTTAATGTTCTATATCTATGTTTCGATCTTAGTATGAATATAATTTTACTGATGTACTTTGGAGCAATGTTAACTGGGATCAGTTGGCTTGCATCTGTGTGTGTCAGGAAGGAAGGAAGGAAGGAAGGAGAAATGTAAAGTTTTCTGGAGTTGTGTACAAATGGAATGTATTTCACTGAGTGAACATTGTAAATTTATGGCAGCAAGGCATCTAGGACTATCAAATGTGAAAATTACGTACGAATCAGTTTCGTCGTCTACATTATTCTACAAACACATCAACCTATAGGGCTTACAAACACATCAACCTATAGGGCTTCCAGACCTACAAGAGAACCTGGCTTTTAGATAGAAGTTCAAGCAACAAATTTAAGGAGATCCTCAAGAAACAAGATGAGAATTTTTTCTTTAAAACTACAACTGGACCCAGCCAACAATATGTAATTACTCCATGAACAATTATTTACAATTAATAGTCATCCAATGTGTGTAACAAAGGAGGTTGTTAAAGTGGTGCTATTGGGACCAGGATACTTGGACGTTTGGATTTTTGACAGTGTTTATGTTTCAAGTGACCAAAAAGCATATAGTTGTGTTGCAAAGTGGAATGATTTTAAACCAAATGTAGTTTGACATATTACCATGTGGAGAAGTTTTGGAAAGATGCAAAACTATGGACATACGTGGTTGTAAAAGGTTGAGGCATTATTAATAAAGTTGACGCCAGCTACCCAATCCAGGACAATAAGCAGCTAAGTACCAATTAAAATATTAATTTTTGTATTTTCTCAGTGCAGTGTTGTGCTGTATGGACATTTTGACCAACATGTTTTTTCTTTTAGCATTGATAATTTAAGAACAAATTTACAAAAAGTGAATCATGATCCGAACAATGAAATAAATATGCCGAACCTACCAGCTTCAACTAGTGAGTTTAGACAAGACATAGCCGATAAAGACATGTTTCAAGATGTATTAGACAATAGTCGACCAAAGCAGATTAAACAAAATCAGTGCAGACTCGGGTGTTTTAGACAGTAACGTGTTAGATTCGAGTCCAGACCATGAGAAACAAGTACAGTTGCATGTAAGTAAAACAATGCTGAGTGAAAACCCCAAACAGTTAATTTACAAGACATGTTTACTGCATTAATGTCATCAAAGGAAAAAATAGTGAAAAACTTGAAACAAAAAGCCTGTCATCAATGGAAAAAAAATAGTGGAAAACAAAGTAATCTCATTAGACCAGAGCTTAACGTGCAAATTTCAAATATTAATAAAGACTGAGCTTTTCTCCAGTGAAAACTAAAGATGAACGTGTGAAAAAAGTTGAGGGGAGGGTAGAGGCTTCAGAATCCAAAATACAATCATTATAAACAAAAATATAAGAAGAAGACAAGGATCTCACATCTGAGATACATGCTGTTGAAGTTAAGACGTAAAGATGCTGTTGGAGACACTATTAAACAATCTGTAAACTTTATAAATAAGCTAAATGAAAAAACAGACACAATTTTGGTAAACATTTTTGGAAAGCAGTGATCAATTAATTGTTATATTTTGACTAAAGTTCAGTCTTGATCACTCATGTATGTTTTAATGATATAATATAATATAACCTATATCATTAAAACATACATGAGTGATCAAGACTGAACTTTAGTCAAAATAGAAAAAACAGATGTCGTTGCTTCAGATGTAGATGAAAAAGTTCAGAAGATAGCTGAGATAACATAATGATGTCACCATTACCAAAAAAACAAGATGGGGCTTATCAAAAAACATTCTGTAATGTAGGACATCCAAGCTTTCCTGCTATGCCACTGAAGTGTTTCCCTGGTGACAAACATTTTCATCCAGTTGATTTTATACAAAGTTTCTGTGATAGTTTTCTCCCTGGTATGAGTGATGAATTAAAAATTAAGTTCATTAAAAGATCATTAGAAGGGGAAGCCTTGTCATGGGCCAACTAACTTGACTGTAGCAATTTATCCACAGATGAATTTGAAAAGTGTTTCTTGAAAAAGTTTTGGTCTGACACTGAACAGGCAAGGATAAAGAGTAAGTTTTTAAATGGTCCTATGTACAGGGAGCAGAAAGGGGGTATGAAAGAGTTTTGCAAAAACCAGATCATGAAACTTGCACACATAGACCAACCCTTTGATGAATTAACTCAAATGGATGCACTTAAGAGAAGGCTGCCAGAAAGAATTCAAATGGGGTTAGTTTAAGGACCAGATGATTCTGTAGACCAGTTCCTGAAAAATAATAATAATAATAATAATAAAAACTTAGGTTTAAAAATTTGCAAAAGACAAGAAGGGTGTCCCAAGATCTGTCTGGGTCACTTCAGTGGTGATGTCACTTATTCCTCTTCCCATCCTGTCACTAGTTTGTAATAAGTTAGGTAGTATCTTCAACTGTCTTCGGTTTCAGGTAATGTGTGGTTAACTTTATGAGAGAGTGGCACATATATTCTGTATATTCTGAGGAGAAACATTGGTGAACAGCCATTTTTGACAATAAACAGAAACATAATACCTATACAACACTGATTATGTAAAATTCAGAGTGCTAACACATATTTGATTATTTTCTGAGTACAAAAGTAATGCAGGGGGATGCTTTTCTGTTTGTTATGAAAAAAAAGTTTATCAATTATACCAAAAAAGTAAGGTAATGAAATTTTACAAAATGTTTAAGTGTATCAAATTATGTTGAACAACCTGAGTAACCACTAAACATGAAATTTTAAAAGGTTGTATTATTGCAGGAGTAATGAGATTACTACACAGTGTATACACAATTTTTGGTAAATTTTTGAGGAAGTAGTACATATAGTACATATTAACAGAAGAGAACACTTGAGATATTTAGTATCATCCACTAGTTTTCAAAGTGTTTGTATAATATGACAAATGAAAGTACAGTTGCCTAGTGAAGTGTATTTGAAAGTAATGAAGTGATTGTATGGAGTATTACCTCTCTGACCAAAAAGTTGAATTAATATGATTGTATACAGTAATGAGTTGTGCAAGCAATGCAATGATTAGAAACAGTAAAGAAATAAAATATGTAAATAGTGTAATGTCTGTTTCTATTGTTAGAGGAAAAGTTACACCAGTTGTGAGATCTGCTGGTATGTAGCGTTATTTTGTGAGGTTGATCTATTGTGTAAGATGAAGCAGGTGATTTTTCTTAGGTGATTATTATTATCGAGTATTTAGTGGAGAAATGAAGTGATATTATGAAGTTATTATGTTGATGCAATGAGGAGAATGATATTAGGTAGGGACTGGTTAGGGAACCCTCTTTTTCTTACTGCGAAGAAAGTTTATAAAAGACACACAGTCAGCAAGGTTTGTAATGCAAGTTGTTTTTGATTCGAAGAAACAGATGCAAGTAAACACTCATTTATATTAATGCAGAAAGTTTGAGTCTATGTGAAGTGTGACATCTTTTGTAATTAGGTAACATGTCAATCACTTTTCAGTGTACAGATTACTAAGTATCTTGTTGGCAATTAATTTGAAGAACATTAACACTTGAATATAGGAAGTTAAATGTAGAATGTTTTCAGTGAATTGACAACTATACCTATACACCACTACATTCTTGTACACTGTTGAAAGGTAACAATAAAAGAAAACTGTTCATTTACGAACTTATGGAAATGTTTATACTTACACTGAATCACATAAAGTCAGGACGACAAATCTGAACACTTAATGGTTGATGTATTCAGTACTCGAAAGGCTATATGAGTTTAACTACTTATTGTATCAGACGATGTGCTTGAGACATATAACTGTTACATTACTGTTTCTGAAAATATAATGAGAGGTGGGAGTTATTTTGTTACTTTTCTGGAAACATGCTGAGGTAAATACTAAGTTTTTAAAACATTTTACCCCAGGTGGGAGCCTCTATACTGAATTTGTCTCATGCTTGATGTGCACCAAGTGTTACAACCATATAGTGACTTACTGAAACATGTACTCATCAACAATTATCCGTACATAAATTATAGTTCTAAGTGTTTCAACACAACCATATCCCACACAATGACTTTTAAATATCTTAAGGCTATTTTCCATTGTTTGATTAGTGCTATTACATGTTTTTTTTATGTTTTGTTATTTATGTAATCAACTATGGGGGCTGATTCTTGAATGATACTAACAGGTACAACACTAATTTACCATTAAATACTATACTCATATCCAATAAACATTGCACAACATTTTATCATTTTTGTAAATACCTTTAAGATACTGTCTGATAACTAGTAATATATGTATACTATTCTTTGTCTTTGAACTACTTGTAAACAGTGAAGAATGATCCATGCAATGTTATATAGATATCTATGACACAGAACCCTGTAACAAACAAATGCTACTTCACCGAAGTGTGTAAAAGATATCAGGAGAGTTATTGAAATCTGTGGGCACTTCCCAAAATTAGATATATATACGAGGGCAGTTCAATAAGTAATGCAACACATTTTTTTTCTGAAACAGGGGTTGTTTTATTCAGCATTGAAATACACCAGGTTATTCCCCAATCTTTTAGCTACACAACACTATTTTTCAACGTAATCTCCATTCAATGCTACGGCCTTACGCCACCTTGAAATGAGGGCCTGTATGCCTGCACGGTACCATTCCACTGGTCGATGTCAGAGCCAACGTCGTACTGCATCAATAACTTCTTCATCATTCGCGTAGTGCCTCCCACGGATTGCGTCCTTCATTGGGCCACACATATGGAAATCCGACGGTGCGAGA
This sequence comes from Schistocerca cancellata, assembly GCF_023864275.1. Taxonomy (NCBI): domain Eukaryota; kingdom Metazoa; phylum Arthropoda; class Insecta; order Orthoptera; family Acrididae; genus Schistocerca; species Schistocerca cancellata. Next base: position 520,539,307 of record NC_064634.1, on the reverse strand, counting down.
TCGGGGCTGTAGGGTGCATGAGGAAGAACAGTCCACTGAAGTTTTGTGAGCTCCTCTCGGGTGCGAAGACTTGTGTGAGGTCTTGCGTTGTCATGAAGAAGGAGAAGTTCGTTCAGATTTTTGTGCCTACGAACACGCTGAAGTCGTTTCTTCAATTTCTGAAGAGTAGCACAATACACTTCAGAGTTGATCGTTTGACCATGGGGAAGGACATCGAACAGAATAACACCTTCAGCGTCCCAGAAGACTGTAACCATGACTTTACCGACTGAGGGTATGGCTTTAAACTTTTTCTTGGTAGGGGAGTGGGTGTGGCGCCACTCCATTGATTGCCGTTTTGTTTCAGGTTCGAAGTGATGAACCCATGTTTCATCGCCTGTAACAATCTTAGACAAGAAATTGTCACCCTCAGCCACATGACGAGCAAGCAATTCCGCACAGATGGTTCTCCTTTGCTCTTTATGGTGTTCGGTTAGACAACGAGGGACCCAGCGGGAACAAACCTTTGAATATGCTAACTGGTGAACAATTGTGACAGCACTACCAACAGAGATGTCAAGTTGAGCACTGAGTTGTTTGATGGTGATCCGTCGATCATCTCGAACGAGTGTGTTCGCACGCTCCGCCATTGCAGGAGTCACAGCTGTGCACGGCCGGCCTGCACGCGGGAGATCAAACAGTCTTGCTTGACCTTGCGGCGATGATGACACACGCTTTGCCCAACGACTCACCATGCTTTTGTCCACTGCCAGATCACCGTAGACATTCTGCAAGCGCCTATGAATATCTGAGATGCCCTGGTTTTCCGCCAAAAGAAACTCGATCACTGCCCGTTGTTTGCAACGCACATCCATTACAGACGCCATTTTAACAGCTCCGTACAGTGCTGCCATCTGTCGGAAGTCAATGAAACTATACGAGACGAAGCGGGAATGTTTGAAAATATTCCACAAGAAATTTCCGGTTTTTTCAACCAAAATTGGCCGAGAAAAAAAATGTGTTGCATTACTTATTGAACTGCCCTCGTATATTGTGTATCACCTAAGTAGACATTTTCCAATTCTATCTAGTTTTAGGTGAATTTTCAACCAGAAATGGTATGTAAACTTCAGACAACCCCATGATCTGGAGAGAACATTTTCATTTTTGTGATTAAAGTGTTAGTTATGTGACATGTTTCTATGGACATTCACCATAGTGCTTACAAATATCTTATTTCATTGATGTTGTATAGTATCCTAAGCCATGAGGTGAACCAAATTGATAGTGAATTTGTCTGTGTGTTTGTTTAAACAGACTACATGGTATTCCCAATTGAAGTTGTTCTAGGTTAGCACACCAGACTTATATTTGAACTACATACTCTACATACTCTAGTATCCTGGAACTGAGTAGTGCTTATGTAGCAGACATAACTTTATCAAAAGCTTAGACGTTTTAGTTGTGTCTATGCTGCACACAGTATTCCATGAGCTACTGATGATGTAAAATGGTATTGTAATGGTATGAACAATGTAAAATGGTATTGTATGTAAAAAAGAACAGAGGACTTGCTTCAAAGATATGTTATCGCATTTTTCGTTAGCGAAATTGGTATCATAATATACTATATTACAAGGGATGATAATTAAATCAAGACCCTTGCTGTCAACAGGTGTTGATATACATCAATGGGGACAATTAAAAATGTGTGCCCCGACCAGGACTCGAAACTGGGATCTCCTGCTTAAATGCAGACACTTTATCCATCTGAGCCACCTAGGGCACAGACGATAGTGTGACTGCAGGGATTTATCCCTTGCATGCTCCCCGTGAGACCCATATTCCCAACTTAACGTCCACAAACTACATTCATAGTGCCCCTGCCCATTACACTCATTACTCGTGGCAGACAATCTTACCGAGTCCCGTAAGAGTTCGGGCAATGCGTGTGCTTCCAGCACAGAAGGAGGAGGTCAATGGCCGGCTAGCCCTACCCATATGAAGATGGTATCTGTTCTTTCAACATGTAAGCAGGAGATCCCGGGTTCGAGTCCCGGTCGGGGCACACATTTTCAACTGATCCCGTTGATGTATATCAACGCCTGTCGGCAGCTTAGGGTCTTGAATTAATTATCATTTCATTCTAAGAGAGCTGCATGGTCACCGATGGTATCTGTTCTTTCGGACATGTCCAAAAGAACAGATAGCATTTTCATATATTATGATGAGCATAACAGAAAAGACCGTTTCCGAAATAGTATTAATTTTTCAAAAAATGAGTAACTTTAGGAAGTCACGTGTGTAAGAGAACAAATCATTTATCTTATTATTTTCTGTACCCAAGTTAAAACTTACTGATTGTTGACTGTTAGTTTTAGTCTAGGTGCCCATAATGCACTAATATTTGCTTTACAATTTTTGTCTTCGTGTAAGTATTTTTTCTTTAATATTGCTAATTAGTATTTGTACAAAATTCAACAGCATAATTACATTTGACAAAACCTAAAAATATGTTCATCTTGCAATTTTTCATGAAATATTTCACATATCTGATTAGGTAACACTGGCTGGTGTAGTGGTGTAGGTTGTAGACCAGAGGTACCTTGGTAGAAAGTGTCCTGAGGGATCTCTTCCTGGCGAGGGAAGCTGGAGGTAGACGATTTGTCTGTATTTGGCAGGTGTGGACAAATGCTCCTGATGGGTGGGAACCCATCGATCCCAAAGTAGGTACGGGGAAGCAGCTAGACAGGAGCCTCCGACCATCAGGATGGCACGTACAGTTGACTGGCCCGGAAAGCACACTTTAGGTGGTGTATCAGGCAGGAGTACTGTCGCCAAAGGGGGCAGTGTTGTCATAGCTGTAGCATATGACATTATCTGACATGCTGCGTGGAACTGCTTGTACTACTTCTTGGTCTCTTGGTAACAGAGTTTGTCTAGAGGCTAGCATTCTTTTTTCTCTGGAGGACTATTCAATCTGGAGAGCACGAAGACTGGTGCTTTCCAAAGTCGACACGGAAGGAGGGAGGTGCACAGGAATTGTTCGCTTGTGGCGTCCATCCACAATCTCTACCGATGGAGCTAGCATTGCAATGCAAATATATGTGCCCAAATTTCAAGCACTTGAAGCATTGCAGCAGTATACCATCAGTATTCCATTGCAATGGTTTACTAAGACCTTGACCTTTTCAGGCTATGAATCACCCTCAAAAACCAAGAGGAAGGCGCTGGTAGCAGCCCTATTGTCCTTTGGCCCCCTATGTACAAGACCGACAAAATGTCACCCAGCTTTTTACAAGTGAAGTGCCCTCGATTGGGCGGGGGATGCTGTTTTGATCAGAACTGATCCACTTTTCATTTTGCAGATGGCCACCAGCAGGAGTTAACTCCATCTGCTTCATTTGCAACTGATCCACCATCGTGCCACCCACTCTGAATGTGGGCTCTCCTCATGGATGGGTGCAACCCAGCCTGGGCAATAGCTACGTGGCCAGTAATCCACTGCTTGGAATCCTGGTGCCCCTGTCATAACAAGCACCTACTCATTGGTATGTTTGGGGAGTTTTCAGTTCAGATAACAACAGTGTGATCCCTGCGTGATCAGGGGCTACCACAGTGCACATACTTGACAACCCCTTCCCCCTCACACAATGGGACGGCTACTGTGCTGGGTTTTGGGTGTATTACTGCATTAAACAGAAGGGTGCGCAGATAGAAAGCACAGAAGGTGGTTCACACACCACATTGGGTGACCACCTCTGCACAACCCACCCCCCTGGTGTATTTTGAAAATTGAAGCATGTGCACAAATAATACTCTATGGCACATTTTCCAGTTTTTAGGAAATTGACTAAAACTGTTAATTCTACAGAATTATTGCAAAATAATAATGTAGCAGCAGATATGTATTGTTTGTGTAAACGGACTGTTGAAAATATTTGGTTATGCTTTTTAAAATTCCACTAAGCATAGTTTTTTTCAAAATAAGTAAGTATTAAAATGGAAAAATGCTGCATAGAAATGGACATACAGCATTATTCCCAATCACTGTATTCTGTTATAATGAGAAAGTTGTCCAGAATCTAAAATTTGTAAGAAACAAAATTATAAAAAGTCACAAAATAATGTTTATTGTAAACTGATTACACTGGTCTTCAAAAAGTAATTGAACACGAGTTTTTATCAAGTCGAGACACAAGTCTGGTTCATTAAACTGCAAGTTTTTGTTAAAAAAAGTCCTGTACTTTGCCTCCATATATTTCATCTTCTCCATATGAAGTTTTGAGACCCCACTGTACAGTGGCCGAAAACCAGAAGGCAATGGAAAACTTTTTAACAACCATGTTTTAGAATACAATGTCTTTCCCACGGGCAAAGCAAGTTGTGACTACGGCACACACTTACACCACGAGGATCATCACTACACAGCTTCAATCAGAGCACATCATTATTTTTCAAAGCAGGGAGCTTTTTCAAAAACAACTCAATGGATCCTATGTCCTTGAAGTCATCTCCTGAATGGTCAGTTTTGAAGGATCGACAAAGGCCTCAGCAATGACATCCTTCCATTCTGGAGGAACAATAACTCTTTGACACTTCTTTCTTTTCTCAATCGTTGTGGAGTCTGTCGTAACTGCGACCGGGACAGTCACAGGGTAGCAATGACGGAAAGTGCGGCGGGACCTGCGGAGAGGCCCGCGAACAACACAACGAGAGAGGGCGGACATGACCGACGAAAGACAGAACGAATATGACAAGATTGAACAATGGAGTCACAAGGAAACAAACACGTCCATTCATACACAGAACAAGGAAGCAGGCTGTCTAATGCGAGGGAGATTAGACTGGCTGGCCGAGCGAGAGGCAGGCGCTTAAGTATGCTATCGGGGGCGCCGCTATTGGTCGCTGGAACCACGTGTTCCACTGTGACGCCCTCACACCAAAAGCGAGCCAGGAGGAGCGCGCTGCCACAGCTTACGGCGCAGCGCGACGGGGCAGAGACCTCTACGGGACTTCGACGTCCACGACGTCTGGCGCGGATTCAAATTCCGCGGCACGTGGTACCAGATCCCTCGCCCCTGAAACTCGCTCGCAGGGGTGGAAATGCACCGGACAGTGCCGAGGTGGGCGGCAGTGGGAAGAGGAACTGGGCGTATCGACCGCAGCTGGCGGGGAGGAAGGGACACCCGAGGTTTCCGTGACAGCCGATCCAGAGACCAGGGCGAGGGAGGGAGACGCCGATCCACCCGGAGGCGGAGAGGGCCTGTGGCAGGCCCACGGGGAGACAGCAACTGGGGGCTGGGATGGTATCTCGAGGACCACGTCCGTATCCGAAGGAGGTAGGGAAAGAGGCGGCGGCGCGAGTCGCGTGGCAGCACGAGGGCGGAGCTGATTATGAAGGCGGCGCTCCAACCCTTTTGACGTCTGCACCGACATCACACGCCACCCATGGGCCGAAACGACCGTGGCGGGTGTCCGACACGCCTTGCACCTGTACTCCTCGTGGGCCCACACAGCCGTGCCGGGGGCATACCGCTGCGAGGGCCAGGAGTGGGGTGGGAGGAGGATGGCATCAGCAAATGGAGCAGGGTCTGCGGCTGTCGCCCATGAAGGAGCTCTGCCGGATTGCATCCGTCAATTGGCGTAGTGCGATAGGTGCTCAAAAACAGGTTGGGGGCCGATGTGGTCGGAGATGTGTCGACCGCCTTAGTCAACTGGTATTTAAAAGTGCGGACAAGCTCTCTGTCGCGCCATTGGATGAAGGGTGGAAAGGGGGCTACAGATATGTTTGATACCATTGGCCTGACAGAAGTCGTGGAAGGAGGACGCCGTGAATTGGGGACCATTATCGGAGACCGTCGTGTGGGGCAGGCCCTCAATGGCGAGAACCTGGACCGGGGCCGTGAGTGTAGCCTCCGTGGTGGTGGATGCCAAGCGGACAACATATGGGTATTTGGAGTAGGCATCAACGATGAGTAAGCACACGGACCCCAAAAACAGGCCAGCAAAATCGATACGGATGCGATCCCACGGGCGGCGAGGCACAGGCCAGGGTGCAAACGTCTGAGGGGGGCTTGCATGGTGACGCGCACAGACAGTACAACCACAGACCAGGCGCTCAATATCGCCATTGATGCCGGGCCAATACACATGCTGGCAAGCCAAAACTTCCATACGGGAAATACCCCAGTGCCCGCGGTGTAACAAACTGAGCACCCGAAGCCTCAGTTCTGGAGGGATGACCACCCGGTGGGCATCCAACTTCGTGGCCAACAGAAGGACATCATCAACCATGGAGAGAGTGTGGGACAGGTGGCGCCAGGGGCTGAAATCAGACTGCATCCGACGAGTAACATAGGACGGCCACCCGTGGACCACGTAGTTGAGAACCTGCTGCAAGGCAGGGTCGCAGCGGGTAGCTGCAGCAACGTGAGTAGCCGTAAGAGGCAGACAGTCCAGCACATCCTGGTGGGTGGAAACAAAGTGAAAGCAGAGGACCTCCTGTTGGTCAAAGGCAGGCTCAGGGCCTGCTGGGAGACGTGACAAAGCGTCCACATAATCATGGTGGGCGGTGGACTTATACTGGATGGTGTAAGTGTAATTACGTAAAAACAATGCCCAGTGCTGGAGACGTTGAGTCGTCCGCTCGGGAAGGTGAGAGTGGGACCGAAAAGTGTAACCAAGTGTTTATGGTCCGTCAGGAGGGTGAACTTTGCCCCAAAGAGATAGGTGTGAAATTTTTTGACGGTGAACACAATCGCCAGGGCCTCCTTTTCAATCTGGGAGTAGTTCCGTTGTGCTGGGGTCAATGTCTTAGAGGCATAAGCAATGGTCTGTTCGGAGCCATCGGCATCCCCGTGCGTGAGGGTGGCCCCAATGCCGTATGCCGATGCATCAGCTGCCACAACCAAGGGGCGGTCCAGAGAGAAAGGAGTAAGGTAAGGGACGGACTTCAGCATCGCTTGTAAATGGAGAAAAGCCTGGTCACAGGCAGGAGTCCAAACAAAAGGTACCCCACTGTGACACAAGTGATTGAGGGGTTGAGCAACGGAGGCAGCCTGGGGCAAGAACTTTAAGTAATAAGTAACCTTGCCCAAAAACACCTGCGGTTCAGATAAGTCCTTTGGATGAGGAAGGGCCTCAATGGCCGCAACATTACGACTCGAAGGGTGAATGCCATCTTTGCTGAGCCACTGGCCTAAGAATTCCTCCTCCGATTGAAAAAAAACACTTGTCCAGCCGACAGCATAGACCTGCAGACCTCAGAGTGTGAAATAAGGCGCTGATGTTTTTCAAATGTTCCTGGCGGCAATGCCCGGTGACCAAGATGTCATCCAGATAATTCACACACGAAGGGATAAGCTGTGTAAGCTGCTCCAGGAATAGCTGGAAAATGGCCGGCACCTAAGAGAAATATCAAAGGGAACGCGCTTGTACTTATACAATCCGAAAGGCGTGTTGATAACCGTGATTATCTGAGATTCGGCATCCAAGGGCAACTGGTGGTATACCTCAGCCAGCTCGATCTTGGAAAAATACTCTCCCCTGGCAAGCTTGGCAAGAAGGTCTTCCTGTCGGGGAATGGGGTAAGTGTCAATGAGGGACTGAGCATTGACTGTAGCGCCAAAGTCCCCACACAGGCGAAGGGACCCATTGGTTTCCGTATGACCACCAGTGGTGTCGCCCATGCAGTGTAAGTGACAGGTCCCAGCACGCCAGCGGCCTGGAGCCGATAAAGTTCCTGCTTGACCGCTGGCTGTAAGGCCACCGGAAGGGGCCAAGCCCAGAAAAGCAAGGCTGTGCATCTGGCCGTAGAGTGATGTGCGCCTGAAAGCCAGAAGTACATCTGATCGGTGCAAACGACGACACAAAATCGGAGCACAGATCGTCCAAGTCCTGAAAGGGTACAGCCGTGGAAACAACCTTAACTTCGTCAGAAATTCAAAACCCAAACAGTTGAAACGGATCCAGGCCAAAAATATTAGAAGCCGACGGACGGTCGACGACAAAGAGGGTAAAGAGCCAGGGAACACACTTGTATGTCGCCTGGACGACGAACTGCCTACGAAGGGGAATGGAACTGTCTCCGTAGGAGACCAAACAGAAAGAGGGAGGCGACAACGCAGGAGAGCCCAGCCGAGTATATGTCGCCATATTAATCAGGGAGATGGTGGTCCCAGTGTCGACCTGAAAACTGACATCTTCGGTGAAAATGCGGAGCACGAGGAAAAGCTTCCACACTGACAGGTCGTCCTGCGGGACGACCGATTGCAGAGCATGGACAGTATCTTGAGGCTCAGGAGGGGCAGGACTGGATCGAGTCTAGCGACTACGACAAACCGAGCGGAAGTGGTCCTCCTCGTTACACAGCGTGCACGTTTTCCAGTGGTGGGGACAATCAGCCCGCGAATGGGCAGTAAAGCACTGTGGACAAGATGGAAGTGGGCCGCGTGACCGGCGACGAGGGGCGACCAACGGCGCCGACGCCATAAAGACATCGGAACATGAGGAGTCCCAACAGCACTGGCCTCTGTCAGCCGGGCCACGTCGACGTCGTGGGGCGGAACCCGCCACGACCCCACGATCGCTGCCACCTGCAGTCGTGCCATAAGACGCTCGTTAGCCGATTGAGCAATTTCAAAGGAGTGGGCAATGCAGAGAATCTCTTCCAAGGAAGGGTTGTCGAGTTTCAATGCCGCAGTACGGATCACAGGGTCGGGAGCCAGCTGAACCACCGCATCCCTGATCAGGGAGTCCACATACGAAGCCTTACACTGCTGATTGGTGCATATAAAATTGCATCGATAGCTAAGACCCTGAAAGTCCGTGACCCAGGAACGATATGATTGACCAGGCTCTTTATGGTACGGGTGGAACCCCAGCCGAGAGGTGACTACATGGTAGCATTGGGAACAAAAGTTTGTCAGCAAAAGGCAGATCTCCTGGAAAGAGAGAGCCACAGGATAGGACAACGGTGCCAACTTGCGGAGAAGAAAGAATGTGTCCGGAGAGGCCCAAGACAAAAACAACGACCGCTGCAAGGAGTCGTCCGTGATTTGAAAAGCCGTGAAATGTTGTTTCAGCCAATGTAAGTAGGTTTCCCAGTCCTATTTAGAGTCATTAAAGGGTGGAAACGACGGCAGACGCGGGAAAGCATCGGACACACGAGGACTCTGAAGCTGTTGCAGTAACACGTCCCGGGCATTGACGTTGGCAGTTAGTAACTGCAGCGACTTTTGTAAGATGTCTAACTGGAGCTGCTGCTGCTGCACTTAGCTGCTGCTGTTACTCCAGCAGACAGACCAACTTCGCCTCCATACCAACAACGACCACCGTTTACCTCGTCGCCAAAAGTAACTGCGACCGGGATGGTCACAGGGTAGCAATGACGGAAAGCGCGGCGGGACCCACGAACAACAACACAACGGGAGAGGACGGACACAACCAATGAAGGACAGAATGAATAAAACAAGATCGAACAACGGAGTCACAAGGAAACAAACACTTTCACTCGTACACAGAACAAGGAAGTAAGCTGTCTAACGCGAGGCGAGGTGTCAACCAACATACGCGAGATTAGACTGGCTGGCTGAGCGAGAGGCACGTGCTTAAGTACGCTATCGGGGGCACCCCTATTGGCCGCTGGAACCAAGTGTTCCACTGTAGCGCCCTCACACTAAAAGCGGGCCAGGAGGCGCACGCCACCACAGCTTACGGCGCGATGGTGCAGAGACCTCTACGGGTCTTCAGCGTCCAAGACGTCTGGCGCGGATTCAAATTCCGCAGCGCGCGGTACCAGAGAGTCCCTGTCACAAGGTAGGAAACTGTGACCTGAACATAAAAACTTCTAATGCATTTCTGTAAAGTACTTGCCGTTGACCAGATAGAAGAAAAGCACTAAAACTCTCCAGTTATTGTGCAGTGATCAGACCATACAATCAGTTTGCGTGCCATACCTTCTTCAAGCTTATTCTAGAACCATGAAATTATATGATGACAGCCATCTCTGGTAGAATACCGAAGAATGCGTCAATGTAGGACAAAGTAAAACCTGTGGTACGTCATGTATATTATGTTCCTTTTGGCCATTTCGTATCGCTTCTTAGCCCTTTGTATGCTTGGTCTGCTTTTGCATGTCACATGATGAAAATGACTCTCCAGTTCGGTATTGTGTGGTTCTATTTTATCATAAGTTGTGATTATTTTGTCAAACAATAAATCACATGTCTGAAATATCTGACCTAGGTGTTATGAAATGCTAATCAAAATCTGTTGACACACACTTTGGTAGTATGACCTGTCTGTTGATTTATCAGGAAACTTTTCGGTAAACAATTAAATCATTCTGCAAAAGTTGAGATTGGGGTGCAGACATTCTTTTGAGAATTTATTCCTGCTGTAATGGCTCATATTCTTTGGGAAACTCGAAATGTGTTCGCAAATCAGAGCCCAGTCAAAATTTCATTATTGCACGTTTCAAACCACTTGCAGTAAATGTAACATTGCTACACTCTGCCATTTTTGTAACATATAGCATTGTTCGCGCAGAGATGTGAAAACTGCTTCTTTCCTCACAGTTTAGTGCTGCGGCTATTGTAGCAGGCGGTTGAGACTGCCATATACAACATTACTCGAGGCGATTCTACAAAATGTCAATGTGCCATACAACATTATTCATGCACACGTTACAATTAGTGGCAGGTCAAACTGAACAATGGGGACCATGTGTTTATTTAATGAAAAGTTGAAGGCTATGCCGGAAGTGGAAACTCTAGGTCCAGTCATAAACCAGGTCCAAGCAGGGTCTGCACCGAGAAAGCCATCTGATGGAGAGACAGAGAGAGAAAGGAATAGCGGAAGTATAAGCTTGCAGCATGCAAATGAAAGTAATGCTGCAAAGGCTGAGGCACCACGGTAGCCAAGCATGTACTCACAAAAGAGTTGTGAGACACCTGGAGGGTAAAGTGGACAGCAATAATAAATGCAGAACAATACTGGGAAAACATTTGACATACCGTACATATAAAAACAGGAATAAGTCATCACCTTCTGTAACAATTCGATCTACAAGTAATGTCCACAAACGTCAAAGCCCTCCCATGGAAGAAGAAGAAAACATAGGTTTCTCCCAACACAATACTAGGAGAGATACAAATTGATCATGTTGCCATTAAGTAGCCAAAAATCAAAATGAAATACTAAAGATCAAAGTAAGAAAAAGTACCAACATCTACTCGCATCACTACCTGTCAAAGATGAAAGTAAGATTCAGCTGAACAGACCAATGCCAACTTAAACAAGAAACCTAAAATCAACATGGAGACACTGAAGCAGAACAAAGGTAAGTACCTCAAAAACCTGTTTAATTTGGAGATTAACAGCTGGGAAGAAATCAGAGACTCATAAAAGTATTCAAGGATTTTGCAGGTCTTATGCGAAAACACAAGCTAGGGTGTTGGAATGAAAATTTGGATGAGGATTAAAATTCTGTAAGAAGTGGAACTCTACCAAGACTGAGGAAGAATGGGAAGATGGGAAGATTTCAGAGAGAGAGAGAGAGAGAGAGAGAGAGAGAGAGAGAGAGAGAGAAGAAGAAGAAGAAGAAGAAACAGTAAGGACCGTAAGTTCAGAGAAGAGGAAAAATGACAAATGTTTCATAATGTCATCTACCCATCTTTCATATTTACCATCCATTTGCCTCCTTACATGCCCTATCACCTCCATGCCATTTAATAATTACATCTTTCACTCAAGGCTAGTCCCTGATTACAGTGTTTTACCTACTGCACAACCAGGCATACACAATTCACCAGACATCAACTTCTTGCCAATGAGCACATTAGCCTAAAATGCATAATTCATGAGTGATTTACAGGAGAATTTGAAGTTTGAACATAAATATGCCATCGCACACAAGAGTTTGTCACCACCACAAATCTACACTACTTTCCCAATCAATACGCCATTTAAAACACACAATACAGGTACCATTTGATGTCACGGTGGTGCTAATATTGATGTAAAGAGGTTACTGATTTTAGTGTCGGCTCACTGGATACCAGGACATGATGCATGTCCAGGATATAGAGTATAATGTATCTAAATCATAACAAATAAATAGCCTGGATAACAATAGTGAACCCCCATTCTCAAAAACCAGAGCCAGGTTATCCTAATCTTCTGAAAGATTACTAAGGTTCCAACACGAAGATACAACAAATAACACTTGATTATGCTGCTGCAGAATCAATAGAAGCCTATTAACTGTTGTTTATCTTACCTTCTGCCCTTTAGAATAGGTAATAAAGTCTTCTGGCCAAACTTCCTTGCCAAGCATAACATCATCATTGAAATATAAGAATTTATCTGACAAGCCAGGAATCCTGCAATCAGAATCAAAAAGAACAAGAACCACCGGGAATAATTAGGAACACATACCTATTACATTCTTGTGCTGTTACACAGAAAAAAACTAGATAAGCTTTCTGAGTTAATGAAGTCAGTATTATTCACTTTGAGGTGAAGACTCAGTACGCCCTTCAACAAAACAGTGCTCATTAAACTGATTCAACAAAAACCTGGCACATAATGTGCTAAGTTGCTTGCATCGAACATGCAAGGTCTAATTGGTCCAAGATAAACAAATGACATGTTGCCCATTGAAGTAATGTCAAGTCATCAACAGGCACATAAAGAGGGCTGTATGCGTGCACCCACACACGCACACACGTAAGGTTACACCGTGCTGGCCGAACACACTCTACCGGGACCGCTGTTCTGCAGCTCGACTAAGATGGAAGGTTGTGTCAGGTGGAGTCGGCACAGGAAGACGAGATGGGGTGCAGGATGGGTTCAGGAAGGAAGGCTGATGAAAGGAGTGGACTGGGAGCGTGTGATAGAACAGAGGAAGGGGAGACTTGCAGGGAGGAGGGTGTTGGTGCAGAATGAGCGAAGTTAGGGTCCTGGGGCAAGGTGGACAGGGGAGCAGGGCAGTGTATAGCGGCCAATTAGATTACGGGAACAGAGATGTATTGTGAGGACGAATCCCACGTACATAGTTTGGAGAAGCTGGTGTCTAGCGATAGTATCCAGAAGGCAAGGGTCCTGAAGCAGCCACTGAAATCGAGTGCCAGGTGCAAGACATGTCAGGTACACCCACCTAGCACCCCACCGTTTTTCAGATCTACCACAGGCTTATCCTACCCCATTACAGGAAGGGACACCCATGAAAAAGCAGTCATGTACCAGCTTTGCTGCAGCTACTGAAGTTTTCGGTCTTGTTTATGTGCCTGTTGACAACTCAACACCTCTACTGTTAGACGAGTTGTTACATTTACTCCAGTTTATTGCTTTTTGTGAAGACTTCTCTTTATCATACTCATTCAGAAGAACATCAGCACAGATTCACCAGTTTTAACGTTGTAGACATAAATTGTATTTATCTACAGCTGCAATGCACTCTCACCTGAGAGCGGCACTGCCCATCTCCTTAATTCATGAAAATGTTTCTATATCTCAGGACTTTCCACAAGTAGGTGTCACATAGCGTGAAGGACTGTCAACCTCTTCAAAACCATCATTTGTTGCCTCTAAGTTGTACCGTATTCTCTGTTAGAAGTCATCATCATCATCATCATCATCATCATCATCTTTGACAGTTTCCAGCCACTGGCCAGGTCTGTATGGAACATAGGCCTCTCCATCGTCTTCCATCTTGCCACCATCTCTCCATCTTCACCTTGGTCCAGTCTTCTCCCTTCGCCTGGACACATTCCTCTACTCCTTTCAGCCATCCGTGTCTCGGTCTTCCTCTTTGTCTCTTCCAGTTTCATCTCGTGTATCCTCCTGGGTATCCTCTTCACCTCCATTCTCTTAATGTGTCCATACCATCTCAGCCTTGTTAGAAGTATTGCATTTGAATTCAATCTCAGTTGTCTATTTTATAATCCAACACTAATAAGTTAATATATGGGCAAACATTCCTACAATTTTCAAACTGTATTTTGTTCTGTTTCTCCCACCTGTGTTCCACTGAAGTGGTTTGATCCTTTCTCCCACCTGTGTTCCACTGAAGTTGTTTGATCCAACCCACTTTGTTTTATGTGATGCATGTGTTGCTTTCAAATCAGTTCTCAGCAATAAGTGTATTGTTTATCCAAAGATACTGCCATATTAACAGTCATTCTTTAACAACTGTACCTGAAAGTGTGTACAATACTCGACTTTCTACAAATATTTTTCTTGAACACCTCTCATATATTCAAGGTCAGGATTCTTATGGACCATTGTCAGATAAAGGTTCCATCTTTTATGCAAAAACATTTTTCTCTCTCTCTCTCTCTCTCTCTCTCTCTCTCTCTCTCTCTCATTACCCAAACATGTTTCGGCTCTGTGCCATCACCAGTGGGTTTTGTTTATTGCTAATGTGATTTTACATTACATAGTTTTGCAGGACCATCTGTACAGTGTCCTGCCCGGGTAGCTTGTTATGTTTTGTTGTGACTGATCCTCCTCCTATTACGTTCTGTGAGCACTGAATACACATTGTGTATGTATTTGTATAATTGTGTGTGCATTTGCGTAATTTTGGTTTTAGAAATGCCTTTTCACTTCACTGAAATTACACAACAGTCAATAATGTTATTTTTATGTGTGCAACACAGCTTATTTGAGGACAGGATGATTAAAACTGTTTTATTCTAGTATCAATTTTTGGGCACTAGTTTTGTATACAACATGTGGCTACCGATTATTTTCTGCTGAACTAGCATATTTAAGGAATGTAGTCTGGCATATCTCTCCACCTACCCAGTAAAACTGTTCTTGTAACCCAGTAGTATTGTACCCTGAAGCTATATCAAGGAAACAGTAAAGATGATGAGCAAATTGGTATGGAGTTGACTGTTTGTTCTTCATAATGCTCAGTGAGTAAATTTACCATGCTTGGAAAGTGTAAATACCATTCTTGTAACTTTGCATATTTTCAGCCCAATTCTGAGAAGTTCTGGACTCTGTTGTTTCATCCACTTCACCTGTAAAAGGATACAATATCAATTCCAATAATACAAATATTTACTGCTGATGAAAATGGTGGTAACAGCTAGTGAAAACTTAAGAATCTTATTCAGTTTGATGTTCTTTGAAAATAGGGAATATTTTATTCAGGACTGTCATCACCAAAGATTCCAGAAACCATAAAGGTCACAAGGACAACACACACCTTGATACTATAAATGACAACGATTTTAGTAACTGATGTTCCCAGTAATTACATCAAAATCACTGCAAGAAATAGAGCAATTTTGAAGTTATTGTGAGCAGAAAAATGAGCTTATGAAAAAGCACTGAATCGGAGATGTCTTTCTACATCTACATGACTACTCTGCAATTTACAATTAAGTGCCTGGCAGAGGGTTCATCAAATCACCTTCATGTTATTTCTCTACTGTGTTCCACTCTCAAACAGTGCACAGGAAAAACAAACATTTAAATCTTTCAATGCAAGATCTGATTTCTCTTGTTTTATTACAATGATCATATAGGTGGGCCCAACAAAATATTTTCACATTTGGTGGAGAAAATTGGTGATTAAAATTTCAAGTAAAGATCATGCAGCAATGAAGAATGCCTTTGTTTTAATGACTGCCACCCCAACTTGTGTTGTCACATCCGTGGAACTCTCTCCCCTATTTTACAATAATACAAAACAAGCTGTCCTCCTTTGAAATTTTTCATTGTCCTCTGTCAGTCCTCTCCGACGCAGATTCCACACTGCACACCAATACTCCAGAAGAGGACAGACAAGCACACAGTGGTAGACTAGTAGACTCCCTAAGTATTTAAGTGAATTCAAAGTCTTTAGATTTGTGTCATTTATTGTGAAACCAAATTTAGTAGATTCCTTCTAGTATTATGTACATGGCTTCATACTTTTCATTATTTATAGTAAATCACCACTTTCTGCACCATACGGATATCTTGTCTAAATTGTTTTGTAATTGGTTTCAATCATCTGCTGACTTTTACAAGACAGTAAATGACATCATCATCCGCAAACAATTTAAGAGGACTGCTCAGATTGTCCCCTAAATTGTTTATATAGATTAAGAACTACATAATGCCTATAACACTATTGGGAATGCCTGATATCTCTTCTGTTCTACTGGATGACTTTCTGTCAATTACCACAAACCTCTGAAGTATTCTATGCTAAAATATGTTGTTCTCATTGTAGGCTTCATGTTGGCTAATGATAATAGTGTTTACACATTCAGTCAATTACACAATCAGTAAGTGAGCAAGTCAAGGGAAAAGATTTTCAGCTGTAATGCAAAGAAGGTCAGATGACAATCATTGCCTCTCACTGGAAGTTCACGATAGTAGCCTGCTGAAGGAGGGCTACAGTCTGGGACTATAGTTGCTATGATATCTTCACAAATTTCATGGCAGTCATCAAAATCAGTGATAGCCCATACCATCTGTGAGCTACTGTCTGCTTTGCTGTTATATAACAGCTGCTTCACATGGAGCTCTGTGCCTCCCTTCTTGCACTAGGTACAATAACATGAAACTGCCCAGAGGTGATACAAGATCTGCAGTGTAACAACGTTAAAATCTCAAGGGTTGCATGATAAGTCACAGCTGACAGCATGGCATTGGCTCAGGACAGGGGGCTCACATCAGCCTAGATACAGGCAAGCATAGACATCAGTGACATCGACGGTGCCAGTTTCGAGTTGGGGTGTGCAGCTGGTGCTGTAATCTAGCACCTGAGTCCGAAGGTGGAACCTCTAGTGTCGGTCCCCGCATCTGCAGCTATCTAGCTTTAGCTCAGTGCTTTGAATAATATCTGCTGTGTCCTGGAGTGGTCACACACTTGCAGCCAGCACTGCATATAGATCTAGAGTGAGGTGGACCGCGAAGGTAGTGGTAACTGTGGGTTTACCAGAGTCAGGTACAGGGTGACTTGCAGAGCAACCAGCTGTAGCACTTCCGACAATTCTGTCAGGTCCGGATGCCTTCCCTTTCCTTTGCTTCTTAATGGCTGAAGTGGCTTCCTCTTGTGCAAAGGGAGGAGTCTATACAGCAAAAATTCCATGGTGTGCCTCCATCCTCGAGTCATTCCACCACTGTCCTAACTCAATGTTGACAATACTAATGGTCGGTTTGTTTTGTTTTGTTTTAGGGCATCAAAACAATTAGGGTCATACGCACGCATGTCAAAACCGTAAAACACAAAGACAAAAAAGGAGTTAAAAACTACCACATGTTAAGCTCAATCGATGGAAGGAAAGGCAGCTAAATACAGGGACTTGGAGAAAGGGCCATAAAATACGCCACAGAGACAATGGAGCTCCTGAAGTAAAGATTAAATGTCCTTCACCATATTGCTACGACAGATAAAAAGTGAAATGCGGTCAACAGCTCGTGCGTCATTTGCTAAAATGGACGATAACTCAGACGGCAAACATAAATGAGAACATAAGTGGTTAAAAATAGCGCATTCCTTCAGAAAATGGCGAACACTCAAAGATTGAGGGCAATGAGCAAAAGTAGTAGGGGATCACAACTTAAAAATGGCGACAGCTAAAAAGACAGTACCCAATACGCAATATAAATAAAATGATCTACCTGCAGCGAGAGGGCAAGCCACTGGGAGAGGTTTTCTTCCCCGGAGGTTCCAGTGAAGGGAGTACCAGTGGTGATTCCAAAGTGACACCACCTACTGAAAGACGACAACACAAGACCACATCAGAGGGAACAGAAGAACTGCAGCCTCGGCAGCGGTGTCAGCGGCCTCATTTCCCATCAGACCAATGTGACCAGAGACCCACAAAAACATCGCAGTGGCTCTGGCAAGAGTGAGCAAGTGAAAGCTTTCCTGGACTCACTGCACTAATGGGTGGACGGTGTGGAGAACATAGAGGCTCTGAAGGATGCACAGAGTCAGAGCAGATGACACAATTCAAAAGACTGTGTCACCGGATGTACTGCGTGGCCTCATGCAGAGCGAAGAGCTCCGCTGTAAATACCGAGCAGTGTTCCAGATGCTGATACTGAAAACTGATGGTGCTAATGACAAAGGCACACCCGACACCTGACCAGTCCAAGAACCATCAGTGTACACAAAGGAACTATCGTAAAGTTCCGTCTGAAGGTCGAGAAACTTACAGTGATAGACCGAGGCTGGAGTTGTGTCCTTAGGAAGCAAATGAAGTCCAAGGTAAACACGGGCTGCCGCCTAAAGCCAAGGTGGTGAAGGGTTCACACCCATCAGGAAAGTGGCAGGTAGCATGAAGTTAAGCTGCCGGAGAAATAGCTGGAAGTGAACTCTGGAGGTAACAGAAGACGGACGCGCCCCACACTGGCGATCAAAGGTGTCATCGAAGGAAGAGGCATAGGATAGGTGGCCAGGTTCGGCAGACAAGCAGCCAGCATATCTGCTGAGCAGAAAATTATGGCAATATGACAGCAGTAGTTCGGCAGCTCCTGCATACAGACTATCAAGCGGGCTAATGTAAAAGGCACCAGTGGTTAAACAGATGCCACGATGGTGGATTACATTGAGACAGCATAAGAGGGACGGACATGCAGATGAATAAATGAAACACCCATTGTCTAGTTTTGACGGACAAGGGCCTGGTACAAACACAGGAGGGCAATCTATCTTCTCACCAGGAAGTACCACCGAGGACATGTAGGACATGGAAGGAGCACCTCCAGCGGGCTGTCCGGTAAGACACGTGTAGGGACCAAGAAAGTTTCCTATCGAGCATGAGCCCCAGGAATTTCGAAGTTTCAACAATCAGAAGAGTAACAGGCCCAAGATGTAAAGACGGTGGAAGAAATGAAATCGTGCCACCTGAAATTCATACAAAAGATTTTGTTAGTGGAAAAGCGAAAGCCATTGTCAATGCTTCACGAGTAAAGACGATCAAGACAACACTGAAGACACCATTCAAGGACAGAAGTCTGTGGAGAACTGCACTAGATGGCAAAATCATCAACAAAAGAGAGCCGGAGATGCCTGGCGCGAGACAGGCCATAATAGGGTTAATGATGAGAGCAAAGAGGATAACACTCAGGAAAGAACCCTACGGCACACCATTTTCCTGGATAAAGGTCTCCGAGAAGGCAGAACACACACGTACCTAGAAAACTCTGTTTTTTAAAAGTTCCTGAAGGGAACGCGGCATGCAGCCTTGGAAGCTCAGCGTTTAGAGAATACAGAGAATACCAGTTCTCCAGCAGATATCGTAGGATTTCTCCAAATTGAAAAACACAACCACAGTCTGGGACTTCCACAGAAAACCATTTGTGAGATGGGTGGACAAAGAAACGAGATGGTCAACTGCAGAACGGTGTGCTCCAAATCCACACTGTGCAGTAGTTAATAAATTGCAAGACTCGAGCCACCATACTAGCCGGGCATGGATCATTTGTTCCAGCACCTTACAAACACAGCTGGTGAGAGAAATAAGGCAGTAGCTAGAATGTAGGTGTTTGTCCTTACTGGACTCAGGTAGGAGTATGACAGTGGCTTCACACCAGCACCTGAGAAACACGCCTTCTGCCCAGATGTGGTTGTACATATGAAGGAGAAAGTGCTTGGTCACAAGAGAGAGGTGCTGCAACATCTGAATGTGAACATCATCTGGCCCTGGGGCAGAGGTCTAGGATGAAGTAAGAGTATGATCTAGCTCCCCACAGCAAAATCTGCATTGCAGCACTCACGATTCTGAGAAGAAAAGAGTATTGCCCAAGCTGCCTCCATTCGTTCCCAATGAAGGAAGACAGGGTGATAGTGGGTGGAGCTCAAAATCTCTGCAAAATAGCTGTCCAAGGTATTGGAGATAACAATAGGGTCTACTATGGCATCATCTGCTACAATTAGACAGGAAATTGGGGAACGGACCTTGGTCCCAGAGAGCCGTCACAGGTTGGCCCACATGACGGAAGGAGTGCAACTGTTAAAAAAAACTAGTAAATGAAATCAATCTAGCTTTTTCACTATCCCACAGAACATGATGACACTGTGCACGCAACTGTTTATAGCAAACACAGTTTGCCATCATGGGTTGGTGGTTAAAAATGCAGAGAGCATGTCTCTACGTGCGAATTGCGTCACAGCTTGCCTCAGTTTACCAAGGGCCCGGGACACAGTGTGATAAAGAGGATAGCACTGGTAAGATATTCTACCTGGATATCACAACTGGGGAAATATTGCTCGTCGAAGCATGCCAGATGCGTGTACAGCCTTAGAAAGTCGGCCATAGAAAGCTGCCAGTTGGGTGTGCATGCAGATGGGGTAAGAGTCAAGAAATGGGTAGCACACAGGAAATGGTCACTTGAGTGGATGTCAGAGAGAACGGAACACTCGAGATGAGTGGAAAGCTGGGCAGTGCAGGAGGAGAGGTCCAAATGGGAATAGGTGTGCGTGGAGTCCGAAAGAAACATGAGTGCTCCTGTGTTAAGGCAGAAGAGGTTGAGTTGATTAGGAAGATCAGCCAAGAGGGGACCTCTCTCACAGGTTCTGGGAGAACCCCAGAGACAGTGCCCATTAAAACCACTGAGCAGTAGAAAGGGATTTTTGTTTTTTGTTTTGTTTTAGGGTGCAAAAAACAACTTGGGGTCATACGCGCCCAAGTCAAAACTATAGAACACAAACACAGAGATGAGGGAAATGACTATATGTCAGTCCCAATGGACAGAATAGGAGACAGTTACGCATGGCACGTGGAAAAAGGGCTAAACCACCATACAAAAATGGAGGTGCAAAACGGAAAATTAAATGGCGTTCGCCATATTGTTTCGCCAGATAAAAATTAAAATGCAGTCGACAGCCCACGCACCATTCGCTAAAATGGCTGATAAATCAGATGGCAAACCCAAGCTGGCCCGTAAATCAGTAAAAAAAATGGCATTCCAGCAGGAAATGGCGGATAGTTAAAATATGGCCAAAATACATACAAAGAGGTGGGGCAGCACCACAGAGCAAATGATGATGACTAAAAAGGCAGTGCCCAATATGCAGCTGAGTTAAAATAATCTCCTCCCAGCGGGAGGGCCGAAAGGAGGTTGTCCAAAGTGCTGGGCGAGGCTTAATTAGCCGAAGCTTATTCCCTTGAAGGGAGGACCACTGGCGATGCAAAAGAGACACCACCTCCTAAGAGATGGCAATGCAGAGATCATCGGAGGGAATAGAGGTACTTGTGGGCTGAGGCACAAGGACTGCAGCCTTGGCAGCAGTGTCAGAAGTCTTGTTTTCTGCCAGACCAACATGACCAGGGATCTACAGAAACACGACATTGGCTCCACCAAGAGTGAACAAGTGAAAGTTTTCCTGGATCCGTTGCACTAAGGGATGAGCACTGTACAGCACACACAGACTTTGGAGGGCGTGGAGTGAAGCTGCGCAGAAGACACAATTCCGAAGGCTGTGTCGCCGGATGTACTCCGTGGCCTGATAAGAGGCGTAAAGCTCGGCTGAAAATATTGAGTATTGTGCCGGGAGCCAATATCGAAAGACACGGGTGCCAATGACGAAAGCACACTGACCTCACAGCTAGTCCGAGAGCCACCAGTGTATACAAAGGTACTATCGCTAAGTTCCGTGCGAAGGTCGTCAAACTGAAGACGACAGCCAGAAACTGGAGTAGTGTCCTTAGGAAGCGAATGAAGGCCGAGGTTAACACGGGCTGCTTCACAAAGCCAAGGTGGTGAAGGGTTCATACCCAATGGAAAAGTGACAGGTAGCGTGAAGTTAAGCTGCCGTAGCAAGTGGCGAAAGCGGGCTCCAGGAGGTAACAGAGAAGAGGGACGAGCCCCATACTGACAAGCTAAGGAGTCGTCAAAGAAGGAGGCATAGGAGGGAAGGCCACGCATGGCAGACAAACAGCAGTAGGACAGTTGTAGTTCACCAGCTTCAGCATACAGACTCTCAACCAAGCTGGTGTAAAAGGCACCCGTGGCTAAACGGATGCCACGACGATGGATAGTGGAGAGACGGCGTAAAAGGGATGGGTGTGCAGATGCATAAACGAAACACCCATAGTCAAGTTTCAAACAGACAAGGGACCAGTACAAAAGAAGGAGGGTGGTTTGATTGGCACCCTAAGAAGTACCATTGAGAACACTGAAGACATGGAGGGACTGTGTACAGCGGGCAGCCAGGTAAGAGACATGGGAGGACCAAGAGAGTTTCCTATCAAGCATGAGCCCCAGGAATTTCATAGTGTCAACTAATGGAAGAGCAACAGGCCCAAGATGTATAGCTGGTGGGAGACACCATTTGCACTGTCAGAAATTCATACAGATGGTTTTGTCAGTGGAAAAGCGAAAGCCATTGTTGATGCTCCAGGAGTGAAGACAATCAAGACAGCACTGAAGATGATGCTCAGTAAGGCAGATCCGTGGAGAACTGCAATACATGGCACAATCATCGACAAAAAGGGAGCCAGAGATGTTCGGCGGGAGACAGGCCGTTATACGGTTAATGGCGATAGCAAAGAGGATGACACTTAGGATGGAACTCGGAGGCACACCATTTTTCTGAATAAAGGTGTCCGACAAGGCGGAACCGACACGTACATTCAAAAGTTGGTCTTGTAAAAATGTCTGAAGAAAACATGGCAGGTGCCCATGGAAGCCGCACGTGTAAAGAGTACGGAGGATACCAGTCCTCCAGCAGGTGTCATAGGCCTCGTTCAAATAAAAACACACAGCCACAGTCTGGATTTCCACAGAAAACCATTCATAACACGGGTGGACAAAGTAACGAGGTGGTCAACTGCAAAACACTGCACTCTCAATCCACACTGGGCATTCGTGAGTAAATGGCGAGACTCCAGCCTGGCATGAATCGTATGTTCCCACACCTTGCAAACGCAGTTGATAAGAAAGATGGGGGGGTAGCTCGAAAGAAGGGAAGGAAACTGGAAATCAGCAGCAATGGCAGCGAAACTCAAAAAAGTGGGGAAACTAAAAAACAGAAGGAAAGCTTAGAAAACCACTATAGAAGGGGGGGGGTTGTTTGTCCCCAAAAAGAGCTTTAAATGACTGACGTCATCTCACTGACACTAATAAACTCGAGAACGCGATCAGCTGATGGCGTGTCATCTGCTAAAAGGGAAGATATATCAGGCGACAGCTGTAGACGGGGGCGTAACAGAGTAAAATAGGGGCACTGAAGTAAAAGGTGTCTCACCGTCCACAGTTGAGAGCGGGAAGGATCGTCACTTAAAAGATGTTGATGGCTAAAAAGACAGTGCCCTATCCAGAGTCTAGTTAAAATTACCTCCTCCAGATGATGAGGTCGGGAGGAAGAGCTCCAAGCACAGGTAAGAGCTTTCACGTCCCGCAATTTATTATTGGAAAGTGTAGACCAACGTGCGTGTCATAAAAGAGCAACACGATGACATAAAACACTCTATACATTGGCAAAGGGAACCATGCGAACAGCAGGCTGAAGAAGAGAGACTGCAGCCTTAGCTGCTATATCGGCCGCCTCGTTTCATGGATACCAACGTGTCCTGGGATCCAGAGGAATGCCACAGAGACGCCCCCAAAGTGGAGCAAGTCCTGAATCCCGTAGACAGCGTAAAAAGCTTTGAGACTGAGGAGAGAGCTGAGCGAATCTGAGCATATAATATACTGTATCCGCTGATGGCGACGGATGTATCGGACAGCCTGCAGAACAGCGTAAAGCTCCGCAGTATAAACCGAACACTGGTCGGGAAGCCAAAATCAATTAGGGGTGTCGCAAACAATATAGGCACTCCCTACACCAAATGAGGTTTTTTGAGCCATCAGTGTAAATAAATGTGGCATCCTTCATTTGTGCACATATACCAGCAAATGCCCGACGATAAATGAGAGAAGGGAAAATTGACAAAGGTCACAGAGCAGGCAGATCCAGGGGCGGAGCCAAGGAGGTGCTGTACCCCAAGTTGTCAAGAATGTTTTGGGAAAGTGGAAGGAAAGAGAATGTAGCAGTTGATGGACGCGTACGCCCGATGGTGGTAGAGAGGAAGGGTGGCCTGCATACCCTAAATCCAAGGAGACATTGAAAAAAATGTCATGGGCCGGATTAGCAGACAGATGGCTAGCATAACAACTCAGAAGGACTGCTCGCCGATTGGACAGTGGAGGTTCAGCAGTCTCAGCATAAAGCCTTTCCACAGGGCTGGTGTAAAAAGCTCCAGACACTAAACGTAATCCATGGTGGTGGACACAGTCGAGACGCCGAAGAATAGATGGCTGAGCAGAGGAGTAAACTATGCTTCCATAGTCCAATTTCGAGCGCACTAAGGCGCGATAGAGGCGGAGAAGGACCACCCGGTCCGCTCCCCAGGAGGTACCATTCAGGACACAGAGGGTGTTGAGGGATCACAGACAACGAGCCAAAAGATAGGAAACGTGGGAGGACCAGCACAGTTTTCTGTCAAACATAAGACCAAAGAAATTAGCGACATATGTGAATGGAAGGTTGACAGGGCCTAGACGTAGGGAAGGCAGAAGAAACTCCATACGACACCAAAAATTGGCAGAAACGGTCTTACTGGGAGAAAAGTGGAAGCCGGTTTCGATGCTCCAAGAGTGGAGGTGATTGAGACATCCTTGAAGACATCGTTCAAGAAGGCTGGTCTGTTGAGAGCTGTAGCAGATTGCAAAATCGTCCACAAAGAGGGAGCCCGAGGCATCAGGAAGGAGACAATCCATAATTGGATTTATGGCAATGGCAAACAGTACAACACTTATGGCAAACAGTACAACACTTATCACGCAGCCCTGGGGTGCCCCATTTTCTTGGGAGAACGTAGTGTTCACCCGCACTTTAAATGTGCGCTCTGCCATAAATTCGCGAAGAAAAAGGGGCAGCCGACCTCGAAAGCCCCAAGAGAACGGTGTGCGGAGGATGCCTGTCCTCCAACAGGTATCGTATGCTCTCTCCAGATCAATAAATATTGCTACTGTTTGGCGTTTCCGGAGAAAATTGTTCATGATATAAGTGGAGAGAGCAACAAGATGGTCAACTGCAGAACGATGCTTTCGGAAACCACATTGAGCAGGCGTTGAAAGGCTTCGGGGTTCCAGTCATCAGGCTAAACGGCAATTCACCATACGCTCCAAAACCTTACATACACTACTCATGAGAGAAATGGGGTGATAGCTAGATGAGAGTTGTTTGTCCTTTCCAGGTTTCAGAACAGGAACGACGATAGCTTCCTGCCACATTCATGGAAAAGTACTGTCAGTCCAAATTCGATTATAAAGGCGAAGGACGTAGTGCAGACTATGATATGATAAATGCAGCAACATTTGAATGTGGATACCATACGGTCCTGGGGTGGAAGAGCGAGAAAAAGAGAGTGTGTGTTGGAGCTCCCGCATGAAGAAAATAGTATTATAGCTTTCACGATTTTGAGAGGAGAAAGCAAGAGGTCACATTCCGCTGCATGTTTATTCAAGAGAAATGCTGGCGGGTAATTTGAAGAGCTCGAAATCTCAGCAAAGTGTTGACCCAATGAGTTAGAAACTGCGACGTGGTCCACTAAGATACCATGAGCAGCAGTGAGCCCAGAGATTGGGGAGGAACTAGGCGCACCAGATAACCATCAAATTCGACTCCAAACTTCTAAGGAGGGAGTGAAGGTGTTAAACGAGCTAGCAAAGAAGTCCCAGCTTGCCTTCTTGCTATCGCGAATGACGCGACGGCATCGCGCACGTAACTGCTTATAGCAGATACAGTTGGCCAAAGTATGATGGTGGCAGAAAACGTAAAGAGAACGTCGCCGCTTACGTACTGCATCATGGCACACCTCGTTCCACCAAGGAACTCGGGGGTGCCAGGGCAAATCGGAGGTGCGAGGTATTGAACGTTCCGTAGCTGTAAGAATAATTTCTGTAATACGAGTGACCTGATTGTCGACACTAGGAAAGTGACGGTCATTGAATGTCGCTAGAGACAAAAAAAGTGTCCAATTGGCTTGGGCACACTTCCAGCGTCTCAGGCGCATAGATGGCAGTTGTGGCTGCAATCTAAGGACACATGGAAAATGGTCACTCGAGTGTGTATCAGCAGGTGCGAACCATTCAAAGAGCCGAGCTAGCTGAACAGTACTGACCGAAAAGTCCAAATGAGGGAAATTTGTTGTGAAGGCAGACAAAAATGTAGGGTCCCAGTGCTGAGGCAAAGAAGATCCACTTGGTGGAAGACATCAATCAATAGGGAGCCTCGCGGACATGGACGCAGAGATCCCCAAAGTGGGTGGTGGGCATTGAAGCCCCAACCAGCGAATAGGGGGAGGGGGGAGGGGGGGGGAGCTGACCAAGGAGATGAAGGAGATCAGCTCTTGCCATTGGTGTGGACGATGGAATGTATACAGTACAAAGAGAGAAGGTGTAACCAGAAAGGGGAAGACGGACAGCAACAGCTTGGAAGGAACTGTTTAAGGGGATTGGGTGATAATGGACAGTATCATGGAGAAGAATCATGAGTCCTCTATGTGCTGGAGTGTCATCAACAGGGGGGGATCAAACCGGACGGACTGAAAAGGAGGGAAATCAAAGCAATACTGGGGACACAGCTTTGTTTCCTGAAGACAGAAGATGACCGGCGATCTTTGCGCTGGCCGATCTGACAACCGTGGCATTAAAGGTGAGATCACAAGTCTGCATGGCTGCCTCCTTAGTAGACCAAGGAGATGCAACGACAGTGCTATATTTACCTACGGAAGGCACAATGGGCTCTCGACTGGCGAATAACTTATGAGCAGCAAATGTCGACACCTTTTCCTTCACTCTGATTTCCTGAATAAGCCATTCATCTTTGAAAATGGGACAATCCCTAAAGGAAACAGTTTGGTCACCCATACGGTTTATGCAAAGAGGGGATGGAGGTGGACAAGCACCCTCATGCGCATCCTTGCACATATAACGCATTTGGCCAGATTGGAACATGACAGACTGGTATGATTGAACCGCTGGCACCAATAGCAACGCTTAGGGTTGGGGATGTAAGGGTGAACTGAAATTATTTCACAGCCCGCTTCTATGTTCGATGGAAGTTTCACTCTGTCAAATGTCAAGAAGACATTACGGGTTGGAACCAGGTCCTTGTCAACCCTTTTCACGACTTGATGAAAAGCCGTTACGCCCTGGGCAGACAGGTAGCTTTGAATTTCCTCGTCAGACAATCCGTCGATGGAGCGTGTATAAACCACCTCATGTGATGAATTTAAAGTGTGGTGCACTTCCACCTGGACAGGGAAGGTGTGTAGCAGAGAAGTTCACAGCAATTTTTGTGGCTGGAGGGCACTGACTGCTTCTAACAACAAGGTGCATTTTGTAATCGGGGAACAAGACTTTACAGGACCTGCAATTGCGTCCACACCTTTCTGAATAATGAAAGGGTTGACTGTGGGGAAGTCTTGACCTTCGTCCGATCGAGAAACAACGAGGAACTGTGGCACTGATGGAAGAATTGTCCGTGGCTGAGACTCATTTAACTTTCACTTGGTGAACAGACATAGTAGATGATGAGGAATCCATTGTGGAAGTGTCACCCATGATTACCAGCGGCTCTGATGGCGCACTTCTTCCTTGTGGGGGCGCTTTCTGAGGGCACTCCCGCCTTTGGTGATTGTTCACACCTCAGGTCACACCTCCCGAGGAACAGCGGAGGGACCAATTGGCACTTTCCGAAGGTACCAGCTCAGGTAATCAACCCTCCCTGGGCCTGGCCTTTACCAGGAGGTATGTACGTGTCCTATCTGTCTACCCGGGGCGGGAAATTATGCGTTACCCCATCACTGGCTACGTGTGGGAATGCGTGGGTCGGCCTTCAGACATGCACAGGGTGGAAAAACGTGAAAGGGAGGAACAAAGAACAGGAAAGGAAAGAAGAGGTGTCTCAAATGCCGCAGCGGAGAACAGGGTAAAGAGAAGAGGCAAGGAAAAGAGAAGGACGAAGACTTGCAAGCAGAGAAAGCGAAGAAGAGAGACTGTCTTACAGTTACAAGAGTCCGTCTCCGGACGTAGGCACGAAATATACTCCCAAAGGGGGAGAAGGGGAAGGGAAGAGGTGGTGGGGAGGGGGGAGGGGGAGGATGGGGAAGGATGCGGAAAAGGAAGGTATGCAGCCTGGAAAGGAAAGAGGGCTGCACTAGCTCGGGGTCCCGTACTCGCCACGCACATATCCACAAAAGAGTTGTGGACCCCCGGGGGGGAACAGAGCATGATCTAGCTCCCTCATAGTGAAGGTGAATTGCATTCACGATTTGGGGAAGAGAAGGGTATCGCCCAAGCCTCCTCCACTCCTTTCTGATGGATGAAGGCAGGGTGATAGTGGAAAGAGCTCGAAACGTCTGCATAATGGCGGCCCAAGGTGTTGGAGATAGCAACAGGATCCACGATGACACCGTCTGCTACTATCAGGGCGGAAATGAGGGAATGGATCATGGTTTCAGAGATCCATCAGAGGTTGGCCCACATGACAGACGAAGGTGTGGAACTGTTAAAAGAACTAGTGAATGAAATCCAACTACCTCTTTTGCTCTCCCGAAGAAATCAACGACACTTTGTACGCATCTGTTTATAATGAATCCAGTTTTCCAGCGCAGGGTGGTGGTTAAAAATGTGGAGAGTACGTCTCCGTGCATGAACTGAGTTGCAGCATGCTTCAGTCCACCAAGGAAATGGGACGCAACACGGTAAAGAGGAAGTGCGAGGAATGAAACGTTCTGCAGCGATAGGGATAATGTTTGTGAGATATTCCAACTGGTCATCACAACTGGGGAAATCCTGTTCTTCGAAGGTCACCAGGGAGGAGTAAAGGTCCAGTCAGAATTAGTAAGCTGCCATTTGGGGCTGCACGTGGATGGGACAGGAGCCAGCAAACTGATAGCACATGGGAAATGGTTGTTCGAGTAGGTGTCAGGAAGAATGGACCACTCAAGATGATGGGCAAGCTGGGCAGTGCAAAAGGATAGGTCCAAATGGGAATAGATGTGCGAGGAGTCAGAAAGGAAAGTGGGTGCTCCAGTGTTAAGATAGAAGAGGTTGGGTTGGTTCAGAAGGTGAGCCAAAACGGAAAATCTGTGGGACGTCCTGGGAGAACACCAGAGGGGATGATGCGTATTAGAGTCACTGAGTAGCAAAAATGGGGGATGTAGCTGCCCAGTAATCTGAAGGAAGTCTGCCCTGGTGATATCAAAGGACAGAGGTACATAAATTGTACAGAGGGAAAAAGTAAGGTGGGGAAGGAGAAGGCGAATGGCAACAGCTCGAAGACAGGTAGTCAGGGAGATGGGTTGACTACGAATGTTATCCAGTACGAGCAACATAATGCCCCCAAGAGATGGTATGCCGACCTCAGGGGGAAGGACAAAACGAATCGGTGAGTAATGGGAAAGCTCAAAGCGGTCTTGAGGGCGCAATTTCGTTTCCTGAAGAGAGAGTACAAGGGGATGCTGCGATGCTAGCAGCAACTGTAAATCCTCTTTGTGGGACCGAAGGCAGCGAACGTTCCATTGGAGTACTGTCAGGAGGAGGAAGAGAAGTAGGGGTGTCAACTCTGTGGACGCCGAGGGACAGCCGGTGCAGAGCTGCTACTACAGGGCACAGAAGCAGGAAGATCCATTTCACGGGGTTGACAGAAGCATCGGTGTGCTGGTGCAATCGGAATGTGGAGTCTGACACTAAAAACAGTCGGCGGTGTGCACCGGTGAGGCAGAGGCCGGTGGGGCTAAGTGAGCGCATGGCGACACTGTCGAGCAGGATCTTCAAGTCGGTAAAGGAAAGGACCGTTTGCCTTTAGCGGACTTCTTCAAGCCCTCCCGGTTAAAGGAAGACTGGGGTGTTGTTTGGCTGGAGGGACGGAGGGAGTCATTCCGCCTGCCAGTTGTATAGTGGGTAGCTTCGCCCCTTTAGGCAAGAGTTGGACAGTTCGTCGCACAGTGGGACAGGGGAACGGTGATGCTACCTCGATACTGGGCGACTTCACAACCTCGGAGCCAAATTTGAGGTCGCACATCTGCACGTCTGTGTCCTTCACGGAGCAAGGGGTAACGAGAACTGAACTGTAGGTGCCCGACGGGAGAACACGGGGTTTGCGACTAGCCGGTAACCTGTGAGCTACTGGGTACAGTACTTTTTCCTTTACCCGAATCTCTCGAACTGCCCACTCGTCTAGACACACGGGGCAATCCCTCTTGGAGGCGGCACGGCCGCCATTGCAGTCGATACGGCGGAGAGAAGGAGGCGGACATTCGCCCTCGTGTGCATCCCTGCCACAGGTTACACACGTGCCTGGGTGCCGACAAGACATTCTAGTGCAATTGTACCGATGACACTGGTAGCAGCACATCAAATTCGGAATGTACGGCCGGACTGTGACGATTTCGTAGCCCGCTGTAATCTTGGACGCCAGCACCGCCCTATCGAAGGTGAGGGAAAGAGTGCGGGTGGGCACCGAGGAAGAATCGACCTTTCTCATTAGACGATGGACAGCAATGACACCCTGATCGGAGAGGTAAGATTGTATTTCGGCCTCGGTTAGACCGTCACGCGGCCCGGTGTAAATTACACCACGGGAAGAATTCAAAGTTCTACGTGCCTCGACACGAACAGAGTAGTTGTGCAGAAGTGAGGCAGCAAGTAGTAGTTCTGCTTGAGAATCAGAAGCCGTCTCCAAAAGCAAAGTGCCCTTCCGTAAACGAGAGCAGGATTTCACAGGGCCAGCAATGGCACAGACACCTTTCTGAATAATAAACGGATCGACCGTGGCGAAGGACTGACCGTCTTCAGTACGTGATAACACGAGGAACCGTGTTGCAACGGGAAGGGTCTTTGAATCGTTAGCCTCATTACGTTTACATATCGTAAATGTTGATTGTGAAGATGATTGACTCATTGCAAGGAAATCCCCAGCTTCTCTGTTGGTGCAGTCCTTCCACCTGGGGGCTCCCTTCTCAGGGGGTGCACCCAGCTTAGGTGATTGTTCACATCTCAGGTCACACCTTCATAACACCTGGCAGAGGGACCAGTCGGGAATTTGGGTAGGTTGCAACTCAGGCAGTCGCCCCTCTCAGGACCTGTCCCGTACCAGGGGCGAACCCTATCTGTCGCCCTGTGGCTGTGGATCACACGTTATCCAGTCACCTGTTTTGCACCACTTGCATCGGCCAGCCTTCAGGAGCACACAAGGAGGAAGAAGGAAAAAGAGGATCCTCAAACGAGAGGAGAAGGAAACAAAGAAAGGAAAAGGGAGCCAAAAAGAAAGTTGAGACTATTTGCAGGTCAGCGACAGAATTCAGAACATTCCCAATAATACACCACATGTGTTCCCCAAGTGAGGGGGGTAAAAAGATAGCAAGAGGAGTGACATGCAGCACGGAAGGGAAAAAGTGTCGCAAGGGCCAGGGCCCTGTGGTAGTCGAGCACGAACCCGACAAAGAGTGGCGAGCTCCCGGGGGGGAGCAGAAAGGGGTGAGGGAGTTGCCCAATAAGCTGGAGAAAGTCTGCCCTCGTGACACCAAATCATGGATGGATGTAAACAGTACAAAGAGAAGAGGTGAAGTGAGGAAGAAAAATCCAGACTGCAACATCTCGAGTCAGGTAGACGGTTTGACCGTGGACATGAGTCATCCCAGGTGAGCAGCACGGCTCCTTCACGAGATGGAATGCAGTCTTCGTGGGGAAGGTCAAAACAGACACGAAAGAAATGCGAGAGCTTGAAGCGGTTGTGAGGACACAAGTTTGTTTCCTGGAGGTAGAGAACAAGCGGACGCTGCAATTCTAAGAGCAGCCATAATTCCTCAGGTGTAAAATCGCCCAGTGTCACGGTAGCACCTCTGTCTCCTCCTCCAGCTGTGGAACAAGCCACGAAGCATGTTACAATCCATCCTGGATTTTCCATTGTTTGATTCATAATTCCTCTTTCTTGGATCTAATGCCACGAATGTTCCATTGGAGGAGAGTCGTGACAAAGACAGCAGAGGAGGAAAAAAATTAACGAGGGTCACCTCAGTGGCTGCCAAGTGCTAGCCTCCAAATATTGCCTGCTAGAGGGCACAGAGGCAGGAGGATCACGCTCCACGAGATCTACAGAGGCTTCGGCATTCTCCTCCTGTCAGTCTGCAGAATCCAGGGCAGAAAAATGTTCGGCACTGTACTCTGACGACACAGAGGTCGCCGGGTGACACTGTCGAAGACAATTTCCGGGTCAGCGAAGGAGAAGAATGCTTCCCTCCGTTCGATTTTTTGGAGCCTTTCCAGTTGGAAAGATGTTTGCCGGCCAGAGGGACACAAAAAGCCTTCGTGGAAATATTCCTCCTGTCCTTTATGGCCTGCCTGTCGTGTAGCAGCTGACTGCCCCATGAGACAAAAGTCCGCCAGCTCGATGCACAGCTGGAGGAGGAGATGAAGATGCTACCGTGACACTGGGCGATTTTACACCTGTAGTGCCGAATTTGAAGTTGCACATCCGTGTGGCAACGTCATTTGTGGGGCGAGATGTAGCAAGAGTGTTACTGTAAGTGCCGGAGGGTAGAACGCAAAGTTTCCGACTAGTCGACAACACGTGAGCGACGGGGTACGGCACTTTTTTCTTCACCCAGATCTCCCGGACGGCCCGCTCATCTCGGGAGAAGCTGCACGGTCACCACTGCATCGATACAGTGGTGAGGAGACGGAGGCAGACAATCGCCCTCGTGAGCGTCCCTACCACAGGTTACACACATTTGCCCCGTTGTCTACAGGACTCTCGAGTGTGGTCGTAATGATGACACTGGTAGCAGCACACCAGGTACGGTCTGACTGATCATTTCGTAGCCCGCTTTCATCTTCGACGGGAGGACAACTCTATCGAAAGTGAGAAAAAGAGTGTGTTTTCGGCACTAAGGATGCATCTACCTTTTTCGTTACCCGACGGCCCATAATCGCGCCCCAATCGGAGAGGTACGTTCGGATTTTTGCCTCGGTCAGACCGACGACCAGCCTAGCGTACGTGACACCGTGGGAAACACTCGGCGGGGAGCGACACGAATGCGATAGCCGCGGAGGATCGGAGTTGCGAGTGGTTGTCGCAATTGAGAATCTGAAGTAGTTTCCGAAAGCAAAGAGCGACTGAGTAAATGAGAGCAGTATTTCACGGGGCTGGCAATTGTATCTACACCTTTCCAAATAATATAGCGGAGATGCCGAGTCGTAGATAAACACGTTACGTCTGTCTGCAACTCTGCATCTACACAATACGGTGAGTGGCAACTTTCCTTTTCAAATGTTGTTACATACCATCCTGGATTTTCCATTGTTTGATTTCTGAATACTAAATGTATTTACCATATCAACTGTCTTCAGTACACGAAACCGTGAGGAACCACAAGGCAGCTGGGAGGGTCTTTGAATTGTGAACCCCATTCCAATTACATTTAGTAGATGATGACTACTGAGAAGACGATTTGCTCATTGCAAGAAAATCCCCCACGATTGCCAGCATCTTCGATGGTGCACTCCTTCCAATAACGGATGGGGGAGAGGGTCCCTCAGTAAGGGTGCACCCACCTTAGATGACTGTTCACACTCAGGGTCACATCTCCCGAACATGTGACAGGGAGACAATCGGCAATTTGGAAAGGTAGCAGCTGAGGCAATCACCTCTGCCTGGGCCTGGCCTGTACCAGGGGGTACGTGCAAACCCTACCTGTCAACCCGGAGCTGGGACTTACATGTTACCCAGTCACCTTTTACACATCAGACACACAGGCCGGCCTTCAGGAGTGCAAAGGGAGGAAGAAGAAAATGAGAGAAAACTCAAATTCCAAAGGGGAGGAAGGACAGGAGAACGCGAGCGAAGAAAGAAAAAAGGAATGACAGACAGTGGAGAGGCTGTTTTGATGTCAGTTACTGAAAATGTAGAACACATTCCCAAAAACATCCCAGACATGTCTCACAAGGGAGGGGGAAAAGAATAGCGAGAGGACTGACAGAAGGAAAAAGCTGCTGCAATGGCTGGGGCCCCGAGGTAGCCGAGCACGAACCCACCGACGAGCTGCGAAGCCCCCTGGGGGGACAATACTAATGATATTTCTATTCTCCCAGTGAAGACTTTATATGCCTCACCCCAGAGATTATCTTTTCACTGTTTGTCCACGTAATCCTTCCAGCGTATCTCAGAACAGCATTTCCTAATATTGCTTTAGTCTGTCTAAACTGCTCAGAGCTGCATTGTCTGCCATGTCTACTCAGCTTGCTGTCCTACTGGGGTCAGATGGGTCACGGTGCTCCAGAGATGATGGGAAGCCGTTCGTGTGAGAATTGTTTGTGTATAAATGTGCCCGCCTGCCACTCGACTCCTCTATTTGGTGAGTACCAGTCTGTAGGAATTAATATTGTTAATCCATCCCTGATTTTTTACCATTTGTTATACTGAGTAGTTCTCGATTATGATATGTTCAACATTACTGAAGATTTCCTAACTTTGGATCTATGGAACACAAAGTATATCTAGCCTAATATAATCTAACTGGGAACAACAGTGTCCTCCTGTAGTTAGTCACAATGAATTTGAAGCACTGATAACTCACTAACATATGAAACATATCACCGATTTCATGTCTTGATATACAGTAAATTGTATTAAAATTCCTGGTACAGTCACAAACTGCCAAGTTTTTGGGAGTAATATGGTTGGAATAGTTTGAAACTTTAAACATTTGTATCAGTAATAATTATATGTTGCTTAAATCATATGCTTTTCTGACAGTGAATAAGGGCGCGCCTAAAGCCGAGGAGTAGTATAATGTTCAGTAACACATATGTGAGGACTATCCAGAAAAAAAAAACAGATGTTTTGAAATAAACAATTAAAAATATGGAAAAACCAAATTTTATTGTGTACATTTCAAAGGTACACTCTTGACCTACTTTTCTACATAATCACCATTCAAACTGATGCACTTATGGCACTATCTGACAAATTTTTCAGTACCATCTCTATAGAAATCGGCCACCTGCAATTGCAACCACTGTTTTATACCGACATGCAGTTTGGTGTCTGTGTCAAAGCAGTGTATTGTAGCGGGCAGTAATCGATCGGTGCCAAATCCCATCCAAATCCCCATAGGACCCCATGGGAATAATTGGCCGTTTACGGACGTGCATTGTCTTGAAAGAACTACAAAACTTCTGTGCTAAGTTTTCCCTGATGCTTGTTTCGTGTTGCACAGTGTTTGACAATACCTCTCTGGGTTAGTTATTGAGCCACATTCAAGAAAATCAGTGGAGAATCACTCCCTTACAGTCCCAAAACACAGTAGCTATGGTCTTTCTTGCTGTTAGAATTTGGAAACACTTCCTTGGAAGAATTTGTGTGTGCCGATTCCACTGACAGTCATTCTGTTTCACAATTGCCATGCTTCACCCGAATCTTGTCCCCTGCTACAACACAATTGATAACTCTGTTACAGTTTTTCTTGTTATCTTTGAGGAAGGTCTGTGCTTCAGCCAGTCTCTGTTTTCATAATGTTCTGTTAAGATTTTGAAATCCTACCTAGCATAAAATTTGCACTAACCAAGCTTATGCACTACAATTTCATGTGCCAAACACTGAAATTTGGGGAAAATGTTGTGAAACTTCCATAATCGTGAAAAGACTATTTTCACGAATTTCATCATTGATTTTTATCATCAGTTACTCAGTCAGAAGTCCAGGATTACCACATTGGTCTTCATTACGAATATTGGTACTGCCATTTTTTAAATCAATGCGCTGTTGTGTCACTTGGTTTTCACTCATTATTCCTTTTCGGTACACATCACAAAGATTGCAATAAATTTCTACTGATTCGTAGCTTTTTGCCAAGAAAAACCTAATCACAGAACGCACCTCACAAGAGATGGGATTTTCTATCGCAACACACATTTTAACACATCATACAAAGCAAAGCAGAAGAGAGCCAGACCACATGCTAGCACAACTGGATGCCTACTGAGTGTAGGAACATTATGGCTAGGGCCTGGATTTTAATGACAAGTCATATATTTTTCTGAACTATAGGGTGAATTTTAGAACAATTTACACACAAATCTAGGCATTTTAGTATCGAAAGATGTATTTTGATTGTGCATATAAAGTCATATTTCAACAAATTTTAGTAATAGGTCGTATTGCGGCCAACTTCTAATATAATAGGTCATACTTCCGTCAACTTTTGCCAAAAATGCATATACCGTTTTTCTCGTATCTTACAGGGCACAGGAATAAGAAAATGAAAATATTGCTCACGAGACAATATTTAACGTGCTATTATGAAAGATAAACAGATAAATTAGTACACAGCTTTATTTCTCAGGACTGTAGCAGAAAATCGGTGTACCACAACAGTCATTTCGCGAACATAAAACATTGTTGCGCAATCGACAATACGCTCTCAGAGCCAACAAAGGCAGCTCCTGCCGTAATAATCATCGCAGTCGCACAGGTGTTCCCAGTAACCAGTTTGCTTACAGCCTTTGCCTTGTTCAACACGCCTAAAGCAAAGTGCTCCGACAGAGTGAAGTTGCGAGGATATGTTCGAGAATTTGGAGAGGAGTTCTTTAGTATTTATGAGAAAATATTATTTTGTAAACTTTGTGAAGTTGAAGTTAGTGCAGAAAAGTGCTATAATGTGTAACAACACTGTAATACCGCTAAACACAGCAGCTGTGTGAAACGAAGTGCTGAAAATGACAGCAGGCAAACGCTGTTATTTGAACAGACAGGTCAATCGTCAACCGTGCAATCATTCTGCGAGGATTTGTGTGAAATGATGGTGTCCTACAACATCCCATAGGAAAAGATGAAGAATCCATGCTGCAGATGGTTTTTGGAGAAGTACACAACACATCCAGTTCCAGATGAATGAACTATTTATCCATGTGCTACAATGATGTGCTCAACAAAGTACAAATTGCTATTGCTGAACAAAAGATCTGGCTGTTGATAGATGAAACTACGGATATTGGTGGGTGATATATTGCAAATGTTGTTGTTGGTGTTCTAAAAGTTAATGGCTCTGGAGATATGTTCATACTAACGTGTGAAGCTCTCGATAGAGTAAACAATTCAACGATTGCTATTTTGTTTGACAACTCTCTGAAGCTACTGTGATCGGATGGTGTGAAAAGAGAGAATGTTTTGCTGCTTGTAACAGATGGTGCTTCATATATGGCTAAAGCATCCAAAGGGCTTCAAGATTCTCTACCCCAGCATGGTGTACGCCACTTGCCTTGCACATGCATTGCACAGAGTTGCCCAAGAGGTGCTATCAAATTACCCTGACGTGGACAAATTAATTTCCTGTGGCAAGAAAATCTTATGTGAAGGCTCCGCTACGGGTGCAGAAATTCAAGGAACAAGCACCTTCAATGCCCCTCCCACCTAAACCTGTTCTTACACAATGGGGTTCTTGGCTTAATGCTGCTGAGTATCACTGCACCAACTACACCCAAATAAAGAATCTTCTGTGAGCTTGATAGTGATGAATCAAGTGCTATCAAAATTTTGAAAGAAGTTTTTACAGATACATTGTCTCAAAACTTGGCATATATCAATGCCAATTTTTCAGTGATATCAAAAGCCATCAAACGACTGGAAGCTGTTAGCACTCAGCTATGTGAGGCGCTGAGTATTGTGCAACGCGTGCAGAGTGAGTTGGGTCGAGCTCGTGGTCATGTGGCTGACAAAGTGAAAACCAAATTGCAAATACGCTCCAGTGATGTCTTGTGAAGTGGAAAGGAGCTTTTCCAGGTACAAAACTATCCTCAGTGACAACCGTATATCTTTGACAATGGAAAACCTGAAAATGCACCTTGTGATCAAGTGCAACTTTGCAGATACTGAAGATTGACATACGGTATTAAATAATGTGAAATGCTTTAAATACTATGTAGAAATAAAAACATTGTTTTACTGTTTCGATAAATGATCTTTTCACTGTACTTTGTATTTAGAAAATAAAACATTCAGATATTCAAAAAATAAGTGCAAATTAGCTACAAACCCTACAGAAAGAAAGAACTACACTTACAATATTTTGAGAAGTGAATTTTGTATTGATGTGATGCTTTCCCGGCATACTGATTGTTCCATAAAAACACGGGAGAACTGCCGGATATCAATAACATCCTGCCATGATATTTCGGCACAGTCTTCTGGCCATCTTCAGGTGAGTGCCACTGTAGTAGTACTGGCGAGTACGAGCTGAGCTCCGCTATTTAAAGCCTTCTGAGGTAACAATGCGCATGCACTGCTCAGTGTGATGGCCAGAAGACTCTGCGCCGGAATATCATGGCAGGACGTTACTGATATCCGGCAGTTCTCCCGTGTTTTTATGGAACAAATTTTGTACCACTTTATGGTGAATAAAAAATTAAAGAAACAAACAAGAATGCTTTAAATAAACTTCTATTGAGTCATATTTTATTTTTAAGGTCATATTTATGTAAGTTTTAGGTCATAAATGCTTGCATATTTCATTGTTTTTTAGGTAATTAAAATCCGGGCCCTAATTATGGCACTAAAATGGTGGCTCCCACCCATAGCCGCAACAGATCAAAGTGTCTGTTACTTTCTAGCTACCCCTCATAATATACGTATCTTCAAAATGATACTTAAATGTACTATTGGCAGGATCACTTCTATGGATACTAAGACAAACTGATGTGATGTAACTGTGAACTGTGCGTCATATTGATAACGAGTTGAGTTCTTGGTTGGACACAATGTTTCAGAAACAAATCATACTTCATCATTTTCATTCTACTGCCTTTTGCATCTATGGCTAAGAGTAACACAAATTATTTGTGAAATTGCATTGTTACGACATAAATATAAAACACAACGTAGAAGTACCTATGCAAGTGAGTTTCTATTGCCGGACTACTGAATGTCGGCAAATGAGACATGTCGGGAAATATTTCGTTGTGAGGGACCACAGTAAGACGTGGGTTGTCCAGGTTTAACCAGTGAGGTATCTGGCCGTTTGTCACCACATACACGTGGCGAACCCACGGGGCAAATTTCTCGAGAGAACGCAGGGAATACCGCAACTCCTAGAAGCAGAATAGAAAACTGAAGTTGTGAAATGTGAATGTGGTTTCACATTGTATTTTGCTGCTGAAAAATAGATTTAGTCTCAACCTCTTTGTCCTCGAATCTTGATGGTGCCAAACTCTCCGTATTAGCAAAAGGCAGCTCCATTATTATGTACGCATTACTGACCGTTATCTTCATTTCCTCCAAATACAGGGTGCCTCTCGATAGCTACATGAAAGAAAACAGTTAGATGTGAAATTGTGCTGACTCCAACACTATATCCTATGTTTTTCTTTCAGTTTAAATGGCATTCTCATATAAAAACTAAATTAATTTTTTGTGATAATACCTCCATCATTGCTGTAGCCGCTTTCTCAGTACCCAGCTCTATGACAGATGTCCCATTGTTGGGATACATCCAAACATTGACAATGTTATCTCCCACATATTTTTGAAATAAAGCACGAATATCATTTTCTATGTTGTGCATGACAACTGATGGTATGCCAGTAATTATGAGTGTATTCTTCACAGGGTAAGAAGCTGGGGCAAATTTTTCTAAAAAAGAAATTTAATATTACAAGAACATAAACTTGATATAAATCAAGATTGTCATTTCTGTAAGAAAAATACCTGATGTCCAGTGAGCCTGAAACAGAGTAACATTAGCCTTCTTAACCATCACTGTCTGCTGGACGACATCACCTGCCTCTTCTGGATCAGAGAAGTAAATGATTGTTCTATTCAAAGAATAATTCTTCTCAGGTGGGTTTTGCACTTTATCTCTATTCCACAGGTTGGTCAGAGCGATGTCATATTCCTTTTCTGGCCCTTCATTAGGGAACCTATGTAACAGATCAATCAAGATAACAATCAAGGAATGGTTCGTTTAGTACTTGGTATTCACTAAAATGTTTTGCATCACCTTAAAGTTGCTAAAATAGCGATTTTTAAGCACTTCCAACATTCACATATCTCCTCAGCAGAACAGTGTGTGTTAGTTACAATTGGTCTTAATGTAAGTACATACATTATTCAGGTATCAGATAGACCTTATTACTGATACTGACTTTTCAGTTTGTAGAGTGAGTGAGTTGTTGGGGGTAGGGGGGGGGGGGGGGGGGGGGTGCCAGTGCGCAAAATTCAATTACTTACAGGAGTCAATAGGTCCAGGCTGGCACTCTATCTGTTTTGGGCTAGTGGAGCTTAGGTGGAAGAAGGATATTGAAAAGTGCAGTGCAGCGTAGGTTCGCCACGTTTAGCCTACTTACAAAGATATACAACACATCCCTAAATTAAAACCTTAATTACATAATTTGGATCTGTAGTGTCAGAAATATAATGTATATGCACAAATTCGAATAGGCAAAGGAGGGGGAGAGCGCATGCAAGCAACCAGAAATATTCTGGAAACATGTCTATAAACCAATAAAGATTAAAAATGAACATAGTGATACTAAATAGAAACATACTGCTGAGCTTAAATTCTGTTGCTCTACACAGAGTACATGTTGTGTCCATAATATGTGACAAGTTAAAACAGTGCATCATATCAGAGCTTACACTTGCCGGGGTAGATTGTCGGATGAGTGATTGTTTGATCCCAATTTCAATCTGGAGAGCAATTTTATTCAGAATGATAGTGATAGTGGTGCAATATACTACTGTAGTCATTGTGACAAGCAAGGGCTTCTGCAGGGCTATAGAGGAACTGCCTTTGTCGGCAGCCTCAGGCATGTTTTCTCCAAGCCTGAGGACAATGTGGCAATCAGAAATATTCTCACTGCAGGTAGGAGTTACAGGGTTCCCCATGATACCACCTCTCATCATTAGTTTGCAGAATTTGGTTATGAGTCACCACCACCACCACCACCACCACCACCACCACCACCACCAAATGGTGCTGTAACTATTTCCAGCTCCCTGACACCTTTCCCCATTTTTACTTAACCCACCATTTATGCCATCCTTCCTATTTTCTCCTGCCTTCCACTCTACCTTCGACAGCTGTTGTTAGAACTCCGTTTCTTCACAATATACATCTTAGACAGTCAGCGCTCCTTTACTTATTCAAGTTTAGTAGAGTTCTTTATTCCTTTATCCTTTGCAGTCCTTCACTGTTCTTCACTTTATCCAACACCATTTTATTTTCTCCATTGCCCTACAACCCAACATTGCAAATGCTTCAATTCTGGCTCTCTCTGTCTAATTCAACATCCAGCTTTCACAGCCGTACAGAAAAACATTCCACATAAACTATTTAACTAACCTTTCTCTTAAACCCAACCCCAATTTGCTGCATAATAAGCATTTCTTCTTATGGAAAGCTTGCTTTGCCATTGCAGCTCTTTCACCCATCCCATCATTAGTTAGTATGCTCCCCAAATATTTGTGTTGTGCAAAATGCTCAATTTGACATTCTGTTGCTTTTATTTTTGTACTTTTTTGTCATGTAGCCTCAAAACCTTAGTTTTATGTGTGTGTGTGTGTGTGTGTGTGTGTGTGTGTGTGTGTGTGTGTGTGTGAGGGGGGTCACAATTGTTCAGATGATGTAAACCTATAAAAAACTGATAACTTACAAGAAACATGGATAAGCTGGCCACCCTAAAACATTAAAAATGGCATCCTAAAATTTTAGGGAGTGAATCTGTCAGTTCACAAAACCTTAAAAGTCATTTCACATTTGTTTCATTGTCAATTAAAATAAGAGGGAAGCCTGTCGGCAAAAGAGCTGCCGTCCTATGTTCCGAAAACAAAACAGTCTAGTAAAATGTCGTATGCTATTAGTCTGTACACCACAAGCACTGTTCGTTGGAGTGTCCTCTCACCAGAGCAACACACCATGTGTCATAGGCCTGCTCATCTCGCCCGCATGGCTGGAAGAAGGTAGGCCATGGCCACTTAGTGGAATTTATTAGACACAACTTAATATCTATCATTTCCAATCTCTTCCATCATGCACGAGTCTGTACCTTAACAAAGAGGCGATAGAATGTAGGGAGATGGCACACTGGAGTATCTGAAGATCACAACACACATCTGCTTAGCTGCCACAGTAAACCTTTCATTCCATGCAATATCCATCCATCCTGGTACCCAGCAGCAAGAACCTCCTTCCCCAGTCTTTGTAGGTTGAGGACCTTGTCCTGAATATTCTGGACTACTTTATCTGCTGGGTACATCATTGTAGAGTGTGAAGGGCACTCAGGATGTTGTGACAGAGAAAACATTTAGCACTGTTAAACACGCTGCACCTGCTCTGCTGTTACATATTGAGAACACAATCAGGAAATGCAACAGAGCAACTGAGAAAGCTCCATTGTTTAGAAGCACCCATAAATACAGCTACATAGTTATGGTGCTCAGTTAAAACGTCATACAATAATGTGTTAAAAATATGTGTACTGCACTAAATCTAAAATGATACTGGGCCTCTGCAGTAACCAGGGTTAAAACCTTGGATTTGGGGTTGTGCTACCTCCACACCAAATGATTCCAGCAAGCGCTGTGCACAGATCCAAAATGGCTCTGTTGCTCATGAATGATGAGAGAAAATGTGTTCCAGAGATGGACAAAAAACACTTTGCTAGGCTGGTGAATTTAGAGCAGCAAGGAACTTGCATGCCTGACACAAAATGAGGAGCTGCCGCCGGGTAGTGAGTGGTGGTTCCCCAGGCCTCAGCACAGAGACGGTACGGGTTTTGGTTTTGTTGTGCTTTAGGGCGCAAAAAACAACTGGGGTCATACGCACCCAAGTCAAAACTATAGAACACGAAGGCAGAGAGGAATTAAAAAACAACTATACATAAGTCCTGATTTACATAAGAGAAGATAGCAAAAACTGGCATGTGAAGAAAAGGCTGAAAAACACCATACAGAAACGGAGGTCCAAAACTAAAAATTAATTGGCCTTCACCATATCGCTTTCATCGATAAAAAGTAAAACACGGTCAACAGCCTGCACATAATTTACTAAAATGGCTGATAACTCAGACGGCAAACCCAAGCGGGAGCTGAAATAGTTAAAAAATAGGCATTACATCAGGAAGTGGCGGACAGTTAAAACTTGGGTGCAATGTGTACAAAGTGGTTGTGTAGTGCCAATTATCAAATGAAGATGGCTAAAAAGGCAGTGCCCAATACACAGCCTAGCTAAAATGATCTACCGGTGGGAGGGTCGAGAGGAAGTCGTCCAAGTCGCTGGGACAGGCTTAATAACCCAGAGTTTACTCCCATGAAGCGAGGACCAATTGCGATGCTACAGGGGCACAACCTCCTGACAGACGGCAACACAGATCATCGGAGGGAATACAAGAACTCGCAGGTTGCGGTACGAGGACTGCAGCCTTGGCAGTAGCCATGGGTGCCAATGACGATGGCACAGACGACCCCACGCTCAGTCTGAGACTCATCATCAGTGTATACAAAGGTACTATCGCTAAGTCCCATATAAAGATCGTGAAACTGAAGGTGATAAACAGAGCTGAGGGCTATGCCAAAGGTAGAGGCCCTACTGCTGGAAAGGCCTTAGTTAATGGATCAGGCTAAAAGTGTCCCACAACACCCTATCTTCCTTATCCACTCCTAGTCCTTACCCAATTCCCTTTCCCAACCCAAGGTCTGATGCAATCCATGTTGAGGGATGCATGGCACATGGAACGATGTGTCACAAACGAAGCCTCAGGGATACTGGGATACTTCCCGAGCAAGTAGCCTTACACCACACGGGGTATTCGTGGTGTGGACCACGTAGATCCCCAACTCTCGTGCGACCAAGATGGACACAACAAACTGAGGGGCAAACTGAGACCTCGGACACCCAAACATCGGGGTCAGGACCAATGGAATGCATTTCCACTACTGAATGAGGGTCTAGACCTGAGCCAAAAGTGGGAACTGTAACTGAGAAGTTGGACCAGATCAAGATTAAAGCCTTGTCTGGAGCCCAGATGAGGAAATTCCTTAGGAATCTAGAGACAAAAGGAGGGGAAACAATGGTTTCCCAAACATGTGGGGGGAATTAAAAGGGCTTGAGCCCAAGAACCCCAAGAAAAAACTGTCTCAGGTTAAAGGTGATATGCAGACCCCCACAATGTCAAAGACAGCCAGCAAGAAGATAAGGGAGGAATCTAAGACCCCTTCCTCCCTGGATAAGCGAACCCAGACAAAACCGAGGCAAGAAATAGGGAAACAGATCTACAGTACTGCAGTCTCTGTTTTTAAGATGGCAGTTATCCTGGAAGGCTATCCACTGGTAGCCATCACCTTCCAAGAGGAGGGACATGTATAGATGGCCCTCTTGAAAAGATATGGAAGGGGGGGGGGGGGTGACACTGGTCCAGGATCCAACTTCAAG
Source organism: Schistocerca cancellata (assembly GCF_023864275.1). NCBI lineage: Eukaryota > Metazoa > Arthropoda > Insecta > Orthoptera > Acrididae > Schistocerca > Schistocerca cancellata. The sequence goes on along the minus strand of NC_064634.1, from coordinate 520,494,893 downwards.
AGCGTCTATCGAGACCATGGTGCCCTTATTTTTGTCTGTAAGGGGGTGCGCACGGTGGAATGGCTTAAGGACAAGGTGCCCATTATATCCCCGTGGGAAGATGCAAAGCTGCTGGTCAAAACGGCAGCAGAGCTTCTTAAGACCGCAAAAGTACCAAAGATCTTTAAGGATGTCTCTCCTAACACTCAATTCGAGAAAATAGTGATCCAGAAACCTAAAGTCTTGACAGAGGACTGGAGAGTAATCGACCAGAAGGTTGTACCGGAAGGACAATCACTGGTGGTGGAGGTCGGAGAGAAGTCCCTGAAGGCGATGCGAGGGCAAGACCTGAGATTGTTTCTAGGGTTCTCGTAGGTCACCGTCAAGGTTATCCAAGAACTCAAAGGGAATTATGGCAGCAAGACAAAGACTGGAGGTGCTGCAGATTAATCTACAGCACAGTAAAGGGGCCTCTGCTGCCCTGAGCCACTGCCTGGGGAGGTAAGAAGTGGACGAGGCCCTGATACAAGAACCCTACTTATAGAATGGGGGTGTATCGAGCCTCGGTGACACTGAGGGTAAGCCGATTTATGCTAGGAATCTAAGAAACTCCAGAACAAGCATCTATGTAAGAAATGAAATTTCTTTCATGCCAATGATGGATTTCTGCTCCAGAGACTTGGTGACCATCAGAACGCAGCAATGTGAGAAAGGTATCATGTTTGCCATCAGCACAGCGACCAACTGTTGGTTGGATGTGACGCCCAAAAAAGACTGGGAGACACATTGGAGGGACCTTGACTTAAGCTTATCGGAAATTAAAACCTCGATAAGGAATCAAGTAGAGTTTCAGGAAGTAGCAAAGTCTGTTACCTCTGCCATAGTGACCTCATATCAGGACAACTGCACAATAGCCAAGAAGTGCACAAATAGGAGTGTGCCTTGGTGGAATAACAACTTGGAAATGCAAAGAAAACAGGTACGAAGACTGCTTAACCTTGCGAGACATAAAGGACAATGGGCAAAATATTGTGAGACCCTTGTCAACTACAACCTTGCAATTAGACAAGCAAAGGAGGCTTCCTGGAAGGCATTCTGTGAGGAAGTGGAGAGCTGCTCAAGTCAGACTTCACAGAATCCTCACAAGAGTACCAACCAATCCAGGAGGTACGTTGACAAAGGAGAATGGGTAATATACAAAGACAGCACACGAGATGTTGGAACTGCTCCTCAAAACGCACTTTCCTCAATATGCTCTGCCAGACAACACAGACCAGAATGTGATCTCGGAGAGACAATGGTTCTCATGCACTTGAAGAAAGGACTGGCAATCAGCCAAGGAGTGTGTGTGTGGACTTCAATAAAATCCAATTGGCAGTGGAAACATTCCAACTGCTCAAGTCACCTGGCCCAGATGGAATCTATCCAGCTCTCCTGCAACAGGCAGGAGAGAATCTCATAAGAGTCTTATGCAGGTTATTTAGGGTTAGCCTAGCAGTAGGAATCATTCCCAATGCTTGGAGGGCAGTGAAGGTTGTCTTCATTCCAAAGCCAGGGAGAACTGATCATACCAAGGCCAAGGATGTGAGACCAATCAGTCTGTCTGCCTCCCCCATTCTCAAAACATTGGAAAAACTTGTTAATGTATTCATTGGGGAGAGGAAGCTAATTAGGGCCCCTCTACATTCAAACCAACACATATATCAACCAGGTAAATCGTGTGAGACAGCTCTCCATCAACTCGTTGAGAGGGTGGAGAAAGCACTTCATTTTCAAGAAATAGCCCTCTGCATCTTGATGGACATCGAGGGGCCCTTCAGTAATACGACCTATGATTCCATGGTGGACCAGAGCCACGCTTAGTAGAAGGAAGGTAGAGGCTACCATGATGAATGAAAATATGGTAATTAACACCACTACAGGTTGCCCACAAGGAGGAGTTCTGTCCCATTTATTGTGGAAGCTAGTGGTGAACGAACTCATTGAGGAACTAAATTCCAGAAAACACTTTTGCCAAGGATACGCAGATGACCTTGTCTTAGTAATACTTGGCAAATTTACTGACACAGTTGGAAATATGGCACAAGGTGCAATGGACATTGTGCAAGACTGGTGCATTAAACAGGCTCTGAGGATTAATCCCAAGAAGACTGTTGTGGTGCCATTCATGAAGAGGCATATCCAACACTCAAGTTGGAATCTAAATCTCTTCAATGAAACTCTACCTGTGAACGGGATAGTGGAATATATAGGGGAAACCTTAGATGAGAAACTAACATGGACACCTCACATTAAGAGCATCTGCCCCAAGGCGAAAGGTACTCTAGTGAGTACCAGAAGGGCTTGTGGTAAAACCTAGGGCCTAAGCCCCAGAGGTATGCACTGGATATACACCACGGTGGTTAGACCTAGGATTTCCTATGGGGCCGTAGTGTGGTGGAAGAAGGTAGAACAGCAGGCTGCAGTTAAGGAGCTTGCTAAGGTGCACAGACTGGCCCGCTTAGCCATAATAGATGGAAATAGCAGCACACCAACTGCTGGGATGGAAACCATGCTGGACATGCCTCCACTACACCTTTGGGTCAAGATAGAGGCAGCAGCTGGGGCATACAGTCTAAAAATCGGTAAAAACTGGATCTCACTGGGATATCCAGAATCACATACTAAGATAGTAAGTGGGGTAAACATAAGAATGGCTGGGGAAATGCCAGCTGACTATATAACAACTCCCACCTGCTGCAACAAGCCTTACAATACAATAATTGGAGGCAGGAGCAGTGAGAAAGAAAAGAGTTCGACACCATACAGGGGACACTGTTTGGGTCCCCGATGGGTTGAAATCGGACAAGGCATTGGGGCAGGGGTGTACGGGGTTCTCTACGAAAACTGGCCTCAGTATTCCAAGCTGAAATTACTGCAATCAGGGCATGTGTGGAGGAGAAGATGCTTAGGCACCACAAGGACTGTATCAGCTACATCTATTCAGACAGCCGGGCAGCCCTGAAGTCAGTCGCAACTCCTGCAACGATATCTAAGATTGTTGCAGAATGCCACAGAGCTCTGGTGGAGCTAGGAGGAAGCAATAGGATAAACCTACTGTGGGCCCCTGGTCACACAGGGATCTGTGGCAATGAACAAGCTGACAAATTGCCCCAGGATGGAGGCAACGACTCCATTTATTGGACCAGAACCTGTCCTGACAATCACCAACAGGGTGTATACGGGGACAAGGAAAAAAAATTCCCGGATTATTCCCGGATTTCTCCCGGATATCCTGTTTAAAAAATATGCTTTTTCCCGGGCGAAAATACACTTTTTCGGTGCTAAGTGACAATAGGCTTTCCGTAGATTTTCCCTCGGAACTGTAAAACTTATCAATCCTTTGAATGTTAACGTTTTATACAATCGCGTAGAACTTCCCGGAAAAAAAAGACGAGGCAGAGAAGTTTTGGAGAGACTTTTAATAAAGGAAAGGAGAGAAGTTCTGAAAAGACCTTTCATTTGCAGCAACATATACGCTGCATATTTTCGTATTACGAAAGTATAAATTCGAATTGCACCAAACACAGCGCGTTAGTTTCCGGAGCGTTGAAACCGAGGTTGCCACGTCCTTTTGTAAGCGAGTCATATCTCAAGCCACAAGATCTCGCCAGCCAATGACAGCAGCTATTCAGAGCATAGGACACGTGTTATAGTCACCCAATAGCAAGATCACTGGTTACATAGTGCGAACATGCAAGAGGAAAAGTTTACGGTTTACATTAATGTACACAGTACCGTATATCCACAAGAAAAGCTAAGCTTTCACATATAATGTTAGTCTCTAATATTAACATGCTACAACATAATCTAAGCTTTCACACGTAATATTGATCTTTTTTTTGCGTGTGTTATATTTTAAGACATCACACAAATGTGCCAGTAAATTTAAAATTATGACATAAATGTCTCGGCTCCAAATTCTTGTCCTCAAACTGTTCAGTTTCGAACACTCTGTGATTTAGATATCCATCCCACTTTCTCCCACGTAACATAATTCATCTTGCGTAAAAAGAAATTTACTTTGAAAGTAACGCTTTTCTAACTACCGTTCGCAATACTATTCGGAGACTGTTAGAAATAGGTTCGATTTACCATTTCCAGAGAGCACCAGAAAACAGGCATTATTGTACTTGTGCAACTGCAGTGGTGTAGGAAGCCCACATGTTCGTGTGTATAAAGCACTAAGAGAGCTTACATTACACCATAAAAGAAACAGTGCATCAGAGGATACTCCAAAGAGCATCGGAATTTCGTAAACAATTCTAAAATGCATAATTCGGCTTGAAGTGCAAATTGGCTTTTTCCAGATTCTAAATGAAGTAGGTCCCATCTGATATTAAGCTTTTCAGTGTGGTTTTTGGGATGCAAATTTTCTTGGAGTACCAGTACACCACGATCTCATTTTTGGTTCTTTATTGTGGCATAATGCTATATATGGCAGAAGATGATAACGTGCACTTGAAATTGCACTTGAAATTCAGCGAACTGTTGGAACTAGCCAATACTGTAGAATGAAACACTTCGTTTCAAACAAAATGATTGCCTCAACGGAAAGATTAATAAAGCCAAATTTCTTTAGCAAATTTGCAAATCTAACTTCACTGTTCTGCAAGGCGATTAATGCTTGACTGCTACTAACTTGGAAATAAAATAAAATCATAAAACTGAAATTAGTAATATATTTTTGCCCTCTGTAATTATGTGAATGTATTTTAATTCACTTGATAGCTCCCGGCCACAGAAATCCGTTTTGTTTTCATTTGACGTGGGAGTTGTACATGAAGAGAAGCAGCGAAATCACTTAACGTAAACATGGATCACGTGGAGGTTAACCCCCTCCCCACTACAACTCAGACAACTCTGTGCAAGCGTGAATCTGGCAGCTAGGGCGCGTGAGAAAAATTTTTCTCGTTTGCATCTGGCTGCTTGCTGCTACTACCGATACAGCTAACAGCCAAATTTCAAGTAGCAGGAGAAGGTACTGCTTAATACGCGAGTCAAATGCGCATGCGCAACAGACCGCTGGCAATTGGTCAAATGAACCTAATGTGAACAGTTGTGACATCATGCTCATAGCAAGCAGTTTATTGTTACGAAGAATTACAGTCTGCGCCCTACGGCATTCGACATTCGACATATTTTTGCTATTTGCAGACGCCTGTGCGTGCACGGTTTTTTGTTGTTGTAAATTGCACATTTCCTTTGCCACTAAAGTTTTATTTTTTTTCCCTCTCGTTTATATTTTATTTTGCAGTATCATTCTCCAGTAGCAGGATATAATAACATTCTTTGCTAGAGAATCTATTCTGCAGTCAAAGCTGAAAGCTAAAACAATGAAAAATTCCCGGAATTCCAAAAAATTCCCGGGTTTTTCCCGGTTTTCTCCTGGATGAAAAAATTCCCGGGTTTTTCCCAGATTTCCCAGTTGTCCCTGGTCGTATACACCCTGACCAAGGCTATGATCGAACTAGAACTACGGAACTGGCTTAGGAAACAGCACATAGAATAATGGACCAAGGTCTATAAACAAAAACATGGTAAGCTAAAGATGCCTGCGCTCAGTAATCCTGGGATTGAACAGAAAAAAGATTAAACTCATGACTGGACTAATGACCAGCCATGTGAATTTCAAAAAACACCAACATACAATGGGTATAATGGAAGAAGACCCTAAATGTAGGATCTGTGCTGAAGGTGAAGAAACTGCATCACACCTGATCTTTGAACGCATGTCACTGGAGAGCAAGAGATACAGAATCTTCAGAACAACTAGACCTGAAGGAATTGTGTCTAACAAAAAACTGGGAAAGGGGCTCCTTGCACTATTTAATGGCATTGGTTAGCTTTACTAGATATACAGGGAGTGATACCACACAATAAACTCTGTTTTGGTGCAGGCAGTGGCAGGTTACACCAAAGCAGTTTTTAGCTTCCCAGTCAAAATCAAATCAAATCAATATCAGTTCTCCAGCAGGTGTCGTAGGCCTTCTCCAAATCAAAAAACACGGCCACAGACTGAGATTTCCACAGAAAATCATTCGTGACATGGGTGGACAAAGTAACGAGGTGGTCAACTGCGGAACACCACGCTCGAAATCCACACTGTGCATTCATCAGTAAATTGCGGGACTCCAGCCGCCATACCAGCCTGGCATGAATCGTGCGTTCAATCACCTTATAAATGCAGCTGGTAAGAGAGATGGGGCAGTAGGTAGAAGGAAGGTTTTTGTCCTTACCTGGCTTAGGTATGGGTATGACGGTGGCTTCACACCAGCATCCAAGAAATGTGCCTTCTGCCCAGATGCGGTTGTACATGTTAAGCAGAAAGTTCTTGCCTGCAAGAGAAAAATGCTGCATCATCTGAATGCAGATGGTGTCTGCCCCTGGCGCAGAGGATTGGGACGAACTGGGAGCATGATCGAGCTCCTTCACAGTAAACGTGGCATTGTAACACTCAAGATTTGGAGAAGAGAAGGGTATCGCATAAGCCTCCTATGCGCCAATGAAGGAAGCAGGGTGATAGTGGCAAGAACTCAAAGCTTCAGCAAAATGGTGTTGGAGATAGCAATATGGTCCACTATGACATTGTCTGCTACTGTCAGGTCAGAAACTGGGAAATCTGATCGTGGTTCCAGAGAGCTGTCAGAGGTTGGCCCCACACAATAGACAGAGGGGTGGAACTGTTAAAAGAACTAGTGAATCAAATCCATTTAGCTCTTTTGCTAAGCCGAATTTGCACGCATCTGGTTATAATGAATGCAGTTTGCCATCGTAAGATGGCGGTTAAAAATGTGGAGAGCACGTCTACGTACGCAAATTGCGTCACGGCATGTCTCAGTCCACCAAGGGACTGAAGCACAGAGTGGTAAAGAGGAAGTGTGAGGAATGGAATGTTCTGCAGAAGTAAGGATACTGTCTGTGAAATATTTCACCTGGTCATCACAACTGGGGAGGAGTAAAGCTGCCAGTCAGCCTTAGTAAGCTGCCACTTGGGAATGCATGTGGATGGGGTAGGAGTCAGCAAACAGAGAGTGCATGGGAAATGGTCACTCAAGTAGGTGTCAGAAAGAAAGGACCACTCAAGATGATGGGCAAGCTGGGCAGTGCAGAAGGATAGGTCCAAATGAAAATAGGTGTACAAGGAGTCGGAAAGGAAAGTGGGTGCTCTAGTGTTAAGGCAGAAGAGGTTAAGTTGATTAACACTTTACCGTCCGCACATCTCAAACTGATAAACTGATTCGCTTGGCACCGCCAGCACTAATTCTGATTACTTGGCTTGTCACTGGTAGTTCTTGACATTATTGGAGGATTATAAATTGTTCAGTTTTAGTAATCTCATTGTTAGTTCTCATAAGTTCTCAACCCTGTTCGCCTGCTCTCATGAAATTTCGAAAATATACAGATGTAAATAAATACAAAATTTGTTTGTTTCACATATTTGTTTATTTGCATTGTCTTTGGTACTTAGTATTTCTCTTTCATATGATACGTAGCTGAACAGTCTCCAAGATGTAACGCAACTCCACAAACTTGCACTTAAAAGTTTGTTGTTCTTTTCATGTTTTTGGAACATACATGGCAGTTTCTTCATTTTCGTTTATTTTTTCAGAAATAAGTATTAGTTGGCATTGCTTTATGTGATCGGAAAGTCTGTCAACCAGATCATGATGAGACGTATGCGATGTAGTGGCAACCTCCAAATTTTGCTCATAAGCAGGTACATGGTCTTTCATCCACGAATCACATTTTCAATAAAAAAACTTGAGATCGGAGACTGTGTTCTGTATTGAAATATTGACATGTATGGAATGCATTGAATAATGCACAATTAAAGAGGGACATGCAAACCTTTTTTGACCATTTTATAGTTTTTCTGTGTATGGGTGATAACTCAAATACTGGTCTGCCTGATCCACTCCTTTCATGCATTTGTTGTAGTCTAATACACTTTCAGGTTTTTTATTGTGCAATTGACTTTTCTACATTTTCTTTGATTGTCAGTCAAAGTGGCATTATGTATTGTAGTGATCATTCATATCATTTTAGTTTTCGAAGCTCTCCATACCTGTGCGAATACTTCACCTTTCCGTTGATGACAAGCTTCAAACACGTTGACTTTTGCATGCTTTAATTTTTCCAGAAATCCTCTATTTTGCCATATCATACCACAAACTCGAATTTTCTTTTCAAGTAATTTCTCTGCAAGCTCTACACTGTTATAATAATTCTTCATGTAGAGGTGATGCCACTTTCCATAAGAAGGTGTCAACAGTTCCATCACTGTTTTTGCTACAGGCTATCCAGTGCCGGAATATATCTTGAATAGGGAAATGTATCCCGTACTAGAATGACACAGCATCCAAATGAGTATGCCATATTTAATGATTTTCGACGGATTGTCAACTGTAAAATTTAACCGTCCATGCCACAGTATCATTCCTTCATCAACTGAGATGTTTTGACTTATATCAAAAAGTTTCTTGAAACTTCTTGGAAACATAATCAATTATGAATTGCACTTTTAAAAGCCAGTCGGCATTATCTGGTTTATTGTTGTTGTCAGAAAATTGTAAAAAGGATAATATTTGTCTGAATCGGTTGCAGGACATCATTTTTCAAAGTAACGTATCTATCACAGATTCGTTGACCAATAATCATCGATCCTAGCTTTTTTTTCTACAGTTCCCATAAGAATAGCAAGCCCAAACCATTCTCTAAGTTTGGGTCCCATAACATTGCCAAATTTGGCATTTTTTTTTTTTTAATCCGGTTTCCTTCTATTGCAATTTTGACTGTAGTACTTGCTTTCGTTGCTAATATATTTAAATAGATTGTTCTCAATATATAATTCTATTATATCCTCGACGCTCTGTGTATCTTTGCGAAATATGTTTGGACCCAAAGATCCTTCAGATTTATTATTGGTCCTTGGTAAATCAAACACTGACCATGGCGCACTGTCTTCTTTGTCTGATTCATCCGAATCAGTTGGCAACCGTAGCGTTTGCCGAATTCTTCTTGGGTGTATATCACTAACTTCCAACAATTCTGCTTCACTTTCATTTTTTTGATATCCAATGTCTTCTTCCCAATCGGCCTAGTCGTCCAGAACATCAGACAAGACGTTGACGCATTCATCGTAAATAATCATATCATCTCTTTCGTCTGCCATGATGAAATGGCACAAGTACTTAAAAATCTTGTTGACATGTGTAACTTATTGTTACCTAAACAAAACACCAACAGAACGCAAAAGACACTAAAATGCTGTCACCGGCCACTGCAAGATACTATGAACACAACACCACTGTGGTATCGCCGGCTGTTGACCGCTATTTCACGCACGACACCACTGTGGTGCTGCCGGACGGCATGGTGTTAATAAGGTCAGATAATAGGGCGCCTCTCTGACAGGTCCTGGGAGAACCCCAAAGTGGGATGATGCGCTTTAAAGTCACGGTGTAGAAAAAATGGGGGAGGTAGCTGACTAATAAGCTGAATGGAATCTCCCCTGGTGACAGCGAATGACGGAGGGACGTAAATGGTATAGAGTGAAAAAGTTGGGGGGAGGGGGAGGGGGGGGCGAACTGCAACAGCTTTAAGATGGGTAGTCCGGGAGATGGGTTGACTATGAATGTCATCCCATATGAGCAGCATCACACCCCCGTGAGATGGAATGTCGACCTCAAGGGGAAGGTTAAAACAGTTCGGTAAGAAATGTGAAAGCTCAAAGCAGTCATGAGGGCACAATTTGGTTTCCTGAAGGCAGAGTAATAGGGGATGCTGCGATGCTAAAAGCAGCTGTAAATCCTCTTCATGGGATCAATGGCCGAAATGTTCCACTGGAGGAAGTCACGGTGAGGAAGATACGTAGGGATGTCACTCCGGCGAGTGCCGAGTGTCAGCCGGTGAAGAGTCGCTACTACAGGGCACAGAAGCAGGAGGATCCTGCTACATGGGCTCCATAGAAGCATCGGCTTGCTTGTGTGGTCGGTCTGTGGAGTCCAGCGCTGAAAAACAGTTGGTAGTGCGCACCAGCGACACGGAGGTCGGCCGGGCTAAGGTATCACGTGGCCACATTGTTGAAGAAGATCTTTGAGTTGGTGAAGGAAAAGACCATTTGCCTTTGGAGGACTTCTTCAAGCCTTTCCGGTTAGAGGAAGACTAGGGTGTTTCTTCGCCCCTTGACACTGGGCGATTTCACAACCTTGGAGCTGAATTGGAGGTTGCATGTCTGTGTGGCCATGTCCACAGAGCGAGGGGTAACAAGAACAAAACTATAGGTACCAAACGGTAGAACACAAGGTTTGCTACTAGACAGTAACTCGCGAGCGACTCGGTAAGGCACTTTTTCCTTTACCCAGATCTCTTGGAGAGCCCGCTCATCATGATACAACCCCGAGAGGCGGTAGCATGGCCACCATTGCAGTTGATACAGCGGGGAGTAGGAGGCGGACAATTGCCCTCGTGCACATCTCTAGCACAGGTGACACATTTGGCTGGGTGTCGACAAGACATTCTAGTGCAGTTGAAACATAGCGCACCGGGTTCAGAATGTACAGCTGGACTGTGATATTTTCATAGCCTGCTTTGATCTCGGACAGAAGCACCACTCTGTTAAAGGTGACAAGAAGAGTGTGGGTGGGCACTAAGGACGAATATACCTTTTCGGTTTTCTGATGGATGACAATGACACCCTGATCAGAGAGGTAAGATTGGGTTTTGGCCTCTGTTAGACCGTTGAGCAACCTGGTGTAAATTACTCCACAGGAAGAATTCAAAGTTCTGTGGGCTTCGACATGAACAGGGTAGCTGTGGCGAAGTGAGGCAGCAAACAGTTGGCTGGGCTTGAGAATCATAAGTAATCTCCAAAAGCAAAGTACCATTCCGTAAATGAAAGCAGGTTTTCAGAGGGGCAGCAATTGCATCAGTACCTTTCTGGATAATAGACAGATTTACTGTGGTGAAAGACCAACCGTCTTCAGTACATGAGACCATGAGGAACCACAGTGCAGCAGGAAGGGTCTTCGAATCAGTAACCTCATTACGTTTACGTTTTGTTGACGTCCATGGAGAGGATGATTGATTCATTGCCTGAAAATCCCCCTCGATTGCCAGCGCTCCTTCCAACTGGGACCCCTTCACAAGTGAGCACACCCGCCTTAGGTGATTGTTCACACCTCAGGTCACACCTCCCGAACACCTGACAGACGGACCAATCGGCAATTTGGGAAGGTTGCAGCTCAGGCAATCACCCCTCACTGGGCTTGGTCTGTACCAGGAGGTACGTGCAAACCCTACCTGTTGATTTGGAGCTGGGAACTATGCATTACCCAGTCACCTGTTACACGTCAGACACGTGGGCCGGCCTTCAGGAGCGCATAGGGAGGAAGAAGAAAAAGAGGAACTTCAAATGCCGAAGCAGAGGAATGAGAGGAGAAGGGAAACAAAGAAAGGAAAAGGGAGCGAAAAACAGAGGCAAGACTGTTCTTTCGTCAGTGACAGTCAATATAGAATATTCCCAATAACACCCAAGAGGGAAAAGAAAACAGTGAGAGGATAAACATGCAGCACGGAAGGGAAAAAATGCTGCAAAGGCTGGGGCCCCGCGGTAGACTGTGTAAGGGACTGGTCGCGAAATACCTGTGGCCAGTGTGATCCCGTCATGGTGGACAGCTTCACTGATCCTCAGATAAGAAGGCCTCACTGATCCATACACTATGTACCTGTAGTCTAGCTACGGAGTCGAAACTGAGGCCCAGAAACGTCACTGAGTCTTTAAATTGTTGAATGTTGTCCCTCATATGCAAGTCAGGTAAATTAAAAATATGTGGAGAAATTACAATGAACATTGAGCCATGCGCGGCTCGTGTTTGTGCCATGTATTCCCGATATCTTGTCTTTGCGGTACTGCCGTCCTGTTTCTTATTCAATTTACTGGCATTACTAAGTTGCTGGCTTGCCTGCCCACGAGTGGCATCAGCAGCGCTTATCGATAATAGCATTGTCGTACTGTTTTTGGAGCGACCAATAGTGTTTCCGGGTCGTCATGTGTCGGGAGTTCAGTGGGGACGGAGCAGCAGTGAGGTCCGGACAGCCACGACTAGCCCAACCATTGCCGGAACACGTGACTTCAATGGGGACGACCTTAGGTCGTCTCATCGGACGACGTGTATTTGGTCGCCGACCGCTTCCATGTTCTCTGAATGCGTCGACTTGTGATTCCTCCTAGTTGTTCCACAATGACTGGTTTTAGTATTGTTTGAGTTGTTTGTGGAAGTGTTCACGGAACCGTGTGTATCTTGTGTCGTTTTCACTGAGCAGTTATTTTCAAGCTGTCTGCGTGCTGGATTGTGGTAGTTGGTCGGTCGGGACAGAGCAGCAAACAAGTCTCCGCGGCGTGACGTCAGGCCGGGACCGCTGGCAGCATGCACACGCGGTCGGATTGTCAGGCGCTGGCTGCGAGAGCTACAAAGTTTGTTGCCCACTGAACCTGCAAACTGAAGTTGAGTGATCAGTTAACCTGTTATGAAACCTCAACTGCTGTGATATCTCTTCGTTCATTGTCAGCTGTTGCTTCCTGGACCGTTCCAGCTAACAGCAACGTATGGTGTGTTGGAGTTGGCGAATTTTTGCAACCGTCTTCCTGTATGGTCTTTAACTATTAAATTGATTGTTACTTATCAGTGAAGTGCACCAGCAGTATTGTCTGCCTTGTGGTCGTTAACATGTCAGTTACCGGCACTGGTCGTTAGCGTAGTTTTCCAGCAGTGTGTTTTTCCTCGCCATGTTGATGCTGTCTGGTACGGTGTGTAGTTCAACAGCCTTTTAGTTGTTTCTTCGTGTTTTTTTCTTAAGAGTGGTTATTGTGGCTTGGCTGTTTTTAGACGCCAATTTTGAAGATGTAGTGCAGCTGGTAAGTTCGTCCTCGTCTGATTTTTTCTGTTGTTGTACCGTTGGTCAGGCAGAAGGAAATTGATCAGGTTGTTGGTCGCTCCTTCAACCGTCCCTGGCTTGGGCTGCCATCCGATTACTTAACCTTACTCTGGGCTGCCTGTCTCACCACACCTTATGTTAGAGCTACCTTGGAACAATTCCGAGCACCACTGTTCTGTTGGTTTTAGATTGTAATTTTCATTTCAGTCAGATGTACTGTGCGAGGCCTTCAGCCGTCTATTAATTTAGTTTGTTTTAATTTTAAGATAAGGTTTCAGCCGACTTAAATTAAAGTATGAAGATTGATTTGTGTAATAACTAAAAATTTGAAAGTTTGTTCTACCTGAAATTCTTGTTATCCAGGCCCTACATCCTGAGTTGTTCAATGTCCCATGTGTGGCCTTCAGCCGAGCTTTTACGCAAAATATTTTTTAAGATATGGCCTTCAGCCATCTTAAATTAAAATATTGGAAACTGATTTACTTAAAACTATTTTTTTTTTTTTAATTTGCTCTATCTGAAATTGTCATTATTCTGGCCCTAAGCCCTGAGTTGTTCAATGTCTTGCGTGTGGCCTTCAGCTGAGTACTTATGTGAAATATTTGTAAATAAGGCCTTCAGCCATGTGTATTCTTTAAAGCAATTTTTATAACTTGTGTTCAGGCCTTCAGCCATTCTTGTTTTTGGTGTGGTTTTGCGCTTTCAGCCTAGGAGGTATGGCAAGTTTTCTTAACTCTTTCAGCTGTATTGTTTTAATTTGATCCTTTAAAGGGAATGTGTAATTAAGTGGTTCTTAGGAAAATAAAAGTTTGTGTGTTTTGTGCAACTAACAGTAACCGATTAAGGCCCACTAAGCAACCCTAACCTGATGTGCTCTGTCCTGCGAATACAGATTGCAAACACACACATACACTTATCTGCAGGAAACTGAAAACCCCTCTTTGAAGCCCCCTTCTCTAACTGCTGCAGTGTAAGTTGCAACTGACAAGTTGCTGTTGCAATACTAGAGGAGGAACAGAAAACTGCAAAATTGTCCACAACCCTTTACCATAGACATAGTACTGTTTATGCCTATGGCAAAGAGGGTAACACTTGAAACATTGCCCTGATGAACACCATTCTGCTCTGCAAAACAATCCAACAACACATCATCTACTCAGGACCAATAAAAGTCTTAGACAGGATGGGCAATATGATGATGGGAAGGTGGCCACAAAAGCCCCACTGTTGTGAAAAAATATAGCAAGACAGTGCTGTTTACTTAGGGAACCCTGCTGGGTAGACTCCTCTAGCAATGTCAGGTTGTCGACAGTGGACTGAAATCTCGTCGATCCACACAGAGCAGTTAAGTAGTTGCCTAGTCTCCAACATCTGACTAGATGAAAGGTAAGGTAAGCATTCGTTTTAGAGTCTTTCCCACACAGCTCATTAAGGTGACACTCCTGTGACTACTGGACACGTTTAGTCCTTACCCAGTTTGAGGAGAGGTATCAAAATTGCCTCTCCCAACGAGTTGGAAAAGTGACGTCTCTGCCATATCAAATTAAAATATTGAAGGAGAATTTTCTTCAACACAATAGGCAAATGTCAGAGCATGCTGTACCAGATTTGCTCATGACCGTGTGCAGTACTAAGGGCCTCAGACAACGTAGAACTGGTTGGTTGGTTTAAAAGAGGGGGAAAGGACCGAACTATGAGGTCATCGGTCCCTTGTTCCAAAGGAAACAATGCCACATGGGTGAGAATAAGACAATGAGACTTGCAACATAAAACAGAATGAAAGGAAAAATCACAACAATGACGGAAGGGCAGCAAACACTTAAATGGACAAAAGGGGACAAGGAAACGACAAAGACACAAGAAACAGGTAGAAGGGGTTAAAACAACAAAGCAGGTTACCATGGCTGGCTGACCATGAGAATAAAAAGGAAAAGCCAGCCACTCTGCAACACTTTAAAATCTCCACCCTGAAAGCACAAGGGTGGAGGATACACAGGGACAAAGGACATGTACTAAAACTTAGAGCAGATGACAAAACTCACCCTCACAAATAAAACTTAAAACTAAAGCTGTTGTTGTGGCACTAACACCCAACACCGAAGGTAGGGTGCTGAGAAAGTTAAAAGTCTGCCGCAGAGTGGCTAAAAGTGGGCAGTCCAGCAAGAGATGGACGACCTTCATTCGTGAACCAAAGCGACACCGAGGTGGGTCCTTGCGACAGAACAGGTAACCGAGCATCATCCACGTAAGGCCAATGGCCAATGTGGGGCCGATGTGGAGCCAACATAGAGCCACAGATACCCTGCGAGAGGAGCACACTGAGGTCTTCCACACATTCATAGTTTCCTTAATGGCATGCAGTTTGTTGTGTGTACTGAGATTATGCCATTCCATCCCCTAAAGCCGAAAACCTGGCGACGTAAAAACAAACACAAGTCAGTTTCAGACAAGCCAATATCCATAAGTGGATTCCGTGTAGCCTGCTAGATCAGCCTGTCACCAAGTTCGTTGCCAGGGATTCCAACGTGACCTAGGGTCCATGCAAACACCACTGAACAAATGGACTGTTCCAGGGCATAGATGGACTCCTGGATAGTCGCTACCAAAGGATGGCTTGATGGCTTGTATGGGTGTATACGTGGACAAGGAAAAAAAATTCCCAGATTTCCTGGATAAAAATACACTTTCTCCCAGATGAAAACACACTTTTTCTGTGTTATTAATGACCGTATATTTTCCCTCGGCACTGTAAAACTTATCAATCCTTTGAATGGTTATGTCTTTACACATGGATGCTGAATTTCTGCTGCTTTAGAAAACGAAACTCAGGGAAGAAAACTCCTTGTGGAAAGTTTTGTGGTACACAGCAACATGTACACTGCATATTTTTGTATTACGGAAGTACAAATTCGAATTCCACCAAACAATGCATGTTACTTTCCAAACCATTGTAATCGAGATTGCCATGCGCTTTTGTAAGCCGGTCTTAGCTCATGTCATGTGATCCCGCCAGCCGATGACAGAAGATATTCAGACCACAGAACACGTGAAGTAGTCAGCTAATAGCAACATCACTGTTAAGTAGTGCAGATACACACACAGGAAAAGTTAATGTTTTAAATTAATATACATAGTGTTGCTACAAGAAATGCAAAGCTTTCGCATATAATGTTGATATTTCCATTTAAGATATATTGCAGAAACATGCTAGTAAAATTTTTAGGCGGGTCCAGTGACTTGTCCTCAAAGTTTTCCACAAATGAACGAACTACCGCAGAGGAGAGCTTTCTGTAGCACTACATCAATTTGCTCATAATAACGACATGAATGTCTGATCTTCTGGGCTAGAAATACTTCTAAATGGCTCGTCACCAAACGCTCTGTGATTTAAGAAATTCATCATACATTCTCGCACATGGCTCGACTTGCATAAAAGGAAATTTACTTTGAAAGTAATGTTTTTCAAACCACCATTCGCTATATTTTCCCGAAACCTGTTAGAAATGGGTTTGTTTCAGTAGTCGTCAGAGAGCGCCAGATAACAGGCGCCACTACGTTTTTGCAGCTGCTATGATGCAGGAAGTCCATATGTTCGTATGTGTAAAACAGTGACAGATCTAACATTATGTCATAAAAAAAAAAAAAGACATCAGAGGATACTCTAAGAGCATCGCAATTTCGTGAACCATACTAAAATGGCACATTTAAAGTGTATACTTAAAGAGCACATTTACATGTCCAGATTCCCAATGAAGTAAGCCTCAACCTGATATTAAGCTTTTCAGTGTGAGTTTCTGGATGTACCAGTACTGTATTAGCTCATTCTTTCTTACGGCATAATGCTATATGTGCTAGAAGATGAAAACATGCACTTAAAATGCAGCAAGCAGTTGAAATTAGCCAATAGCATGGAACTAAACACTTCGTTTCAAACACATTGACTGCCTCAGTGTAAAAGATTAATAAAAACCAAATTCCTTTAGCAAACCAACAAAAATAACTTCATTGTTCTACAAGGGGATTAATGCATGGCTGTCAGAAAATTGGAAATAGAATAAAATCTGAAACTAATAACGTGTATTAGTGTTGTGTACATAGTTCCGCGTAGTCAGCGCGTACACAACTTTCCCAATAGAGTGTGCCCCGCTAAGCACAACAGCGCAGGCGCAGCACTCGTTCGTCTCCGCACTACGAGATGGCGCTGTCTTAGAAACGAACCAAATTCTGCTTCTGCCGATCCGCGTATTAATATGTCTCACAGCCAATAAGATTGCTGCTAATGTAGAACCTTTTCTCCTCGCGGGTCACACTCGCGCTGTGATACCTGAATGCTCGAGGTATTATAACAAGTGTACAGATCTCCGATTAGTCAGTCTGCATTAGACTGCATTAGTCTGTAGTCAAGTTTCAGTCTGCGCCTAATAAGGTTATCATATTCCTGTACATAGCCATGAAGATAAATGAATAGACACTTTGTCAAGTATCAGAGATACGTGAGAATAAGATTAACATACCAAGACCAAAGGAACTTCAGATTGTCAATTGTAAACAGCATCCAGAATCAAGTTAAGTAATTTCTATGATTTTTATTATTTTAATAAATGTGGGTGAAAATTAATCAAGTTTTGTTTAAAGTTGGTCACCATCAATCTGCTACTCTAAGCGTGCAAGTGGCATGTCTATCGTCTGACCTAACGGCAGAAGATGAACACGCCATGATAAGACCACGAGACATATTGCTGACACTCGCTTACTTCATTAGAGCGACAAGTCAAATAATCTGATGGTGCGTGTACCAAAGGTATTACAGTACGCACACCACAATTAGCCTTCCGTAACTATGTGAATGTATTTTAATTCACTTGATAGCTCCTGGCCACAGAAATCCATCATTTTGTTTTCATTTGACATGAGAGCAGTAAACTAAATGTAAACGCGGGTCAAGTGGAGACTACGCACTTCCCCACTATAACTCAGACTGCTCTGTGCATCAGCCTCGGATCTACGATATTTCTGAACTGGGGCAATACTAAGATAGTGGCGAAAGATGGGGAACTGGTCACTACCACACAGGTCATCACGTGCTCTCCAGTGGATAGATGGGAGAAGTCCTGGGCTGCAAAGTGATAAATCAATGGCCGATAACTACCATGAGCCTCACCGGAATGTGTGGCGGCCCCAGTATTTAAGAGGCAGAGGTCGAACTGAGACAGTAAAGTTTTGACATCTCTACCTAATCCCGTAAGTTAGGTGCCAAGGGGATATGGGTGTTAAAATCTCCCAAAAGTAGGAAAGATTTAGGGAGTTGATCAATCAGAGCAGCTAATACATTCAGGGGTACTGTACCATCTGGTGGAAGATCTACATTGCAGACAGTTATTTCCTGCATCGTCGTCATTCTGACAGCCACAGCTTCAAGAGGGGTCAGTAGGGGCACAGTGTCACTACAGACTGAGTTTACGACATAAACGCAAACTCCACCTGACACTCGATTATAGTTGCTACAGTTCCTATAATATCACTTATAGCCGCAGAGGGCAGGCGTCCTCATTACCGGGAACCAGGTTTCCTGGAAAGCAGCTGTAGAAGTTAACAGTTGCCATAGCTCAGCCAGGAGGTGGAGAAAACCGTCGCGGGACGTGGAGAAATCCGTCGTAATTCCACTGGAGGATGAGGTTATCTTGAGACTTGGAAAGCACAGAACGTTCAATGAGGCAGTTTACGCCTCAGGGTCACCGGCTGCTCCCTACTTATTGCCTGAGCAATCTATATCCATTGTGTCTGAGGGTTTGGCGAGATCTAGGTCCTCAGCAGACACCAGAATCTCCACCTTATCCCCAGACGCAGAGCTTGTAGGTAGCAGTGGTGTGGGTGCCACCACAATTTCCTTGGTCTTAGGAGCCTTCTTTTTGGACTTTTCTCACTGCTCCTTGGGCTTCTCTGGCTGGGAGGGTTTCACTGATTCAGCCTCCGGGACTGAGAATGATCGTGAAGCCCTATGACCAGCTGCTTTTGGTCTCTTTAGCCGCTAGCGGGTGTCATCTTTCCCATTAGCAGAAACGTGGGAAGGCAATCACCTCCTGTTGAGAGGAGCCGAAGAAGATCTACGCTTCTTCAGCTGAGGAGTGGGGGCTGGTGTCCCCAACGGTTGGGGGGGGAGGGGGGGGGGCAGAGCACCCCAGGTAGGTGGTGTGAGAGCACTGGGGGAGGGGGGGGGGATGCCCCCCACCATCAAGGGGGCAAGTTAGCCTTCTTGCTCTGAGAGCCAACTGGAATTTGCTGAACTGATGGGGCTCCAATCGTTCTCACAGCGGCAGCGTATGAGGAAGCCATAGCCACAAGACGTAGGCGCTCATATTTTCTCTTAGCCTCAATGTAGGTTAGTCAGTCTAGGGTCTTGTATTCCGTGATTTTCCTCTCTTTCTGTAAAATCCTGCAGTCTGGCGAGCAAGGTGAATAATGCTCTCCGCAGCTGACACAGATGGGAGATGGGGCACATGGATTATTGGGATGTGATGGACATCCACAATCTCGACATGTGACGCTGTAAGTACAGATGGAAGACATATGGCCAAACTTCCAGCACTTAAAGCACCACATCGGGGGAGAGATATATGGCTTTATGTCACAGTGGTAGACCATCACCTTGACCTTCTTGGGTAAGGTGTCACCCACAAAGGCCTAGATGAAGGCGCCGGTGGCAACCTCATTATCCCTCGGATCCTGATGGACGTGCCGCACGAAATGAACACCTCGCCGCTCTAAATTGGCGCGTAGCTCGTTGTCAGACTGCAAAAGAAGGTCACTGTGGAAGAAATACCCTGGACCATATTTAAGCTCTTATGTGGCGTGACAGTAACAGAAACATCCCCCAGCTTGTTACAAGCGAGTAAAGTCCAAGACTGGGCAGAGGATACTGTTTTTATCAAGACTGACCCAGATCACATTTTGGACAAGCCCTCCACCTCCCCATAGTAATAAACTCCACACAATCCTTGTCCTCTAAATGATCTACAAAAAACTGAGGCTTAATCAGTTCTTGTACATACGAGGTACTGGAGTGAATAAGGTTTGCTGCCATCCTTAGCCTGGTGTTCCTCCCATGACGTGGCCAGGGAGGGCAATGATTTAGGGACGTACTTTCTTGTACTGTACTGAGACTTGGAATGCTTAGAGACTGTTGGTGTTTGATCAACAGCAAGTGAAGACGTGGTAGGCTTCATGGCGCGTCATCCTCCCTCGTGCCACCCATTCCGACCGACCAGGGGCCCTCCCCACAGGCGCCACCCAGCTGCATCGAAGGCCAGCTGGCAGGATGGCCATTGCTGGGAGTCCCGATGCCCCAGGCTAACGGGAATCTACTCCTCGGCATATGTGGGGAGCTAATGGCGCAGGCATGAGCAGAGCGATCTCTGTGTTGTCAGGAGGCTGCAACCAACAGGGTACATGGCAGCCCCACCACAAAGGATAGGCTACCATGCTGGATATGAGGTGCCAAGAAGTCCACGGTCACTGCCGATGCAAAAAGCAACACTGCATAGTGCATGGTGGAAAACACACCCAGGAAGGCTTCCTCACCCAAGAGATAGAGAATGAGCTGGACTGCAGTGCGACAATGAGAAAGTGGGCTAAAGATATCTAGGCATGATGGGCACAATGCACCACGTAAGGCGCCCTTCCCCAGTTGGCTCGCTCTTCGGGAAAATTTTGAAAAATTGAGGTCAGACCCTACAGGCGACCATCACATAAAAGCCGAAACATGTGAGACTCCTAGTCGCCTTTTATAACAGGCAAGAATACCTCGGGCCTATTCTAATCCCCAGACCCGCAGGGGTCAATGTAGAACTGAGCAACCCCATGGAGAAGGGGCAGTTGTTATGACTCAGAATTGCTGGATATGAAGTCCAACCAGTCCATCTCTACAGTCGTACGGTGCTGGTAGAATGCCAGATCCCAGCTTTTATTGCCAGTAGTCATTGCAAATGCTCTGTTATTGTCTGGGAGATATTTCTGGATGTTTCGCAATACCTCCAATTCAGCACTGCCGCTATTAGCCAACAACTGTGTTTACTGAAAATCCATCTGATGTCTTCTCATACACAATTTTAGAACAAGTGGAACAGTAGATAAGAGTCCAGAAATGCCTTCCAGGACCTTTTCTTGTTCTCCTCAATGACATTTCAAGCCTTGGCCCCCGCCAGTTGATAGGTTGTGAAGTTTACCACCATTAGGTGGCACTCAAACTGTCGCAGAGCCACACACGACTTGGCTTTCTGAATGGCATTCATCAGTCCACCAACATTGCCTCCAAAGATGACCGGAGGACCTCAGGATGGAAGTGTCAGCAGCGTGGTGGACCACTTGTGTGATATAGTTCTCCCACTCCTGGACACTCGTGGCATTCAAACGCAGCCAGCTCGCTGAACAGCGTCCTGTTAGACCTACTGACAATCCATTTCAGTGTCTTCTGTTCAGGTAATGCTCTATCTAATAGGTAGATCCACAGTGGGAAGTGCTCCTCAAATGAAGGTCATCAATCGTTTCCCACTGAGCTGAGTCTGCAAGAGCTAGAGAGCAGAAAGAGATGTTGATGGCTGACAATGACTCAGTAGCAGCACAGAAATGAGTGAGACTGCCTGTGATGAGGATGTGCAGCGCAGAGGTACCAGTAGGAAAAATGGTCAGGGGAGTTGTTCTATGAGATCTGCTAGAGCTTCAGAGTCTATGACATACACTAATTTCAACTGTAACTGCTTTCAGGTCAGTAGCCAGCAGAAGAGCAAAGGACTGGTGTGCATTACTGACAAACACAGTTACCCATTCCTCAGTCAGGTCATTCTTGCGACAGAGGGTATAGCTCCACAGTACAGGGGCATCAGCTCCTTTAGAATGAATTTCCTGCAAACACAAGGGGGCATTCCTGTGCTAGCAGTTTTAGTTCCACCACAAGTGTCCTGAATCCATTTATGTTGCACTGCAGTATGAGTCCCATTTATCACAGGTGTAGCACTTTCACCCTGTCTTTTCTTCTGGGGAGGGAGCTCGATTGATTGATTGATTGGAGGGGTTATGGGACCAAATGGTGAGCTCATCAGTCTTGCAATTCCGAAGTGAATCACAGAAGGAAGAGGATCTGCTAAAAGTGGCCGGACCCAGTCAGGGGAGTCAAATTATAAAATAATTATCATTAAACACACACAGTAAAGGCATAAAAGGTGAGACCAAATCTAAAGACTGGAAAAAAGGGGGCAGTCATGGGGTCACAGAGCGAGAAGACTGTAAAATAAGTCCCAACCACAGCCAACCTGTCACTGCTCCAAGACTAAAGTAGAACCTTATATCTGGAAATAAAAGCCACAATCCGTGGACCATCCGCTAATGATAAATTTAAGGAATCATGAAGACCAATATGTGAGATATCGTCAGCTTAGCTTTACAATCACATTGTGGCGGTGGGTCATTACATAGGAGGAAACAACGGGTGAGACGAGTACGACCAATGTGTAAATGGCATAAAACATTGGAATCCTTCTGAAAGGAGAGGAAGGAAGAGTGCCAAACTGAAGTAGACTCCTTGATTGTGTGGAGTTTATTACTATGAGAAGTAGCACTGCAGATGGCATTCCACTTTTGGGCAAAGAGAGATCTGACATAGATCCACACATCCACATCTGGAATCATGGGAATCATGAAAGGAAAATGGGGTAAGTATCTGCTTCTCTAGCCAAATGGTCAGCCAGTTCATTCCCTGGGTTGCCCACATGAATTGGGACTTGGAGAAAGACGACTGAACTGGCGGCACGCTCAAAGGCAGAGAGGTGGTCATGGACAGCAGAGACCAATGGGTGACAAGAGTAGCATCAGTCGATAGTCTGCAGGCTGCTCACTGAGTCTGAAAAAATTAAAACCCTGTGGCGGGAGGCCTGAGAAACAAAAAGAGGGCCCTTTGAATGTCTAGAAGCTCTGAGGTGGACACACTACACGATCCCAACAATAAATGGTGTGTCAAAAATGGTAGGAAACGTGAAAGCGTATCCCATCTTATCGACTGTCTTAGATCCATCAGTGTAAATGGTGGCACCCTGGAACTCTGCAAGGATGGCACATATAAGACGCCGGTAAACCACAGTAGCAACAGAGACCTTAGGAGCCTGGAATAGATCGGTCCTAAACTGTGATCTAGCCACCATCCAAGGGGGGTATCGGAGGAAAGACACGGGGTGGAGTCCAGTGAGTGGAAATGGAGATCCAACAGTGGGAAGTGAGACGCATGCCAACTGGCAAGCCCACCTGTGGGCAGGTGTTAGGAGGGAGACACCCCTCACTGGCAAAGAGCACAGGGACATAGGGTGGTTAGGGAATTGACAAATGGAGATTGCATAAGAAACAAGGAGTTGGCTCTGTTGGATGTGTAGAGGGGGAATCCCCACTTCAGTGAAGAGACTATCAACAGGACTAGTGCAAAAGGCACCAATAGCCAGACACACTCCACAATGATGGACAGGGTCAAGGAGTTGCAAAGTGGAAGGAGCTGCTGAGCCGTAAACCTGACTGCCATAATCTAGTCTGGACAAGACCAGAGCATGATAAAAATGGAGAAGAGTGGAATGGTCTGCACTCCAAGAAGTGTAGGCCAGGAGGCAGAGAACATTAAGCTTCTGCATACATGTAGTCTTTAGGTGGCAAATGTGGGGCAGCCATGTCAGCTTGTTATCAAAAATAAGGCCTAAGAAACGGGACTGTGTTACAGCATTAAGGAGCTGGTTGCCTAAATAAAGTTCTGGATCAGGCCGTACTGTGGGTAGACAACAAAAATGCTTAACCCGCGTTTTGGAGGGAGGAAACTGGAAGCCATCCATTAGCCATATATGGCCAATGTGGAGCAGGCAGAGTACAACTGATTCCCTGCGAGAGAACTGCATGGAAGACTTCCACACATTCTTAGTCTGCTTAACGACATGCAGTTTGTTGTATGTACTGTTATACCATTCTGTTTTCCAAAGCTGAAAAACCCTGGGGTGCAAGACAGAACGCAGATCAATTTTGGAGATGCCCATCTCCAGAAGTGGTTTACGCGTAGCCTGTTTGGCCAGCCTGTCAGCAAGGGCATTGCCTGGGATTCCGACATGTCCTGGGATCCACATAAACACCACTCGACAATGGGACTGTTCCAGGACATAGATGGACTCCCGAACGGATGCTACCAAAGGATGGTGAGGGTAGTACTGGTCGATAGCTTGTAGGATGCTCAAGGTGTCAGTACACAGGAGAAATGACTCACCAGTGCACGAGTGGATGTGCTCAAGAGCACGAGATATGGCCGCCGGCTCTACAGTGAAAACACTGCAGCCATCTGGCACGGAGTGCTGTTCAATATGTCCTCCACGAACATACGCAAAGCCTACGTGACCGTCAGCCATCGAGCTATCGGTGTAAACCACTCCGTGGCCCTGGTACATGTCGAGAATCGAGAGGAAGTGAGAGTGGAGAGCCGCAGGTTTGAAGGAATCCTTAGGACCATGCGAAAGGTCCAGAACAATCTGTGGCCTAGATTTACACCACAGAGGTGTACGTGAATGGACCTCGAGGAGAGGTGGTAATGGGAAGGACTCCAGTTCAGACAGAAGGGACCGGACGCGAACCGAAATCGTAAGCCCCGAACTGAGCCACCGATGTGGGAGATGAACCGCTGTGGTTGGGAAAAGGAGACAATAATTCGGATGCACAGGAGAACTACGAATGTGTGCAATGTAACTGGCAAGCAGTTGTGCGTGCCTAACCTTCAATGGAGGGACTCTGGCCTCCACCAGGACTCTGGTCACCAGACTCATCCTGAAAGCTCCTGTCACTAGGCAAACACCACAGTGGTGCACCGGGTACAGTAAACGCAAAGCTGAGGGCGCCACCGAACCATAAACTATACTCTCGTAGTCAAGGCAGGATTGAACAAGAGCTCTGTAGAGCTGCATCAGTGTAGAGCGATCTGCACCCTAGTCGGTGTTGCTCAGGCAGGGGAGGGCATTGAGATGCTACCAGCACTTCTGCTTAAGCTGACAAAGGTGAGGTAGCCAAGTCAATCGGATGTCAAAAAACAGTCCTAAGAATCGATATGTCTCCACTACAATGAGTGGATCATCATTAAGGTAAAGTTCTGGTACTGGACGAACAGTGCGATGGCGACAGAAATGCATGACACACGACATCGCATCTGAAAACTGGAGTGGGCCAGAGCCAATGACTACACCTTGTGAATGGCTCCCTGTAGGCGCCACTCAGCAACACCAGTACTAGAGGAGCAGTATGAAATGTGGAAGTGATCCGCATACAGAGAAGGTGACACCGATGGCCCTACAGCTGCTGCTAGACCGTTAATGACCACTAAAAATGGAGATATACTCAATATGGAGCCCTACAGAGCGCCATTCGCCTGAATATGGGGAGGAACTATGGGAGGCACAGACTTGGACACGGAAAGTACAGAGCAACAGGAAGTTTTGGATAAAAATCAGAAGCAGGCCCCGAAAACCCCACTCGTACAATGTGGCAATGATACAATGTCGCCACGTCGTGTTGTATGCTTTACGTAAGTAAAAAAAGGCGGCCACCAGATGTCGGCATCTGGAAAAGGCCGTTCGGATGGAGATTCGAGGGACACAAGATTATCAGTGATAGAGGGATCCTGACGGAATCCACCCTGACATGGAGCCAGTAGGCCACATGACTCCAGGACCCAACCCAACTGTCAATCACACCATATGTTCCAGCAGCTTAGGAAGAAAGTTGGTGAGGCTGATGGGTTGGTAGCTATCTACATCAATTGGGTTTTGAACAGGTCTGAACACAGGAATGATGGTGGTCTTCCATCACTGCGATGGAAAGACGCAATCGCACCAGATCCAGTTTTAAGACAACGAGGAGATGTCGCTTGTAGTCAGACGAGAGATGTTTCATCATCTGACTGTGAATCCGATGCAGTGAGGAGCTGTGTCGGGGCAATGTGCAAGGGTGCCGAGGAGTTCCCACTCTGTAAATGGGGCGTTATGGGGTTCACTGTGGCATGTAGTGAACAAGAGAACTTTCCTTTCCATCCGCCGTTTGAGGGTACAAAAGGCTGGGGAGGGGGGTAGTTCTCTGACAGAGAGGCTCGAGGATAGCGCTCAGCAACTGTGTTTGTGTCAGTAGATAACACGCCATTGATGTTAATGTCAGGAACACCAGTTGGGGAGTTTAGTATCCAAAGAGACATCTGATCTTCATCCAAATTTGGTAAGGTGATGTACGGCACCCAATGGTCGAAACATACCTCTCCAAACACTCCTGTTTTGATCGTTTTATAAGCTGGCAAATGAAGGCATAGAGCCGCTTAAGGGCTATTAGGTTATCTAGAGAAGGGTGCCACTTATGTCACTGTAGAGCTCACTGACACACTGTAATTGCCTCAGTGACTTCCGGCAACCACCAAGGGACTGTCTTTCGATGAGGGCACCCTAAGAGTGAGGGATTGCGTTTTCCGCCACAGTAACGATTGTTGTAGTCACTTGCTCAACTATCACATCGATGTTAGCACGTGGGGGAGAGTCAATGGTGACTGCAAAGGTGAATGTTTCCCAGTCTGCCTTGTTTAAAGCCCATCTGGGTAGGTGTCTGTGGGCATGATGCCAGGGTAGTGACAGGAAGACGGGAAGTGATCACTACCACACAGGTCATCACATGCTCTCCAATAGATAGATGGGAGAAGACCAGGACTGCAGACCAAACGATCATTGGCTGAATATGTGCCATGTGCCATACTGAAATCTGTTGAGGCACCTGAATTTAAGAGGCAGAGGTTGAGTTGTGACAGTATATTTTCGACCTCCATACTTCGGTCAGTATGCATGGTGCCAGTATGCATGGGTTATGTGCATTAAAATCTCCCAAAAGTAGGAAAGGTTTACGGAGTTGAGCAATCAGTGCCGCCAATAGGTTCAGGGGTATAGGACCATCTGGAGGAAGATATACACTGCAGACAGTTATTTCCTGCGTCGTCCTTATTCTGACAGCCACAGCTTCAAGAGGGATTTGAAGGGGTACAGGTACACTGCATACTAAGTTCAGGACATAGATGCAAACCCCACCTGACACTCAATTATAGTTGCTAAGGTTCCTGTAATATCCCCTATAGCTGCGGAGGGCAGGGGTCCGCATTGCCGGGAACCAGGTTTCCTGTAGGTCAATGCAGAAAGCAGGTGTAAAGCTAAACAGCTGCTGTAGCTCAGCTAAGTGGTGAAAAAACCATCTCAATTCCACTGGAGGAATAGGTGAGACTGGGAAGGCAGTCTACACCTCATGGTCACCTGCTGTGTCGGAGGGCCCAGCGACATCTAGGTCCTCAGTGGACACCAGAATCTCCACCTCATCCACAGACACAGAGCTTGTAGGTAGTGGTGGTGTGGGTGCCATGGCAGTGCCTTGGTTCTTGGGGGTCATTTTCTTTTTAGGTTTAGGAGGATTTCACTGAGTCATTCTTATGGACTGAGGAGGACCATGAAGCCCTTACGACCAACTACCTGTGGTTGCTTCAGCCACTGGCGGATGTCAGATTTGCCAATGGTAGGAACCTGGGAAGGGAGTGACCCAAGGAAACCCTTCCTGGTGAAAGGGGGCAAAGACGACTGACACTTCTCCAGCTGAGAAGTGGGGACTGACGTCCCCGATGGTTGTCGCAGGGAGGAATGGGGGGGGGGGGGGGGAGGGGTTGCTCCTGAAGTAGGTTGTGCAGGAGCAACAGAGAGGGAAGTGCCCCCCACCATCAAGGAGGTAAGTGGACTCTGATAGCTCTGAGAGCCAACTTTAAACGGCAGAACGGAAGATGGTAGAACCGTTGTCATAGTGGTGGCGTAGGTTGACGTCATATGCACAGGATGTAGCCTCTCATATTTTCTCTTAGCCTCAGTGTAGATCAGTCAGTCCAGACTCTTGTATTCCATTATTTTTCTTTCTTTCTCGAAAATCCTGCAGTCTGGCAAGCAAGGCGAATGGTGCTCTCTGCAGCTGGCACATGGGAGTATTGGGATGTAAAGGATGTACACACTCCCAAGAGGTGAACGGGATGACATATAGCCAAACTTCCAGCACTTAAAGCACTGCATCGGGGCAGGGATATATGGCTTTACGTCACAGCGGTTGACCATCACCTTGACCTTCTTGGGTAATGTGTCACCCTCGAAGGCCAAGATGAAGGCGCCGGCGGCAACCTCATTATCCCTCGGACCCCGGTGGATGCGCCAGACGAAATGGACACCTCGCCGCTCTAAATTAGCCTGCAGCTCGTCAGACTGCAAAAGAAGGTCCCTGTGTAATATGATACCCTGGAACATATTTAAGGTCTTATAGAGTGTGACGGAAACAGAAACATCCCCCAGCTTGTCACAGACGAGTAGTGCTCGTGACTAGGCAGAGGATGCTGTTTTGATCCAGACACACCCTGACCGCATTTTGGATAAGCCCTCCACTTCCACAAACTTATCCTCTAAATGCTCCACAAAAAAACTGAGGTTTCATTGACGAGAAAGATTCCCTATCAACTCTCGTACATACGAGGTACCGGAGTGAATAAGCTTCACTGCCATCCTTAGCTTGGTGTTCCTCCTACAGTGTGGCCGCGGGGGTGGGACAATTTGGGGTCGTATTTCTTAGCACTGAAGTTAGACCTTGAACGCTTAAGACTGATGGTGTTTGACTGCCAGCAAGAGATTACGTACCACACTTCATGGCGTGTAATTTGCCCCGATGCCACCCACTCCGACCAGGGGCCCTCCCCACCTGGTAGGATGGCCATTGCCGCAAGTCCCGATGCCGCAGGGAGATGAGCATCCACCCCTTGGCATACGTGGGGTATCAGCAGACCAATCCCTGTGTGGTCAGGGGGCTACAACCAACAGGGTACATGGTGGCCCCACTGCAACAGACTGGCTACCGTGCTGGGTATCAGGCACAAACAGACTAATGAGTCCATTATCGTCAACAGTGCAGAAAGCAATAGTGCACAGAGGATGGAGGAAAACTCACCCAGGAGGGTGACCTCACCCAACAGTGGGAGAATGAGCAGAATTGCAGATCCACATCGACGAAGAATGCAAGAGGTCTCAGCACACGACGGACACTGTGCACCACGAAAGGCGCCATTCCCCAATTGACTCGCTCTTCGGGAAAATTTTGAAAAACGGAGGTCAAACCCTAAAGGAGACCGTCACATAATGCCAAAATGTGTGAGGCTCCTTTTAGTCACCTCTTACGAAAGGTAGGCATGTGTTGGGCCTATTCTAACCCCCGGACAGGCAGGGGGAGAGACGCAGGGGAGAGGGGTCCTGCGAGGGAGCCCAATTACCAGCAGATGCCGAAGAAGTGGGGAACTTCTTCGGCCGGGGAGGGGGAGCGGCTCCCTGACAGGATGTCGTGGGAACTGCAGGGGTGGGACGGGGCAGGGGTAAGGACGAGGAAAGAGGAGGAAATGAAGTAACAGAGGCAAAAGTTGAAGATAGTGACACTGGGTGGAGTATCTCATACTTTTGGTGAGCCTCAAGATAAGGAAGGTGATCCAGAGACTTGTATTCTCCTATCTTCTTTTCTCTTTTGCAGGCTGGACAATCCAACGAGTGAGTGGAGTGGCAGTCAGCACAATTGACACACACAGGTGGCGGAACACAGAGGCTTCCCTCACAGAGTGGGTGGCCACAGTCACCACACAAGACATACGCCCAAAACGCAAGCACCAAAAGCACCGCATAGGTGGAAGGATGTATGGCTTCACGTCACATCTGTAGCACATAACCTTGACTTTTCTGGGAGAGTACCCCCCTCAAAAGCCAGAATGAAGGTGCCAGTATTAGTCCGTTTGTCTTTGCGATCTTTCTGCACACTTCAAACAAAATGAACGCCACGCCGCTCCAGATTAGCCCCAAGTTCCTCATCAGTTTGCAGGATGAAGTCCCTATGAAAAATTACTCCCTGGACCAAGAGATTGGTGAGGAGGGATAGTCACTAATATATTTCAGACTATCACAGTGTAACGTAACTGTCAGAGATAAAGTTTACCTCATGTGAAAAGTACGAAGCCCACAGTAAAGAGTTAAGGTAATTTCATTATGTTGCCAGAAAATGTGTTTAATTTATTTAATTATGAATATTTTCTTTTATGATATATTTATATGTATTTATTTATATGTATCTTTGGAGTTTATTAAGGTCAGTAGACCAAAGAATCTAGAATGCAGGAATGTCTGCAACTTCCGGGCACATGTTGGCTTGCCCGTCACTTCTTTGTCAGTATTGGAGGGAATGGACATGTTTATGTGACCAGTGCAGTATAATGCCTTTAGAGTAAATATAATTTTTAGTTGAAAGTACTTCAGATCCGGTAGTGTTTACTTCAAACAAGAAGAAAATCCAGGCCATGCTTGTTGGAATGATTATTTTGCAGACAAAACTTCGAGAACCCCTAGACAAACGAGATGTGCAGTGTGTAATCTTTCAGCAACTACTAATAAATAAGTCTTACTGAAATTGTGCTGGAACTACTCGTATTATTCTCATTCAGAAACACGTGAAGGGAGTGTGGTCCTACCACAATATACCCCGTAAGATTCCACAATTTTTCAGTTATCTAAGAAACGAGATAGGTAACAACCAGTACAATATGGTAGCGTCGTCCAGGATTATTGAAAACGTTACCGAAATAAATTAATTATCACCGAGATTGCAAAGAAAACGACAGAATTCGTACATCCTGGATGAAAATTTTCAAGGAAGTTGTATGCTGATACCTTCAAGACAACAGAATGCAGTTACTGGAGCAAGAATAATGGCGCAATAAGTCAAGAAAAAAGTGTAAAGTGTTGTGCAACCCAAAAAAAAGCAATGTTCATATAAGTGTAGTGTTTCAGTGTTGTGAATTCCATCATGCACCAATCAACAAAGAAGATGTTATAAGACAAGAAAATCAGTAAACTGTGAGTAAGGTTATTTAGTATCCTTTAGAAAAGATAAATTTATTGTGTTTTGTTTATTCCTATTTAAAAGATGACTATTGTAAAAGAGGAAATTATTGACGATGGTGTCGCCAATGCTAGTATCTATGTAAATTTATCATACGAAAGTGAGTGCAACTGTAATAGTCTGGATCCTGTAGACAAAGTTGAAACTCGTACTGAAAAACAGGATGAAGTTAAAGACATGTTATCAACAAAATGAATTATATGGAGGGAAAATTTAAGGCAATTGATGACACTAACAGACAAAATGGGCAGTGGTTAGGAAATATTAAAGACAGACTCGATGCTAATGAGATTCGTTTGGAACAAATAAGAGCAAAACAACGCTGCTCAGTTAGAACAGAATCTTAAGCTCATCAGTGATAGATTTGAAAAACAGTTCAAAGAATATGAAAAGAAAAATGATGATCAGTTTCAAAAGGTAGAAGCAAAAATTTCCAGTTTGAGTCGTAATATGGTTAAGATCACGGGTAAGGTCAATTATGTCGGGAGAAAAGTTAAAAATGTAGATGAAAAAGTAAAGAATCTGAAAACTGAAGTTAGTACAGGTAGAGAGAAAATCTGTAATGAGTTTAAAGTTGTGCATTCAGATATCAAACATCTAGAAGAAACAGTATCTGATCGTATTTCTCTTGTAGACGATAAAATTGTTAAAGTAGAAAGCAAATTTGAACAAAAGATAGGCATTATTACTGAAAAAATAGATGTGAATAATCAGATAAGCAAAAATGAAGTCAAGAGTTTAGAAAGTAGTATTGACATCACTAAGGAACTTGAAAGTGTTAGTAGCAATATTGCCACCAATAGTTTGCCGAACAATATTGGCACTTTGTGGTGCAACATTCCAGTAAAAAACTATACAGATGAGAGCAGTATGCATCCCGTAGATTTCCTGCAGCATTGCAAAAATAACTTTTTTCCAAATATGAATGATAATTTGAAAATTAAATTTGTGAAAAGATTTCTAGAGGGTGAAGCATTGTCATGGACTAATCATTATTGTACGGAGGGAATGGCTTTTGCAGAGTTTGAGGAGAGGTTCTTCAGTAAATTCTGGTCAGAGACAGAACAAGCAAGAATAAAAAAGCGAATTCTTGAATGGACCTGTTTATAAACATGAGTTTGGTAGCATGAAGCAATTTTGCAGAAATCAGTTAAGGAAACTCACTCACCTAAGCAAACCTTTCGATGAACTCACTCAAATCGATGCACTTAAAAGGAGGCTACCGTATGAACTACAGTGGGAGTTAGCTTATGGTCAAGATGACACAATAGATCAGTTTTTGAAATATGTCGACAAACTAGACAGAATTATTGAGAAAATGGGTAAACCACTACACCATAGTCAAAACCATTTTCAAAAGTCAGGGCATAGAAATTGGGGAAACACACAACACGATAAAAAGGAACCACACAATTTTGGAAGTAGTGACTCTCATCAGAGAAATCACCAGTACAACTTCAAGGGATCACAAGGACACAATTTCCATTACAAAGGTCAGTATGGAAATAGTCATAATCAATTTGGTAACAGACACTTTGGAAATAAACCAAAGAAGTGGAATAGTCATAGTGGTATGGGGAGAACTGAACAGGAGTTAAAACACTGAATAGGGCTCCATTGGCAGTCCGAAAGGTAGGAGCTACTTATACACAAATGGAAAGGGCCAACAAAAACTGTCAAACTAAATAGAAAGATACCAGTGACATAATGAGTAATTATTTTAAAGAGAAGTGTTATTCCATTAATGTAGTATCTGTTACAAATAATATATGGCATACAAATAAACCAGAAACAAAAGGTAAGTTATTTAAAGACACTGATTGCTTAGAAAACTGTGAAGAATTAAACTTAGATTCATTCTATAAGTGGGCTGAGAGGGGCACCTTGCTGAAAAATAGTTGTTCAAATGATCAAAGTGTATTAGGAATTAGAGAACTTATGGAAGAGTCTGGTGGGCAAGGAATGAAAATTGCACCTAGTAACAATGATTAAAATGTTTATCTGCATACTGAAGGTAAGAGTGCAGAGGATCACGAGGATAATTTTTGTGATGTTGATTATAAGAAAAGGAGATTGAGGATAGTAGTGAAGAAAGATGTTTTATTGGTGTAAGTTTTTTTTTTTTTGTTTTTTTTTTTTTTTGTGGTTTTAGGGCGCACAACTTCAATGGTCATTAGCGCCCTGACTACTCTAAGAATGCACCGCGAGGCACAAGTTGACAACAACAACTAAAAGGGAAAACACGATAAAAGACAGACTGACAGGCATAGGATTAAAAAACAGCATCATCAAATGTCCTTAGCGAGGTTCGTCAAATTGATAAAACGAAGAACACAAGCAGCTGCTCGTGGGTCATCCGCTAAAATGGCATCGAAAGTATTTGGCAGGTTAAGATCTAGGCGCAGTGTGTTAAGATCTGGACAGGACATTAAAATGTGTCTAACCGTCAGCAAGTGCCCACATGGGCAGAACGGCGCCGGCGCAGCCGTCAGCAGATGGCGATGGCTGAACCGGCAGTGTCCAATTCTTAACCGGGCTAAAACGACCTCCTCCCGCCGAGAAGGGCGTGAGGAGGACGTCCAAGCCACGGGAAGAGGTTTTAAGGCCCGAAGCTTGTTGTCGGTAAGTGCAGCCCAATCGGCATGCCACAGCGATAAAATGCGCCGACAAATGACCCTGCTAAAATCGGACGAAGGGACACAACAAGAAGCTGTCCGAGGCTGGAGGACCGCAGCCTTGGCCGCGGCATCTGCAGCTTCGTTCCCAGGGATACCGACATGGCCAGGAACCCACATAAAGCTAACCGGAGAACCGACGTCCACCAGCTGCTGAAGAGAGCGTTGGATCCGGTGTTCGAAAGGGTGAACCGGGTACGGATCACTGAGGCTCTGGATGGCGCTCAGGGAATCTGAGCAGATGACATAAGCAGAATGTCGGTGGCGGCAGATGTAAAGAACAGCCTGGTAGAGGGCAAAGAGCTCAGCTGTGAAGACCGAACAATGGCCATGGAGCCGGTATTTGAAACTTTGTGCCCCGACAATAAAGGAACACCCGACCCCATCATTGCTCTTAGAGCCATCTGTATAAATGAAAGTCATGTTGATGAACTTCGAACGAAGTTCCAAAAAACGGGAGTGGTAGACCGAACCGGGGGTGACCTCTTTCGGGAGCGAGCTGAGGTCAAGGTGAACGCGGATCTGAGCCTGGAGCCAAGGTGGCGTGTGGCTCTCGCCCACTCGAAAGGTTGCAGGGAGTGAAAAATTAAGGTGTTGAAGGAGGCGACGAAAGCGAACCCCAGGGGGTAGCAGGGCAGAGACATACAACCCGTATTGACGGTCAAGAGAGTCGTCAAAAAAGGAACGATAAGACGGATGGTCGGGCATTGACAGTAGCCGACAGGCATACCGACAAAGCAGTATATCGCGCCGGTAGGTGAGTAGCAATTCGCCAGCGTCAGCATGAAGACACTCTACGGGACTAGTATAAAATGCTCCGATCGCAAGTCGTAAACCCCGATGTTGTATGGAGTTGAGGCGGCGTAAGATGGATGGCCGTGCAGAGGAGTATACGAAGCTCCCATAATCCAGCTTGGGGCGGACGATCGACCGATAGAGACGAAGTAGGACGGTTCGATCCGCTCCCCACGACATACCACTGAGAACACGGAGGACATTTAAAGAACGGGTACAACGGGCGGCCAAATATGACACATGTGGAGACCAGCTAAGTTTCCTGTCAAATGTAAGGCCTAAAAATTTGGTTGTCTCCACGATTGGGAGAGCAACGGGACCGAGTCGTAAGGACGGTGGGAGAAACTCTTTGTAGCGCCAGAAGTTAATACAGACCGTCTTCTCGGCAGAAAAACGGAAGCCATTGAGGACACTCCAGGAGTAAAGACGGTCAAGAGAACGCTGAAGACAGCGCTCCAGGACACGTGTACACTGCGCGCTGCAATAGATGGTAAAATCGTCCACGAAAAGGGAGCCTGATACATCATCTGGGAGGCAATCCATTATTGGATTGATCGTGATGGCGAAGAGAGCGACGCTCAAAACTGAGCCCTGTGGCACCCCATTCTCCTGGCGAAAGGTGTCGGACAGGGCAGAACCCACACGTACCCTGAACTGTCGATCCATTAAAAAGGAACGAATAAAAAGAGGGAGGCGACCGTGAAGGCCCCATGTATGCATGGTGCGGAGAATGCCCGCCCTCCAACAGGTGTCGTAAGCCTTCTCCAAATCAAAGAACACAGCCGCGGTCGGGCGCTTCCGCAAGAAGTTATTCATAATGAAGGTCGACAAGGTAACCAGATGGTCAACAGCAGAGCGGCGCCTACGAAATCCACATTGTACATTGGTAAGTAGGCGTCGAGACTCGAGCAGCCAAACCAATCGAGAGTTAACCATTCGCTCCATCACTTTACAGACACAGCTGGTAAGCGAGATAGGTCGATAACTGGAAGGCAAGTGCTTGTCCTTCCCCGGCTTAGGAATCGGGACAACAATAGACTCGCGCCAGCATGCGGGAACATGTCCCTCAATCCAGATGCGATTGTATGTACGAAGAAGAAAACCTTTACCCGCAGGAGAAAGGTTCTTCAGCATCTGAATATGAATAGAATCTGGCCCTGGAGCGGAGGACCGTGATCGGCCAAGTGCGTTTTCGAGTTCCCGCATGGTGAATGGGGCATTATAACTTTCACAATTTCGAGGAGCGGAAGTTAGGTGGCCTAGCCTCCTCTGCCTGTTTGCGGGGGAGGAAGGCAGGGTGGTAATGAGCGGAGCTCGAAACCTCTGCGAAAAAGCGGCCGAAGGCATTGGAGACAGCCTCAGGGGCCACAAGGACGTCATTCGCGACCTTCAAGCCAGAAACTGGTGAGTGGACCTTAGTGCCAGATAGCCGGCGCAGGCTACCCCAGACAACAGAAGAAGGAGTAAAACTGTTGAAGGTGCTTGTGAAAGCAGCCCAGCTGGCTTTCTTGCTTTCTTTGATAATACGACGACACTGAGCACGTAATCGTTTATAATTGATACAATTCGCCACTGTAGGGTGGCGTTTAAATGTGCGTAAAGCACGTCGACGAGCACGTAAAGCGTCTCTACATGCTGCGGTCCACCAGGGGACCGGTACGCGACGTGGAGAAGAAGTAGGGTGAGGGATGGAATATTCAGCAGCAGCGAGAATGACTTCCGTGAGGTGTGCGACCTGACGATCGCAGCTTGTGAAGGTTTGATCCTGAAAGATCGCCCTGGAAGAGAAGAGCCCCCAGTCTGCCTTGGAGATGGTCCAATTAGAGGAGCACGGAGAGGGGGTATGCTGCAGGAGATGGATAACACACGGGAAGTGGTCGCTCGAATATGTATCAGAAAGTGCATACCACTCAAACCGGCGTGCAAGTTGGGGAGTACATATCGAGAGGTCTAAATGGGAATAGGTGTGAGATGTGTCCGAAAGAAAAGTAGGGGTGCCAGTATTGAGGCAGACAAGATTGAGCTGGTTGAAAAGGTCTGCTAACAAGGAGCCCCTCGGGCAGGATGCTGGAGAGCCCCAAAGGGGATGGTGGGCATTGAAGTCTCCAGTTAACAAAAATGGTGCAGGTAGCTGAGCAATAAGTTGCATCATGTCTGCCCTGGTAACGGCAGATGACGATGGAGTGTAAACGGTACAAAGGGAAAACGTAAAAGTGGGGAGAGTAATGCGGATGGCAACTGCCTGCAGGCCGGTGTGCAACGTGATGGGATCGTAGTAAATATCATCCCGGACCAGCAACATAACCCCTCCATGAGCTGGGATACCTACCACAGGGGGTAGGTCAAAACGCACAGAGATGTAGTGTGCCAAGGCAATTTGATCGCATGGGCGTAGCTTCGTTTCCTGGAGCGCTACGACGAGCGGACGGTGCAAGCGGAGCAGCAACTTCAAGTCCTCTCGGTTGGAGCGAATGCTGCGAATATTCCAGTGAATAAGTGCCATCGTTAGAAAAGGAAGATGATAGAAGGGGTCACTTCGAAGGCCGCTTAGGGCCTGGCTTCGAGCGAGCACTGCCGCCGCTATCAGTAGGCGGACAGTCATCGTCCATTGGGTCTATAGGTTCATCGGCCATCTCGGGAGGATGGCCGGGAGGGGGAGCTTCCTCCGCCGGTGAATGGCCAGATGTACGGCTACCAGCGGTGCGGCCAGGCGAAACGGATGACGGCCTGGGGCGGCAACCACTGGGTGGCGCAGGAGAAGAAATGCGCCGTGGCGGAGAAGGAGAACTGTGCTTCCTATGAGCCTTTTTTGAAGGACGTTTGGTGGAAGTACCGGGCGAAGGCTGGGAGGTCGAGGTACGTAGGAAGTCTGCACGGGATGGTTCCTTCTTGAAGGCCCGTGCATCTGACTTCGGGGTCTTCGTCTTAGCAGAAGCTGATGAAGGGGCTGGTGTCTGTGGGGTGATAGGAGGAAGAGGAGACGTCGACCGCGCGATCTTAGCACTGGCCGAACGGACGACCGTGGCGCTGAAGGTCAGATCGCATGTCTGGGTTGCTATCTCCCTGGTAGTCCGAGGAGAGGCGAGGACAGTACTGTATTTCCCCGCTGGGAGCAGCGTGGGCTTCCTACTAGCCAATAGCTTGCGAGCAGCCGAGGTGGACACTTTCTCTTTGACCCGAATTTCTTGGATACAGCGTTCTTCCTTATAGACAGGACAGTCATGGGAGGATGCGGCATGGTCACCCTGACAGTTCACACAACGAGGAGACGGAGGTGGACAGCCACCCTCATGGGCATCCCTGCCACAAGTGACACATTTAGCCGCATTGGAACAAGACTGTCGAGTGTGATTGAAACGCTGACACTGGTAGCAGCGCGTAGGTGTCGGGACATAGGGGCGAACAGAAATAACCTCGTAGCCCGCCTTGATGCGCGATGGCAGCTTAACACTATCGAAGGTCAAGAAAAGTGTCCGGGTCAGTACAAGGTCATTGTTGACCTTTTTCATGACCCTATGGACAGCCGTCACACCCTGCTCAGCGAGGAAAGATTGAAGCTCCTCGTCAGTCAATCCGTCGAGGGAGCTAGTATAGACTACACCACGAGACGAATTCAAAGTTCGGTGGGCCTCCACCCAGACAGGGAACGTGTACAGGAGTGTGGCCCGAAGCAGTTTTTGTGCCTGAAAGGCACTCTCAGTTTCTAGTAATAAGGTACCGTTACGCAACCTGGTACAAGATTTGACAGATCCGGCTATGGCATCTACGCCCTTCTGAATAACGAAAGGGTTGACAGAGGAAAAATCCTTTCCGTCCTCAGATCGAGAAACGACGAGGAACTGTGGGGCAGGCGGTAGTACTTTTGTCACTGTTGGCTGGTCACGTTTCCGTTTTTGGGCAGAAGTCGAGAGAGATGGAGTAGAATCCATTGCGAAGGAATCCCCCATGATTGCCAGCGTCTCCGATGGCGCGCTCCTTCCTTGTGGGGACCCTCTCAGAGGGCACTCCCGCCTTGGTGAATGTTTACACCTCAGGTCACACCTCCCGAGAAACAGACGGAGGGACCAATCGGCATGGTCAGAAGGTATCAGCTCAGGCAATCACCCCTCCCCGGGCCTGGCCTTTACCAGGGGGTACGCGCGTGCCTTACATGTCTACCCAGGGCGGGGACTTACGCGTTACCCCGTCACCGGCTACGCGTGCGAACGCGTGGGTCGGCCTTCAGGCACGCACAGGGAGGAAGGAAGAAGAGGAAAAAGAAGAGAGAGGGAGAAAGAGGACAGACTGTCTCAAACGCCGAGGCGGAGACCAGAGAAGGCAAGGAGAAGAAGGCAATGAGAAGGCAAGGAGAAGAAGGCAATGAGAAGGCAAGGAGAAGAAGGCAATGAGAAGGCAAGGAGAAGTCAAGGGAAAGAGTAAGGAAGACAGTGAGGTGGAGAAGAGCAAAGAAAGGAACCAACAAAAGGAAGGAAGAAACGAGAAGTGAAAAACCAAAAAGACCACAATAATAGGTCGAGGAACCGTCCGTCTCCGGACGCAGGCGCTAACTACCCCCGTGAGGGGGATGGACTCCTTTTAGTCGCCTCTTACGACAGGCAGGAATACCTCGGGCCTATTCTAATCCCCGGACCCGCAGGGGGGATTGGTGTAAGTGAGGAGTTGGAACCTTTAGGGATTACTAATATAAAAGAGGATAGTAATGAAATTAGCGAAGTACACATGAACACAGTTGACAATTTGAATGATAAGGATGCCAGAATTTTAGTCAATGAGTTGTTTGATCTTGATACATGTAAGAAAAACTAGAAAGAATTGACAACAAGTAATCTTAACAGCATTAGGGGAGTAGATGATGAAATGTCAGATAATGAGCAATTTTTGTTTAACTTATGGGTTAACAGCAGTGCCATTAGAGATGATGAAAATTTCGGAAAGGTAACACTTGATATATGTGAAACTTTGTATCCAGAATGGTGGCATAGAATTAAGTATCACATTGCTCAGATGGTAAGAGATAAATATAAAGGAGAGACACACAATAGCACAAATGAATGTAGTTGGATTAATGAAATATTCAGAATAGTAATCAGGCCAAAGAAAATGCAATTAGGGTAATAACTGCATATAACTCTGGTAGTAATGATATAGGTAAGGACATTGGAAGGGGATATGGATTCAGTGAAATTGAAGATGACTTATTACATGAGAATATTAACAAAAAATTTGACTTTGATGTAAGCAGTCCGTTTATTGATGCACAAATAGGATCATGGAAATGAAAGTGTTTAGTGGACACAGGAAGTCAAGTATCTAGGATATCAGAATCATTAAGTAAAAAACTGAAAACTAATAAGGATTATGTTGAGTTACCTGTAGTAGGAATTAAAATAAGAGGTGCTACTAGGAAGCACAGTAATTCAATAAGGAGTCAGGCTTTTATTACTTTTGAAATTGAAGAAGTATCATGGTCACATGGGTGTCTTGTCATTCCTGATCTCTCAGATATCTTAGGCATGTCTTGGATAACAAAAGTAAGTGCAGCATTTGATTGCGCTGGACAGAAATTAATGATGACTCTACCAAGTGGTGAAGTCATCACTACGAAACTTCTTACATCAAATATGTTGTCTATGAATAAGACTGTGAACAGTATTGAATTTACAAAAGAAGGTAAGTACACTGAAAGCAGTGTCACAGATTTTGATACAGATGAGATAAGAGTTCGAAAAATTGGTAAATGAAAAAGTAGCCAAAGCTAGAGACCTAACTGAGAAACAAAAACAAGATTTGAAATTATTTTTGTGGGAATATAGTGATGTATTTAGCAATATACCAGGTAAAGTAATTGGATACCAATGTACTTTACAGTTGAAGCCACATGAACCTTTCTTTACAAAACCATACAGTATTCCAATCTCAAAAAGGGTAGCAGTGGAGAAAGAATTACAAAAGATGGAAGTGTGTGAAATCGTTGAGAGGAGTATAAGCCCTTATAATAATCACTTAGTCATTGTAAATAAACCTAATGGGCAAGTCAGATTAGTACTACATTCCAGACAGTTAAAAAATGTTTATACAGAGAAACTGACCACCCAAAGAACATCGATGAGTGGTTATACAAATTTAAAAATATCCAAATTATGTCAAGCCTTGACCTAACTTCAGGTTTTCATCAAGTACCTCTTGCAATTAGTTCTAGAAAGTACACTGCTTTCTTATACAATGGGAGATGTTACCATATATATATATATATATATATATATATATATATATATATATATATATATATATATTTTTTTTTAAGGGCGCAAAACTGCTATGGTCATTAGCGCGCGGTCCATGGCTTAGGAAACAGTAAAAAACGAAAATGGAAACCAGCAGCAATGGGAATGAAACTCAAAAACTTGGAGAAACTAAAAGCAAAAGGAAGGCTTAAAAATCCACTACAGAAAGGGGTTGGTTGTCCCAAAAAAAAAAATTCAAATGACTGACATCATCTCACTGGCACTAATAAGCTTGAGAACGCGATCAGCCGAGCGCGTGTCATCTGATAAAATTGAAGATGTATCAGGCGACAGCTGTAAACGGGCGCGTAACGGAGTAAAATAGGGGCACTCAATTAAAAGGTGTCTTACCGTCCACAGCTGAGAGCAGTGGGGGCAGAGTGGGGGAGGATCGCCGCTTAAAAGATGTCGATGGCTAAAAAGACAGTGCCCTATCCGGAGTCTAGTTAAAATTACCTCCTCCCAACGACGCGTTCGGGAGGAAGAGGTCCAAGCACAAGGAAGAGCTTTCACGTCCCGCAATTTATTATGGGGAAGTGCCGACCAATGTGCATGCCATAAAAGAACAACATGACGACATAAAACGCTCCGTAGATCGGCGAAGGGAATCGACTGAATTGCTTGGCGAAGAAGAGAGACTGCAGCCTTGGCTGCAATATCGGCCGCCTCATTTCCGCAGATACCAACGTGTCCCAGGAGCCAGAGGAACGCCACCGAGACGCCCCCCAGGTGGAGCAAGCGCAGACAGTCCTGAATCCGGTGGACCAGAGGGTGCACAGGGTAAAGAGCTTGGAGACTGAGGAGAGAGCTGAGAGAATCGGAGCAGATAATATACTGTATCCGCCGATGGCGGCGGATGTAGTGGACAGCCTGGAGAACAGCGTAAAGCGCCGCAGTATAAACCGAACACTGGTCGGGAAGCCGAAAGTGATTTGGGGTGTCGCCAACAATATAGGCACTCCCTACACCTAACGATGTTTTCGAGCCGTCGGTGTAAATAAATGTGGCATCCATCATTTGTGCACATAGAGCAGCAAATGCCCGACGATAAACAAGTGAAGGGGTACCATCCTTGGGAAATCGACAAAGGTCTCGGAGCAGGCAGATCTGGGGACGGAGCCAAGGCGGTGCTGTACCCCAAGTTGTCAAGAAGGTTTTAGGAAAGTGGAAGGAAAGAGAATGGAGCAGTTGACAAAAGTGGACTCCCGGTGGTAGTAGGGAGGAGGGGCGGCCTGCATACCCTACATCAAAGGAGGCGTCGAAAAAAATGTCATGGGCTGGATTAGCAGGCATGGAAGACAGATGGCTTGCATAATGACTCAGAAGGACTGCTCGCCGATTGGACAGCGGAGGTTCAGCAGTCTCAGCATAAAGGCTTTCCACAGGGCTGGTGTAAAAAGCTCCAGACCCTCCACGGTGGTGGATAGTGTCGAGACGCCGAAGAATAGAC
The DNA here is from genome assembly GCF_023864275.1 of Schistocerca cancellata. Lineage (NCBI taxonomy): Eukaryota > Metazoa > Arthropoda > Insecta > Orthoptera > Acrididae > Schistocerca > Schistocerca cancellata. Next base: position 520,452,696 of record NC_064634.1, on the reverse strand, counting down.
GGCCGAGCAGAGGAGTAGACTATGCTTCCGTAGTCCAATTTCGAGCACACTAAGGCGCGATAGAGGCGGAGAAGGACCACTCGGTCAGCTCCCCAGGAGGTACCATTCACGACACGGAGGGTGTTGAGGGATCGCAGAAAGCGAGCCGAAAGATAGGAAATGTGGGAGGACCAGCACAGTTTTCTGTCAAACATAAGACCCAAGAATTTAGCGACATCTGAAAACGGAAGGTTGACAGGACCTAGATGTAAGGAGAGCGGAAGAAACTCCTTACGTCGCCAAAAATTAACACAAACGGTCTTACTGGGAGAAAAATGGAAGCCAGTGTCGATGCTCCAAAAGTGGAGGCGATCGAGACATCCTTGAAGACGTCGTTCAAGAAGGCTCGTCCGTTGAGAGCTGTAGTAGATCGCAAAATCGTCCACAAAGAGGGAGCCCGAGACATCAGGAAGGAGACAGTCCATAATTGGATTGATGGCAATGGGAAACAGTACAACACACAGCACGGAGCCTTGGGGTACCCCGTTTTCTTGGGAGAAAGTACGGGAGAGAGTAGTGTTCACCCGCACCCTAAATGTGCGCTCTGCCATAAATTCGCGAAGAAAAAGGGGCAGCCGACCTCGAAAGACCCGAGAGAACAGTATGCGGAGGATACCTGTTCTCCAACAGGTATCGTATGCTCTCTCCAGATCAAAAAATATTGCTACTGTTTGGCGTTTCCGGAGAAAATTATTCATGATATAAGTGGAGAGAGCAACAAGATGGTCAACTGCAGAACGATGCTTTCGGAATCCGCATTGGGCAGGTGTTAAAAGACTGCGGGATTCCAGCCACCAAGCTAAACGGTAATTCATCATACGCTCCAAAACCTTACAGACACTACTCGTGAGAGAAATGGGGCGATAGCTAGAGGGGATAAGTTTGCCCTTTCCAGGTTTCGGAACAGGAACGACGATAGCTTCCCGCCATCGTCTGGGAAAAGTACTGTCGGTCCAAATTCGATTATAAAGGCGAAGGAGATAACGCAGACTATGGGTTGATAATTGCAGCAACATTTGGATGTGGATACCATCCGGTCCTGGGGCGGAGGAGCGAGAAGAAGAGAGTGCATGTTGGAGTTCCCGCATGGAGAAAACAGTATTGTAGCTTTCGCGATTTTGAGAGGAGAAAGCAAGAGGTCGCACTTCCGCTGCACATTTCTTCGGGAGAAACACTGGCGGGTTATTTGAAGAGCTCGAAATCTCAGCAAAGTGCTGACCCAATGAGTTAGAAATTGCGACGGGGTCCACTAATGTATCATGCGCGACAGTGAGCCCAGAGACCGGGGAGAAAGTAGGCGTGCCTGAGAACCGTCGAAGCCGACTCCAAACTTCCGAGGAGGGAGTGAAGGTGTTAAATGAGCTAATAAAGAATTTCCAGCTTGCCTTCTTGCTATCGCGGATGACACGACGGCATCGCGCTCGGAACTGCTTATAGCGGATACAGTTGGCCAAAGTAGGATGGTGGCGGAAAATGCGGAGAGCACGTCGCCGCTCACGTATTGAGTCACGGCATGCCTCGTTCCACCAAGGAATTGGGGGGCGCCGGGGCAATTCAGAGGTGCGTGGTATTGAACGTTCCGCAGCTGTAAGAATAACGTCGGTAATGTGTATGACCTCATCGTCGACGCTGGGAAAGTGACGGTCATCGAATGTCGCTAGAGACGAAAAAAGTGTCCAGTCGGCCTGGGCAAACTTCCAGCGTCTCGGGCGCATATATGGCAGTTAAGGCTGCAGTCTAAGGACACATGGAAAGTGGTCACTCGAGTGTGTATCATCAAGGGCGAACCATTCGAAGCGCCGAGCTAGCGGAACAGTACCAACCGCAAGGTCCAAATGAGATAAATTTGTCGTGGAGGCAGACAAAAATGTAGGGACCCCAGTGTTGAGGCAAACTAGATCCACTTGGTGGAAGACGTCTAGCAATAGTGAGCCACGTGGACAAGGATGTGGAGATCCCCAAAGCGGGTGGTGGGCATTGAAGTCCCCAACCAGCAAATAGGGGGGTGGAAGCTGTCCAAGAAGATGAAGGAGATCAGCTCGTGCCATTGGTGTGGACGATGGAATGTATACAGTACAAAGAGAGAACGTGTATCCAGAAAGGGAAAGACGGACGGCGACAGCTTGGAAGGAAGTGTTTAAGTGAATTAGGTGATAATGGAGAGTATCATGGAGAAGAATCATGAGTCCTCCATGGGCTGGAGTGCCTTCAACAGAGGGGAGATCAAATCGGACGGACTGAAAATGGGGGAGATCAAAGCGGTCATGGGGACGCAGCTTTGTTCCCTGAAGACAGAAGATGACCGGATAGTAGGATCGTAAGAGGATCGACAATTCATCCCGATTGGCTCAAATGCTGCGGATATTCCAGTGGATAATGGACATAGGGTGGACAGAAAATGGAGGAATGTGACCAAGGATGACATCAACTCAACGACTGCTCAGAGATTGCGACCGACAGCATGGAGTGGCATTCAGACTAAGGCAGAAGATTCTGATCCATAGGTTGTTCAGGAGCAGCTCCTGCCACCAGCTATCGGCCGTTTGATCGGCCGCCAGCAGTGCGCCTCGGCGACACAGAAGACGGCCGAGGGCGATTTCCGCCAGGTGGTGCTGTAGATGAGACACGCCTTGGCGGAGAAGGAGATGAACTGGGTTTCTTATTAGCCTTCTTGGAAGCATGACGTGTAGATGAAGGAGGAACCGATGGGCAGGCGAAAGTGGTGAGGTTGAACGGGCGATCTTTGCGCTGGGCGATCAGACGACCGTGGCACTAAAGGTGAGGTGGCAAATCTGCGTGGCCACCTCCTTTGTTGGCCAAGGAGAAGCGAGGACAGTGCTGTATTTGCCTGTCTGAGGCACGGTGGGCTGTCGACTGGCGAAAAACTTTCGAGCAGCAAAGGTCGACACATTTTTCTTCACTCTGATTTCCTGAATAAGCTTTTTGTCTTTAAAAATGAGGCAATTTCGAAAGGAAGCAGCGTGGTCAACCATACAGTTTATGCAACGATGAGATGGAGGTGGACAAGCACCCTCATGGGCATCCTTGCCACACGTAGCACATTTGGCCGGATTGGAACAGGACTGGCTGGTGTGATTGAACTGCTGACACCGACAGCAACGCATAGGGTTTGGGACGTAAGGGCCAACGGAAATTATCTCATAGCCTGCTTTGATTTTCGATGGGAGTTGAACTCTGTCAAATGCCAAGAAGACAGTACGGGTTGGAATGATGTTCGTGTCAACCCGTTTCATAACTCTATGAACTGCCGTTACGCCCTGGTCAGAGAGGTAGTGCTGAATTTCTGCGTCAGACAGTCTGTCGAGGGAGCGTGTATAAACGACTCCACGTGAGGAATTTAAAGTACGGGGCGCTTCAACCCGGACAGGGAAGGTGTGGAGCAGTGAAGTACGCAGCAATTTTTGTGCCTGGAAGGCACTGACTGTTTCTAACAACAAGGTGCCATTCCGTAATCTGGAACAAGACTTTACAGGACCTGCAATTGCGTGGACACCTTTCTGAATAATGAAAGGGTTGACCGTGGAGAAGTCGTGACCTTCGTCAGACTGAGAAACAACAAGGAACTGTGGCAACGATGGAAGAACTGTCTGTGGCTGAGACTCAGTGAAATTATGCTTGTGAGCAGACATAGTGGAAGATGAGGAAACCATTGCAGAAGAATCCCCCATGATTACCGGCATCTCCGATGGGGTGCCCCTCCCTTGTGGGGGCCCTCTCTGAGGGCACTCCTGCCTTAGGTGATTGTTCATACCTCAGGTCACACCTCCCAACAAACAGACGGAGGGACCAATCGGCACTTTCGGAAGGTATCAGCTTGGGTAATCACCCCTCCCTGGGCCTGGCCGTTACCAGGGGGTACGTACGTGTCCTACCTGTCTTCCCGGGGCGGGGAATTACGCGTTACCCCGTCACTGGCTACGCATGGAAATGCGTGGGTCGGCCTTCAGACACGCACAGGGAGGGGAAAAAGAGAAAGGGAAAGGAAAGAAGAGAGGTCTCAAATGCCGCAGCGGAGAAAAGGGCAAAGAGAAGGGGTAAGGAAAAGAGGAGGACAAAGGAAGGATGAAGACTTGCAAGCAGAGAAAGCAAAGAATTTGTTACAGTTTCGAGTGCCCGTCTCCGGACGTAGGCACAAAACATACTCCCAGAGGGGGAGAAAGGAAAGGAAAGAGAAAGAGGTGGAGGTGAGAGGGGGGAGGGGGGGCAAAGATGGGGGATGGGGAAGGATGCGGAAAGGGAAGGTATGCAGCCTGGAAAGGAAGGAAGGCCACATTAGCTCAGGGTCCCGTGCTCGCTACGCACGTATCCATAAAAGAGTTGTGGACCCCCTGGGGGGTACCAGTATTGTGTAGTGTCTTTCGGATTAAACTCATCAGTCGCCGAATTTATAAGGGCATTAGACTATGTACTTGGCCAAGAAGTTGTGTCAGAATTAACAATTTATGTAGACTATATGTTAGTGTCAAATCAAAGTTGGGAGGATCATTTGAAGTTATTGAAAAAGATGTGTGAGAAACTCAGAAGATGGGGAATGACATTAAAACTGGAAAAATGTAGATTTTCTGGGACAGAACTCAAATTTTTAGGTCATGTCATTACTAAGGAAGGGATAAGTGCAGATCCTGAGAAAATAAAATCTGTCGTAAACTTTCCATCTCCTAGAAACCGAAAACAATTAAAATCTTTCTACGGACTCTGTGGATTCCATCGAAAACATATAAATGGACAATGCCTTAATGTAACATGTTTAAGCAACTTACTTAGAAAAAATGCTACATGGAATTGGTCTGAAGAGTGTCAGAAAGCATTCGATAAAATTAAGAATGAACTTTGTAAGAACAGACTTTTACACAGACCAGATTTTAGTTTGCCACTTTGTCTTCACACTGACAGTGGTGATTATGGACTAGGAGCAGAACTATTTCAGGAGAAAGTTGTGAATGGAAAAAATCTTCATTGTACTATTGCATTTGCCAGCAGAATGTTACTTAAACATGAGAGAACGTAAACAGTCACAGAAAAAGAATTACTCGCAGTACACTGGGCATTTACAAAATTTAAAACCTACCTGTTAGCACACAAGATAAAAGTGTATTCAGACCACAAAGCTTTAAGTTACTTGCAGGAGTGTAGACTGTATCGCAGTAGATTAACCAGGTGGCCAAGTTCATGCAACAGTTTGACTACGAAATTGTGTATATTAAGGGGTCAGAAAATGTAGTAGCTGATGCTTTATCCAGGTTACCAGTAGGAGGAGGTCAGGAAATGTTTGATCAAGACGAAGAAAGGGAATTTAAAATAAGATACATGAAGGGAACCCAAGATGAAATGCTCATAAGGACACTTTGCAATAACATCAGGAGGGGACAAAATAACGATCCTAATTGGAAATTGGTTAGGGACTGTTTAGGCAAAAGAGGGTATGATAAACTTGACAAATACTATAAGGTCTTTGAGGGAATACTCTTTAGAAGAACAGATGTGGACTCTGACTATTGGAAGCTATGTTGGCCAGAGTACGAGGCAGACAAGTTAACGAAGTACACACATGAGAGTTATGGTCACTGTGGAATACAGAAATGTGTAAAAAAGTTACAAGAAAATATCTACTTTTATAACATGGTAAAGAAGGTGAGGAAAGAAATATCAACATGCAACAAATGTCAAAGAGTAAAAGTAAGCAACAGAACATTGTTGTTGTTGTTGTTGTTGTTGTTGTGGTCTTCAGTCCTGAGACTGGTTTGACGCAGCTCTCCACGCTACTCTATCCTGTGCAAGCCTCCTCATCTCGCAGTACCCCCTGCAAAATACATCCTCATTTCCTAATCTAATTCCCTCAGCATCACCCAACTTAATTCGACTACATTCCATTATCCTCGTTTTGCTTTTGTTGATGTTCATCTTCTATCCTCCTTTTAAGACACTGTCCATTCTGTTCAACTGCTTTTCCAAGTCCTTTGCTGTCTCTGACAGAATTACAATGTCATCGGCGAATCTTAAAGTTTTTATTTCTTCTCCATGGATTTTAATACCTACTCCGAATTTTTCTTTTGTTTCCATTACTGCTTGTTCAATATACAGATTGAATAACATCGAGGAGAGGCTACAACCTTGTCTCACTCCCTTCCCAACCACTGCTTCCCTTTGATGTCCCTTGACTCTCATAACTGCCATCTGGTTTCTGTACAAATTGTAAATAGCCTTTTGCTCCCTGTATTTTACTCCTGCCACCTTCAGAATTTGAAAGAGAGTATTCCAGTCAACATTGTCAAAAGCTTTCTCCTAGTCTACAAATGCTATAAATGTAGGTTTGCCTTTTCTTAATCTAGCTTCTAAAATATGTCATAGGGTCAGTATTGCCCCACGTGTCCCCATATTTCTACGGAATCCAAACTGATCTTCCCCAAGGTTGGCTTCTAACAGTTTTCCATTCGCCTGTAAAGAATTCGCATCAGTATTTTGCAGCCGTGATTTATTAAACCGATAGTTCGGCAATTTTCACATCTGTCAACACCTGCTTTCTTTTGGATTAGAATTATTATATTCTTCTTGAACTCTGTGGGTATTTCACCTGTCTCATACATTTTGCTCACCAGATGGTAGAGTTTTGTCAGGACTGGCTCTCCCAAGGCTGTCAGTAGTTCTAATGGAATGTTGTGTACTCCCGGGGCCTTGTTTCAACTCTGGTCTTCCAGTGCTCTGTCACTCCTCACGCAGTATCGTATCTCCCATTTCATCTTCATCTACATCCTCTTCCATTTCCAAAATATTGTCCTCATGTACATTGCCCTTGTATAGACCCTCTATATACTCCTTCCACCTTTCTGCTTTCCCTTCTTTGCTTAGAACTGGTTTCCATCTGAGCTCTTGATATTTATACAAGTGGTTCTCTTTTCTCCAAATGTCTCTTTAATTTTCCTGTAGGCAGTATCTATCTTACCTCTAGTGAGATAAGCCTCTATATCCTTACATTTGCCCTCTAGCCATGCCTGCTTAGTCATTCTGCACTTCCTGTCGATCTCATTTTTGAGATGTTTGTATTCCTTTTTGCCTGTTTCATTTACTGGATTTTTATATTTTCTCCTTTCATCAATTAAATTCAATATTTCTTCTGTCACCCAAGGATTTCTATCAGCCCTCGTCTTTTTTCCTATTTGATCCTCTGCTGCCTTCACTACTTCATCCCTCAAAGCTACCCATTCTTCTTCTACTGTATTTCTTTCCCCCGTTCTTGTCAATTGTTCCCTTATGCTCTCTCTGAAACTCGGTGCAACCTCTGGTTTAGTCAGTTTATCCAGGTCCCATCTCCTTAAATTCCCACCTTTTTGCAGTTTCTTCAGTTTTAATCTATAGTTCATAACCATAGATTGTGGTCCGAGTCCACATCTGCCCCTGGAATTTTTTTTTTTTTTTTTTTTTTTGTGGTTTTAGGGCGCAAAACTGCTAAGGTCATTAGCGCCCAGCCCGTGACTTAAGACAGTAAAAAACCGAATTTTAAAACCAGCAGCAATGGGAACAAAGTCAGAAAATTTGAGAAACTAAAAATAGAAGAATGCTTAAAAATCCACTACAAAAAGGGGGTGATTGTCCCCAAAAAAAGGTTCAAATGACTGACGCCATTTCACTGTCACTAATAAACTGGAGAACGCGGTCGGCGGAGCGCGTGTCATCTGCTAAAATCGACGATAGATCAGGCGATAGCTGTAGACGGGAGCGTAACGGATTAAAATAGGGGCATTCAATTAAAAGGTGTCTTACCGTCCACAGCTGAGAGCAGTGGGGACAGAGTGAGGGAGGATCGCCGCTTAAAAGATGTCGATGGCTAAAACGACAGTGCCCTATCCGGAGTCTAGCTAAAATTACCTCCTCCCGACGACGCGTTCGGGAGGAAGAGGTCCAAGCGCAAGGAAGGGCTTTCACTTCCCGCAATTTATTACAGGGAAGTGCCGACCAATGCGCATGCCATAAATGAGCAACTTTGCGACATAAACCGCTCCGTAGATCGGTGAAGGGAAGCGACCGAATTGCTGGCCGAGGAAGAGAGACTGCGGCCTTGGCCGCTATATCAGCCGCCTCATTCCCACAGATACCAGCGTGTCCCGGGAGCCAGAGGAACGCCACCGAGACGCCCCTCAGGTGGAGCAAGCGCAGACAGTCCTGAATCCAGTGGACCAGAGGGTGCACAGGGTAAAGAGCTTGGAGACTGAGGAGAGAGCTGAGAGAATCTGAGCAGATTACGTACTGTATCCGCTGATGGCGGCGGATGTAGTGGACAGCCTGGAGAACAGCGTAAAGCTCCGCAGTATAAACCGAACACTGGTCGGGAAGCCGAAATTGATTTGGGGTGTCGCCAACAATATAAGCACTCCCTACACCTAACGATGTTTTCGAGCCGTCGGTGTAAATAAATGTGGCCTCCGTCATTGCTGCACATAGAGCAGCAAATGCCCGACGATAAACAAGTGTAGGGGTACCATCCTTGGGAAATTGACAAAGGTCACGGAGCAGGCAGATCCGGGGACGGAGCCAAGGCGGTGCTGTACCCCAAGTTGTCCAGAAGGTTTTAGGAAAGCGGAAGGAAAGAGAATGGAGCAGTTGACGGAAGCGGACTCCCGGGGGTAGTAGGGAAGAGGAGCGGCCTGCATACCCTACATCAAAGGAGGCGTAGAAAAAAAGGTCATGGGCTGGATTAGCAGGCATGGAAGACAGATGGCTAGCATAACGACTCAGGAGGACTGCTCGCCGATTGGACAGCGGAGGTTCAGCAGTCTCAGCATAAAGGCTTTCCACAGGGCTAGTGTAAAAAGCTCCAGACACTAAACGTAATCCACGGTGGTGGATAGAGTCGAGACGCCGAAGAATAGACGGCCGAGCAGAGGAGTAGACTATGCTTCCGTAATCCAATTTTGAGCGCACTAAGGCGCGATAGAGGCGGAGAAGGACCACTCGGTCCGCTCCCCAGGAGGTACCATTCAGGACACGGAGGGTGTTAAGCGATCGCAGACAGCGAGCCGAAAGATAGGAAACGTGGGAGGACCAGCTTAGTTTTCTGTCAAACATAAGACCCAAGAATTTAGCGACGTCTGAAAACGGAAGGTTGACAGGACCTAGATGTAAGGAGGGCGGAAGAAACTCCTTACGTCGCCAAAAATTGACACAAACGGTCTTACTGGGTGAGAAACGGAAGCCAGTTTCGATGCTCCACGAGTGGAGGCGATCGAGACATCCTTGAAGACGTCGTTCAAGAAGGCTGGTCCCTTGAGAGCTGTAGTAGATCGCAAAATCGTCCACAAAGAGGGAGCCCGAGACATCAGGAGGGAGACAATCCATAATTGGATTTATGGCGATGGCAAACAGTACAACACTCAGCACGGATCCCTGGGGTACCCCGTTTTCTTGGGAGAAAGTACGGGAGAGAGTAGTGTTCACCCGCACCCTAAAAGTGCGCTCTGCCATAAATTCGCGAAGAAAAAGAGGCAGCCGGCCTCGAAAGCCCCAAGAGAACAGTGTGCGGAGGACGCCTGTCCTCCAACAGGTATCGTATGCTCTCTCCAGATCAAAAAATATTGCTACCGTTTGGCGTTTCCGGAGAAAATTGTTCATGATATAAGTGGAGAGAGCAACAAGATGGTCAACTGCAGAACGATGCTTCCGGAATCCGCATTGGGCTGGTGTTAAAAGACTGCGGGATTCCAGCCACCAAGCTAAACGGTAATTCACCATACGCTCCAAAACCTTACAGACACTACTCGTGAGAGAAATGGGGCGATAGCTAGAGGGGAGATGTTTGTCCTTTCCAGGTTTCGGAACGGGAACGACAATAGCTTCCCGCCACCGTTTGGGAAAGGTACTGTCGGTCCAAATTCGATTATAAAGGCGAAGGAGGTAACGCAGACTAGGGGTTGATAAATGCAGCAACATTTGGACATGGATACCATCTGGTCCCGGGGCGGAGGAGCGAGAAGATGAGAGGGCATGTTGGAGTTCCCGCATGGAGAAAACAGTATTGTAGCTTTCGTGATTTTGAGAGGAGAAAGCAAGAGGTCGCACTTCCGCTGCACGTTTCTTCGGGAGAAACGCTGGCGGGTAATTTGAAGAGCTCGAAATCTCAGCAAAGTGCTGACCCAACGAGTTAGAAATTGCGACGGGGTCCACTAAGGTATCATGCGCGACAGTGAGCCCAGAGACCGGGGAGAAACTAGGCGCGCCTGAGAACCGTCGAAGCCGACTCCAAACTTCCGAGGAGGGAGTGAAGGTGTTAAATGAGCTAATAAAGAATTTCCAGCTTGCCTTCTTGCTATCGCGGATGACGCGACGGCATCGCGCACGGAGCTGCTTATAGCGGATACAGTTGGCCAAAGTAGGATGGTGACGGAAAATGCGAAGAGCACGTCGCCGCTCACATATTGCAGCACGGCATGCCTCGTTCCACCAAGGAACTGGGGGGAGCCGGGGCAATTCGGAGGTGCGTGGTATTGAACGTTCCGCAGCTGTAAGGATAACGTCGGTAATATGTGTGACCTCATCGTCGACGCTGGGAAAGCGACGGTCATCGAATGTCGCGAGAGACGAAAAAAGTGTCCAATCGGCTTGGGCAAACTTCCAGCGTCGCGGGCGCATATATGGCAGTTGAGGCTGCAGTCTGAGGACACATGGAAAGTGGTCACTCGAGTGTGTATCATCAAGGGCGAACCATTCGAAGCGCCGAGCTAGCGGAACAGTACCGACCGCAAGGTCCAAATGAGATAAGGTTGTCGTGGAGGCAGACAAAAATGTGGGGACCCCAGTGTTGACGCAAACTAGATCCGCTTGGTGGAAGACGTCTAGCAATATGGAGCCACGTGGACAAGGATGTGGAGATCCCCAAAGCGGGTGGTGGGCATTGAAGTCCCCAACCAGCAAATAGGGGGGTGGAAGCTGACCAAGAAGATGAAGGAGATCAGCTCGTGCCATTGGTGTGGATGAGGGAATGTATACAGTACAAAGAGAGAACGTGTATCCAGAAAGGGAAAGACGGACGGCGACAGCTTGGAAGGAACTGTTTAAGGGGATTGGGTGATAATGGAGAGTATCATGGAGAAGAATCACGAGTCCTCCATGGGCTGGAGTGCCTTCAACAGAGGGGAGGTCATATCGGACGGACTGAAAGTGAGGGAGGACAAAGCGGTCATGGGGACGCAGCTTTGTTTCCTGAAGACAGAAGATGACCGGCGAGTAGGAGCGTAAGAGGGCCGACAATTCATCCCGATTGGCTCGAATGCCGCGGATATTCCAGTGGATAATGGACATGGGGTGAAAGGAAAATGGAGGAATGTGACCAAAGTTGCTGTCAACTCAAAGACTGCTCGGAGCTAGCAACCGACAGCATGGAATGGCATTCAGCCGAAGGCAGAAGATCCTGATCCATAGGTTGGTCAGGAGCAGACCCTGCCACCAGCGATCGGCCGGTTGACCGGCCACCAGCAGTGCGCCTCGGCGACACAGAAGATGGCCGAGGGCGATTTCCGCCAGGTGGTGCTGTAGATGGGGCACGCCTTGGCGGAGAAGGAGAGGAACTGGGTTTCTTTGTAGCCTTCTTGGAAGAATGTGGTTTAGATGAAGAAGGAACCGATGGTTGTGAAGTTGCGGTACGTAAAAACTCTTCACGAGTATGCTCTTTTTTCGAAGACTTGGCGTCCGACTTTTGGGCTCGAGATGTAGCTGAACCCGACGAAGGGTGAGCCACAGAGTGGGCAGGCGAAAGTGGTGAGGTTGAACGAGCGATCTTTGCGCTGGCCGATCTGACGACTGTGGTACTAAAGGTGAGGTCGCAAGTCTGCGTGGCCGCCTCCTTTGTTGGCCGAGGAGAAGCAAGGACAGTGCTGTATTTTCCAGTCTGAGGCACGGTGGGCTTGCGACTGGCGAATAATTTTCGAGCAGCAAAGGTCGACACCTTTTCCTTCACCCTTATTTCCTGGATGAGCTTCTCGTCCTTAAAAACGGGGCAATCTCGAGAGGAAGCAGCGTGGTCACCCATACAGTTGATGCAGCGAGGGGATGGAGGTGGACAAGCACCCTCATGGGCATCCTTGCCACACGTAACACATTTGGCTGGATTGGAACAGGACTGGCTGGTGTGATTGAACCGCTGACAGCGATAGCAACGCGTAGGGTTTGGGACGTAAGGGCGAACGGAAATTATCTCATAGCCTGCTTTGATTTGCGATGGGAGTTGAACTGTGTCAAATGTCAAGAAGACAGTGCGGGTTGGAATGATGTTCGTGTCAACCCGTTTCATTACTCTATGAACTGCCGTTACGCCCTGGTCAGACAGATAGTGCTGAATTTCTTCGTCAGACAATCCATCGAGGGAGCGTGTATAAACGACTCCACGCGAGGAATTTAAGGTACGGTGCGGTTCCACCCGGACAGGGAAGGTGTGGAGCAGAGAAGTACGCAGCAATTTTTGTGCCTGGAGGGCACTGTGTGTTTCTAACAACAGGGTGCCATTCCGTAATCTGGAACAAGACTTTACAGGACCTGCTATTGCGTCGACTCCTTTCTGAATAATGAAAGAGTTGACCGTGGAGAAGTCGTGACCTTCATCAGACCGAGAAACAACAAGGAACTGTGGCAACGATGGAAGAATCGTCTGTGGCTGAGACTCAGTATACTTACGTTTGTGAGCAGACTTAGTGGAAGGTGAGGAAACCATTGCGGAAGAATCCCCCATGATTACCGGCGTCTCCGATGGCGCGCTCCTCCCTTGTGGGGGCCCTCTCTGAGGACACTCCCGCCTTAGGTGATTGTTCACACCTCAGGTCACACCTCCCGACAAACGGACGGAGGGACCAATCGGCATTTTCGGAAGGTATCAGCTCGGGTAATCACCCCTCCCTGGGCCTGGCCGTTACCAGGGGGTACGTACGTGTCCTACCTGTCTACCCGGGGCGGGGAATTACGCGTTACCCCGTCACCGGCTACGCACGAAGGGCGTGGGTCGGCCTTCAGACACGCACAGGGAGGAAGAAAGAGAAAGGGAAAGGAAGGAAGAGAGGTCTCAAACGCCGCAGCGGAGAAAAGAGAAAGAGAAGAGGTAAGGAAAAGAGAAGGACAAAGGAAGGAAGAAGACAGAGAAGGACAAAGGAAGGAGGAGGACATAAAAGCAAGGAAGGCAAAGAATGCAGTACATTTACGAGCGTCCGTCTCCGGACGTAGGCACAAACCATACTCCCAGATGGGGAGAAAGGGAAGGAAAGAGCCAGAGGTGAGGGGAGGAGGGGCGAAGATAGGGATGGGGAAGGATGCGGAATGGGAAGGTATGCAGCCCGGAAAGGAAGGAAGGCCACATTAGCTCGGGGTCCCGTGCTCGCTACGCACGTATCCACAAAAGAGTTGTGGACCCCCTGGGGGGCCCCTGGAAATGTGTTACAATTTAAAACCTGGTTCCTAAATCTCTGTCTTACCATTATATAATCTATCAGATACCTTTTAGTATCTCCAGGGTTCTTCCATGTATACAACCTTCTTTGATGATTCTTGAACCAAGTGTTAGCTATGATTAAGTTATGCTCTGTGCAAAATTCTACCAGGTGGCTTCCTCTTTCATTTCTTAACCCCGATCCATATTCGCCTACTACATTTCCTTCTCTCCCTTTTCCTACTACCGAATTCCAGTCGCCCATGACTATTAAATTTTAGTCTCCCTTCACTATCTGAATAATAACAGAACATGTCAGGGAGAAATGCAGAACATTATTCCAGATAAGCCATTAGATTTAATAGCTGTAGACTTTTATGGTCATTTACCTAAAAGCAAAGGTGGCCATTGTTTTATATTCGTCATGGTTGATGTATTTTCCAAACTAATTAAACTTTATCCTGTTCGAAAAGCTATAAGTAAAGAGATCATTACAAAGATTGAGAGAGATTACTTCAAGAGTGTAGGGAAACCTAAAGCTATACTATCTGATAATGGTTCACAATTTGTTTCAAAAAACTGGAAAGCATTCATGGAAAAAACTAACACAAAAGACATCATGATATCCGTGTACAACCCATCTTCAAACCCAGCAGAAAGGTACATGAGAGAAATAGGGAGACTTTGTAGGATGTATTGTAGTCACAAACACCCTAGTTGGTCTGACCATGTAAACAACTTCGAGGATATCATGAGCAGCTTGCAGCATAGCTCTACTGGGTTTTCACCGTATGAAATTATGTTTCATCTAAGACCAGCGAATCTTATTTCTGAATTAATAGACTTTCCACAATGTAGCTTAATATCAATGAAAGAATGTGAAGAGATTGTAAAGAAAACCATGAAGAAAGTAGGTGAAGCTAGGAAAAACAGACATGATAGGAAAATAAACACTACCACATTCAGAGTAGGTGACCATGTTTTAGTGAAATCCCACGAATGATCGAAGTTACTAACAGCAGAACTCAAGAAGTTTTTTGATATTTACATTGGGCCATTTGAGATTATTGAGAACCCCCACCGAAATGCGTACCGATTAGTATATCCCAAGTCAAGAAAGCTGTTTGGTCTTAGGAATGTTGTTTCTTTGAAGCCATATATTGAAAAAAGAGCAAATTGAGCATACAAACATGCCTCTATCTGGAAAGAATTTTACTGGAAAAAAAAAGATCTAAATGCTGTGAAATAAAGTCACGGGAACAAATTGCAATCGCCATACTAACCCATGTAACCTATCTCATGCAATATGATGATGTATCTAGACTGATTGTCACTCAATTCTGTTATAAGATTAGATTTCATGATGCCAACATGCTTGTTTAAGTAATTGTACAGTATTCAATAAATTGCAAAATATGTAAACTTGATAAATGAGGGATTTTATTTGACTGATGATGCTAGGAGACTAGACATGTCACCCATCCCCACAGTTTGAGAATAGCAAATCTCTTAATTTTTGAAATCTTGTTCATTCACTTAAATAGACCATAATGCTTATATATAAAAAAATGTTCTATAGTTAATAGACTATACTTTCTTGTATATGCAAGTGTGCTTTTGTCTTACATCATGCTCACCATGATAACTGTTTTTATTCAGCTGTGTTGATAACACAACACACATACTTTATGTTGGCTTATTTTGCATCTTAATTTTGATATCACATAATCTACAAGGCTCATGAGAGAATAGTGTTGTTGAATTGAAATACTTTGCAACCTCACTGATGATATAGGAGTTAGTACTATGTTTGTTCTAATATGAGAAAATGTTTTAACTTTAGTATTATTTCATAGTAAATTTCTGAGCAACAAACCGATGTGTGTGTTTATGTAATTTATGTTGTGAGGCAAAGGAGGAAGTCAACAGGTGATGTAAGAATAAACATTTTACTAGAGTTGTGATAAAAAGTTGTATACAAGCCAAGACAGTGATGCAATTTCTGTATCGGACTGACAAGTGGACCAGGGTACACTTGTAAGTCCGGGTGGGCTATTGTAAAGTAATTAACTGTCAGAGATAAAGTTTATCTCATGCGAAAAGTACGATGCTCACAGTAAAGAGTTAAGGTAATTTCATTATGTTGCCAGAAAATGTGTTTAATTTATTTAATTATGAATATTTTCTTTTATGATAAATAATGGATTCGTTTGAGATGTTAAATGCTGTATATTTATATGTATTTATTTATATGTATCTTTGGAGTTTATTAAGGTCAGTAGACCAATGAATCTAGAATGCAGGAATTTCTGCAACTTCCGGGCACATGTTGGCTTGCCCGCCACTTCTTTGTCGGTATTGGAGGGAGATGGACATGTTTATGTGACCAGTGCAGTATAATGCATTTAGAGTAGCAATGTTCATATTGAAAATGGTGTAGTTACTAAACAAAAAGTACGAATAAATATAATTTTTAGCTGAAAGTACTTCAGATCCGGTAGTGTTTATTTCAAACAAGAAGAAAACCCAGGCCATGCTTGTTGGATGACAAGGTAACAAGGAAAGGGTTTTATCCCAAGACAGTGAGCCTGGCCCTCCTACCATGGTGTAGCCAGGGAAGGGAAGGTTGCTGGGTCATATAAAGCAGCATTCAATGATCCTTCACCATTCAAAGAGATGGCCATTTCAGAACGGGCAGATTTTTGCAGTGTGATACGCTTCATGTGCCAAGCATCCTCCCTGATACCACAAACTCTGGCTTTGCCCACGGGCACCACCCAGCCACAGCAAGTGCCGTCTGGCCCGGCGGCCGTTACCAGAAGTTCCGATGCTCCAAGAATTTAAGCAACCCTCTTTGGCATACATGGGGAGGGAACAGCTCATGTATCAGTGGTGTGATCCCTGTGTTGTCAGGGGCCTCTGCCAAACGGGTACTTAACAGCGACACCACACGGACTGGCTACATGTGCTGGTGACCTAGCAGGGTGGTAGGGGGCCACAGTGGGGAAGGGAGAGGGGAAGGAAAGGGGGAGGGGGGGGGGGAATCCACGCCACAGATGATAAGGAGGGAGTTCTTCCCCATATGGCTCACACTAAAACCAGGAAAGTCTGAAGTGGAGGTCAAACCTGAAGTGGGGACCTAAACGCCAAAAAGGATGAAAGAACAGGAAAAAAATGTACAAAATTGCAACCAATACAGAAAACCAGGTGAACAGCCAGCTTGACATAAGTCAGAACACCCAGAGAGGGGAAGGAGGTGGCAACAGGGAGGTAGCAAGGATAGGGGGGGAGGGCAGAGTGAAGGAAATGCAGCCAGGGAAGGAAGAGTTGGCCGCAATAGCTCGGGGACACGTGTGCGCCACGCACGGACTCGTGAAAGAACTGTGAGCCCCCCAAGGGGATGGGAGCCCGAATACGTGGAGGCTCAGTCCAGGAGTGAGACGTGTGTCCCAGGCTTATAGCAAGTTCCATCAGCTCTAAAGAATAGTGGTGAGATATGTCAGAAGGAATTATGTTGACACTGTCATACTGTTTACTCCCTGTCTGTCATCCACTGACGCCTTGCCTCTCATTTTTTAGCCTGGGGATGCTTCGGCACCACAACTGTGGCAGTGGTAGCCACACTGCTGGACAGTGGACCAAAATGAACCTTTGGAGGTGCAGGGAGCTCCACACATCAGCAAATGTGGCCTTTTCCAAAATTTTGGGAGGAGATACGATCTTCGAAATAACTACAGCAGTACAAGTGTGTTGACAAAAACAGGTACTGGAGCTAACACTAGCAACTTCCATTTGTGTAGGAGAAACGGTTTTCTGAACAAGCTGTTTAAAGCTAAAAAAAAGGAGGTAGTGAATGCGGGGGGCTGCACAGCCTTATACCGGTTGATCAAAAAGTCAGTATAAATTTGAAAACTTAACAAACCACAGAATAATGTAGATAGAGAGGTAAAAATTGACATACGTGCTTGGAATGACATGGGGTTTTATTAGAACGAAAAAAAAAAAAAAAAAAAAAAAGTTCACAAAATGTCCAACAGATGGCGCTGAACAGCAAAACATCGGTGATTGCGCATGACAATCGTGTATAAAAGGAGCTGTAATGAGAGAGAGAACAGATGCACCAACTGTTGCAGCATGTTGACATTACCTGAAAAGGCGCTTTTAGAGAGGCTGTATTATCATAATGGGGAATGTACTAGTTCAGCATTACGATCCTATTGCCATAGGAAGGGGATTCGAACGGGTAAAGGTCCATTGACAAATGCAGCTGTGGTGAGAATGATTTTGAAGTTCGAAGCCACGGGTTGTTTAGACGATAGATCCCGCAGTGGCCGACCGAGCACAAGGCGTAATGCTGCTGAGACAGTTCAGGAAGAAATGGAGACTGTAGTGGGTTCGTCTATGCACGGGGAAGTCAGCGCTCGTGCAGTCACACGTCACACCAGCATTCCATACACTACTGTTTGGTTGGCACTTAGGCATACACTCCGATGCTATCCGTACACAATCCATCGGCATCATGAACTGTTACCTGGCGATTTAGTGAAGCAGAGGGCATTTGCGGTGTGGGCGTTTCAAAAGATGGCAGAAGACGACGATTGGTTGAGTAATGTGTTGTGGACCGACGAAGCTCTGGTCTGTCAACGTACACAACTGCAGAATTTGGGCTACCAAAAATCCTAGAACTGTCATGGAAACTCCATTGCACGCCGAGAAAGTCACGGTATGCATTGGATTTACCACATCTACTGTTATCCGGCCTTTTTTCTTTGAGGAAACGCATGATTCTGGTTTTGTAACTGCTATTGTGATGGGTGAGAGGTACACCGATATGTTACAGAATCGCATCATCCCCAGTCTGGCTGATAAACACCTGCTGGAAAGTACGATGTTTATGCAGGATGGCGCCCCACCCCATATTGCTAGACAAGTGAAAGATCTCCTGCGTGCGTCGTTTAGTGATGATCGTGTGCTTAGCCCCCACTTTTGTCATGCTTGGCCTCCCAGGTTCCCAGACCTCTGCCCATGCGATTATTGGCTTTGGGGTTACCTGAAGTCACAAGTGTACTGTGATCGACCGACATCTCTAGGGATGCTGAAAGACAACATCCGACACCAATGCCTCACCATAACTCCGGACATGCTTTACAGTGCTGTTAACAACATTACTCCTCGACTACAGCATATTGAGCATTTCCTGTAAAGAACATCATCTTTGCTTTGTCTTACTTTGTTATGCTAATTATTGCTATTCTGATCAGATGAAGCACCATCTGTTGGACATTTTTTGAACTTTTGTATTTTTTGGTTGTAATAAAACCCCATGTCATTCCACGCATGTACCTCTCTATCTATCTACATTATTCCGTGATTTATTCAGTTTTCAAATTTATACAGACTTTTTGATCACCTGGTATATCTTTTTGGCTTCACCATGCAGGATGGGCTTTGTTGTTTTGATCTCCTGTACCTTCCTTTTTTCAAGAAAGGACTGCAGTCCCTAATCAAGACAGCGTGATCCCCCTGAGCAATTTATGCACTTCTGAGAAGATAAACGAGGAATTTCTTCATGAGTAGCCTTACCATATTTTTCCCCGAGTGATTTCTCTCTCATAACGAGCACAGTAAGCACAAAGCACTGGCATTTAGAACAGCACACTGGGTTGGGCACAGAAAGCAACACGTTTTAAGCATACAAAACCTGAGTTGACATGTTCTGACAATTTTGTACTGTTGAAAGTAATTATAAAGGAGTCATATAGTCATATCGCCATCCACCTTTTCACTTATATCTTTGCACGTCAACAATGCCTTCTTTGGCCCACCAAACTTTCAGATATAACCAGATCTCTGCATGACATAATAACATTGCTGTAGTTCAAGGTGTTGTGCAGTTCATTTTCAACTGCATGCTCCAGGATGCTTGAGCCTTCTAGAGGTTCTTTACTTGTTGGGAACTAGATGTTTCCAACAAGAGTGCTGCACTGCACAATCGCTTGACAGATTCTGAAGATCCAGCAATACTGTCTAAAGCCTTTTAAATGGAAATACGTGAAACTTTCTTGAAGCTGTCCTCTTTCCTTTCAACTATTATAAACATATTCTGATCAGCAGCACATGTTCTGATTCTATTAACGTAAGAACTCCAGAAAATCCCCGTCAGGAGGAGTGGCTACATGAGTCATCTTGTTGGTTTGATTGTTGATAGCCAAAGTGGTACACCTATTCTCTTGGGAATAGGATGATTTAATTTCTAGGGGTTCCTCTTGGTCCCAAGAGCAGCTAGGCACTTTGCCCTGGGGTTGCTGAATAACAGCTGTTTCACAACAACAGACATTCACATCATCTGTGCACAGCACACAACCTAAGGCTTTTACCACCTTCGAGACCTTGTTGATCGAGCCAAGGTCCCTGTCCCCTGTGGCATACAATGTTCCACTGCTGTTGCGTGCTGTGATCACTGGCAATTTCCCACAACTTGCTGAGACAGAGAACCTGTAGTGCTTGCCATTAATCACCGCCAGTCCTCAGACCAGGAATCACAGGGTGACCAAACCCATACCCAGCAAACGAATGCTGAGCTCTGGAGGGCAGTTTTCTTTGTGCTGATTTTTGTTACAAGTAGGATATTATTACTTGTTGTTGAGGGAGCTGAACCAATGTGAACACCTGTGGGCCAGAAACAAGACAAACATTTTGAGTTACAGCAGTGATGGATCAAGAAGTATAACTATGTAACAAATTTCAGGTGTTGCTCTGAACAATAGAAGCCAGTCAATAAGCTCCAGACCCTTCAGACAGCTAACAGCTAGAGGAGACTGACTAGGAAACATTTATTAAAGTTGAAATAAACTGCAATGTTTCTGAAGAAGCTAGTGTGTTTGATTTTGTGGCCTACAAATATTAGCACTGTCATTCCCAGAAAACCTTTTCACTGAGACCGTCACTGGTATTGCAAAGTGCCAAGTGGAGGTTACGTAGATTGTTAACATTGTATGTTTATAGGGCCTAGTAAAACATTCAGATATTGGAATTTATTGACTTCAATCAGATTGCTACAGGGTAGTGACCAGCAGTGTCAAAGTTGTGACCTTCTAAACATGCCTCACAGGTTACAGTAAGCCCAGTGACCTTTACCAAAGTGTTTCAGTAATATAGCAGCAATGACAGTTGATCTGGGTGAGAAAATTACCCAGTTCTTCATTGGCTGTGGAGCAATTACATTGCATAGCAGGAGCTAGTGTTTTAAAAACATGTAGTGTACACAGCCTGTGTACTTTTGTGACAGCACACTCTTAAGAATCGAAGAACTGGAAAACGAAGGTAAATAAGAAGCAGAGAACGGAAGAATTGAGAATTTAACAACAACCAAACAAAATGACATATTTTATCTGTAACATGGTTTATAGCGATGATGAACTTCTAAAGAAAAATTAATTTCATGGAAGAAGGAAGGACATAAGACTTACAAAAGAAATCGGTACAGTTTCTTTCAAGAAAAAAAAAAAGATGGCAGCAAGAGAAGGAACAGCACAGAAGAATTATATGGCTCACAAGAAGATCATATACAGCAAAGAATGTGACACAAATTGGAATGTGACAAATTGAACCGTGGAATAATGATATTATTGATGTTGTTGTTGTTGTTGTTGTTTTTGTTGTTGCTGTGGACTTCAGTCCTGAGACTGGTTTGATGTAACGCCCAATGCTACTCTATACTGTGCAAGCTTCTTCATCTCCCAGTACCTACTCCAGCCTACATCCTTCTGAATCTGCTTAGTGTATTCGTCTCTGGGTCTCCCTCTACAATTTTTACCCTCCACACTGCCCTCCAATACTAAACTGGTGACCCCTTGATGCCTCAGAACATGTCCCACCAACCAATCCCTTCTTCTAGTCAAGTTGCGCCACAAAATTCTTTTCTCCCCAATCCTATTCAACACTTCCTCATTAGTTATGTGATCTACCCATCTAATCTTCAGCATTCTTCTGTAACACCACATTTCGAAAGATTCTATTCTCTTCTTGTCCAAACTATTTATCGTCCATGTTTCACTTCCATACATGGCTACACTCCACACAAATACTTTCAGAAACGACTTCCTGACATTTAAATCTATACTCAACGTTAACGAATTTTTCCTCTTCAGAAACGCTTTCCTTGCCATTGCCAGTCTACATTTTATATCCTCTCTACTTCGACCATCATCAGTTATTTTGCTCCCCAAATAGCAAAACTCCTTTACTATTTTAAGTGTCTCATTTCCTAATCTAATTCCCTCAGCATCACCCAACTTAATTCGACTACATTCAATTATCCTCGTTTTGATTTTGTTGACGTTCATCTTATATCCTCCTTTCAAGACACTATCCATCCCGTTCAACTGCTCTTCCAAGTCCTTTGCTGTCTCTGACAGAATTACAATGTCACTGGCGAACCTCAAAGTTTTTATTTCTTCTCCATGGATTTTAATACCTACACCGAATTTTTCTTTTGTTTCCTTTATTGCTTGCTCAATATAGAGATTGAATAACATTGGGGAGAGGCTACAACCCTGTCTCACTCCCTTCCCAACCACTGCTTCCCTTTCATGTCCCTCGACTCTTATAACTGCCATCTGCTTTCTGTACAAATTGTAAATAGCCTTTCGCTCCCTGTATTTTACCCCTGCCACCTTCATAATTTGAAAGAGAGTATTCCAGTCAACGTTGTCAAAAGCTTTCTCTAAGTCTACAAATGTTAGAAACGTAGGTTTGCCTTTCCTTAATCTAGCTTCTAAGATAAGTCGTAGGGTCAGTATTGCCTCACGTGTTCCGATATTTCTACAGAATCCAAACTGATCTTCCCCCAGGTCGGCGTTTACTATTTTTTCCATTCGTCTGTAAAGAATTCGCGTTAGTATTTTGCAGCTTATTAAACTGATTGTTCGGTAATTTTCACATCTGTCAACACCTGCTTTCTTTGGGATTGGAATTATTATATTCTTCTTGAAGTCTGAGGGTATTTCACCTGTCTCATACATCTTGCTCACCAGATGGTAGAGTTTTGTCAGGACTGGCTCTCCCAAGGCTGTCAGTAGTTCCAATGGAATGTTGTCTACTCCCGTGGCCTTGTTTCAACTCAGGTCTTCCAGTGCTCTATCACTCTTCACGCAGTATCATATCTCCCATTTCATCTTCATCTACATCCTCTTCCATTTCCAAAATATTGTCCTCAAGTACATTGCCCTTGTATAGACCCTCTATATACTCCTTCCACCTTTCTGCTTTCCCTTCTTTGCTTAGAACTGGGTTTCCATCTGAGCTCTTGATATTCATACAAGTGGTTCTCTTTTCTCCAAAGGTCTCTTCAATTTTCCTGTAGGCAGTATCTGTCTTGCCCCTAGTGAGATAAGCCTCTACATCCTTACATATGTCCTCTAGCCATCCCTGCTTAGCCATTTTGCACTTCCTGTCGATCTCATTTTTGAGATGTTTGTATTCCTTTTTGCCTGCTTCATTTACTGCATTTTTATATTTTCTCCTTTCATCAATTAAATTCAATATTTCTTGTGTTACCCAAGGATTTCTACTAGCCCCCGTCTTTTTTCCTACTTGATCCTCTGCTGC
Source organism: Schistocerca cancellata (assembly GCF_023864275.1). Classification (NCBI taxonomy): domain Eukaryota; kingdom Metazoa; phylum Arthropoda; class Insecta; order Orthoptera; family Acrididae; genus Schistocerca; species Schistocerca cancellata. The sequence goes on along the minus strand of NC_064634.1, from coordinate 520,429,628 downwards.
CCTCACTGCTTCATCCCTCAAAGCTATCCATTCTTCTTCTACTGTATTTCTTTCCCCTGTTCTTGTCAATTGTTCCCTTATGCTCTGCCTGAAACTCTTTACAACCTCTGATTTACTCAGTTTATCCAGGCCCCATCTCCTTAAATTCCCACCGTTTTTGCAGTTTCTTCAGTTTTAATCTACAGTTCATAACCAATAGATTGTGGTCAGAGTCCACATCTGCTCCTGGAAATGTCTTACAATTTAAAATCTGGTTCCTAAATATCTGTCTTACCATTATATAATCTATCTGATACCTTTTAGTATCTCCAGGGTTCTTCCATGTATACAGTCTTCTTTTATGATTCTTGAACCAAGTGCTAGCTATGATTAAGTTGTGCTCTGTGCAAAATTCTACCAGGCGGCTTCCTTTTTTGTTTCTTACCCCCAATCCATATTCACCTACTATGTTTCCTTTTCTTCCTTTTCCTACTGAAGAATTCCAGTCACCCATGACTATTAAATTTTCATCTCCCTTCACTATCTGAATAATTTCTTTTATTTCATCATGCATTTCTGCAATTTCTTGTCATCTGCAGAGCTAGTTGGCATATAAACATGTACTACTGTGGTAGGCATGGGTTTCGTATCTATCTTGGCCACAATAATGCGTTCACTATGCTATTTGTAGTAGCTTACCCGCATTCCTATTTTCCTATTCATTATTAAACCTACTCCTGCATTACCCCTATTTGACTGTGTTTATAACCCTGTAGTCACCTGACCAGAAGTCTTGTTCCTCCTGCCACCGAACTTCACTAATTCCCACTATATCTAACTTTAACCTATCCATTTCCCTTTTTAAATTTTCTAACCTACCTGCTCGATTAAGGGATCTGACATTCCACGCTCCGATCCGTAGAACGCCAGTTTTCTTTCTCCTGATAACGACATCCTCTTGAGTAGTCCCCGCCCAGAGATCCGAATGGGGGACTATTTTACCTCCGGAATATTTTACCCACAAGGACACCATCATCACTTAACCATACAGTAAAGCTGCATGCCCTCTGGAAAAATTACGACTATAGTTTCCCCTTGCTTTCAGATGTTCGCAGTACCAGCACAGCAAGGCCCTTTTGGTTAGTGTTACAAGGCCAGATCAGCCAATCATCCAAACTGTTGCCCTTGCAACTACTGAAAAGGCTGCTGCCCCTCTTCAGGATCCACACGTTTGTCTGTCCTCTCAACAGATACCCCTCCATTGTGGTTGCACCTCTGGTACGGCTATCTGTATCGCTGAGAGACACAAGCCTCCCCACCAACGGCAAGGTCCATGGTTCATGGGCGGGGGGGGATATTATTGATATGTGAAGTAAATGCCATTAAAGACGTTAGAAAGAGGAAAGCAAGGGGCTGTGATAAAATACCAGCTGAAGAGCAATATCTAGATTAATAAAGCTCATCAGTATGATACATCATCAGGGCACTGGCCTGAACATCCACTCGAAAGTATTTTACTCCCTTTACCCTAAGAAATAAAACACCAAAGAATGCAAATATTACAAGACAATTTCGTGTGCCATATCACAGAGGTCATGTGTAATCTTTAATTCAGAAGATTAGAATGAAGAACTGAGGAAAGCAACGAGAAGGATCAGTTAGGATTCGGGAAAGGAAATGGAGAACAAGATGCTACCGAACAAAGATGACAGGACACAGAATGCTACAAGTTAATGGGGGTGTGAACAATCCAGAATGTTTTGGTGACAGTTTGGTGGACTGGAATATCTTGCTGAAGGTACTGAAAGCTTGGTGTACACAAGAAGGACAGAAGATGGAAGATGAGGAAACAGGTAAGGCAAGCTTTGGAAGAGAATTTAGACAAGTATGTCGTTTGTCACAATCCTTGTCAATATTTATGCTAAAAAACAAGCATACCAAGTAATAGAAAAAGCAAAATACGTAACAGTAGGAAGAGAAAGAATAAAGAGAATTAACTATGCAGATTATCAAGCAGTGTTGGCTTAATCAGATAAAAAGCTAAAATTTATGATGTAGAAGATCATAAAAGTGGAGAAGAGAGTATGGAGTGACAATAAATGTAGGAAAGTCAAAAGTGATGAGAATCAGCACACACGAGAGCTCTGGAAAAATATACTTGAAAGAAAAGACCTCAGAAGATTTAATATCTTTCGGGTATTTAGTGAGTTTGATGACAGGAAATGCAAGCTGTATGGAGAAAATTATAAGTTAAATATGTATGGATAAGAGACCTTCTGAAAACATGAAAGGTTTGTGGATGGCAAAAATGTCAAGTTTTAGATCTGGGATGTGGTACTGGATAGCACTGAATCAAGAACAACCAAATTAAAGAGGATCAATATTTGAATAGTTCTGAAATCTGGTTGTGCAGGAGGCCCTACTGAACTTCAGCCTAATATTGGACAAGAATCACGATGCACAGTTTCTCTCTGTGGCACAGAAATATGTACCACCAGGAAGGTGGAAGCTGATGAGATGAATCTTAGCTCCAGTGAATGAGATGAAGAACGGAAGCAAATGGAGATGTATGGCACGACGAATGAACAGATCCCAAATATATTGAGGCGAAGCGAATTAAATGTGTTGGATATGATGCAAGAATAAAGGAGAGCACTATGCCCAAAGTGGTACAAAGACCACCACAAAATACACGTAGATTCGGCACAATGAGCTCTAAAAATATCAAAGTTACAAGTAATGTTTGCACTAACTGAGCTGCACATTGCAAATTAAATAATACAGAAATACTAGAATACGCACATCACAGTAACAACAAATTCCACCTGCCTGCTTTGACCCATGATGTCAACAATACGGCAGAAACAGCTACTTTTAGCATATACAAAATGATGACAATGACGTCACTACATACACATGCCAACAAACATAAACAACAATAAAAAATGACACGATAACATCTCACTCCAAAAGTAAAATGAAGATGACAGGACAACCGGGTAAAATTGGGTGTTTACGGCAGGGTCAGGCTAAATATGTGTGTACAACAATTAAAAAAACACCGCACCATCACACAACAAATAAGTTTAAAAAACTTGAAATTACAAAATTCCCCTACACACCACAGCAACAAAACCACAGTAACCTGACATTTCTCTTCAGCTATACAGCTAAACCACATGCATCAACACCAAAAACCCAACACCTCAACCCCCATAGCCCCGAAAAGTGAAATCGGACATTTCCTGTGACCTATACAGCTCAACCAGCAGTCATGTACATACAAAAGACCAGCACTTACAACTCTGAAAAGTGGAATGAAAACCCCAACATCTCAAAAATCCGAATACCCTATACTCACTACATCAATTGAAAGACAACTAGGCCCTATAAACATACAACACACAAATCACAATTACTATGGAAAAAACCAAAACTACTTCCCCCCCCCCCCCCACACACACACACACACATACATACACACTCTCTCTCTCTCTCTCTCTCTCTCTCTCTCTCTCTCTCTCTCTCTCTCTCTGCCACATAATATACATGTCCCTGGTCCGAGCTGAAGGAACTTCCGTCAACCCCACGTTGTTGCCACAAATTTGACACCTAACATATTCAGCAAAAAGTCCGAACATAACGGAAACTGTTTGTCAGAAATTGTATCATCGATCTCAAAACGTAATGACACACTTGTCTTCACTGTCATATTCATATATAACAAAAAAGCAACAAAAAAATTAGACTTCTTTCCGCACAACAAACACCAAACTAATCAGACCTAACAAAAACTCCAAATACATAAACAAAATAACTGTGGTGACTAGCTGAAAACACTTCCACAATCTACCGTACGTTACCGCACCAACTACCTAAACTCAAAACCATGTAAGCACGATGACAAAGATCAAATGAGCTCAATACCACACAAATTCAGGCAGGTGGAATCGGGCGATACCGTTGACACTAAATGAAGCATGTCCTTGACTGGTTATAGAAATTGGAAGCATACCAGCTTCCAAGTTATACACTGGAGTTATCATCTACTTTTTCTGGTATGACATACCTACAACTTAGGCTACAAACTGGCAAAATTTTGCCTACAACTGACCCTAACATAATATGTATTTGAAACAGATTTTCTGCTACGTGAAATGTAGCGGGAAACCTTAACTGAAAAATATTCTCGCATTCCAATACCATACAAGTCAGATGAAGCATATTTTACAAGAATAATGGAACACAAATTATGTTGGTAAAGTCAAACATTCAAAGAGAGTAAAGCGAAAAAATTCAGTTTCATCAAAATTCTTTACAACACTGCAAATGTATTTCGGAGTCTAAGACTGTGCGGTCCATTTATCACCACTGTAAGAAAAAAATATTACATATTTGTAGATGGCATTCCATTCAGTAAAGCAGCGAGATCGTCTGTACAGTAACCGCACCAATATTAAAACTCAGATTCAATTACAAAACAACAACCTGCAGTATTTGTAAACTGAACGGTGTTGATCATTAAACACGACTCATGAGCCACAGTTAACAACAGGTTAAGAATGAGGGCTCATACCTTGAAAATGACTGTCATTTATGAAACAGATGATAAGATATCCAGAACAATGGATGATAAATAACTTTGAAGTCATGTATCATTAAGAAATGGAAAATACCCTGGTTAATAAGCCATACCTTGCTGTGACAATGTGTGACGGCAAACAGACTACGTAAGGGCACTCTGCCGGCTTCTCCTCTCGCAGCTTCTCTTCATACTCACGAAGTTGCCCTTGCAGTAAAGGGTCCGAACCGTTAACCCATGTGTAAACAACATCAATAGGTACATGCTGGCAAAGCTTATCTTGTAGTGGTTTTTTGATGACATTGTCACTAAATGGATTGAACGCAGCTTCGTATTTTTCCTTGCTCCAACGTAACCACACCTGCACACAAATGAACGCTTCAAAGAGAAAAAAATTGTCGAATCGTAATTACACTGAACAAAATCTCGAAATATTATCTGCACTTCTTATAAATCGTTGTACAACCGGGTATGATTGTTTTACTAACCTCACCAAATTGTATTACAGTGGTTAACAATGAGAAAATGATTAAAGTAATCAATAAAATAGAATATTTCTGCGAAAGAAAGTCGTAGCTACGTCTCTGTAATATCTTCTTGGTGTTAGCAACAAAATTCATATCCGTCAATCACTATATCGCAGAAACCCCATTATACACACACACACACACACACAAAACAGGCGTCTAAAGCTAGCGAAATGAGGGATGCTCAACTACCGGAACTACCGATAGATGGCTCTAGCGCGTGCCGGCCAAAGTTCATATCATTGAATGTCCGCCAGAGATCACTGGTGTGCGCCATATCTGAATTTGGCAAAAAACCAAGTGTCAAAACACGGATGAAAATGTTTTTCGTTCTGCGCCCTCATAAGTCTTTTATATTGGATGGTCTAGATATCTACACATCAACATAATGAAGTGTCTCTAATCTAGCGAGAAAAAACAGTGACAGTTCTGCTATGAAATTCCTAAATTCGAGTGTGTTTTGGAAGTTTGACAAGCTGACCTATAAATCGTTTAATATTAATTTTATGAGTGCTTTACTTATTTGCCCGTTTTAAAACACTAAGATTCAATGGAGGTCAACAAATTACCTTACTTGCCAAAGCTTTTAACTATAGGTATAATTCAGAAAATCAAGTGTGGAAAACAGTGAAGACGTCTCTTGAAAAAAAAAATGTTGACATCGTTTGCGTTTGCTTAGGGGTATCTTTACTGACAACAGAAATTACAACTGAACTGTTAAAGTATTACTTACGTATAAACGGAAACATTTATTATTTATCTTTATCTGAAGTGATGCATTACCGATCTGCATATATGCTGACACTGTAATTGCAACATGCACATACGAATTTGGCTCTCTCTTTGATCAGAAATTTAAATGCCATGATTTTATTAACGGCTGTACGTGCATGGTGTATTTTAACTGAGTAATAAGGTAGAAGCACCAGTTTTTGACAGTGCTTCAGTCTTTGATACGAGACAAGAAATACATTTAAAGTAGACAAAAACAAAGGACAACGTTAAGGCTCCTCTTAAATGCACGACTTGTATCATTTGGAAGTTAAGTCTAGTACTAATATTATATTGGACTGATCCATGATGTAGGAAGTGAAGGAACTTGTTGAAAACAACATCGATCACAGCTGTTAATTTTATGGTTGGGGTGTCTTAAAACTGTAATTTTCCAGTCTGACACCCAAACAATGACTGGTACCATGGTTTTATTTTAAAATTGAATTCAAAACATGTCAGTGTGCAAAATTAATTACACTATGAATTATAACCATGGAATTTTATTTCTGTGAATCTTGGTTCCAGTCTTTGAGATGGTGTCTGTCACTGGAATGACTGGTTGTCAGTATAGGGCCCAAGCAAAAACCAAACCTGAAACTGAAAGCTGCAGAAGCTGGCCAGACAGGCACCCCAATGACTGCTGCAATCTGTGTGAGACAAGGGTGTCATATTGCAAATTTAGTGTAAAAAGTTCCATATTGTCTGAATTTGTTCTATACTGACAAGACATTCTAGTCCAGCTGAGTTTCTTATCTGCAAAAGGACACTGACCAATACCAGTGGCACAAAGGTAGTGCCAAATTACAAACTATCCAGTAACAACAGAAGTATTGCTGGACAATGTACAGTAAATAATATGTAATAACCTGAGGAATTCAGAATTGGTTTGAAGAAATAGAACAGTATCTGAAAAGAGAGTAACATTCTCTCTGTCCCTCCCTCCCTCCTCCATGTTTAGAGTATTCCTGTAATAAATAGCTAATAGCATACCAAGAACATAAGGGTGTCACAGTGGAGATTTGTTTTCTGGTACAGACATCAGATACCACTATTCCACAGCAAAACTTACTTTCTATAGGTGTGGTACCAGTGCACTCCCATAGGATAACAGAATATTATGTCCTCAGGAATCACATTGGGTACACCACTCACAGCATTAACTGTACAGCAACTACAATGTTCTGTGAGCAAGTAATACCAGTCAGTATCTTTAATTTTAACATAACTCTTTACGCCCATAATTACCTGTTTCAACGTGTGCTTGTACTATAGGTTATTGGTAAAGCAAATACTAATTGAATAGGTCTTGACACTTAATACTTACCAGAAATTCTGAAAAAGTAAATTGTTTTATTACTGTATCACCTGTATGGTGAATTAAGAGGTGCTTATTGGTTTCTTTGAACATTTAATAGAAGCCTTCTTTTTACCTGCTATTGATAAAGACCAATTCCAAGTTCTATACAGAACAATCTCTCCCATTTTTCATGAGGTTTGTTATTCTGTACACTAATATTGCTTCTTCTAAATGGTAAATAATGCATTCAGACATTGTTGGTATTAAAGGTAATTCATGAAATAAATTATATTTAAACCAGAAAATTAAAGATTACACATGGCACATGAAAAGTACTTTGCTACATACATGTATGTACAGATTCCAAATTGTCTGTGAATTTGAGTTACAAACTTTTTTAAATAGAAATATGAAGAGCACAATACTTTGGGCCTGCAACAACTCAAACATAAAATACTTTAGTTCCCTATAGGTAACTTTGTTCTACACGTGACTCGTGCAACTGCTTTCACTCTTAATGGAAAACTAAATGGTTTATGTTAATGTTAACTAGCAAAAAGTGTAACCATTGTTACATAATTTCTGTGAAGTAAGATTCCTTAATGTTAATTCCTTCCTTTGTTATCATAACTTCAGTTCCATGTGGGACATATGAACTAACAAAATGAAATGCTTTTATTACTATGAACAACAAAATATTTTTAACATTTAGTACACAGATCAAATCAGCAAAAAGTGCAACCATATAATTAAGGTAAATGATGAAAATTAGGCATGTAACAAGTACTGAAATTTCCTAAATTGCCAAGTGCAACTGCAATCACTGTATTCTGTACTTTGTAGTGCTAGAAAGATAATTCTATATGATTATTTGCATTCTCTTCCCCCCCCCCCCTCCAACACAGGAAAATATAATAGAAAGACCTCCTAGCAAAAGAAAGACAAAATTCAGAGAATTAGGTTTCGCCTGACTCAGGCTCCCTTATTCTAGAATGGTTCTAAAGTAAAAAGAATGCTTACGATCAATTGGAACATTGTGTTCATTCTAGGAAGTATTAAAACAAGAATTGACAGAGTAACAATTTTATTGCTCTTATGTTGCAGAGTATCCACAAACATTACTGTTTGAAACATAGGGCCACTGCATACTCCATTAGATCAAATTTAAGTTAACATAGTTATTGAGGGAAATATTTTCTCACACTGAAAGCCATCTGTCAAATAAGTCTCAGAACTTTTTCTTCCATTAATTTCACACAAATCACCTGTTTTTAATGCAAGTGCATATTTTGTAACACCAAACATCTTAAAATGAGCTTATATAATAATTAGAATTTTGTTCCAATATCTACACAGGATGTAAAGAGTTAGTTTTACTTCAATGTGATTCGTCCTTTGAAGTTCATCATTACACAACAACAAATCTATGGACAAAGTAGTTTTAAAAAAGCTGTCAAAATGTCACACCCATCTGCATGGAATGTTCCATTACATAATCTTTTCCAATTTGAGCACTATACATGATTAAACAATATGAGTTTATTTAACTTCTGCCTTATACTTGATTTGTTGTTTAAAATTTTCTCAGCAGACATTTTTTCCCATGTGTTTTTAAGCGTATGCAGGAGTACAGGGATGCAATCTTACAAACAAGTTGAGTCTGATGTAAGTCCTCAATCCCAATTTCATAATGGTAATCATGACCAAGAGCAGGAAATGGGTAATCTACAAAATTATTTTTAACAGAATGCAAAATCTTGGCCTGTATATATTTCCGTCGCATATCCCCAGCAATCACAAACATCTGAAACAGTTTATCTGAGTATTCTACAACAGAGTAAACGCAGCCACTTGTTTAAACCAGTTCTCCCTGGTTAACAAAATTTACAAATGCATTTTTACTGGCCATATTGGGAAAAGCATAGAGAGCATCACATTCTAATGCAGATTTAACTATTGGTGGCTTCAGTATGTGAAGGCAGTCTTTGCATGTGATCTGCCTTGACAACAGCAATGACACATACCCTGCAGTATAATAGACTATGTTTTGCTTGTAAAATGATAACTTAATCTTATCATCAAGAAGCGCACACCACTTCTCTATTTCATTTTCTGCAGCACTTTCATCACTTTCTACTACATGCTTTCTTGCATGAAAATCATAAACAGGTGGCAAACAACACACATTAAAATTTGAGCAATTCTCATTCATTACAGTGACACTGTTACCCAAGAGCAACTTTCTCATGGCACATTTGAACTGGTATGCATTTGGATTGTTGTTCCAACCACCTCTGGGCCGAATGCAGGAAAAAAAAGCCCTAAGTGATCTTGTGACAGTTTATATGTCAGCAAATACTTCAGAGGAGATTCAACACGAAGCATACTTGACAGAGCTATGTGCCTGACTGATTGCATATCGAAAATTATCCCAAAAGCAAAAGTACTTCTTGCATGGAGCAGCAACGGAACACCAATAATTTTTAAGCTTTTGATATAATTTTTAGTGTCTCAAAATACCAAGCCAATAAGATTTGTTGTCAAGTCTCAGGGGGCTCTTATACCCTTTACCTAATGGATTTCTGGAGTTCAGAATATCAAAAATCCTATCAATATAATACAAAAATTCTACTGTTGCTTCACTTCCTTTAAAATTTGGATCACCAACCCCCCTCAAAAACTCTATACTATCTGCCACACTAGAATTCAAAGTCTGTGTAGCTAATGAAACATTCATTTTTCTATTTACATAACTTATATGTTGTCCTGATAGTTTGTTGGCAAATGTCATACCTTCTTCTTGTTGTACCTTCTTCAGTTGCTCAATGAAATGCCATCTAATAATGCCAGTTGGAGACTCGGGTCAACAGAAGCGTCCGATCTTACCCGTCGGCTTTGACCCGTGACGTAAGCGTGTTGTGGTGTGTGACGTCATTACGGCGCGGAGTTTGATTTGCGATTGTGGCGTGTTTGTAGATGTCTTGTTTTTGTTTGTCGTGCTCTCTGGTGGTGTGTTCATGGTTTTCGTTTGTTTCGTGTGGTGGGGTCAGTTTTCTGTTGCTCAGGTGTTGGATTTGAAGCGGAATTTCTATTAGTGAGTTAATGGTTAATTTAATGCTCATTGCTGTACGTCGGGTGAGTTTGTTATTGAGTGTATTTGGTTGTGGTTTTTTGTTCAGGAATGGATATGAAAGACCCCCTTAACAGTGTTCGGTTGAGGGCGATGATGGGGGAGACAGCTTTAGAGCTGATTAAATTTCTTCAGCTATTTGGCTTAATTGCCGAGGTCGTGAAGTGCGGTGTGTGCCGTGAACCTATGAAATTGGTTAAAGTTCCGGACTGTCGGACCAGGGACGGATACATGTGGTGTTGCCGGAAAGATGGCGTATGGCGTTCTGTAAGGCGTGGTACCTGGTTCGAGAAGTCTAGATTGGCCATGCGTGAGATTGTGCTTATTACGTATTATTTTTGTTATAGTTGCGGGCAGAGTTTTTGCGCGTTTGAGACTGGTGTGAGTGAGAGGACTGTTTTAGACTGGTATTCCTTTTGTCGTGAGGTGTGTTCCGAATTTATTAAGTACAGGGGTAAGTTGGGTGGGCATGGGGTGGTTGTGGAGGTGGATGAGTCGCAGTTTGGTAAAAGGAAGTATGGGAGGGGGAAGTCTGTGGCTGGTCTTTGGGTGTGGGGGGCTGTTGTTCAGGTGGGTGGGGGTACTGAATGTGTTTTTAGGGTTGTGCAGGGGAGGTCGAAGCCTGAATTAGTGGGGTTAATTGAGGAGTATGTAGAGCCGGGGTCCACAGTAGTTTCAGATGCGTTTTCTTCATATAGGGGGTTGGGTGAGAGGGGATTTAATCATTTAGTAGTGAACCACAGTCTAGAGTTTAAGAATTATGATACTGGGGCTTGCACTAACACAATTGAGGGGATGTGGGGAGCGGTTAAGTCAGTTCTTGGGAGGGGGAAGAGGCGCTCTTCCAACCTTCAGTCTCATTTAGATGAGTACTGTTGGCGGAAGAGTGTCCCAGAGGGCTATTGCATTCTTCGGGTTTTTTTAAGGGCTGTGGGTAAAATGTATAGACCGAAAGTGGTTAGTTAGGGTGGGCTGGGTAGGTGGGTGGGTGGTTTATTTTGTTGTATAGTGTTTGTGTGTTGTATTTTGGAGTTGTGGGGGAGGGGGTTGACGTTTGGGTGGGTTGGGTTTTTATTTTAGTTCAGTATTTTTTCGTTGGTGTGTGTGTGTGTGTTTTTGTATGTGTGTGTGTGTGTGTGTGTGTGTGTGTGTGTGTGTGTGTGTGCATTTGTGTGTGATTGTAGTGGCCAATCTAGTTTGTGGAGCTGGAACTTTTTTGAGGTAAGTTCCGTTTTTTTTTTGGTTATTTATGTATGTTTTGTGTATTGGGTATAGGTTGGAAACATCCGATCTCACGCGTCGGCTTTGACCCGTGACGTAAGGGACCTACACATTGATCTGTAGCGTAGCCCTGAATACGAGGTTAGGTTGGGAGTTTTTTTTTGGAATGCGGCCGCGGCAGCGGCCGCCTATGATTCGAAAATATTGATTTGACACTAATGAACATGTATACGTAATATGAAGCAATTTGATGAACATATTGATCTGTAGCGTAGCCCACTTGAGGTTAGGTTGGGAGTTTTTTTTTGGAATGCGGCCGCGGCAGCGGCCGCCTATGATTCGAAAATATTGATTTGACACTAATGAAGCCTGTGGGGGGATGGGGGGGCACTGCAGACTCCCCCCACCGCATAACGACACATGATGATCAAATTTTGAAAAAAAATGAAAAATTTTTTCCGTACCTGCTAAACTGCATAAGTGCCGATGTATGTAGGTGTAAGGGAAGCTTTCGTTTCTTAGTTTTCTATTGGGGGATGTGATCGGTAGGTTCTGTTGAGCTATATAGGTTAAGGGAAGTGTCCGATTATGGATAGGAATGTGTTTTTTGGTATTTGGTCAGTTTTGTGATGTTGATTTATTTCGTTGTTTTGCGTGGTTTTGAATGGCGGTCGGTGGCTACATTTCTGTATATTTAGTTTCTCCGCACCCAAAAACCCCTAATTTCCCACGCTTGTCCCGTTACAGTCATTAGGCTTTTTGTGAAACTTGTGTATTTCAGTGTTTACAATACGTATGCGATGTTTTTATATCCGCCATATTGGAATTGTTTATAGTCGTTTCCGCGGTATTTGTGACGTCATGGGTCAAAGCCGACGGGTAAGATCGGACGCTTCTGTATTTCCGGAGACTCGATAGATACTTCTGCTACAGCATTTATGGCTAACTTAATCATGTGACACATGTCAAAGATACAATAAACATTGTATTTTTCCACAGGATGAGGAAAATGGCTTTTAAAATCACCCTCGGAAAACTTTAAAGTACAGCCAAGTGCTTATATTTACCTTGCAGCCATCACATGTAACACACCAAACCCTAATGCCAGAACTATGCAGCCTCTCAAAGCAGATTTTATCAGTGTGTCCTGATTATTTGCCTGTACACTGTTGATAAAGAAATACGCAATCGGGCATTTAAATTTGCCTTTAATAGAGACAAGCATGAAAGTCAGAGCCTCAGATGCCTCTATTACTTCTTTTGACTGAGAAACTTCTCCAAAAAAAAAAAAAAAAAAAAAAAAAAAAAAAAAAACTGAGTATTGCTTAGTTCCTCGGTCCCAAACTACTTGCTTCCTAATTGCCATACTGTCTACAATTAGACCTGAATCGCTGAACTGGTCCCTTACGATTGGGTTCAAATCAATGTACTTAAAAGAATCTTTTAAGAAGCCAGGTTCACAGTCTACACTTACCACCCATTTGGAAATCAATGATTTATGGGGCAGAGGCATTAATTTTTGCTGGTGAATAAAAGTACACAGTCATCACAAACATTTTCACATTTTTTGTGTATCTATTACCCTTTGACGAGAGAGAGTTGTTCACTAAATTGCGCACTCCACTTGTGTTCCTTTCTGATGATTGAGGAAATTATGTAACTTCTTAGGAAGATGCTTCTCCTTCAATGAACTTATGATGTCATCCATGGAAAATACTTCCTTCTCTCTTCTTCGAAGTTTTTCACAGACGCACTTCAGTTTACGTTTTAATTCGTGCAAAATGTCTGAGAAAAAATTGCAAGTTTCGGTCGCCTTGTCTTCCATTTCTACTTTCGACTGTATACCACAATCAATTACTGAAGAACCAACTGTACTCTGAAACAAAGAAATAATTTCGTTATATATGATTGAAATAACTCAAGGCCTGATTAAAAAATATTATAAGAAAACTCTGGGCGTGTGAAAACATCCTTATACTAACGTTTTTGACACAATTCGCAGCTTCTGTAGTGGATAATTGGGACATGCTTTCCACGGAAGAATTCTCATTGATAACATTCTCCACGCAATCAGTACGTTCTGCAGCGGGCAAATCGAGCACAGATTCTATGACAGAACGCTAAAAACAAAAATATGGACCTGTATTACAACATTGCTTAGACCTATGTAGCCCATTTGTGTTCGTACGAAATAAATTCACAAAAGTAAAATGAACACACATAGCAGCCTCAAATGGAGAAGCATTCGTTGTCACTCAAAATCCTAACAACATGTCATTGTGGCTGTTTATTTGGTGGCATCAAATGAGTCGGAAAGTCAAAAACTGATGGCACTGCTTCGGGTTTGAAACCGTTTCTTCCATTTTCCAGGGCTCACTATGTAATCACCTTGTCGGAAATGGTTTCCGCAAAGAGAACTGCAAGACGTAGGATTAAAACCTTTCCGCTTCACGGAAGTAATACACTTCTTTAGCAGCTCTGGGTGCTTTAGAAGAAACCTGTTCAAAAACATCGAATTAGCAAACGCACTAAGTCTGTATTTTTATCGTATTGTACCGGTAGTCCTATTACCTGTGAAATGCTAAGTCACTTTCCTTACTCCATCGCTTCGTACAATTGAAAGCGGAACAAGAAATCTCCATTTCGATAATACTTAATTCCTTATACACCGTACTGACCGAGAGAAACTTCTTGTCAAATTCGAATATGGCGGTCAATACAGACGACAGTAATCAGCTGGTAGAGCCATCTATTGGTAAGTCCGGTAGTTTGGCATCCCTCATTTCGCTAGCTTTAGACGCCTGTTTTGATACACGCTTGCCTTCCGTGCTGCTATCTTTCGGTAGCGCCAGACACCGCACAGTATTGCACATGCGCAGCTACGATGACGTAGACGGCCCGTGCTTGGTGCTTGCTCTACTCATACGCTTTTCGTCACATTTCTGTGTGGAATTTCGTGCGTGGTGGGGGCATCACGTGACGATGTGCAGCCCAGAGGCATGTTGTTGAGAGGAACTACGGAGTTGTACCTGTAGCAATTGTTTTATCAGTTCTACCCAGATAAGGAATGCAAATAAGGGAGCAGTTCTTGGCGTATTATTCATTTCAAAACTAGACTCTACAGCTCAAAGTACCCTAACGTTTTGCTACGTGGTGACTCTGACATTTCTTGTTTAATTCGTATTCTGCAATATTGTTATGTAGCATTTGCAATCTCGTTTACATCTACACAGCACTGAAAAAAAGCTAGTAGGAAGGGGTAAAAATTTCTTGAAAAAAAAAAAAAAAAAAAAAAAAAGAAAGAAAGTTCCTTTTGTATCTTACACCAGAATAAATGACAATAACTTTCATGACTATTTCAAAATGTGTTAAAAATTAAAAGGTTGTCTGTGAGGCAATAAATATAAAGCCATGTGGGGAGTTAAAACGATAAAACACGGTACGCTGCCAGTCTACAATTTAGCATAGAACGGCAATCTATAAATATAAGATGTAAACACAAAAGTAAGAAATAGCTTCAGGCCTAGAGGAAGTATTAGACAAGTGTCTTGTGATGGAAGAAACCCTGTGTTTCACGGAAAGCAGATTTGTAAAATTCTGCTACAGCCGTCAATATATTTGAAGCAAAATATTTAGTTCAAAACTACTGACCAAATTTGCCTGCTTAAGGCCTGGCCAGACAGAATGCGGCCTGGACGTCCGGCCTGTGGCCTTGAACCGCATCCGGCAAGCCGCACTGTTGAATCTCTCGTTATTGTATGGCGGCGGTCACACAGAGTGCGGCTCTGACGCACCGGCAACCGGCCTGCCGCACCGGCCGCCGCCGGGTTGTCACTTGTCACAGATTACAGATTCGCCGCAAGCCGGAGCAACGTGCGGTCTCGCGGGCCCCGAGGAATCGCTTCATGACGTCATCAGAAAGGCTGAAAGCGTGACAGCGCTGCCTGGTGACTAGACCTGTAAACAACTCTGTTGACGTAAGTGACGCAAAACAGACATGCCTTCAGCTGTTGTTTTGGAACGTCAGATCAATCCAGATTGTTTGAATGAATCTTCCGTTAACAGAATTAAATGTAGAAAGAAGGTTTGAATGCGAATAATCTGGATTATGGTGACATAATAATCCGCAGCGTAGTCAAAGTTACATATTAGAGTCTTACGTGTTTGATTGAAGCCAACTGATTACAAATCAGAGTGATTTATAGAATAACACATATTACGCATTGAGGACAATGTGTCTAAATGTTTTTGGGTCTAGTGCAGCAGGGGATACAACCACCACCACCTAGAGACAAGGCCGCGGCGCGAAATTCATAGCAGGTCGTGACGTCACTCCAAGCGGGCCTCCATGTTGTGGGGACTAGTGCAGCAGGGGATACAACCCGTCGGCTTTGAACAATGACGTCAAAAGTCGCCAGAGAGCATGTATTACAGAGATGAAAGAGCTGAGGAGAATGTTGAGAAACAAAGGAATGCGAGAGAGATAAACATTGATCTTGTCAAAAGCATAAGTGTTTTTTGACTTTTAAAAAAAAATCTCATGAGATAGAATAAACTGATCCTACTTTATTAAGCAATATCTTGTCAAAAGCCGAGAAGCGATTCTTCTTAGTGTTCTAGCTCCCTTCAGTACGTAATAAGAGTTTTTTGGCTTTTAAAAAAAAATCTCACGAGATAGAATAAACTGATCCTACTTCATTAAGCAATCAGTAAAGAAACGATTTTTTGACTTTTTTAAAAAAAATCTCACGAGATAGAATAAACTGATCCTACTTTATTAAGCAGCTCCCTTCAGTACCTAATAAGTGTTTTTTGGCTTTTAAAAAAAAAAATCTCACGAGATAGAATAAACTGATCCTACTTTATTAAGCAATATCTTGTCAAAAGCCGAGAAGCGATTCTTCTTAGTGTTCTAGCTCCCTTCAGTACGTAATAAGAGTTTTTTGGCTTTTTTTTTAAAAAAAATCTCACGAGATAGAATAAACTGATCCTACTTCATTAAGCAATCAGTAAAATGATGCACCCAATATCAAGCGATCGCTTTTAGATTTACATTCAATTATTTTAATGATAGTGCTTATTAGAACACAGAACTGCTTTATTATCTATGCCTCGAAGTGAAGACATTACGATCTATGACTAAGGAATGACGTCATTGTTCAAAGCCGACGGGTTGTATCCCCTGCTGCACTAGACCCATGTTGTGTTTCGAAACGTTTGTTTATCTACACGTTTGTTGGATCGAGTGCTATATTCGTGCTTAAAACTAGCGATTACAGTGTTTACGTGTAGTGAAGCTACTGTGAACGTGGTTTACAAGTGTTGTGTGCCAAGGTGTCGTGGGAATTACGGAACTCGACCGAAAGTAATGTTATTTTCCTTTCCGAAAGATGCGAATCTGCGTTGGAAATGTCTTTCAGCGATTCATCGGGACAATTTCCAACCCACTGAGCACATGAAGGTATGCAAAAACTATATACCTAGTACAATTATTATTTTTTTCTGGTGGAATATCTTGCATTTTGGATACATTTGACTAAAATTGTGAGCAAAAGTTCGCAGTAAATAGGCCTAGTATTCGTTATCAAGTGGCTTTATTTTGATTTTGAAAACGAAATATAAATTTGTGGCTCGTGTTACTTATTATTCGTGTTTAAATTTCTCTGCAGTTCATATTTTGTTACGCATTACCGTTACGTTTTATTCTCTATTTGTGAGTGGGTGTTGTTTTTCACTCTCGCATTAGTTAGCATGTGTGCTAACGAATGTTGAAACTGCTGTTTTCATGTTTAAAAAGCGATCTCTCTGTATGAAGCATATTTGTTTTATTTTCCGATGTGTCAAACAATGGAACAAATTAATCTAGAAATAGGTTAAATTTATTATTGACTGTTTTAGCTTGACACATTGTCTCATTCCACCTGCTGCAAATGTCTGCTGAAGGTTTGTAGATTTTCACTGTTGACTTATGCTCAAAATCTGCCATATTTGTACAGGAAAGAAAATTTACATTACAATAACAACGCATAATTGTTTATGTGAGGTGAGTTAAAAGTGATTGTTTGCTTGGGGAATGTACTCAGCTTTCCTGAGGGAGCTCTATAAACAGCTACACAATATTTATTTAGGATACTAAAGGCAGAGGAATTTAATATTATACACTGTATTAGTGCAGAATTTTTCAAGTGAGTGTAAATAATAGTTGTCTGGTCCAGAAAGAATGTACTTTATCACAGTGCATTTTTCACAAATGTACCTTGTTTTATCATGTATATCGCAATATTATTTACATCCCGCACTCGTACGTTTTCACTCACTATTGATAAGTCTTATGCAATTACATTACCGGTAAAAAAAATTATAAACTATAGTTTCTGCAATATCGCGATTGATAAAGTTACTTACTTTAACCATTCGCCAAAGTACTCTCCTCTTTGCGTGGTATCATTTACCAAGATCTCGTTTCGTTATCTCCACCGGTTTACGAGATATGACAGGCGTTATGAATATTTCATTCCCGCGCGTTGCGATCGGAAGTGAAGTTGCTGCAGATGCTCAATTTTTTCGAGATTGGAAGCAGATATTGATCCAAAGTTTTACGAAAATTTCAAAACCTCATCTGTATTTCATACTCAGCAATAGAATGTGTAATATGCATCAAATACAAATTCATAGCGAACCCTATTTTTGATGGCAACGTTCTCAAATTTGATACTCCTCTGTGAAATACCATAATAGTTATGACCATTATCGAAATGATTGGCACTTCATCATGAAGCTGCCATATAGAGCTAAAAGAATTTCAGAAATTAATTATTTTTTACGGAATAGGTTCTGTTAAACCGTTTGACAAAGATTTGCAGGCCGTGCGTCTCGATTCTTTAAGCGCAGCGCCAAGCCAACCCTGGCCCGCTCTGCGTGACGTCACAAGAGCGCGCCGCGGCCTTCTCTTTAGGTGGTGGTGATACAACCCGTCGGCTTTGAACAATGACGTCATTCCTTAGTCATAGATCGTAATGTCTTCACTTCGAGGCATAGATAATAAAGCAGTTCTGTGTTCTAATAAGCACTATCATTAAAATAATTGAATGTTAATCTAAAAGCGATTTCACGTTAACGGTATCGCGTGTTTGTATCTTAGTATTTCTCCGCAAAATACAATGGAAAGAAATGAATGAAATTACTAGCAAAGAATACATCACGTTACATGTACGTCAGTTGTATCTCGAAAGTCTTTCGAACTGTATTGCTTAAGTGCAGTACGGGATACAAGTTCAGCGTAGTCGATTTCTTACTTTCAACTAGCATTGCTGTCCTGTTGTTCACTTGAACTATGTATCCCCTGCTTCACTAAACCGCAAATGAAACACCCGATACAAATTAAAAGCTCATTCGAAGTGTTTTGCTTAAGTACAGTCGGGAATAAGAGTTTGTCGTAAGGCGATTTCTTCGTTTTCACTAGCATTACTGTCCTGTTCTTCACCTCAACGATGTATCCTCCGCTTCAGTAAACCCTAAGTGGAACACGGGATACAAATTGTAGATGTGCTGTTTATTTCGTCTCCGCTATTACGAACATAAAGTGGGATCAGTTTATTCTATCTCGTGAGATTTTTTTCTAAAAAGCCAAAAAACACTTATCAGTTACTGAAGAAAGCTACAACACTAAGAAGAATCGCTTCTCGGCTTTTGACAAGATCTATGTTTATCTCTCTCGCATTCCTTTGTTTCTCAGCATTCTCCTCAGCTCTTTCATCTTTGTAATACATGGTCTCTGGCGACTTGTGACGTCATTTTTTAAAGCCGACTGGTTGTATCACCACCACCTAGAGACAAGGCCGCGGCGCGAAATTCATAGCAGGCCGTGACGTCACTCCAAGCGGGCCACCATGTTGTGTTTCGAAGCGTTTGTTTATCTACACGTTTGTTGGATCGAATGCTATATTCGTGCTTAAAACTAGCGATTACAGTGTTTACGTGTAGTGAAGCTACTGCGAACATGGTTTACAAGTGTTGTGTGCCAAGGTGTCGTGGGAATTACGGAACTCGACCGAAAGTAATGTTGTTTTCCTTTCCGAAAGATGCGAATCTGCGTTGGAAATGTCTTTCAGCGATTCATCGGGACAATTTCCAACCCACTGAGCACACGAAGGTATGTAAAAACTATATACCCAGTACAATTATTATTTTTTTCTGGTGGAATATCTTGCATTTTGGATACATTTGACTAAAATTGTGAGCAAAAGTTCGCAGTAAATAGGCCTAGTATTCGTTATCAAGTGGCTTTATTTTGATTTTGAAAACGAAATATAAATTTGTGGCTCGTGCTACTTTTTATTCGTGTTTAAATTTCTCTGCAGTTCGTATTTTGTTACGCATTACCGATACGTTTTATTCTCTATTTGTGAGTGGGTGGTGTTTTTCACTCTCGCATTAGTTAGCATGAGTGCTAACGAATGTTGAAACTGCTGTTTTTATGTTTAAAAAGCGATCTCTCTGTATGAAGCATATCTGTTTTATTTTTCGATGTGTCAAACAATGGAACAAATTAATCTAGAAATAGGTTAAATTTATTATTGACGTTTTTAGCTTGACACATTGTCTCATTCCAACTGCTGCAAATGTCTGCTGAAGGTTTGTAGATTTTCACTGTTGACTTATGCTCAAAATCTGCCATATTTGTACAGGAAAGAAAATTTACATTACAATAACAACGCATAATTGTTTTTGTGAGGTGAGTTAAAAGTGATTGTTTGCTTGGGGAGCTCTATAAACAGCTACACAATATTTATTTAGAATACTAAAGGCAGAGGAATTTAATATTATACACTGTATTAGTGCAGAATTTTTCAAGTGAGTGTAAATAATAGTTGTCTGGTCCAGAAAGAATGTACTTTATCACAGTGCATTTTTCACAAATGTACCTTGTTTTATCATGTATATCGCAATATTATTTACATCCCGCACTCGTACGTTTTCACTGGCTATTGATAAGTCTTATGCAATTACATTACCGGTAAAAAAGTATTATAAAGTATAGTTTCTGCTATATCGCGATTGATAAAGTTACTTATTTTAACCATTCGGCAAAGTACTCTCCTCTTTGTGTGGTATCATTTGCCAAGATCTCGTTTCGTTATCTCCAGCGGTTTACAAGATATGACAGGCGTTATGAATATTTCATTCCCGCGCGTTGCGATCGGAAGTGAAGTTGCTGCAGATGCTCAATTTTTTCGAGATTGGAAGCAGATATTGATCCAAAGTTTTAAGAAAATTTCAAAACCTCATCTGTATTTCATACTCAGCAATAGAATGTGTAATATGCATCAAACACAAATTCATAGCGACCCCTATTTTTGATGGCAACGTTCTCAAATTTGATACTCATCTGTGAAATATCACAATAGTTATGCCCATTATCGAAATGATTGGCACTTCATCATGAAGCTGCCATATGAAGCTAAAAGTATTTCAGAAATTAATTATTTTTTACGGAATAGGTTCAGTAAAACCGTTTGACAAAGATTTGCAGGCCGTGCGTCTCGTTTCTTTAAGCGCAGCGCCAAGCCGACCCTGGCCCGCTTTGCGTGACGTCACAAGAGCGCGCCGCGGCCTTCTCTTTAGGTGGTGGTGGTTGTATCCCCTTCTGCACTAGACCCATGTTTTTAACACATTAACTGCAGCTTACTAATGTAGACTAACTACCACTGAGACGTTTGCAGCACGAATTTGTCTTTGAACCCATACCAGCAGTAGCAAATGCGGAAAAACGAATCAAATATGGTAAAGGATACGTAGTGGAACGCCCATTGCATTTTTCCAGTTTGTGTACGATATCTGTACGTAATATGCATCAAAACACGTCGGATGCTTGTTCATTTTCTAATATATGTTTTTGTGGATGACCTAGTAGTTTTATTATTTTTTTTAATTATAAGAAATGCGTTAAATGTGGGAAATTACATTTAAATATGCCGCAAACAAATATTAGGCAAAGCCACACGTCTGTCTGTTACCACAACCTTTATTTCTCATTCGCTGTGTTCCACAACTGTCAACGAAATTATCGCTTCTCACCCTAATCTATACCTCAGACTATGCTACAAATAAATTTATAACTCCAGCCAAGGTTTCTAGGGAAAAGGGGGGGGGGGAGGGGGCGAAATAGCCAAGGTTTCTAGGGAAAATGGGGGGGGGGGGGGAAGGGGGCGAAATCCAATATAGTGCTCTAGTCCAGATATGTGCTCTTGCCCAGTGTGTGTTACCGATATGCTTAAATTTTGATCGTTGTTTTTCTGTAAACAGCTATAGGCCATCTTCCTGTGTGTAGTTTCTCAAAAATCCAGTTTATGTGATCTTAAGATAAAAAGAGCTCACTGAGGGAATATTAATAGATCTAAGCAATATTGACATCTCCAAATTGTAAGGCTGCTATAGATGCAAGTCACTGATTGTCAGAGTGTGTCAGTGGGACAAAACATTTGAAGTAAATCACGAAGCTGTAGGTTAGTTCAACTATTATTCTTAATGTGGTAAGCAGTCACAATTTTCTTTCGTATTTTGATGTATATACATACTACACAAGCAACCAAATGGTACCTGGTGGAGGGTACCTTGTGCCACTACAAATCATACCCTTTCCTGTTCCACTCGCAAATAGAGAGGGAAGATAGGCTATCTACTATCCGAGCCCTGTTTTCTCATGCCCTCTAAATTTTCTCAATAGTGTTATAGAAAAAGAACATTGTTTCCCCACCAGGGATTCTCACGTGAGTTTGCCAAGCATCTTCATAATACTCGCACATAGTTTGAAACTACTGGTAACCTATCTAGTGTCCAACCTCTGAGTTGCTTCAGTGTGTTGTTTAAATCTGACCTGGATCTCAAACATTGGAGCAATACTCATGAATGTGTCACGTAAGTATTCTATACGGGTGGTGTAAGTGATCTTCCCCTCATTTCCAGTCACAAAAGATATTCATCTTCACAAAGGAAGGAAGTAATGACCGTGACAGCTAGAAATGTTTTTTTTTTTTTAATTCAAGTTCTGTTTTTCTCTCATACTTTGTACAAAGCAATGAGTACTGTCAGCCCGGCATAAAATGATAAAATTAAATTCCTGTTAATTTGAACCATAGTGTTAACTAGCATATGCATCCTTGAGTCGAAACATTACGTTTAATTATAATTATACAAGGAGAGGCTAGTAAAATAATTTTTTTATTTTGTATTTTTTTTAATATCTTAGGATTTTCAGTTTTCTGCCTGATGGTTAGCAGCAACCTATTGAAGACTTTCGATCCGAATGTGAAATTCCATTCTGAATCGTAGGCATGGATGTATAGTCTACATGGACATTGTTTTTACTTCCAGTATTTTGCAAGTTAATTTAACTGAACTGAGTAAAATTACCCCTATTATGAACAACAAATACTATTAGGGAGTAATGATGTTGACATGTAAGTGAAAGACTCCGAAGGGCCCTGAAGAGACTTCTGTAAGAAGCTACGCTATCGATTTTACACAATAGTTTTACTCACATGGATAAAAAGTTCTATTGACTTGCCACATCAGATTTGAATGAAATTGCAAGCTTTTCATAACAGCCTCCATCACCATCACCAGTAATGGTACTGGTATGGTGTACTGTAGAAGCACATTAAGTGTTTCAATTGGATTGATTCTGCATTATTTCTCTTCCCCATGTCCTTGACATTAATGCTACCAAGTTATGTTCTTGCACGGTAATTAGTTTCCACATTATAACATGTTAAATATAGAAAGTTTAACTGTAACCAAGCAGTAGTTTTCTTTGATGACAATATCAGTTCCAGTGCACAACTGAATTTCAAAATCTGTCTTGTGGGGTGAAAATCCATTACTGCTGGTATCTTGTGCTGACAATGAGATGATTTTCATAGAAATACCGAATTATTTCATTTGTAATACAGTTTCATAGTTTTTGTAGTTGCTCATGATATTTACACTTGCGTGCAATGGATGTAGCATCAGCATACAGAACTATCCTTGAAATTGGGGAGCAGTATTTTGTCATTTACATAAATCAACAAAAGAAAGTATCCCAGTACAAAGTCCTGGGTACCCTGTATTACATATCAGCAATGTTAGATCTGTGTGTGTCACTCACCATCCTTAAGAGTGAAAACTGATTTGTGTTAGATAAGGTTTTATTAAACTGTGAACAATTATCAGCATAATTACCCAGCTGTTTTCCCAGAGTATTTACTATCTCTCTCTACAAGCGATTGATAGAGATTAGCTAAAAAAATATCTGTACTTTCAGATGGAGGTCTTTCTATATCTAAAATTATGTTTCCTTTCCCATCTATAGCTTATCACAGAAAGTTCAGTAACACCTTCAACACGTAAGGAATTACATCTTTGAGCACCAATTATTGCCACTTTTTGCAACATCACCATAAGGTTTGATATCCCTACTGAAAGATGAGCAGAAATTCTTTGTTAATGGGTGCATAATAAGATTCTTTTTTGGTATACCAGTGCTCAGTAATAACTGAAACATCTGGTTTATTAAAACATGCTATTATGTCCAAATCATTGTGCTTATTTCCTAGGCTCATAAAGTTTTGGAGGATGATCTTGGTTTGCAGGTTGCATTATCAACACTTTTTTTTAACCGTAAATATCCTCATTAAGCAAATCAGATGTACTTGTCAAACTGGGAAGAGGACACAAAAAGCCCACACATATACAAAATAATAATAAAAGGAAAGATTCCAAAAGAGTTCCTGACAGCAAAATGTAAAACTTAATTGTTTTTGGATATATTACTTACTTATAACCCTTCATTCAAAAACTTAAGAAGGCTGTTAGTTTAGTGTCTTCAAGGCATAATGCTGTTTCATTGAGCATCGCAACAATCAAGTCTGAGATAGTAGTGTACTATGATACTACCTATGAAGAAATTGATGCACTGGATGTAAAGTGCACAGTTTAGTCTACCCAGCAGGTGTTCCAGAAGATGGCCCTGCACTGTTCTATACCATCATGAATATACGTATACGTTAGTGATATATTCATCACTGACAGAAAATTGAATACTCACATTTTTGCTTCAAGTTTCTGAAATGGCAGTTGATGAGATCATATCTGAAGAAACAGCTATCAACCCACACTTTCAGCAGAGGTAGGACTAGCAATTACCAGGATTCTTAAATGTGGATCTTGTAAACCTAGAGTTGCTCTAGGAAAACAAGCAAGATGTGACACGTGTTCCAGATCAAAGATGAGAAAATAAAAGGTTGCTGTATTAGTTATAGCACAGAAATATGCAGTGAATAAGAAGTGTGAAATGACTGTGTTCGTCGGCCGGGGTGGCCGAGCGGTTCTAGGCACTAGTCTGGAACAGCGCGACCACTACGGTTGCAGGTTCGAATCCCGCCTTGGGCATGGATGTGTGTGATGTCCTTAGGTTAGTTCGGTTTACGTAGTTCTAAGTTGTAGGGGACTGATGACCTCAGAAGTTAAATCCCATAGTGCTCAGAGCCATTTGAACCAACCATTTTTTGACTGTGTTCAAAGCTATGTAGATTTGTTTAATTCCTGGTTTAAGTAATTCACATTATTTCATTGCTGTTTCCTGCTGTCATCCATTAATACCTGAATGTCAACAACTACTTCGTTACTTTAAAAGCTTCAACATGTTCACTGTGGCTGACACAAAGGTCAATAAGAGCTACTAACACCATGCTTTTAAGTGTCATCTGCAGTGAATGTGCAAAACAAGAACATTTTTGCAATTTAATTGAAAGTCCTAATTCAGCTAACTTTTTCAGGCATGTATATTTTTAAATATTAAAACTCATGAGAGTTTCATTACTAGACCACTAATTTTGAAATCTGGATGACATCATCCCAACACTGCAACAAAATGTGCACCATATACAACAGGTTCAATGCAATCTCTCCTCTCCACAAATTTGCACCTCAGATGTGTTGTATGTCATATAATACTACAGTTAATTTTCCATATATCTGAGCAAAACCAGTTCTTGCGTGTCCCAGTTTATCTCATCTAGGCATCGCACTATTCCCTTAAGCTTAGTGTGCTTTACAATAAAATTTGTATGAAAAGTTTTCTGTGTAAATTACCTATTCTACACCTACAGCTAATGCTTGTGTAACCCAGTGTGCCATTCAGGTGGGTTTACTTGTGTGTCAATATAATTGTCAGGTTTGGTATGAAAGGGTTTCTTGAAATATATTCCCACATATATTTTATAGTATCTATTCTCAGTTGAAAAATATATTACACACTGTCAGTGCCATTTCAATGCAAAAATTTTAAATCATGCTGGGGAGTATACCAATAACACAGTTCCAGCACACCTCAGAAATTTGATTTTAGTTGCTTCAACCAGTGAGAATTACAGACCAAGTCTTGCACTGCCCTGTTTTGTGTATCAACCCGTTGGCTGGCACAAAGGTGCCGGTGGTCACAGCAGTGATATGGTAACAACCAGGTATCAGCAATTTTACACTTTAATCTTACTGAGGAAAAATATTTACTTATATTTGATATTACTTGCCATTTCCAGACTATTTTTGGGTCTGCATTATTTTTATTTATATGTCTTACAAAACCAAACGATTAAATGACTACAGTTATTCATAAATTCATTTTTAGATACATATTTAACTGTGTAAAGGATAATTCCTGAAACAGTAATTAGCATTCTAGCTGTTCTTTTTAGCCACGACTGTACAGATGCATATACTTCACATTCAAAGTTCCTAAATGCCTGCTTAACAGATTGACTACCATGCTGCTCACAGCAGAGCAGGACACTTAATGCTGTATGCCTGACCTGGTGGTGAAACATGCATTACTAATCATGTCAGTGTCAAGAAATGCAGAAGATAATCTCTCAGGTAGTACTATAATCTAAAAACGTAAAATTATAACTAAAAAGGCCATTTCCAATTATGTCTACCAAGCAAATTATGCTTTCAGTCAGTGATTTCTTTTGCCATAAATGACTAGTGAATGTACATGCCAGATGATCGTAAATATTCATACTTTGCCTCTGAGAAGTAGTAAAGCCATTAGAAACAGCTATGCATATAGTCCAATTGGTGTTGAAATTATCACCTGGGTATTTTAATTAAATTTGGTCTACTATAAGCAACACAATAAAGGAATCAAAAGAAACACACACACACACTGAATTAATTTCTTTATTAACAACGCTCGGATTTCCACATCACCATAGGGGTACCAAGCTTGATGCGTTACTCGTTTTTTTACATGGCGAGCTTCCCCAGTAGGCCTATAAACCATGAAACAGACAAAAAGCTACTTCTCGCTGTCTTCTCTTCTTTGGATTTTCACTTCAGAAACTGAAACATCCATTACAAAAACAGATTACATTACTCAAAAATCTGGATTCAGTCACTGCAATTCATATCTATTTTACTGTCAAAAATACTGACTATGATGAATGATGTAATTTTGAACATTCAAAAGTTTTCAAATGTGCAGGTTACTGACGTTAGAAAACAGTTACTACACAATTTTTGATCAGGAAAAAGTTACGATGATTGCAACTTAAATACCAAAGCCATTTGTTATGAGAATACACCATTACCACAAATAATCCACATAGATGCATTGAAAGAAACTTTACTGGGTAACGTAATGCATCAGAATAACACACACACACACACACACACACACACACACACAGGCATTAGCATGTCATGTTCAAAGAATATCCGCGTTTCGAAAACTACCAGCGATATTGGCTAGTGTAAGAGACGACGTCATGTCATTTATTTATTTTTTTATATTTTTTTTATTTATCTCTTGTTCCGGTGATCCATGTTGTGACAGTATCACAGGATATGGAACGTGTCAATTTTACAAGCTTTTGGCCAGAATTTATGGTAATACATAAAACAAAACAAAAACAGTAAACAGTAACTTAGGTCCCACTACAAAAAAATACATTTTAGATATACTGTAGATAGAGATTACAAAACAAAAAACAGTGAACAGTAACTTAGGTCCCACTACAAAAATACATTTTAGACAGAGATAAAGATTACAAAATAATAAGTGTTACAAAGAAATAAATATTGCAAAATATATGTTCACAATAAAAATATTCGGTATTACAAATTTGGGCATACATTTGCATTTTACAATACAAGAGATGTTAAACACTGTAGTTCAGGAACTCTTCTAATGTATAAAATGATCCTTGCAATAGGAACTGCCTTAAGGTTTTTTTGAACAGGAGATCATCATCTATCAAGCACTTAATTCTTGAAGGGAGGGCATTAAAAATCTTACAGCCACTGAAATGGACTCCTTTCTGCACCATACTTATATTTGGCTGTTCATAGTGGATATCATGTTTCCTTCTAGTATTGTGACTGTGATATGCACTATTCAGCTTAAAGATGGATTTTTCTTTCCTTATGAAGCACATCAATGAGAATATATATTGCGCAGTGGATGTAAGTATTTCAAGCTTCTTAAAAAGATTCCTGCATGTGGCTCTAGGATTGACTCCACACATGATCCTTATGGCTCTTTTTTGTGCACACAGTACTTTTTTTGCCAGTGGCTGATTTCCCCAAAATATAATTCCAAATGCCATAATTGCATGAAAGTAACCATAATATGCTGACTTCATGGTTTCCATATTTCTATAAGAAGAAACAATGCGCAATGCATATGTTGCTGAACTTAGTCTTTTGCACAGATCCACGATGTGGCTGGACCAATTCAGTTTGCTATCAATATGCAAGCCTAGGTATTTTGAGGAATCTACCCTGTTTATTGTCTGCTCACCTACCTTTACAAATATTTCCTCATCTTTGGATGTTTTGTGGAACTGAATGTAGTTTGTTTTACAGTAATTTAAAATAAGACCATTAATGTTGAACCAGTTCACCGTTTCATTTAAAATCTTATTTGCCGTTACCTCAAGCTTATCTTCCGAATTATCAATAAGTAGTGTAGTGTCATCCGCGAAAATGGTGAATCTACAATATTCCGTAGAGAGAGGAAGATCATTTATAAATATAATAAAAAGTAGGGGGCCCAGAACTGAGCCCTGCGGCACTCCACATGAGATGGTACCCCATTCTGAAGATATAGGGACACCATCTTGACTATCTACTACAACTTTTTGTTTTCTGTTTGACAGATATGAGTCGAGCCATTTCCCTGCTGCACCACTTATACCGAGATGTGCAGCTTTTTGTAAAAGAATTTGGTGATTTACACAGTCAAATGCTTTTGTTAGATCACAAAATATGCCAATCACTTTCAGTTTTTTGTTGATAGATTCCAAGAGTTTGCCAGTAAATGCAAATATTGCATCTTCTGTTGACAAACCTTTCTGAAATCCAAATTGACTTTTGCTGTTCACTGAGATGCTTAACTATCCTGGCATGCATTAGTTTCTCTAAAACTTTTGAAAAGCTTGTCAGTAGTGATATTGGCCTATAGGTAGCAGTATCTATCTTATCCCCCTTCTTATACAGCGGTTTTACAACTGCATACTTAAGCCTCTCAGGAACTATTCCTTGCTTAAGTGATGCATCAAAAATGTGGCAAAGGACTTTACTTACATGGCTGGAGCAGTATTTTAATAATTTGTTAGAAATGTTGTCAATTCCAGCAGAGTTTTTACTTTTCAGGGATTTAATAACACTTTCAATTTCTTGAACAGTGACTGTTTTTACCTTCATGTGTTGCACTAAACCAGGTACTCTAGCTTTCAAAAGATTGATGGCTTGCTTCATGGACCCTTGTAAACCTATTTTTTCTGTTACTGTTAAAAAATTGTAGTTGAATGTGTCTGCAACTGTTTTTGGATCGCTAACAAGATTACCCTCACTTTTGATTTGGATATTTTCACTACAAACTGCATTTTTCCCGGTTTCCTTCTTTACAAATTTCCAGATAGTTTTTACTTTATTGCTCGAGTTGTCAATTTCTGCCTTCAAGCACATGTTCTTTGCTGCCTGAATTGTCTTATGCAGAACTTTACTGTAGATTTTATAGTGTGTAATCCTACTGTTATCATTTGAACTCCTGGCTGCAGCATATAGTTCTCTTCTTGTTTTACAAGAGATTTTGATGCCTTTAGTAATCCAAGGCTTGTTTCCAGATTTGCACAGGTTTTCTCTCACTGATTTTTTAGGAAATGCTTCTTCAAAAAGGCTTGTAACTTCATTGATAAATATATTAAATTTTGAATTAACATCAACTGTAGCATATACAGGAGACCAGTCCACAAGCCGTAATTGCTGATTAAAGGTTTCAGTGGTGTGTCTGTTTATGTTTTCCAAATGAAATTTTCTTTTCTTTGTACATTCATTTGGTTTAGAGTGAGGAATTGCCCTTCATGATCAGAGAGACCATTTATAATATTTTTCATGGTTAAATTATTGCAAATATCCTTATCTACAAATACATTATCTATTAAAGTGCTAGAGCTGGCAGTTACTCTAGTTGGAGTGTTCACAAGTGGTACTAAATTGTAACAGTACATTAAATGTTCAAAATCTGTCTTGTTTCTATTTTCTGTTAAAAGGTCCACATTGAAGTCACCCATAACAATGATAGATTTAGTTTTCCTACATAGGTGGACCAGAAGGGATTCAGTTTGTCTTAGAAATACATTTAGATCTCCAGCAGGTGCCCTGTAAACAGCCAGAACAATAACAGTTGCACTATCTGCTGTTAACTCAATGCCACACACCTCAAAATGTTGTTCATAACAGTATTTGCTTAAATCTAGGGATTTATACACTATATTATTTTTTATAAATATTGCAACACCACCTTTTTCCATAACAGATCTACAGTAATGAGTAGCTAAACTAAAGTTCTCAATCTGTATCATGTGGATCCCATTCTTAACGTGATGTTCTGAGAAACACAGTATATCAGGCTCACTTTCACACTCGTCTTTTAAATTTATTAGCAACTGGTCTATTTTATTCTTGAGGCTACATATATTTTGGTGGAATAAAGACAAAGTTTGATTTTTTCTCACCTCTGCATTTGCGTGATGTTTGCTAGGAATGGCTTTTTTCAGTACATTAGTTGATAGTATTGCTTGGGGTGTGGAAAACTCATATTGAACACACGAGAGAGATGCTTCACGCAACTTTGAATCCTCATCTCTCGTGTTACTCACCATAAAAAACGCTGAGTTTGTTTTCTGTTGCGTGTAGGACGGGCAATAGTTACCGCTGAATATGTTGTTTTAGCTGTTGGTTCCGCCACTGACGATTCTGCTGCTTTTGAGGATGCTTCTTCTTCTTTTGCTGAGACTGGTCCCATACCGGTACATGGAATTTTTCTGTTCGCTCTCTCTCTCTGTTCGCAATGATTTCTTTTATCATTTTACATACAACGTTTTTTCCTTCATAATTTAGATGCATTCCGTGTTTGGTATGCTGGCATCTGTCCAATTTGCCTATATCAAGGACGCTACATTTTCCAAACAAAGAACACATCTGTTTTATTTTAATGTTAGTTTTACGAATTTCTTTATTTACACACGAGTGATTCATTAGATCATATCTGTGTGGTAATGTTGCAACTATCGTATTTTTTTGTTTACTGCGTTCCAGGAATTTCTTTAGTTCAGTGAGACAGTTATTTGCTTCGTTTTTCGCAACATCATTTGCACCCGCTATACACACGACATAGTCATTTTTTCCCGACATTTTGTCTTGTAAATTAACACCAATAATGTTTTTTGCTGTTGCTCCTGGCTTCACAAAACCTGTTGCGTCGTATTTCGTCTTTTCTTTGAATAGTCTCGTCATTTTTCTGCCGTGACTGTCCGTTAAAAATAATACATTACTTTCGTCTTTGCACTGTTGTACGTTTTGATTGATAGTGTCTTTCTCATTACTTCGTGCAATAGATGCCCCATTATTATGTACAATAGAGGGCATGCTCAATATCGCACCTTTATTGTTTGCGTTAATGCTGAACTCAGAGCCTGTATCACCATTCTGATTACAAAGTTTGTTCAAAAGTTCATGTTCCCTTACCGATGTTAGGCCTAAATCCGCCTCTTCACTCACGGAAAGAACTTGAAATTTGTTTTTAACAGCCCACTGCTTCGTGTTTTTACTCCCTGGTGATGCTTTCGTATTCACACCTCTGTTTTTATATGGTATATTTGTCCACTCGTTAGAGTTTTTTTGCGGAAGAGAACTGGCCGTTTGTTTGACTAATGACTCACTTATTTCTTTTCGAAGTTCTGACATCTCACTACTCAATACACTGACGATTTGCTGAAGGCTAGAAATACACTCATTTAACTTAATAATTTCGTCCTTACAATTCACACACACTGTACTTTTACCGATATTATTTTCGTTTTTCGCAGGAACACTTCTCACTTGTACACACAACATCTCCGCCATCTTGCAACATCTTGTCATGATGTGACGTCATGATTCCTCGGGGCCCGCGAGACGCTTCTGTTGCGGACAGTTCGGCTCGAAACGAGACCAACCAATAGAATTGGGGGAGAAACATCAGTAGAAGCACTACACAAAGAACTTGAACAAGTATGGGAAACCAAGAAAATCCCAAGTCACTGGAAAACTGCCCTAATTCATCCTTTGTTTAAAAAAGGTGACAAAAGGGATGTTAACAACTATCGTGGAATATCGCTTCTCCCAGTCCCATACAAAATTCTATCAAAAGCCCTGCTCAATCGTGTATCACCAATTATAGAGGGAAAACTTGGAGAATATCAAGCTGGCTTCAGACCAGGAAGATCCTGCGCCGAACAAATTTTTAACCTCAAAACAACAATGAACTCTTTATCTAAAAGGAGCAAGAAATATTTCATAACATTAATTGATTTCAAAAAAGCTTATGACTCAATCGATAGGGACACACTCATCAAAACACTTCGAGAATATGAAATAGATGAAACAACAATCACCATAATCAAAGAAACATTAACAAATACAACATCAAAAGTAAAATTCCGAGGAGAAATTTCACGGCATTTCGAGGTCAAAACCGGCGTCAGACAAGGAGATGCGCTGTCCCCAGTACTCTTCAACTGCGTTCTGGATAAAGTCATAGCAGAATGGAGAAAACTCACGCAAAAACGTGGAGTTGAGAAAGTCCAAATTGGAGGGAATGCTACAAAGCCATTGAAACCAACTGTTTTGCCTTCGCTGACGATCTCGCCTGTTTAGCTTACACACAAAAAGACACAATAAAACAAATAGAATTACTTAAAGAAACTGCTGAAAAAGCAGGCTTGCAAATTTCATTTGAAAAGACAGAAATCATTACAAATATCAAAAATCCACCAAAGAAAATAACTACGAAATACGGGAAAATACAGGTATCTAAACATTTTAAATATCTTGGTGAACTAATTCAGCCTGTGGCAAAAGGTCATCCAGCCTGCAGGGCTAGAATACAAAAACTAGAGACAGCAACTCACTACTGCAGACAAATGTATTCAAAAAAATGTATATCCAAAAACATTAAACTCAGACACTACCAGACTGTCATTAGACCGCAGATACTATATGCATCAGAAACACTGGCAAATTTTACATACGCAGAACAGATAGAAAATCGTTAAAGAAGAATTGTGAGGACAATTCTTGGACACAGGAAAATAACAGATGATCAAGACAAGCCTGTATACAGACTAAAAAGCAACAAAGAAGTGTATACGAAGTGCAGCAAAATTACAGACGAAATTAGAAAAAAAAGGTGCTCCTTTTATGCTCACATCATGAGGATGGACCCGAATAGGCTTACAAAACAAATATTTTCGTACATCGCAAATCTAAAAAATAAAAATTTATGGTTTATCAACACAGAAAGAGATCTAAAAGAAATGGACATAGATCAGGAAACAATATTTAACAGAAACCTTTTTAGAAAAAAACTGAATTCATTCACGGGTTTCGGTGTGAAAATTAAGAAGACTTGTGGAACTAAATGGTCTGAAGAGAGAAAAGCTGCCTTCAGCGCAAGAATGAAAGAAGTGTGGACTGAGAGAAAGAAGACTTCCCAGAAGCGCAAGAAATAACTGTTTTCACGGTCTTTAACGGCCAAATTTGTATAATAATAATAATAATTTCAAGATAGCTAGAGCCAATAGGATTGCTTCGCTTTGGATGAACCTGGCGTGGACAACTTTATCTTTGGTGTTTACATGTCATCTTCAATAACATGGAATGCATATGCGCCAATCTTTTGAGATAGTTATTGTTTTTCTCATTTATAACTGAAATTAGGCATTAATTTTAACAATAAATAGCCTTGTCATGTTGCCTTTTCACATATAGATTTATAGTTAACGTAGCTACTGCGAAATTCCTTATGTTACCGTTTTTACATGCCGCCAGGTGAAACGTGTTGACAACTCTTTTTACGAGCAACAAAATTACGTGTCATCAGTAAATGCCTGTTTTCCTTGCACTGACAGTCTTTTAGTGGTACGATTACTCAGGAGAGGAAGACAAAATACCTGTTTGGCAACAGCTTTTTGACGATTTCTCAACTATACTAGTAAAATGTTTAGTTACGTTTTTATAAGAAGTGCAATGGTGTATTTTGTCACTGTTGTTTTTTGTGAAAAATGGGAGGTAAACATAACGTGGTCCATATTTTCAATACGCGTGTGCTTATCATGCTGGAACATTCACGTATTATTTAGGTCCACTGATATTTTTGTAATCTGTAGCACTTAGTTTAATGAATATCTGTCTTGACGAACTTTGTTGCTTGCTACAATTATTTGTTTATTTTGTCGTTAAATGATCATTTATCTTATAACAAAAAAATGATATTGTATATGCCTCGAAAAAATCACGTAAAGCTGGTAGAAAAATAATTTGTAACATTGCAATGTAAAATTCCTTTGAAAGTTTCAGTTTAGTTTCTTGTGGATATATTCAAAGCCATCCACTTCTGCAACTTTTTCGATATCCCTCCAGATTAGTAATAAAGAGTTATTCCTGTGACAAACTTAAATCATTAGGTTGTATGCAGTGTCAGTACGTATCACAAGAAACAATTTTGTACACAACAGAGGATGGACTTTGAGATTAAGGTGTTCGACTCTGGTTTGTTGCGTAATTTTCGCACTTTAGACATGTTTTAAATCACATTATATTTGGGTCTAGTGAAAATGGTTAAGATTTTACACATAAAGGATGTAAAGCAAAGTTGTCCCATTCCCTAACATTCACACACATGTACTGCATGTAATATTTAGTGGCTTCTGTTCTGAAAGTGTTACAGTTAGTGCAGAAAACTGACTAGGATATGACATGTTCCATGGTAGCTTAACATAAGTAGGGTCGAGGCACCACTGACGGCCCCATTAAGGACAATTCAAGGCAGGTTATATGATTGCTATACAAAATTAGTTTACAGATTACTTCTGTAATTCTATTGTTTCAAATTCTGTGGGGAGCAAGTGTTCTAAATTATATAACAGAAGCAAACGAAAATATTGAAAATGAAATTGCACAGTTCCCCAATTTTTGCCATGTTAAACCCCACTATGGCCAGACATTTCCTTGCTTTTGGCTGCTACCTATTATAATGAAACTGAGGCTTTACATAATTTCAGAATCTATTTGCAGAAAAGCAATTTATTCTTTGTACTAACATCAGGGTGGCCACCAAATTTGAATTTTCAAATTCAGTGTTGTCATGTATTATAGTTACTGTATGGGGTTAGGCATACATACTACAATAGAAAGAACAAATTGCTTGTTTTAAAAATATATGATGTCCAATATGAACCATGTCAAGCTGTACACCACATACAGCACGACTGACCAAGTGGAGTGATCATCTGAAGGATAGTGCACATCAAAATGTCACACGGTTGCATTTATGCAACACTATCTGTTTGTTTAAGCCAGACATAATAGGGTCAACTGAAGGGTTAAATGGCCAGTACATGAAAAAAGTGACACAGAACAGATAGATTAAAATCCACAGTCACATCTCATGGATTAATGATGGTAGAATGTTAGAGTTAATCTTGAAAGAAAACTTGAAGTTTCTCGTTGAATTTTGTTAAGGTATTCATAATCTTACATTTATTTGTTTACAAATAAAATCCTTTTGCAACAAACTGTCATTACGCTTACACTATGCAATATGAAGTTACAAACTGTGTATTAGCTATATTTGAACAAACTGTGGCGACTCATCAATGATTACTTGGTGATGTGACAGTTTGAATGTTTGTCAAGAAAGCTGATTTTTCATCCCATCAAGTCTGTCAAGACAAGTGATCAACTGTGTGTAACAGGTACAACATACACCCTGCATTTCCCTGCCCATCTGCATTAGCTACCCTGCATGTTTGACTTTGACCGGCCATTCTGTAGCACACTTACCAATGTATACTTTCTCAAATATCAATTTCTGACATAATTTTAGGTGCTTCAGTTGACTCTTTTGTTTTCATGGATTGTAACACATTAATTTCAGATATCATTCCTTTTCTGGATAATTTTTGTTCTTATTGTTTTTCAGTTTCACTTAGTTGCTTCTTTTGTCATCTACGTACAAGCAACTTGCATTACACATACACAGAATTAAACTTCTGTTGATTTTAAAATTGTCAACACTGTGCAAGCATTATGAGCAAGAATACTTTTCACTCTAACTCTCAACAATACACTCAGATGCTTCCTGACAGATTAAAACTGTGTGGCAGACCAAGACTCGAACTCGGGCAAGTGCTCTTATCTGAACTACCCGTGTACGACTCAAACCCTAACCTCATTTCTGCCAGTATGTCACCGCCCACTCAAGTTTGAGTCTAGCTCCGACACACATTCTCAATCTGACAGGAAGTTTCATATCAGCGCACATGGTGCTACAGAGTGAGTATCAATTCTGGAAATAAATTCAGAGTTTATTGAAAAACCTCTTCCCACAACAGCATTTCCAGGCGAAAGTACTGTCATTATTTTAAGAAAATCTACAAAATTACAACTTTCTTTTGTGGCAATGTAATGAGGTTCATCCAAACAAGTTTCACTTATTTTGAACAATGCCAATTTTTTCTTTTTGAATATGAGCATCGTTACAAATATTGACAAATTATTGTTTGACACAAACAACACAAATTTTCACCAGAAAGAGAATTTAAAGTCATAATGTCAATCTTTATGCAGCTGTTTCTTGATTTAATGCTGCTGATGGGTCCAAACATGAAATGGCATGTGTAGGTTTATATTTCAGTGGTTCGCCTTCAAGTAGCTTTTGTATTATACCAATAATGCAAGAATGCATTTCTTCTTTTAGCCTCAAGATGTCACTCAGTCAAGTCCTTAACTTTCTTTTGGTACCTTTGCAGTAAAATCCAAAATACACGAAGCATTGTGCAGTGATCAGATTCTTAATATTCTTCATGTCAGCCTACACGAGGGATTTTCCGATTATGCAAAATGTCTGAACTGACAACTTGCTGCATTAATGAGGTGGTAAAAGTGAACAACTCATTACACAAAAAATAAGCCATAGGTACATCAGTAAAAAATCACATACATATTTTTGAAAGGATGTGCTGTCACAGTGAAAAAAAGCCAATTTTTGACCTAAGAATTTGTCTCCAACTGCTAAGATAGAGTTTTCAAACACTCTGAATCAGATAAGAGTTTAATTTTAAGCCAATTGAGAAATATATAAGTTCTTAGATGTGGGAGAATTTTAAAGCTAGTTTGGCCACATTTTCAATCCATTTTATGCCACAGAATTGCAAAGGAAAACCTGAAGACACTATATATTCTGTATATTGACATCTTCGTGTAAGCAAATCGTGAAACACACAATATAAGGCTCTGAAAATGGTGGTCTTTCCCAAGTTGTTTGTGACACTCCAGTTTTAAAAGTGCAATGAACTATATACTGGTTACAACTACCTAACTGCAAGAGTTTCATGTTACCAGAAATTTATTTTACTTCATTATTCAAACACTTCCAAGGAATATTCTGACGTCTTTAATGGCATTCACTACACATATCAATATCTTTATTTCATGGTTCAATTTGTCACATTCCAATTTGTGTCACATTCTTTGCTGTATATGCTCTTCTTGTGTGCCATATAATTCTTCTTTACTGTTCCTTCTCTTGCTGTCATCTTTTTTATTTTTATTTAGTATACTCTTTTTCTTGAAAGAATCTATTCAGACTTATTTTTTCCATGAAATTAATTTCTCTCAAGAAGTTCATCATGGCTATAAACTCTGATACAAATAAAATATGCCCTGCTTTGTGTGGTCTTTGTTAAATTCTTATTCTTCCATACACTGCTTTTAATTACCTCTGTTTTCCAGTTCTTTGATTCTTAAGAGTGTTCTGTCACAAGAGTACATCTACACCACAGGCTGTGCTCACTACATCTTTTTAAAACACTAGCTCCTGCTGTGTGATGTAATTGCTCCACAGCAAGTGAAAAACTGGGTAATTTTCTCACCCAGATCAACTGTCATTGCTACTATATTACTGAAACACTTTGGTAAAGGTCACTGGGCTCACTGTAACCTGTGAGACATGTTTAAAAGGTCACAACTTTGACACCACTGGACACTACCCTGTAGCAACCTGACTGAAGTCAATAAATTCTGATATCTGAATATTTTACTATAAACATACAATGTTAACAATCAAGGGACAAGGAAGGAGCTTCCCTGAAGATTGTACATGTAAAGTTGGGCATCCCCTGGGCAATCATAAATACTGGCAGATCCTTCCACACACTGAGCTATGTCTAAAATGACATGTATCAAAATCTGAAATGAAGAAAAGGCCCTTTTTAGAGCCATGTTTGACAGTCATCTCTCAACATTGAGGGCATATCAACTGAAAAAGAAGAACTTATATCCAACATATGTAAACTTCATTCCTGCGACTTCCTGTGCCTCCAGGAGACACATAGGGGCCATCACAACACTGTCCAAATAATCCTGGGGTGACCTCGGTGAAGGAATGCCCTCACGACCAATATGGAAATGCTCTATTTATTTGGCCTGGAATCAAAGTACCCAACATATAAGTTAACACCGTTAACAACACAGAAATCATTTCTGTTACTATCTGAAGCATTATGGTGTCATCAATATGTAAACCACCAGGGAAAGGTTTGCTTTCAGCCAACATGTCTATCCACCGCACCTAATGATGGGAGACTTTAACTGTCACAGTAGAGCGTGAGGCAACCAATACATAAATAAGGATGGAGAATTACTGGAAAGCTGAGCAGAAGGACATGAGCTGAATCTTATCCATGATCAGAAACAGGCTGTGCCATTCAGCAGTGCCAAATGGAAGAGAGGGTATAACCCAGACCTCATATTTGTTTCCAAAACCTTGTCTGGATCATGCAATAAATTTGTTCTCAACCCTATCCCAAAGACCCAACACAGACCAACCATGCTAAGGTTTATACCAGTAATAGTGACACATAAAGTACCCTTTAAAAGATGCTTTATCTTCAAAAGGGCTAATTGGAAAAAAAAAATTGCATACACCTTTGAAGTGGAAATCGTAAATTTACCATCAAACACTGAAAACCATGGAAAGTTCATCCAAGCTAAAAGATCAGCAAGACTCAGCATACCAGAGGCTACAGAACACTCTACATTCCTGGAGTTTCCAATGACATGAAACAAAGATATAATGAATACGTGGAGCAGTACAGCCAAGACCCTTTCAGTGAAGAAACCATAAAACTTGGGGCTCAGCTGATTGAAACTATAAGCACAGACCAACAAGAGTCCTGGAGACATGCGTTGGAGAGTCTTGACATGATTCATAGTAGCAGAAGAGCTTGGAACCTCATAAAATGATTGTCTAGTGACCCGGCAGCCCCCAAGGATTGGGTTTCCATGACGGCTAATTGAATCACACATCAGCTCCTTTTGAATAGTAAACCAACCAGGAACAGCAAGATTGCCACCTCATATAATAGGTTACAAGTGCTGAAATACCACCAGATTCATATTTAATTTCAACAAAATTGGAAGCTGCTATCAGTTCCTTGACACCCAGGAAGGGCGCAGGTCCCAATGACATCATTAATTGATTTATACAGAACATAGGGCCCCTAGCTAAGGAATGGCTCTTACAACTCAATAATTTCTGCTGGTCTAACAAGACTGTACCTAAGCTTTGGTTGAAGGCCAAGGTAGTAGCTATCCCAAAGCCAGGTAAATCAAGAGATGATGTCAACAACTATCGTCCAATATTGCTGCTGTGTTGCTCTTTCAAACTATATGAATGTCTTATCTTGAATAAAATAGGACCACAACTAGAAGCCAAATCATTCCACAACAAGCAGGGTTCAGACCTGGTAAGTTTTGCTCAGGCCAGGTCCTCTCCCTAACAAAATACATAGAGGATGGTTTTGAGAAGGGAGAAAAAACTGGTGTGGTGTTTTTCGGCTTATCAGCAGCATACGACATG
Organism: Schistocerca cancellata; assembly: GCF_023864275.1. Lineage (NCBI taxonomy): Eukaryota > Metazoa > Arthropoda > Insecta > Orthoptera > Acrididae > Schistocerca > Schistocerca cancellata. The sequence goes on along the minus strand of NC_064634.1, from coordinate 520,389,614 downwards.
ATAAACCACAAAATCCTCCTGAGAAAAATTTTCAAAACGATGGGAAACTACCATGTTACTGAAGTTGTGAGATCACTGATCTCCAACAGAAGATACTATGTGTAATTTATGGAGAAAAGAAGTCGCTGGAGGAAACAGAAGAGTAGGCGACCCTCTACTTTTCAATCTGTATACAAATGACCAACCAGTTGGACCGATGACAAGAAGTTTTATCTGTGCTGATGATATAGCCACTGCCTACCAATCCAGATCAGTGAGACTGAGAGAAACATAACAGATGCCTTGGAAGTACTAACTAAATATTACAACAGGAACCAGCTTCAACCAAATCCAACAAAGACGCAGACTTGTTTATTTAATCTGAACAATAAGGAAGCAAACAGGGAATTACAATTGGAATGGAACTTAGTTAAACTTAAACACTGCCCAAACCCAGGTTATCTTGGAGTCACGTTAGATCAAACATTGTCTTATAAGCAACATGTAGAAAAAACTAGAGTGAAAGTCAACACATGGAATGATATAATCCGCAACTTACCAACTCACACCAGGGAGCAAATCCTGAAACTCTACATGCATTATCCCTGGCATTATGCTTTGCTCCAGCTGAATATGCATGCCCTGTATGGAGAAGATTGACACGTGTCCAGAAGCTAGATTCAGCACTGAATGACTCATGTCGATTAGTTATGGGATGCCTGAAGACTACAAATCGTGAACTCCTTTATATGTGTCATTAAATGAAAGTCAATCTACAACCAGAGAATTAGTGTGGAAAGAGAAATTGGATGAAGGCAGCCTAAAAAGTTGGAACATTAAAGAAAAACTTCCTGCTGGGTCACAATTGGAATGAAGAGTCTGGAAGAGCATAAATAGGTGTAGCTGTGAAATGGGAAGATCAAAGGATAACCTGTTCAGGTGGGGGTACACCGAAGAAGAGCCTTGCCGATGTGGAGGAAAACAAACAATGACACACCTGTTGACCTGTCCATCCTTGCTGGCCCCATGCACTTTCCGAGAACTGTGGTTGGCCAATGGCACTGCAGTGAAGTGTGCTAACACTGGAGAAAGATATGAGCCTCGGTATAGACAATAATGACGACTTACGAAGATCATGAATGTATAACTATTATTTAGTTGTATTTGTAACCTAGTATATACAGCCTTTTAATTAATTACAGATGTAGCTTAGACATGATTAAATAAATAAATGTTAACAATCTGCATAACCTCCACTTGGCACTTTGCAAATACCAGTGAAAATTTCAGTGAAAAGATGTCTGGGTATAACAGGGCTACAATTTGTATGACACAAAATCACATCAGAATCAAACACACTAGTTTCTACAGAAACATTGCAGTTTATTTCAACTTTAATAAACCTTTCCTAGTCAGTCTCCTGCCATTAGCTGTCTGATACCTCCTTGCAATCGACTTTGATACTCCCATCTGCTGCTCCTACTATTTCTACAAAGCTGCTGCTGTAGAATCACATGTAGTGGGTTTTTAAGGTGAAGTTACCCTGTGAAATGCATACCTGTTCATGAAATGACACTCTCAGGCTTTGCTTGACCTCACTTTGTTTCTCCATGAAGGTTTGGAACTGATTCACTGAGATCTATGGTCCAGAGCAACACCTGAAATTTGCTATATAGTTATGCTTCTTGATCCATCACTGCTGTAACCCAAAATGTTTGTCTTGCTTCTGGCTCACAGGTGTTCTCACTGGTCCAGTTCCCTCAACACTTAATAACAACACTCCACTTGTAACAAAAATCAACACAAAGAAAACTGCCCTCAAGAGCTCAGCATTTGTTTTGTAGGCACGGGCTTGGCCACCCCGGGCTTCCTGAGCTAAGGACTGGTAGTGAGGACTGGCAAGCATTGCAGGTCCTCTGTCACAGTAAGCTCTGAGAAACCATCAGTGACCACTGTACAGTACAGCAGTGGAACATCGTGTGCTACAGGGAACAGGGACCTGGACTCGATTATCCAGATTGCTAGGGTGGTAAAAGCCTCAGTCTCAATGTGTGCTCTGCACCAACGAGATGCATGTCTGTTGATGTGAAACAACTGTTAGCAGTCAACCTCTGGGGAAACTGGCTAGCTGCTCGTGGGACTGACACGGAACCCTTGAAATTAAATCCTTCCATTCCCAGCGGAATGGGTGCATCGCTTGTGAGTATCGACAACCGATCCGACAAGAGGATTCGTGTAGCCAGTCCATCTGACCCAGGGATTTTCCAGAGTTCTTACGTTAATAGCATCAGAACACATGCTACTGGTCAGAATAGGACAGCTTCAAGAAAGTTTCACCTTTTTACATTCAAAAGGTTTTAGAGAGCATTGCTGGAACTTCAGAATCTTTCAAGAGACTGTACAGTGCAACACTGTTGTTGGAAACATCTAGTTACCAACAGGTAAAGAACCTCCAGTCAGCTCATGCCTCGGGGAGTATACAATCGAAACTGAACTGCACAGCACCTTGTACTACAGCAAAGCTGTTCTGTCATGTAGAGATCTGGTTATATCTGAAAGCTTGGTGGGCCAAAGAAGGCACTGTTGATATGGAAAAATATTACGAAAGGTGTGGATGTCAATCTGATCAAATCAGACTTGTTTGTAATTACTTTCAACAATACAAAACTGGCAGAGCATGTCAAGGTAGGTTTTGTCTGCTTCAACATGCGGCCTTACGTCCCCAACCCAGTGTGCTGTTTTAAATGCAGATTCGTTGTGCTCACTGTGCTCGGTTGTGAGGGAGAAGTCACTTGTGGCAAACGTGGTGACGCTGCTCACGAAGGAATTCTTCGTTCATCTGCTTTAAAGTATGTAAATTGCTCGCCGGATCATGCTCTCTGGAGTAGGAACTGCAGTTCTTCCTTGAAGAAAAGAAGGTACAGGAGGTTACAACAGCAAAATGCATCATACACAGTGAAGCCAAAAAGATCTATAAGGCCATGCTCCCCCCAAATTCAATTACATCCTTTGTTTCAGCTTTAAACAGCCTTTTAGAAAATTGCTTCTGCTACACAAGTGGAGGTTGCTAGTCAGCTCTAGTACCTGTGTTTGTCAATGCACTTGTACTGCTGCTGTTATTTCAAAACTTGTATCTCCTCCCAAAATTTTGGAAAAGGCCAATGTTGCAGAGCTCCCTGCCCCTCCAAAGGTTCACCGTGGTCCACTGTCCAGCAGTGCCACTACCACTGCTGCAGTTGTGGGTGCAAAAGCATCCCCAGGCCAAAAAATCAGAGGCAAAGTGTCAATGGCTGACAGAAACAGGAAGCAAACAGTACAAAAATGTCAATATCATTCCTTCTGACATGTCTCATGATTCATCTTCAGAGCTGATGGACCTTATTATCAGCCTGGGGCACTGATTCGCTCCCACGTACTTGGGCTCTCCTCCCCAGCTGAAAAGACCGGGTGAAAGTGCTACACCCATAATAAATGGGACCTGTACTGCAGTGCAACATTAATGGTTTCAGGACACTTGTGGTGAAACCACAACTGCTAGCAGAGAAATGCCCCCTCGTATTTGCAGGAAATTCATTTTAAAGCATATAATGCTTTCTGTGCTACTATGGAGTTATACCCTCTGTTGCAAGAATGACCTGACAGAGTAATGGACCAAGGGATGGGTCACTGTGTTTGTCAGTAATACACACTACTCCTTGCTCTTCTGCTGGCTATTGACCTGAAAGCATTTGCAGTTGAAATTCATGTATGTCAGAGGATCACTGTTTGCTAAAACTATCTAAATCTGCAAGATGTCATAGACTTTGAAGGTCTAACATATGTTAGTACAGTGATGTGTGGCACTGCTATCACTATCATTCCAAATAAAATTACTCCCAAAATAGAAATTGGGATCAAATAATGACTCATATGAAAATCTGCTTCTTTCAAGAAAGAAGAGATGATTATAAACTGTGAAACGATGCATGGTTTTTGTCTTGTCACATGTTATGAACACAACATATACTAAGTGTAAAGTAACCGAATTGAAGCTCAGCAGTATGTTTCTATTTAGTATCACTATGATCATTTTTAATCTGTATTGATTTATAGACATGTTTCAAGAGTATTTTTGGTTGCTTGCATGCTCTGCCCTCTTCTTTGCCTATCTGATACTACATGTGTCAGATCTGTATATTTTTCTTATATCCACTCTGTTATTACCTACGGAATAATATTTTGGGGAGTCAACAGCAAAAATATTCAAATAGTTTTCAAATTACAGAAAAGAGCAATTCGTATAATAACTGTTGGAATTGTGTGAACAATATATTTCATGTGTGACAGAGCAAAGTGCACTGTGGAAAATAGACCTCTTTGACATTGCCTAACACTCTTTGTGTGCGCTGATTATTGTGTTGTGTTCGCTGGAATCTTGTTTTGTTCTTGAATGTGCAAATATAGTTATTAGTAAGATGTCCCTTTTTCTCCTTAATACTTATTCAGCTGCGCAAATTCCAATAGGTTATGGGCCCAGTGTGCATTTGGAATAAGTATATCAAGAAAATAGTAAGGAGAAAGTATTGGAAAAGTTCCAATTTACGTGAAGTGCGAGTGATCCTTACAAGACGATCGCAATTTTTTTTCCGCATTATTTTTCGGTGTTCTTTACGGCAATAAAAAGCAAGTTACCGTTAAGAATGAGTGTAGCACAAATTCCACAGATTGAAAGACTTATGGGTCGCGAAAACTATGCAAGCTGGAAGTTCGCAGTAGAAGCGTATTTACATTTAGACGACCTATGGGACGTGGTAGATGGGACAATGAAATCCACAGATCAGAATTATTCAAGTAAGGATAGGAAAGCAAAATCAAAATTGATATTACTGATTGATTCGGTGAATTATGTTCACGTTGAAAAAGCTGGGACAATTTACAAAGTGCACTCGAGGATGGTGGTCTTACGAGAAAAGTAGGATTATTACGTGAGTTAATTACCACTCGTCTGGACAAATGTAAGAGTGTAGACGAATACGTTAACAAAATATTAACCACGTCGAACCGACTGAGAAACATTGGATTCGAGATCGCTGAAGAATGGATAGGAACATTGCTTTTGGCAGGACTGCCCGAAAGGTATGCACCTATGATTATGGGACTTGAAAGCTCGGGTATACTAATCACAGGCGACAGTGTTAAGGTGAAAATCCTGCAGGACGTAAAGAGTGCTCCAAGCTGTTGTACACTGGAGAAGGAAGTGCGTCTGCTCTCTACTCAAAAAACAAAAAGAAGAAACCGGTGAGGTGCTATAAATGTCAGAAGATGGGACATATTGCATCTCAGTGCAAAGAAAAAGTAAACCCAGGATCAGACACTCAGCGAAGGAGGTATGTTACTGACAGCCCAGAGAGAAGGACCAATAACAAAGGTAAAGCACTCTCATGTTTTTATTCTTTTGGTGGGATGAGCAACCGTAATATGGAATGGATTTTAGACTCAGGTGCATCTGTGCATATTGTTAAAGATAAATCACTTCTTTATGACATCAAAGATAAGACTCATATGGGGATATCTACTGTTGATGGCAACAAACTCCAGTGTCACCTGGCTGGGAAACTAGATCTACATGTAAGTGTAAATGGTGAATCAGATATGGTTACAGCACACAATGTTCATTATGTGAAAAATGTGGCAACTAACCTGCTGTCTGTAGGGGAAATTGTGAAGAAAGGAAATACAGTCACTTTTTGACATGCAGGGTGCAAGAGTAACCAGTGAAAGTGGTGAAGTTATAGCTACAGCAAGTAACAAAAGGGGTATTTTTAAGTTGGATATCATTGACTGTAAACATAAAAATGTTAGTGATTCAGTATATTCAGCAGAAGGTTTTTTATGGCACCGGAGGCTTGGACATCTAAATAGAAAGAGTATGTCTATAATAAAGGATATGGTAAAGGGAATACAGAATTTTAGTGTGTCCAAGGATCCTTGTGAGACATGTATAAAGGGAAAACAAGCAAGGTTACCCTTCAAGACTAGTAAGAGTAAATCCACAGAAGTCTTACAGTTAATCCACACAGATGTATGTGGTCCGATGGAGTGTGAATCCATAGGTGGGAGTAATTATTTTCTTACGTTTATTGATGATTACTCACGATATACTCATGTTTATTTTCTTAGTTCTAAAGACCAAGTGAGTGATATCTTTGAGGAATATTGCAATATGGTTGAAAGATGGACAGGAAAGAAGATCAAGATCATCAGGTCTGATAATGGGAGAGAATATATTAACCAGAAATTGAAGAAACTTCTGGCAGACAAGGGAATCAGGCATCAAACTACCATAAGGTACAGCCCATCTCAAAATGGGGTTGCTGAGAGGGCTAATAGGACCATTGTCGAGAAAGCAAGGAGCATGATGACTGACGCTGAATTATCCAAAGTTTTTTGGGCAGAGGCAGTGTCAACAGCTGTATATTTGAACAATAGATCACCTACAAAAGCATTAAAGAGTAGAACCCCTTATGAAATATGGGTAGGAAAGAAACTTGATCTAAGCAATATAAGGGTTTTGGGTGTGATGCAATGGCACATATTCCAAAACAGCTAAGAGGAAAGTGGGATCCAAAAGCTAAAAAGTATATTTTTGTAGGCTATTGTGAAAATTCAAAGGGCTACCGATTAATGGATCCATTGACTAAAAAGATTGTCACAAGTAGAGATGTAATATTCTTTGAAAATATAAAGGACTCAGAAGAGAGCAAAACCACTAAGTCAACTGCACCTAGTTCAGAAGGTGAAACCTTGTGTGAGGAAATAGGAAGTGAAGAAGAGGAAGACGACAGCCAAGGACAAATGGAAGCAATTTATGATGACAATGAGTTAGAGGATGAAAAACATGAAGAAACCAATGTAAGGTGTTCTTCTCGTGTACCAAAACCGATGGAATATCCGGATTTTGAGATGTATACAGCACAGTCCTTTAATGATGAGCCAAGAACAGCAGAAGAAGCAATGAGTGGCCCAAACTCTCAAGAATGGAAAGAAGCAATGAAGAGAGAATTAGAATCTTTATATCAAAACGAAAACTTTGAATGGGTAGATATGCCAGGAGATAAGAAACCACTGCAGGCAAGATGGGTATTCAATTTGAAGAACCCTGAAAGCTCATCACCAAAATACAAAGCAAGACTTGTGGTAAAAGGATATTCACAAAAACAAGGGGTAGATTACGAAGAAACTTTTTCACCTGTAGTCAAGTATACATCATTGAGATATCTTTTAGCCTTGGCAGTAAAACGAAATTTAATAATTCATCATATGGATGTTAAAACGGCATATTAAAATGGGAAATTGGAGGAGGAGATATATGTCATTCCACCAAGGGAAGCCATAAAAACCAGGTCAGAAAGTAAAAAGATTTGGCGTTTGAGAAAAAGTATTTATTGACTTAAACAAAGTGGACGTTGCTGGAATCGATGTCTACATGAAACTCTAATAAATATGAATATGAAGCAATCCAAGGCAGATCCCAGCATTTACTATAAAGAAAGGAAAGGGAGAAAAGAAGAAATAATAATAATGGCGATATGGGTGGACGATTTCTTTATCCTGACTGAAAGTGAAGGCCAAATGAGAATTTTCAAGAAACAGCTGCAAACCAAGTTTAAGGTGCATGATTTGGGAGAAGTTAAACGTTATTTAGGTATGCAAATTACTAAGGATGAAGAAAGACAAGAATTGAGCATAAGTCAATCATCATACATGGAAAAAATATTAAAGAAATTTGGCATGAGTGATTGCAAACAAATAAGTACTCCAATGGAAGTAGGAGTGAAGTTAAGTGTAAATGAGACTGATGTGGAATGTGACAAGAATGTTCCTTATTTAGAAGCAATAGGGAGTCTGTTATATTTGTCTCAAACATCACGACCCGACATTGCTTTTGCCACCAATGCAGTGAGCAGATATTGCAGAGACCCAAAGGAAAAGCACTGGAAAGCTGTAAAGAGGATATTCCGATACCTAAGAGGAACCTCAAACTATGAGCTAAAATACCATAGAGATGGTAACGCAAAACTAGAGGGATATAGCGATGCGGACTGGGGGAGTGAATTGGGAGACAGATACTCCACCACTGGCTGCTGTTTTAAATTAATGGGGGGCCTCACATCATGGTCCTGTCAACAGCAAAAAACTGTTGCATTGAGCACCATAGAGGCCGAGTATATGGCACTATCCTACACCACACAGGAAGCATTATGGCTACGAACATTAATAAGTGAAATAGAACCCAATTTAATTGAGGAACCTACAACCATCTTCTGTGACAATAAAGGAGCCATAAACCTAGATAAAAATGATGTTACTAGTGCTAGGACAAAGCATATTGATATACAGCACCATTTCATTCGGGACCACATAGAACGACAGAACATTGCCGTGGACTATCTGCGTACAGAAGACATGTTAGCTGACCTTCTGACCAAACCCTTGGAAAGGGAGAAGTTTGAGAAGATTGTGGGACTATTTGGTTTATCTTGTGGAAGCAACATACAAAATATAAGTTCAAGAAGGGGTGTTGGAATTGTGTGAACAATATATTTCGTGTGTGACGGAGCAAAGTGCACTGTGGAAAATAGACCTCTTTGGCATTGCCTAACACTCTTTGTGTGCACTGATTATTGTGTTGTGTTCGCTGGAATCTTGTTTTGTTCTTGAATGTGCAAATATAGTTATTAGTAAGATGTCCCTTTTTCTCCTTAATACTTATTCAGCTGCGCAAATTCCAATAATAACCAAGAGTGGCAGTAGGGCTCACTGCCTTGAACATTTCCAAAAGCTGGAAATCCTAACTGTCCCCTGTGAATACATTTTTCAAAGTGTTATGTATGTAAAAAAAAATATTGACTGCTATATGAAAAATTCTTTAGTACACAGCTATGAAACTAGAAACCAATACAATCTGCATCTAGAGAGGAAAAATAAAGTTAAAACTCAGCAGAGCTTGTTGTACAATGCTGTTAAATTATATAATAAATTACCCCAAAAAATAAAAGATATTGACACAATCGGACAGTTCAAAACAAAACTAAAATTGTTTTTTATTAAATAAAAGTTATTACGCAGTAATGGACTATCTGAATTAAAACATGTAGTGTAATTAAAGTAGCCTGCATTGTAATACATGAGGAAATAATTATAATATGAAATCAAAAATTGTACAGTACTATAAGAAAATTACAAATTACACAAGGATATAAAACTAATTTAAGATACCTCAAAAATGTGTGTAAATACAAATTTTATGTGTATAATTGTAGGTATATTGTATTGTATATGATTTTGCTGACGAAATCCACACAATGTAAATTGTTACATGGATTAATAAAGAAATCAATCAATCAATCAATCAATCTTACTTTATGCATAGATCATTATACACTCCTGGAAATTGAAATATGAACACCGTGAATTCATTGTCCCAGGAAGGGGAAACTTTATTGACACATTCCTGGGGTCAGATACATCACATGATCACACTGACAGAACCACAGGCACATAGACACAGGCAACAGAGCATGCACAATGTCGGCACTAGTACAGTGTATATCCACCTTTCGCAGCAATGCAGGCTGCTATTCTCCCATGGAGACGATCGTAGAGATGCTGGATGTAGTCCTGTGGAACGGCTTGCCATGCCATTTCCACCTGGCGCCTCAGTTGGACCAGCATTCGTGCTGGACGTGCAGACCGCGTGAGACGATGCTTCATCCAGTTCCAAACATGCTTAATGGGGGACAGATCCGGAGATCTTGCTGGCCAGGGTAGTTGACTTACACCTTCTAGAGCACGTTGGGTGGCACGGGATACATGCGGACGTGCATTGTCCTGTTGGAACAGCAAGTTCCCTTGCCGGTCTAGGAATGGTAGAACGATGGGTTCGATGACGGTTTGGATGTACCGTGCACTATTCAGTGTCCCCTCGACGATCACCAGTGGTGTACGGCCAGTGTAGGAGATCGCTCCCCACACCGTGATGCCAGGTGTTGGCCCTGTGTGCCTCGGTTGTATGCAGTCCTGATTGTGGCACTCACCTGCACGGTGCCAAACACGCATACGACCATCATTGGCACCAAGGCAGAAGCACCTCTCATCGCTGAAGACGACACGTCTCCATTCGTCCCTCCATTCACACCTGTCGCGACACCACTGGAGGCGGGCTGCACGATGTTGGGGCGTGAGCGGAAGACGGCCTAACGGTGTGTGGGACCGTAGCCCAGCTTCATGGAGATGGTTGCGAATGGTCCTCGCCGATACCCCAGGAGCAACAGTGTCCCTAATTTGCTGGGAAGTGGCGGTGCGGTCCCCTACGGCACTGCGTAGGATCCTACGGTCTTGGCGTGCATCCGTGCGTCGCTGCGGTCCGGTCCCAGGTCGACGGGCACGTGCACCTTCCGCCGCCCACTGGCGACAACATCGATGTACTGTGGAGACCTCACACCCCACGTGTTGAGCAATTCGGCGGTACGTCCACCCGGCCTCCCGCATGCCCACTATACGCCCTCGCTCAAAGTCCGTCAACTGCACATACGGTTCACGTCCACGCTGTCGCGGCATGCTACCAGCGTTAAAGACTGCGATGGAGCTCCGTATGCCACGGCAAACTGGCTGACACTGACGGCGGCGGTGCACAAATGCTGCGCAGCTAGCGCCATTCGACGGCCAACACCGCGGTTCCTGGTGTGTCCGCTGTGCCGTGCATGTGATCATTGCTTGTACAGCCCTCTCGCAGTATCCGGAGCAAGTATGGTGGGTCTGACACACCGGTGTCAATGTGTTCTTTTTTCCATTTCCAGGAGTGTATTTCTTACACTACTTATCCACATTCTGTAATTAAGGTTTTAATGTAGGGATGCATTGTACATCTTTGTAGGTAGGATAATCCACCACAGTAAATACCATTTTTTGCTACTTAGTAATTCAGCATGAATGCTCATAAATGTTTAAATATATTTGCCTTATCAGAAAGTGTAATTTTCAATTTTCATATACAACTAACTCATTTTACACTCTGAAAAGTCAGTGCCAGTAATAACATCAGACTGATACTTGAGTAATGTCTGTACTTTCGTTAAGACCAACTGTAACTAACACACAGTGTTCTACTGAGGAATGGAAGTGCTTAAAAATCACCATTTTAACAACTTGAGGTGATGTAAAACATTTTACTGAATACTAAGAACTAGACGTACCATTCCCTGATTGTTATCTTGATTGGTCTGTTTACATAGGTACCCTAATGATGGGACAGAAAAAGAATATGACATCACTCTGACAAACCTGTGGAATAGAGACAAAGTGCAATACCCACCCGAGAAGAATTATTCTCAGAATAGAACAATCATTTATTTTTCTTGTCCAGAGGAGGCAGATAATGTTGTCCAGCAGACATCTGGTGGTTTCCGGTGGCTAAAGGTGGCAGTGTGGTACTGGTGTGTAAGACTCACACTCCCCCTTGGCTTTCAAACTTACTTGGAGCTACTTCGCCAATCTTCTTTCAGGATAGTTCGCTGTGATATTCTGCCCAGCTTCTTCTCTGAAGAACAGAGGCTACTCTGGAGGAATTTTCTATACTTTTAAATAACTCAGTACACTTGTGAACACTTTGAATTCAATCTCACTATATTTCATAAAACATAAGAGTTTTCATACATTAAACATTTCCCGTAAGGTTGACACCTTCCAGACTGACAGAAGTTATTACAATCATCTTTCCATACATACAGTCTATAAATCTCTCCAAGTTTAACAAGACAACTGTCCCAACTTTATGGCAGTAAATGAGAGAATGAATGAATAAAAGTGTCTTCTTTTCTTTCCACAACCTTCAAACATTCACACCAATAATGTTTTATATCTCACAGAGTACGATGCATTTACTCCATGGGCAGTTCTAGCGTTAAAAGGTTTTTTGGCTTTTAACATTTAACCAAATATAACATTGATGTTGATAATTCATGGCAATGTTTGCCGACAAGATAAAGAATGCAACCTTTTAACACTAGATTGCGTACTCACGGCAGTTCTCCTTGGCCGTTTCTTGGTACGACTTGGAAAAAGAGAAAAATTAATGAATGATCGATGATGCGTCGGTTCTCGATTGTGTTTAGGAGACGTACGGATTGATTGCGTGAAAATAGTTTCTCAAATGACCTCTTAACCCGGATTGCTTTCACGCAATCAGACTCTTCAATGAAATTACCTAAGGGACCTATTTGAATAATAAAAAAATTGGAAATGAATGCAAAACAGTGAAATTTTGTAAAAAAGGTTGTCAGATCGTAAATTGAGCACGTTAATGGTCTCCCAAATACAATCGACACACCGCGATAAAGAGCGAACCTGTAACAAAGTTCATTATTTGTGGTTAATTTAAAGAAAAGAATAAGCATAGATTTTCTGTACAGTGGAAAAAAGTATATTCTCAAAGAAGAAAGGCGTTAAACTATATACATTACCAAATTTACAATGAATACAAAACTTACATTTTTATGTTTTTCTCATACATGGAGCAGTCCAACAATCGCTGCTTTTGTATGTGTGATATTTTGTAAAAATTAAATGTCCTGGCGTGCGCGTAAGTATTTTTTATCGTCACAAAGTTTACAAAAGCGTTTTTGTTTTCTTGGTGATAACGTGGTTTTTCACACTAAACTTGTAGCGGTGCTACACAACACGTCTTAACAAGTCGGCAACCAAACATCAAAGGTAATGAAGTACATGTTAACATATCGGCGACCAGAAGTACAACAACTATAAAGACTCTAGAATTTTCCTAACAAATGATAAATTGTTCTTTCTTCTGTTTCGCAGCTTCTTGCTATCAAGCGCTGCGGCAATGATTTTAAATATCTGCGCCCAGCGAGTCATAGTATTTAAAAGTACCTTTTAAACGCTGGCCGCGCGTCTTGGTGTAGGCGAACGTTATAAACAGATTTCGTTTTTTTTTTACTCTCGTGTTGTCATGCTTAGTATCACTGCAAACTACAGCTTGGTGGCTGTCCTTTTCTCATATGCAAAATGTCAGAAATCCAATAATATCACATTGCTTCCCGCGTGAGGAGCGATGACTCCGTCAGGATCATCGAGACTCACGCGTAGTCGTGATGTTATTGCTTTCGTGAAACAAGTTAGTATTACTTGCAAAAATTCTTTACAATAGATTTTACACATTACATCAAGCAAAGTGGTTAACATACAGAGTATCGGGTAAGTATATTCGTACGACTGAAATTGATAGTAATTTGTCCATAGGGTAACTACATGACAATTGAACTGTGCCCTTTCTAATGTATTGTACAAGGATAACAAATGTTCATTTCTCGGTAAAAGATAATGAAATTAAGATAAAGAGACACATACATAGATACATTATACATGGCATAATAAATATTAAAAAAAACAAAGAAATAAATTACTTGACTTCGCAGGAAGTCTGGGTGCTGTGTGCACTCGTGGAAAAAAATATGTTACAAAAAATTGACATTCTTGTTTTACAGTGACATACTACAGGAATATTTTTGTCGTTGTTTCGTCGAAGATTTCTTGCAGTAAATACGTAGCACTTTACTTATTTGTGGCTTTTATGACCTGCAAAAAAAAAAAGTTTCACTACACTTGGGTAGGTATGAGTTGCACTGGGAGTGGTAGAACTTCGGGTATAAATGATAGCACTGCACTTGAGTGGGGAAATTGATTACACTTTCACAGTGGAGGAAAAGTAGGGCATCACTTTCACTGTGGAAGTTGGAGTAGTTGTCGGGGTGTGATGTTGCGTTGGAAATACGTCGTGGGTCAGGAACTGGAAGACTGGTTCTGCAACATGTTGAGCCGTATGGTGGCGGTCTCTGTTTCACTTGACACTTGTCCGTGCTTCCATTTATGTTTTCGTACATGAAAAATACAGAAAAAAAATCTGTATTAGAATGTGCTTACTTACTAATAACTTAGTCTAAAAGAAAATTGGATTAGGTAAGAATAACAATTGTTTATGTACATAAGGTCTCATTCTCTTAGGAATGCTTAGTTCTCATATTTATCTATTTTTCTGGTTTTACTTGGTTCGACACGTTTTCCTCATTACTCGGCCTGGTCAGTAAATTCGGTAGCTATTGTCAAAATCGAGCTTAAGACTCTTCCGATTAGTGTCTTTATAATTTCACAAGGTACATGAGTGCTTAATTCATTGCTTTATCATATTTTATTTTGAATGCATTTCAAACACATTTGGCATCCGCGCTCGTTGTTCAAAGAAAAATTGATTGTTGAGCGCTCAGCGTACACAGTGTTACGTCCGTTGGTCACAATCACGTGACAATAACTTGACAGTTCCACAACGCTAGCAGCAGTATTCTGCGAGAAGCAGAGCGTTAGGTGTCTACTAGCCGTGGTGTGAGTTTTTACACAGTTTTTCATCGACTCTGGATTACGGAAGCAGCCAGATGCGGCGACTCCCGCAGCTGTTTCGAAGAATGTGTCCGTGGAAAGGCGTACAGTACCGTTTGTGGTAAGTACAACACTTACTCACTTTCACTGTTCGGCTTTCTACATCGTGGTACAAGTACTTATAACATTACTTCACACGCGGTATTTCACACGTGCCCTTGGAGTTATCACCTTTTCAGTTCACACTTTATTATTAATTCGTGTTAACATTTATTTGGTCGTCATGTTAAGGTTCACACGCACCACTTTTATACGTGTCCATTAATTACTTGTCTATAGTCGGTTCACACGCAGCAGCACATACGTGTCCATTTATTACTGACTGCATTATTATTACAAAGTACAGTTAACATTTAGTATACATATCATGTCTAAAAATTATTTACAAAGAAATATTTAGTCTCTGTGACTTCAAGGCCTGACGAAAAGAGTGTCTCTTGTTCGTAGTTTGTGCTTCCAAGGCACTTTAGGTTTACACTTTGTTCGGAATCTTGTTATTCTTTTCTTTTTACAATAGTTACTCTTTTCTCAAGTTCAGCTCTTTTATTTTCTCTCTATTACGTCGTTAGTTTGAAGACACAGCCAATGTGGCTTCGTTTACGTGATGAACAGTTCGTGTTCAAACTACCATTAGGGTAATTGGGAAGCTTGGTGTTCCCTGTCGTGCAATTGCACATACCAAATCTTAATTGAACTCGCAATTTGCGAAGAATAAGCATAGCCCGTCGACAACCAATGTGTCACGACTATCCATTCGTATAGCCTGTATGTATCAATCATGCAACCAGCTCGTAAAATTCACTTCTCTACTGGATAAGGTAGGATGGTAAGGATACTGGTTAGAGGAAAACACAAAAGACTTTTATGGAGTGAAGAGATTTGAAGACACAGTGTTAATGACGTATGATATGATGAGCTTAACATAAATTATTATCACCTTAGTTTTTCATGACAAATAGTATAATTAAATCGATACCGTAGTTTCAGTGTCGTCTGATCCAGCTCTCTAAACAATTTTCTATGCATATCTAAAATTACTTAAACCATGCATTAGCAGTGAACTGTGTCTGTTAACTATCTTCTGTTCCATGTATCGTAAAATTGTTTTCTAAAAAAAAAATCGTCGTATCTCGAGGACCTGAAATAGATATTTCTAGTACTAAACTAATTTATTTATAAATGATCTTTGTATTTCAGCTGCACTGTGCCGTAAAATTGTTATGAGCGTATACGGTTTTCTCCGTATTATAATAAAATAATTGAGTTGCGCACTTCTTTCCTGCTACCTGGATCGTTATTGACTTACTTGATTCTTATATGCTAAGCTGCTGCTTTTTGCCTGCTGCGTTTCATAGGTGGTCTCATAAAATTTGTTGTCACACACTCCTTATGCATAACATAACATTTACCTCATTAGAGTAAGCGACCTTGATAATTTTTTTTTTAACCTATGAGCAATCATTCTGGTCTGAATGATCATTTTAATTTATTTCATTCAAGAGGAGAGAGCTTTGCTATACTTAAAACTAGTGATAGCAGGTGGCACTTAGCACGTCCCTACTATAATATTTATTTGTCAGCTCTTTCGGCTGTGGCCGTTCATGGCTCAATTAACTTAAAACTAACTTACATCTAAGGCAAATCTTGCTCTCCTACAATAAATGTGTTTTACTTAAGGTGCTCATATAAATTACTTATCTTGTTGTGGCAGGTCGACAGGGTGTTAGTCCTGTGCATTACTCTTACATACGTTGGTACTTCACACATAGTATGACAACTTATAGTGTGTGTGTGTATTTTCTTTTAGCAGCTTAACTTAACAGATATTTTCAATGGTTGACTCGGTATTTCTTCAAGTCTGCGTGATGAAACAATCCTTTTATTCGTCCAGATACAGGGTCAGCTAATAGATAGCAACCAATGTGCGGCTTTCTTAAGATAATATATGGTCCTTCATACAAGTGCTGCCACTTGCGATTCTTATGATGAATCAAAGATGGTTTGAAGTGGGTCTTTAATAGCACTCGTTCATTTATACGATACGATAAGACTTTGCTAATGTGTTTGTCATGCGCCTTTTTTCTTAGGTTGGCATGAGTGGTTAAAGATATGAAAGCGTATTGGTCCCGCAGCTTTCCCGTGGAGGCCTAAAGAAGCTGCTAATGGTTTTCCGACTGGGGTGGAGCTGAAATGTCAGTTATTTTTTACTTGACTAGTATTTTGCGACCTACCAGGTCGAAAATTTGCGTTCGTATCCCATACGACTTGTGCATCTGTTGATTGCGTGTTATTTGACATCGCGTTTGGTGCTTGGTTCGCCTGTGTGTAAAAAATAGTCGGATTTCCTTGGCTATTATAACCGGCGGTGTCAGGAAAAGCATCCGACGAATTGTCCTGACTATTGTTCCTGAACTGTTGGTTGGGTTGGTGAGAAAATTTCGCATTTTTCGCCTGTGAAAAATTTATTTGCTGAGAGGGAGTGAAGTGACTCGGCTGACTGTACTGTTGTGGTCTGTTATAATTGTTCCATTTCTTTCCCTTGTGACGATTTTCATTATTCGTCTTGTTGTTCTGGTACTGGTAATTACCGTTATGATTTATCGGTGAATTACCGTATTGTTGCTGTTTGTTTTGATAAATCGGATTGTACCTATTCTGGTGTGGATGTTTGTTATATTGTTTTCCATTACGGCGGTTGAAACTGTTATGATTGCCGTAAGGCTGAGCGTTTGGTTGTCCCGTGTTATGTTGGTACGACATTCCATTGACGCAATTTGTTATGTGCTGCTGCGGAGCGGGCGGTCCATTATTATAATTATTCCGCGCGCTCGCACGCACATCCTCATAGATCATATCCAAATTGTCAAGAACAGAAAGAAAGGCTTCTAGGTCTTCTTCACTCACATTAACTAGTTTTTCTCTTATTGACACAGGAAGTTTTGACTTTAAGATCATGATTACATCTTTGGTTGAAATGGGCGTGTCCCAATACTGAATTTTACGTAGATATTTTTCAAAATAACGTCTCAAACCTCCTCCTTTGGTGTTAAAAGGTTCGGCGTTGTAAACCTCCTTTCGGAGTCTTTGTTGTATACCTGAACTCCAGAATTTATTCAAAAAATGCTTTTCAAAATCTGCATAGGTGTGACATTTGTCTATTATTTCTGTACCCCAAATTGATCCTTCACCGTGTACATAGCCTAAGATGAACTGTATCCGCTGCCTGTCGTTCCATGATTCCGGAAAAGCACCTGTGAATGATTTTAGAAATACCATGGGATGTATATTTCGTTTTTCAGGTATAAAAGGCTGAAAAACTCTGTGTTTTAGCACACTCTCGTCTCGCATTAGTTCAACGAGTGTTAGTTGATCGGCATGACTACGTGACGTAGAAGTTTCGTCACGCGTATTATTTACTGTTGGTGAGAATTGTACCTGACACGCGGGATATTGACGACTATCGTGTTCTGGCGATAGCGAATACTCACTTTGATTGTCACCTTGCAATTCCGTAACTTGTCGTTTTAGTTGATCTATATCATTGCTTAGCTGACGTTTCCATTCCGGAAGATCGTGGCTAAATGCTCGTCTGGTTTCACCTAATTCACTGGTTAAAGTGTCACCAGAAGTACCGGGAGCGGTTAAGATTTCTGCTGTAGCAGATTTAACCGTACCCTTTAGTTCAGCGTGTACCTTGCTGACAATGTACTGTTCTTTGGATTGCATCCACTCTTCAAATTCCCTATTAAGTGTATTGCTTATACCGGTGTTGACATCTGCGATCTTTTTGTCAATATTGACATCGGATATTTGCTGAGCAAGGTCTTCGACTCGCTCGCCAACGTGGTTGACACTTTCTGTCAATTGGCTTACTCTCTTTGAAACATCACTGTAATGTTTCAAAGAGTCACTCGCAGTTGATTTACACACATCTATTTGGGCCTGCATATCTATGAACTTGCTACCAATATTGGTCTCGGCGGATTCCACCATCGAAAGAACACTATCAATTTTTGCGTGTACGCTTGCGTTTAGCTCGCTTGCGTAAGCAGTGGTAATGGCTTTAATTTTTTCCTCCATGGTGTCATTCGATTTTTTGATTTGTGCTTGGATGTCGGTAATAACAGAATTTATATTGTTCATTCGCACTTGAGTGTCCTCTACCCTTGATTCTAAACTGTTGAACCTGCTGTCACTTTGGTTTGCTAACTGACTGATTTGCGTTTCAATATTGTCACTTTGGTTTGTTAACTGTGCCATTCGAGTGTCAAGATTACCCATGTTTGCTTCAAAACTGGTTTTCATATCAGCAAACAATTTTAGTATATCTGACAGCGAGCATTCATGTGACTGCGACGCGGTCTGTGGCGCCGACAGCTCACGTGTCGCTTCGTCGTCTGTTGTTCCCTCACTACGAGATTCAGGTTTGTTTACACCCGCGCGCGGTCTAAGTTGCCTTGGTTGCTCATCAGCCATCGTAAATTTAAAGTAGTTACACTGCACGAGCTAGAAAAGATAATTTTTTTTTTTTTAATTATGATTTTCACTTGTCAGGTGCGCCAAGGATTTCGCGTCCTGATTTCTCAGATATTGCTTGCGCGTTATAAGCAATTGAAACTCTGACACACGAAAATGCCAATATGGCAACGAGAGAGATAAAATAAATGAAAAACACTTATAGAGCACTGAAACTGGCACAGATAGCGGCCATTGTGATTCACTAAAATGCACAACAATGGAAATTCTTGCTAACTATTTCTAACTATTGTAAGCGAAATGATGAAATAGAGGCGGGTCTAATAGAAAAAAAGAAACAGAAATTTGGAAATTAAATTGCTTGAGGAAAAGAAAAAAACGTAAAGAGTGAATGTCACGAGCCGACTGAATGCTCGGTACGCAAAGCTTCAAACGTAATGAAACATCGTACTCACATTAGTTGTCTTGCGCGCTGCTATTTATTGCTGTTGTGGATTCTTGCTGCGATTTTCTGCATATGCGTCCTTTATTTATCACTGGTTTTGGCTTCCAATTTTCTCCAGATGGTAGCATGAAAATAAAAAGAACAAATTAGTTTTTTAGTCAAGTCCCTGTTCGGGCGCCACATCTAGCGTTAAAAGGTTTTTTGGCTTTTAACATTTAACCAAATATAACATTGATGTTGATAATTCATGGCAATGTTTGCCGACAAGATAAAGAATGCAACCTTTTAACACTAGATTGCGTACTCACGGCAGTTCTCCTTGGCCGTTTCTTGGTACGACTTGGAAAAAGAGAAAAATTAATGAATGATCGATGATGCGTCGGTTCTCGATTGTGTTTAGGAGACGTACGGATTGATTGCGTGAAAATAGTTTCTCAAATGACCTCTTAACCCGGATTGCTTTCACGCAATCAGACTCTTCAATGAAATTACCTAAGGGACCTATTTGAATAATAAAAAAATTGGAAATGAATGCAAAACAGTGAAATTTTGTAAAAAAGGTTGTCAGATCGTAAATTGAGCACGTTAATGGTCTCCCAAATACAATCGACACACCGCGATAAAGAGCGAACCTGTAACAAAGTTCATTATTTGTGGTTAATTTAAAGAAAAGAATAAGCATAGATTTTCTGTACAGTGGAAAAAAGTATATTCTCAAAGAAGAAAGGCGTTAAACTATATACATTACCAAATTTACAATGAATACAAAACTTACATTTTTATGTTTTTCTCATACATGGAGCAGTCCAACAATCGCTGCTTTTGTATGTGTGATATTTTGTAAAAATTAAATGTCCTGGCGTGCGCGTAAGTATTTTTTATCGTCACAAAGTTTACAAAAGCGTTTTTGTTTTCTTGGTGATAACGTGGTTTTTCACACTAAACTTGTAGCGGTGCTACACAACACGTCTTAACAAGTCGGCAACCAAACATCAAAGGTAATGAAGTACATGTTAACATATCGGCGACCAGAAGTACAACAACTATAAAGACTCTAGAATTTTCCTAACAAATGATAAATTGTTCTTTCTTCTGTTTCGCAGCTTCTTGCTATCAAGCGCTGCGGCAATGATTTTAAATATCTGCGCCCAGCGAGTCATAGTATTTAAAAGTACCTTTTAAACGCTGGCCGCGCGTCTTGGTGTAGGCGAACGTTATAAACAGATTTCGTTTTTTTTTACTCTCGTGTTGTCATGCTTAGTATCACTGCAAACTACAGCTTGGTGGCTGTCCTTTTCTCATATGCAAAATGTCAGAAATCCAATAATATCACACAGTACAGCAAAGCACTTGGAAGAGCAGTTGAATGGAATGGACAGTGTCTTGAAAGGAGGATATAAGATGAACATCAACAACAATAGCAAAACGAGGATAATGGAATATAATCAAATTAAATCAGGCAATGCTAAGGGAATTAGATTAGGAAATGATACACTTAAAGTAGTAGAGGAGTTTTGCTATTTGGGGAGCAAAATAACTGATGATGGTCGAAGTAGAGAGCATATAAAATGTAGACTAGTAATGGCAAGGAAAGCGTTTCTGAAGAAGAGAAATTTGTTAACATTGAGTATAGATTTAAGTATCAGGAAGTTGTTTCTGAAAGTATTTGTATGGAGTGTAGCCATGTATGGAAGTGAAACATGGACGATAAATAGTTTGGACAAGAAGAGAATAGAAGCATTAGAAATGTGATGCTACAGAAGAATGCTGAAGATTAGATGGGTAGATCACATAACTAATGAGGAGGTATTGGAAAGAACTGGGGAGAAGAGGAGTTTGTGGCACAACTTGACAAGAAGAAGGGACCGTTTGGTAGGACATGTTCTGAGGCATCAAGGGATCATAAATTTAGCATTGGAGGGCAGCGTGGAGGGTAAAAATCATCGAGGGAGACCAAGAGATGAATACACTAAGCAGATTCAGAAGGATGTAGGTTGCAGTAAGTACTGGGAGATGAAGAAGCTTGCACAGGATAGAGTAGCACGGAGAGCTGCATCAAACCAGTCTCAGGACTGAAGACCACAACAAAAATAACAACAAAACTGATATAAGCAGAATAGAGATAATGGAAATTATCAAAGAGGGCATCCACCTTCTAATATAGGCCCAGTAACTACACAATAATTTGTACCTGGCAATAATAGGGCTCAAAATAGAAATGTCATACCAAGGTTTGGTAACCAGCCAGTAATTATGAATAGTGAGGAAAACGTAGGGTGATCTGGACCCAGGACCAGGATCCAGCTCATAGAAATACATTAAGAGGCCTACGTCATAATGAGTGTGTTTCATTTACCTATAAAGTACCAACAAAAGAACGGTTGCTACTAGCAGCACCCATCGTAGCCACTATTAATCCACAACCTATTATAGTTGGAAAAGTAGAAGATTCTGAAGTGGACATATTTATTGATTCTGGTAGTGAAGTATCACATGTTTCTAGTGTTTTTTTTTAATATGTTAAGAACCAGCAATAACTTAACTGTATTACCAGTAACAGGAATACATATAATTGGTATAACTGGAACTAAAAGTAAGGTTGTTATATACGAAACCCTAGTAAACTGTAACATCAGTGAGATTACATTCTGGCAAACATTGTTGGTAGTAGAAAATGTTAATAGAGAGGTATTATTTGGCTTAGATTGGCTGTCGGAATTTAATGTTATATTGAATTTTGAAGAGAGCTGCCTTTATTTCAGACTAGGGGAAGATAAATATTGCATTAAGTTTCAAGCAGATAATTACGTTGATAAACAAACAACTGAACACCAGAGTTTACGATTAACCACAACAGCTCAATTGTCACCAGAGATGGAAAACGTAAGTCATGCATACCACGAGCTGACATTCAAAATGAAGTACAGGGTGTCCTAAAAGTCTTTCCCTGATTACATAAATTGATAACTCAGGCTAGAATGAAGATACAAATATGAAACTTGTGTCGAACTGTTTACAACTATCAAAGTTTTTTTCTGTTTAGGGTTTGCAGTACGTAAGTAGTGGATGAGGTGCAGTGCCCAAGAAGCCACAGTGTGTCCTGTGGTACCATGAGACATGATCACCAACCACAGTGCAGAGACACTTCCAGACTACATTTGGAAGGAATCCACCTGATGTCAAGAGCATTAAAGCCTGGTATGAGAAGTTCAAGAACACAGGATCAGTTGCTGACCGTCTGAGGTCTGGTCGACCAAGAACCTCAGCAGACAGGGTGGAAGCTGTAAGGCAGTCTTTTCTGCGAAGTCTGAAGAAATTGGTGTGCAGGGCCTCACATGAATTACAGATTACAGATTACAGATGCCAAAAAGCTCTCTCCATGACATTTTACACAAATGTTTATTGTTTCGTGTATACAAAGTGCAAATCGTTCAGGTCTTGTTGCCCAGTGACAGTACATGTTGATATGACTTTGCGGTCAAAATGCAATCATGTATTGAGGATGATGATGGTTATCTCAGACTAATTGCCTTTTCTGACGAAGCGAGGTCGCTTGTCAGTGGAGTAGTGAATCGCCATAATGTGCACATTTGAGGTTCACAACCCCCTGGCGAGGTCATGGAGTACACCAGAGGCAGTCCAAAGTTGGATGTTTGGTGCGCACTGAGGCTACCACCACATCTGCAGTGTATCTGGACATGTTGCAACTCTATGCTGTTCCTCAGCTGCTTCAGTATCACCCCGATGTCTTGTTTCAGCAAGATGGTGCACCGTCTCATTGGGGTTTGGATGTCCGTGCCTATCTCAATATGACCTTTCCTGGGCTTTGGATTGGTCATGATGGACCAACAGTTTGGCCTCCATGCTCTCCTGACATAACCCCATTGGACTTCTTTTTATGGGGTTATGTCAAGGACGAGGTCTACCGAACATGTGTACCAGATCTTGAAACCCTGCGGCAATGGATAACCACAGTCATTGAATCGATCCCTCCAGTGATGTTGGCTAATGTGTGGACGGAAATTGAATATTGCCTAGATGTGCTAAGTGCATCCAATGGTGCTCATGTGGAAGTTTACTGATGTGTGTAAAAAACTTTGATAGTTTGTAAACAATTAGACACCAGTTTCATATTTGTATCTTACTTCTAGCCTGAGTTATCAATTTATGTAATCAGGGAAAGACTTTTCGGACACCCTGTAGATGAATCCCCAATATCAACCAACGACCAGAAGGCAGATTTTGCCGAAATTCTATTAGAATACAAGATGGTATTTTCAGATAGCACAGTACTGTAGCTCGATGGACCTGACTGCTGGGTACTGGCAGATCCAGTTACATCCAGAATCAAGGAAATATACAGCATTCCTTTTTTATGGAAAATCATATCATTTTAATGTGTTACCATTTGGGTTAAATATCTCGGTATCAGTGTTTATACGCGCGCTGGCCGAAGCGATAGGTAGAGAGTTATTAAAGGATTCAATTACACATGTTGATGATATATTGATAATATCACCCACCTGGAAAGAGCATTGCCTAACCTTCAAGAAAACACAGAAAAAATTTAAAGAAAAAAGTATTATAGTAAAATTGTCTAAGACACAATTTGCAAGACAAGAACTAAAAAATTTTGGGGACATAGCACAGGTGTACGAGGAATTAAGCCAGATCCAGAACATATAAAGGCCATTAAGGAGTGTCCACCACCTAGAAATATAAGACAATTGAAGGGATTTCTTGGAATGGCAGGGTATTACGGAGGTTATTTATGAAGTCCAGAGTTGAACAACCCTCTACTTTTGCATTTATTACAAAAGGGAGTACCATGGTGTTGTGACCAAGAGGAACAGGAAGCATTTGAAAAGGCAAAGCGAGCTCTATCAGAATCACCGATACTGCACCATTCAGTAAAGGGTGACCCATTTAAGATTTCGACTGACGTGTCAGACTATGTTATAGCCGCAGAGCTGTTCCAAGGTGAATGGGGGTTAACCAGTATATACCATAGGTCAATATCTTTTGCTAGCTGGAGTCTCAACAAACATATGGGGGGTCTGAAATATATATCTATACAGATCACCAAGCTCTATCATTTCTAATAAATAGCCAATTACTACATAGTAGATTGATGTGGTGAACATTGTATTTTCAAGACTATGACATTGAGATTCATTATGTAAAGAGTTCAGAGAACATTTTACTGGACGCGTTGTCTCACCTACTTGTAGGCATGAAAGAACTAAAGTGTTCAAAAGGACCTGGCATAATCTTTGCGATTAATGTCATAACATTAGAATATTCATGCAACAAAGTGCAACAGATAGCTCATAAAATTACGGACAACATCCATCATGATCCTTATTTTATGGATATCTTTGCTATGTGTGTTAGGAAATCGCTACCACCTCATCAAGAGGGAAGGTGGAAGATCGTGTGATATAATCTGTTCTGGAGAGACAGTAAGACAATGCAACATTGGCGTTTATGTATACCAATTCTAGTGGAAGAAGAGTTAGTGTGGTACATTCACAAGGGTTATGGACATTTCGGTATAAAGAAATGCATTGCACATATGGTTTTGTATTTAACAACCTTACTTTTAGTTCCAGTTATACCATTTATATGTATTCCTGCTACTGGTAATACAGGTAAGTTATTGTTAGTTCTTAACGTATTAAGAAAAACCATTAGAAATATGTGATACTTCACTACCAAAATCAATAAATATGTCCACTTCAGAATCTTCTACTTTTCCAACTACAATAGGTTGTGGATTAATTGTAGCTATAATGGATTCTTCTAGTAGCAACCATTCTTTTGTTAGTACTTTATGTGTAAATGCAACATACTCATTATGAGGTAGACCTCTAAATGTATTTCTATGAGCTGGGCCCCAGTCCTGGGTCCAGATCACCCTACGTTTTCCTCACTATTCATAATTACTGGCTGGTTAGCAAACCTTGGTATGACATTTCTATTTTGAGCCCTATTATTGCCAGGTACAAATTCTTGTGTAGTTACTGGGCCTATATTAGAAGGTGGATGCCCTCTTTGATAATTTCCATTATCCCTATTCTGCTTATATCAGTGTTGTTGTTATTGTTGTTGTTGTGGTCTTCAGTCCTGAGACTGGTTTGATGCAGCTCTCCATGCTACTCTATCCTGTGCAAGCTTCTTCATCTCCCAGTACGTACTGCAACCTACATCCTTCTGAATCTGCTTAGTGTATTCATCTCTTGGTCTCCCTCGATGATTTTTACCCTCCACGCTGCCCTCCAATGCTAAATTTGTGATCCCTTGATGCCTCAAAACATGTCCTACCAAACGGTCCCTTCTTCTTGTCAAGTTGTGCCACAAACTCCTCTTCTCCCCAGTTCTTTCCAATACCTCCTCATTAGTTATGTGATCTACCCATCTAATCTTCAGCATTCTTCTGTAGCACCACATTTCTAATGCTTCTATTCTCTTCTTGTCCAAACTATTTATCGTCCATGTTTCACTTCCATACATGGCTACACTCCATACAAATACTTTCAGAAACAGCTTCCTGATACTTAAATCTATACTCAATGTTAACAAATTCCTCTTTTTCAGAAATGCTTTCCTTGCCATTGCCAGTCTACATTTTATATCCTCTCTACTTTGACCATCATCAGTTATTTTGCTCCCCAAATAGCAAAACTCCTCTACTACTTTAAGTGCCTCATTTCCTAATCTAATTCCCTCAGCATCACCCGACTTAATTCAACTACATTCCATTATCCTCGTTTTGCTTTTGTTGATGTTCATCTTATATCCTCCTTTCAAGACACTGTCCATCCCATTCAACTGCTCTTCCAAGTCCTTTGCCGTCTCTGACAGAATTACAATGTCATCGGAGAACCTCAAAGTTTTTATTTCTTCTCCATGGATTTTAATACCTACTCCGAATTTTTATTTTGTTTCCTTTACTGCTTGCTCAATATACAGATTGAATAACATCAGGGATAATCTACAACCCTGTCTCACTCCATTCCCAACCACTGCTTCCCTTTCATGCCCCTCAACTCCTATAACTGCCATCTGGTTTCTGTACAAATTGTAAATAGCCTTTCACTCCCTGTATTTTACCCCTGCCACCTTTAGAATTTGAAAGACAGTATTCCAGTTAACATTGTCAAAAGCTTTCTCTAAGTCTACAAATGCTAGAAACATAAGTTTGCCTTTCCTTAATCTTTCTTCTAAGATAAGTCATAAGGTCAGTATTGCCTCACGTGTTCCAATATTTCTACGGAATCCAAACTGATCTTCCCCGAGGTCGGCTTCTACCAGTATTTCCATTTGTCCTCTAGCCATTGCTGCTTAGTCATTTTGCACTTCCTGTCAATCTCATTTTTGAGATGTTTGTATTCCTTTTTGCCTGTGTCATTTACTGCATTTTTATATTTTCTCCTTTCATCAATTAAATAAATTTTTCTGCTGTTACCCAAGGGTTTCTACTAGCCCTTGTCTTTTTACCTACTTGATCCTCTGCTGCCTTCCCTACTTCATCCCACAGACCTACCCATTCTTCTTCTACTGTATTTCTTTCCCCCATTCCTCTCAATTGTTCCCTTATGCTCTCCCTGAAACTTTGTACAACCTCTGGTTTTGCCAGTTTATCCAGGTCCCATCTCCTTAAATTCCCACCTTTTTGCAGTTCCTTCAGTTTTAATCTACAGTTCATAACCAATAGATTGTGGTCAGAGTCCACATCTGCCCCTGGAAATGTCTTACAATTTAAAACCTGGTTCAGGAATCTCTGTCTTACCATTATATAATCTATCTCATACCTTCTAGTATCTCCTGGATTCTTCCATGTATACAGCCTTCTTTTATGATTCTTGATCCGTGTTAGCTATGATTAAGTTATGCTTTTCATTTATTACCCCCAATCCATATTCACCTACTATGTTTCATTCTCTCCCTTTTCCTACTCTAAAATTCCAGTCACCCATGACTATTAAATTTTTGTCTCCCTTCACTACCTGAATAATTTATTTTATCTCATCATACTTTTCATCAATTTCTTCATCATCTGCAGAGCTAGTTGGCATATAAATTTGTATTACTGTAGTAGGCGTGGGCTTTGTGTCTATCTTGGCCACAATAATGTGTTCACTATGCTATTTGTAGTAGCTTACCCACACTCCTATTTTTTTATTCATTATTAAACCTACTCCTGCATTACCCTTATTTGATTTTGTATTTATATACCTTTATTCACCTGATCAAAAGTCTTGTTCCTCCTGCCACCAAACTTCACTAATTCCCACTATATCTAACTTTAAGCTATCCATTTCCCTTTTTAAATTTTCTAACCTACCTGCCCGATTAAGGGATCTGACATTCTCCGATCCGTAGAACGCCAGTTTTCTTTCTCCTGATAACGACGTCCTCTTGAGTAGTCCCCGCCTGGGGATCCGAATGGGGGACTATTTTACCTCTGGAATATTTTACGCAAGAGGACGCCATCATCATTTAACCATACAGTAAAGCTGCATGCCCTCGGGAAAAAATACAGCTGTAGTTTCCCCTTGCTTTCAGCCGTTCGCAGTACCAACACAGCAAGGCCGTTTTGGTTAGTGTTGGAAGGCCAGATCAGTGTTGACCCCTGAAATTTGCGATTTGACAATAGGGATCAGTTTGTCCTGTCTTTCAATGGAATTACTTGAAGTATGTAACCTTTGTTTCACTGTGTCGAATGTAATTTTTCATTAAACTCTAACTCTACACTACTACTCTTGTCTTCAATGTCAAATTCTAGTTCTTGGTCAAATTGTGTAATCGCTCCTCCTGTCTTTGCTTAAAGTCCATAAACATTTGATTGATTTGTACTGTTAAAGAATTACTTTCTTTAAATCTGCTCATAAATTTTCCGCTTTATCATTTAACACCTCCAATTTGGAATTTAAAGCTTCACCCTATGATTCTAGTTTCTCAAAAGCTTCACCCTGTGCTTCGAATTTTTCATTTCACAAAGCATTCTGAGTGTTTATAGCATTGAACTGAATACTCTGAGCTTTGATTAAGTTTATTACTTCAGACAAATCTGGCATGTCTTTGTTCACTGTCATGGCCATGGCTGGTCCTGTAGTTTCTGTAGGTTGTTGTTCCTTCTCCATAGTCCTAACCTTTCGCGATCCCGTGATCATTAAAAAAAACCACCTCTGCAAATAATGACCACCCTAGCTTGCATTCAAATGGTTATTATCTTGAGCTCACCTGGCATAGGATTGTAGGCTGTGTTGGCGAGGTGTGGAAATGGCACTGGTGAAACTCACAGGCACCAGCAGCGTCACATGTTTGTTGTGGTGTCGGCGGGTGCGAAGTCAGCAACTCAAACAGCAACCAGCAATGATGGCATGTTACTGCATCTGCGTTGGCATCAGCTAGTTACTACATGTGTGAGGATTGTTTCCTCTCCACAACCAAATCTTCTTGATCAGATCTTGCAGACCAATTTCTTCATCTCATTATTATGTGTTGCTATGGCAATCCTCAACTTTTTCTTATCTCAATCTTCTTCAAAAAAATTCTTCCTTTTCATGTCCTGCTCACTTTGGTCGCCACTTTCTGGCAGTTTCCGGTGATTAAGGGTGGCAGTGTGGTCCTGGTGTGCAAGACTCACACTCCCCCTTGGCTGTCAAACTTACTTGGAGTTACTTCGCCAATCTTCTTTCAGGATAGTTGGCTGTGATATTCTGCCCAGCTTCTTCTCTGAAGAACAGATGCTACTCTGAAGGAATTTTCTATACTTTTAAATAACTCAATACACTCGAGAATACTTTGAATTCAATCTCACTATATTTCATAACATAAACTAAACACTTCCGGGCTGACAGAAGCTATTACAGTCATCTTTCTATACATACAGTCTATAAATCTCTCCATGTTTAACAAGACAACTGTCCTGACTTTATGGCAGTAAATGAGAGAATGAATGAATAAAAGTGTCTTCTTTTCTTTCAACAACCTTCAAATGTTCACACCAATAATGTTTTATATCTCACAGATTTTCTTTCAACAACCTTCACATATTCACACCAATAATGTTTTATATCTCACAGAGTACGATGCATTTACTCCATGGGCAGGATGTGTAACTTCTTAGGCAGGCTCAGTGACTACTTGCTCACGCCAATTGTCTGTCCAATACACATCCATCCTGTACACACATAATTGTGGGGCAGTAGACATAGTTCTACTTTACCACACTTATCTCTAAAATAGCATGTGTTCGAGACAGTGGAACCACTGGTGTCTCTAGAATTTAGAAATTCTCGAGATGCTACAGACACTGATGGTTAGGAAGGCTGAAGTTACTCTGTTTCAAGCTCACTGGACTTCAGGTATATCTCTCATGGAAATGACAACCTCGATTTGTACTAAATGTATATTCTTGTAATATTAAATTTATTTTTTAGAAAAATTTTCACCAGCTTCATACCCTGTGAAGAATACACTCATAATTACTGTGTACCATCTTTTGTCATGCACAGCATAGAAAAAACAATGAAAATAATAAATTATTGATAATATAATGTAAATGGATAGATAAAAAATCTACTCACCAAGTGAAGGTAGGGGAACAAACACACTAAAGGACTTAATGTTTACAAGCTTTTGGAGCCAGACTCCTACTTCTGGCAGAAGAGCTGAGGGGAAACAAAGAGAGTTGAAGGAAAAGGGCTGGAGAGGTTTAAGGAAAGGGGTACAGTTCAGAAAAGTCACCTAGAACACCTTGTCAGGGTAGACTTCCTGGACAGGATGAGAAAAATAAATACATGGAGCAAATGGCTATTTACAACTTGTACAGTAACCAGATATCAGTTACAAGAGTCAAGGGGCATGAAAGAAAAGAACTGGTTGAGAAGGTGGTGTGATAGGTTTGTAGCCTATTGCCAGTGTTATTCTATCTGTGTGTTGAGCAGGAAGTAAAGGAAACAAAACAAAAATTTGGAGTAGGAATTAAAATTCAGAAATAAGAAGTAACAACTTTGAGGTTTGCCATTGACACTGTAGTTCTGCCAGAGCCAGCAAAGGACTTGGAAGAGCATTAATGGAATGGAAAACCTCTTGAAGGATATAAGATGAACATCATGAAAGGAAAACAAGGACAATGGAATGTAGTCTAATTAAATCAGGTGATGCTGAGAAAATTAGATTATCAAATGAAATTCTTGGGCCACAAAATAACTGATGAAGGCCAAAATAAAGAGGACACAAAAAATAAAGAGGACATAAAATGTAGGTGGCGAAAACGATAAAATTTTTCTGAAGAAAACAAATTTGTTAACATCAAATATTGATTTAATAGCCAGGAAGAGAACAGAAGCTTTTGAAATATGGTGTTGTAGAAGAATGCTAAAGATTACCTGGTTAGATCACATGAGGAGGTAGTGAACAGAATTTAGGAGAAAAGGAATGTGCAGCACAATCTTACTAGAAGAAGGGATTAGTTGAGAGGACATATTTTGAGACACCAAGGGATGACCAATTTAGTACTGGAGGGAAGGGTGGGGAGTCAAAACTGTAAAGAGAGACCAAGTGATGAATACAGTTAACAGGCTCAGAAGGATGTAAACTGCAGTAGTTTTCCAGAGATGAAGAGGCTTGCACAGGATAGAATAACATGGAGAGCTGCATCAAACCACTCCTGGGACTGAAGACCACAACAACAACAAATTAGTAAGAGAGCTGCTGCCTCCTCAATCCTACTATATTTACTGTTGTATATTTACTGTAAAGCTGCTCAACATCTACAATAATTTTAGTATTCAATTGACTACAGTGATATTTTAGAAAGACAATATTTAATTAAATCTGTGAATGTTGAGTCCTATTTACAATACGTTACTAGTTGTCATTCAGCTTTATGATGAACACTGCTACCTGCTATGTAATTAAAAGAACTTTCCAATACCCAAATATAGATATTTAGATAATTTGTAAAACTGGTGGATAATTATTTATTGGTACACATGGCAATGACAGTTAAACAACTCTTTATTTCAATGTGTTGGTATCCAGTGCATTCAGTTTGTTTTATGTCAGTAGTGGGGCTTGGGAATTTTCATTTGATTTTCACTGTCTTTCAAGTTTTCATGCAGTTACAAGCTGTTTCTTTAAAAATAATTTATTGTTTGGATTTTTACCATCCATAACTCACACTAAAAATCTGGACAGCATCCTCAGCTGTAACTGTCTACTGTTGTTGTTGTTGTGGTCTTCAGTCCAGAGACTGGTTTGATGCAGCTCTCCATGCTACTCTATCCTGTGCAAGCTTCTTCATCTCCAAGTAACTACTGCAACCTATATCCTTTTGAATCTGTTTAGTGTATTCATGCCTTGGTCTCCCTCAATCATTCTTACCCTCTGCATTTCTCTCCAATACTAAATTGATGATCCCTTGATGTCTCAGAATGTGTCCTACAAACAGATCCCTTCTTCTAGTGAAGTTGTGCCATAAATTCCTTTTCTCCCCAATTCTATTCAGTACCTCTTCATTGGTTACATGATCTACCCACCTGATCTTCAGTATTCTTCTATAGCACTACATTTCGAAAGTTTCTGTTCTCTTCTTGTCTAAACTAGTTATCGTCCATGCTTCACTTCCATACATGGCTACACTCCATACAAATACTTTCAGAAGAGACTTCCTGACAGTTAAATCTATTCTCAATGTTAACAAATTTCTCTTCTTCAGGAATGCTTTCCTTGCCATTGCCAGTCTACATTTTATACCCTCTCTACTTCAACAATCGTCAGGTACTTTGCTCCTCAAATAGCAGAACTCCCTTACTACTTTAAGTGTGTCATTTCCTAATATAATTCCCTCAGCATTGCCTGATTTAATTTGATTATATTTCGTTATCCTCATTTTGCTTTTGCTTTTGTTGATGTTCATCTTATATCCTCCTTACATGACACTGTCCATTCTGTTGAATTACACTTCCAGGTCCTTTGCTGTCTCTGACAGAATTACAATGTCATCAGTAAACCACAAAGTTTTTATTTCTTCGCATACACAAATCGTTCAAGGATTTAGTAGCCCTTCTGTGAAAACAGAAGCAAGGGTGTTGGAATTAAAATTGGGATGAGGATTAAAATTCTATAAGAGATGGAACTCTAACAAGACTGATGAAAGATGGAAAGATTTCAAGAATGAAAGGAAAGAAACAACCAAGGCATAAGAGCAGAAAACAGGAAATATGTCAAATATTTATAAAGTCATCTTTCATATATACCATCTGTTTGTCCTATTACATGTCCACTCATGTCCATGCCATTTAATAATTGCATCTTTCACTCCAGGCTATTCTGTAATGACAGTGATTTACCTACTGCATCACCAGGCACAGGCAATTCACGGGACATCAACTTCCTGCCAATAAGCACATTAGCCTATATTGCATAATTCATGAGTGATGTACAGGAAAATTTAAAGTTCGAACATAAATATGCCATCAAACACAAATGGTTGCCTTGCTCACTCTTCACCATCACAAATATACATTGCTTTCCCAGTTTAAACCTCATTTAAAGTACACATTTGATGTCATGGTGATGCAAATATTCATGTAAAGAGATTACTGATTTTAGTGTCAGCTCACTGCATACTAGGACATGATGCAAGTACAAAATTCACACTGTAATGAATGTAAATTATAACAAATAAATAGCCTGGATAATAACAATGATCCCCCATTCTCAAAAAGGAAAGCCAGGTTACTCAACTGTCTTGTGATGAACAGGTATGTTATTTCTCAAAGACTAGTATAAGGTGCCAGCACATCTATACAAAAAACAACACTTGATTATGCTGCTGCAGAATCAATAGAAACCTATTAACTGTTCTTAATTGCCCTTTAGAATACATAATAAAGTCTTCTGGCCTAACTTCCTTGCCAAGCATAACATCATCATTGTTACTTATCTGACAAGGCAGGAATCCTGCAATCAGAAACAAGAAGGGCGAGAACCACTGGAAATACTGGAAATAATTAGGAACACATACCTCTTACATTCTTGCGATGCTAGACAGAAAAAAATTAGAAAAACTTGTTGTGTTAATGAAGTTACCATCATTCACTTTGATGTGAAGACTCGGTATGCCCTTCAACAGAACAGAGTCCATCAAAGTGATTTAACAAATAACCTGACATAATATAGGAATTTTCTTGCTTCTAACATGCAAGATCTAATTGGTCCAACATAAATAAAGAAAATGTTGCTTATTGAAGTGATGTCGAGTCATTGACAGGCACATAAACAAGGCTGAAGATGTCACTAGCTTTTGGATGAATCCTTTGATTTGTTCAATAGCTTTTGATGTTTTTGGTCTTGTTTATGTGTCTGTTGACAACTCAGTGCCCCTACTATTTGATGTGTTGTTGCATTTACTCCATTTTTTTTGCTTTTTGTGAGGACTTATCTTTATCATACTCATTCTGAAGAACAGCAACATAGATTTGCCAGTTTAATGCTTACAGACATAAATGTATTTATCTACAGCTGCAATGCACTCTCACCTTAGAGATACTGCCCATTTCCTTAATCCATGACACTGTTTCTATATCTCAGGACTTTCCACAAGTAGTTTCCACAAATAGATGTCACAGAGTACAAAGAACCATCAACCTCTCCAAAACTACCATTTGCTCTCACTAATTATGAATCATTACTCTCAGTTAAAAGTATTTTGTTTTAATTCAATCTTAATTGATGCGGGAGACATGCGCTGCCTTACTAGGCAAGGTCCTAGTGGAGGTGGTTTGCCATTGCCTTCCTCCGACCATAATGGGGATGAATGATGATGATGAAGATGACACAACAACACCCAGTCATCTCGAGGCAGGAAAAATCCCTGACCCCGCCGGGAATCGAACCCAGGACACCATGCTCGGGAAGCGAGAACGCTACTGCGAGACCACGAGCTGCGGACCCAATAGTAATATGATGATATATTCATATAATTTTCAAACTGTATTTTGGGCTGATTCTCCCACTAGTGTTCCACTGAAGTTATTTTATCTGTCCCACTTTGCTATATAACAATATTATGAGAAGGAAAGCTGCTACTCACCATATAGCAAAGATGCTGAGTTGCAGATAGGCACAACAAAAAGACTCTCAAAATTATAGCTTTCAGCCATTAAGGCCTTCATCAACAATAGACAGACATACGTGCAAGAACACCCACCCACCCACCCACCCACCCACCCACACACACACACACACACACACACACTCTCTCTCTCTTTCTTTCTCTCTCTCTCTCTCTCTCTCTCTCATGCAAACACACACAACTGCAGTCTCGGACATCTGAAACCGCACTTCTCATTATATTGTTACATTCTATCCTGGATTTTCCACTTTATTACATGTGATGCATATGTCATATTCAAACAGTACTCAGCAAAAGGTCTATTGTGCATGGAAACCAGATACTGCCATATTAACAGTCATTCTTTAACAATTACACTTGGAAGTGAGTACTCCCTATAGTTATTTTTCTTGAACACGTCTTGTATATTCAAGCTCAGGATGCTTGTGGTCATCATTGGGCATTATCTTAGGCATGGATTTAAATGTTCAACACAGTTTATTTGGAGACAAGATGATGAAAACTGTTTTTATTCTGATATCAGTTGTTGTGTTCTTGTTGCATACATGTGGCAGACGTTCATCTTCTGCTGAACTAGCATATTTAAAAAAGAAAAGTAGTCTGGAATACCTCTCCATCTTACCAGTAATACTGTTTTTGTGATCATGTGAAGCCCTATCAAGAAAACTATCGAATTCCAGTTCCACATGACTATTACACTTTTGTCTCTCTTCATAATCTGAATAATTTCTTTTACCACATCATGCGTTTCTTCAATCTCTTTTTCATCTGCAGAGCTAGTTGGCATATAAACTTGTACTACTGTGGTAGGCATAGGCTTCATGCTATCTTTGCTACAATAATGTGTTCACTATGCTGTTCATTGTAGCTTACCCATGCTCCTATTTTTTTATTCATTATTAAACCTGTTCCTGCATTACCCTATTTGAGTTTGTATTTATAACCCTGTATTGACCAGACCAGAAGTCTTGTCCCTCCTGCCACCAAACTTCACTAATTCCCATTATATCTAGCTTCAACCTATCCATTTCCTTTTTTAAAATTTCTAACCTATCTGCCTGTTTAAGGGATCTGACATTCCACACTCTGATCAATAGAACGCCAGTTTTCTTTTTCCTTATGACGACAACCTTATGAGTAGCCCCTGCCCAGAAATCCAAATAGGGGACTATTTTACCTCCAGAATATTTTACCCAAGAGGACGCCATTATCATTTAACCATAAAGTAAACTGCATGCCCCAAGTAAAAATTATGACTGTATTTTCCCCTTGCTTCAGCCGTTCACAGTGCCACCACAGCAAGGCCATTTTAGTTAACGATACAAGGCCAGATCAGTCAATCATCCAGACAATTGCCCCTACAACTACTGAAAAGGCTGCTGCCTCTCTTCAGGAACCACATGTTTGTCAGGCCTCTCAACAGATACCCCTCCGTTATGGTTTCATCTATGGTACAGCTATCTATATTGCTGAGGCATACAAGCTTCCCCAGTAACAGCAAGGTCAATGGTTCATGGGAGAAAAAACTGTCTACTAAGGTTTATAAATATTGATCAGATTAATGGCATATTCCCATCACCTATTGCTCGCTACTTGTACACACCGATTTTCCTTCATGCTGGTGGCTACATGTCACCACTTCTTCCCTGTCGGGCCATATTAGTCATACACACTACAACTGGTACAAACAATATAGTGCACCTGCAGCACTGAATATGAATATTACATTTACCATTTCAGAGCTGGTACATTTGTGTACAAAAGATGTATTCATTGCTTATTTATGGATTAATTCTTTCCTCCATTTAATTACAGAATTATCTCTTTTTCCCATTTCAGTTTGTAATAGTTTATCTGAAAGATAAGCATAACTACATTGTTTACAAACCTGTTTTTCATTCTATTTGCTTGACAAAATGCAAAATTACTTTTCAGGTGTACATCTCATGGTCAGTTGCAGACTGTTTGGTTTAAGCCCATAGCTGGGTGATGACTGCTGTAATGTTGCATCCAACACTTCAGATTTCTTTTATGACAGTACCGACTGCAATCTCAGAAATGTATATGCCAGAAGTAATGATGGTGTCGAAATTTACTGTGTGAACAGCCAGTGTGTGGATACTTCCAGTGACAGTGGATTTGACAGTCAGCTCAATTCTGAAGACAGTAATGACAATCCATTCAAGCACATAAACTTTTTGATGACAGGGATATGAAAGAAGGAAGTCACCAGGAGGATTCAGTAGCTAAACTTTTTAACACCTCAGAAGGAGAATAACTTACAGAAAGTACTCTCTGTGCAATTAACAGTGTTGAAGAAAATAATGCAAATACTGAACCTGTAGCATCATTGTCTATGGCTCATCATGTTTTGTGTCACCAAGTGAACTGTATATTCCATTATAAATACGGCAAAACAGCATCACGTAATTCAGTCACCAAATTTCCTGTTGGTTCTGATGAAACTGTAGGATCACTGACACTAGACAACAGAGCATCATCTGGTACTGATCAGTTCTCAGATGTACATGATGTGAACAAAGAGATTGATGTTAATGGCTATAACAACAACAGAACATATGCTACCAAGTCTGTGGGCATATTTGTCAATTCTATCAATAGGAAGCCAAATTCCATTGATGATAACTTTCAGCTTGTAGATGAAACTAGACATGTGAAAAACATGGATGGAAGTTCTCACAAAACCAGACACCAGTCATATTTGAGGAAAAATGTGAAAGATATGATCAAACAAAACAGAAAAATTATAAAAAATATCACAGATGGGACAGAACTAATTCTGAAAAAATTATTCCTAATACTTCTAAACTAAGAAAGGCATTTCAGAAATGTGTTAATGGCATGAGTGTTACACAGTTTCCTCAAGCAAAACAGAATTACAACCAATTATGTGTTTACCGAACACCTTACGGAATATCTCAAAAGGTGCTTAGACTCATTTACTGGGTCATTGTTTTATGTAAATCGCCTTTATAACAAAGAATTTGGTTTTGAGGTGTGAAAAGTTCATGCATATATTCCTCACCTGATAGATAAAAAAATAATTGGAGCTTTGCAGAGGTGGTAATAAATTTAGTGCTGCAGCAAATAAAATTAGTGAAGTTTGACTCAATAAGAAGGTGTGAATACGAAATAGTGAAAAATAAATTGTTGTATCCTGAGAAGGATTTAGAAAGACACAGTCAAAGTGCAGCAGGGTAACTTACCTCATTTGAAGACTTCCACGAGGAACTGCTTGTGGGGCACCTACGGTTGCCCGACCTTGGCTGAGAGTAGACTACTGAGTGATGTAGAGCACGAAACTCAGTAGGATTTGATCGTGAATTGGATGTAAATCATATACTGGTAGGAAGGCATACATTCCCTGGAAGTACCCCCTGGCACATTCCCTGTCTACAAGTTACTATTTACAAATATGCAGAAGTGCTCATATTAGACCATTGTCTTTGTGTTAAAAGTACATGTCATACTGCAGCAGAGGCTACTGAATCTTTCTATGTACTGCTTGTGCCAAACAATACAAGTCCAGCCCTTGACCCCTAGTGACACAGAGGTCCAACACAACTACTGTTTTGCCCTCCCCCTCAAGATGGTGGTTGGCCTATTTATAAGGAGCCTTTGCACACTGCACCACCCTTCTGGAGCGTTCCATGATGATTGTGTCGACTGCGATTGTTGTGAGGTGGTTGCTGCATGATGTCCACTGTACTTTTCTGTCATCTACTTGCCAGTGCTGGTGCCTGTACCATTCGAGGGTCAAGTTGCTTAGTTTGCTATTAACCTCTCGATGCTCCAGTGTCCGCTTCTCATTAGCTGATCAAACATTGGATAACGGCATCTAACTCATCACAGAAATATTTCAGTTCCTCTCACCAGGAAATGATTTCCTAACTTTATTACTATCTTAAGCTGAATACTTCACTGTTGAATATTTTACCCGTCATGACACCTGCCTTCCCCATGGGAAAATTTTGTAAGCTCGGACCTCTGAGGTTAGAAATTTTTCGTCCTGCCAGTGGACCTTGCCAGCTTTTCTTTTCAACATTATACTCCAGCTCACTAAGTTTATAGGCTCTTTACTTTGTAGGGAAGCAGCCTACTCACGCCGTATTAAATTCACATCAGTCTTTCCATTGTGTGCCGGCCAGTCCGCTGTAACTAGCTCTGACGTCATAAATGTTGCACAATACTTTAGAAATCAAATAAATAACCTAAAATGTTTCTAGCATGTCAGGAGTAATACTAAATCAATATGTGTTGAATATTAATAACTTTAACCATTTTTGAAATTTGGACGTTTTTCTGTAAAAATCATTGGCACAACAGAAAAGAGATAGAAACTTAAAAATTTATATTTAGATTCCTTTTGCATAATAATTTAGTAGAAACAGTATTCTGGATCTCACAAATTAAAATTTTAGTTGAAATTCGTGATTTTCTGGTTTTTGTCTTAGAAATTAAGGAAGCAAGATAGATTAAGTAGGCGAATAAATAAAGCTAGGATGTTTAAATTTAAGTAGAAGGGAGATCCGCTATAATCATAAAGATGTGAGAAGTTTCAACTGAATAACTGTAAAACTATAGCTACAGCATATCTCCAAAGAGCAAGTTCAGAGCTCATCTACTGCGTGTAGTGTAATTAAATTAATTCTCTCACCTAAAATATTTGACTTAGCCACGTCAGACTTTTCTTATGATTACTTACTTGTGTGCTGGTTGCACATTTAAATTGAGAGCTTTATCAGCCATCAGCAAAGGAAGCAATGATTTTAACTTAAAGTGGTGCATTACTAGCCCAGCTGCTAGTCGGGAGAATGGATTTGATCAGGTGTTCCCTTAGCCGTCTGCACCGTGGCTTTATATATAAGAACGCTGCGCGAGGAAAAAGGACCCAGTTCTCTCCAGACGCTGATTAGCGCACCACCTGTACCAGGAGTTGCGTCGCGACATTGCTATAAACAGCCTCGGATGCCGTAATAAGTTACTCATAAGTTACTCGTAACCATGAAATCGTTTTCGAGTGAAGTGTTAATTCAGGGATGACTTTAATGATCTATCTTTAGTTTGTGTATGTCATATTTTCACGTGCTGCCACAGGACAGACATTCTACCATTATTTAGTGTGGCGTTTGATGAACATTATCATCAAATTATGGCGAGCATTCATTTAAAAATTTAATTTGAACTGTTATAGTTGCATCAGCGCATCATACTCTGAACTGCTCTGGTAGTTGGATTGTGTGGAACCTTTTTGGTCTGTGACTTTCAGAATATAGTGAACATTTTAGAGAAAATGGTTTTTGATTATGAATCCCAGACAATCTCCTAATTCCTCAGAGCTATAAGCTGTAGTTATAAATGTATTTCTCAGATGAAGTGGGCACTAGGAATTCTAATTACAGGCTCCACGTTTTGCTAATAAATTTCTGGTTGCCAGTGTTGAGAACGGCAAACAACAGCAATAAATAAATAACAGGATTAATAATAGAAACATTATATAACAATAATTCCACCTGCTGCCCCACGTATGTTGCTAATCGGCCGGGAAAGAAACTGAGTAAAAGTGAAAGTGATTTTTAAATATTCGGATTTGGGAGTGAAATGCGACACGCAACTGAGTAATAGAACAGTGATAGTGTTACGTGTGTATGTGGACAACGTAATTGGATTAACAACGCAGCTGGATTGATGGAGCTGGCACTGAGTCTAGCAGCGCTGCTGGCATCGCGAGAAGCCAGTTTCGCCTCACCGCAGTCGTCCGCCGGAGCAGCCGGAGCCGCGCCTGCAGTTGCAGGCCATGCAAACACACAGCAGCTGCCGAAATGCCGTCTGCAGTTCAACACGCTGCGTCACATCAGTAATCCTGGTACGCCACACCGGTAACGCCATACGTCGTGCAGAAGGAACTAAGTTAAGTGAAAAGCTGTTAAAAATTTTACTAACCTGCGCTAAAAGACTGTTGGCAATGGAACCACCAGAAGAAACTGTGGTTAAACTTAAATCAGAACCTATGTCTGTTGAGGGAACTGTAAATCCAGACAATGGTGCAAGTGTAAATATGCATGAACATAGTAATGTTAAAGTGAAATATGAAGTATTGTCTCCTGACAGTAGTGTGAAAAGGGGCAATGATTCAATAATATAGACCCCTGTAGTAAAGCAGAAATCAAAAATTGTTAAGTTATTGGATGATAGTTTCTCTGATGAATTAAAAATGAAACAGTCATCAGAGATGGTAGAGTTTAAAAAGGAGAAGTTAGATATGACTGATCAGTCAGAAGTTTCATTTAGTTTTGATGATTCTGGTGTTGGAGCTAGTTTTTCGTCACCTGAGTGTGATAAGAAACCAGCTAGTGAGCAACCCAAAGATACTGGGGCTATTGATTTAAATGTTATATTACAAGCAATAGCTACCAGTAATGCTGAATTAAAGTCTGAAATAACTGAGGTCAAAAGCAGTAATACAAAATTGTCAGCCAGTAAAGCTAGAATGACAGCTGAGTTAAAATCTGATATAATTGAGGTAAATAACAGGATTGTGGCCAGGCAAACTAATTTTAATAAATGATTGGAGGTAATGGACAATACCTTCAAGGCTGTTTGCAATAAGTTGAAAGAGGATCTGGACAGTTTGAATTATAAAATTGATTACAATCATGAGGATATTAAGAAAAAGGTAGCTCAACAATTTTCTGAAATGTATAAAACAGTAAAATCCAAAGTTGCTGAGGTTCACAGAGACTTCCAAATGGAAGATGCGAAGCTGGAGCACAAGTTAACAGAAAAGATCGAGGCGGAATCTGTACAGTGCTCAGATAGGTTTAAAGATGTTAATATAAAAGTAAACATATGTCAAGCAGAAGTAGACGCAATCAAAACTGATACTACTCATATTGTGCAAAGAGTAGATAATGTTGAAATGAGAGTAGAAAATATTAGTACTAACATTGCTAACAGTGAGAGTAAAGTAGCGTCAGTAACTTCTGGTAATGGTAGTATGCAACAAATTGTAGCTGCAAACACTGCTTTTATTGGGTGTCGGCAGTTCTTGCGGTTCAATCCAGATAAAAATATCCACCTGCTAGATTTCTGGAACAATTTTGAAGATGTGATTCCACCAACTTGGTCTGAATGAGAGAGAATCTCATTTATTAGAAGCCATTTAGCAGGTGACGCCATGCGTTGGTCAGCTGATGGCAGTAGCGCAACAGATCAGTAGCCTTACATTAAACACACAACTGCTGATGAAATAAAAGCTTTATTAAACTCAAACATTACAATAATAAAACATAACATCTCCTTGCACTGAACAATCATTACCTAAAGAACCACCACTCTTACACCATACAAATACATGTTCAGAACTTCCAATTCTACGACATACACAGCTTCTTAAGACCATAGGTTCATCACTTGAAAGATAGCTTCCACCATAAGAACTATTAGACTGATGAATAATGTTGAATGTCGGCTGGCGACAGTAGTTTTAACTTGTCGCCAGCCGCGGAGAATCAAAAGTCTGATGTCATCGGCGTGACCTTGGGGCTATAAATAGCTTGCGCGCGCTGTATGACGTCAGTGCAGCCGCACGAGCAGCCGCACGAGCAGCTGCACTATGCCGAGTCGACGTTATGTTAGGAGGAGGAGTTTTAGGCCATCTGTTTTTAAGGTGTGTAAGAGTGTTAATCTTTCACCGAAGAGCACCGACGAGGCTTCTATATTTCAAGAAGCGCACAGATGGATGGGATTTGTTGCAAGATTTAGTTTGGCCATGTCTGTACAAGGGACTGGTAATGGTTGGATTACTATTGCTTTTGGTCTCAGTAGTGATGCCAAGAAGAGTTCTTTGGATTCATTTCCTACACGGGATGTGATTGCTTGGAAGACATTCAACATTATTCTGTAGGGAGGAGGTTGTTCTGTAACTTCTACACAGTGTGGCAGCTGTGCAGTCCCAGCTGTGTGAGATCTTCTTTCCCATTTCAGATTTCACTCTCTCTTCATATTTTCTATCTACATAAAATTTCGACCTCTTCTTTCCAACACACTAAATTTTCCATTATGGTTATCAAGCCAATAATAAACTAATGAATTCTGTAGGGAGGAGGTTGTTCTGTAACCTCTACACAGTGTGGCAGCTGTTCAGTCTCAGCTGTGTGAGATCTTCTTTCCCATTTCAGGTCTCAGTCATTCTTCATCTTTCCTATCCACCAAAGTTTGGACTCCTTCATTGCAATATAAAAATTTTCTGTCATGACTATCAAGCCATGAGTTATATAACCATTCTATCTACCAATTAGTGAAGAAAGTACCTAATGTGACAAACCTAACAGTGACATAAACCACAGAGAAGTACGATGTAATTAAGATACAAAGGTATTTGAGTAACAAGTATGTATAGAACCCTGATAATATTATAAGTACAAAGTTGTTGTTTTATTGGAAATGGTCCACCAACAGTAATTTAAAAAGATATACAAATTCGTGTACAAGCAGGATCTGAAGTGGCAGTGAAACCTATTGTATGCTGTAGAGCTAACTAATTAATAGTAAAAGAGATTG
Organism: Schistocerca cancellata; assembly: GCF_023864275.1. Lineage (NCBI taxonomy): Eukaryota > Metazoa > Arthropoda > Insecta > Orthoptera > Acrididae > Schistocerca > Schistocerca cancellata. The sequence continues at coordinate 520,346,493 of NC_064634.1, read as the reverse complement.
CTTAGTGTTATGAAAAATATGCAGCTAAGTTGTAAGAATGAACTCACCTTGTGTAGCATGGAATGGCAGTGTAATAGAACTGAACAGTGTTTGTGGTTGAGACGTGAAGGACACGTCCTTGAAATATTTATAAGGTTGGAGCTGTCCGTTATTTGGTGTAGTGTGTGACAGGACACACCTACACATATTGAGGTTATGAGTTGGAGGCGTGAATGTGACCATAGGTACCCTTATGTTAGATGAGACAGAGCAGCTCATGGTGTCCTATAAGTTTAAGGAATTTAGCATTACGCTCATCCATAATTACTTAATGTACTTTAGTGGTTCCCCATGTAACACTCAGAACTGTAGTATTACTACAAGTTACTCATATGTACAAGGAAGCTGAGAAGATAACTACTAATCAAATATACTCATACTATCTCTAAGAATAAGGTAATTGAAGATGAGTCAGTTAAGTAAATAAAATACAGATTTGTCAGGAATGTACAGAGCATTGGTTCAGTGTTCCGGCCCAGAAATGATAAACTGAGATTAAACAGGATTTATGATTGTATGCCTTGAGCATAAATTTTCTCTAGTACATGACTAACGGCATTTTGAGCCATTTGTTTATCGATTTTATGACAGTTAAGTAACTGCGGGAGTAAAAAAAAAAAAAAAAAAAAAGTTCTGTTACCTTTGTTTCAGCAACATATTGAAAGATGAAGTGTATATATCCCCATTTCATTGTGACCCACCATTAGATATTAAGTGAGCAGAGTACGAGGCACTCTTTTTGTTTGTTCTACAGGACAAACCAGATAATGGCAGCCTGGTAGCTGCGTGAAAGTGTGGAGTGACTTGGACACAACTCACAGTGACTCCTCCCCTTTCCCCATGTAATTTAGAGTGAACGTGAAGGACGCACACCATAGCAACTTCCCCTCCTCTACCCTTGTGAATGGAAGTGTAGAACGCCAGCCAAAGCGGCTACAACCACGTGTGTAAAAATGAAATTGTCATGATTTGTGAAATTTTCTTTCAGGCTTAGAAAAGACTGCTAAGATATAATTATCTGTTTATGTATCATGAATAACTGTTATTTTCTTTTAATTTGTGTATGTAAAAATGTATTTAATGGATTTAAGATTTTCATAATTTTACATATTTTATGTGTTTTGTCTGTCTAAGGCAATATGTATGCCAAAGTGTTTCATTGATTTTGCTTAAATTTTGAGTGATAATGTTGCTTAAGAGGCAGTGAACATGCCAGCAATTTAAATAATTGAAGTAGGTAATAAGTTTTCTTTTAATATTTCTATTTGTTTACATTTCAATTTTAATTTTCTTAGGGAGTTAAGCTGTACTCTTGCTTCCCTTTTTGTAATTAATTTTTTTTCTTCCCATTTACATTAAAAAAAAAATTAAGTAGAGGGTGATGTAGGGAAGCAGCCTACTCACGCTGTATCAGGTGTTCCCTTAGCCGTCCGCACCGCGGCTTTATATATAAGAACACTGCGCAAGGAAAAAGGCCCCAGTTCTCTCCAGACGCTGATTAGCGCACCACCTGTGCCGGGAGCCGCGTCGCGACATTGCTATAAGCAGCCTCGGATGCCGTAATAAGTCACTCAGGATACGCGTAACCATGAAATCGTTTTCGAGTGAAGTGTTAATTCTGGGATGACTTTAATGAGCTATCTTCAGTTTGCGTATGTCGTATTTTCACGTGCCGCCGTGGGACAGACATTCTACCATTATTTAGTGTGGCGTTTGATGAACATTATCATCAAAGTATGGTGAGCATTCATTTAAAAATTTAATTTTAACAGCTATAGTTGCATCAGCGCATCAGACTCTGAATTGCTCTGGTAGTTGGTTTGTGTGGATTCTTTTTGGTCTGTGACTTTCAGAATATAGTGAACATTTTAGAGAAAATGGTTTTTGATTATGAATCCCAGACAATCTCCTAATTCCTCACAGCTACAAGCTGTAGCTATAAATGTATTTCTCAGATGAAGTGGGCACTGGGAATTCTAATTACAGGCTTCACATTTTGCTAGTAACTTTCTGGTTGCCAATATTGTAGTTAGAGAGCCAGTGTTGCGAACGGCAAACTACAGCAATAAATAAATAACAGGATTAATAATAGGAACATTATATAACAATAATTCCACCTGCCACCCCACAACTTCCCAAGAGTTTCTATGAGAGCACCCAATTTATAAACAGGATTAGATATTGGTTGTGGTATAAAGTACATTTCAACAAAAGTCTGCTATTCAATGACACTGACCTCATTCGTTTCATTACTTGGTATGAGTACGCTCCTCACATTTCACCTTAGGTCAGCTATAGGTCACACTTTTTACTTCTCTACATGAGTTTTAAAGGCATTAAATAATAATATATGGATTTACACAAATACATATCAGCTAATGGCCTCCGATACATTTCACATTGTGCTTACAGCTAAGAGGTTGGTCGTAATTTATTGCTTGGCGGACTGTAGTGCTAGTGACTTCTACACAGGTGTATTTGCCTCCACATTTATGGTGAGTTATGGCATCTGACTACATTCTTTCTGCAACATTTGGTCAGAGGGAGCGGTGCATTGTATGGAACTCAGTTCATACTCTACTGCATCTTCCTCCTCTCCACACTGTTCATATTGGTGCAAGGGAGTGTACCTCACACTGCCCTTAGGGTTACTATTAGTTACTACTGTAACAGTCACATACACTGTGGTGCAACAGCTCCCTCCCATTTCACAAAGCTGTTTACCATACCTTCTAAAATACCTAGAATAAACACATAAATAACAGGTTATAATTACTAGACAGATCAGTACGGAGCCAGCATATCCCCACATGGAATACACACTCCTCAACCACCTCCTGAAGGTTATCCATTGTTGGTACCCTATTTCATCTTTTAAGTTATCTATTTTATGACCTGCTACTTTTAGATCCTCTAAATGCCTAACTATATGCTATAATGATAACAGTATGGTTGTTTGAGTCACATATTTTTTCATCATCTGTCATACAACAATCCATATCTATGGTCAACTTAGGAACTATGTCTGTCTTACTGATATTTGTACAAATGATATGGTTGGCCTGCAACAAATCTGTACACCATATCCCTTACAATTACTGACAAATTTAACTTACTAGTGCCCGACACAATAAGATTGCTGGGTGGTGTATCATTACATAATACTGTTAAGCCTTCGTCTTTTGGGGTTACATACAACGATGCATTGTCTTACATCTGCATCCACATACTCTCGTTTAATACAATGTATTTAAGATTGCAATGTTTGGGAATTTCTCCTACTGGTTTTAACATGCAAGCCTCACATTGCCTGTGAACATCAGTGGACATTATGGTGAAATATTGTTCACAGATCTGGTTTCTCAAATGCAAGCCTCACATTGCCTGTGATCATAAGTGGACATTATGATGAAACATTGTTCACAGATCTGGTTTCTCAAAGTGACCATTTTACAATTTAGCTGGTTACTGAACAGTTGTGCATACTGTCATTTCGCTTTATCTTTTCTGGTGCTATATAAGTGAATAATTTCTTTGTCTTATTGTACTCAGTTGGTAGTGGCCATACCTTTTATAGTGTATATACATTACTGTCAACTAGATGAACATTTAATACGTAACATATTGCCTGCTAAAAATATGTCTAAATTTATGCATCTAAGTAAAATATACCTGGGAACTTTTGTCTTTCAGTTCTCCTTTAACTAGTTCCAGATATTTGACTACCTGCCCAGGATTTATTAAGTGTGATTCTAAGAAACCTTTCTGTGTGTTCTTGATGATAGACACCAAGAAGTCATGTTCTTGTTCCAATTCATTAAATGTGGCTGTGATTTGCACTAACTGTCCAATGATATTTATTAGAACTAGGGCCTGTTGTATCATCTGTTTTTGTAACCTTCCACATGTGTGCTTAACTTTCTGATCCAATCAGTGATAATTTGATCACTTTGGTTCCTGTGTTCAGCATTTGATTTACACCCTTACTATCATCACTTGCCCTTTGGATAACTGCAACAGCTCCCTCTGTTGCACCTCTAATACATCTATTTTATCTTTAAAGAATGCCACACTGAACAGTACCTTGCTCATGTCACCAATAAAGTTTAGTATTCCTCATTTAGTCCTCATTGGCTCCTGCCTAGCCAACTGCTCAATTAACCCTTTCACTTCCACAATTTTACCCACATGCCATTTTACTGTTTTCTGAACATTCTCACACTCTCCAGTGTCTGCCCTTGCCTGAAGCAACTTGCTCACACAATGCCTACTGCTCTATTATCCAATACTTGTGTTCCCTCAAATCTTTTTGTTCAGTTCTCGTAAATTAATATAACTCACAATTCTCCATGTTGTACTATACAGACTATACCATGGTTTTTGTAACCCCAGTGCCCATTTAAACTCTTGCACTCATATGTCCAGTGGCACCATGTTCCATAGGCCAGCCAGCAACATACTCCCCATAATCATTGTCACCCATAGTGCCTTCACTCCTGGTGTCCATAACAGAAAAGGTGCTCTCAATCTCCCAAGTCCATTCAAGCAAACCCTGTTTGCTGAACACTAATTCACCATGAAATGTGTTACACTTCATACTGCCAACCCAACCATAAGTATCTTTCAGATACTTTTATAACTGTCCCCATAACTCAGAAAAACTCTTTCAAGCGATTTGCATGCACTTTCACACATTTCTTTCCTTTGAATCTAATTATTAATTTGGTCCTAGTACATCAACCACAGTGAGTGGTCCTTGCATTGACTGTCCAGCTTCTTACTGTGTTCTCTGCATACACACTCATCATACAATAACACATGGTCATGTTCCCTAAATTCCTTTGGGTTATGAGTTTTGTCATAATTAACCTTATACCTCGCCTTGCTTGCCTGTGTTGCCATGCAGACATCCTGGTTCAGCATCTACATCTGTTGTCAGATCTCAGTTATGTAATCCCTGTAATTATAAACTAAGTTTGTGGGTTTTCTCGATAATCATCCACGTAAGTTGCACTCCCTCACAAAAAACAACTCGAATGTAGTGCACCTGAGGTACTGTGTGGGGTCGTGTTCTACACATATGTCACAAAGAGGACCCAGTGGTCCCAACTGTCTTGCCCTCTGCTAATATAGTGCCATAACATTTTGGTTAGTGTACGATATGTGCACTCTAGAGTGCTGTTTGACTGAGGATGGTAAGTGGCTGTCTGCACTTTGCCTATTCTCAACAGCTTGCAGACCCACTTCATAGTGTCACTTATGAAATTACTACCCATGTCACTAAGCAGGGCCACAGGGATTCCAAATTTCAGAATCATGTTTTCCACTAACTTACGCAGGACTGTGTTGGCATCCTGTCAGTCAGTTGGCTCGGCCAAGACAAAATTTGTGAGTGATTCCTGAAACATCAGGATCTATCGATTCCTGGATTGCGTTGGTGGTAATGGACTTAAGATATCATTATTGCATCTTTCAGATACGAATTCCAGGCTCAGGGTTAATTCTAATGGTTGCTTCAGCTTTGCTTGATTTATTTTGTTTTTCTGACAACTCTCATACAATTTTATTAATTTCTACATATCTGTCTTCATTCCAAACCATGTACAATACTGTTTTACCCACTCATAAGCTATTCCCATCCCCCAGTGTCCACCTATAGGGGATATATGCATTTGCATTAACAGTGACAATTTGTCCGCAGGACAACCTGTGTCACTTGCCCCTTCCTTGTCCAGTGTTTCAGTGGATGCTACCACTGCCGCTATCGCTGACTCGGAAAGCATCTCTACTGATATGGCCTTGGCCTGCTTATCTCCACACTTGCCCTTCTCTTCAGCAGGTTCTTTGGGACTCTGTTCCGGCTGTGTGTCCTCATCAAGTATGCTTCAGGTACAGGAAAGTGCATCAGCTACTCAATTCTGTTTATTCTATGTGGACAGTATATGATAGTTGTATTTCTCTAACTTTAGATGGAACTTCATCAGGCTAGATGACAGATCAGGAATACTGCCCAACCACACTGTTGGTTTATAGTCTGTAATTATCTTGAATTTCCTCCTGAATAGGTACAACCAAAAATATTTGACAGCCTATATTATTGCTAGCAACTTGCACTCTACAGTACTATAATTTTGTTCTGCTTTGTTAAGCATCCTGGATGCACATGCAATCACCAAGTCTTTTCCCAATGGTCCCCGGATGAGATATGCTCCTAGTGAGTGACTGCTTGCCTCAGTCATGACCAAAAGGTTTTTATTGAAATCCAGATACTTTATGATTGGAGGGCTAATTAGCTCTTCTTTCAGTTACTGGAATGCTTCCTCTTGGGATCCACCCCATCCACACGAAACTCATTTCTTCAGTAGTTAGTGCAGTGGCTTGGCAATTTTACTGAAATTGCTCACGAACTGTTGGTAGTACAATATCATTCCTAGGAATGATTTTAACTGTGTTGCCATCTTCAGCTGTGGATATTTTTCTATTGCTTCCACTTTGGTGGGATCAAGTTGTAACCCTTCTGCCACTGGTACATGTCCCACAAACATAACCCCTTTGTGGGGAAATTGACATTTAGCAACTTATAACTTTAAGTTTCCCTGGCACATGTAATCGAACACCCCTTCGAGGTTGGCATTGTGCTCTTCTAGCGACAATCCCACGACTGCAATACCATCAAGATATATGAACACTTTGTTTCGTTGCACACCCAACAGCACAGTATTCATTAGATGCCAGAAAGTGGTTGGAGCCATCTTCAGGTCCGTCACCAGTTTATTATATTCATGATGTCCCATTGGTGTGTTGAAAATTATCTTCTCTCTGTCCTTCTCGTCTATTAATACTCTATAGTAACATTTGGAAAGGTCTAGTGTTGAGAAGTACTTCACCTTCCCCAGGCTATCAAGTATCTCACCTATTCTGGGCAACAGATAAATCATATTTAATGATATATTATTTAATTTAGGTAATCTCCCACCACTCACCATTCTTGCTTCTCAATTGCATCTGGCTTCTTTGGTAAGATGATGAGAGGGAAATTCCATGCACTAGTGCTGGGAGAGATATATGCCATCAGCCAACATTCTCTCTGCCTCATGTTGCAGTGCTTCCTGCTGCACTTGTGCGATCTGGTAGGGCCTCTGGTTTTTTATTGTGCCTTCTGCCTCTGGCACTGATGGGATTTTATGCATTACCAGTGCAGTGTAAGTGAGCACATCTGCTGATAAATGGAATACATCCTCCTCTAGTGCTACTCTTTCTTCGTGGTTCAAATATGTGGTACACATATTTTCATTTAATAAACTCTGGTGTGATTTTATTCTTCTTTCCCTTTCTGTTGGTGTATGTCAGACTTTATAACTGCTTAGTGTTGGGACTCACTCTGCAAATACTTCAGACGTTGGCAACCTGACATCCTGTTCTCTGGTGTTCAATATACTTGAATATGCATTTGGTCTCGAACTGTCACTAGAGCTTTGGGTATATAGACCCCTGGTCTAATCTCCTGCCTTTAAATAACCACCCTGCATGACATTTCAATTTTTAGGATCTTTTCTTCACCATTGTTCGTAGGTGGCTGGTTAATCTTCAGCCTCTGTTTTGATAACTTTTTGTCACTTCTCCAGTGCATAGACTGTTGACAGCTTTCTGTTCCTCACTCACTTGAGACAGCTCATGATAGTAAATTATGTGTTTGTCTGATGGTTTGACTCACACATTTCCCCTTACGCCAAGCTCGGGATGAGCTGTTATCTGTGGGCAGCTACACAGCTATCGCTTTTGGCAACTGAAGACACAACCTGTTGCTTCAGTTGCCTGAGACTGCAGTCATGTGTGTGTGTGTGTGTGTGTGTGTGTGTGTGTGTGTGTGTGTGTGTGCCATCTATTTTTGACAAAGGCTTTATTTGTGACAGTCTTTTTGTTGTGCCTATCTGAAACTCAGTATCTCCGCTATATGGTGACTGGCAACTTTCCTTTTCATATTTTTTGTTACCTATCCCTCTGTATTCACATCATTATTCCACCCTCTAACCCTCCTGCTGTCCTCCATAAATCACTATGCATTGTATTTTAACTCTGTTAGTGCTCTTTTCATTCTTTGCGAACAAGGGTGCATCTCCAAACATAATTCCTCATTCAAGTTAATTCTACCTTTCCACTGCCGACTGAATTATTTGAATGCAACACTGAAACAGAGTTTTATTCCTAGCAAATTCTGACATTTGTGTAACTTTTATCCTACACCATGAGAACTCTGTTGTCCTCTTGCACACACACACACACACACACACACACACACACACACACACACACACACACACACACACACAAATAGTGTTTGTGACATGGGGTGAAAATAGACATCCAGTTGAAACTGAGTAGCATTTATGCTTCTACAGGGTGGCATACACATACACTTGTGAGGGCAGAATGAAAATAAAGGGTCTACACTGCAAAGCATGGCCACCACATTTCATATATGATCTCTCAGGTTTTTTGGCGTGATAGTGTGCTTCTAGCAGAACTCCCAGAAGTACAGTATTATATTTCATATTGTTGTTGCCAGTGGTGGTAACATAGAATACTTTATTACCTGTGTGGAAGCATGGAAGATGGACATGGTGAACTGAAATAATATTTTTACTTGAATCCATACAAATAATTGCTCAGAATAGAGTTATGAGCCCAGTCAACTCTGTGTTTCTGTCTGCATTTACATATCAACATAATAATCATTGTCATTGTATGTCTTCAGCTTCTTTAGTACATCTGCAAAAATGATATTCTTCACTTTCCACCATTGTAACATTTGATAAAGCATTTCCTGTGAATCATAAAAATGATCAGTTTCACAGCTATTAAAATGGAATACATATTCTTAAAATGTTTCCTAATGTCTCACAAGTAATTGAAGAATAGAAGTAATTGAACCAAATGATGTAGTCAGGAAGGATGTAAATCCTGAACAGACCATCTTGGGCTATGTTTATTTTTGAAGCTTAAAACCAAATTTGCCACCTACAAATTTATTTTTGATTATTAAAATTATTGTTTCATTATTTCATCATTCACTTGTGCTCTAGCATCTGATTTTAGTACATAGCAGTTACCGAATTCCACAAATAACATCTGAGTAAAAAATGATGTAGAATCAAGTGGAATCAGTTTCTTTACTTATAATATAGTGTTCATATTTGTTCTGCTGTTGGCTCAACTTGTGTAACAGCTGAGGCAGAACATATGGTGGAGATATTTCTTTTGAAGTGTATATGTAGTGTTGATTTTTGAAGCTCACAATAACGGGAACACAAAGAAAGCCACTGATAGTGCACGAGTAAGTGAAGGAACTTGTGTAACCTTCACTTAGGGCCAACATCATTTACTGAACACAATTAACTTCTGTGGCAAATCAGACTTCTCTATTAGTTCACAAACCAAACAGTAATAGTTCTTAGCAGTATATTCACCTGAGCCAAATAGAAGTTAATATGGAATTATTGCTGATTAATCGGAATAGACTCCAAGCATTGTGTAGCCAACAAGCAAGCATTTAGTAATAAAAGTTCCATTAAACTGAGCCATGATGGAACCTCCATGAGCTCTTAAGCCATACCACTTTGCACACAGTAAATAATCATGGCAGTCAGAATCAACAAGTGGAGCAAGTCAGACAACAGCAGCTGAGGAAGAGACTGCTGCCAGGTGGCCTTACATTTGGCTGCTACAGAAAATCTCATGACCAGCCTATGGTATCGGTCATGTTTCTTCTGCAGGCACCCTTCAGGATGTTGCAAGCCCCTCTGCCCCCTCCCCTCGTCCATGTTCCCCATAACAAATAACAACACAAAAGATGTAATTTGACAGCAGCCAGAGTTTTTGAAGTGAGACAGCTTACAAACAGACAATATCTGGCAGAATGCTGAAACTGGCTGTGATGTTCATCTAATTAATTGTCACACAAAATTAATAACTGGTGATGACAAGGTTCTTCTGCAATGAAAGACAATGTTCAGTGATGTAGTTCATTAATCTTCAAGTGGCTAACTTTGTCCCGCTCTATCTGCTTTGGTGTAATTCACAAATAAAAGTCAATTTATTCCAGAGAAGGCCAATTCATTCATGTTTGTTTAGTGCAGATCTAATTATAAGTATTGTAGCATCAGGTATAAGTTATTCTGTGTGCTAGTATCCACATTAATGATTGACATTCACACAAATTGTGTAAGCTGAGATTTAATACTATAAAATTACTTCTACTCAGTGTGAAAGATTATCCAGTTTATGTCTTCTAATTAACCTTTATACATCAAATAATATACAGGTTAAGCCAACCCCCACCTTACTTTTCACTTCTTGGTTTTCTGTGGTTCTGTGATCAGATGTTAATGCAGCCAATCTTAATTTCTAGCTCGATATCACTACTGCCTCTGCATGCTTTCCACTGCCAGTGTTGTTGGTATGACATGACACTCTTTCAGCTGAGAGAAAAGATACTTGAGAATGTTGAAAATTTGGAGGTAAGAGCAAGGTTTGCCAGCTAACATGTGTGTCAAAGAGTAAAAGTGTTAAAGACACTGCCCTCTCATAATGAAGGCAATGTTACACATACTGATACACATGCATCTCACTTTCTACACATGACAGGGTTGTTGAAGAAACATTCATTTTAAAAAATTAAAAATTAAATAGGCAAAGGTGGCAATATGGTTTTAATCTTCAAAAAGTTTACTGCAACTGAGGACCAGTGCACAAGGTGATTAATGTTTTCTGTAAAGTCCATTAGTCATTTCATACAAATATTAGCATTGTTCCATCAGCAAGGTTTGGGCCAGTACTTCTTGCATGTGCTTTTCAGTCGGAGCCAACTGTTCATCTGTAATATAATGGCTCTTCTTCTTCCACTGGCAATATGTCTCAGGATGGGACTTGGCCTCCTCAATAATTTTCCACTTTTGCTCTCTGGACTTCACCTCCTATTACGGCAAGCAACCCAGGCAGTGACTTCAACTTCATCATTCCATCTCAGCCTCGGTCGTCCTCTTGTTCTTCTTCCTCCATGTTCACTGCAGCAGGCTTTCCTTGCAGGATCTGTCTCATCGTGTTGTATTACATGTCCGGCCCATCTCAATCTACACAACTTTATGAACTTGACCACATCATCCTCCTCATAGCATCATTCTTTCGCCTTCTCAAACTCCCATTTTCATACACAGGTCCAAAGATTCTCCTCAATCTACTTATTTTGTGTGATCTCAGTTTACTTTCACATTGCTTTGCAATTGTCCACGTTTCTGAACCATATGTAAGTACTGGGCATATCAATATTTTATAGAGATGGCACTTAGTATCTTGTGATAGGAGCTTGGATTTAAACTGTCACAGTATTCCAAAATAACATTGATTAGAAACAATATTAGAGAAGGAAAGTTGCTACTCACCATATAGCAGAGATGCTGAGTCATGATAGGCACAACAAAAAGATTCACACAGTTATAGCTTTCAGCCATTAAGGCCTTTCTCAGCAATGTACACACAAACTCACACACACACACACACACACACACACTCATGCAAATGAAACTTACACACGTCTGCAGTCTCAGATAACTGAAACTACACTGCAAGCAGCAGCACCAGTTCATGATGGGAGTGGCGACTGGATGGGGGTAAGGAGGAGACTGGGGCGGGGAGGGGGAGGGATAGTATGGTAGGGGTGGCAGACAGTGAAGTGCTGCAGTTTAGACGGAGGGCGGAAGAGAAGGTGGGGAGGGGGAGTGGGGGTGGGAGGAAGTAGCAGAAAGGAGGGAAATTAAAAGAAATTAAAAAACTGGGTGTGGCGGTGAAATGACTGCTGAGTAGTGCTGGAATGGGAACAGGGAGGGGGCTGGATGGGTGAGGACAGTGACTAATGAAGGTTGAGACCAGGAGGGTTACGGGAATGTAGGATGTATTGCAGGGAAAGTTCCCATCTGCGCAATTCAGACAAGCTGGTGTTGGTGGGAAGGATCCATATGGCACAGGCTGTGAAGCAGTAATTGAGATGAGGGATATCATTTTGGCAGTGTGTTCAGCAACAGGGTGGTCCACTTGTTTTTTGGCCACAGTTTGTCGGTGGCCATTCATGTGGTTGTCATGCCTACATAGAATGCAGCACAGTGGTTGCAGCTTAGCTTGTAAATCACACGACTGGTTTCACAGGTAGCCCTGTCTTTGATGGGATAGGTGATGTTAGTGACCAAACTGAAGTAGGCTCATACCCCTGTAATAGACCTAGATGTAATACCTGTCCCATACATCCTCCTACCACCACCTACTTCAGTTTGGTCACTAACATCACCTATCCCATCAAAGACAGGGCTACCTGTGAAACCAGTCATGTGATTTACAAGCTAAGCTGCAACCACTGTGCTGCATTCTATGTAGGCATGACAACCAACAAACTGTCTGACCACATGAATGGCCACCGTCAAACTGTGGCCAAAAAACAAGTGGACCACCCTGTTGCTGAACATGTTGCCAAAATGATATCCCTCAGCTCAATTACTGCTTCACAGCCTGTGCCATATGGATCCTTCCCACCAACACCAGCTTGTCTGAATTACGCAGATGGGAACTTTCCCTGCAATACGTCCTACATTCCCATAACCCTCCTGGTCTCAACCTTCGTTAGTCACTGTCCTCACCCATCCAGCCCCCTCCCTGTTCCCATTCCAGCACTACTCAGCAGTCATTTCACCGCCACACCCAGTTTTTTAATTTCTTTTAATTTCTCTCCTTTCTGCTACTTCCTCCCACCCCCACTCCCCCTCCCCACCTTCTCTCCCGCCCTCCGTCTAAACTGCAGCACTTCACTGTCTGCCACCCCTACTATACTATCCCTCCCCCTCCCCACCCCAGCCTCCTCCTTACCCCCACCCAGTCACCACTCCCATAATGCTGCTCGCAGTGTGGTTTCAGTTATCTGAGACTGCAGATGTGTGTGCTAGTTGTGTTTGCGTGTGTGTGTGTGTGTGTGTGTGTGTGTGTGTGTGTGTGTGTGTGTGTGTTGCTGACAAAGGCTTAATGGCTAAAAGCTATAATTGTGTGAATCTTTTTGTTGTGCTTATCGCGACTCAGCATCTCTGCTATATGGTGACTAGCAACTTTCCTTCTCTAATATTGTTACATTCCATCCTGGATCTTCCATTGTTTGATTTATTAGAAACACTTATGAAGGCCATAATTTCAGTCAAAGTGCTGCCATTTGCTCCTATCTTTGTGCCCAGATAGGTGAAACATTCCACTCACTCAAAAGTCATCCCATCAATGGTTACTGTGGGCTGTAAAGGTTAATTTGCACCATTATACATATACTTGGTCCTCCTGTCATTAATTTTCAGGCCCATCTTCTCTGCCGTCAGTTTTAGAGCTGAGAAGGCACTGTTAGATCTCTAAAAATTCTACTCATTTTGTCCAAATAATCTGAATATCCCAACAGTTGTACAGACCTATAGCAGATAGTACCTCTTGTCTGGACTCTCGATTCATGCACCACTTTTTCCAGTGCCAAATTGAAGAGAGGGAAATATGGATGATAGCCTAGACTGCACTCGCACGGTACACTGGGGATGCCTTTAACCTATGTCAAACACACCAACTTCTCAGGCATGCAAAATTCCCACATTGCCTCAAAGTTTGGCTTGATTTAATGTGTCATATGCAGATTTGAAAATCAATGAAAAGATGGTGCACACCAACATTAAACGTGTTCGTCTTTTCTGCTACTTGCCGGAGAGTAAATATCTGGTTCACAGTTGACTTTCCTGGTAGGAATCCACACTGATGGCTTCCAATAATGTTTTCTGCTACAGGTGAGAGTCTACTAAACAAGATATTTGATAATACTTTATATGCAACATTTAGGAATGTTTTGCCTCTGTAGTTGCCACATTTAAATATATTTCCCTTCTTGTGTAACAGACACACTGTCCCTACATTCCATTCTTCAGGCAACTCTTCCTTTCCTCAGATATTGCACAAAATCCTATATACCCTGTGATTTAACTCAATTTCTCCAACGTTCAATAGTTCTGATGTTATATTATCAGTCCCTGGTGCTTTATTGTTCTTCAGTAAATCTATTGCTTTGTCTGCTTCTCCTTGAGAGGTGAGAGGGACTGTTGTCTCATCATCTTCTTCTGGGTGGATTAGGATTTCCTCAATAGAGGGCTCTGGAGCATCCAACAGTTTGCTAAAATATTCTACTCAATATTCCAATATCTTTGGTCATCAGTTAGTAATTCCCCAGTTTTACTTTTACATATATTAATATGCAGCTCAAATGTTCTTCTTTCACTGTTAATTTTTTGATATAATTTTCTGACATCATTTGTTTTTCCAGTTGTCTCCAATCCTTCAATCTGCTTTTTTTCCATTCCCTTTTCTTCTTCTGATGCAGTTTCTTCTTTTCTATCATTACATCTTGATAATTTCTTACAAGTAAATGTGTAAACAATTTCTGAAGCATTTTCCTATAAGCCAAGTTTTTCTTGTGACTTATTCTCATACAGTCTTCATCAAACCACAAATTCCTTGGTTGTTTTCCTTCTTTCCCTAGCACTTCTTCTGCTGCTTTAATTACTGCATCATTGCAAGTACTCCATTCCTGATCCAGAGTATCACTTACACTAGGAGTGTATAGTGCAACATTCTCAGTAATCTTTTCAGAGTATGTTTTAGCAATCTCTTCATTTTTTAGCTTTGATGCCTCAAAATTCCTTTGAGTTTTTCCTTTCACTTCCCTCACATTAGATATTTGAGCTTTAAGTTTCACAATCACAAGGTAGTGGTCTGAATCCACATTAATCCTTCTGTATGTACATGCATTTAGTAAGTTTGAGAAATGTGTGCCATCAGTAATTACATGATCATTTTGCTTGAAGGTATGCTGATAGGGACTACACCATATTGCTTTATGGGTCCTATTATGTGGGAACATTGTGCATTATCATTTGTGTATTCATGGAGGCTATGCTTCCTATTGCTGGACAGTGATCATCTTTCCTAGTCTGTACATTGAGGTCTGCAATAATTATTTTAACATCATGCCCAGGGCATTCATCATAGGCTCCCTTGAGATTCTCGTAGAAAGTGTCTTTATCCTGGTCATCTGCTACTTTTTTTGTGAACATACATTGATCAATGAGTAGTTTGCAAATGGGGTGTTCAATCTCATGTGTAAGATTTTGTATGTTATTCCAGTAAATCCACCCACTATATGTTTAAATTTTTGTGTTACTGCAAACCTGTATCCAAATCATGGTTGCTCTCTGGCCCACAGCAGAAAATTATCCAGCTTCCCATATCAAGCACTCCATGTCCATGTCCATTCCATATAGTGCAACTATACCTGCCTTGGTTCTATCAAGCTGTTCTAGCAGTGACCTCATGGCCCCAGCCATGTATAATGATCTTACATTCCAGGTTCCAATAAATGCATCATTTTTCGTTTTACGTTTCCCTTTGTCTTTCCCTTTAACAATGCTGTGTCATTGTCCATGTAGTAGTCCAGCTTCTTTACTTTGAGGTTTCTGAATAGGGTTATTTTTATTTTTTATAACAGAATAGGGTTGTTAGCCACTTGCCCAACCCCAGCTTGGACAAGCATGACTTGTATTGGGTTTATTCCTTTGGGGAAGTTGCCTTCACTATGCCTCTAGAGCCCTCCCTGCCTTATGTTGTGGGATACACTTTGTCTAGCTCCTCCGTTAAGACCACTCCAGCTCAGATGACCCTGCCAGTAGCTACGGTACTGCCAGTACAGCTCTCGACTTCAACGGAACATGCAAGCCCTCTGCCTGGCACTGAAGGTGCCTCTGGCAAGGTGGCATTCCCCAAGAGCGAATGCAGTGGCTGTTGGAAGACATTAAACCCCAGTGAATTAAACCAAATGCACCTACAAGAACAATTAGAGCTTACACCTCCATGTGACAGCTCTGCATCTTATTTATTCTCATCATTGTCATATTTTTCTTCTTTTTTCATGTTATGCCCACACATACTGTACATGACAGCTATTGTGCATTTGCAGTTCTTACTGTAGAATCTGGAGGTTAATCCTATACTTAATAGATGGTATGCTGGGCTGTGTGTCACCACAAGTCAGATCACAATAAATGAGGTAGCCCTTCTGCTAAAACATCTGCTCTGCAACCACTAGATAGACCAGGGATGTGCAAAACATTTTTGCACACTTCTTTATTTTTGTTTTTTGGTACTTTCTACATTATTTGGCAACAGTCTCCACTGGTGAGACAGAAAGCTTCTGAACATATCTCGAATTTCTATTGTAGTGAATGGTGGGAACACAGCTGTGTATGATTAGTTATTGTAAATGATATGGCCTCTACCTGCAAAGTTGGTTTTATAACTTTTTTATTACACAATCAATTTTGAAACCTCTGGTCCCATCTTCAAATGCACCATAAGTAGATATCTAATCAGCGTTATGTACTATTTTCAGGATTACAGTGGCTGTTAACCTGACAAAGTGTTGAGCCCCACACCCACAGTACCATGCAAAATGACACTGGTAGACAACAGACTGCCTACCAGTTAGTTGGTTGTTCATAGAGGAAGTACAAATCCCATGAGCAGGTTCCAAAGCTTTGCGTCTGCATATCAGCAGTCACTGATCTTAAGTCATGCTTCAGAAATGTAATAGCTAAAATAAAAGGCTTGTCATTAGGTGAATCTCTGTAGTTGGTGAATCTCCTCTCAGTATAGAAGACAGTGTGTAGTGTTGTGTGAATCAGTACTGTACGTTGGTTCACAGTATGGTAATTACAAATATTTCCTGCCCTCCTCTTAAACTGCTTGCCAAAGAACAATGTTGAAGACAGTTTCTGCCAGCATGACATGCACAATTTGTTCTCCAAATGAAAGCCATTACAGAACTGGATTTCGTGGCCTCAAGGATAGTAATAGCAGACTGAAAACAGAAAACATAGCATTTAACACCATTCTGGAGAGTCACAATTTTTTATGTTTCAACCTGCTAGTTGCCACCTTTTTGAGTACCCAGACAGTATGTCTGTTGCTACCAAAGAAGGAATCTTGATCCTTGAAAACTCACATAAGGCGGGCATTGGTTTTTCCCAATTTTTGTGCTGCATTCATATGTTATTGTGGATACTTCTTGGTAACTGTATATTACTATGGCTGCAAGATAACTGTATTTTGTTTTAATGTGAGCGAGTTCGATTTTTTTAACAAATTAAAAAATTCTTTGTTATTTCAAAGTTTTAACATTTGAAATACATTAAAAAATTGTTAAATGCCCTTGCCAACAGAAAATTTTTATGTCTGAAATACAGTCTGACTGCTGCCATTAAGAATCTTGATAATGTGATTCGTGCAATGCTGCAGGACTTTTATGAAGCACTATTTCCTGTTCTGTCATATTTTAAACAGCTACCAGAATACCAAAATCAGTTTCTGCACATGTGGAAACAGGAGGATTGGAGAGCGAGCAGAATATGGCAAATGTGTTTGTGTATTGATGCCTAGTTTTGCTTTTCAGCTTTTTGCTTGTCAGTTCCCTTCTGATTGAGGTGAGTGGCTGTTTTTCCAACTCCTTTCTTGGTCACACATTATAAAGTTATTGATATAGGTACTTAAGCAATGGAAAATCAAGAATGAAATGTAACAATGTAATGTAAAGGATAGTTGCTACTCACCATATAGCAGAGATGCTGAGTCACACAATTAACTTTCGTCCAACAAGACTTTTGACAAAATTAGACAACACACACGCACGCACGCACGCACGCACACACACACACGCACGCACACACACACACACACACAACACAGCTCACACATACATCATCAGTCTGTAGTCACATGTGTGCATGATTTGTGATTGCATGAGTGTGGGCATGTGTGTATGTTGTATAATTATGACTGTGATCACAGACTGGAATACAGGAAGCTGGTGTTGGGTTGGCACAAAGAATGGCCTTAATTGTTTCACAATGTCTTGTGGAGTGACAGGGCCATATTCCATGTGGGATGTTTTGTCAGCTGGCACAACTGCCATTACTGGGCGGCACATGAGACTGGAGCTACGGTGGAGAAGACACATTCTCATCAGAAAGTGACCGTGTGGTGTAGAATAACAGTTTCAAATACCATGGGCCTATATCTCCTGAGTGACACAATGAACGGTGAATGCTATCTTCAAATGCTTCACAATTACGTTTGGCCTACAGTATCTGGATGGGAAAATACCAATGGCATTATCTTCATGCAAGACAGCACACCACCTCACTTTGAAAATGCCATGCAGATCTGGTTTGATGAGAAGTTTCCAGGAAATTGGCTGGGAAGATGTGGACCTCATGAATGGCATGCCGGCAGTCCAGACCTGACACCCTGTGACTCTTTTTTATGGGGATGGGCAAAAGAGGAGGTATACTGGACAAAACCTCACCTACCAGACAAATTGGAAGTGTGGATTCAAGAAGTTGTTACCAACATCCCACACAACTGCCTCCAGAAAGATGTGGATTCCATCCCAGGTCATTTGAGGACATAACTGTTGCCTACATCTAAATTTTATAGACTTTAAACACATGCAATCACATTCCTATATAAAAGTGTACATACTGTATTAATTTCAAGCATATAACTTTGCAAATTATTAGGAAAATGAGGCACTTAAAGTAGTAAAGGAGTTTTGCTATTTGGGGAGCAAAATAACTGATGATGGTCGAAGTAGAGAGGATATAAAATGTAGACTGGCAATGGCAAGGAAAGCGTTTCTGAAAAAGAGAAATTTGTTAACATCGAGTATAGATTTAAGTGTCAGGAAGTCATTTCTGAAAGTATTTGTATGGAGTGTAGCCATGTATGGAAGTGAAACATGGACGATAAATAGTTTGGACAAGAAGAGAATAGAAGCTTTTGAAATGTGGTGCTACAGAAGAATGCTGAAGATTAGATGGGTAGACCACATAACTAATGATAAAGTATTGAATAGAATTGGGGAGAAAAGGAGTATGTGGCACAACTTGACAAAAAGAAGGGACCGGTTAGTAGGACATGTTTTGAGGCATCAAGGGGTCACAAATTTAGCATTGGAGGGCAGCGTGGAGGGTAAAAATCGTAGAGGGAGACCAAGAGATGAATACACTAAGCAGATTCAGAAGGATGTGGGTTGCAGTAAGTACTGGGAGACGAAGAGGCTTGCACAGGATAGAGTAACATGGAGAGCTGCATCAAACCAGTCTCAGGACTGAAGACCACAACAACAACAACAACTTTGCAAAAATAAAATATACATCAATTTCAAAACCTAGTTACTTCCCATGCACCCTGTACATGTAAGAGTGCCACAATACTTGTCTCGCACACTAACAGGCTATTACACTGCCTCATGAGTAGTAAACATGCCCATTTCACAAATATGGAAACTATTTCTTCATTTAAGTCCTCAAGAACTGGGGCATTCCAAATCTGAACATGTTAGAATAATTTCATCCACCTTCCTGGACTCCAGTAGCAAATTGTAACTAGTGAATGACAACAGCCCCAACACTGATTCATTCATTCATTCATTCATTCAATCTGTTGCAGGCAGCTGTGGAGGGGGGAGAATGTACTCTTTGCAATCCCACTTCCATGTTGAACAGATTGGTGCCCTGTTGTGAAGGACATGCACCTTCATTTATAGAAATCTCTCTGTTTGTCCCAATCATTTTATTTGTCCAATCCTGGTTTTTGTCTATTACGCAGAGGAAGGGTAGCATATGTGAGATTGGTTTCTAATATCAGAACTACACAGCTATAATGCATGCAGTCATGTACTGATCCCAATATGCATTCAACAATTAGTGATGTATATCTGCTGCTCGAAGTCTTTTCTTTGAAAGTGTTTAAATCTCTGGCTCCCATTTTTGTGCAAATCACATCATTAAAGTAATATTCTACAAAGAGAAAAGACTATTTTTCATATGGAGTAAGTGCAGCCACACAGACCAGCTAGGAACAAAATCTTGATAACAACTTTCAGAATAACCTCTGTTTTACAAATCTGCAGGGGCATCACCAATATCTAAAAAGAATTTCATCATGACAGCTAAAAAGTGATAGAACATTGATAATTGCTGAGTCATTTCCATGTATTAGTCCAATATGTAATTTCAAAGGATTTTATTATTTACATTCTAATATGTTACCAGCTACTCAATGATATAGTAAGGCCTCATGATTTGTAATTGTTTTTGAGTTTAAGAACATTTATTACTTATGCACATTTCATTTTGCAATGCCAGATTCAATGCCAGCATAAAGCATCTAATCGCAATCCAGCAAGATAGTATGCAGATGTGCATGTGTCATGTATAAAGAACGTCACAGGTTCCTGAATCACAATCTAGTCACAATATAAATAATATTTTCTTACATTCCAATTTTTGAAGGATATATTTTTAGTTTGTAGAAAAAGACAGATTGCTACACACCACAAAGAAGACACATGAAGTTGCACACAGGCACAATTAAAAGACACTTACTTAAAGCTATTAGCCACAGCCTTCATCAGTAACACACACACTCACACACACACACACACACACACACACACAGGACCTCAAACACACACAGCCACTACCTCCAGCATCTTGGGCCAGAAAACAGCATTACATGGGATGCAAGCAGAAATCTGGAAGGTGTGAGGAAGGGGAAGGGATAGTAGTGTATGGGTGGGAAGAGAGACGAACACTGTCTGGTGGAGTATGCAGGGACTAGACTGCCAACAGGCACAGTGTCAGGAGGTTGTGGGGCAGGGAGATGGAGAAAAAAGGAGCAAAAAAGGAGAGGAGCAGGGAAATACAGGAAGATACAGTGGCAGAGGGCTGCAAATAAACACGGTGAAAGATGAGAATGGGGAGGAGATGACAGGATAGAGAGGGTAAAAACTTTTGGGTGGAGGGCATGGGGACAGAAGGTTACCATAAGCTAAAGCTGGGATAATTACGTGAGTGGAGAATGTGTTATAAGGATAACTCCCATCTGCACAGTTCAGAAAAGCTGGTGGTGGAGTGATGGATTCAGATGGCTTGGGCAGTGAAGCAGCCATTGAAATCAAGTGGGTTATGTTCAGCTGCATGTTGTGCAACAGGGTGGTCTACTTTGCTCTTGGCCACCATGTTGCAAAATACCTTGGCAGAAGTGTCTGATTTAATAATGTTAATAAACAAGTTAATAATATCAAACAATGCAAATTCCAGGTTGGAATATCAACAATGTAGGAAAAGACAGGTTGCTAATTACCATAAAGAAGACACAACAAGTTGCAGATGGCCACAATTAAGACATATAAAGCTTTCAGCCACTGTCTTCATCAATAAGGCAAGCATGCGCGAACGCATGCCCACACACACACACAATACATGTGCGTGCACCCACACATACACACACAAACAAGCACACCTCACACACACATGGCAACCAATCCACCATTTTGGGATAGTGAAGCAGCCATTTAAATCAAAAGTGTCATGTTCAGCTGCATGTCTTGTTGCAGGGCAGTCAGCTTTGCTCTTGACTACAGTTTGGCAGTATTGTTCATCCTGGTGGACAGCTAGTTGGTAGTCATACCAATATAAAAAGCTGTGCAATGATTGCAGCAGAGCTGGTAAATGACATGACTGCTTTCACAGGTGGCCTGTCCCTTCATGGGGACTAGGTGGGTGGATTGGGCAGATTTTACACCTGTGTCTTCTACTAGGATATGATCCTTGTGGCAAGGATTAGAAGTGTTATGGGGATAGATTAGGATATTGTGGAGACGAAACACCACTTTAGGAGGGGCGGGAAGTATCTCATCATGCCCTCATTTCAGGGCATGATGAGAAGTAATCAAAGCCCTCATAAGGATGTGGTTCAGTTGTTCCAGCCTGGGGTGATACTGGAACAGGGGACACTCCTTTGTGGCTGATTCTTGTGGATGGTGGGAGGATTGGGTTTGTGAGAGGAAATGGCACAGGAGACCTGTTTGCGGACTAGGTCTGCGAGATAGTGCCTGTCTGTGAAGGCCTTGGTGAGACTCAGCATACTGAGCAAGGGAATTTTTGTCACTGCAGATATGCAGTCCCCAGGTATCTAGGCTATATGTAAGGGATTTTTTGGTGTGAAAGGGATGATAGCCGTCAAAATGCAAGTATCGTTTGTGGTTTAATGGGGACAGAGGTGCATATGAAGCCATCAGAGAGGAGGAGAACAACATCTATTAAGGTGGCATGCTAGGTTGGGGAGGTCCACATGAAGCATTAAGTTTCCATTGTTTGATTATTGCTGAATGGCTTTCTTCCATTCTACAACCCTGTTACGTTTTCCTTTGTTACTATTCTCTATAGCATTACTCTTCTCAGCTCGATTCTTTCTCTTTTTGCCTGTGATTTTTCAGTGTCTTCTAAACTGCATCTGCTGCTGAGTCACACACTATCAACGACCATCTGGGCACAATGCAGACTTCATGACAACGGAGGTTGTTGATGCAACATCTAATGCCCCAGATTCTTTCCTCTGGTAGCTATAATTACATTTATTTCTATTGATCCCATTCTATCCCTTATCCTGATGTACTTCATGTTTTGTTTTCCACTCCTGCCTGTGCCACGTGAACTTTTGATCCTCAACCTTGCCCATCACCTCTCCCTCTCTCTTCGCTTATTGCAACACACACACACACACACACACACACACACACACACACACACACACACACACACACACATCTCGTTGTTCCTTTTCACCCATGTTTCTGTGCATATTTAAAGTATTTGTGTGTATTTTTATGTGGTTTCAGTTATTTGTGCATATTTTTATGTATTTGTCTGTATTTTTATGTATCTGTGCATGTTTTTGTGTGTCTTTATGAATTTTTTTAGCATCTTTACATGTCTTTTCTCTTATCCATCTGCTCTCACAATCATCAACATCTGTTTTGTCCATTTCTGCCTAATTCCTGTTTCCTCTACACCATTCTGCCACAATGGTTATTCATAATCCTGTAACAGTTTCCAACATATTCAACAATCACTTCATAACTGCAGCAGAACAAGTAGGTTGTAACGGTTCCTTAAATGCTGCTACGCATTTATTACACAGAGCTAACCCTAACACGTATGACCCAATTTGTATTGCCCCAGTTACTATTACTGAAGTTAAAAATACCATCAAGGCCTTAAAAAATAAAAATTCCACTGGTATTGACAACATTTCACCAAAAATACTGAAGCATTGTAGTGACCACATATGTCAAGTCCTGTGTCACATTTTTAATGAGTCTATCCAGCAAGGTGTTGTCCCAGAGAGATTAAAGCTTGCCGTTGTGAAACCACTTTTCAAGAAGGGTGACAAAACTAATTTATCTAACTACCGTCCAATATCACTACTAAGTAGTTTATCAAAAGTATTAGAGAAACTAATGTATACAAGAATTGTAGAACATCTTAACAGCCACAACATACTCAACAGAAACCAGTTTGGTTTCCAAAAAGGTAGATCAACTGAGCAGGCTATTTTTTCTCTCACAAATGAAATTTTAGAGTCAATAAATAATAAAATGTCACCTATTGGAATTTTTTGTGACTTGTCTAAGGCCTTTGACTGTGTGGACCACAACATTCTCTTACATAAGGCTAATTTTTATGGCTTGCGAGGTAGCATTGGTAGATGGATAGAATCATATCTGCAAAACAGAAAACAGAAGGTGATAATTAATGGTGCCAATGATAGTCCCATTTCTTCTGATTGGGGCACATTAAAGTGTGGTGTACCTCAGGGGTCCATCCTAGGACCTTTGCTTTTTCTTATCTTCATCAATGATCTCCCACTTTGCACAGACACCGAGTGTAAATTTACTCTTTTTGCCGATGACACCACTATTCTGCTTGAAAGTCGAACTAACAGTGACCTAGAAAATAAATGTAATGCTGTACTCGTTGACATCCTACACTGGTTTAAGTGCAACGGACTAACTCTAAACATTCAGAAAACTCAGTATATGCAATTTCACACATCTCAACAAGAAAATGAAGTATGCCACTTAAACTGTGGTAACCAAAATATACTACACTGTGAATCATCTAAGTTCTTGGGCATTCTAATTGATGGCAAGCTGAACTGGTCTGAGCATATCTTAGACCTACATAGAAGGCTCAGTGTGGCAACTTATGCTCTGCGTGTAATCACCCCCATTGGTGATGAGGACGCTACTAAAGCTGCCTACTTTGGTTATTTTCATTCTATCATGTCGTATGGCATAATATTTTGGGGCAACAAGCCTTTAGCCAAAAAAATATTTACTGCACAGAAGAGAGCTGTTAGAATCATGAGTGGTGTTCATCCAAGATATTCTTGCAGAAGTCTGTTTCATAAGTTACAAATATTAACACTTACCTCTCAATTCATATTTTCTTTGATGATTTTTGTTTCTAACAACCTATCTCTTTTTAAAACTAATAGTGAATGTCATGATCATAATACTAGGTCTAAAAATGATCTACACAGGGATCTGAAACATTTAAGTCTTGTTCAGAAAGGTGTTCATTATTCAGCCACAAAAATTTTCAACTCCCTTCCATCAGGTATTAAAGATCACATTAATGTCTTACCTACTTTTAAATGTAAATTTAAATGTAAATTCCTTCTATTCTCTTGATGAGTATCTACAGATAAAGCAATGATTTTTTATACTGATAAAAATTTGTTTGCTATAGATCACATTAACTGTTTAATTTGGAAAATGTACTATATTTCCTTTTTAGGTATTGTTTTATATTACTTGAGCTATACCTTTGATTTGATTTTAACCTACAAACTTATTCATAATCTTATGGTACATTTTTGTCATTTTATATATGTGTATTATTTGTTTAATTTGGAAAATGTACTATATTTCCTTTTTAGGTATTGTTTTATATTACTTGAGCTACACCTTTGATTTGATTTTAACCTACAAACTTATTCATAATCTTATGGTACATTTTTGTCATTTTATATATGTGTATTATATCTGTTGTATGTAATCATGACTCATTCCACATCCTTGTGATTTATCACAATACGGATTAATGGAATACGAAATAAATAAATAAATAAATAAATAAAATAAAAATGGACCCTTTGGGCCCTTGCTCCATCTTTCTGAACTAATTTAGTTAGCTAAAAGCGAGTCCCACACCCTGTATCTCAAATGCTGCCTAAGCCATGGAATCCACCTCCCCCCACCGCCCCACCCCCGAACCCTTTGTCTGGATTCCATCCATCATTTCACAATGACCTACACCTTTTCAGATTCTGCCAGTCCCTGGCCCTCACAAACCTGGTGCTGCAAAACACATTTCCATGGCACAGGCATCACAGAACCATCTCTGCTCCCTCTTCGAGATACTACTACTCTGCAATGCCTATGCCGTATGTCACATCTCTGAAATTTAATCGCTTGCCCCTCCAGCACCTCTAGGAGCATTCCAGGCATTGCCTCCATAAGTTATCCAACTTTCTGACATCCTACTGGTGCTGTGAAGCACCACTATCCAACCCCTGTCATATCCACAGTGTTCCTCCTTGTCCACACTCCAGAAAATCCAGAGTCAAAATATTACTATAACACTGTTGTTAACCTTTCCATCAAAACCCTCAGCTCCACAGAAGTTTCAGTCCTATCCAAATGCCTCACCTTTCACCCTACACCCAAATTTAAAGATGCTGGACTTGTCAAAGGGCTATTCTCCTTCTCCTGATCCCTACAAGGGAAGAACTTCTTTCCCGCCTGTTGTGTACATAGTTCTGCGTAGTCAGTGCATACACAACTTTCCCACTAGAGCGCACCCTGCTAAGCACAACAACGCAGGCGCAGCGCTCGTCCATCTCCGCACTATGGCGCTGCCATAGAGACGGACCAAATTCTGCTTCCGCTGATCCGCGTATTAATATGTAACGCAGCCAATGAGATTGCTGCTAACGTAGAAACTTTTCTCCTCGTGGATCACACTCAAGCAGTGATACCTCAAAGCGCGAGGTATTATAACGAGTGTACAGACCTCCGATTAGTCAGTCTGCATTAGTCTGTATTTACCTGCACCAGTCTGTACCAGTCTATAGTGAAGTTTCAGTCGGTGCCTAATTAGATTACCATATTCCTATGAAAGATAAATGTATAGACACTTTGTCAAGTATCAGAGATATGTGAGAATAAGATTAACGTACCAAGACCAAAGGAACTTCAGATTGTCAATTGTAAACAGCATCCAGAATCAAGTTACATAATATCTATGTTTTTTATTATTTTAATAAATGTGTGCGAAAATTAATCAAGTTCTGTTTAAAGTTGGTCACCGTCAATCTGCTACTCTAAGCATGCAAGTGGCATTTCTATCGTCTGACCTAACGGCAGAAGATAAACACACCACGATAAGACCACGAGACATATTGCTGACACTCGCCTACTTCGTTAGAGCGACAAGTGAAATAATCTGATGGTGTGTGCACCGAAGGTCTTACAGTACGCACACCAGGCTGCCAATCCCTTCAACTGAAGCCACCCTAATACCAACACTGAACTCCGGCTCTTCCAGTTCATACGACCATCCAACTGAAATTCTCCCCCCTCCCACCTAACCACCCACTGGTCACCTTCCAAGAATTCCTTACCTCCAGCTTAGCCTCACCACCCTTCTCCAGATCCCTTCCTCAGAACACCAACCTTTCAGTAGAAGAAAGAACAGCCATACGCAACCTCAAAACAAATCCTGACCTAATCACCCTACCTGGCTGACTCCTCTACCTGTAAACTTTGACAGATTGATCGCATTCCAGAAGTCCAACACAAACTGCAATCCCTGCTTAAAGCCTCAGGCTCTTCTCAGAACATCTCCCCTGAATCCATTTCCCTCCTCACCCCTATGATGCCCTTCACGCCCACGTTCTAAATGCTCCCCAAAATCCACAAACCCAACAATCCTAGATGCCCCATTACAGCTGGCTATTGTGCCCCCACTGAAAGAATTTCAGCCCTCATTGACCAACCCCTCCAACCAATTGCCAGTAATCTAGCCTCTCATGTCAAAGACACTGACCACTTCCCTCACTGACTCTCCACCATGCCAAACCCTTTACCTCCTGGATTCCTACTTATCAGTGGTGAAGCCACCTCCCTATACACCAACATCCCTTATGCACACAATCTTACCGCTGTTGAACTGCACCTCCCCCAATGTCCTTCAGACCCCAAACCCAAACTCATTCCTTATATACCTTACTAACTTTATCCTAACTTGCAACTACTTCTAATTGAAGGGAAGGTATATAAACAAATCCACAGCACAGCCATGGGCACCCACAGGGCACCTTCCTTTGCAAGCCATTTTATGGGTCATCTAGAGGAGATGTTCCTAGCCTCCCAAAACACCAAACCCCAAGTCTGGTCAGGTTAATTGATGACATCTTCATGAACTGAACTAAGGGCCAAACATCTTATCTTTGCTCCTTCACAACATCAACAGCTTCTCTCCCATCTGCATAACATGGTTCTCCTCATCCCAAATGTTGACCACCTCCATAGATGTTGACCTCTTCCTCACTGATGGCCCCTTCAGCACCTCTCTCCACATTAAATCCACCAATCCACCAACCACTAACAGTACCTGCATTTTGACAGCTGTCATCACTTTCACTCCAAAAAATCCCTTCCATATAGGCTGGCTAGCTGAGGATGGTGTATTTTCAATGACAAAAATTCCCTTGCTCAGTATGCTGACAGTCTTATCATGGCTTTCACAGACAGACACTTTTGCCCAGACCCAGTCCACAAACAGATTCCGTGCCATTTCTACTCACAACCCAAATCCTCCCACCACCCACAAGAATCAGCCACAAAGGAGTATCCCCTTTGTCATCCAGTACCACCCCAGACTGGAACAACTGAACCACATCCTTCACTACGGCTTTGATTACTTATCATCATGCCCTGAAATGAGGGACATCCTACCTGAGATACTTCCCACCCTCCTAAAGTGGAGTTTCATCACCCACCCAATCTCCACAACATCCTAATCCATCCCTATAATACTCCTAATCCCAACCCCTTTCCACAAGGATCACATTCTAGTAGAAGAAACAGACGTAAAATCTGCCCAATCCACCCACCTATTACAGTCCTGTCACAGGTTTATCCTACCCCATGAAGGGACAGGCCGCCTGTGAAAACAGCCATGTCTTTTAACAGCTCTGCTGCAATCATTGCACAGCTTTTTATATTGGTATGATTACCAACTAGCTGTCCACCAGGATGAACAATACTGCCAAACAGTAGTCAAGAGCAAAGCTGACCGCCCTGCAACAAAACATGCAACTGAACATGACACACTTGATTTAAATGGCTTCTTCACTATCCCAAAATGCTGAAGTTGGTGGCCATGTGTGTATGAGGTGTGCTTGTTTGGGTGTGTATGTGTGGGTGAGCACACATGTATTGTGTGTGTGTGTGTGTGTGTGTGTGTGTGTGTGTGCGCGCGCGTGCGCGTGCACGCACTCATGTGTGCCTTATTGATGAAGACTGTGGCTGAAAGCTTTATATGTCTTAATTGTGGCCATCTGCAACTTGATGTGTCTTCTTTATGGTAATTAGCAACCTGTCTTTTCCTACATTGTTGATATTCCAACCTGGAATTTGCATTGTTTGATTTTTTTACTTGTTTATTAATATTATTAAATCAGAAACTTCTGCCAAGATATTTTGCAACATCCGTTGTCAAACCAAATGCACAATTGAAATATGTTGTTAATAACACTGAAGAAAAGTTAAAGGACTTCAGTAAACTTGACTGTGTTATTGTTCTGGCTGGAACAAATGATGTAGAGTCAGATATCAAGGGTTACCAACACACTGTGAACATGCTACTTGCAAAAACTACGAACACTAAATTGATTCTGTGTACAGTACCCTACAGATTTGACAGGGCAGACTGGAACAACAGAATATACAAAATGAACACGTTCTTGATGGAATATGTTGCCCAGTACAGTCACACTACTATACTGTATGTTAATCTGTTTATAAGAAGGACTGATTATACAAAGCATGCGCTACATTTGGTGCTGAAAGGAAAACAAAAACTTTGCAGGAACCTTCATAATTCAGCCATGATTCAGCCCACCACACCGTCACTGATCTCTGTTAACTGTTTGCAACAGGCAGATCAGTCACTCACCAAAACTGTATGCTTACAATATGGGAAAATAACAGAAGTCAAAACCAAGAAATTGACTCTAAATATGCATATAAGTGACAAGGAAGCAACACAGAAGATAACATCACCACAGATACAAAAATAACAGAAGAAGAAACCAAAAAGTTAACAGTAAATATGCCTTCAGTGGAATGAATAAATGGCAAGGAACCAGCACAGAAGACGATATAACCATGTAAAAGACTGAGGAGGAAGCCATACCAGAGTGGATAGAAGTTAAAAACAACAGATCACAACGAAGCACCAGGCAGAACTTTGCATCCAAACAACATACAAATGATTTTTATAGCCCAAGAAGAAACCAAACAAGAAGTAGTCCAGGACTCCCAGGAGGCGAAACTCAAGATAGAAATGAAATGAAGACTAGAGCCTACTCTTCAAAAATTAACCAGGCAAGAAATTTATCTCTCATAGAACTGAATAATTCTTTAACTCTCCTATATTGTAATGCACAGGGCTTAACCAGTAAGCTATATGAGCTAGAGATACTTTCAAGCAGTACACTGAAGGAGATTTCTATCCTGTGTGTAACTGAACACTGGCTGCAAGAAGTACAAAAATGTGCAGTTGGGATTTCAGACTTCCAGTTGATCAGCAGCTTTTGCAGGGAAACATATAGAAAGGGTGGAACATATATATGTAAGAACAAGTATTAAATCAAAGGAAATTAGGTTTAAAAATGTCTGCTGCATTGGCAAAGATTTTGAATATTGTTTATGTGAACTAACAGATAGTAAAATTATAATTGCATTTTACTTCATATTTATCAAATAGGAAACAAAGAGTGATTGTCTCATCAAATGCAGCAAATTACTATTCAAAACGGAAAACAGTAGCCCAAGGTGTCCCTCAAGGCCCGATTCTAGGACCTATTTTGTTTTTGTTCTATGTTAATGATTTACATACCAATATAAATGCTCCATCGATTTTATTTGCAGATGACACATCTGTATTAATTGAAAACCAGGAGCCAGAAAACATCCCTCTCTACATAATGAACACAATGAACAAACTAGAAACATGGTTCCAACTGAATGGATTAAGATTGAACATCCCCAAAACCCACATGGTCCCATGCAGAACAAAACAGTCAAAGCCCCAAGGAATTAAAATAACTCATAAAAATCAGGATATAGAAGAAGTGGATTCTGTGAAGTTTTTAGGGTTAGACCTAGATAAAAATTTAAATTGGAATAAACATGTTGACTACCTGTTAAACAAATTATGTAGCTTGGCATTTGCTATGCAAATATTAGCTGCTGCAACAAACATGAATACAAGGAAAAATGCATACCACAGCTACTTTCAATCAGTTATAAGGTATGGTATTATTTTTTGGGGAAATTCATGCAATATATTGCGCATACTAAAGTTACAGAAAAGAATAGTAAGGAACATGTGTACTGCCCAGCCAAGGACATCATGTTGCCGACTATTTGAAAAACAACAGTTATTAACAGTTCCCTCCTTATACATCTATGATATTATCATCTTTCTACACAGCAATTTAGAGTTATTCGAGAAAAAATGTTTCAATCACACATATAACATGAGAAACAAAGACAATTTTATGCTTCCCACCCATCGCTTAAACTTATATGCACAGTCTCCTCACTATATGGCAATGAAAAATAATAACAAGCTAAAAGGAAAGAATGTTCTGAGTATGAATCTAGAGACACTGAAAACAAAGCTATATGATATACTTGTCAAATGCTGCTACTACACTGTTGAGGAGTTCGTGAAGGACAAACTGAACATTTGAGCAGGATAAATTTACATTTAGTCTTGTGTGTAAATGTAGCTGTCCTTCACAAAAGGGAGGAAAGAAAAATAAAAGTTTATATTAATGTTAAAATTCTTTGTACCAATTAGGCCTAAGTTGTGTTATCCATTTTTGACGTGTTTCCTGTACACTAATCATATGATTAGAAATTGTATGTTATGAGATGAACAAAACACTATTCACTATAGATCCCCATTTGGCAAATTTGAATTGTTCTCTGAAATTTTGGAAAATCTTCTGAACTATCTAAACAGTCAGTCAAAATCCATAATTGTGCTTGGGGATTTGAATGTTAATTCCAAGAACAACTGTAAAAAAGGGCAGAAACTGGTTAATCTACTAAAAACATACAATATGGACATGTGTGTAGAAGATACCACCAGATATGGCAGCAAAAGTGAAAATACTATAGACCAAATATTCATTGACAAATCAAAATGTGGCTTTAAATCTGAGGTATTGAATACAGGTTATATTGACTTCAGAGAAATCTCATGAGAAAAGTGACAACAGGAGATATATTGAGAGAAGATTAACTGATGATGACAGCATTAGCATCTTTAATCTAACGTTAAAAAAAATGTAAACTGTAACATGGTAATGAATAGTTCTGTAGAGATAAAATTCAACAGGTTCTTGTCAAATTATGAATACTGCTATGATATTTCATTCCCTCTGAAGAGAATGAAAATAAACAAAAAATCAAATTCATGGATAACAAGTGAAATCAAAGAGTAATCAGAAAGTCTTAGTATGTGTGCAAAGGAAAATACTACCTTGAAATCATATGTAAAGTGTTATAGGAAAAAGCACAGAGAAGCTATAGTTGCTGCAAAAAAGAAGCATAACGGTTCATATATCAGAAAGCGTAACAACGAAATGAAATCTATGTGGAAAGTTATTAATAATCACACAGGAAAACATGAAAATGCAAGTAATAAAATCACCATAAAACACAGAAATGAAATTGTGGATGATCAACTTCTAATAGCTAATATATTTAATGATCATTATATTAATGTAGCCCAAAACCTGATCACCACTAAATACAATCCAAAGACAAAGGTAATAGCTCCAATAAATAACCTATATCCCGTAACACCCAAAGAAGTACAAACGGCTATCAGCAAACTAAAGAGTAAAATGACCTGTGGATTTGATGATATCCCTGACACAATTATTAAATATACTACTGATTATGTTGTCTCTCAACTTGTGGACATAATCAGTGACTCCTTTGGAACTGGTGTGTTTCCAAGTAAACTTAACCAGTCAACAGCAATACCAGTTTACAAAAGTGGTGACAAGTTTGACATTAAAAATTTCACACCACTATCATTATTACCTGTATTTTCGAAAAAAATGAAAGAATAATGCATGACAGATTGTTAGACTTCCTAAACAAAAATAAAATCCTTGTAAATGCAAATAATGGTTTCAGAAAAGGCAAATCTACACAAAAGGTTCTCTTCAATTTCCTAAAACTTGTTTGCAAAGCTATTGAGGACAAGGAACTGATCTGTGGGTTGTTTTTGGACCTTTCCAAAGCATTTAATCTTATAAATCATAATCTACTGCTGTTAAAACTGTATAATTATGGTTTCTGTTGTGTTTCCTACAAGTGTTTCAAGTCATATTTAACTGATAGGAAACAAAGAATACAAATTTCTCAGGATGGAAATGTGTACCATTCTGAATATGAAAGAGTTAATTATGGAGTGCTCCAGGGCTCAGTTATTTGGATCATTGTTATTCTTGATTTTTATTAATGACCTACCACAACAGTTTTCAACACCTAATACTGTTTTATTTGCTGATGATACCAGCTTCAATATCAAAGGGAAGAATGATTATGAGATGTAGCAAAAAATTGACAAAACAGCAGAAGTGGCAGAAAAATGTTTTAAAGATAACTGTCTAGTTGTCAATGACAAGAAAACTGTATGGATGAACTTCAACCATATAAGGAACAAATATAGGACCAATGTAAAATTCACATTATCGAATAGCCAAATTCAGCAAAAGAATCACATAATTTTTTTTAGGACTGTGGCTGGGTGAGCATCTAAGGTGGGAAAAACATGTAGAAATGCTTAACAAAAAATTAAGCAAGTACTGTTAGACATTAAGAGTGCTTACAGATTGCTGCAACACGGAAACAGTGTTAAGTGGTTATTATGCATACATGCATAGTCTACTGAAGTACAGTATAGTGTTCTGGGGAAATACCTCTTTTGCAAAGTAGTCTTTTAAACTCCAAAAGAAAGCTGCGAGATTAATAAGTGATGTTGCTAACAGAGCACCATGTAGAGTTATCTTTAAGTAATTAAAAATGATGACCTACCTTCTATATTTATATTTGAAAGTATCTGCTTCATTAAAAACCATCAAGTTTCAGCTTTGAATAGCAAGATCCACAATTATCAAACAAGAAACAGGAATGACTATCATAGGGAAGCGCATAGAAAATCAGTATATCAAGACAGTGCTGTTTACAAACAAAAATTCTTTACTGTGCATTGCCACATAGCATCAAAAAAATACCAAACATTAATACATTCAAAAAATAACTAAAAAATCTACTAAGAAACAACATCTTCTACAGCATTAATTAATACCTGGAATTTTGCTCAAATCCATAGGTCTGCTTCATAACTCTCTGAACAAAAATTCGTAATTATCAAACCATTCCTAGATGAAACCAAACTTCTTCTATCTATGTATTTATCTAATTATGTACGTAGCTTTTGTGCCATTGCTACGATGCCTAACTAACTAAAGTACTGATATTTAATAGTTTTAGTTCAATCAACCAAGGCGTTTCACTAGCTTTTATTCTATCTGTATATACATATATAATTTTATAATCTAATTAATCAGAATAATGTTTTTGTTACAAAGATGTGTTGCTGTCAGTGATAAGATTTTGTACATGATTTAAATATGTAATTTTTATACTGTTCTGTACTTTGACAAGTCCAATATCATGAATTATAAGCGCGCAAAATAAAATAAATAATAAATAATTTTTCTTTTTATACAGTAACTTTTGTAGTATGAATAGGGAATTAATGAGTAGTTCATATGTAGCATCAGACTGTTGTAATAGTGTGATAAGGAATGGATGTACATTTCATATAAACATCAGACTATATTGTTTCTACAGCAAGTGTGCCAGTGGTGTTAAAAATGCGTGTGATATTTTTTGTGGAATATTTATTTCCAACATCCTTTTCCAAAAGTTGCTGTAAATATTTAAATATTGGCCTGAAACATTAGATTCTTGTGACAGGAAATAGAATTTCTCTTTTAGCATCTGCAGAGAGAAATCACACAGTGGGATAACCGAAACGTCAAGTATTAGTCATGTGGGACTCACAAACAAATGTTCACAATGCAGTCTGTAGGTAAAATAACAAAGGAATCTTGAAAATGAACAGGTACTAACTGGTTAGGGAACTGGCTGTTCATGATGGACCAAGGAATGGTGTCACTGCAAGTTAAGATTTGGAAGAACCATATTGACAGGGGGAATAAAGAGGATGGCAGGGAGAGAGGAATTTGTTCCTACACACTGTGAACTTCATAGCAGAATGCCCTGCTTTCACCATATTTGGCTTATATCTGTGACACAGGCACTTTCTTATCAGTAACCTTCAAGTCATGTGGTATGTAAAATATAAAGCAAAAATGTTAGTGGAAGAAGTGGTTGCAAAATTCTATCTGGCTTTGGGTTTTACATTTCATTGGTTATTCAATACACATTTGAAGTAGGTTGTTTGTCATGTGGTACGTAAAATATAAAGCAAAAATGTTAGTGGAAGAAGTGGTTGCAAAATTCTATCTGGCTTTGGGTTTTACATTTCATTGGTTATTCAATACACATTTGAAGTAGGTTGTTTGAGTGTGGATGAAATTTACCCAAGTAGTGCAATATGTGTCTAGATACTTCACTGCACAGAATATTCTGCAAGTATTACAGGTAGCCATGTCAATGTTTTCTAGATGATGTCCAGAACTGTCATGAGTATCCTTTGAATGAGCCTTGGGGTATCATTTTGTAGACACATTTCATCAGACAGTTGTTAAAGTACACATAATTAATTATGGAAATCATTCCTATCATGTTCCAGACTTAATAAGTGCAGAAAATTTTGCAGACTGTCCAATGTTACCACATTTATTGTTAGAAGTCATTTGTAGAGAAAGAATGGTAATTCATGTAACTGCTAAGACACCCTCAACCAGAGTATCTTTATTAATAGGTCAAAGTGAAGGGGCTACATATTATCATAAAACAGATGGTTCTTAAGCTGTAAGACATGGGGAAGGTTCTGCGATTTTACATTCTCACCACACACAATGGCTACAATGCTGCTGCTTTTTCTGAGTACTCTGTAAATGTGAGAAGCAAACATAGTGTAAATTGCAAAGCAGTAACCTGAATAGCACTGATCAACTTAGTCCCATGTAGTCTTCTTGAACTGAAAACTGTGCTGCTGTTCAGTTGGCTGCCTCAAGTCTGCTGCACATCTTTAAAATCTCGCCACACTTCATATACAAGAGTGAGTCTCATTTGCATGATATTCGTGTTACATCCTGTGATTTGTCACAGGTGTTAACAGTATTTCAGTATCCCGATCTTTATGGTTATAACAGGAAGACTGCGATAAAATGTCAGGACACTTAAGTCTAATTCCTTCAGGATAGTGGAATGTGTACAGAACCAATAAACCAAAAATGTAATTTGAGAGCAAGAGGGCCATCATCAGCAGTTTGGACTTTACAAAAGTGATTTGAAATGCTGCATATTTAGCAAATTGTAAATTAAATAATCAACTTTCATGTATGAAGTGAGTATGAAAAATTATAGTTAAGTACAATCTCAGGCTAGTAACTAAGTAACTGGGTATTTGGCATGTTTAAGAACACTCAGGAACAATCATTACATTGGCGTGCAAAATGTAAGGACAAAAATAGCTTTAGTATGATGTGTCACTGCCAAATAACATAACTCAATGAAACTTGACTGTGCATAGAAACAACTGCTACTACATAGCACTCAAGGTAACTGAAGGAAATACACAATGAGACAGACAGAAATGACAGTTTTGTTCTAAGATAATAATTACACTGAAATCACTGCAGTTCATGGTCACTGCAGAAGGCAGGACATAGTTCTTAGTAAGATGTGCCCTCACCACAGACAGAACTGCACGCTCTGCAGTGCACTCCCATGCTGATCATAATTGAAGGACAGTCATCGGTGCACGTGGACGTGTTGCAAAGTGTCTCCCCAACACATCCCACATGTGTGCAATAGGATTAAAGTCCAGGGGATGGACAGACAAGTCCATTTGCTAAATATCATCCCATCTCTCATTCCATGCTGTTTGGTGCAGTTGCACATTGACATCCGTAAATAAGTAATCAGGGCCAAATACATCCCTGAAAAGATGGACACGGGGAAAGAGTACAGTGTCACAATAATGTTGACCAGTGAGTGAGCCGTGTTCAAAGAGTTGTAGGGCAGCATGCCCATACAACATAATCGCTGCCCATATTGTAACACCTAGATCACCAAAACTATCACGTTCGACAATGTCAGATGTACCCTCGTATGGCAAAAGATAGGAACACATAATGGATCCAGGAACTCTGTTGAATATCATTGTTTTGATGTTCCAGGTGTTACGGTCTGGGGTTGGCATAATGTCACATGGGCATACTGACCTTGAAAACTCTGAACATGGTATACTTGCTGGTCAGCATTATTGTGACACTGTACTCCTTCCCCACGTGCATCTTATCAGGGGCGCCTTCAGCCCTGGTGTCATTTATATGGATGACAATGTGCAACCACAGCAAACAGCACAGGTGGAGCAGCTATTGGAACCAGAGAAAATTTGGCAAAGGGACTGGCCTGCAGGTTTTCCCAGCTTAAATTGTATCGGGCACATGTGGGACATGTTGGGGAGACATATTGCAGCACGTCCACATGCACCCGTGCACCGCACGCAAGCATCTAGCAGTTGTCAGCTGCACTAGTGGAGGACTGGAACATCCTACCGGTGACCCTCCTTACCAACACACTGACTAGTATAGGACCGTGTTGCAGAACATGCATCGCCGTCTGTGGTGATCATGCACCCTATTGAGAACCGTGACCCACCATTTGTAATGTTGACAGAACCATCACAAATCTCAGTGACAGTGTAATCGATGTTTTCAAATAAGAATGTCATTTCTGTTCACCCCACAGTGTTTCTTTAAGTTACCCTGTGTATTATAGTGTAGAAATTGTTTCTACATACAGTCCAAGTTTTTTCATGTTATTGACACATTGTGCAAAAGATAATTCCGTACTATAGTTTTGCATGTGAGTGTACATGGAAACAAAATACAGAAATTTGTAATGTTCTGAACATCCCCACTCTTTATGAAAATTCCAAACTCACAAGGGAAGCAAGTAAATGACAAGCAAATTCCAAAATATTCCCGGTCCGACTTATAGTAAATGATTAGATGTAGATGACAGCAGTAATGCCTCTACTTGTGGAGCAGTGCATTCAGACAGAGTATGTTAAGTGCATACATAGCAGAGTATAGATGAGCCTTAAAGTGGTATATTGTTACTGGAATGATATTCCATACTTTACCAGTGAATTCACTGCTCTTGACAAACTTACTAGATTAAAACTTTTATCTAGAACAGGCCGTGAACTGAGATCTTTGTTTTTTTGTGGACAGTTCCCTATCAGCTGAAAATACTTCACAGCAAACCTCATAGCTCCAGCCTGGCACTAATTCCTGACTACAGACAGGATCTCCCACTAGGCAAGGAAACCGATGTGTTGGAGAAAGAGTTTGCTGGACAGTCAC
Organism: Schistocerca cancellata; assembly: GCF_023864275.1. Taxonomy (NCBI): domain Eukaryota; kingdom Metazoa; phylum Arthropoda; class Insecta; order Orthoptera; family Acrididae; genus Schistocerca; species Schistocerca cancellata. The sequence continues at coordinate 520,308,486 of NC_064634.1, read as the reverse complement.
TCATCCTTAGGATGGATTGAAATATTTGCCAATAATGACAGACTGGTCAAAATCATGCACAAGGTAAGGATTCACCCCAAATATTTGGCTTCTGTGGATAATGTTGCCCCACTGAAGCTGAAACCACAGCTTTGCCCTACCATTGCCTGAATGCCTGCAATAGGACATTTCAAATGACTCCAATTTCATCTTCTGATTATCCTCAAGCAGTGCTGCATACCAAAAATAAAGTTTTGTAATTATACTTCACTGGAAACCGACAGTTGACACAACTGTATTTCTTTTGTAGAAATCCTCTTTGTCTGTTTGAATTTGCTTCTTTTTTAAAAATATTTTAGCTTTTCAAGTCTTCTACAATTTCACTTCATAGTTACATAAATTATTCTACTACTTCCTAGTTTTATTTTTATTTATTTATTTTTTTTTTTTTTCTGGTTGTTACTCCCTTTCTCTGCACTTGAGTTTTGTCTTTCTTCCCTTATTTATTTGGTATTTTGTATTTAGCACAACAAAAAGCTACTACTTTTATGTTTCTTTTATCCATGTTTGAGTTTTAGTGCTTACAAATCCGGCTGATTTTTAGACGGAGAACTGTCACCATTTCTCTTTTACTATTATACTGAAAATTTCTTCCACACATTTAAAAAAAATCCCATTGACTTGATTTAACAAACACAGAGAGAGACAGGTACAAAACTTCCTGAAAGATTAAAACAGTATGTTGGACCATGAGACAAATGCGGAATTGATATATTTGATTAGTCACAATTTTTTCTGTTTCAGTTTCTTACTGAACACATTCAAATTTGAGAATGAGAGTTTAATACTCAGGGTTCACTAATTTTAACTGACGGTCTCCATCATACCCAGGTGAAGCAGTTACAGCTGTACTGTAAGAAAATCTGCATCATTATTTGTTGATGAAGAATGTCCACTACATTGTTTCATCTTTATCATACCCTTTTTAGATCGATTGTAAATACACCATGCAGTAGTTTCCATGTAACTAACAATTACAAAATAATTTTAAATGTTAAATGGTTTGTGCAAATATGATTGTTCCAGTTAATTATGAAATGTATTAGCAGTAAATTAAGAGTTGGCATGGAAGTGTTTAGGAAAATTAGTAAAATATTTTTCATTTCCAAATATTCATTTATTCACCTTTCAACATTTTACATGTAATTGGTGTCATATAATAAATGTCACAGATACATTGTATACATAATAGAAGGAAACATTCCACATAGGAAAAATATACCTAAAAACAAAGATGATGTGACTTACCAAATGAAAGTGCTGGCAGGTCGACAGACACACACAAACGAACACAAACATACACACAGAATTCAAGCTTTCGCAATAAACTGTTGCCTCACCAGGAAAGAGGGAAAGACGAAAGTATGTGGGTTTTAAGGGAGAGGGTAAAGAGTCATTCCAGTCCCGGGAGCAGAAAAACTTACCTTAGGGGGAAAAAAGGATGGGTATACACTCGCACACACACACATATCCATCCACACATATACAGACACAAGCAGACATATTTGGTCTTTAAATATGTCTGCATGTGTCTGTATATGTGTGGATGGATATGTGTGTGTGTGTGCGAGTGTATACCCGTCCTTTTTTCCCCCTAAGGTAAGTCTTTCTGCTCCCGGGACTGGAATGACTCCTTACCCTCTCCCTTAAAACCCACATCCTTTTGTCTTTCCCTCTCCTTCCCTCTTTCCTGATGAGGCAACAGTTTGTTGCGAAAGCTTGAATTTTGTGTGTATGTTTGTGTTCGTATGTGTGTCTGTCGACCTGCCAGCACTTTCATTTGGTAAGTCACATCATCTTTGTTTTTATATATATATATATATATATATGCGCGAGTGTATACCCGTCCTTTTTTCCCCCTAAGGTAAGTCTTTCCGCTCCCGGGACTGGAATGACTCCTTACCCTCTCCCTTAAAACCCACATCCTTTCGTCTTTCCCTCTCCTTCCCTCTTTCCTGATGAGGCAACAGTTTGTTGCGAAAGGTTGAATTTTGTGTGTATGTTTGTGTTCGTATGTGTGTCTGTCGACCTGCCAGCACTTTCATTTGGTAAGTCACATCATCTTTGTTTTTAGGTATATATATATATATATATATATAGAGTTGATGTCTGCTTGTGTCTGTATATGTGTGGATGGATATGTGTGTGTGTGCGAGTGTATACCCGTCCTTTTTTCCCCCTAAGGTAAGTCTTTCCGCTCCCGGGACTGGAATGACTCCTTACCCTCTCCCTTAAAACCCACATCCTTTCGTCTTTCCCTCTCCTTCCCTCTTTCCTGATGAGGCAACAGTTTGTTGCGAAAGCTTGAATTTTGTGTGTATGTTTGTGTTCGTTTGTGTGTGTCTGTCGACCTGCCAGCACTTTCATTTGGTAAGTCACATCATCTTTGTTTTTATATATATATATAGAGTTGATGTCTGCTTGTGTCTGTATATGTGTGGATGGATATGTGTGTGTGTGCGAGTGTATACCCGTCCTTTTTTCCCCCTAAGGTAAGTCTTTCCGCTCCCGGGACTGGAATGACTCCTTACCCTCTCCCTTAAAACCCACATCCTTTCGTCTTTCCCTCTCCTTCCCTCTTTCCTGATGAGGCAACAGTTTGTTGCGAAATCTTGAATTTTGTGTGTATGTTTGTGTTCGTTTGTGTGTCTGTCGACCTGCCAGCACTTTCATTTGGTAAGTCACATCATCTTTGTTTTTATATATATATATATATATATATATATATATATACTCCTGGAAATTGAAATAAGAACACCGTGAATTCATTGTCCCAGGAAGGGGAAACTTTATTGACACATTCCTGGGGTCAGATACATCACATGATCACACTGACAGAACCAGAGGCACATAGACACAGGCAACAGAGCATGCACAATGTCGGCACTAGTACAGTGTATATCCACCTTTCGCAGCAATGCAGGCTGCTATTCTCCCATGGAGACGATCGTAGAGATGTTGGATGTAGTCCTGTGGAACGGCTTGCCATGCCATTTCCACCTGGCGCCTCAGTTGGACCAGCGTTCGTGCTGGACGTGCAGACCGCGTGAGATGATGCTTCATCCAGTCCCAAACATGCTCAATGGGGGACAGATCCGGAGATCTTGCTGGCCAGGTTAGTTGACTTACACCTTCTAGAGCACGTTGGGTGGCACGGGATACATGCGGACGTGCATTGTCCTGTTGGAACAGCAAGTTCCCTTGCCAGTCTAGGAATGGTAGAACGATGGGTTCGATGACGGTTTGGATGTACCGTGCACTATTCAGTGTCCCCTCGACGATCACCAGTGGTGTACGGCCAGTGTAGGAGATCGCTCCCCACACCATGATGCCGGGTGTTGGCCCTGTGTGCCTCGGTCGTATGCAGTCCTGATTGTGGCGCTCACCTGCACGGCGCCAAACACGCATACAACCATCATTGGCACCAAGGCAGAAGCGACTCTCATCGCTGAAGATGACACGTCTCCATTCGTCCCTCCATTCACGCCTGTCGCGATACCACTGGAGGCGGGCTGCACGATGTTGGGGCGTGAGCGGAAGACGGCCTCATGTGTGCGGGACCGTAGCCCAGCTTCATGGAGACGGTTGAAAATGGTCCTCGCCGATACCCCAGGAGCAACAGTGTCCCTAATTTGCTGGGAAGTGGCGGTGCGGTCCCCTACGGCACTGCGTAGGATCCTACGGTCTTGGCGTGCATCCGTCCGTCGCTGCGGTCCGGTCCCAGGTCGACAGGCACTTGCACCTTCCGCCGACCACTGGCGACAACATCGATGTACTGTGGAGACCTCACGCCCCACGTGTTGAGCAATTCAGCGGTATGTCCACCCAGCCACCCGCATGCCCACTATACGCCCTCGCTCAAAGTCTGTCAACTGCACATACGGTTCACGTCCACACTGTCGCGGCATGCTACCAGTGTTAAAGACTGCGATGGAGCTCCGTATGCCATGGCAAACTGGCTGACACTGACGGCGGCGGTGCACAAATGCTGCGCAGCTAGCGCCATTTGACGGCCAACACCGCGGTTCCTGGTGTGTCCGCTGTGCCATGCGTGTGATCATTGCTTGTACAGCTCTCTCGCAGTGTCCGGAGCAAGTATGGTGGGTCTGACACACCGGTGTCAATGTGTTCTTTTTTCCATTTCCAGGAGTGTATACATATATGTGGCTCTCCAGCAGGGATACGACTTCCTCAAATCCTGCCCTGAAATGAGATCCATCCTTCATGAAATCCTCCCCACTCCACCAAGAGTGTCTTTCCGCCGTCCACTTAACCTTCGTAACCTCTTAGTACATCCCTATGAAATCCCCAAACCACCTTCCCTACCCTCTGGCTCTACCCTTGTAACTGCCCCTGGTGTAAAACCTGTCCCATGCACTCTCCCACCACCACCTACTCCAGTCCTGTAACCCGGAAGGTGTACACAATCAAAGGCAGAGCCACGTGTGAAAGCACCCACGTGATCTACCAACTGACCTGCCTACACTGTGATGCATTCTATGGGGGAATGACCAGCAACAAACTGTCCATTCGCATGAATGGACACAGGCAGACAGTGTTTGTTGGTAATGAGGATCACCCTGTGGCTAAACATGCCTTGGTGCACGACCAGCACATCTTGGCGCAGTGTTACACCGTCCAGGTTATCTGGATACTTCCTACTAACACCAACCTATCCGAACTCCGGAGATGGGAACTTGCTCTTCAATATATCCTCTCTTCCCGTTATCCACCAGGCCTCAATCTCCGCTTATTTCAAGTTGCCTCCACTCATACCTCACCTGTCATTCAACAACATCTTTGCCTCTGCACTTCTGCCTCGACTGACATCTCTGCCCAAACTCTTTGTCTTTAAATATGTCTGCTTGTGTCTGTATATGTGTGGATGGATATGTGTGTGTGTGCGAGTGTATACCCGTCCTTTTTTCCCCATAAGGTAAGTCTTTCCGCTCCCGGGACTGGAATGACTCCTTACCCTCTCCCTTAAAACCCACATCCTTTCGTCTTTCCCTCTCCTTCCCTCTTTCCTGATGAGGCAACAGTTTGTTGCGAAAGCTTGAATTTTGTGTGTATGTTTGTGTTCGTTTGTGTGTCTGTCGACCTGCCAGCACTTTCATTTGGTAAGTCACATCATCTTTGTTTTTAGGTATATTTTTCCTTCATGGATTGTTTCCTTCTATTATAACTATATATATATATATATATATATATATATATATATATATATATATATATATATATATACCTAAAAACAAAGATGATGTGACTTACCAAATGAAAGTGCTGGCAGGTCGACAGACACACAAACAAACACAAACATACACACAAAATTCAAGCTTTCGCAACAAAATGTTGCCTCATCAGGAAAGAGGGAAGGAGAGGGAAAGACGAAAGGATGTGGGTTTTAAGGGAGAGGGTAAGGAGTCATTCCAGTCCCGGGAGCGGAAAGACTTACCTTAGGGGGAAAAAAGGACGGGTATACACTCGCGCACACACACATATCCATCCACACATATACAGACACAAGCAGACAGACAAATTGTCTGCATAATATTATATTTCTAATTTTGTAATATATACTCCTTTCACAAACTGTAGTCTGTATGATTGACTGATCTGGCCTTGTAACACTAACCAAAACAGCCTTGCTGTGCTGGTACTGCGAACGGCTGAAAGCAAGGGGAAACTACAGCCATAATTTTTCGACATCTACATCTATATTTATACTCCGCGAGCCAACCAATGGTGTGTGGCGGAGGGCACTTTACGTGCCACTGTCATTACCTCCCTTTTCTGTTCCAGTCTCGTATGGTTTGCGAAAAGAATGACTATCTGAAAGCCTCTGTGCGCACTCAAATCTCTCTAATTTTACCTTCGTGATTTCCTCGGGAGGTATAAGTAGGGGGAAGCAATATATTCGATACCTCATCCAGAAACGCACCCTCTCGAAACCTGGCGAACAAGCTACACCGCGATGCAGAGCGCCTCTCTTGCAGAGTCTGCCACTTGAGTTTGCTAAACATCTCCGTAACGCTATCACGGTTACCAAATAACCCTGTGGTGAAATGTGCCGCTCTTCTTTGGATCTTCTCTATCTCCTCTGTCAACCCGATCAGGTATGGATCCCACACTGATGAGCAGTACTCAAGTATAGGTCGAACGAGTGTTTTGTAAGCCACCTCCTTTGTTGATGGACTACGTTTTCTAAGGACTCTCCCAATGAATCTCAACCTGGTACCTGCCTTACCAACAATTAATTTTATTTGATCATTCCACTTCAAATCGTTCCAAACGCATACTCCCAGATATTTTACAGAGGTAACTGCTACCAGTGTTTGTTCCGCTATCATATAATCATACAATATAGGATCCTTCTTTCTATGTATTCGCAATACATTACATTTGTCTGTGTTAAGGGTCAGTTGCCACTCCCTGCACCAAGTGCCTATCTGCTGAAGATCTTCCTGCATTTCACTACAATTTTCTAATGTTGCATCTTCTCTGTATACTACAGCATCATTCGCGAAAAGCCGCATGGAACTTCTGACACTATCTACTAGGTCACTTATATATATTGTGAAAAGCAATGGTCCCATAACACTCCCCTGTGGCACGCCAGACGTTACTTTAACGTCTGTAGACGTCTCTCCATTGATAACAACATGCTGTGTTCTGTTTGCTAAAAACTCTTCAATCCAGCCACACAGCTGGTCTGATATTCCGTAGGCTCTTACTTTGTTTATCAGGCGACAGTGCAGAACTGTATCGAACGCCTTCCAGAAGTCAAGGAAAATAGCATCTACCTGGGAGCCTGTATCTAATATTTTCTGGGTCTCATGAACACATAAACCGAGTTGGGTCTCACACGATCACTGTTTTCGGAATCCATGTTGATTCCTACAGAGTAGATTCTGGGTTTCCAAAAACGACATTATACTCAAGCATGCAGCTTTACTGTATGGTTAAATGATGATGGCGTCCTCTTGGGTAAAATATTCCAGAGGTAAAATAGTCCACCATTTGGATCTCCGGGCAGGGACTACCCAAGAGGACATCATTATCAGGAGAAAGATAACTGGTGTTCTACGGATCGGAGTGTGGAATGTCAGATCCCGTAATTGGGCACATAGGTTAGAAAATTTAAGAAGGAAAGGGTGGATAGGTTAAAGTTAGATATAGTGGGAATTAGTGAAGTTCGGTGGCAGGAGGAACAAGACTTTTGGTCAGGTGAATACAGGGTTATAAATACAAAATCAAATAAGGATAATGCAGGAGTAGGTTTAATAATGAATAAAAAAAATAGGAGTGTGGGTAAGCTACAACAAACAGCATAGTGAACACATTATTGTGGCTAAGATAGACACGAAGCCCATGCCTACTACAGTAGTGCAAGTTTATATGCCAACTAGCTCTGCAGAGGATGAAGAAATGGATGAAATGTATGATGAGATAAAAGAAATTATTGAGGTAGTGAATTTAATAGTCATGGGTGACTGGAATTTTAGAGTAGGAAAAGGGAGAGAAGGAATCATAGTAGGTGAATATCGATTGGGGTTAAGAAGTGAAATAGGAAGCCGCCTGGTAGAATTTTGCACAGAGCATAACTTAATCATAGCTAACACTTGGTTCAAGAATCATGAAAGAAGGTTGTATACATGGAAGAATCCTGGAGATACCAGTAGATTATATAATGGTAAGACAGAGATATAGGAACCAGGTTTTAAATTGTAAGACATTTCCAGGGGCAGATGTGGACTCTGACCACAATCTATTGGTTATGATATGTAGATTAAAACTGAAGAAACTGGAAAAAGGTGGGAATTTAAGGAGATGGGATCTGGATAAACTGAAGCAACCAGAGGTTGTACAGAGTTTCAGGGAGAGCATAAGGGAGCAATTGACAGGAATGGGGGAAAGAAATACAGTAGAAGAATGGGTAGCTTTGAGGGATGAAGTAGTGAAGGCAGCCGAGGATCAAGTAGGTAAAAAGACAAGGGCTAGTAGAAATCCTTGGGTAACAGAAGAAATATTGAATTTAATCGATGAAAGGAGTAAATATACAAATGCAGGAAATGAAACAGGCAAAAAGGAATACAAACATCTCAAAAATGAGATTGACAGGAAGTGCAAAATAGCTAAGCAGCGATGGCTAGAGGACAAATGGAAGGATGTAGAGGTTTATCTCACTAGGGGTAAGATAGATACTGCCTACAGGAAAAGAGACCTTTGGAGAAAAGAGAGCCACTTGTATGAATATCAAGAGCTCAGTTGGAAACCCAATTCTAAGCAAAGAAGGGAAAGCAGAAAGGTGGAAGGAGTATATAGAGGGACTATACAAGGGCGATGTACTTGAGGACAATGTTATAGAAATGGAAGAGGATGTAGATGAAGATGAAATGGGAGATACGATACTGCGTGAAGAGCTTGACAGAGCACTGAAATACCTTAGCCGAAACAAGGCCCTGGGAGTAGACATCATTCCATTAGAACTACTGACAGCCTTGGGAGAGCCAGTCCTGACAAAACTTTACCATCTGGTGAGCAAGATGTATGAGACAGGCGAAATACCCTCAGACTTCAACAAGAATATAATAATTCCAATCCCAAAGAAAGCAGGTGTTGACAGATGTGAAAATTACATAAATATCAGTTTAATATATATTTTTTTATTTATTTATCTCTTGTTTTTGGTGATCCATGTTGTGACAGTATCACAGGATATGGAACGTGTCAATTTTACAAGCTTTTGGCCAGAATTATGGTAATACATAAAACAAAACAAAAACAGTAAACAGTAACTTAGGTTCCACTACAAAAAAAATACATTTTAGATATAGATAGAGATTACAAAACAAAAAACAGTGAACAGTAAGTTAGGTCCCACTACAAAAATACATTTTAGAGAGAGATAAAGATTATAAAATAATAAGTGTTACAAAGAAATAAATATTGCAAAATATATGTTCACAATAAAAATATTCGGTATTACAAATACAAATTTGGGCATACATTTCCAATTTACAATACAAGAGATGTTAAACACTGTAGTTCAGGAACTCTTCTAATGTATAAAATGATCCTTGCAATAGGACCTGTCTTAAGGTTTTTTTAAACAGGAGATCATCTATCAAACACTTAATTCTTGAAGGGAGGGCATTAAAAATCTTACAGCCACTGAAATGGACTCCTTTCTGCACCATACTTAGATTTGGCTGTTCATAGTGGATATCATGTTTCCTTCTAGTATTGTGACTGTGATATGCACTATTCAGCTTAAAGATGGATTTTTCTTTCCTTATGAAGCACATCAATGAGAATATATATTGCGCAGTGGATGTAAGTATTTCAAGCTTCTTAAAAAGATTCCTGCATGTGGCTCTAGGATGGACTCCACACATGATCCTTATGGCTCTTTTTTGTACACACAGTACTTTTTTAGCCAGTGGCTGATTTCCCCAAAATATAATTCCAAATGTCATAATTGCATGAAAGTAACCATAATACGCTGACTTCATGGTTTCCATATTTCTATAAGAAGAAACAATGCGCAATGCATATGTTGCTGAACTTAGTCTTTTGCACAGATTCACGATGTGGTTGGACCAAATCAGTTTGCTATCAATATGCAAGCCTACGTATTTTGAGGAATCTACCCTGTTTATTGTCTGCTCACCTACCTTTACAAATATTTCCTCATCTTTGGATGTTTTGTGGAACTGAATGTAGTTTGTTTTACAGTAATTTAAAATAAGACCATTAATGTTGAACCAGTTCACCATTTCATTTAAAACCTTATTTGCCATTACCTCAAGCTCATCTTCTGAATTACCAATAAGTAGTGTAGTGTCATCTGCGAAAATGGTGAATCTACAATATTCCGTAAAGAGAGGAAGATCATTTATAAATATAATAAAAAGTAGGAGGCCCAGAACTGAGCCCTGCGGCACTCCACATGTGATGGTACCCCATTCTGAAGATATTGGGACACCATCTTGACTATCTACTACAACTTTTTGTTTTCTGTTTGACAGATGAGTCGAGCCATTTCCCTGCTGCACCACTTATACCGAGATGTGCAGCTTTTTGTAAAAGAATTTGGTGATTTACACAGTCAAATGCTTTTGTTAGGTCACAAAATATGCCAATCACTTTCAGTTTTTTGTTGATAGATTCCAAGAGTTTGCCAGTAAATGCAAATATTGCATCTTCTGTTGACAAACCTTTCTGAAATCCAAACTGACTTTTGCTGAAGCTATTGTGTTCACTGAGATGCTTAACTATCCCGGCATGCATTAGTTTCTCTAAAACTTTTGAAAAGCTTGTCAGTAGTGATATTGGCCTATAGTTAGCAGTATCCGTCTTATCCCCCTTCTTATACAGCGGTTTTACAACTGCATACTTAAGTCACAGCTGCAAAATACTAACGCGAATTCTTTACAGACGAATTGAAAAACTGGTAGAAGCCGACCTCAGGGAAGATCAGTTTGGATTCCATAGAAATGTTGCAACACATGAGGCAATACTGACCTTACGACTTATCTTAGAAAAAAGATTAAGGAAAGGCAAACCTATGTTTCTAGTATTTGTAGACTTATAGAAAGCTTTTGACAAGGTTGACTGGAATACTCTCTTTCACATTCTAATGGTGGCAGGGGTAAAATACAGGGAGCGAAATGCTATTTACAGTTTGTACAGAAACCGGATGGCAGCTATAAGAGTTGAGGGACATGAAAGGGAAGCAGTGGTTGGGAAGGGAGTGAGACAGGGTTGTAGCCTCTCCCCAATGTTGTTCAGTCTGTATATTGAGCAAGCAGTAAAGGAGACAAAAGAAAAATTTGGAGTAGGTATTAAAAATCCATGGAGAAGAAATAAAAACTTTGAGGTTCGCTGATGACATAGTAATTCTGTCAGAGACAGCAAAGGACTTGGAAGAGCAGTTGAATGGAATGGACAGTGTCTTGAAAGGAGGATATAAGATGAACCTCAACAAAAGCAAAAAGGGGATAATGAAATGTAGTCGAATTAAGTCGGGTGATGCTGAGGGAATTAGATTAGGAAATGAGACACTTAAAGTAGTAAAGGAGTTTTGCTATTTGGGGAGCAAAATAACTGATGATGGTCGAAGTAGAGAGGATATAAAATGTAGACTGGCAATGGCAAGGAAAGCATTTCTGAAGAAGAGAAATTTGCTAACATCGAGTATAGATTTAAGCATCAGGAAGTTGTTTCTGAAAGTATTTGTATGGAGTGTAGCCACGGAAGTGAAACATGGATGATAAATAGTTTGGACAAGAAGAGAATAGAAGCTTTTGAAATGTGGTGCTACAGAAGAATGCTGAAGATTAGATGGGTAGATCATGTAACTAATGAGGAGGTATTGAATAGGATTGGGGAGAAGAAGAGTTTGTGGCACAACTTGACAAGAAGAAGGGACAGGTTGGTAGGACATGTTCTGAGGCATCAGGGGATCACAAATTTAGCATTGGAGGGCAGCGTGGAGGGTATAAATCGTAGAGAGAGACCAAAAGATGAATACACTAAGCAGATTCAGAAGGATTTAGGTTGCAGTAAGTACTGGGAGATGAAGAAGCTTGCACAGGATAGAGTAGCATGGAGAGCTGCATCTAACCAGTCTCAGGACTGAAGACCACAACAACAACAATGGCCAAACTTTCAGGAAACATTCCTCACACACAAATAAAGAGAAGATGTTATGTGGACACGTGTCCGGAAACGCTTAATTTCCATGTTAGAGCTCATTTTTGTTTCGTCAGTATGTACTGTACTTCCTCGATTCACCGCCAGTGGGCCCAACTGAACGAAGGTAATGTTGTCTTCGTTGCTTGTGTTGACATTGACATTTTCTGTGAACGTTTGGGCAGGCATTGTTGGTAATTTCTTGATTGGGCCCCATGTTCTTCCACCTACGCTCAATGGAGCATGTTATCGTGATTTCATACGGGATACTCTACCTGTGCTGCTGGAACATGTGCCTTTACAAGTACGTCACAACATGTGGTTCATGCACAATGGAGCTCCTGCACATTTCAGTTGAAGTGTACGTACGCTTCTTAACAACAGATTCGGTGACCGATGGATTGGTAGAGGCGGACCAATTCCATGGCCTCCACGCTCTCCTGACCTCAACCCTTTTGACTCTCATTTATGGGGGCATTTGAAAGCTCTTGTCTACGCAACCCCGGTACCAAATGTAGAGGCTCTTCGTACTTGTATTGTCGACAGCTGTGATACGATACGCCATTCTCCAGGGCTGCATCAGCGCATCAGGGATTGCATGTGATGGAGGGTGGATGCATGTATCCTCGCTAACAGAGGACATTTTGAATATTTCCTGTAACAAAGTGTTTGAAGTCACGCTGGTACATTCTGTTGCTGTGTTTCCATTCCACGATTAATGTGATTTGAAGAGAAGTAATAAAATGAGCTCTAACATGGAAAGTAAGCCTTTCCGGACACATGTCCACATAAATTATTTTCTTTCTTTGTGTGTGAGGAATGTTTCCTGAATGTTTGGCCGTACCTTTTTGTAACACCCTGTATTTTAGTGACAATGCTCTATGCTGCCTTCACAGTTGAAAGACCAGTTCTGAACCCATACTGTGTGGAACATAGCAGTTTATTCAATTCAAAATACTTGCTCATTTGCTGATGGATACAGTACTCTATTATTTTTGAAATTATGGGAACTAGCGAGAGGGGTCAGTAATTTCAGATAAATCTTTGTCGCCTTTCTTATACACAGGAATGATAACAGAAATTTTTAAACAATCTGGGTAAACACCTTTGTTTCATATCTTATTTATTACCCTGGTTAAGGGGATTAGTATTTACTCTCTTATATTTTTATGGCATAATTAGATAAACCATAGTAGTCTTCAGCTCTAGAGTTATTGAGCTTGGCTATTGATTTACGGACCTGTCTAGGAGTTACCAATGCCCATTCAAATATATTACTGAGCTTCCTGTGTATTGTAGATAGCAATGCTTCTGCCTTTCTCTCATCTTCCTCTATCTTAATGCCACAGACAGGATTGGCAAATGAGCATTTAATATATGTGGATGAATTTGTATACTGTGTTTTTCTTTTGGCAGTTTATTTCTGTTTTTAATGACTTTCCATGCTGCTTTGAATTTACTTGTGGAATTGAGTATGAATGTGTCATTGGCTTTGCATTTTGCTGTCTTGATTTCAGATCTATAGTGCTTTCTGGCTAGTTTTTACATATTTTTATCTGCTTCACTATTTATTTATTTTGATCCAACATCAACTGGTTACAAAAAAAGGTTTTTTTGTTCCAGTCTTCTGAAACTTACTAGGGTTACATATTATTAGCTGGCACTTTTATCTACACAACTTTTTCTAAATTTAGTTGAGAGAACAGAGTTACATATATGGACTATACATAAAAAATTGTTATTGCCATACTTAGATTAAGGAATCTACAGTTTGTGACATAATATTCATATCTGACATTCAAATATTTACAGTTTGTGGCACAGTCTAAGATCTGAGATTACATATATTTTTAGATAGATGGTCTTCCATCATACGAGTTTACTAAATCTAGAAACTCATCTATTGAATATACAGGATTGTTTATGAGCCATAATTTTAATTTTGTTTTTAGTTTTGCTATGGGCAATTTGGAGACATTAGGATGGAAGCAATTCAGTAGTTTTATGCCTGCATAGTGAGGGCTTTTCTCATAGTGTGTTGTCCTATGAGAGATGATGTGGGGTCTCTCTCTACCTCTAGTGTTGTGATCATGTACTTCTTTATTAAGTGTTTTGTTACTGTTTACTGCCATAATGATTATCTTCAGCACATACAGGTTATGAACAATTAGCATTTTAAATTCTTTAAACAAATTTCTGCAGGACTCCCTGGCATATTTCTTTCCCATAATTCTAAGTGCCTTCTTTTGTAAGATAAGTACACTTTTCATATTACCTTTACTTCTGGATCCCCATACCTCTATCCCATAGCTTAGACAGGATTCAAATAGTGCAAAATATATTTGCTTCAGAGTGGTGATGTTACAAAAAGGTGTCAGTTTTCTTAGGACATATATGGTAGTACTTAGATTTTTGCAAATATCATTCACATGATCACACCAGTTTAACCCTGCATCAAGTGTCAGGCCAAGTAATTTGGTCGAGTATTGTTTTTTAATGTATTCGTCACTCATTAAGATTTGGTTTTCATGAGTTTTTTGCCTCCCAAGATCAAATTAAATATAGACAGATTTCTTTGTGTTTAATTTTAGTTTGTTTTCATTAAAATACTGCAGCATTAAGCCTGCTGCACTATTGGATTCAACTTTGAGCTGCGAATAGCTTGGATTGCAGCATATTAACGTGGTATCATCTGCATATAAGATAGCTGTTGCATGGTTTGTTATGGACTGAATATCATTAACATAAAAAATAAAAAGAAGTGGTCCTAATATTGACCCCTGTGGAATACCAAAATTTATGTCAGTGGTGTTTGATTTGTATTCTCGCTCTGTAGTGCTAATAGACACAAACTGCTTCCTATTTGTCAAGTAGGACCTCATCAGATTATGGGCTGTGCCTCGAATGCCATAGTTCCACAGTTTGTCCATCAGTATGGTCATATCAACATAGTCAAATGCTTTTTGTAAGTCCAGAAAAATGCCACATACATGTTCTTTATTATCTATTGCTTGAGTGACACCTTCGATTAAGTTGGATGCTGCTGTAATGGTGGACGACCCCTTGACAAACCCATACTGCCCCTTAGAAATCACTTTTTTACGTACCAGGAAGTTCCAGATTCTTATGTATATTACTTTCTCAAAGATTTTGGATATTATTGGAGGAACAGAAATGGGTCGAAAGTTTTCTACTAGCTTCCTGTTTCCTTTTTTAAAAATAGGCACAACTTGAGCAATTTTCAACTCATCTGGAAATAGACCATCTTCCATATGAGAGTTGATAACTGTTCATAAAGGTGATGCAATTTTATGTATACATTTCTTAAGAGTGTCCAGACTAAGACCATTATATCCTGCTGCATGGGAATTCTTTAAGCTACTCACTATTTTAATTATTTCTTCTTTACTTGTTGGCATCAAAAATATACTTCCTGACACTGGTGTTCCTCTGAATTTGTATTTATGATTTTTAAGCTGATTTTTTATGCTGGAGCCAACAGAGGCAAAGTAATTGTTAAACAGATCTGCTATCTTATTCTGATCAGTTTCTATTGTGCCATTTATCAGCAAGTGATTTTCAGTTGTATGTTTCTCAGATTTACGTCTCTCTCTATTAACTAGTGCCCATGATGTTTTGGAGATATTATTTGAGCTCTGAATGACACTTTCAAAATGTTTCTGTTTTTCCGAAATTAGGAGATCTACATAGTATTTCTGATACTTTTTGAACTCTTATTTTAATTTTTTATTGCTCAAGTCAGTTTTAACTTACATACTCATACCATCTTAGTTTTTCTCTAGCCTCAGTGACTGAACTTGATATCCAGTTTCGGGTTACAGCATGTGACTTAATTCTCTTTTTTATTAATGGGCAGGCTTGGTTAAGAATGTAGAATAGTTCACTTAAGAATTTGCCGTAATTATGAAGTGTCGTTAGAACACTGATCCAATCCACATTCCTTAGCGTATTATTCAAATGAATTATATTTTGGTCTGTATTCATCCTAATATATCTATAGCAACTGTGTGTAGGAACCTTTTTTATGTGCACACTTAGTTCTACTGCATGGTGGTCTGACAAAGCACTTATAATAACAGAAGATGTAAGATCGTAAAGACGAATACCAGTGATTATGTTATCTATTGCAGACTGGCATGTTTCAGTCTCCCTGGTTGCAGTGTTTATCAGGTTTCTTACATTATATTCAAGCAGAGTATTCTTGAATTGTCTAGTGTGTAACTTACCTGCTAACACATTTATGCTGAAGTCTCCTATAATCACTAACTTGTTCAGGTGTGATATAAAAGCATTCTCTATCATGTCACAAAACTTTGTTAAAAAAACTTCAAAGTTTCCACCTGTTGGTCTATATAAACATATAACATAAATTTCATCATTTGGTACCTTTATATGTGCTGCACATCATTCAATTGTTCCTTCTAATGAATATTTACTTACATTTACAGAATTAAAATCAAATGTGCTTTTTACATACATTGACACACCCCCACCTCTGATAGTAGATCTGCAAAACTTATTAGCTAGTACCATGTTTAGAGGTTTAAAAAGTTCTAATTTGGCATCAGATAGCCACTGTTCACTAATACCGAGCACATCAGGCATAGTTTCATTTACAAACACGTCTAATTGTTCATATTTCTTGCTCAAGCCCTGTACATTCTGGTGGATTATTTTAAAGTTGTAAATACATTGTTGTATATTTCTCTGCTTTACCGACTTAAATAAGGTCATATCTCTGTTTCTCTTGTGGGCTTCCTCCTCTTTCTGGTTTCCACTAAAAAATCATTTAGATGGGATGGAGGCACTGGCTTCTGTCTGCTGTCTGAAGTTTTTTTAGTTGACAGTACTGGTTCTGCTAATGTTGGAGTTGATTCTGCTGCTATTGTGGATGGTTCTGCTGTTGCTAATGATGGTTCTGTAGCTTTTGATTTTCCTGCTGGTATTAGGGCTGGCTCTGTAGTTGATGGAGCTGTTACTGCAGTTGTTGTTGTTAGTGTAACTGTTTTTGATGTTTTTACTACTTTTGGTGGAGTTGGTCCAGCTACCTCTGATTCTATTGCTGCTGCTGTTACCAGAGGTGGCTCTGCTGTTGATGTAGCTGCTGTTGCTGCTGGTGAGACTCGTCATGATAAATGAGCATAACTGTTCTTAAATTGTTTAATTGAGGTGTGTACTATTCTTTCATTCTTTTGGTTTTGTGGTGAGTGTTATTCTTGTGGGTTCTTTGGTACTGTTTAGGGCAGGTTTCTTCAAATATTTTAACTGCTACATGTTGGAATTTAATGGTTGACTCATTAGCTTTTATAGCTTCTGTGTTTACTTCATCCCAGTCTATTTGTTTTAACGTGGATTTTAAATACAAGAGCTTTTTTCCATTTACTCTTATTATTGCTCTATCTGGCTCATCTGATTAGCTTTCTATTTTATTATGTATTGGAAGTTTAAGCTAAAGCCATCATGATCGGAAATGCCTAATTTAATTATGTTGCTGTGACTTTCATTTATTTGAAAATTACTGATTATGTCGTCAAGACATGCATTCTGTCTTGTGGGTGTATAGTTTATGCAGTAAAAGTTAAGCGCTCTTAATGTGTTAAGTAGATAGTTTGCAGTTCTCCTTTGAATTCTAATGTCTATATTTATATCACTGAATATGAAAACTCTGCACTTTTTCTTCTTAAGGAGGAATACCATGAGTTTTTTCAAGACCCTGTATAAACAAGTCCTAATTTTGATTAGGGGTACAATACACAGTTACAACTAATACACCAATACTTGGAAACAATAGAGCTGCTGCTTCAAAATATGTTTCAGTGCAGAAACTACTTATATCTATAGCTTCATATATTAATTTCAGTCTCTTACAAATATATATGGCTACACCAACATGCTTCATGTTTGTTCTACAGTACCCTGTAGCTAGTTCATAACCATTAGGTGCCCTCAAATCTATTTCTGTATGAGATAGCCATGGTTCATTTACCAAAAGTGCAGTACAATTAAGTTTTTCCAGCCAATATTGCAGTTCCAAGAGCTTATTTTTCATTGACTGGATATTAATATACAAAAAGAGCAGACAATTTTCATTGACAGTTGGCACTGACTGTCTGTGAGTTCGACACATCTTCCTCATTTCTGACACATAACTTACCTTAGACTTCTTCTGTTTGTTTTTCTTCTGGTTTTCCTCCCTATTCTGTTTCCAACTAAAAAATCACTCAGATGTGTGGGAGGCACTGTTTTCCATTTGGTTGGCAAGGTGGTCACATTTTCTTTTTTCACTGCTACTTATTGTAGACACTGTCGTTAATGTTGATTCTGCTGATGTACTTTCTAATATTGCTATTGCTGGAGCTACTGTTGATGCTGCTATCGTCAGTAATGTTGGTACTACAGTTGTTGCTGTTGGCATTTCTGTTTGATCTGCTGGTTGAACTTCTGCTATTTTTGTTAGAGGTGCTGCAGCTGAGGTTCCTGTTATCGTTTTTAAAGGTGGTGTTGCTGCCATCGTTGTTGAACATGGTGCTTCAGCTGCTACTAAATTTTGATCTGACGGTGTTTCCACAGTCGGTGTAGCATTATACTGACTGGCTGGGTAGTACTGATACCAATTAATTGCCAGTTTCTTCTCTGATGATTTATTCTGTTTTTCTGAAACAGTATTAGCCATTTGATTGGCTACTACCTGCTTTCCCAACTTGTTTTGATGTTGCCCATGTTATGTATAAAATCTACAACCAATATTGTTTATGTCAATAATTTGCATATTTCTGAAACGTTTGCAAATGCCCGTATATTGTTTATTTTACACTGTGATTTCACTATTAACACAGGACCATTGGGGTTGGTCGTGCCTGTATGGTATATTGCAAACTATTACGTTTGTATAGGTAAGGTGGGTCAGGTATCTTTCCAGATTCTGTGTAGCCTCCTCAGTTTCATTTACATCGTTCGATCCCCCTAACAGAACAACAAAATCATTTTGATTAAGCTTTGCACACTCAGCAGATTGTGCTACCTTCCCTACTTCTGATAGTGAGGCATTTGGCTATATAAAACTGGTTGCTTTTAGCTGTTTACACTGATTAAGAATATCCGCTACATCACGCCCGTGACTGTCCGCCAACACTATAATTTTGCTTACATTATTTACCTTTTTTTTCGTACCAAGTTCTCTGATTTGTTCAGCACTGCACTTGTTAATTACAGAATTTTGCTTGTTCGGGCACTTACTTTGTTCTTCGGGTATGTTTTGTCTTTTCTGTTTTAATAATGATTCACACTGATGCTTTAAATTATGTATACTTGAATTAACACAGATATAATTTCAGATTTGTCGCGTTTCGCGTAATTCGACCCCAGAGTGATAAATTATTGTGGCTTTGCTGCCGTGTGTGTACATTATCGCATTTAAGCTCCTCACTAAACAGAAGTAGATTGCAGATCGTTGTTGACTTCTTCACTGTGGATGGAAGCTACAGAAGACGCGGTAATCGCATATATTCCATTACCGGCGGCGTCACATGTCATAAACATCAAGCAGTACCGCTTTTGTGCATTGTGGACGGTTTAACCGCTGTGTTCGATAATGACGAACGGTTTTTATTTTCTTGCTGCGACACGACAATAACTGAAACGAGCGCCAGAATTTTGATTACTCGCGCTTGTCTGTGTAGCAGTTGACAGCTGCCGCGGCAGCCACTAGGTGGCACTGTCAACGCCTCCTGGAGCATAAATTGATATGCGAGCATCTAACGTCACGTAGTCTGTTTTGGCTGCGTTCGAGGTTTGTTGTGTCTCGGTTCGCACGAAGCAAAAGTGAGCAGTGTTTGTGTTTCTAGTTTTGCCCATTGTTAAGCACCAAACTTGTCGTCGCAGCCCCTGGTGGATTAAGGGCTTGCAACTGAGTGTGGGCCGCTTCTGTAAGGTAAGGAACGAAACACGTTAAACAGAAAGTATTTGACATTGGTGTGGTTACTGCTAATAGTATTATTAGAAAGATCCCCTTTCTCGGTGAACCTACGCAGTTTTTCCGAATTCGTCAGATTCACCGCAGGAAACACGTTGCCTTGTAAGCGATGTGGCAAAGTACACTTCTCAACGTTAAGAATTGAAAAGTCGCGGTGACAGCTGAGCAATAGCTGTTTATCCACACCAAGATTTAACATTACTGATCACAACCAACACAGTCCAGTACTTTCGTAATACAATCAAACTATCCACCCAGTAGCATTTTTGAGCACTACAAAGTAAATGCAGTTCTGTTTACAGTTATTAGCAACATAATTTTGTTTCCGTGCGTAAGAAAACGGTGCAACACTGTGCGGAGCCGCGGTATCGTTTCACACGTGGGCTTTATTGTTTTTTTTTTGTCTGTCCAAGAATTACCGCATAGCGCTGCCTCCCTACACGTGACAGCCGCTCACGTGTGGCGACCTAAACAACAGCCAATCTGAGGCCCCCCGCCCCATATAGGAAAGATACCGGGTTATTACAACTCTGTTGTTTCTTTTCACGAGTGCTCTAATGTGTTAGTATTGTACGCACCATCTCCAGACATTGTAAAGAAGAATTAAGGAGCATATTGCACATGGTTGCTGGTTTCTTAATAATTA
The DNA here is from genome assembly GCF_023864275.1 of Schistocerca cancellata. Taxonomy (NCBI): domain Eukaryota; kingdom Metazoa; phylum Arthropoda; class Insecta; order Orthoptera; family Acrididae; genus Schistocerca; species Schistocerca cancellata. Next base: position 520,288,111 of record NC_064634.1, on the reverse strand, counting down.
CAAACTAATTTCAGTTCGCTGCGAAAATAGACAGACCATCATTTTCGGCACTATGTCAACTGTGGCGTTGCAACTTTGGAATCCGTGCATTTGAAGTGTAGATATGGGGATATATGTTCTCAGGGAACCAGTCTTCTTTCCGCCCTTCATTTGTGTGATTACATGCTGAATTCTGTGAAATGGTTGTTTACATACCGCCAGGTGTTTTGTATTTGTAGTGCTGTGTTAATCAGAAACTGATAACACCTAACAAGAACGAGAGTTTTGTTTTAAACATGTTGTTTATAAAATACTGAGTTGGGGGCCTTCGTTAGTACCTTATAGTTTATGCACAGTAGATAATAAAAACTGTAATTGGGATACAGTGTAGAATGACTAAACGAATTCTTGTCGAAGGTAACAAATGTTTCACTTGTTGATTAATACTTACACTCTTTATTTAACTATTCATTTGACGATTTGCTCGCTTGTAAGTTCAAAATAATAACATTATTAGTTCCATGTTGTGTAAAGAAGTCGTTACTTATTTAACTTGTAAACATCGAAAAATCTTTAAAACATATTTGTGGCTGACTTCCACTAACTCAGACACACCAGTGAAATCACAACGCTTGACTCCAACAAAAAATTTTTATTAGTCTTTGGTGTTCATAGTGTGATTGGTAAGACCTTACAATCTTCATAGATCGTTCGTCTTCATCTTTCCACAGTACCTTGAGTTCTCATTTAAACAGAGCAAATAAACAGCGTGGCCCTTTTAAAGATTTTTAGCCTAGCTAATCTACGTAAACCGTTACAATTGAATATGCGCTTGAGCAGCGGTGGGGTGTTTCTGACGTGTGTAATGCTTTCGACATTGACGTCGAGTCCCGCTACGTGTATGGTGACGAGATACTGTGATTTGCAAATCAGATCGGTTGATTCCTAACGTATAGACTGCTAAGGTTTTAGGAACCATTGTCTAAGGTTACCATGTATTTTTTTAAAAAAAACATACAGTACACCTTCAAGGATAATCCAGTATCGTCTTCGGGGACGAAGACGACCTGTACATCCACTAACACGACTTTTGGATCCTGTTTAACTGGAACCGAAAGGGGTCAACAATGTCTTTTTTTTACTGGAAAATGACTTCTCATTGATATTCATGTAAGGAAATGGCATTTCAAAGGGGATAAACACTCATTATTATTTATATAAAACTAGTACAAACTAGTTAAGACAGAACAGTCATATTTAAAACAATTTAACATTTCTCACAAATCTTTCTGAGATTCAGCGATATGTCATATGTTTCCGTACGCGGGAAAGTGAAATTACATTGTAGTATTGAGGAATTGGCAATCGTAGATTCCAAAATGTTGGTCTTTTCAAATGGCCAGTACTTACTCACTTTTGAAAAGATACGTTCCATGGGTGCATACGAGCTTGGAAGGCAAAGGATAAATTTTATAACCTTAGGCAGAATTGTTATTGCAGTGTTTTTCTCGTTGAATACTGTGGACATTTTCACCCACCTAGCCTATACTGCTACAGTGTTAGCATTCTATTGACATAATTTTTCAACTATAATTGTTTTAGCATACAAAATTCATCAAACAAGAGAACGGTCTAGGATTACATGAGCTATATCTTGCATTGTTGGAGGACTGGCCTCCACAACTGACGATTTTGATTTCAAAGTAAACCAACGGAAGTCGGTGTCATGTGGAAACTTCTCACTCACGAAACTAAATAATCATATGGCTGCTCATGTCGGGTGCGGGGTCACACATTGGTGTGGTTCATGTTGATTCTCTCAGTAGGTGGGATTATACCAGGCATGGCCTTCACCTCAACAGGAAGGGGAAGGGTAAATTGGCTGGGGAAATCGCAGGAAAGTTAAAGGGGGGAGGCTCTGTCATGAGTGGTAAAATACCAGTGGTTATAGGATTCAGAAAATACCCTTTTTTAGGGTAGGGAGGACAGAAAGAAAGCAAATTTTAAGAGAGATTAGAACTGAGACAAACCTTCAGTTTGAGAAAGAAATCAAAAAACATAATTCCAGCTTATTACATCAGCATAAACAGCCATTGGTTAAGAATTTTCAACTGTCAGCAGATATTTTAACTCCACCCAATTTAGACTCAGTCAATGTGAAAATATCTTTATTGCATCAAAATATTTGAGGACTGAGAAATAAAATTAATGAATTAACTATCTGCATAGATGAATTAGTCTTCAAACCCAGCTGACATAATCTGCCTCTCTGAACATCATGTGACCACTGGTATAGAACTTTTAAGTGTTACAGAGTTTAGGTTAGCATCTCACTTTTGTAGATCAGAAATGGAGAAAGGAGGAGTTCACATTCATCAGGAACTGTCATAAATTTAAGAACATAGACATTCATAAAATTTGCCTAGAACAGCATATGGAAGCATGTGCAACAGAATTAGAATTTCACAAAAAATCCTTCATAATATTAAGTGTTTATCGAGCACCTGCAGGTAACTTTAATCTGTTTGTAAACCACCTTGAAGCTGTACTAGCCCATTTAACAACCAAAAACAAAGAAATAGTGGTTGCTGGTGATTTCAATGTAGATTTCCTTAAAGACTCTCCCAATAAGAACTTATTTGTGTTAGTAACACTATCATTCAACTTAATTCCCACTGTAAAGTTCCACACTTTCTCACAAACAGCCATTGATAATATCTTTATAGAAAAGTCCAATGAACAAAATTATATTACAAAACCAATAGTCAATGGCCTCTCAGACCATGACACGCAGTTCCTTCTGTTAAATGTTAATACTGAACAGGATAAAAAATCTTTTAAATCTGAGCTCAAGAGGGTAATCAGTAAGCCAAAAATTGATTATTTTAGGCCTCTTCTCAGAGACATTCACTGGACTGATGTTTACAGTGCTCATGGCATGAATGAAAAATATAACATTTTTGCTAATAAAGTGCTTACCTTATTCGAACACTGCTTTCCGCCAAAACTTACCAAGGTTAGAGCAAAGTCTACAAAGAAGCCATGGATTACTCGAGGAATAGGGGTATCTTGTAAAACAAAAAGAAAACTGTATCTGTCAACCCGAAACATTTCCAATGTTGATGCTATAGCATATTATAAGAAATACTGCAAAATATTAAAGACTGTAATACGGATGTCAAAGCAAATATATTACAGGGAAAAGATAGTCATATCAGATAACAAAATAAAGACAATATGGGATATAGTGAAGGAGGAGACCGGTAGAACCAGACATGAAGAGGAACAAATAGCATTAAGAGTAAATGATACATTGGTGACAGATGTGTATAGTGTTGCAGAACTTATTAACAAACATTTTATAACTGTTACTGAAACGATGGGGTTGTCAGGTTCGGTAGATGCTGCTATGGATTACCTTAGACCAGACATTTCAAGTAACTTCCATAATATGAATTTGACCCTCACTACCCCAACAGAAATAATGTCCATCATAAAATCTTTAAAATCAAAAACATCTAGTGGGTATGATGAAATATCAACAAAGTTAATTTAAGAATGTGATTCTGAGCTAAGTAACATATTAAGCTATCTGTGTAACCAGTCGTTTATCAGTGGAATATTTCCTGAGTGGCTGAAATATGCTGAAGTTAAGCCACTGTTTAAGAAGGGAGATAAAGAAATAGCATCGAATTTCCGTCCAATTTCACTGTTGCCAGCAATCTCAAAAATTTTCGAAAAAGTAATGTACAGTCGTCTTTATAACCATCTTATCTCAAATAACATACTGTCAAAGTCACAGTTTGGATTTCTAAAAGGTTCTGATATTGAGAAGGCTATCTACACTTACAGTGAAAATGCGCTTAATTCATTAGACAAAAAATTGCAGGCAACTGGTATATTTTGTGATCTGTCAAAGGCATTTGACTGTGTAAATCACAATATCCTTTTAAGTAAACTAGAATATTATAGTGTAACGGGAAATTCTGCAAAATGGTTCAAATCTTATATCTCTGGCTGAAAACAAAGGGTGTTATTAGGAAAGAGACATGCATCAAGCTATCAGGCATCATCCAACTGGGAACTAATTACATGTGGGGTCCCACAAGGTAAACTGACTCTTAGTGTTCATTAAAAAATGACGATCATTCCACTTGGGACCTGTGGAATGGTACATTAGCTTACTTGTTTTAGTTTTAAATATTTGTCGTGTATTGTTGTTTTTCTGACATGTTCCACATCCTGGAGGACCTCCTCACTACGGATCAATTGGAATGAAAGTAAATCTAATCTAATCTACACTGTAGAACATATTTACAGATCTTGAATATGGCTGCAAAACAGCAACTGCGTTATTCCGAATAGATTGAAAAATCAGCCAACCAGATGCAAATAAAGGTTTATTATCCGTTGACAATGGCTTTAAAAAATAACTTCTTCAGAAGTATTGGCCCTGAAAATGTATACACCAGTTACAAAATTATTTTTTTAACAAACATTATAACATAGTAATAGAAAAATATTTGTGAAGTAAACGTACTCACTTATTATATCACATGAAACCACAATAGATTAGACGAAGCCGAGTGGCTCTTGGCATAAACGAAATTGATGAATTATTCCAAGCCATGGCTTTAGACAGCGCCAGATTACATATATCATACCTCAGAGACACTACTTATTCGCAAATGCCCACAGGTAGAGGCTCTTGTCAACATATAAATGTAATAGGCGTCACAAGATAAAATACACTCCTGGAAATGGAAAAAAGAACACATTGACACCGGTGTGTCAGACCCACCATACTTGCTCCAGACACTGCGAGAGGGCTGTACAAGCAATGATCACACGCACGGCACAGCGGACACACCAGGAACCGCGGTGTTGGCCGTCGAATGGCGCTAGCTGCGCAGCATTTGTGCACCGCCGCCGTCAGTGTCAGCCAGTTTGCCGTGGCATACGGAGCTCCATCGCAATCTTTAACACTGGTAGCATGCCGCGACAGCGTGGACGTGAACCGTATGTGCAGCTGACGGACTTTGAGCGAGGGCGTATAGTGGGCATGCGGGAGGCCGGGTGGACGTACCGCCGAATTGCTCAGCACGTGGGGCGTTAGGTCTCCACATTACATCGATGTTGTCGCCAGTGGTCGGCGGAAGGTGCACGTGCCCGTCGACCTGGGACCGGACCGCAGCGACGCACGGATGCACGCCAAGACCGTAGGATCCTACGCAGTGCCGTAGGGGACCGCACCGCCACTTCCCAGCAAATTAGGGACACTGTTGCTCCTGGGGTATCGGCGAGGACCATTCGCAACCGTCTCCATGAAGCTGGGCTACGGTCCCGCACACCGTTAGGCCGTCTTCCGCTCACGCCCCAACATCGTGCAGCCCGCCTCCAGTGGTGTCGCGACAGGCGTGAATGGAGGGACGAATGGAGACGTGTCGTCTTCAGCGATGAGAGTCGCTTCTGCCTTGGTACCAATGATGGTCGTATGCGTGTTTGGCGCCGTGCAGGTGAGCGCCACAATCAGGACTGCATACGACCGAGGCACACAGGGCCAACACCCGGCATCATGGTGTGGGGAGTGATCTCCTACACTGGCCGTACACCACTGGTGATCGTCGAGGGGACACTGAATAGTGCACGGTACATCCAAACCGTCATCGAACCCATCGTTCTACCATTCCTAGACCGGCAAGGGAACTTGCTGTTACAACAGGACAATGCACGTCCGCATGTATCCCGTGCCACCCAACGTGCTCTAGAAGGTGTAAGTCAACTACCCTGGCCAGCAAGATCTCCGGATCTGTCCCCCATTGAGCATGTTTGGGACTGGATGAAGCGTCGTCTCACGCGGTCTGCACGTCCAGCACGAACGCTGGTCCAACTGAGGCGCCAGGTGGAAATGGCATGGCAAGCCGTTCCACAGGACTACATCCAGCATCTCTACGATCGTCTCCATGGGAGAATAGCAGCCTGCATTGCTGCGAAAGATGGATATACACTGTACTAGTGCCGACATTGTGCATGCTCTGTTGCCTGTGTCTATTTGCCTGTGGTTCTGTCAGTGTGATCATGTGATGTATCTGACCCCAGGAATGTGTCAATAAAGTTTCCCCTTCCTGGGACAATGAATTCACGGTGTTCTTATTTCAATTTCCAGGAGTGTATTTGCGTTAAGTTACATGTTCGGTACCTTATGTCAGAGACTAAGCCCAACTGCTACAAATGTACAGACTCAGGCGACTAGGAAATACTGGGCTACAGAGGACGCTGCATACATGTTACAAATGCAGTGGGAGAAAGAAGAGCGTATATAAGCTAAAACAATCTCACTATAGGAAAATACTAACGCTTAACACTACGGAAGCTTAAACGATAAGAAAAATGGGAAAGCAGTGGGCGTTAAGCACTGCGTCCTGTTGGTGTTAAGTAGCATAATTTTATATTAAAGCAGTATGACAATTACTTATAAAAATCCGCTAACAAATGCTACATTTTTGGAGGAATTTTCGTACCTCCTTTGTTACAAAATGCTGTTGTTCAGCACAACCAAGGCTTAGTTCTAAGCGCATGTATTTTAGCGCCTTCTGTAGCCCAATTTTTCCTAGTTGCTGAGTCTATATTTGTAGCAGTTGGCCAACTCTTACATAAGGTACATGTAGTTCTGCAAATATTTTATATTGTGACGCCTATTACATTTATACGTTGACAAGAGCCTCTACCTGTGGGCATTTACGAATGAGTAGTCTTCCTGAAGTACGATGGATTTAATCTGGCGCTATCTAAAGCCATGGCTCGCAATAATTCTTGTTTCATCAATTTCGTTTATGACCAGAGCCACTCGGCTTCATCTAATCTATTGTGGCATCATGTGATGTAATAGGTGAGTACATTTACTTCACAAATATTTTTCTTTTAATTTTTATTATGTTTGTAAAAAAAATTATTTTGTAATTGGTGCATACATTTTTGGGGCCAATACTTCTGAAGAAGATACTTTTACAAAGACCGAAACCATGATCAAGGGATAATAAAACTTTATTTGCAAGTGGTTGGTTGATTTTTCAATCTATATGTTTACAAATGAATAAAATCTATCTTGAGCTGGTCCGTCACACTCATACAATTTCAGTAACATGGATTTAACTTGGACACTCAAAAAATTTTCTCTCGTATTTTTTACCTTTGCTTTTAGTAGCTCATAACAACATATGCTCCTGCATCACAAATATTCTGCCAAGAAATTTCTAGAATGCTTGTTTGACTGTACGCAAACTTTAATCATAATTCGTGCTGCCGTAAGCCAGTACATCTACATGACTACTCTGCAATTCACATTTAAGTGCTTGGCAGAGGGTTCATCGAACCCAATCATACTATCTCTCTACCATTCCACTCCCGAACAGCGCGCGGGAAAAACGAACACCTAAACCTTTCTGTTCGAGCTCTGATTTCTCTTATTTTATTTTGATGATCGTTCCTACGTATGTAGGTTGGGCTCAACAAAACATTTACGCATTCGGAAGAGAAAGTTGGTGACTGAAATTTCGTAAATAGATCTCGCCGCAACGAAAAACGTCTTTGCTTTAATGACTTCCATCCCAACTCGCGTATCATATCTGCCACACTCTCCCCCCTATTACGTGATAATACAACACGAGCTGCCCTTTTTTGCACCCTTTCGATGTCCTCCGTCAATCCCACCTGGTAAGGATCCCACACCGCGCAGCAATATTCTAACAGAGGACGAACGAGTGTAGTGTAAGTTGTCTCTTTAGTGGACTTGTTGCATCTTCTAAGTGTCCTGCCAATGAAACGCAACCTTTGGCTCGCCTTCCCCACAATATTATCTATGTGGTCTTTCCAACTGAAGTTGTTCGTAATTTTAACACCCAGGTACTTTGTTGAATTGACAGCCTTGAGAATTGTACTATTTATCGAGTAATCGAATTCCAACGGATTTCTTTTGGAACTCATGTGGATCACCTCACACTTTTCGTTATTTAGTGTCAACTGCCACCTGCCGCACCATACAGCAATCTTTTCTAAATCGCTTTGCAACTGATACTGGTCTTCGGATGACCTTACTAGACGGTAAATTACAGCATCATCTGCGAACAACCTAAGAGAACTGCTCAGATTGTCACCCAGATTATTTATATAGATCAGGAACAGCAGAGGTCCCAGGGCGCTTCCCTGGGGAACACCTGATATCACTTCAGTTTTACTCGATGATTTGCCGTCTATTACTACGAACTGCGACCTTCCTGACAGGAAATCACGAATCCAGTCGCACAACTGAGACGATACCCCATAGGCCCGCAGCTTGATTAGAAGTCGCTTGTGAGGAACGGTGTCAAAAGCTTTCCGGAAATCTAGAAATACGGAATCAACTTGATATCCCCTGTCGATAGCGGCCATTACTTCGTGCGAATAAAGAGCTAGCTGCGTTGCACAAGAACGATGTTTTCTGAAACCATGCTGATTACGTATCAATAGATCGTTCCCTTCGAAGTGATTCATAATGTTTGAATACAGTATATGCTCCAAAACCCTACTGCAAACCGACGTCAATGATATAGGTCTGTAGTTCGATGGATGACGCCTAATACCCTTCTTAAACGCTAGTGCGACCTGCGCAATTTTCCAATCTGTAGGTACAGATCTATCGGTGAGCGAGCGGTTGTATATCATTGCTAAGTAGGGAGCTATTGTATCAGCGTAATCTGAAAGGAACCTAATCGGTATAGAATCTGGACCTGAAGACTTGCCCGTATCAAGCGATTTGAATTGTTTCGCAACGCCTAAGGTATCTACTTCTAAGAAACTCATGCTAGCAGCTGTACGTGTTTCCAGTTCTGGAATATTCCATTCGTCTTCCCTGGTGAAGGAATTTCGGAAAACTGCGTTCAATAACTCCGCTTTAGTGGCACAGTCGTCGGTAACAGTACCATCGGCACTGCGCAGCGAAGGTATTGACTGCGTCTTGCCGCTTGTGTACTTTACATACGACCAGAATTTCTTCGGATTTTCTACCAAATTTCGAGACAATGTTTTGTTGTGGAACCTATTAAAGGCATCTCGCATTGAAGTCTGTGCCAAATTTCGCGCGTCTGTAAATTTTAGCCAGTCTTCGGGATTTCGCGTTCTTCTGAACTTCGCATGCTTTTTCCGTTGCCTGTGCAACAGCGTTCGGACCTGTTTTGTGTACCACGGGGGATCAGTTCCATCTCTTACCAATTTATGAGGTATGAATCTTTCAGTTGCTGTTGCTACTGTATCTTTGAATTTGAGCCACATCTCGTCTACATTTGCATAGTCAGTTCGGAAGGAATGGAGATTGTCTCTTAAGGAAGGCTTCTAGTGACACTTTATCCGCTTTTTTAAATAAAGTTATTTTGCGTTTGTTTCTGGTGGATTTGGAAGAAACAGTACTGAGCCTAGCTACAACGACCTTGTGATCACTAATCCCTGTATCAGTCATGATGCTCTCTATCAGCTCTGGAGCCAGTACTTGCAGATGTTAAGTATTCACAGAATTCCTTTAGTCTTCCACCCAAATACTGTATGTATGGAATTTTACATAATGTTTTCTATCGATTGATAACTTGCCCACTGCTGTTTCTATGCTGTTGTGAATTCCATGTGCCATGCAACCAGTCCCTACAAGAGATTTTTGAGACTTACTTCTGATTTGCTGAGAATGTTTTCTTTATCTCCTCTCATAACGCCACCAAACATAAAATTCGTATTGTCAGCGGAGAGAGACACGAATTTTGACTTCAGATTATGGGCGTGTAGAACATGGTGTACACACTGTGATTAGCAGCTGATATTTCATTATCGACAGAACAGTAAGCTTTACATGTAGCCCACTTTCAGGTATGAAATATTTGACAATGAGAGGAAGTAATTTAGTATATTTATGATTGCTGGTATCGTTGAAATGCTTATAACGTTCACTTCATTACGGCCTTCAGTGAGAAACTCTTTGCACCATGGAGCCAATACATTATTAACAATACATTCTTTTTCTGGCCTTGCACAACTAAACCTGACATCAAACACTTTCTTGACCATTTTCGACGTGCAGTCCACAGAACCATAGCTGTGACACCGACACACAGTGAAGTAGGCTACCGTTCCTTCTGCCGGTGCCAGGGCGCTGTCTGAAAGTAAACCTCGACATGGTTTAGCACAATCGAGGTATGAGGCGTGCAAGCAGGGGAGGCGGCTGTTCGCCATTGTGGCGTATTGTGGAAGCATACAGGTACTTCAACAGAAACCTAACAAAAGTAAATAAAACGAGAACCTAGAAAATAAAGTAATTATTTGACATTTTCAAAATTACACAAACCAGCATTTTCAAACAATTATGTGTAACTTAAATATAAATGAGCATTATTAATTTATGGCATAAAACGTATTTGCGAAATTTTAATACAAGAGACATTTGTGCGTCCCGATAAAAATTACGGAGACGCCGTACACCTGGGCCAGAAAAGGGAACCGTCCCGTTTTTATGGGCCGTATGGTAAGCTTTCTACTACAATATACGAATGGCTACAGATTTTTCAGTGCAATAATGCCATTTTTTACTATTCGATCGGTGTCTGAAGTAAGTGATCGTTCGACTCGAAAATTAGGCTGCTTTGCTTATTTTCATTCGCTTACGTCGTTGTTGTTGTGGTCTTCAGTCCAGTCCAGAGACTGGTTTGATGCAGGTCTCCATGCTACTCTATCCTGTGCAAGCTTCTTCTCCTTTAAGTAACTACTGCACCCTGCGTCCTTCTGAATCTGCTTAGTGTATTCATCTCTTGGTCTCCCTCCACGAGTTTTACCCTCTACGCTGCCCTGCAATACGAAATTAGTGATCCCTTGGTGCCTCAGGATATGTCCTACGAACCGATCCCTTCTTCTAGTCAAGTAGTGCCACAAATTCCTCTTCTATTCAGTGCCTCCTCGTCAGTTACGTGATCTACCCACCTAATCTTCAGCATTCTTCAGTAGCACCACATTTCGAACGATTTTTTCTCTTATTGTGTAAACTATTTCTCCATGTTACACATCCAAACACTCCATACAAATGCTTTTCAAAAAGGCTTCCTGACACTTAAATCTATACTCCATGTTAACAAAATTCTCTTTTTCAGAAATGCTTTTCTTGCCATTGCCAGTCTACATTTTATATCCTCTTTACTTCGACCTTCATCCGTTATTTTGCTTCCCAAATAGCAAAACTCATCTACTACTTTAAGTGTCTCATTTCCTAATCTAACATTGTCAAAAAATTACTCTTTCAACAAATGCGAGAAACGAGGGTTTATCTTTCCTTAATCTAACTTCTAAGATACGTTGTAGGGTCAGTATTGCCTTACGTGTTCAAACGTTTCTACAGAATCCGACATGATCTTCCCCAAGGTCGGCTTGTACCAGTTTTTCCATTCGTCTATAAAGAATTCGTGTCAGTATATTACAGCCGTGACTTACGAAACTGATAGATCTGTAATTTTCACACCTTACAAACCTTCTTTCCTTAGAATTGGAATCACGATATTCTTCTTGAAGTCTGAGGGTATTTTACCTGTGTCATACATCTTGCTCACCAGATGGTCGAGTTTTGTCAGGGCTGGATCTCCCAAGGCTACCAGTTGTTCTAATAGAATGTCGTCTAATCCCGTGGCCTTGTTTCGACTTAGGCCTTTCAATGCTCTGTCAAATTCTCCATCAGTATCATATTTCCCATTTCATCTTCACCTAATTCCTCTTCCATTTCCCGGCAGGGTCAGGGATTTTCACCTGCCTCGAGATGACTGGGTGTTTGTGTTGTCCTCATCATTTCATCATCATTCCTGAGAGTGGCGAGTTCGGACTGAGCAAAGGTTGGGATTGTACGGGCGCTGATAACCGCGCAGCTGAGCGCCCCACGAACCAACCATCATCCTCTTCCATTTCCATAATATTGGCCTCAAGTACATCGCCCTTCATAGACCCTCTATACATTCCTTCCACCTTTCTGCTTTCCCTTCTTTGCTTAGAACTGGTTTGATATTCGTACAAGGGGTTCTCCTTTTCTCCAAAGGTCTCTTTAATTTTCCTGTAGGCAGTATCTATCTCACCCCTAGTGATATGCTTCTACATTTATTCTCTAGCCATCCCTCCTAAGGCTTTTTGCACTTCCTGTCGATCTCATTTTTGTGACGTTTGTATTCCTTTTCGCCTGCTTAATTTACTGCACTTCTTTATTTTCTCCTTTCATCAATTACATTCTACATCTCTTCTGTTACCCCAAGGATTTCTACTAGCCCTCGTCCTTTTACCTAATTGATCCTCTGCTGATTCACTATTTCATCTCTCAAACCTAACCATCGTTCTCCTGTACTTCTTTCCCCCATTCTTGTCAATCGTTCCCTAATACTATCACTGAAACTCTCTACATCCTCTGGTTATTTCAGTTTATCCAGTTCCTATCTCCTTGTATTCCCACCTTTATGCAGTTTCTTCAATGTTAATCTACAGTTCATAACTAGTAAATTGTGGTCAGAGTCCACATCTGCCCCTGGAAATGCCTTAAAATTTAAAACCTGGTTCCTAAATCTCTGTCTTACGATTATATAATCTATCTGAAACCTTCCATTGTCTCCAGGCGTATTCCACGTAAACAACCTTCTTTCATGATTCTGAAACCAAGTGTTAGCTATGGTTAAGTTATGCTCTGCGCGAAATTCTACCAGGCGGCTTCCTGCTTCATTCGTTACCCCCATACAAATTCACCTACTACTTCTCCTTATCCTCCTTTTCCTACTATCGAATTCCAGTTCCCCATGACTATTAAATTATCGTCTCCCTTCGCCATCTGAATAATTTATTTTATCTCCTCATATATTTCTTCAATCTCTTCCTCATCTGCAGAGGTAGTTGGCATATAAGCTTGTACTACTGTGGTAGGCATAGGCTTCGTGTCTATCTTTGCTACAATAATGTGTTCATTATGCTGTTCATAGTAGCTTACCCGTGCTCCTATTTTTTTTATTCATTATTGAACCTATTGCTGCATTACCCCTATTTGATTTTGTATTTATAACCCTGAATTCACCTGACCAGAAGTTTTGTTCCTCCTGCCACCGAACTTCACTAATCCCCACTATATCTAGCTAGCTTCAACCTGTCCATTTCCCTTTTTAAATTTTCTAATCTTCCTGTCCGATTAAGGGATCTGACATTCTGTGCATATCGTATGATATTATATTTTGTTCGCGAACCTCTTGTCGATCTCTGTTCGCGAGTCTGGTTATTATGACGTTGGTATCTCAAAATATATGTTATTTACTGTCGTTTCTTGTTAACAATATCAGCGTATTCCCAAGAATTAGCAGCTTCAACTCAGTTAATACGAAACAGAAATCCAATCTGCATTTGGATCGCACTTCCTTAACTCTTGTGGTGAAAGGTGTGCAGTATACTGCTGCATCGATTTTCAATAAGCTACCACAAGAATTCAAAAATCGTAGCAGTAATCCACGCGCGCTTTCAAATCGAAACTGAAGAGGTTCCTCACGGGTCACTCCTCCTTTTCTGTCGAGGAGTTCCTTGAAAAAGTAAACTGATTCTTGTTGTATTGTTGACTGCTTTTACTTAAATTTATGAGTTGACTTTTTTCGGGTTCATAAATATTTTATTTTTATCTGTTATTATTTTTATGTTGTAATTTCATGTACTGACACGTTCAAAGACCTTGGAGATTTGCTCCTCAATTTGGTCCTACGGAAGTAGACGTGTAAATAAAAATAAATAAAGTAAGTGAAGGATCATACGTGTATTTTTATACTGAGTACCAGATTGTCTTAAACTGTTGCCCTTACTTGCCATCAGTTGTTTGTTTTACAATAGACTGTTTAAAAATTCTGTCGCAATTACAACTGCATTGGCATATTAGTGCGATAAAATTGTACGGACCTCGCAATGTGTTTGCAGAAGAAGCTAATTTTAACACGGCAGCAAGTGAAGGAACAGAAGGTGTACAAGACAGGCGAAAATAAATCGCTCACATCGTTGCAGTTTCTAAGTAACTCTGTGCTCATTGTATTTTTAATAATAGGCTGACATGTCGAATTAATGGTCGTACTGGGATGGCACGTAGTGCGATAGCTTGCGGATTCGCCAGCTTACAAGGGAACCTCCCCATCGCACCCCTCTCAGATTTAGTTATAAGTTGGCACAGTGGATAGGCCTTGAAAAACTGAACACAGATCAATCGAGAAAACAGGAAGAAGTTGTGTGCAACTACGAAAAAATAAGCAAAATATACAAACTGAGTAGTCCATGCGCAAGATAGGCAATATCAAGGCTAAGCTGAGCTCGGAAGCGCCGTGGTCCCGTGGTTAGCGTGAGCAGCTGCAGAACGAGGGGTCCTTGGTTCAAGTCTTCCCTCCAGTGAAAAGTTTAATTTTTTAGTTTCAGTTTATGTGACAAACTCTTATGTTTTCATCACTTTTTGGGAGTGATTATCACATCCACAAAAAAACCGAAATCGGGTAAGGTAGAAGAATCTTTTTACCCATTCGCCAAGTGTACAAGTTAGGTGGGTCAATAACATATTCCTGTCATGTGACGCACATGCCGTCACCAGTGTCGTATAGAATATATCAGACGCGTTTTCCCGTGGAGGAATCGGTTGATCTATGACCTTGCGATCAAATGTTTTCGGTTCCCATTGGAGAGGCACGTCCTTTCGTCTACAAATCGCACGGTTTACCGTTGCGGTCGCAAAACACAGACACTAAACTTATTACAGTGAACAGAGTCGTCAATGAACGAACGGACAGATCATAACTTTGCGAAAATAAAGAAATTAAACTTTTCACTGGAGGGAAGACTTGAACGAAGGACCTGACGCTCCGCAGCTGCCCACGCTAACCACAGGACCACGGCGCTCCTGAGCTCTAATAACCTTGATGTTGCCTATCTTGCGCACGGACTACTCAGTTTGTATATTTTGCTTATTTTTTAATAGTTCCACACAACTTCTTACTGTTTTTTCGATTGATCAGTTTTTCAAGGCGTACCCAGTGTGCCAACTTATATCTAAATCTGAGGGGGGTGCGTTGGGGAAGTTCCCTTGTTAGTAGGAATTCTGAGTGAGCGGCGTTTGTGTGGAGGCTTCGGCTGTAGGACGCCTCCCCTGCCGCGCTGTCCCGCCAGCAAGGCAGCCACTAGGCCACAAGGGCCAACTAATGGTGAACGCACTTTCCTGTCTTTCAAAGAAAGACTTAATAAACGTTGAAACTTTCCAGATGGGTCTCAGTCACCGAGGTTTCGGCGGCTGCTTTTAACACATTTTACGACGATCATAGCTTTGTAACCGTAGACCAATAATTTGGTGCGATGTGCCATTTGAAACGATGAGACTTGCTTTAAATTCTCGTAAAAGGTAGATGAGATACTAAAATCATCAGGTATACAGACAGTGTAATCCGCCCGGGAGTACTAATGTGCGGGGGGGTTACCTTAAACTGGTTTTCGTTTCGTGACCGTGCGCCCTGTCCACACCACGTACCTGGTAATCCCGCGGCGGTCGTATTGTCCTGCTCCACACTGTTGTTGGCTTGCCTGAAATTATCTATCGAAATATACAAGCGGGTTTAGGGGAGCCACTCAACGTTAAACACAACACTGTCCTATGTCTGGTATGAACATCTACCATCTGAGACGATATGGAAACCACAGGTTGCACTGTTTACACTGTAAATCGTAAATGCTTATCCCAATTAACAATCTTGACATTAACAGTTCAAAATATAATTCAGACGAGCGTACGCCTAACCGACACGACGCGGGTGATTGTTGATGATGCGGAAGCCGAATGATCGAACGAAAGTTCTTACGCTCGTCACACATACAGATATCTGGTAATAGTCCTCCTTGTCACTAGTAATGATATAACACTGTTCGTAAAGTTAATTTTTCAGTTCTCAGTTCTCACTTGTACGAGCGTGCGCGTAACCGTCGCGGCGCGGCTGGTTGTTGATGATGCGGAACGCGATGATCGAACGCACGTTCTCACGCTCGCTACAAATCACTGGCACTCTTTTGTGGTAAATAGTATTACTGATTCAAATTTGTTCATTCTTGGAGACCGAACACGGCGCAGATGATCGATGCTATGCGACACGCAACGAGAGGATACATACAACGCTACTGCTCATTTCCTGTTACTTCTTGACGCACTTTCCTCTGAACCATTTTCCATATGTCATCACTTCACTATAATAGCACTTGTAGCAACACTTCAACCTGAATACTAACAATGCTTCTACATGCAGAGCTACACACTACACAACATAAGTTTCGTGTCCCGTGCTCCACTCACTAGAGACGCGGCTTCCCGCAAAGATACTCCACAACTAAGCCAGCCATATGACAATACGCTTACAACAGTTCTACTGAAGTACGATTTTATTCCGGAAAAAATTATACAGACCGTTCTTACACATAATTAGCGTGAGGGTGGTATCTTTTGAAACATTCATGTATGTAAAGAGCTACATTACAATTTAGACACCATCAGGATGTTTCTTTTTGGTACATTTTTCCCCCCCGGATTCTTACTGACAGACCAAAGTAGTATTGACGCAACAGGGCAGCAGCATACAACACGCTGCATTCGAGTACAGACAGGTCAAAATTCGAACGCTATGTGGTAGGACAACGCAGAGAACCTGTCTTGAGCTGTCTGGACGGTGACTGATGGAGTGATGAATTGCAATGGCAGCTGCCGACTTTCACGAACTGCACGGTAAGACTCGGGCGCCGTCCGCTTGAACAATTTTGCACGAATCCTATTCGGGTTCCGTCGCGGTGGTGGTAAACGTGATTCGTTATATCGCTAGTATGTGTTTCAGCCAATATTAAAAAGAGAGTATTAAATTTACCTGCCAAAGTGTTGAAAGAATGGGCAGATGTCCTTGAGAACCTCAGATGTTCGCAAAGGAGTATTTTTTGAATCAGATTTGTGTTAGCAAGCCCTTTTGAAAATATTTGTATAGAGTACAGCAATGTATGGAAGTGGAACGTGGACGACAAACATTTTGGTCAGGAAGACAAGTTTTTCAAATGTGTGCTACAGAAGAATGCTGAAGATTAGATGGGTAGATAACGTAACTAACGAGGAGGTACTGAACATAATTGAGGAGAAAAGGAATTTGCGGTGCAACCTGATTTGAAGAGATCGGTTGATAGGACACATTCTGAGACATCGAGGGATCACAAGTTTAGTGTTGGAAGTAAGTGTAAAAGTCGTAAAAGGGGATCAAGAAGTCCCAGAAGGATGAAAGTTGCACTAATTATTCGGAGAGGCTTGTACAGGATAGAGGAACATGGAGAGTTGCATCAAACAAGTCTTCGTGCTGAAGACAACATCAAGAGCAGCAGCAAATGAAAAGCAGCTTATTTCTTCCGTGTTTTTACATGTTATTATGTGCCGGTTGCTCACCTGTAAAAAAGAATAATATATGGAATAAATGAAAGCAAAAAACATGAACAGAAAACATTTAAGTTATTATGTCTTACATTTGTTGATAAACTTTTTAATGAGAATGTTCAAAGTGGGAACGATTTCCATTTTGACAAGTTCATACACACTGCATCGCTGATGAATTCGCTGTTGTCAACATATCCAGAGTAATCGCCTTACACGCAGTGGTCATTCGTCAAGTCGTTGGAATCTCATTGCAGATCACATGTTTTACATTATCACTGGAGGAGGAGAAGAAGAAGAAGAAGAAGAAGAAGCGTCTGAAAGTGTGAGGTCAGGCGGACGTGCTGGACCCTCGGAATAAGACTGTCTCTCCCCACCCACTGGCTTGCAAATAAGCAGTCTAACGCATTTCTTATTACTCAAGAATTATGGGAAGGACGCCTATCATGTTGGAAGGACACCATTTGACGAGTCGAGTTCTCAGGGACATTTTTTTTCGTTATCGAGGGTAGAATATTTATCAGAAAACGTGTGTACTCTTCGCCGTTCACTCTACCTTCAATGAAAAAAGGCCCAGTCACGTTCAGGTCGAACATGTCACACCACACATTCTCTGTCGTTGGTTGTACCACTGAATGTTTTTTTTTTCCTTTTTTTTTTTGGTGACCAGTTGTTTTTCAAATTCACGCTCCTTTGATTTGTGAACTTGCTCTTATCTGTAAACAATACTTTCTACATCAAATTATTGTCTTAAGCCACTGACAATATGCAAGACTATGTTGAAAATCACTGCTGTGTAGCTCTTGATGGCAAAAATCATTACAAATTCGCGCCTTAATAAAAACATTGATTTGCGGAGCATATAAAAGCTTCCAGAACTACTTCACAAGTATGTCTCTCCGCACCATCTGCAACGAATTCATAGATATCCCCGTACACTCAGTAGGTTAAAGTCACCTCCAACTAATATTGCACAGTCGGGATATTTCCGCTCTACGGAGCGGAGACTTCCTTTGAATGATTCTACAACCGTTACGGCGGAATCGGGTGGCCGGTACCAACATCCGATGATTAAGTTGAGTTCACCTAGGCCGGTTCCTCGTGTCCAGATAACTTCACAGTTAGACTCGATTTCAACCTCAGCAGGGACAATATTTTTGTCGACTGCAATGAACACTGCCCCTCCTATGACCTGTCTTTTAGATATACGTTCCATGCCTCATTGGATATTTCGGAGCAGTCTGCTTCGAGTTTCATCCAGCTCACGGCTCCGAGAGTAATTCGAGAGTGACAACTTTCCTGGAGGGCAGGAAATTCAAGAATTATGTTACGAATGCACTTGCAGTTAATTGGTACAATATCGACAGCCGAAGTGCCTTTGCTTTGTACGAACCTGATATCGCCCTACGTGTAGCGACAAGCGAGCGTACATCAAATTACATCAACCTATCACCTAGCCTAAAAAAAAAAAAAGCCCATGTGCACTCCAAAAGTACTCTGCTACTTCAGTAGCTGTTACTCGTGTGTAGTGAACCTCTCACCCGTCAAGAGCAATCCTAGAATCCTCCACCTCATAACGCGCGTCGAGAAATCTGCATCTGAGACCGTGACCAAATCGATGGAGCCTTATGGTTGAGAGCCTCCACTTGGCTGCAAATCAAAGGACGCTAACCAATTCTGAGTACGATATTGCAAATCGTGTACTCTCCCGCGAGCGAGGCTAGCAGCTTTCACCAGTTCTGCCAACAGCCCGCACGAAATGAGGATGGTCTCAGAACTCGAGCGACAGGTGTCATCGGTGCCGACATGGGCAGATGACAGCACCTCGACAGCCAAAGGCTGGGCCTCTTACACGTCTCGGAGTCTCGGACGGTACTCCCGCCCGGCAGACATTCATACCGAGCACTCACCAGACTTCTTTCCAGCTACAGATATTTCCCTAACGTTCTCCATAAGTCGCCCAGGAGTTCCTCACCTGAAAGCACTCACACAACCACCGAACGCTTCATTTAACACGTTGACTGCTATGTCGCCGCCGGCAGCCACAGCAGAACGTCACTTCTAACGCTATGCCCCTGGCAGTGAAACATCGACCCTTAAGCGCGCAGAGGTCATCACATTAAGAACAGCACTAATTCATTACACGCTAGTTTTATAAAATGGAATATTCATTTTCGAACTATGCGTGTTGCTGATTATCACGAAGTAAAAATATACTCTAAAAAACGATGCAAAGCGAAAGAATTATCCGAATGTGACGGAAATTAGTACACATGTATAGACAAGCAAATGATTAAAATTTCAGAAAAAAATGGATGACTTAGTCAAGAGAAAGATCTTCACAAATTCAGCAAGTCGATAATACGTTGGTCCACCTCTGGTACTTATGCAAGCAGTTATTGGGCTCGGTACAGATTGACAGAGTTGCTGAATTTCCGCCTGAGCTGAGAGATATCTTGCCAAATTCTGTCCAATTGGTGCGATAAATCGTTGAAGTCCCGAAATGAACCACCGATAATGCTCCAAACGTTCTCAGTTGTGAGAGATCCGTGCCAGGATAGTGTTTGGCAAGTGCGATGACAAGCAGTAGAAACTGTAGCCGAGTGCGGGTGGGATTATCTTGCCGAAATTCAAGCCCACGATGACTTCCGACGAAGGCCAACAAAATGGGACGTAGAATATTGACAAAAATGCTGTGCTATAAGGGTGCCGCAGATGACAACCAAAGGGGTCCTACTAGGCAGATGATGATGGTGATGATGATGATGATGATGATGACGACGACGACTGGTTTGTGGGGCGCTCAAATGGTTCAAATGGCTCTGAGCACTATGGGACTCAACATCTTAGGTCGTAAGTCCCCTAGAACTTAGAACTACTTAAACCTAACTAACCTAAGGACATCACACACACCCATGCCCGAGGCAGGATTCGAACCTGCGACCGTAGCAGTCCCGCGGTTCCGGACTGCAGCGCCAGAACCGCTAGACCACCGCGGCCGACTGTGGGGCGCTCAACTGTGCGGTCATCAGCGTCCGTACCAAGTCCTAATTTTTACACAGTCCAATTTCTACACAGTCCAATCTAGCCACTGTCACGAATAATGATGATGACAACACAAACACCCAGTCCCCGGGTAGAGAAAAATCCACAACCCGGCCGGGAATCGAACCCGGGACTCCGTGATCCAGAGGTAGCAACGCTAGCCACTAGTACACAAGCTGCGGACTTGCAGCCCAGACCATCACTCCTGGTAGTACTACCTTCTCCAGACGCGTCTTCTCTGGTCATTGAGCCTCAGTTCGAAGCCTGACTTGTCACTAAAGACAATTCTACTCCTGTCAGTGATAATGTAGGCCGAAGACGTGTCTGGAGAGCCATGGACAACAGTGACACACCAGCCAGACTGTGGGCCGCCGTACGGCCCGACAACCAGAAGTGATTGTCTCCAGTGCCATTTCTTTTCATAGCACGACTCCTTTGGTTGTCGCCCACGGCATCCCTACAGCACAGCGGTACGTCGACTATATTCTACGCCCAGTTCCGTTGCCCTCCTTGGCAAACCATCCTCGGCTTACATTCAGCCTGATAAAACACACTTGCTCACGGCGGGAGTTTCTTCTGCTTGTCTTCGTACTTGGCGAGGTCGCCGGATATCTCGCCAACGGAGAACCTTTGGAGTTTATGGGCAGCCCCCTCCAATCCTCTCGGCGCTTTGATGTTCTAACGCGTCAGCTAGACAGAATTTGTCGCGATATCCCCTAGGAGGTCATCCAACAACTCTTGTCATTGAGTACTGCTTGCTTAGGGCCAGAGATGGACCAACATGTACATCACATCTACCGATTTCCGTTCCATTGTGGTAATTCCTTCGTGGTTCGTCGTTTTTTTCTTTCTTACAGTGCACATAGAATGTAGGATTTCTGTGCTGTTGTTGCGGCTGTCGAATGGGCTGCCGCGGAGAAGTTCACGCTGCTCTCCAAGGAAACTTGCACCGACGCAACTACACGTACTCTAGGCAAAAACCTGTGTTGTCGAGGCAAGAGATACGCCGTTAGCTGTGAGTTGTCCTTCGCGGGATTGTAACTTAAGTGCAGTGGAACCACTGTCTACACACATCAGCTTTGATATGTTACAAGTAATGGTGCACTTAACTTACAACGTGTTGCTTCTACAAGATCCACACAGTCGAACCGTTAGTAATGCATAAACAATTTTCAGGAGTACAATGCTATTTACTAATTCGCCGACATGCTCAATTTGTGGCGAATATCGCAAAAATTGCATTAAGAGCAGCACAACTGTATGCACAACGGTTCCCAAGTAGCCGCTACCCAACTCGTTCCCACCTTCATTAACAGCACCAAAAAATTTCGAGAGACTGCGACAAAAAACAAAACAAAACAAAACAAAATGTATGAAGGAAGACTGCTACCAATCAAGCTGCAGAAATAGCGGTTCTTGCAGCTGCTATAATAAGTTCGCACGCTCGTCCCCGTCAAACACAAAAAAGGGTTGGGCCTAGCCAAAGAAACTTTCTGCATAATTTTAATAGAGATAAGAAGGTTATGAGAATATTTGTGCTGCAAAGAGCAGGTAAGCTGTTGTTAGCACCCCACGTAGAAAATGTGTGTGCATCAATTAGTTCTAATATGACGAATTACGTGCAAAGTTTAGACTGACTGTAAATCGACCACTGGAGAAGAATGTGTCCAGTAAGTGGACTAAAGACAGAAAAGACCGACCGTGGTTTAATAACAAATTCAGAAAATGCCGAGAAAGCAGAGATTTTTGGTCTCTTGGGGAGAAAAGAAAAAAAAACGTGGAATTTTCGACTGGCAAAAATCATTACAAATTCGCGCCTTAATAAAAACATTGATTTGCGGAACATATAAAAGCTTCCAGCGTCATACCTTAGGGAAGGATGTTGCTGAGCAGCCGAGAAAATTGCTGTCCCACGTAGAAATCACTAAGCAGGTCTAAGGTTTGTTTCTGTCCAGTCGCTCGTCGGCCACTCTGGTGTGGCAATAAAAGACGGCAGAACGAAAGCCCAAGTTTCAAATTTCGCGTTACAGAATCATTCATGCAAGAGCATCGTGCAGACTTGTCATCAGTTGACAGTCGCACAGGCTCCCTTATGAAGGACACAGAAATAGACAGAAGCAAATGCAACAGGTGGAAAAAAATGCGTCACCGGATACGGACAGAATGCCAGTTTGTTTTTAGACAGAGTACTGGACGGCATTGACCCCTTGCTCTCTCGTCTGGAAAAAAATCAGATTACTTCCGTATTTAAGAAGGGTAAACGAACGGATCCGCAAAATTGCAGAGCTGTGTTCTGGCAGAATTCTGGATATATTCTGAGTTCGAATAAGCTATATAAATAAATGATCTGACGCTAGGGTGGGCAGCAGTCTACGACTGTTTGCTGACGACGCTGTGGTTTACGAGAAAGTATCGCCACTGATTGACTGTAGAAGTATACAGAATCACTTAGATCGAATTTTTATGTGGTGTGAAGAATAGCAGTTTTCTCTTAACGCCGCCGCACTACTGCAGCCACTGTTGCGTGGAGCAGTTTCTGCCACACTTTTTGGTACAGAAGTGACTTAGTGCTAGGAAACAATCACTATGGGGTGAAATAGCTCTAGCGCCCTTAAATGTGAGGGTAAGGTGGGAAAATGGTAGCGTGCAATTATAACCCTGAGTGTCCTAGAGCAATATCAACTAAATACATGCCCTGCTGGAAAAAAGTATACTGTTGGCGTAAGACACATCTAGCACGGGATGGGTAGGAGATGACACACAAAATAACCATAAAGGAAAGATATTATTGAAGAATCAATAGTTGTCGGAGTCGCTGCCTAATAGAGGTGCTGGATGATCGGCTTGTCTATTTATAATGCCCACTGAATGTTTTGCGTCTGAAGCTGGTAAGAGACATAGTGCTTTCTTAGTTGTGTCTTCCGTTGTGTTCCGTTTGATAAATCCATACTTAGATTCCCGAATCATAGCTACTTGAAAAAGACTATGAAAAATGAATTATTTCCCTTTGTACAGTACAACGTCAGTTGAGTAATATAAACTCTTACTATCCAGCATCCCAGGCAGTTCCTTTTTTCTCCATGGAAGTTTCCAGTTCTCATTACTTAGCTATTGTTTCCACTAGCCGCTGCCAAATGAACCAGATGTCGTACCAGCATCAAATTTGATGTAAACCTGATGTTCACCGCGTCCATTTTTCATCCTACAGAAGACATTACATCGAAACATTAAGAAATGTCATAGTGCCTCACGCACAGTGCTATAAAATAACATAGCGTTATTTTAATTTTATGTGACACAATTTTCATGGAGAAGATGATGCGAACCTCTCTGTGACGCGCCCAAGTGTTTTTGGGGCGTGTAATACCATTATTTATATCCTCAAAGCCAGAGGGGTCGTGGGAAACTCTTTGACATACAGCTCAGCCCAGAAACATGCTGAAGTGTTGAGGCTTGGGAGCCACGATTACAATTTATCAGTACCGTTGCTGGAATTGCAGACTGAGTTATATCCCACACAGGTTAAGCAGCTGGAGCACCGGACTGCCATTGGAGAGGAGCAGGGTGTTTGTGGTTTCCATAAATCTCAGAAGACAAATGTTAGAATGATTGCTTTGAAAAAGCTCCGACTCAGAACCTGCGGTATCTCTGTCTGGCCCAGTTTTCTGCGTCATCCACGTTTACGGGCAGCAGGCCAGCTTACTGTGTGTGACAAACGATGCTCGCGGCACCACGATCATTACCGCCCTTGTCTGTTCCGTGTGTGAGTGATGTGGGGGAAGTGCAAGTATCAATAAGCTTTGCATAAACTCTAAATTCTCTTATTCATACGGCTGTGGCCGTGCTGTGTCGTCCAGCAGATGAGAGAGAGAGAGAGAGAGAGAGAGAGAGAGAGAGAGAGAGAGAGAGCTCGGCAAGGACTATGTTGCGCTACCGCCTTGCATCACGAAAACATTTCCCAAGTGGACATCCTTCTGCCACACGTTTATATACGCAAACACACAGCTCCACTCAGTAGACAGTTAGTTGCTGAGTACCTCAAGTTAGACAGTACCTCTGGACTAATGTACGTCTGCTGCCACGAAGAGCCACACTGCGCATTATACATTATGTTCATTGACCTAGCGCTATACCACTGCTTGAAGACGGATCAGTGCATGTGAACATTAATCTATGTTGCTACACACATTACTCATACTACAATGAAGTGTTACACGAGGGGCGTTAGATAAAAAATGCAATACATCTTTTTCTCCGCCCATTTCGTTTAAAAAAATGCAGAATTTGCTGTGGGGAATCGCGGAATATTCCCGCTTCAGCCCCTGTAATTTCATGAAATTGAGATACGTGGCGGCGCTATACGTAGTCTCCAAGATGGCGTTTCCGTTCAAATGTGTGTGAATTCCTAAGGGAACAAACTACTGAGGTCGTCGGTCTCTAGACCTTCACACTACTTAAACTAACTTACGCTAAGAACAACACACACACACACACACACACACACACACACACACACACACACACACACACACGCCCGAGGGAGGACTCGAACCTCCGGCGGGAGGGGACGCGCAGTCCGTGACACGGCGTCTCTAACCGTGCGGAGTGGCGGCGTTCCTGTAACGGAGGTCGTTGCAAGCAGAGAGATGATTTCTGGGTTTCTCAGATATTCGCAGGCGCTCACACAATGTCTACGGAGATTTGGCAGTGAACAAAAGCACGGTGAACCTAGCCGTCATCGCTACAAGATGGCGCACGCCTGTCCGATCACCCGCGTGCCGGAGGCGCACACCTCCGACTCCTGCTGTGTTCCAGTCTCCGGGCAGTCGTTCCAAGTGATGGACGGATCGCATTGGAACACCTCCCAGCACAGCTGGACGTCTCTGCCGGTACTGCCGACGCACTGGTCCAGCACTTGTATTCAGTGGGTTACTCGCCGGCTAACACAAGACCACAAAGAGCAGCGAAGAGCGATCTGTGTGGAATTCCTCGCGCCTTACGGGGCTGACGGTGTCTAGTGTTTGCCGGACGTCGTCACGGGAGACGACACACAGGTCCATCGCTGCAAACTGGAAACAAGTCGGCAGTCGGCGGAGTGGCGCCACAATGCCGTAGCCTCAGCCGGTGTGGTCATGGCGGCGGTCCCCTGGGACTCTCAGCTCGT
This sequence comes from Schistocerca cancellata, assembly GCF_023864275.1. Classification (NCBI taxonomy): domain Eukaryota; kingdom Metazoa; phylum Arthropoda; class Insecta; order Orthoptera; family Acrididae; genus Schistocerca; species Schistocerca cancellata. Next base: position 520,262,441 of record NC_064634.1, on the reverse strand, counting down.
TATTCTGTTCCATTTCCTCCAATACCGTGCAGCGATCAACTCTCACCGATATTGCGCTACCATCACGAAACTGAACAAACGACTTCAGCGTGTTCGTCGCCACAAAAGTGCAGCCCAACTTTTCCTTCTCCGTGGCAACGCTAGATCTCAGACGAGTCTTCGCACCCGAGTGGAGCTCCCAAACCTTCACTGGACTGTCCTCCCTCGTGCACCGTACAGCCCGGATCTCGCTCCTTCCGTCTGTTTGGCCCAATGACGGGTGTGGGAAGCAGTACGCCGATGGTGGGGTCAGGTTACTGTCGCGGCAAAATGTTGGCTCCCTCGTCGATCGTGCGCGCAAGCAGGTCCCTCCCAGTAAGGTGGCATAAAGCCGCCCAATTGAGCGGAGATCGTTACTAAATAAAGTTTCTTAGTCAAAAGAGTGCGGAATGATATGGTCCACTGGATCCCCTAATAAAACCAATTTGCTTCCACAAAAAAATGTACCCTTCCCAAAACTTCTTTCAGTAAAGCATTGTAAATTGTTGGTATTCCGTGCTGACATCTATTTTTGTCATGGCGGTGTCTAACCCTACCGAGCCCCGCGACGTTGCTGTACAGTCGCGGCGTGCAAACAAACCACCTCAATAGCAGCAGCAGCTACTGGCCATTAAAATTGCTACACCACGAAGATGACGTGCTATAGACGCGGAATTTAACCGACAGGAAGAAGATGCTCTGATATGCAAATGATTAGCTTTTCAGAGCATTCACACAAGGTTGGCACCGGTGGCGACAACTACAACGTGCTGACACGAGGAAAGCTTCCAACCGATTTCTCATACACAAACAGCAGTTGACCGGCGTTGCCTGCTGAAACGCAGTTGTGATGCCTCGTGTAAGGAGGAGAAATCACGTTTCAGACATTGATAAAGGTCGGATTGTAGCCTATCGCGTTTGCGGTTTATCGTATCGCGACATTCCTGCTCGCGTTGGTCGAGATCCAATGGCTGTTTGCAGGATATGGAATCGGTGGGTTCAGGAGGATAATACGGAACGCCGTGCTGGATCCCAACGGCCTCGTATCACTAGCAGTGGAGATGACAGGCATCTTATCCGCATGGCTGTAACGGATCGGGCAGCCACGTCTCGATCCCTGAGTCAACAGATGGGGACGTTTGCAAGACAACAACCATCTGCACGAACAGTTCGACGACGTTTGCAGCAACACGGACTATCAGATCGGAGACCGTGGCTGCGGTTACCCTTGACGCTATATCACAGACAGGAGCGACTGCGATGGAGTACATAACGACGAACCTGGGTGCACGAATGGCAAAACGTCATTTTTTCGGATGAATCCAGGTTCTGTTTACAGCATCATGATGGGGTCGCATCCGTGTTTGGCGACATCGCGGTGAACGCACATTGGAAGCGAGTTCTCGTCATCGCCATACTGGCGTATCACCCGGCGTGATTGGTTACACGTCTCGGTCACCGCTTCTTCGCGTTGACGGCGCGTTGAACAGTGGACGTTACATTTCAGATGTGTTATGACCCGGGACTACCCTTCATTCGATCCCTGCGAAACCCTAAATTTCAGCAGGATAATGCACGACCGCATGTTGCAGGTCCTGTACGGGCCTTTCTGGATACAGAAAATGTTAGACTGTTGCCCTGGCCAGCACATTCTGCAGATCTCTCACCAACTGAAAACGTGTGGTCAATGGTGGCCGAGCAACTGGCTCGTCACAACACGCCAGTCACTACTCTTGATGAACTGTGGTATCGTGTTGAAGCTGCATGGGTTGCTGTACCTGTACACGCCATCCAAGCTCTGACTCAATGCCCAGGCGTATCAAGGCCGTTATTACGGCCAGAGGTGGTTGTTTTGGGTACTGATTTCTCAGGATCTATGCACCCAAATTGCGTGAAAATGTAATCACATGTCAGTTCTAGTATAATATATTTGTCGAATGAATATCCGTTTATCATCTGCATTTCTTCTTTGTGTAGCAATTTTAATGGCCAGTAGTGTACTTTCGGTGGTAGGACGTTTTCTTCCTTCCTCGTTTATGTGTTTTATGCCAAGAATACGAGTATTTGGTAAACACTACAGGCTGTTTAGGGCGTTCAGCATGAGGTAATATGTTGTTTGTCTTTTTTGGGATTTACACTGTCAGAATTGTAAGAGTAGAGCTGTTCAGAACACGGTAACCTCCATTGCGTGGTAACGTCATTGTAAACAGCTCACTCGAGAATTCCCAGCCACAGCAACTGGCTCTGCCTTTTGGGTACCAAATTTACAGACCACAAGGAATTGAGTTGATATCTACTCAGTCTCGACCGTGGGTGGCAATCAACTTCTTCGCTACTTAGAAGGTGTTCCGACTAATTCGAAGACTGAGTAAGGAGAACAACGTTTAACAATAAGATGTATTTTATCAGAACTCACGAACACTGAACCGAGAGTAGCCTTCAGTGACGTTCTGATATCACTTACATGTAAGGGAAACATTGAGGGAGATATCAACCAATGAATGCAGGAATCAATACATGCAAAGTTATAAATTAATTAAGCGACACCTGCGTTATTGAGGGCTGGAGCAAGTTGAAAACATATGGGAATCCTAACGTGTTAGACTAAGAACTGAAGCTATGAGATAACAATGAAGGGCACAAAGACGGCTGGTTGCGGTGCCTTGTTGCCACACGGCAGACGATGTCCTCACCTGACAACTGCCGGTGACGACTGCACTGCGGTCTTCTGCTGAAGGTAATACAGTACCGACAGCTGCAAATAATTAAGTATTCTCTAAATGACCGCATTCGAACTCAGACTGCGGAATACTGTTCCTCATTAGGAATCTATTATGGACTGAATTTTTAGTGAGGGGTTAATTTGCGTTTAAAGTTTAGGAAACTTCGAAATAAATCTGGACAACTGAGACATAGTTTATCAATGAGTTAGTAACTAGTAGTGAGTCCAGAATCTACAGTGGTGTATATAGGTTATTAATTACTTCAGTTTCCTTTTTTAGCGGCCTTGCGCATATGCACGTGCTGTGTCATGTGGCAAACGTATCTACTGTCGTTCTGACGCAATGTACATAATCTTTTTTGAATGGTCTGTAACTGGTTTGTTTCGTACCCCTGTATAACCTTCGTGTTTACTGAACGATTCTGTGACAAAATGTGCTCTTCTTCTTTTGACTTTCCCCTCTGTCCCAGACTGACGAATGGCACTCGAGAATGAGTTGTATGGGCTTTTTTAAGCTGCCTCTTTTATAGGCGAATCACATTTCCTAGGAATATTAGGCGAATCTAAAAGTTTGGCATATGCGTTTCTTTCAACTGGAAGAAACACTGAAGTGGCAAAGACATGAAGCTTTACGACTCGCCTGTGCACGTCAAACCGACATTGGACTGTTGGTGACTGTAAATTTGTTGTCTAGTCGGAAGAGTGCTGTTTCAAATTGTATCAAATGGTTCAAATGGCTCTGAGCACTATGGGACTCAACTGCTGTGGTCATCAGTCCCTACTTAAACCTAACTAACCTAAGGACATCAGACACACCCATGCCCGAGGCAGGATTCGAACCTGCGACCGTAGCAGCAGCGCGGCTCCGGACTGGAGCGCCTAGAACCGCACAGCCACCGCGGCCGGCAAATTGTATCGAACAGATGGACTTGTACGGGTATGGAGACAACCTCATGAATCCAGGGACTCTGCCTGTCAGCAGGGTACTGTTCAAGCTAGCGAAGGTTCTATAGTGGTGTGGGGTTACTGCAGTTGGAATGATAGAGGACCCCTGATACGTCTCGATACGACTCTGACAGATGACACGTACGTAAGCATCCTGTCTTATCACCTGCATCGATTCTTGTCTGTTGAACGCTCCGATGGACTTGGGCAATATCGCCTGGACAGTGCGACACGCCACAGGTCCAGAATTGCTACAGAGTGGCTCCAAGAAAACTCCTGTAGTTTAAACACTTCCGCTGGCCACCAAGGTCCCCAGATATGAGCGCTATTGAGCATATCTGGGAGGCCTCGCAACGTGCTGTTCAGAAGAGATCTCCACCCACTCGTACTGTTACGGACTTATGGATAGCCCTGCAGGATTCATGGTGGCATTTCCCTCCATCACTACTTGAGACATTAGTCGAGTCCATGTCACGTCGCGTTGCGGCACATCTGCGTGCTCGCGGGGGCCCCACACGATATTAGGCAGGTGTACGAGTTTCTTTGGCTCTTTAATGTAGTTTGCTCCTCTGTAAGGCACTCCAGAGGGATACTAGTAGCTGCTTTTTCTAGTGACAGATCACTGATCATTTAATCAAACAACAGCAAGTCTTATGTATAGTGAAGGTTGAGGGGTGTAATCTACTTGAACTTCCTGTAATTCTACGAACTTCCCTCGAAATATTGCCAGGAAATCTGAAAGAAAACAGCACTGTCCATGAGACATAATATTCGTAAAACGGCAGTGACGATTGTAAAATATTGCAATTGAACCTCATTCTGCATTCTATTCTTGTTTACGTATGCACATAGACAACGCAGAAGTTCCACGTTTTCGGGCGTTCTGTACACTTCCTCCGAATGCCATATCAGTTGTTTTGGTCAGGACCGAAGTGGAGAATAAAACAGAGCTCTCTGTTTATCTAACACGGGGAGGCCACGACGTTGGGATTACTTAGTAACTTAGAACTTCGTACGCCTCTTGTAGGCCGTTAAGACAACATAATGTGCGAGTAATAAGGTGCGCTAGTCTGACAATTCCGACAAATTCGCAAGAGAAGTTTTACGCGTGTCTTATGTGACTGATGTATCTGTGCGAAGAGAGCCGCTGTGGTCAAGTGGTAGCCGACGTGGCAGATCAGCATGTTCGGTCAGAGGTAGCTGCCCTCTGTGATAAAAAAACTGAGTGATCGGATCAACGATGCACTTGGGCGGATCAGAGCTCACATGATTTAATTTACATGACATTTGAGAAGTAATAATACACGTGCATTTTCATGAAGTTGTAGTGAATTTCATATGTTACTTGACTATATACTATTTAAATTTAAATTTTAAAGGGTGAGGGACAGGCTTGGAAAGCCCAAGCCAGACCTCCATAAATAGTTACAGAATGACGTTATTCAGTTATAGAGTAAGTCACAATGTGCCAGACCACAAGAGTAATGTACAATTACTCATCGGATGTAGTGAAAAAAAAAGTAGATTAAAAAATCAAGAATGAGCGTGAGTCGAACAGTCACCTCACACACGTTCCTCTTACGAAGCTCGGGCTGGACGCTAACCCTTTTTTTTCCTTGGGGAGTATAACAGGCCTTCAAAAATAAGGCAGGAAAATTGCCACCACCACCACCACCACCACCACTTCGGCCCTAAATAAATAAAGAAGAAACACTTCGGGCATTGGTCCCTATCTAATCCTACTCTCACTATGACTAATCTACAGCTATGAGGGGGGCGACAAAAGATAAAGGAAACGAAACCACAGAAGAGCCATGAAAATTTAACACAATTAGTTTTTTGTTTTTAAAATAATTTATTTTTATTACGTTTTTATTTTTGTTTTTTTGTTTTTTCTCTTTATATATGAAGCGCGACAATAAAGTAATGAGACTGATTTTCTTTGCAAGATGTGCCAACCCTGCAGGCTTGCTTAGCCACAATATCTTTGACCGTGATCCGTAAACTGCTCTTAGTCCAAGCAGCACATCGATGCAACTGCTCAATTGTGAGTTGTGCTGTTATAAGTTAATGTGTGTTTGTGTCTCTCGTCACGGAAATGGAACCGCATAATATTGCACAACAGTATGCCATTTCTTTTTGCGTTGAATTTGGTGAAAACGCGACGATAACTTATGGTAAGGTTTAGAAGGCTTTTGGAGAGGAGGTTATGTCAAGAGCTTAAGTTTTTCGTTGGCATAAAATGTTTAGTGAAGGCAGAACGAATATTGAAGATGAAGACCGCAGTGGACGACCATCAGCCTCAAAGACAGATGTCAACTTGGCCAGGTTGCGTGAACTTGTATGATCTGATCGAAGATTATCCGTGAAAATGATTGGGAAAGAACTGAACATCAATCGATAAATGGTTCGTTTAATAACAACTGAAGATCTTGGCATGAGAAAGATTTGTGCAAAAATGATCTGCATCACGATAATGCGCCATCCCACACTGCTCTGTCAGTACAGCAATTTTTAACCTCAAAACAAATTTCAGTACTACCACAGCCACCTTATTCACCAGATATTGCTCCGTGCTACTTTTTTCTATTTCCAAGAGTCAAAACGGCGGTCAAGGGACACCATTTTCAAACAACACAAGACGTCCAAAAAGCGGTAACGAGGGTCTTGGAGGATATTACAGAAGATGAGTTCCAGAAATGTTACCATCAACGGCAGAAGCGCTGGAAAAAGTGCGTGCAATCAGAAGGGAACTACTTTGAAGGAGACAGCACTAAACAATTTGACTAAAACGGTAAGCAACATATTTTTACACATCAGTCTCATTACTTTATTGTCGCACCTTATATATGAGTGCCTTGAGCAGTGAGTCCTACGTCGTCCAGCACGTCCAAATGTGTCTTCTCATTAAGTGCAAGTAGATTCCTTTATTGGTTCTGTTCGGTTCGGAGATAGATTCAGATTAGTTCAGATCAGTTTTCGGCTTCTCATGGCATGGACGTTCCAGCTACAAGGTGGATCATTAAAGGTGCTGTCTAAGAAATTAGAGAAGTATTGCTCATAGCGTGCGTTTTGTCTTAGGACGCAGTGTCGTTCGTTAAGATAATTACAATATCCTAGCACTTACTTATGGCCACAATTAAGAAGGTAACGCATTGCGTGGCCACAGATGCAGTTCAGAGAGTGACTTTTGGTGGTGGGGTAAAAAGTCCCCTCCGGGAATAAAAGTGTGTGGATGTCTATCTGAGGCGTGTTTGGCGTGTTTCCAGACATCGTCCACTCCACAGCTGGTGCAGAGGGGCGACTCGGCTAGCTACAGGACACTTGAACGTCGGATTCGAGAAAGTGGACGTTGACCGCTTTCTATATGTGACCCCACTTATACAGTGGATACTTAATTTCGATGGGGTTGGGTGGGCGGCACTATTGTATCACTTGGTAAACTGTTTTCGTCTGAAACAACCGTGTAAGTGGTAAAGACCGGTATGTATAACTGACGTCAAGGAAAAATCGCCTGATATGGTAAGAGGTATGGGATGGTCGAAACCAAGACAGGGGCAAACAAAGAAATTGGCGCAAAGTCGTGGAATAGGAGTCCAGTGAGGCTCTGTGGGCAACATTGCCAGAGTTCGAGCTGGTAGCATTGTGACTCTGGTCGGCACATGTACTAGTCCCACCCCACCACAGTCCTGTGGGAGTGCAGTGGAGTGAATATCATCCCTGAGCTGACAGAGGAGCCCAGTGCCATCAACAGACGCCAGGGCACGAGAGTTGTGACCAGTAGTACCTGGACCACGTGTGGCATTTGGCAGGCATGACAGATGTTTACGTCTTGGGCGTGTTGGATAATGTCGAGGGGTTATAGCTGGTGATCTGCAAGGCTAGCCCCGATCGTCTGTAGTAAACGCCCACTGTTAATAGCTGCCGATCGACGGAGATCGGCTGTGAATTCAATGCCAAGACATCAAACCATGCGGCAACGCTAAGGGGGGGGGGGGGGGCGACCCTTCTCTCCAACAGTAAGCAAGACCTTGGATTTTGACACATTGAGGGAGCTACCCGATGCTTCTCTGCCATCCGTGTCAGGACTGCTCGAACTTCATTCCCACTGCACAGATAAGGAACGAGGTCGTCTGTATAGGCCATGCATCAGAAATGGTGCCTATGCAACATCATACCTTCTAAATGTTGGTGTAGACCGTGGAGCAGAGGTTCCAAAGCGAAAGCATATAAATTGGGGAAACGGGGCAGCCTTGCCGGACAGATCTTGTTATGACTAAAGGTGGCATGAGGCAGCCGTTGTACACGATTCGAGAGGTCGCGCCGCTCAAAAGGCGCAAAATACAGGGATAAAACTGCGGGGGCAAGCCATACATTGAAGAACTGCCTGCAAATACGGGTGGTCTACACAGTCGAAGGCCTGGTTAAGGCAACAGGGAGATATAGGTGATGAGCAAATACTATCATGTCTCGGTTACGGCAAAGGGTCATGCGGATATTGTTGTCGCCTCCTAGGGCAGTCTGGTCGCTGGAGATGATGTAACGTGCGACGTTCTTGAGTCGTGATGCCATCAGCCATGTAAATATTTTCTTATTGCTGTTAAGCAACGTGATTGGTCGATCAATCGCCTGTGCAGTTTGGGAATTGGTATAATGATGCCTTTGAGAAAGGTTTTAGGGACCACTGTGATTGGGGACATCTGCTCTTGCGAACTAGTCGCCCATGTGGAAGCCAACAAAGACTTAAAACTTAGTAAAATTCGATGGAGATATCATCGAGCCCTGGGGATCTGTTATCGTATCCTGCCTTGATAGCACTGAGTACTTAACCTGTCGTCATGTCTTCTTGGAGTTCATGCACCACCTCCGCCGGAAGAGTGCATTCAGTACAGCTGCATACAATCTGGCGAAATGATTACGGAGAGGATGGCCGACAGGTTGTTGGGTCTCATGAAAGTGGCCTTCTGCATCAGTGAGACATGGATCAGGACCCTGTGGAGGAGGTGCTACATTGTCCTTGAGGTATACGATTAGAGGTCCGAGATTGGACTACAGTGCCTTCCAGATGACCGCACACGATCAAGGATGTCTGCGCCTTTGTTCGGTGTACCACCGTCTGCCTGGCTGGCGAAAAAGGGATCGTTTCACAGCCACTAAGAACTGAATAATAAAAGTGCAAGGTATTAGTATGCCATGATTTGGCTTCCTTACCATAGCTCATCGGTGTTTCATGGAGATTCAGATTTGCACAGGAGAGCCACCAAGATAAGGTGGAGTCATAGGCGTCACGACGATGTCAGTATCGCGTTCACGCTTCCTCGACCGTACGGCGACAGTCTGGGGAGGTCAGGTGGGTGATGTTGAATTTCGATAGACCACAACTATGCCACACATGCTGTCAGGCGAGAGTGATGTCGCAGATGTATGCTTCATGGTCTGAGAAGGCCATGTGCTGGACTTCTGCACGGTGGGTGTCATCAGCAAGCAGTCGGGTGAGGTAGATGTGGACTATACGACTTGATGAGTGAGTGGTGTAAAATTTGTAACCCAGTTGGGTACCGTGGATCTTTGTCCAGGCATCAATGAAGTCGCAGGCAGCTGATGACCATTGATAGAGCTGCACTAGGTGAATGGCGTGGGAGCTGTTCAGCAGGCCCTTGTGTCGAGTTGAAGTTCCCACCGAGCATTAAATAATCTTACGAACCTGTGAAGAGCGATGTGACCTCCTCGGCGAAGAATATATGTCGTTCGTGACGGCAGCTAGAGCCAGACGGTGCGTAGATGTTAATGATACGGACGCCAGATAGGGTGAGGGCCATACCCCGTGCAGTGGCGAGGTATAAGACATCCTCTGCAGGGAGCCCATGGCGTAGAATGATGGCGACGCCATTACCAGTGTTGGAGGCGTGATAAACGTAGGCGGTGTACCTGTTAGGCACTTGGAAGGTGTGCAATATCAACATCCGCACAGTAGATGGTATCTCGGAACATGGCCAGTTTGTGAGGGGCTAGGATGGTGGCAAGACTCATTGTAGCGACACGATATTGCTGTGCACGGTCCCTTGAAGTCGATTGAGAATGCGTGATGGAGGCATCCCGAAGGTGTAGACTTGCCGGGTCTGCCACAACGATCATAATTACCGGCAGGGTGCCGGCTCAGGCGCCTGCATGGGATGCTCTCACTCAGATAAGCTGGTGTTCTGATCCGCTCATTCTTCAACATGGCCCAGGATGCTGACGCCGAAGACGTGTGACAGTCGTTTACTGTCAGAGCAGGGAGAGCAGGCGCTACGTCAATAGCTGTGGAGGATCTGTCGTCCTTGTGTACTGATAACACTGAGTTCGTATTCTGGATTGAGAGGATTTGTCACAGGATGGGCGTCAGGAGTGGTAGTACGATGTGACTGGACGCTATATGGAAGGTTACCACCAGACATCTGGTCGCCATCTCGCGAGCCCATCTGAAGGAGAGCGTTATCAGAGGGTGTTCGTCGGCGTTTGTTGCACCTCCTGGGCGACCTCTGTTTCCTAATGTGTTGTTCCGAATCCGAACGTGGTTGCCCATCATCCGACGCTATACCTGTCCGGATAAAGGCAGCAGTCGGCACGACACCTAGTTCATCGCCCAGGGTTCGGGCAGGTTTGTTGGCCACGATCTCGAGAGTGAATGTTCCCGGTGTGAGTACTGGGAGTGACGCCGTGCCGGCCTCACCGTCGTGTTGTGTTGCGGTGGGTGGCTTTGACGAGGCTTCGAGCGTGTCCTGAAGTGGCGTGGCAGGTGTCGTGGCACTGTCACTTAGCTGACAGGTAGGAACGTGAACGTCGATGCCAGTGTCCGTATCTAATGTCGGGGTGAACATTTGGACAGGACCTACCGTGACGTGACCCGAGACGTTTCCGTACGGTTGGAAAGCGGCACTGACCTCTTCTTGAGGCACCTCGGACAGGAGCTCCAACACCCGCAAAGTTCAGAGACCGAATCCCGCGTGGTCAACTGTCACTGCACCTACGTGTCCATCAGTGTTTAAATTTTAGTCCGGCGGCGTGTCGTCGAGACAACTTCAGCGTGTAGCGCCTCCGTCGACATCGTGATGCATACAACACTTCCTGTGATGGAAAAATGTGTTCCTATCACGTCCAGGGGGGTTCTAACGCAGATCCTCTCGTTTGTTCAACTTGAAAAGCTCTCGATCGTGGATGTTCGGCCTGAAACGTTACTTTGATGGTGGCACGTCGGTGAGAGTGCGCCATGAGGTACGGTCGTAGTGGACTCTGTATAAAGACGAGTGCCGGCGCGCGGGGCAGCCCCACGCGCTGCCGCGGCTCAGAGCCGACCCCTGCTGACTGCTACCAACTCCAACGTCCGGCACCTACGCACATATACGTAAGCCACATAAGAGACCCGTAAAACTTCTCTTCCAATTTGCTCGGAATTATCAGAGTAGTGCATCTTACTACTTGCACATTGTTGTTGTACTGGCCTACTAAAGGTGTACAAAGTCTTAAACAAATCCGTAATCCCTGTGTTGTGACCTCCCCTTGTAAGGCCAGGTTGGTCAATTAAAAATGAAAATAAACCCCTGCGTTATAATATGCAATGTAACATTTATGAAGATGACTCTTCTTTACCCCAGCAGGCACTGGAGTTTGCTTATTTTTCCCAAGTACATGTATTTTAAATCAGTCAATACTTCCGTGTCTGACCTCTTACTTCCATAAGACATTTGCGCTGCATTATATGTAGAACTAAAGTTATACGAATCATTCTACGTCGGCATTTCAGATCTTGACGGTCCTTCGCCTCCTCAACTATCTGCTTCCAATAAATCTCTATTTTTATCTTCCATCATCGGATCTCCACGTAGGAGAGGTCAGGTAACTCATTGTCCAGCAACCTTGATCGCGTTCGTCCCTTCCTTATACTGGAATACAGTCCTCCTTCCATTATTCTTCTGGACATTTTGTAATCTGCCATTCTCTCAACATGTCCTAACCAGCTTATTCTCTGAGATTATCAAACAGTCATTTTTTGTCTGAGTGGAGAAAGCAGGTGCTGCAACAATAGCTGCAGGGATCTGTCGTCCTCATGTCGGACTAATGAGTTCGTGTTCTGCATTGCGAGAGGATTCCTCACAGGAGGGGCGTCAGGGGTGGCAGTACCATGTGACTGGACGCAATATGGAAGGTCACCGTCAGACAGCCGGTTGTCATCTCGTGAGGCCATCTGAAGGAGAGCATCATCGGAGCCAGATCGTGGCACCCATGGTCTAGGGGACTATTCATTCTTTCTCTTAAATCCTTATTCTTACTTTACTTTCGTTTTACGAATTCAGAATGAAGGAATATTTATCTGTTTCAGCCGGCACGCTACACAGTAGCTCAGCATATTCGGTCAGAGGGTTAGCTCAAAAATGGTTCAAATGGCTCTAAGCACTATGGGACTTAATAGCTGAGGTCACCAGTCCCCTAGAACTTAGAACTTCTCAAACCTAACTAACCTAAGGACATCACACACATCCATGCCCGGGGCAGGATTGGAACCTGCGACCGTAGCGGTCGCGTGGTTCCAGACTGAAGCGCCTAGAACCGCTCGGCCACACCGGCCGGCAGACGCTTAGCTGCCCTCTGTAATAAAAAACTGAGTGAACGGATAAACGATGAACTTGAACGGGTATCATTGGACGTCCGCCGCGAAAAAAATGCAGCAAACAAAATCAGAATTAAAAAAGAGGGGGTTGGATCTTTGATTCATAATTAAAACGTCCTTGGTCCCGGATTCGAAATCCGTCACCGCTTATATTTTGATTAATAATAAGCATTGGCGGTCGAAGGCATCCGCCATAAGAAGTCATCTTCATTCTTCCGCCCCCCTGCGGGTCCAGGGGTTAGAATAGGCCTGAGGTTTTCCTGCCTGTTGTAAGAGGCGACTAAAAGGAGTCTCATACTTTTCGGCCATTTTCTATGGTTTCACTTGCCATTTTCAAAATTTACAGAAGTGCAGGCCATGTGGGGAAGGACACCTTATGTGGTGCACGAGTTATCCATAGAGCCCTTAGATTCCTGAATCTCTTGTCATAGCTTTGCATCTCCACCTGCGACCCAACTATTTGGGCAAGGACACTTTCCGGGGTATGTCATCTTCTTCCATTTTCTCCTGTCGTCTTTCACCTCCATTACAATATTGGATTTCTCTGCGCCCAGTATGCAGCACGATAGCCAGTCCGTTGTGGTGGGACCGTCATTTACCCATTTGGTGGTATTCCCCTGACAACACAGGGCTGGCACTGCTGATGCCTGAGCTGTAAACTCCCCATGTGTGTCAAGGAGTAGATGCCTATCTTCCTGGAGCATCAGGACTCCAGGCAACGGCCATCACGCCAGTTGACCTTTGCTGTGGCTGGGTGGCACCCGTGGGGAGAGCCCCTGATCAGAGTGGGTGACATCAGGGCGGGTGACCCACAATGAAGCGGACTAAGTCATCCCTTGCTGGTGACCGTACGGCACCAGCAGTCTCTAAGAAGGGCAAGATCGGATTCAGTGCTGACAGATATGACCCTAAATCGTTTCCCTTCCTCGCTACACTATGGGATGAACGTAGGGGTACAGAACAAGCCATATTCGCCTCGGATATTAGTCTGTAGCAGAACTGATGGGGACTCCTTTCTACATATGAAGCCTCAATTTTTCGTTGAACACGTTGAGGATTAGTTTGGAGAAGTGACAGCGCTGTCCAATATGCGAAACGGCGCAGTTTTGATTCAGACAACATCCCCAGCCTAATCCCGAACATTACTCGCCTGTTACAAGCTGGGTGATATTACTGTTTCCGCCATTTTCCATCGCAATCTCCTCTTGCAGTCTGACGAAGAGCTCCGCAGCAATTTATAACAGCGGGATGTTCATTTCATCCGGCGCGTTTACAGGGAACCTAAAGACAACAGGTTTGTTACTGGTGTCTTCATTTTGGCCTTTGAGGGTGATTCATTGACTGGAAAGGTCAAACTGATGGTTTACTTCTGTGATGTCCCTCCCCCTATGCGGTGCTTTAAGTGCTATAAGTTCAGGCTCGTCTTCCCACTGCACTTCCAACGCCACATGTCGAGACTGCAGACATCCACTGCACCCAGATACTCCATGTGCACCTCCTCCCACTTGCATCAGCTAAGGAGAGCATCACTCCCCCTGCTTGCCAGACTGCTCAATACTCCAAAAGGAGCGGAAAATCATGGAGTACAAGACCGTGGACCAATTGACTTGCGTAAATTTTGAAGATTACACCCAATTTGGTTGACGTCGCTACGTCACCATCGCCATCCCAAGTGCCAGTGGTTCCTCACTCTGTGCCACGAACAGTGGGCCCTCTGGGCCACCGGAACACATCTGCTCCCTTGGTGGTAGGGGGCAAATCTTCCTCTGTTGCTCCAAAAGCACCTACTTTGGGAGCGAAGTCCCCCCCCCCCCCAAAAGCAGGGACATCGGTCCCCTCCCTCTCTGCTTAACAGCCTCATCTGGCTCCTCTCGCGCACAAGGGGCTTCTTGGGGCCCTCTCTCCCAAGGTCTCTACTAATGCCATGACAGATACTCGCCAGTGGCTCAAGGAGCGAAAAGCTGCTGGACGAAGAGATTTACAGTCTTCCTCCGTGCCTGAAGCTGCTTCAGAGAATTCTTCCCAGCAAACCCCTACAGAGAAGCGAGAGAGCAAGCAAAGTAAGAAGTAGTCTGCTAAGAAACAGGACCGTCTGGTGGCTCCAACACCACCACTCCCTGTCAGTTCTGAATCTGAGGAAGCAGTGGAGATCTTAGCGTCCCCTGCGGACCTGGATCTCACTGATGCCTAATCCACCATAGAAATGGCTACAAATACTAAATTGGTGGCGGCAGGTGACCCTGAGGCATAACCTGCCTCCTTGCGTGCTTCGTGCCTTCCCAGTCTCACAATTACATCATCCTCCAGTGGAATTGCGGCGGTTTTTGCCACCACCTGGCTGAGCTATGGCAACTCTTAAGCTTTACACCTGCTTTCTACATTGCCCTTTAGGAAACCTGGTTCCCAGAAATGTTGACCCCTGCCCTCCGCAGCTATAGGGGATATTACAAGAACTGTAGTGACTATAATAGTGTGTCAAGTGGAGTTCGTGTCTATGTCTTGAACTCAGTATACAGTTAACCTGTGCCCTATCAAACTCCTCTTGAAGCTGTGTAGGAAGTAACTGTCTGCAATGTATATCTTCCCCCAGATGGTGCAGTACCCCTGAACACATTAGATGCACTGATTGATCAACTCCCTAAACTTTTCCTACTTCTGGGAGATTTTATTGCTCATAACTCCTTGTGAGGTGGCACCGTGCTTACTGGCCCCAAAACATTTCATTGTGGCACATGGAACATATTCAGCCATTGATCTCTCGGTTTGCAGTCCGGGCCTTCTCCCATCTATCCACCGGAGAGCACATGACGACCTATGTGGTAGTAATCACCTCCCCATCTTCCTGTCACTGCCCCTTCGTCAGGCCCACAGACGCCTGCCCAGATGGTTTTTAAACGACTGGGAGGCTTGCACCTCTGCTGTCATCATTAAATCTCCCCCATATGGTAACATTGATGTTTTGGTTGAGCAGGTAACTACAATGATCGTTTCTGCGGCGGAAAACGCGAACCCTCGTTCTTTATGGTGCCCCCGGCAAAACGCAGTCCCTCGGTGGTTGCCAGAAGTCGCTGAGGCAGTTTAAGAGCGTCGGCGAGCTCTACATTGGCATAAGTGGCACCCTTCCTTATGGCCTTTAAATGGCTTCGTGCCAGCGTTCGCTCCCCCTGCGGGTCCTGGGGTTAGAATAGGCCCAAGGTATTCCTGCCTGTCGTAAGAGGCGACTAAAAGAAGTGTCACATATTTCGGCCTTTGTGTTGGTCCGCTGTATGGTTTGACCCACATTTTTCAAAATTTTCCCACAGAGCGAGCCAATTGGGACCTGATATCCAGCACGGTAGCCAGTCTGTTGTGGTGGGGCCGCCATGTACGCTGTCGGTTGTAGTCCCCTGTGCCATTAACTCCCCACATATTCTGAGGAGTAGATGCGCTTCACCCTGGGGCTTTGGAACTCCCGGCAATGGCCATCCTGCCAGGTGGCCTTTGCTGCGGCTGGGTGCCACCCGTGGGGAGGATCCCTGGTCGGAGTGGGTGGCATCAGGGCGGATGACACGGCATGAAGCGTAGTACATCATCTCTTACTGGTGGTCAAACACCAGCAGTCTCTAAGCGTTCATGGGCTCAATTCAACGCACAGAAGTATGACCCCAAATCGTTCCCCTCCATAGCCACACCATGGGAGGAACGCCAGGCTAAGGATGGCAGCGGCTCTTATTCGCCCTGGTACCTTGTATGTTCGAGGACTGATAGCGAATCTTTCATGACGATGAAGCGTCAGTTTTTGTTGAGCGTTTAGAGGACAAGTTTCGGGAGGTGGATGGCTTGTCCAAAATGAGATCTGGGTCAGTATTGATCAAAACAGCATCCTCTGCCCAGTCATGGGCGTTACTCACTTGTGAGTGGATGGGAGATGTTTCTGTAACCATAATGCCCCCCCTAAGAGCTTAAATACGGTCCAGGGTATCATATTTCACAGGGATCTTCTTTTGCAGTCTCACGATGAGCTGCGCGCCAATTTAGAGCGGCGAGGTGTACATTTCGATCGGCGTGTCCACTGGGGTCAGAGGGATAATCAGGTTGCCAGTGGTGCCTTCATCTTGGCCTTCGAGGGCGTATCGCCCGAGAAGGTCAAGGTGATGGTCTACTGTTCTGATGTAAAGCCCTATTTCCCTCTCCCAATGCTGTGCTTTGAGCGCTGGAAGTTTGGCCATATGTCTTCCCACTATATCACCTGTGCTACTGCATTGTAACGCACCCAGTTGATTTGAGAAACAAAGCTATCCAGGAGATTGATAGGGAAGTCATCTCTCAGGTACTTGTATTGAAAGGGAAGTCATCTCTCAGACACTTGTCCATCTGATCGTATATTCGTAAAATTTTACCTTTCCCGCTCTTGACCGATTAACCGTTAAGGCAATTCATTTCTAGACGAAAATGCTCTTCAAACTACTCTGGTTTAATGACAT
This sequence comes from Schistocerca cancellata, assembly GCF_023864275.1. Lineage (NCBI taxonomy): Eukaryota > Metazoa > Arthropoda > Insecta > Orthoptera > Acrididae > Schistocerca > Schistocerca cancellata. Next base: position 520,245,646 of record NC_064634.1, on the reverse strand, counting down.
CGTTAGAACCAGTACGTTTCTACAGATGTAGAATTTGTAAACTACTTCATCATTGTCAGATTGTTTCAGATATCGTGAAAGAATATACTGTTGCTGATTAATTTCTCTTTGATTGTCACTGTCGTGTTCAATAAACTAATGGAAAACGCAATTAAAAAATTCATCGTATTAATACAAACTTACTACAGAAACATCACGAAGGCAGTCTATCTTAATGAAGTATTAAGTGTCTGTAAGATGATTGTGCCTATTTTAACACGAATTAGTTGTATATTACCGACTTTTGACTTCGAAAAAGTCTGTATTTACTGCATATCCTGTTTCACACTCAAGCATAGTGAAAATGTGGCCGTTCATAGGTAAAATTATGTATTCACAAGAACAAAAAATATGTCGGCAGAAAACAAAAGTGGCATTACGAATTTTGCAGCACCATAAGGTTTTCGCTCTGACGCTAGGGGGCACTGAAAGTAGCAATACGAATTTTGCTCGAGCGTTGTCTTACGATCCCCTTATTGAGTTTCTATCTGCCTGCTTGTAGCTCTGTTACAAAAAATTAAAAATCTGGCTTTCAGCGAGTCTCGAAACGCGAACGAAAGCCCCTTGCACTAGGCAGGCCAGCACGTTACATCGGAGCTACCGAAGAGGTGCGGCGTCGGTGTCTTACTTACTGGCCCAGTAGCCGCCATGACAGATAAATAGCAACATAAGAGACGAGAGTAATTGTATTTCCCGCGTGGAAGGACTTTCGTGGATTCAAAAGCATTAACTGATACGTTTACATCACATCTCAAGAGAGAATCACTCACATTATTCACTTGAAATGACACGACAATATGAAGTGAATTTAGCAGAGCACTTCTGTGCCATCAAGGAATTAACTCGTCGTTCACAGCGTTGCCACACACATTCTGCGTTGTTGCCAAGTTTCAGTTATACTGCCAGGAACTGCGGATGTGTTCTTTGAGTGACCTCGGAAGTGACTGTAGCTTCGTCCCAAAATTGTGGGTGGCAAGGGCTGGAATATCCTCATTGTAAGTCAATGAGTCTTTTTCGCATTTCTGTTATTAGGTTTAGGGGCTAGAATGTAATTACTTGTAATACATCGATGTACTAAGTGCAAAAACGTCATGAATTAATAACTGCGACAATTATTGGTGTTTTTTTTGTCTTAATCGGACCGAAACGTTGAAAGCGTATTCACCAGATGCGATTCCCAATTTTTGGAGCTTCTCCAGTGGTTGAGTTGGCAACGTATCTTTCCTGTACAATATTGTTATTGAGATTGTCATTGGCACACCCGCCAGAAGACAGGCATGACCTGGCCCTCTTGTTCTCAGCTTTCCTGATATTATGGTCACACTGCTCTTTGCTCGAGTTTGTCTTTTGGTGGGGCTCAGCCTTTCATTTCTCCGTAGGAAGTTAACGATAAAGGCATCATAACTCGTCACCAGGAACAGCATTGCATAGGAATGCTCAATGAGCGACCTCGTGACATTCAAGTAAAAGTGCAATAATAGTCACTTGGTTGATATTTGTTGTTTCGAATTAGAACATTGAGTACTCCTACGCCAGACTTCTGAACTTTGCCTGTTGAATGCAAATGTTGCATGATGGTTAAATGGTAATCCATCAATTATATCATTAATGGATACTTCCTTAAAATGGGAAATCGTTCATGCCAGAAGGATCTTTGTTGAAACAAGAATAACTTTCTCTGGCGTATTTTTCCCAAAAGCTTCCCGGGTTCGATTCCCGGCGGGGTCAGGGATTTTCTCTGCCTCGTGATGGCTGGGTGTTGTGTGCTGTCCTTAGGTTAGTTAGGTTTAAGTAGTTCTAAGTTCTAGGGGACTTATGACCACAGCAGTTGAGTCCCATAGTGCTCAGAGCCATTTTTCCCCAAAAGCACGCGCTCCACACATAGTTCAAATCTTTCGACCTGTCTCCTCTGCATTCGGCCCTCTGTTACACCAAAAGTAAATACTGTGTTGCAGATGTTGCACCTTTTTCCGCTTGCGACCCAGTTTTAAAACGCTTAACCGTAGTTCATGATTTTCAAGTATGCAAAATCCAATGCTTAACTGCAAGATAACTAGAACCTCAAATTCGAAAATGACAGTTGATACATACACTGACAGCGTGGCGTCGCGTTCACCTGTGCGTCGCCGGATTTCAGGCGGCGGGCAGCGTCTGGCCGGTGGCCGGTAGCCGCTGCAACGCGAGGAAACGCTCGAGCGTAAGCTATTATGATCGTGACGCAGCCACGAGCTGTTCTGCGGAATTGTTTCTGGAAGTCGTTGTTATTACTGGCGGATAGAATGTGAAGCGAATTATCTTCCCTGTTCAATCAGACTCATAGCTTTAGACGAAGGCCAAAATGTGGTATAAAAAATTAAAAAAAAAATTGGACACGAACACGCGACTATAAGTTCAGAATACACGACGATTACCACTAGGCCACAAGCTGACACAACCAGACGTCATCTCGGAAGTAGACAACACTTCCTCCTGACACTTCCGCATCTTACAGTGTTTCTAGATTGTGCAGATGGCCGGACTTAGCGCTGTCAGGGGCGGTCGGTTTTATTGGCCACCTTAAGTGAACGAGCAGCGTTGTCAGGGGCGGTCGGTTTTATTGACCACCTTAAGTGAACGACTCGGACTTCCCGTTAGTCTCTGTGGCAGCCGGCCGGCCGCCGGTCAATTTTTATGTCTAAGACTGTACATGTATGGTAATGTAGGAGGTCTGTATCTCGGAAACAGATAAAGATATCGAGAAAGGTTGTTAGAGACCAGCGTCTTAAGAATGTTTCGTAAAAATTTCAGCGATTTACTGTGCGTTGTCTTGGAATCCGCTGCTCGGTTTTGGTACCCAAAATCCACGTTTTCCCGGTTTTCTCAGATACCACCATTGCACTAAATAGTGTCTCCATAATCCCCTTAAGACACTATGTAGACCACACATCTGATGCGAAGAGAACCAACCGATTTCCTCTATTTGCCTAAACTGGTGGGAGTATCCAATTTTCAAACTTTGACCTTGTACTGGAGGATAGCCACAGTAAGAGGATCCTTGTTACGGGGCGTACAAATAGTTCCTGGCCCAAGAGCTGCCCGAGGCACTTGCCCCTGAAATTCAGTCACCAATAGAAGGCGAAGTACGGTCCCCGAAAAAAGCCCGTTTGCATGTGCGACATTCAGAGCACGTTAGGTAGTCCGTGCTTTCGCATACACACAAGTATTATACTCTGAAGAAAAAAAAAATCGCAGCACCGAGAAGGAGTCGTGCGAAATAAACGAAAGTTGGTAGGCGTGTTTACAAATCTGAAAGATGGTGTCTGTTCAGATTTCGCACCAGTGGCAGAAGAGTGGCGCTAGTAGCGGCACTACGACGATGCAAATCAGGTTGGCTTTAAATACACGCTGTAACGCTCGTGAGCGTTAGTTATGTTTTAGATTGGACGTCGTGAGTTGATGTTAATCGGGGATGCCTTTAAAGGCAACGAGGATGGCGTTACCAGGATCTCGGCGGGTTTGAGCGAGGCCGTGTATCAGGACTATGAAAAGCTGTATGTACCTTCTGAGATGCCGCAGAGAGACTTGGCAGGAATGTGACCACTGTACACGTCTGCTGGCCGTCGTGCTCGCGAGAGGACCGGGCTCCGGACGATCGCCTGGCACTACCGACACGGAAGACCGTCTCGTTCGGTGTACGGCTCTAGCTGCTCGTACTGCATCTGCAGCAGTGACACAGCAAACTGTAGCAAATCGGTTACTCCGAGGGTAGTTAGACACACTGACACACTGGAGCTGCAGCTGGAGTTACGGTGTGGGGTGCGATTTCGTACGGCAGCACGAGCGCTCTCGCGGTTATCCGAAGCACCGCGACTGCTAAACTGCACATTAGTCTGGTGATCCGACCTCTCATTCTGCCACTCGTGAGCAGCGTGTCAGCGAAACGCTCGCCCCGCGAACTGCCGACGTAGCCCAACACGCTGTACAGAGTGTCGACGTGTTTCCGGGGCCTGCTCGGTCACCAGATCTGTCTCCAGTCGAGCACACGCGGGACGTCGCCGGACGACGGCAGCCAGCAAAAACTGTCCCTGTATCGACCGACCGAGTGCAACAGGCGTGGAACTACGTGCCCGCCACCTGTACGACACACTGCTGGCATTCAGCATTCAGGCGGATACACCGGTCATTGATGTACCAGCATTTCGCATTTGCAGTGGTTTATCTCGGGCTTACATTGACCTGTGGTCTTGCAATGTTAATCGTTAAATTATGTTACCCGGACTGATGTACTCCCGAAATTGTATTACTCCGCACTAATTATTTTTTGGCGTTCCGATTTTTTTTTTTCCGGTCAGTGTATTTGTCGTTAGCGCGACGATTAAAAACGGCACCCTGGTCAAACTGAAGTTGGGTGTTTGTGGGTGGCCAGTGCCAGCGGAGTCGGCCGCGCTCGCGCAGCTCGGCTGGGGCTTCCTCGCCGCACGTGAGCTCGTGACGTCACCAACAGCCCTGTCTGGCCGTGACGCCGGCCACCCAGCGGCTCACGACAGCGGAAACGAAAGCAACTTCGTTCGAGTCCGAACAGTCATCTCTTACTGTTAGTCCTTTCAGGCCTGGTTCTTTTCTGGAGGAAGGAAAACTTCTATTTATGTGCTAACGGTTTTGTAACGATTTTAGATGCAAGGTTTATACAAAAATATGTACCCATTTTCTAAACGTACTTGGCTTCATTTTATGGACTAAAATAAGTAACTAAGAAATATTCTCTGTTGCAATAAATAGTAAAATCATCATTCAGTAATTACCGTGCAAAATAACGATAACAATATTCGATTACACAGTGATCAGCCACATCCATGTATTCTGGATATCACGATCTGCTGCGCACTGCTATATTGACGTGCTGATATTTTCATAGTGATGCCCAGCAGTTGGGAGCACTTGCGCTCGATTGAACATTCACAAATGTATAACTCGTGTTTCCACTGATAAAAAATACTTCTGTTGCAGCTGAGACACGGTAAAAAGTTAATGTTCAGACTTGTGGCCATAGGGTCACAAAGGGTTAAGGTCTGTCCACACGACACCTCTTCTCTCTTGCCTGATCGCAGTCGCACCACAGACAAAGATGAGTGAATGGAAAGGAAGCACGTATGCACGGGCGTTCTCGTATCCACACGTTGCCACATTGCGCAAGCAGACCCCTATACTTGGGAGCTTCTGTTGCGTTTGTTGAGATGCAGGATACAGAAAAAGAAAACACAAAAGCGACTCTGGGTGAAAAACAATCTAAATAACAGAAAAGTGACCGAAACAATTTGTTTGCAAATTTCAGGAGGAGGTCACAACGAGTTTTTGGTTTTTCTACTTGGGTAACTGCAGCGGTAAGGCTGACGGTAAAATTTCGTTAGTTACTAAGTGGCGACTTATACACCACTTTGTTCTATTTATTTCCCATTTCAGAACAAAGCATTTCAGTGATTATTCGTGTGCGAAATACGTAAGGGAGGTGAAGATTAATCAACTTTCATTGCGTCATTTGTGTTTTATTATTTGTTTACACAACTTTAATCGTGTAATATGATACGTAAATTAACATCCTGCGACTCGATAAATTTCAGAATTTCATAGACGCCAGAATCCACTAAACCGAAGTTTGTTTTCCAATTCTGTATTTTTTGCGGCGTCCATGTGCGTCATTTCTATTTTGTAGTAGTTCGTTGAGGAGCAACACGTACCCCGTAACTTCTTTTGCTCAGATGTCGCCACCCTCGGTTGTGCCTTGAGGTCGCCGTAGCACGAATATTCGTCCAGTTTTCATACATTCTTCTCATACATTTCTGGCTTCTTCTTTTTTTCCTACTTCGTAACTTATAGCATCTTGTTCTATACTGTAACAAGATCGGAGGCTTTTCATCTAATACTTGGTCCGCAGCTCGTGGTCGTGCGGCAGCGTTCTCGCTTCCCGCGCCCGGGTTCGATTCCCGGCGGGGTCAGGGATTTTCTCTGCCTCGTGATGACTGGGTGTTGTGTGATGTCCTTAGGTTGTTTGATTTAAGTAGTTCTAAGTTCTAGGGGACTGATGACCATAGATATTAAGTCCCATAGTGCTCAGACCCATTTGAACCATTTCTTTTATCTAATACTTGGCGCCAAGAGCAACACGTCTCAAATTTTCATTAAATAATCTTCAGAATCGGCATTCCATACGACTTTTTTCTTTGCCTGTGATCATCTACGAGGGTAAGTCAATTATTATCCTATAACTAGTTATAAAATTTTAATGTAATCAAATAGGAAACTTACAAGAACATCATTTTTCCACATAGTCTCCTTGCTCTACAGAGACTCCTTGCGTTTTAACGCACTTGGTCCATCGTCGTACAAGCTTCCTGATGCCTTCATAAAAGAAGGTTCTTGGATGAGCTGCGAGCCAGCAATACACCGCTTCTTTCACTGCTTCGTTCGAGGCGAATCGACGGCCACTTAATGCCTGTTTGAGTGGACCAAACAAGGGGCAAGAGCGGGCCTGTATGGAGGATAATCCAGTACTTTAAATTTGAGTTTCTAGAGCGTTTCAACAGTGTGGGCATCAGTATGCGGACGGGTATTGTCGTACAACAACGCAACACATGTTGACAGCAATCCTCAGCGTTTGATTGGAACTGCAGGCTTTAGTCTGGCAGTAACCATCTCACTGTAACGCACACTGTGTATTGTCGTGCCCCTTTCCCCATAATGTTCCAGTACTGGGCCTTGTGCGTCCCAAAAGACCGTAAGCATCACTTTTCCTGTGAACGGTTTTCTCTTGGAACTTTTTCTTGCACGGCGAATTTGGATGTTTCCATTCCATACTGTGCCGTTTTCTTTCCGGCTCGTAATGATGGATCCATGTTCCGTTACCAGTAATGATCCTGTCCAAGATGTCCCCTTCGTTACCATAGCGATCCAAATGTTTTTTGCAGGTGTCCAAACGCGTTTGTTTATGCAATTGTGTTAGTTGTTTTGGAACCCATCTTGCACAAACTTTATGAAACAAAAGTCTGTTGTGAATGATTTTGTAGGCAGAACCGTGACTAATTTGCAGACGATGTGCGACTTCGTCAATAGTTAATCTTCTAAGAGAATCATTTCACGTGAACACTCAGTGGTTTCTTCGTTTGTGGCGATGAACTGTCGTCCGGGTCATTCGTCGTGCGTAACGCTTGTCCGACCATTTCGAAATTTTTTCAATCCATTCTTAGACACTACGTTGTGGCAAAACACTGTTCCCGTACTGCACCGAAAGTCTTCGATGAATTTCGACCCCTGATACTCTTTCCGACCACAAAAAACGGATCACTGAACGTTGCTCTTCAAATGGTTCAAATGGCTCTGAGCACTATGCGACTTAACTTCTGAGGTCATCAGTCGCCTAGAACTTAGAACTAATTAAATCTAACTAACCTAAGGACATCAAACACATCCATGCCCGAGGCAGGATTCGAACCTGCGACAAGAGCGGTCGCTCGGCTCCAGACTGTAGCGCCTAGAACCGCACGGCCACTACGGCCGGCTCGTTGCTCTTCTTTTGTGTAAATAGACAGCAGAGCAAACATGATTAACAGCACGGCAACGATAACGAAACTAACGTAGCAGCTTGAAAATTGCAAAAATATAATAACAAATAAACAAAGCATGCGACATCAACGTAAAACGAAAGTACTACCAAAATAAACAAAAATATAACTAAATTGCGGATAATAATTGACTTACACTCGTATAAATTTAAGCACGGAATCAACAGACGTTATTGGGCACAAACCACAAACCGCTTCACGGCATAACCTGGAGACACACACACGGGCCACAGCTGCCAGTCATCTGTTAAAAGCAGAACAGAGTTTCACTGACGGCGGGTACCAACGCGCTTTACCCACTGCTTCCATTTCCAGGAAAATATGCACGCACAAATGTACGAGTTTATGTGTAGTTGCGCTTTTGGAAATTTACGCCCATACGCAAAGCTGAACAGAAAATCTTTAGTCCTTTGTATCTCGCACGATGGCCAAAACGCGAATAGTTACTACACAGGCGTCCATTATTATCCTCTGTAATTACTGAACGCTGGGAGATTTCCCGGGGGCCCTCGTCGTCGAAGGGGTGTCAGGGACTTTCCGACCCGTGACGTCAGCGTGCTGCTCCCGACCTCAAGTATTCTAACTGTAGGTTTTGTACAGGAAGCCAGAACAGTTGGGGAGGCTCAGTCGACCGTTTTGTAATTGCAACGTCCCTTCACATTTTATCCAAGATTAGAACTGGCTATGTACATAGTATAGAGGGATGTTTGATAGATTTTTAATTTTTGTCACTTTATTTTTTCAGTTTTTACCTGCTTCACCTTTTGCAGCATTACTGCAGCAAATTATTAAACTTCCGGTCACAAATTGAGGGAATCGATAACGCGTTGGCGCGTTGGATAGTAAAAATCCCGAGCTTATTGGAGGGCCGTGCTCATAACGCTCGAAACGTTCTCAATTGGGGAGGGATCCGGCGATCTTACTGGCCGAGGTAGGATTTGGCAAACACGAATACAAGCAGTAGAAATACTCGACGCGTGCGGGAGGGCACTGTCTTGCTGAAATGTAAGCCCAGCACGGCTTGCACGAAGGACAACGAAACGAGCGCAGAATACCGTCGACATACCGCTGAGCCCTAAGAGTGCCGCGGCTGACAGCCGAGTGGGTCAGTTCTACTCCAGTCGAGAGGAGGATTCCAGACGAAAGGCGTGCTGGAGGCGCCCCGGACGGCGGTGCGACGCCGAGGCCGAGGCCGCGTCACTCCCCTGTGGTCGGCGCCCCCCCCCCCCCCCCTCCCCAGCACAGCGGTACGTCGGCGATATTCTGCGCCCTGCCTTATTGCCCATCATCGGAAGCCATCCTGGGCTTGTTGCTAGAATTACTATCAGCAATTCCCCCCTAAGGAGAGAGCTAATAGACAATCACTTTTCGTGGCGTTTTTCTTCTTTCTTACCAAAAACCTTTCGTGTTTCTTGTTCCTCTGTTCTCCTGACTTCTTTCCTCTTTTTTTTTCCATTCTAGCGACGTTTTTCTGACTTCTTTCTCTATTTTTTTCCTGTCTGACGTCTCTTTTGTGAAGATGTTACTTTCATCACATCCTCCTCGGTTTCTTTATCCAGTTCTGGTTTTCATTGTATTAGCCGCCACTATTACAGATCTGTCAGGTCTGTCGTCGCCCAATGTATATATGTGACTGCAGAGCTTTGTCCTCCTTTCCCTGATGTTTGCAATCATCTCAGTCTGTTCGTGCTGTTCTTTTGTCCGTCTCTTTATACAGATATCCCCTTCCGGAATTGGCCCATATATCCTACGCAGTATTATCCTTTCTCGTTTCTCTGTCTCTCTGATTATCTCTCTTCCCTTATTGTTGGCAAGGCTTGTGGTAAGACAACTGTATTAATATCTCCTGATATTTAGGACTGATATGTTTTAGTGGTTCCAGCTAAGTCTGCATGCTTTCTGTAGTTCTGTGATCCTCTCCTCGTTGGATGTCGAGCTCAGTCCTGTTTTCTTTCTAATCTCTCGCAGGTAATTGAAACTTGTACTTGTGTTACCATTCCGTAGTTACTAGTAGTTTCCGGTGGGTGTCTGTCTGTGGATTTTGTGTCCATGTGCTTCGTGTTCCCCCCCCCCCCCCCCCCATATGAGATGTGTAATGTCGTGTTGGATGGGATGACGTGTAGTGCCTCTAGAGCTTCTTGAGGCTTCTTTTCCGTTATTTGTTATTGTGGCAAAACCGTCACCAAAGGCCAGGCATTTTGTCATAGTTCTTTCGTTATGTCTTCACAGCTTTACCACATTGACTCCTTTGTCCCGTGTCCTGATTATTTTGCGTAAAATTTAGTTGAATAGAACGGGTGAGAGGTCATGTTCCTGTCTCACTCCTGTTTTGGTTTCGAATGGTTTCGACATCTCTTCCACGAATTTCACTATGCATGATGTACTTGCTATTGTTTTCTGGATTAGTTTTATGGTCCTGTCGTTGGATGTAATTCAATGTGATGCTATTCAATTTTATTGATACGTTCAATGAAGATATTGTTTGCAGTCAGTGTTGAAAGCAAGCCTCGGTAGCGACTGGAAACTAGTATGTGTCAGTCGGAAATCAAACACAGTCCTTAGATTTGTCGAAGCAGCCACTGCCGTCAGCAAGTGTTCCGCGTGTCTTATTAGAGTGACCGGTCACGCCCCAACACTTGTTGCCACATCTTGATGGCACACATTGGCGTAAGAGGTCACGTACAAATGGTACTGCTACAAATTACTTATCAGTGAAACGAAACACAGCACTAAACAATTACTTTTACGTGGTCAGGTCCCTATTGCACAGACTGAATTTGATCGCGAAAGATCGCAACGAAAAGAATCAGTATATTAGCAGCTCGAATTCTAGCAACCTCTACGAACTTAGTACTAGGTACATGAGAACTGACCCACCTTATTTAATTGCACGTAAACAGAAAAAAAATTCCGAAGCGCACTTAATTCCGTTTACAAGACATCTACACTGAAGAGCCGAAGAAACTGATAGATCTGCCTAATATCGTGTAGGGCCCCCGCTACCACTCAGAAGTGCCGCAACACGACGTGGCAGGGACTCGACTAATGTCTGAAGTAGTGCTGGAGGAAACTGACACAGTGAATCCTGCAGGACTGTCCATCGATTCGTAAGAGTACGAGGGGGTGGAGATCTCTTCTGAACAGCACGTTGTAAGGCATCCCAGAAATGCTCAACAACAATGTTCGTGTCTGGGAAGTTCGGTGGCCAGCGGAAATGTATAAACTCGGAAATGCATTCCTGGAGCGACTCTGTAGCCTGCGTGTTTACGTATCTCCGTATTTGAATACTCGTGTCTATACCAGTTTCTTTGGCGCTTCAGTGTATCATTAAGGAGGGAAATTAGTTTTGTGACAACACGGCTTAGTGTCCGAAAATCGTCGATAATCGTTGGAAACACTTACAAAAATGTATCATTTCTTATGACATTTCCATGGAAAATGTATGTTTCAGGACACGGCAGTGACACAGTCGACTTGCCGAACATTGTTTATACGAGCGAATGCAGAGATTTGAGGGCACGAAAACTTCTTAGGAGAATTTATTGTTTGTAGATTCAGATTTTCCTGTAACTTATAAAATATGTGCTTCTGCAACACAATCTGCCAGACAAACCTCGATAAACAGTCTGGATAACTGGACTGCAAAATCAAACTACACTGAATATAGCTAGAGTGTCGAAGATCTGCATTTCATTAAGTACATATGCCTGTCGGAATTCGTCAGCAGAAAGGTGCGACAGGTCCGACGCCTCTATTGAGGATCCTACGGATTGGCGAAATTGAGATGTTTGTTGGTGGCGTACCTAGTCACTGCTACCGTTGCTCCGTGCTCTTGGTGATCTCACCGATTTCTTGAAATTCTGCTGACTGGGGACGCATACACATCCATCTCAAACTGTTGCCAAGCAACAGCGATAGCCGCTGCAGAGAGCCGTTATTGTTGTGAAATAGGTGGCGTTGCGATGTGTTATTTACTCTGAGGTGCGCTCTCGCTGAAGCGATAGGACACCTAATGCAGCTCTGTCTGCGGTGGTGGAGCGCGTGCTAAATGGGACGATGGCGATGCGACCCCGACACGCATCTCTGTTGTATCGCTCGGCGCAGCAGGCAGTGCTGGTTGCCACACTCCGTCCTATAATACTACTCCGTTTACTTTCTGCGTTTTTTGTTCCTCTACAGTTTTTTCCCTCTACAGCTCCCTCTGGTGCCACGGAATTCATTCCCTGATGTCTTAACGGATGTCCCCTCATCCTGTCTCTTCTTGTCAGTGTTTTCCACATATTACTTTCGTCTGCGATCCTGCGCAGAACCTCCTCATTCCTTTCCTTATCAGTCCACCCAATTTTCAACATTCGTCTGTAGCACCACGTCTCAAATGTTCCGTTTATCTTGTGTTTCGGTTTTCCCATAGTCCACGTTCCACTGCCATACAATGCTGTACTCCAGACGTACATTCTCAGAAATTCCTTCCTCAAATTGAGACCTATATTTGGAACTAGTGATCTTCTCTTGGCCAGGAACGCTTTTTTTTGTCACTGCTAGTCTGCTTCTGATGTCGTCCTTGCTCCGTCCGTCATGGTTATTTTGCTGCCTAGGTAGCATAAGGATTGATGGTCACGAAGTTACGGAATCCTAAGTTTTCCGCTTTCTGCGCCTTCTCGTGACTTTCATCGTTCTTAGATGTACTCTCGGTCTATATTGTGTACTCATTAGACTGTTCATTCCCATCAGCAGATACTGTAATTCTTCTTCGCTTTCATTCAGGATAGTAGTGTCATCAGCGAACCGTAACGTTGATATCCTTTCGCCTTGAATTTTAATTCCATTCTCGAACATTTCTTTTATTTCCATCCTTGGGTTTTCGATGTACGGATAGATTGGGACGAAAGACTATATCCCTGTCTTACACACTTATTTATCCGAACACTTCGTTATTGGTCGTCCGTTCTTATTATTCCCGCTTGGCTCTTGTACACAATGTATGTTACCCGTCTCTCCCTACAGCTTACACCTATTTTTCTTAGAATTTCGAACATCTAGCACCATTTTAAGTTGTCGAACGCTTTCTCAAGGTCGACAAATCCGCTGAACGGGTCTGGATTTTTCTTTAGTCTTGCTTCCATTATCAACCGCAACGTCAGAATTACCTCTCCGGTAATTACTTAAAGCCAAATTGATCGTCACCTAATACAGCCTCATACCTCAATTCTCTTCTCCATCTTTCTATATATTATTCTTTTTGCGTACAAGATTAAAAACCATGGTTTCTAGATTCTCTTGTGTTATTCCCTATGCAGGCTTTCTCATTCGATTCTAAGGAACGCAGCGGTAAAAAAAAATTTTTTTTTCGAACTTATAATCATACGTCACAACTTGATAGTGAACTGGTTTTCTTTTCGATATTGTCCGTACTTATTGTGGTACTAAGGCAGTACGTAAACCACCGGACGTATTTTGAAAAGTTTCCAGTTAAATATGTGACTCTTGGCCAGATTACGTTTGGTGGCTTTTAAATCGTTCGTCGCCGTGTACGATGTACAGCTGACATACTAAAATTGTTTTTGACGCTGGAAGGAGAGCGATACCCCTTTCCATACTCGAGAAAATAGATAAGATACAGAGGATGCGCAAAATAACATGAGCAGTGGCAGTAATGCGGTGCCTGTGTTTGACTGCCGACAACAAAGGTAGGGCCCGTGCCGCGCTGGGCTGTGCGTGTTCGGCGCGGTGTAGGCGTCAGTGCAGGTTGTTCGTGATTAGTGCCCACTTCGTATTCGCGCTGGAGGCCAAGGTCTACGTGCAATGAAAGACCTAACAGAGTTCCAAAGAGTGCTGATTGTGGGGGCCCAATCAGTAATCAAGAAAGCCAACTTATTGAATGTTTCAAGAGCAACTGTTTCAACAGTCATGACAGCCTACACAAAACATGGAAAGACGGTGTATACGTAATAGTGGGCTAAAATCAAAACTAAATGACAAAGATCGTCGTATGCTAACACGAATTGTGTCAAAACAACACAAAACTACGGCGGCTAAAGTAACTACAGAGCTCAATAGCCATCGTCGAGACCCCGTATTTATCGACACTGTCCGCTGAGAACTCCATAAACCGAATATTCGTGGACGAGCTGCTATATCGAAACCATTAGTGACGACGCTAAGAAGCGAAGAACCTGGTGTCAGGAGCATAAACAGTGGATGGTTCATAAATGGAAAGTCTGAAATTGCGCGTCAGCTACGGTCGCAGGCTCGAATCCTGCCTCGGGCATGAATGTGTGTGATGTCCTTAGGTTAGTTAGGTTTAAGTAGTTCTAAGTTCTAGGGGACTATTGACTTCAGCAGTTAAGTACCATAGTGCTCAGAGCCATTTGAACCATTTTGATAAAAGGAAACCCGTTATATGGTCCGACGACTCAACGTTTCTGTTATGTCTAACATAGGGGCCTGGTTTACGTCTGGAGAACGCCAAAAGAAGCCTACAATCCCGATTACTTGATTTCAGCGGTTAAGCGTGGAAGTGGAAGTGTGGGCAGCCAAATCATGATACAGGTATTCTGCTGGTCCCATCATTATTCTCAAAGACCCTGTTACAGCCAACGATTTTGTGAACAGTTCAGGTGATCAGTTGCACCTCACGATTCAGATGTTATTCCCCAAAACTGATGCCATATTTCAGGACGATATAGCACCCATTCACACAGCCAGGACAGTACAATCGTGCTATGAGCACCATGTAACTGAACTGCGCGTCTTCAGTCCCTGGACTTGAACATATCGAACCCTTGTGGGCGGTATTGGAGCGCAGACTCTGGAGCAGATCTCCGCCTCGCTCGTCGTTACAGGAATTAGAAGAGGTTCTAATCGAAGAATGCTATAACATTCCACTGGAGACTATACAGTCGCTATATTCCAGTATTCTAAGAAGAATAAGAGATGTTCCACGGACAAATGGGGTCCAACCCCTTATTAATATATCATTCTCAAATAGATACAGGTTTTCACATCATTTTTCCTGTCCCCCCTATATCGGAGGCTGTCCGCGGCGAAGTTAGCAGCTACACGACACACGCGAGGCTATTGCTGCCTATCATTACTACCGCCTGCTATGCTAAGTAACAGGCTGCCTCGTGTTTCTCTCTGTCGTATGGTGCCGATTCCATCCAAAGGTGGATATGACAGATTTACTGAAATGAAGACAGCAGGAGTTGTCATCTGATGATGCTGACGGGACTTTTTGAGTCTGTGGCTCCCTGATTTCAGGAAACTTTTGCGACAAGCGTAAAAGGAGATCTGAAAGCTTAATTCTCGTGTCTTCTGAATGAGCAGCTGGACAAAGTCGAGAGAAACAAGGCACAATTTTTCGTATCAGTGTAGGTTTCTTTCATTTTTTTCAAAAACGTTGTCTAGCCCTACACAGAGTTCACTACGCACTGCTACGCCTTCCGTGGTGACTCCCCCCCCCACCCCCCACCCCTCCCCTACTCGCCACTCTTTGCTGGGTTCGTGCTTGGCTACTACTGGACCTTTGCAGCACTTTTTCCCTTCCGTACTGCATCTCTATCCTCTTGCTATTATTTTTACCCTCTCTTGGGGAACCTGTCTAGTGTGTTATTGGGAATGTTGTGCATTGTCTGTCGCTGACATAAGAACAGTATCACCATTGTTTTATCTTTCTCTTTTCCTTTCTTTGGTTCCCTCCTCCTACCGTTCCTCTGCATCGGCGTTTGAGGTTCCTCTTGTTCTTCTTCGTCCCTATGCGCTCCTGAAGGCCATCTCACTCGTCCGACGCGTGACAGATGACTGGGTAGGGTTCGCACGTACCCCCTGGTAAGGTCCAAGCCCAGGGTGGGGTGACTGCCTGAGCTACAACCTTCCCAAATTGCCGTTTGGTCCCTCTGTCAGCACTTAAGGTGGATGCGCCCCCTTGCAAAGGGGGTCCCCAGTTGAAAGGAGCGCGCTATCAGAGACGTTGGCAATCTTGAGGGATTTTCTCGCAATGAACCAATAATCTTCACAATCAGCATCTACGAAACGTAAACGTAATGAGGCTAATGATTCAAAGACCCTTCCTGCTGCACCACAGTTCCTTGTGGCCTCACATACTGAAGATGGTCAGTCCTTCGCCATGGTAAATCCGTTAATTATTCAGAAAGGTGTTGATGAAACTGATGGCCCTGTGAAATCCTGCTCTCGTTTATGAAATGGCACTTTGCTTTTGGAGACTACTTCTGATTCTCAAGCACAACAACTGCTTGCTGCCTGGCTTCTCCACAGCTACCCGTTCGTGTTGAGGCCCATTGAACTTCTCCCCATGGTGTCATTTACACTCGGCTGCTCGACGGTCTAACCGAGGCCGAAATCCAATCTTACCTCTCTGATCAGGGTGTCATTGCCGTCCATCATGTAAAGAAAAAGGTAGATTCGTCCTTAGCACCCACTCGAACTCTTTTTGTCACCTTTGATAGGGTAGTGCTTCTGTCCAAGATCAAAGCAGGCTTTGAAATGATCACAGTCCAGCCGTACATTCCGAACCCATTGCGCTGCTACCAGTGTTACCGTTTCAACCACACTAGAACGTCTTGTTGACACCCAGTCAAGTGTGTAACCTGTGGTAGGGATGCGCATGAGGGCGCCGCCTCCTCCCCTCTGCATCAGCTGCAATGGCGCCCATCCTGCCGCCTCTGGGGATTGTCCCGTGTATCTTGATGAGCGGGCTGTCCGAGAGATCTGGCTAAAGGAAAAAGTGCCTTACCCTGTCGCTCGCAAGTTATTGGCTAGTCGCAAACCCTTGCGTTCTCCTGTCTGCCACTTATAGTTCTGTCCCTGTTACCCCTCGCTGTGTGAAGCACATGGTCACGCAAATGTGCGACCTCCATTTCAGCTCTGAGGTATAATAGCCCTGTGTCAAGGTAGCATCACCATCCCCCTGTCCAGCTATGCGACAAGACATCAAACTCTCGCCTCAAGAGGCGAAGCCACCAGCTACAGAACTGGTAGGTCGGAAAAGACAGAAGGAGTACTGCTGTGAAGCTTTCATATGTCCCTTCAGCCAACCAACACCCAAGTCTTCCACTAACCAAGTCCACCAAAGGCAAACGGTCTTCCGTTTCGCTGACTCTAAGATCCTCTTAGACGGTGTTGCCACGTGATACCTTAGCCCGGCTGGCCTGTGTCGTCGGTGCTCACCACCAACCTTTGTTCAGCGTTGGACTCACGGACTGACTGTACAAGCAAGCTGATGCTTCTGTGGGCCCTATGGAGCAGGATACTCCTGCTTTTGTGCCCTGTAGTAGCGACTCTACAACGGCTGTCACCCGGCAGCCGCTGACGTGACACCCCCTACATTTCTTCCTCATAATGACTCTCCTTCAATGGAATGCTCGCAGCCTTCGGTCCCACAAAGAGGATTTATGGCTGCTTTTAGCATCGCTGCATCTGCTTGTACTGTGCCTTCAGGAAACGAAATTGGACCCTCATGACCACTTTGAGCTTTGACATTTACTACTGATTCGTTTTGACCTTCCCCCTGAGGTCAGTATTCCATCTCATTAGGGCGTTATGCTGCTGATATGGGATGACATTAATAGTCAACCCATCTTCCTGAATACCCAGCTTCACGCTGTAGCCATTCACCTTTTCCTTCACCGCCTGACTTTCCCCCTCAGTACCATTTACGTACTTCCATTATTCGATGTCAAGAGGGCAGACTTCCTTCAGTTTACTGGTCAGCTACCTCCCCCATTTTTGCTACTTACTGAATTTAATGCACATCATCCACTTTGAGTTTCTCCCAGGACCTGTCGCAAAGGTGCCCTATTGGCTGACCTTCTTAACCAACTTAACCTCTTCTGCTTAACACTGGGGTACACACTTTCCTTTGAAACCTCTCGCACACCTGTTCCCATTTGGACTTCTCTTTCTGCATTGCCCAGCTTGCCGATACTCTTAAGTGGTCAATTCTTTCTGACAGCTACTCGAGTGACCATTTCCCGTGGGCTATCCATTTACTGACTCCTACCCCATCTGAATGCACACCCAATTGGCAGCCAGCCACGGTGGCCGTGCGGTTCTAGGCGCTGCTGTCCGGAACCGCGGGACTGCTACGGTCGCAGGTTCGAATCCTGCCTCGGGCATGGATGTATGTGATGTCCTTAGGTTAGTTAGGTTTGAGTAGTTCTAAGTTCTAGGGGACTGATGACCTAAGATGTTAAGTCCCATAGTGCTCAGAGCCATTTGAACCATTTGAACCCAATTGGCAGCTTGATAAAGCTGACTGGCAGCATTACTCCTCCCTGGCGATGTTCAAAGAACAAGATTTTCCCAGTTGTGGTGACAAGATGGAATATCTCACAAACGTTAATCTTACTGCTGCAGAACGTTCCATTCCTCGCACTCCCCCTTTATCACGCCGTGTCCCAGTCCCTTGGTGGACTGAGGCATGCCACGATGCAATTCACACATGGAGACGTGCTCTCCGCGTTTTTAATCGTTCCTACAATGGCAAACTGGATTCATTACAAACCGATGCGTGCAATGTGTCATGGAGTTTTTCGGAATAGCAAAAGTGCTAGCTAAATTTCATTCACTAGTTCTTTTAACAGATCCACCCCTTCCTCTGTCGTGTGGGCCAACCTCCGATGGCTCTCTCTAACGAAGATTCATTTTCCAATTTCCGGCCTGACAGTAGCAGACGATGTTATCATGGACCCTATTGCAATCTGCAACACCGTGGGCCACCATTTTGCTCTTCCCACTATCACTCTGCCTTCCTCCACCGGAAACGAGCGAAGGAGGCTCAGGCAATCAAAGGAGGAGGCATAGGATGGGTGGCCACGCATGACAGACAAAAGGCGTGCATACCTGCCAAGGAGAAACTCACGGCGGTAGGACAGTGGTGGTTCAGCAGCTTCAGCACACGGATTCTCAACCGGGCCGTTGTAAAAGATGCCAGTAGCTAAACAGATGCCACTATGGTGGATAGTGTTGAGAAGGCGTAAGAGGGATGGCCGTGCAGAGGCATTAACAAAACACCCATAGTAGAGTTTAGAACGGACAAGGGACCGGTACAAGCGGAGGAGGGTGGTTCGATCGGCACCCCAGGAAGTACCATTTAGGACACGTAAGACATTGAGGAACTGCGTACAACGGGCTGCCAGGTAAGAGACATGGGAGGACGAAGAGAGTTTCCTATCCAGCATGAGCCCCAGAAATTTCTTATTTTCAACTAATGGTAGGGCAACAGGCCCAAGATGTAAAGATGGTGGTAGAAACCAATTGCGTCGCCAGAAATTCACACAGACGGTTTTATCAGTGGAAAAGCGAAAGCCATTGGCGATGCTCCAAGAGTAAAGACGATCAAGACATTGCCGAAGACGCTGCTCAGAGTGACAGGTCCGTGGAGAACTGCAATAGATGACAAAATCGTCAACAAAAAGGAACTGGAAATGTGCAGCGGGAGACAGGCCATTATAGGATTAATGGCGACCGAAAAGAGGACGACGCTCATAACAGAACGCCGAGGCACACCGGTTTCCTGGATGAAGGTGCCCGACAAGGCAGAACTCAAACACATCTTGGAAACTCTGCCTTTTAAAAATTCCTGAAGAAAACAGGGCAGGCGGTCACGGAAGCCCCATGTGTAAAGAGCACAGAGGATACTTAGTTCTCCAGCAGGTGTCGTAAGCCTTCTCCAAATCAAAAAACACGGCCACTCTCTGGGATTTCCGCAGAAAGCTATTCATGATATGGGTGGACAAAGTAACGAGAGGGTCAACTGCAGAACGCCGCGCTCGAAATCTTAACTGTGCATCCGTCAGTAAATTGCGAGACTCGAGCCACCGTACCAGCCAGGCGTGAATCATACTTTCCATCACCTTGCAAACGGAGCCAGTGAGAGGGATGGGGCACTGAAGATGAAGAGATAAAGTGTATTAGAATACTGAAGGGGTAATACTATATGTAAAGGGGGATGAAAATTAACAGTGATGGGACACTGGAATGCAATCGTAGGGGAAGGAGTAGAAGAAAAATTTACAGCAGAACAAGGGCTAGGAACAAGGAATGAGAGATGAGAAAGACTAATTGAGTTCTGTAACAAGTTCCAATTAGTAATAGCGAATACGTTGTTCAAGAATCAAAAGAGGAGGAGGCATACTTGGAAAAGGTCAGGTGATAGGGGAAGATTTCAGTGAGATTACATCATGGCGAGACAGACATTCTGAAATCAGCTACTGGATTGTAAGGCGTACCCAGGGACAGATATATACTCAAATCACAGTATGGTAGTGATGAAGAGTATGTTGAAGTATAAGACATTTGTCAGGAAGAATCAATTCGCAAAGAAGTGGGATATGGAAGAACTAAGAAATGATGAGATACAGTTGAAGTTCTCTAAGACTGTAGATACAGCAATAAGATATAGCCCAGTAGGCATTACAGTTGAAGAGGAATGGACGTCTCTAAAAAGGGCCATTACAGAAGTGAGGAAGGAAAACATTAGGTTCAAAGAAGGTAACGGCAAAGAAACCACGGATAACAGAAGAAATACTTCAATTGATCAATGAAAGGAGGAAGTTCAAAAATGTTCCAGGAAATTCAGAAATATAGAAATAGAAGTCACTGAGGAATGAAATAAATATGAAGTGCAGTGAAGCTAAGACGAAACGCCTGCAGGAAAAATGTGAAGACATCGAAAAAGTAGTGATTGTCGGGAGGACAGACCCAGCATACAAGAGAGTCAAAACAACCTTCGGTGACATTAAAAGCAAGAGTGCAACGGGAATTCCAAGGTTAAATGCAGAGGTGAGAGCGGATAGGTGGAAAGAATGCATTAAAAGCCTCTATGAGGGAGAAGATTTGCATGATGTGATAGAACAAGAAACAAGAGTCGATTTAGAAGAGATAGAGGATCCAGTATTAGAATCAGAATTTAAAAGAGCTTTAGAGGACTTAAGATCAAATAAAGCAGAAGGGATAGATAACATTCCCTCAGAATTTCTAAAATCATTGGGGGGGAGTGACAACAAAACGACTGTTCACGTTGGTGTGTAGAGTGTATGAGTTTGGCGACATACCATCCGACTTTCGGAAAAGCATCATCCACACAATTCCGAAGATGGGAAGAGCTGACAAATGCGAGAATTATCACCTTATCAGCTTAACAGCTCATGCATCCAAGTTGCTTACAAGAATAATATACAGAAGAATGGAAAAGAAAATTAAGGATGCGCTAGATGACGATCAGTTTGGGTTTAGAAAAGGTAAAGGCACGAGAGAGGCAATTCTGACGTTGCGGTTAATAATGGAAGCAAGACTAAAGAAAAATCAAGACACGTTCATAGGATATGTCGACCTGGGAAAAGCGTTCGATAGTGTAAAACGGTGCAATATGTTCGAAATTCTGAGAAAATAGGGGTAAGCTATAAGGAGAGACGGGTCGGGTACAACAGCCAAGAGGGAAACGGATAAGAGTGGATGACCAAGAACGAAGTGCTCGTATTAAAAAGGGTGTACGATAAGGATGTAGCCTTTTTCCCTTATTGTTCAATCTGTACATCGAGAAAGTAATGTTGGAAATAAAAGAAAGGTTCAGGAGTGGACTTAATATTCAAGGTGTAAGGATATCAATGATAAAATTCGATGATGACATTGCTATCCTGAGTGAAAGTGAAGAAGAATGACATGATCTGCTGAACGGAATGAACAGTCTAATGAGTGCACAGTATGGATTGAGAGTGAATCGAAGAAAAACGAAGGTAATGAGAGGTAGTAGAAATGAGAACAGCGAGAAACTTAACAGGAGGATTGATGGTCACGAAGTAGAGGAAGTTAAGGAATTCTGCTACCTAGGCAGTAAAACAACCAATGACGGTCAAACCAAGGAGGACATCAAAAGCAGACTAGCACTGGCAGAAAGGGCATTCCAGGCCAAGAGAAGGCCACTAATATCAAATACCAGCCTTAGTTTGAGGAAGAAATTTCTGAGAATGTACATCTGGAGTACAGCATTGTGTAGTAGTGAAACATGGTCTGTGCGAAAACCGGAGCAGAAGACAATCGAAGCATTTGAGATGTGGTGCTACAGACGAATGTTGAAAATTAGTTGGACTGATAAGGTAAGGAATGAGGAGGTTCTGCGCAGAATCGGAGAGGAAAGGAATATGTGGAAAACACTGATAAGGAGAAGGGACAGGATGGTAGGACTGCGGTTAAGACATGAGGGTCTGACTTCCATAATACTAGAGGGAAGTGTAGAGAGCAAAAACTGTAGAGGACGGCAGAGATTAGAACACATCCAGCAAATAATTCAGAATATTGTTTACAAGTGTTACTCTGAGATGAAGAGGTTACAACAGGAGAAGAATTCGTGGCAGACCGCAACAAACCAGTCAGAAGACTGATGGAGAAGAAGAAGGGGGGGGGGAGGTTCGTGTCCCTTTTCCCTGTTACCTCCTGGAGTCCGCTTTCGGCATTCGCTACAGTGGTTTAACTTCACATAACCTGCAGCTTTCCCAGTGGGTGTGAACCGTTCACCACCTTGGCTTCGTGAAGCAGCCCATGTTAACCTTGGCCTACATTCGCTTCCTGAGGACCCTACTCCAGTCTCTGTCTATCGCCTAGTTTTACGACCTTCGCATGCAACTTAGCGATAGTACCTTTGTATACACTGATGGCTCTCCGAGTGACTGTTGGATCAGGTATGCCTTCGTCATTGGCACCCGTGTCTTTCGATATCGGCTTCCAGCACACTTCCAGCTGAGCTTTTCGCCTTGTATCAGGCCACCGAGTACATTCGGCGACACAGCTTTCCCAGTTGTGTTCTCTGCTCAGACTGACTCAGCGCCCTCCCAAGTCTCTGTGCGCTGTACACTGCTCATCCCTTAGTGCATTCTAAGCTACTGACTGTTAAATATGGAGTGCCACAAGGATCAGTAATGGGTTCTGTTCTGTTCTTACTCTATGTAAATGACCTAAACATAGCAATGACAGCTGTAAAATATTTCAATTTGCTGATGATACAACTGTTCTAATTACAGGAAACTCAGAAGAAACTCTTGTAAAAAACATAAGAGAATCCACTGACAGGGTAACATGTTACTTTGATGACAATGACTTAATAATAAACACTGGAAAAACTGTAGCTATGGATATATACACACCACAAACAAAAAATCTAGAGCTATATGGACAGACAATTGCCAAATCAGCCTGTACCAAATTTCTTGGACTTCATCTACAAGACAAGAAAGCACATATTGAGCAAATGAACTAAAAATTAAGTACTTCTTGTTTTGTGTTACATAAATTAAAAAATTGTACTCTTCAGTGTGTATATTATGCAGATGTACACTCTCACCTCCGGTATGGGATTATGTTCTGGGGAAATTCAGGAGATGCCACCAAAACATTCAAAATTAAAAAAAAAGTTATAAGAATAGTGGAAGGGGTAGATAATCGTAAATCATGTAGACCTTTGTTTCAAAAAAGGATGATCCTGCCACTTCCTTGCATATATATACTTGAAAATATAATGTATTTAAAGCAAAACTTACATACAAAAAGATCACTCATCCAAAACTTACATACAATAAGACCACTCATCGCTCAAAATCACACAATACACAGCTATGACACAAGACGAAAATTGGATGTACAGTGGTGCTCAAAAGTATCCGAACGACCTGAATTGCATTTGGCCTGATTTGCATACAACCCTCATAACGCAGCTGTGTAGCAGGTCCTCTAATCGCTCCTCGGTACAGTCGTTTGACTATTGAAAATGGTTTCCAACAAATCACCTCTAGAAAACACTGCTCTGTATCGCAATAACTCAAGACGTAAAGTAACACTACGATACTACAAATATCAGGGAACACCTTATCACAGATAAGACTGTCCTTAAGGCTTGTAAGCTCACATTTATTACAATGAATGACATACCTGAAATGTTACCACTCTCATTATTACGTCAGATAGGTAACGCACGTAGTAATTTCATCGTATTCATGATTTACTCTTCAAAGTAACATACCGTACTTATTATTTAACACAGAATGACATTAAAAATGTAAGTTTTTTACGAGCTGCTAGTTGAGAATATGTATGAACTTCAAATGACACGATGAACCGTCTCGTTCTGCATATGGATGCAAACCCAGGTCATGCAGACCAAGCAAAGATTTCGTGACTGACGGAAACTAACAGTCATTCCTGACTAAGCATACAGAGAGTGATATACCTCGATTTTAGACAGGAAACATCGACTTTAAATTACATAACGTAAACATTTCTAACGGACGCGAATTCCTACCCAGCATCTATTGTCCCTGTTAACGAACTACGAGAGTTGTTAAATATTGCTGCTTCACAAGTAACTTACTTGAAATGTCGTGAGGTAGAGCTTTGTGTGGGACAGGGATTCGAACCCAGAACCTAATCGGGTTGTTCTCGAAGCACAATCAACTGTGTCATATCGGATTTTCTCGGCAGTAGCAAGATGTTTTAACTGAAATGACGAGACGAAACATTAATTTTTTCCTTCCCAGGACTCCAAGCCGGCACCTATCGCTGTTACATTCTAGAGAAAACGAACGTTAAATATAGGTTTGTTACACCTCAAGCAAACAAACCTATATTTAACGTTCGTTTTCTCTAGAATGTTACACCAGAAGCCCCCCCCCCCCCAAGAACCATGGACCATGCCGTTGGTGGGGAGGCTTGTGTGCCTCGGCGATACAGATAGCCGTACCGTAGGTGCAACCACAACGGAGGGGTATCTGTTGAGAGGCCAGACAAACGTGTGGTTCCTGAAGAGGGGCAGCAGCCTTTTCAGTAGTTGCAGGGGCAACAGTCTGGATGATTGACTGATCTGGCCTTGTAACACTAACCAAAGCAGCCTTGCTGTGCTGGTACTGCGAACGGCAGAAAGCAAGGGGAAACTACGGCTGTCATTTTTCCCGAGGGCATGCAGCTTTACTGTATGGTTAAATGATGATGGCATCCTCTTGGGTAAAATATTCTGGAGGTAAAATAGTCCCCCATTCGGATCTCCGGGCGGGGTCTACTCAAGAGGACGTCGTTATCAGGAGAAAGAAAACTGGCGTTCTACGGATCAGAACGTGGAATGTCAGACCCCTTAACCAGGCTGGTAGGTTAGAAAATTGAAAAAGGGAAATGTATAGGTTAAAGTTAGGTATAGTGGGAATTAGTGAAGTTCGGTGGCAGCAGGAACAAGACTTATGCTCAGGTAAATACAGGGTTATAAATACAAAATCAAATAGGGGTAATGCAGGAGTCGGTTTAATAATGAATAAAAAAAATAGGAGATCGGGAAAGCTACTACAAACAGCATAGTGAACGCATTTTTGTGGCCAAGATAGACACGAAACCCACGCCTACTACAGTAGTACAAGTTTATATGCCAACTAGCTCTGCAGATGACGAAGTAATTGAAGAAATGTATGCTGAAATAAAAGAAATTATTCTGATAGTGAAGGGAGACGAAAATTTAATCCTCATGGGTGACTGGAATTCGGTAGTAGGAAAACACTTGGTTCAAGAATCATAAAAGAAGGTTGTATACATGGAAGAAGCCTGGAGATACTGACAGGTTTCAAATAGATTACATAATGGTAAGACAGAGATTTAGGAACCAGGTTTTAAATTGTAAGACATTTCCAGGGGCAGATGTGGACTCTGACCACAATCTGTTGGTTATGAACTGTAGATTAAAACTGAAGAAACTGCAAAAAGGTGGGAAGTTAAGGAGATGGGACCTGGATAAACTGACTAAATCAGAGGTTGTAGAGTTTCAGGCAGAGCATAAGGGAACAATTGACAGGAATGGGGGATAGAAATACAGTAGAAGAAGAATGGGTAGCTTTGAGGGATGAAGTAGTGAAGGCAGCAGTAGGTAAGAAGACGAGGGCTAGTAGAAATCTTTGGGTGACAGAACAAATACTGAATTTAATTGATTAAAGGAGAAAATATAAAAATGCAGTAAATGAGGCAGGCAAAGGAATACAAACGTCTCACAAACAAGATCGACAGGAAATGAAAAATGGCTAAGCATGGATGGCTAGAGGACAAATATAAGGATGTAGAGGGTTATCTCACTAGGGGTAAGATAGATACCGCCTACAGGAAAATTAGAGAGACCTTTGGAGAAAGGAGAACCACTTGTATGCATATCAAGAGCTCAGATGGAAACCCGATTCTAAGCAAAGAAGGGAAAGCAGAAAGGTGGAAGGAGTATATAGAGGGCCTATACAAGGGCAATGTACTTGAGGACAATATTATGGAAATGGAAGAGGATGTAGATGAAGATGAAATGGGAGATACGATACTGCGTGAAGAGTGACACAGCACTGAAAAACCTGAGTCGAAACAAGGCCCCGGGAGTAGACAATATTCCATTAGAACTACTGACGGCCTTTGGAGAGCCAGTCCTGATAAAACTCTACCATCTGGTGAGCAAGATGTATGAGACAGGCGAAATACCCTCAGACTTCAAGAAGAATATAATAATTCCGATCTCAAAGAAAGCAGGTGCTGACAGATGTGAAAATTACCGAACAATCAGTTTAATAAGTCACAGCTGCAAAATACTAACGCGAATTCTTTACAGACGAATGGAAAAACTAGTAGAAACCGACCTCGGGGAAGAGCAGTTTGGATTCCGTAGAAATACTGGAACACGTGAGGCAATACCGACCCTACCACATATCTTAGAAGCTAGATTAAGGAAAGGCAAACCTACGGTTCTAGCATTTGTAGACTTAGAGAAAACTTTTGACAATGTTGACTGGAATACTCTCTTTCATATTCTGAATGTGGCAGGGGTAAAATACAGGGAGCGAAAGGCTATTTACAATTTGTACAGAAACCAGATGGCAATTATAAGAGTCGAGGGGCATGAAAGGGAAGCAGTGGTTGGGAAGGGAGTGAGACAGGGTTTTAGCCTCCCCCCAATGCTATTCAATCTGTATATTGTGCAAGCAGTAAAGGAAACAAAAGAAAAATACGGAGTAGGTATTAAAATCCATGGAGAAGAAATAAAAACTTTGAGGTTCGCCTATGACATTGTAATTCTGTCAGAGACAGCAAAGGACTTGGAAGAGCAGTTGAACAGAATGGACAATGTCTTGAAAGGAGGATATAAGATGAACATCAACAAAAGCAAAACGAGGATAATGGAATGTAGTCGAATTAAGTCGGATGATGCTGAGGGAATTAGATTAGTAAATGAGACACTTAAAGTAGTAAAGGAGTTCTGCTATTTGCTGGAGCAAAATAACTGATGATGGTCGAAGTAGAGAGGATATCAAATGTAGACTGGCAATGGCAAGGAAAGCGTTTCTGAAGAAGAGAAATTTGTTAACATCGAGTATTGATGTAAGTGTCAGGAAGTCGTTTCTGTAAGTATTTGTATGGAAGTGAAACATGGACGATAACCAGTTTGGACAAGAAAAGAATAGAAGCTTTCGAAATGTGGTGCTACAGAAGAATGCTGATAGATCACATAACTAATGAGGAAGTACTGAATAGGATTGGGGAGAAGAGTTTGTGGCAGAACTTCATTAGAAGAAGGGATCGGTAGGTAGGACATGTTCTGAGGCATCAAGGGATCACCAATTTAGTATTGGAGGGCAGCGTGGAGGGTAAAAATCGTAGATGGAGACCAAGAGATGAATACACTGAACAGATTCAGAAGAATGTAGGTTGCAGTAGGTACTGGGAGATGAAGAAGCTTGCACAGGATAGAGTAGCATGGAGAGCTGCATGAAACCAGTCTCAGGACTGAAAACCACAACAACAACAGCACACCAGAACCGACGTGTGAGCATGTTTGAACTAGAAATAATATGACGAAGAGTTCAGTGCTGACTGGTAATCGAACCCCACACGTATCGTTGCTGACTACACACAAAGAGAGGTCAGCTACCGAATTTTTATCCACCAGCAGCTCGGAATAATATCCTTGACCTTACAGTGATCTCGCAAATAGTTGTGTCTCTCACTGGGAGTCGAAAACGTCAAATATCGTTAGTGTTGACAACGAATGAAAATACATTAAAAATCGAAATTATTATCCACCAGCAGATAGGTGTTCTCATGCTAGAGCTTGATAATACATATTGAAATCTTTAGTGCCGGGCCAGGATTCGAACCCATTCACGCGCAATATGTGGAGATGTCGAGGAATCTGGAGTTTTGAACGGACAACAAACTGTAGCCGAGCTGTATTCTCACGAGGGGATCAAATTCCTCGTTAAGGGCGGTCTGAGTTGCATTCCCAGTTCAGAACCAATTTTATAGACATACAGAAGTTCAGATAAAAGATGGAATAAGTGTCCTGTGAGCCTACATAGCGTTTGTTTCGTCACTAGAAATAAATAACTAGTATAAGGAAGGTTACTGGTAATAGTTTCTACATGTCGCTACTCCAGACTTTGTGGCTCAACCTAACGTCTACTTAGTAGAGAAGGAATATCATTTTTAATGTGAATTTCAGAACACAATGCCATTATATCTTCTTTACTTGGTGTAGCCAGAAGAGAATGGAATCCGTCTCCCTATCTAAAATCATTAACCGAAGTTGGAATCGAACCCAGACCATAGACATATGAACCTATCATCAGCCCAACAGACCACCCAATCCTCTTCTCAGGGGCTCATTTTTCTATCATAACGCCGTTGTACCACACTGGCTGAGAATTCTGATACACTGGCTCCCTGTATCAATTTGCAGCATGTTCAGTAAATTCATTTACTTGGTTGGCCGAATCACCATGAACTAGCTGCCTCGGCTACCCAGTGCATGCATTCATCTTTATTTTGTAATCACCAAAATAAAATCACGTAACTGCCACCAACACAGAACTGCCAGCAGTGTAGGATGCAGAAATTAAAATAGGAAGTGTTCTTTCCCACTTGAGCTACTCTATTGCGCTATCGGTTTGTTGAAAACGTCGTGCAGTGCAAAAGAAAAGGTATAACTGTTTGTCTCTCATACGTATTGACCTGGCGATATGCATTATCCCACAGCGCTGTTGAATGCAGAAGTTGTGGGGGAATTGTTGTTGACTTCTGGAGCTGTTACAGCTACGTGGCAGCTAGTGGCGTAATAGTAAGTATCGCGTGCGGTAGATAAGAAGTCGCGTGTTCGATTACATTCACTACTATACTTTTTAAAACGCAGTTCTGCTGTATGCTAAAATTATCAATCTAATGGTACTTGTAACATAGTTTCCTTCACTTCTCAACCCAAAATAGTCGTATGAGGAAAAAGGGCTAACTTCTGCGACATTTTGTTCATTTCAGGTTTAATAGACAGCCAGACAGTAGATGGATCTCGAAACTTTTGTATTATGTATGGGTAGAGCGCATCGTGCCAGAATACGTCGGAAAAGTATTTTCTACATTAGCTGTCGTCTGGTAGTGACATTTTATTCTTCTTCAAACCTTGTTTGAATAAGTTTTCTACATGCATGTAATCAATAACTGCATGTGCATTTTCAGACTGTTGTAGATGACATCAGAGAATTCGCATATATCGTTGATGAGTAATTTCTCTCTCATGTTTACTATTGTTTTAAGAACATTAAAGGAAACCTTACGAAAATTGTGAACTGTATTATAAAAAATGAAATAAAACTACCCACGATAACCTTACAACGAAAGTCTGTTTTAATAAAACTGCGTATCTGTACACAAGCGTAGCCTCTATCGTCACGAATTGGTAAAATACTACTCACTTAGAGTTTGATTGGGTCTGTGTTTAATTGGTATGGTGTGTCATACTCAAGAGGTATGCAAATGTGGCATTTCATAAATAAAGTTATGCATTCCTAGAAACCCAAAATTTGCTTGTCAGCAGCAGAAAGAGGCGTTACCTGTTGTGCAGCATTGTAAGTTTTTCACCATTGCACTATGAGCCGAAAGAATTTTCTTACGATTTCGTTATCGATGTTTGATCTGACTGCTTGTAGCTCTTTCACAGAAGGCATAAAAACGCCACACTCAGTTACACTGGATCTGCGAACCGTATCAGACACCTTTTCACAGGTTAGCACGTTACCACAGAGCTGGCGAAGAAGTATGTATCTTAGCTTCCTCTTACGAGACCAGTAGTGGCTAGAACTCGTAAACCGCTGCCGGCTGGGGTGGCCGATCGGTTCTAGGCGCTTCAGTCCGGAACCGCGTGACCGCTCGGTCGCAGGTTCGAATCCTGCCTCGGGCATGGATGTGTGTGATGTCCTTAGGTTAGTTAGGTTTAAGTAGTTCTAAGGTCTAGGGGTCAAAATGGGTCAAATGGCTCTGAGCACTATGGGACTCAACTACTGTGGTCATAAGTCCCCTAGAACTACTTAAACCTAACTAACCTAAGGACATCACACACATCCATGCCCGAGGCAGGATTCGAACCTGCGACCGTAGCGTAAGGTCTAGGGGACTGATGACCTCAGATGTTAAGTCCCATAGTGCTCAGAGCCATTTGAACCATTTTTTTTTCGTAAACTGCTATTTGAGGGACGAGATTAGTGGCGATTTCCACGTGCAACGACTTTCCTGGGCTGAAAACCGTAAATTTACAATCTTTTGTTACACCTCAAGCGATAATAACTGAGATTATTCAATGGAAAAGACAGGTAAAATCAAGTGAACTTTGACGCTTAATTCCGTGTACACCAGGAAGTAACTCGTCGATCACAGAGTTGCCAAACATACATTACCTTGTTGCCAAATCTCAGTTACAATACCAGCAGGAAGAAGACGAACCGATATGATCTTACAGCGGGCTGGGAAGTGACCATAGCTGGTGTCTCCAAGTCGCGGCTGCTACGGCCTGGAATATGTAATGCGTCTGATTCGCATTTCTGTAACTAGGTTTGGGGACTGGAGCGTAGTTACTAATAATACTCAGAACTGACTGCAAACTTAGCATCATAAATCAGTAACTCTCATAGTTGTTTTTATATTTCTGTCGTAAGTGTACTCAAAACTAAGAAATTCATTCACAGACGTTTTCGTGCCTCGCCGATAGTCGAGCACAACAAACAAATAAAAATAAAAAAAAGAACGTGTGTGTGTGTGTGTGTGTGTGTGTGTGTGTGTGTGTGTGTGTGTGTGTGAGTGAGTGAGTGAGAGAGAGAGAGAGAGGGGGGGGGGCAAAAATCAAAAAGAATGAGAGAGAGAGGGTAAAAAATTGTAAAGGAATTGAATCATGGTATGTAAAGAAATCTTTCATTAAAATGACACGTTCCACATCATTACGAAATATCGTATTCATGACCTATAATACAAGAATTAATGTAATGTAATCTATTTTAATAATATCATATTGATGACTAGCCATGAAGGGTCATGAATTACCGAAGTTTTTGCCAATACAAGTTGTGGTGTTACCGCCAGACACCACACTTGCTAGGTGGTAGCCTTTAAATCGGCCGCGGTCCGTTAGTATACGTCGGACCCGCGTGTCGCCACTATCAGTGATTGCAGACCGAGCGCCGCCACACGGCAGGTCTAGAGAGACGTCCTAGCACTCGCCCCAGTTGTACAGCCGACTTTGCTAGAGATGGTTCACTGACAAATTACGCTCTCATTTGCCGAGACGATAGTTAGCCTAGCCTTCAGCTACGTCATTTGCTACGACCTAGCAAGCCACCATTATCATTTGCTATTTATCTTGTGATGCATGTACCGTCAGACCGATGTTCACCAATTATGGATTAAAGTTAAGTTTTCCAGAAGCTCCGTACTTTTTTTACTAGACTCCTTTAACTGTTCCAGACCTCACGCCAGCCTGCGTGAGCTTAAACGCGTGCCTTTTGGCTTCCTCTCATAGTGGCTTGGCTGTCTTGCCAAGTCACAGCACAAGTAACGAAATCTAAACTTGAAAATAAAAGACGACAGTTTTTGTAATAAACCGGGACTTCTATCAAGACCCTTTCGTCCCTGTTAACTAACCACGAAAGATGTCTGATATACCTCTGTTCTGAAGTAACAAAGTGTGCATGCATTTAAAGATGAAGTGCATGATGTGAAGTTCTGTGACGGAGATACGAACCCAACACGTAATCGGATTGTTAACTAAGTAAAATCAAATGTTACGTATCGGTTTTTCTTACCAGCTGCTAGGTGCTTGACTCTAAAATAAGGATACAAACTTTTGTGCCCAAGCGACAATCGAACTGCTCACCTACCGTGCATCCACGAATATAGCTTAAGTATCAGTCCCTTACTCACCAATAGTAAGATGTGTGCGTGTTTGACCAAAAATAACGACACCTATTGCGATTGTTGGCAACACATGAACAGACATTAAAAATGCACGTTAATTTTCACTAAAAGGCCGGTGTGCACGTGATAGGGCTTGAAATGAAATTATGAATATTTTTGTACTGGATCAGGATTCGGACCCATATACTTACCTTTGGAAGAGACCTAGAGAAGACTGCAGTCTTGAGAAAAGGAACAAAATGATTGAACTATACTGTTCCGAGAGATTCAGATCCTCGAAAGAGGAGATACGAATTCGAATCACCGTTGCAGCACCAAATTTTTCAACGTCTCCAGTTCAATCAAGTACTAGTAAAGTAAGAGCCCTGTTCCTTTAAATGGCTATCGATTAATCAAATAAAATAAAATTTTCTAATGTAAGTAAGTTTACTGGCGACTGTATTTCTGTTTACCATGACTTCCGCTATGTCATTTCCCAACGTAAAACCGGCTCTGTCTAGTTGGTAATGAAGGAACGTGATGTTTAATGCGGATTCTGGATTATAACATCTTTCTCCTGATGTTACCGGGGGTAAAGTAAATCTGTTTGTGCCTCTTAAAAGTAAATGCCTGAACCCATGCATTGCACCTGTGATAGTTCGTTCCGCCAGACCATTGTGGCCACATTTCCCAGCCCCAGGAGTGTACTGTAACAGGTGACGTGCTTAGCTTACAAAATTAGTCACAGTGAATAAACGCGAGACTATTAAATGGTTAAGTAGAAGCAAGCTTCTGAAGCGGAGATTATGCTATTCACATATGAGCAGGATGTAAAGAGTCTTCTAGGCATTATAGGCTCAATGTGAAGCCATTTTGAAAAATGGTTCAAATGGCTCTGAGCATTATGCGACTCAACTGCTGAGGTCATCAGTCGCCTAGAACTTAGAACTAATTAAACCGAACTAACCTAAGGACAGCACACAACACCCAGCCATCACGAGGCAGAGAAAATCCCTGACCCCGCCGGGAATCGAACCCGGGAACCCGTGCGTGGGAAGCGAGAACGCTACCGCACGACCACGAGATGCGGGCAAGCCATTTTGAAATTTTCACAAATGCAGCAAATTTCTTAGTTCGAGAAAATCCACTGCGAATTGTGAAGTTACCGGATAATTCGATTATTACCGTCATTATTACTATCATTTTCTTCATACCGCTGCTGGAACACTGTACTTGATCATTTGCTGCCTTTTGGTCATAATAGAAGTAGTTTCCCAAGAACAGGTTCTTTACCTGTCTACGGAATCCTTCTCAAGTTAATATCAAACGTCAGTAATAAGTCGTAGATTACATTAAAACTAAAGTGCTTGATGAAGACGTTACTTGATAACAAAAACGCGCTGCCTTTCTTCATTTACTTGCGCCTAGAAATGGCTATCGAGTACTGCCAAACCAAAAAACAAGAGATCTTACTGCCTTCCGATGTACGTCGCTGTCAGTTCTTCCATATGATTTGGTCGACACGACCTGTTTCAAGTTGTGTATGACAGAGAATGTTTTAGAAAATCAATTGTTTTCCTTTGCAATAAGCAGAAATATTTTCATTCTAAGCTATCCAAGTACAAAATTTTCGCAATATTAGTTCAAATTTAATATTGGCTTCTATAATGTAGGAAAGTATTTCACAGTTGCAAAACTCGCATCCGACTCATTGACCCTACACTTAGTCGCTGACCATAAATCCAGCTCAGAGTGACAACAGATTAAGTAACCTAATGTAGCGAAGACTGTTTGCCAGTGCTCTTTCTCACCGGAAAATACACAATTCACTCATTGGGCTCCATAAGTACACTGTAACAGTAATTTCTGTGTGTATGCAATACATACAGATTAGAATTTAGTGGTGCTCTCCCTTCCACTTCTGTTTACAATATGCCTGACCTAAACGGGCCTTTTATCATTACAGGCCCTGGGCAGTGCAACATCATACTGACAACAGTAATGTGCTTATACTGACAGCTTGACTGTTCGTTTTACCTAAATAGAACAACCTCACCTTCCAGTGGGAGACATTTCGTCCTCCTTTTCCTTCTGTGAAATTTGTCAGTAAGCTTTTTGCCTTCCCGCCAGTGAAATGCGGCAGAGTACGGCCGGTAAATGATTCACAAACCACGATTTAGTGCCGTTAAGACGATTTATTTCAACGTCACAAGATTGCACATAGGTGCAATCGATTTCGAGGTGCAAAGTGTTTGTTATCTTACTTTTGTGACATTTGGGAATAAGTGATTTCTAAAGACTTTTTATTGTAGTGAAATAATCTTTTGTCACAAAGTAACAAGGTAAGTGTTTTATTCGTATCTATTTTGTAGGAAACTGTAATCGTGATGGAGTATTATACACCTGAATGTTTGACACAACTGGTAGGAGAAAACGCTCCATAGTAACCAAACCCTGCGCCTTCTCTCCGTATCCTCCTATGACACCAGCACAGGATTCTCCTCCTATAACCCTACAGAGCTGTTCCTAGCACAGCTGAGAATTGCCAACATCGTCACAAGCATTTGGCAACACTATGACAGTGCAATCACTTCCACGTATGGTACTGAATTGACTCGCTAAATTCACTTGATATT
Source organism: Schistocerca cancellata (assembly GCF_023864275.1). NCBI lineage: Eukaryota > Metazoa > Arthropoda > Insecta > Orthoptera > Acrididae > Schistocerca > Schistocerca cancellata. Next base: position 520,211,154 of record NC_064634.1, on the reverse strand, counting down.
CCCTTTCCATTTGAATGACTCGTGCTATATAATCCTCATGTAAAAAAGGACACCGAGACAGATAATTCAATTTTTTGCCTAAAGAAATGCTATTCTTCACATAAGTGACAACTTTTAGTATCTTTCACGATGCGTTATGAGGCTGAGCGACCAATACCATGATGAGAGCGGGAAACAGGCAGAAGTGTGTCCGTAGCCCGCTGGTACCGCCCGTGTTTCGGGTCAGAACGACTCAATCAGTCGTCAGTTCTAACCGTGGTAGGGGCCACCGTGTGTGAGCTTTTTTTTCTGATATATTTTATGGAGCTGCGAATTTCCAGAAAAAATTCTGTATCGAATTGGAAGAAAACCTTTACACATCAAATCCTCTTGGTAGTTCGACTCAGTAAGTTGTGTTAATGGTCAACGATCTTGGCTTTGTGACTGCCAAGCTGCTTCGCAATACCAGCGTCTCTGAAGAAATTCCAGTCGACCATCAGCGATACGAATTTCAATATCGTTCTTCACTTAAGACTCACATGCCAGGGTGATAAGTATGAAGGAAATGAACATCTTGATTACTATAGGGCCTCTATGCTAAATTTCCTCAGTAGCAATTAGGAACTCCCTGCAGACATTTGCTAACAGCGGCTCTAGCAACTTACTTTTTCTCTGGGTAGCTTCAAATATGGACAATTTTGTCGCCTTAAATCCAATTGAATATTTTAAATATCACTTGTGAACAGCGTTCACTTCTCCATTAATTAAGGTATAGACCTCAAAACAAGCAATTTGCCTGAGTAGCTATAGAGCAAGTAGACGTTAAGTTGAGCCACAATAAAGTCTGGAGTGGCCACATGTAGAAACTCTGTTACCAGTAACCTTCCTTATACTAGTTATTTATTTCTAGTGACGAAACAAACGCTATGAAGGCTCACAGGACACTTATTACATCTTTTACCTGAGCTTCTATATGTCGATAAAATTGGTTCTGAACTGGGAATGCAACTCAGACCGCCCTTAACGCGGAATTTGATCCCCTCGTGACAATACAGCTCGGCTACAGTTTGTTGTCCGTTCAAAACTCCAGATTCCTCAACATCTCCACATATTGCGCGTGAATGGGTTCGAATCCTGGCCCGGCACTAAAGATTTCAATATGTATTATCAAGCTCTAGCATGAGAACACCTATCCGCTGGTGGATAATAACTTAGATTTTTAATGTATTTTCATTCGTTGTCAACACTAACGATATTTGACGTTTTCGACTCCCAGTGAGACACACAACTATTTGCGAAATCACTGTAAGTTCAAGATGTTATTCCGAGCTGCTGGTGGAGAAAAATTCGGTAGCTGACCTCTCTTTGTGTGTAGTCAACAACGATATGTGTGGAGCTCTATTCCCAGTCATCACTGAACTCTTCGTCGTATTATTTCTAGTTCAAACATGCTCACATGTCGCTGCTGGTGCAACAAACCTATATTTAACGCTCGTTTTCTCTAGAATATAACAGGTATAGAATATAGGTGCCGGGTTGGAGTCCGGGGGAGGAAAAAATTAATGTTTCGTCTCTTCATTTCAGTTAAAACATCTAGCTACTGCCGAGAAAATCCGATATGTCACAGTTGATTGTGCTTCGATATCTATCTTCTTAGGTTCTGGGTTCGAATCCCTGTCCAACACAAAGCTTTGCCTCACGGCATTTCAAATAAGTTACTTGTTAAGAAGCAATATTTAACATCTCTCGTAGTTCGTTAACAGGGACAATATGTGCTGGGTAGGAATTCGCATCTGTTAAAAATGTTTGCGTTATGTAATTTAAAGTTGGTATTTGCTAACTGATACTGTCTAAAATCGAGGCATATCACTCTCTGTATGCCTAATTAGGAATGACTGTTAGTTTCCGTCAGTCACGAAATCTTTGCTTAGTCTGCATGACCTGAGTTTGAATCCCTATGCAGAAAGTGACGGTTCGTCGTGTCATTTGAAATTCATACATATTATAAACTAGCTGCTCATGAATAACTTAAATTTTTAATGTCATTTTGTGTTAAATAATAAGTGCGGTATGTTATTTTGAAGAGGAAATCATGAATACGACGAACTTACTACGTGAATTACCTATCTGACGTAATAATGAGAGTGGTAACATTTCAGGTATGTCATTCATTGTAATAAATGTGAGCTTACAAGCCTTAAGGACAGTCTTACCTGTGATAAGGTGTTCCCTGATATTTGTAGTATCGTAGTATTACTTTATCTTGAGTTATTGTGATACAGAGCAGTGTTTTCTAGTGGTGACTTGTTGGAACCATTTTCAATAGTCAAACGATTTTACCAAGGAGCGATTAAAGGACCTGCTAGACAGCTGTTTTATGTGGGTTACATTCGAACCAGGCGAAATGCAATTCAGGCCGTTCGGATACTTTTGAGCACGACTGTACATGTCTGGGGAGTTATGTGGCCAGCGGAAGTGTTTAAACTCAGAAGAGTGTTCCTGCAGACACTCTGTAGCAATGTGGGACGTGTGGGGTGTCGCATTGTCCTGCTGGAATTGCGCAATCCGCCAGAATGCACAATGGACATGAATGGATGCAGGTGATCAGGCAGGGTGCTTAGGGACGTGCAACCTGTCAGAGTCGTATCTAGACGTATCAGGGGTCCCATACCACTCCCACTGCACACACCAGAACCTCCATAAGCTTGAACAGTCTCATGCTGACATGCAGGGTCCATGGATTCATGAGATTGTCTATATCCCCATACACGTCCATCCGCTCGATACAATTTGAAACGAGACTCATCCGACCAGGCAACATGTTTCCAGTCATGAACAGTCGAATGTCTGTGGTGACGGGCGAAGGCGAGGCGTAAAGCTTTATGTCGTGCAGCCATCGAGGGTACAGTAGTGGGCCTTCAGCTCCGACACCCCATGTCGGTGATGTTTCGTTGAATGGTTCGCATGCTGAAATCTGTTGATGGCCCAGCATGAAATATGCAACAATTTGCGGAAGGATTGCACTTCTGTCACGTTGAACGATTCTCTTCAGTCGTCGTTGGTCTCGTTCTTGCAGGATCTTTTTCCGGACGTAGCTATCTAGGACGTCTGATGTTTTACCGGATTCCTGGTAACCACAGTACACTCGTGAAAAGGTCGTATGGGAAAATCCCCACTTCATCGCTACCACGGAGATGCTGTGGCCATCTCTTGTGCTCCGACTGTAACAGAACGGTCGAACTCATTTAAATCTCGATATCCAGCGATTGTATTAACAGTAACCGATCTAAGAAGTGCGCCAGACACTTGTTGTCTTATAAAGGCGTTGTCGACCGCAGCGCCGTATTCTGCCTGTTTACTTATCTCTGTATTTGAATACGCATGCCTTTACCAGTTTCTTTGGTGCTTCAATGTATTGTAGTGTCATAACGAAACTTGTAAGGATTACTGATGGTTATTCACGTTGTGAATACTTCATTAATCGACCTCCTCTCTTACACAGGAATCAGGAGCGGTTACCGAGCTGTAGGCTACGTCCTCTTGCCTCCTGCTGTCCTGTCAACGTATTCGGCAAGGTAAGATACCCGTGAGAAGTTTCTCTGTCTACCAGCCAGGAAGCGTCGGATACAGTGACCCACCTATCTCGAGTGGCTTCTACAGACTAATAGGGGATTATAGTAAAATCTACTTTTTTCGAAAAAGAGTCCGAAGTTCATAAAGGAGGAAGAGATTCCGATCAACAGCAATCGTTAGAATACTCCAGTCCGCAGCTCGTGGTCGTGCGGTAGCGTTCTCGCTTCCCACGCCCGGGTTCGATTCCCGGCGGGGTCAGGGATTTTCTGTGCCTCGTGATGACTGGGTGTTGTGTGATGTCCTTAGGTTAGTTAGGTTTAAGTAGTTCTAAGTTCTAGGGGACTGATGACGAAAGCTGTTACGTCCCATAGTGCTCAGAGCCATTTGAACCATTTTAGAATACTCCAGGATATGGAAATTATATTGATGCACTGCAGTCCAGAAACCTAATAGTTTCCGAGGAATCGGGTAATTGTAAATGCTGTTGAGAAGCAAAACCTTTCTGCTGACCAGGACTGTGGTCAGGTGTTTTAAAAGCCTTCGTTCGTGTAAGGGACAACTTCCTTGTGAAGGGGCTCTAATCGCATTCGTAGACTAGTCTGTACTCGACGGCCAGACAGTGGGAACTGTCTCCAAATATTTTATGTTGTTACGCTAAATTAAATAAATTTTACCATGAAACAGAATTTAAAAGAGGGCCAGGTATGGGCAGGACTTGCGCATTGTTTAGGCAGTTCATCCATTCGGAGTATCGAGTCTCCCGAGGGTCTTCGCTCGTTATCGACACTGATACTGCCGTGATATCAGTTCCCACGGATTCTAAGCCTTCCGAGGGTAACAAATAACAAAAAATATTTTCTCTTATGATATAATTGCAAATTAACGATCTCCGATTTTTCTGTTCGGTTGTATCATTAAAGATTCCATTTTGCCAAATTTCACGATTCTAGATCGACGGGGAGTTTTATAGGTTTTGATGAGTGAATTTGCGGGTATCGCAATATGTGACGTAAATGGCCGTATCGTTTGGCTGCGTTAACTTAGACGCTTACATTTATTACCCCGCCAAGTGACTGTAGACCTTAATATGTGACGTAAATTTCAACTCGAAACGTCTACACCTTTCTGAGAAAGAACGGATCTTAATAGACGGACGGACAGACAGAAACACAGTCAGATAACAAACGAGAAAAACAATTTTTTTAAGTGTTATGGAATTACAAATTTAAAACCAGATTTTTTCCTTTAGTCGTTATGTAGAACATCGATTCTTGCCAAATATCGTGCTTTGAGGTCAACGAGAAATACCCTGTCGGATTTGATGAGTGACTTTTTCAGTATCAAATTATATGATGTAAATAACCGTACATTTTGGTTCCATTGACTTACATCCTTCACTTTTTTACATTGCCCAGGGACCATAGACCTTAATATGTTACATACATTTCGAGCTGATACATCTAACTGTTCCTGCGCATAAGACTGTGCTGTAAAAGACTCGCACGACTTAAGCCAGAACACTGGCGAAGCGCGTGGCACCGGCACCAGGTAGGGAACAGAGGGGGTATCGAACGGCGGGGCTGCGCGAGAGCTCACAGGCGTGGCCGCCGTGGCTGCCAGTCAAGAACCAGCACTAAGTGACATACTACTACACCCACCCCACTTCTCTTTTCTGTAGAGACTGGGAAGACGAGATTAGCCTAATTACATAGCTCACAGATGCATTTTATGCGGCCATTCTTCGCGCTTCATACGAGAATGGAACAGAAAGAAACCCTGTTATGTAGTTCGATGGTAAGTACTCTCCACCGTGCACTCGATTTTTTTATCCCGCCTGGTAGGTGGCGCGGGGGCCTGTTCCTGTGAACTGCTTCTGCAAAGTAGGTGGAGAGTGAAGGACGCGAGTAGAAGCAGGAAAAGGTGAACTACTGTACTTCAGTACTGCGTGTAAATTTAAAGCACCTTTACTATAGGAAGAATGTGAATACATAGATTGTAACTTAACTTTGGCGCGTAGGTGCGAAGCTGTACATCAATCAAATCTAACATCGGCTAGAAGTTACAAAGGCTAAATCTGAACTGACTCGCCCACTATGAAATAGAAACAATGTTGCTCGGTCGTCTACTCGGAATCAAAATGGGCAGAATGTGGAGCGCCGCTCGTAGAGCTGCACAGCGCCGGCGCCGTCGGTGTCGGTGGCGCAGTGCCAACCTAACAACTTGTACCCGCACTGTGGCATCGTAGCTATCGACACCCCACTTGACACTGGTGATGCAGACGTCTTTCCTCCGGCTGTGGGGAGCTGCAGGTCAAATTCCACACGGTATGGCGAGATGACCGTGATTCCCCGTCCGTCATCAAGTGTCAGGTTTTCCGTAGTTTCCCTGTACTGCGTGAGGAAAATGGCGAAGTAGTTGCTTTTGAAAAGGACACCTCCCATTTCCTTTGGTATCCGTCCCAGACGGAGCTTCTGATCTGTCTAATGACCTCGTCGTCGAAGGGACGTTGCAAACTAATCTTCCCTCTTTCCCTCCCCACTGCAAACTGTCACCGCCTCACTCCTAAATTCTGGAAGGCACTGCCCAGTGTCTTGTACGGGTCGTGTACTGTCGAATAATCAACCGTGCTGCCTACGTTCCAGTGTGCTAGCTAGTTAGTTACACATTCCACGATTTCTTTGTCTAAACGGCGTAGAAGGAGTTAGTCTATAGGGTATGTATACATGATCAGTTCCGGTGGATGGCTACCTGGCCTAAATGCCACATTGCCGAAAGTTTAACGTTGTTGTTGTTGTTGTTGTTGTTGTGGTCTTCAGTCTGAAGACTCGTTTGATGCAGCTCTCCATGATACTCTATACTGTGCAAGCCTTTCAATCTCTGAATAACTGCTGCAACTTACATTCTTCGGAATCTGCTTGCTGTATTCACCTAGTGGTCTCCCACTACAATCTTTATCCCTCACGCTTCCCTCGTCCTAAATTGGTGATCCCATGATGCATCAGAGTGTATCCGATCCCTTCCTGTAGCCCGGTTGTGACACAAATTTGTTATCTTTTCTACTCAGTATCTCCTCGTTAGCTACGTGATCTATCCACCTAATCTTCAGCATCTTTTTGTAGCACCACATTTCTAAAGATTCGTTTCTCTTCATGTCTAAACTGTTTACCGTACATGTTTCACTTCCATCCATACCTCGGCTCCATACAAATACTTTCAGAGAAGGCTTCCTAACACTTCAATCTGCGAGAGGAAGTAAAGGAACTTTGGAGAAATGGAATATTTATTGTAATGATGGAAAAGAGAAACATGCATTATATTTCTACATGACCTCCCTGAACGTCAACACACTTTGTGCAACGTTTCACAATTTTTTTGACTCCGTCGGAAGAAAAGGTTTTTGGTTGAACTGGTAATCAATTTTGCACCTCATTATTGACTCCTGCATCGGCTGCAAATCATCTTCCTCGGAGCACTTCCTACAGTGCTCCAAACATATGGAAACCGCTTGAAGCCAAGCCTGGACCTTGTGGCGGATATTCCAGAAATTCGAATCCCAACTCCTTCCGTTTGGCAGAATGTGGCCGAGCGTTACAATGCTTCAGGACGACACCTTTTCGCAATTTTCCGCGACGTTTCGATCTGATTGCAGATTTCAGTTTAGTTCGCAACACATCGTAATAATTAAAAAATTAGAGAGATTCGAGCGCGCACGGAGGCTTTCAGACAGTCGTTCTTCCCGCGAACCATACGCGACTGGAACAGAAAAGGGAGGTAATGACAGTGGCACGTAAAGTGCCCTCCGCCACACACCGTTGGGTGGCTTGCGGAGTATAAATGTAGATGTAGATGTAGAATTCTCTGTTGTGTATTGGCAAGACAGCCAACCCACTAGGACAGGAAGCCGAAAGGCACTCGTTTTAGCTCACGCAGGCTGGCGTGAGGTCTGGAACAGGTCAAGTAATTGAGACTAGCAAATAAAGTACGTAGCTGCTGGAATACTTAACTTTAATCCATAATTGGTGAACATCGCTCTTGACGGTACATGTTTTACAGCATCAATAGTAACTGGTAATGGCACCTTGCTAAGTCGTAGCAAATGACGTAGCTGAAGGCTATGCTAACTATCGTCTCGGCAAATGAGAGCGTAATTTGTCAGTGAACCACCGCTAGCAAAATCGGCTGTACAACTGCGGCGAGTGCTAGGAAGTGTCTCTAGACCTGCCGTGTGGCGGCGCTCGGTCTGCAATCGCTGATAGTGGCGACACGCGGGTCCGGCGTATACTAACGGACCGCGGCTACCACCTAGCAAATGTGGTGTCTGGCAGTGACACCACATTCCTCCCCCGCAAATCGACAGACGGTTGTGGTATAAGGCTTCCGCCCGCCGTGGAGAGGACCCCATGTTGGCGTATGCGACGAGGTGGGGAGCCTAACAACAGGCGAGGCTGTGCCACCCGCACCCTGCCATTCAGACCGAGGGGAGCTAGGAAACGCCTGAAAACCTGCTTCAGGGTGCACGCCAACATGCGGTGTATGCGCCCGTACAGGAGGGACCGAAGGGTCGACCTCCATCGGGCCGGGACACCCGACGGGCGAAGACGACATGTGGTCCGGAGCGGGCAAGAGTTCCATGGCGGAGGACAACTGGTCACGGGAAGCGATCGGCGGCGCATGACCCAGGGAGGCGCCCGGCGTTTGCAGCGACGCGTCCACTGCATGCGTCGCCGGCGGGAGAAAAGGCGGCGGCGGCGGTGGCGCGTCGCCATGGCGCAAAATGGAAGGCAGCGTCTGTAACACCTGAGCCTGAGGCGAGCCAGTAGATGGGTCCCCAGGGCGCTGACCGGACTGCACCGTCTCTGAAAGCAGACGGGGAGCGGCAGATCCCGTGCGACGACAGAGGCGCAGCTGATTGAGATGCCGACGCACCTCACCAGAGGCCCCCAAAACCAGATACATCGCGTGGCCGAGGCAGCGAAGAATGCGCCCTTCGAGCCAACGCCGCGAACCTCGATAGTTGCGGTAGTAGACAAGATCGCCCGGGGCAAAAGCAGGTGTCTGCCGCTGCACAGGAACCTGATGCGGCGGATGTAGCAAAGGCATCAAGGTTCGATGAGGGCGACCGTGGAGCAACTCAGCCGGCGAGCGACCATCTCGGGGCTGAGGGCGATACGAGGACAAAAAGAGCAATAATCGTTCAGCGGCACCGTTTGACTGTGGCGAAAACGACGCGGACGTCAGATGTTGAATACCATTGGCCTTGCAGAATGACTGAAATTCTGCGGACATGAATTGTGGGCCATTGTCGGAAACAATAGTCTGTGGAAGACCTTCAATGCAAAAGGTAGCGGATAACGCTTCGATGGTGGCAGATGACGTCGTGGAAGACATCCGGACAACAAAAGGAAAATTACTGAATGAATCTACCACAACAAACCATCGAGCATTCCAGAATGGACCAGCCAAATCGCTGTGTAAGCGTTGCCAAGGGGAAGTGGCTTTAGGCCATGCAAAGAATTTCCGCGGTGGTGCTGATTGTTGTTCGGCACACACCACGCAAGAAGAGCACATAGTCGTAATCGCGGCATCGATTCCGAACCAAGTACAGTGCTGACAAGCAAGTTGTTTCGTTCTCACTATACCCCAATGCCCTTGGTGGAGAAGCCGTAAGACAGAGGACTGTAACGAACGTGGGACTACGACCCTGGACTGATCATTATCAGAACGCAACAGCAAAACACCACGTCGTACAAAAAGTCTCTCCTTGTGAGCAAAAAATCGGCGAACCAACGGATCCCCGATCCGTGACTTTGACAAGGGCCATTGAGTAGCAACGAAACGCAGAACGGTAGCAAGGACAGGGTCGGCAGCTGTGGATGTAGCTACACGACGAAAATCAATCAGAAACGAGTCGACCACGTCATCGGTTTCCGAATCAATGAACATGCAAGCAAGTTCGGAGGAATCGAATGCTCTATCCTCAGCAACGGGCAAACGGGACAATGCATCGGCGTTACCGTGCTTAGCAGTGGACCGATACAAGATATCGTAGCGGTACTGCGAGAGGAAAATAGACCAGCGAATGAATTTCTGCGCTGTACGTGGAGGTACATGCTTGGTCGGATGAAAAAGCGATGTCAAAGGTTTGTGGTCTGTGATGATGGTAAAGTGACGACCATACAAGAAATCATGAAACTTTCTAACACCAAATACGAGAGCCAATGCTTCTTTCTCGATCTGTGAATAATTTCTTTGCGCAGACGAGAGCAATTTGGACGCAAAGGCAATAGGGCGATCTTGCGAACCATCTTTGTGCGCAAGCACAGCACCGATCCCGAAATCCGATGCATCCACCATCAACAAAAGGGGCTTCCGGGGATCGAATGGCGTAAGGCAAGTATTGGAAAGCAACGCCGATTTCAACTGGCGAAAGGCGCGTTCGCATTCCGTCGTCCAGACGAACGGAACACCTTTACGGCGTAAGCGCTGAAGCGGAGCTGAAATGGAAGAGGCGTGGCGCACATAGCGATGATAATAATTAATTTTTCCGAGCACACTCTGTAGCTGCTTCAAATTCTGCGGCGAAGGCAAGTCTTGTATGGCACGGAGGTGCTCGGGACTCGGATGTATGCCTTGGGCATTGAGTACATGCCCCAGGTAGGGTAAGTCACAAGCAAAAAACACACATTTGTCCTTCCGCAAGCGAAGACCATTTTGTCGCAAGACCTGAAATAATGTTCTGAGATTGGCTAAATGTTCTTCCGTCTTTCCGGAGATCACAATATCGTCCAGATAGTTTGCTGCCGTAGGAACCGACGCACAAACAGTTTGTAGATATTGCTGAAACAATGCAGGGGCGAATGCACACCCGAATGGCAGTCGTTTGAATCGATACAAACCAAGATGCGTGTTAACCAGTAAAACGCACTGGGATTCGTCGTCCACCGGTATTTGCAAGTACGCATCTGCTAGGTCCAACTTCGAAAAATATTTACCCGGGCACAGTTTGTCAAAAAGATCTTCCGGGCGGGGTAAAGGAAAAGTTGCAGTCACTAGTTGTGGATTCACTGTTGCCTTGAAGTCCACACAAAGTCTCAATTTTCCGGAAGGTTTTTGCAAAATTACTAAGGGTGATGCCCAGAGAGAAGCCTGCACACGTTCAATTACACCTTGGGATTCCAAATCGTGTAATGTTCTTGCGACCTCATCACGCAATGCGTGAGGAACGTTGCGCGTTTACTTTCAGTTCCAAATGTGCTTTATAGTTCTTAGCGCAACTGAGGCCCGGTGCAAAAATGTCTGCAAATTCTTCACATAGACGAGAAACATTGTCTGAAGGCACAATCTGGTTCACTGATAGGACCTGATTTACTATAGACAAGTTAAACAACTGAAATAAATCGAAACCAAACAATTTCACTGCAGAAGAAGAACGAAGGACGTAAAATGACACAAGTTTGGTTTGTCCTTTGTATGTTGCAAGAAGGCCGCACTGTCCTAACACAGGGATCGCTTGTCCTGAATAACTACTTAACTTAACATTTGCGGCACGCAATGGAGGTGTGCCCAGCTGTTTGTACATGTCGTGATTGATCAGTGAAACTGCAGCTCCGGTATCGAGCTGGACCGGCATAACTTTGCCGTTAATGTCCAAATCTACAAAAAGTTTATTGTCCTGCTGACAACAAGAGCGACTGTCTCGTGCAACGTGAACTGACACTGGTACCGAATCACTTGCGACTTGACGGGATTTCCTGCGATGTCGACGCACACTATTTGTGGGACGAACACAGTCGCTGTTAGAGAGAGTAGCACTGGGCGGAGTGGCATGAACTATATGAATTTCCATAGGCGAAGTTTCACGAGCCTGAGTATCCTTAGTTCGATTTCGGCTCGAAGCAAAGGGCCTGGAATGGTTGGGAGTGTCCGATCTGAGCTTTTTCTGGCAAACACTCTGAACATGGCCTTTTTTGTTACAGAAAAAGCAAATAGCCTGACGTGATGGGCAATTCTCATGCGAATGTCTAGTAGCACACTGCAGGCATGATTTCACTGCATTTGCTTGCTGGCGCGGTACACGTGGCTGAGAGCCAGGCGGCTTTGGCGCGGCTGGGCGCGAGGACTGTTTACTGTTCCGTGCAGCTCACCCGGCGGGCCGGTTAACCTGACACACGGGTGGCGAAGTTTCAAATGATTCCTGAGCAAAGTCAAGTGTGTCCTGCCGATCCAATATGTCCATCACTTGTTGAAGGGAGGGATTGACTAGTTTCAAAATCTGTTGCCTTATACGAACATCAGAAATGTTCTGTGCAATTGCATCACGTGCCATAGTATCTGAATAAGTGAGTCCACATTGACACTCAAAAGCACAATCCCTAGTAAGGCCTTGCAAGGTTGCAACCCACTCTCTATTAGTCTGACCTGCCGTACGTTTTGTACGAAAGAAGGTATACCTTTTTGCAACGACATTGACTGATTCTTTGAAATAAGTATCTAATGCAGACAAAATTTCGTCGTAGGACAGAGTTGCTACGTCGCGTCGGGGAAACAATTTGACTATCACACGGTACGTGGACACTCCGACACACGATAATAAGAAAGGCTGCCGCTCGTTACCTTGAATTCTGTAGGCGGCGACATGGAATCCAAATTGGCTTGACCACTCCGTCCAGCTTTCCAGTGCAGCATCAAAAGGACGAAAAGGTGGTGCAACTGCGTGTTGTGGCTGCGTGAGTGATGGAGCGGCGGCCGCCGCATCGTTTTGCATTGCACGTTGACCCAGGACGAGCTGTCCAAGGGCATTCAGTAAGGCCTGCGTCTGCTGAATCTGTAAGTGATAAAATTCGGACAGTACATCTGGAGATTGTGGCGAAGCCATTACACAAGTAAATCAGGGCAGTATAGTTACGTACGCGAATTGGCCTCGTCGCCAAAATTGTTGTGGTTTGGCAAGACAGCCAATCCACTATGACAGGAAGCCGAGAGGCACGCGTTTTAGCTCACGCAGGCTGGCGTGAGATCTGGAACAGGTCAAGTAATTGAGACTAGCAAATAAAGTACGTAGCTGCTGGAATACTTAACTTTAATCCATAATTGGTGAACATCGCTCTTGACGGTACATGTTTTACAGCATCAATAGTAACTGGTAATGGCGCCTTGCTAGGTCGTAGCAAATGACGTAGCTGAAGGCTATGCTAACTATCGTCTCGGCAAATGAGAGCGTAATTTGTTAGTGAACCATCGCTAGCAAAGTCGGCTGTACAACTGGGGCGAGTGCTAGGCAGTGTCTCTAGACCTGCCGTGTGGCGGCGCTCGGTCTGCAATCACTGATAGTGGCGACACGCGGGTCCGGCGTATACTAACGGATCGCGGCCGATTTAAAGGCTACCACCTAGCAAGTATGGTGTCTGGCGGTGACACCACATTCTCACTGTTCACATTTTCGCCTCTTTGGATGAAATGAACGCCTACCACACCTTCCATGTCCCACAATGCTAGCTTAATCTTACCAGCAGATGCTTCACGTTCAAATTTCTTCATTTCTGGTGATGGGTATTTCCAAATCGTGTTCGCAGCCTCGTGAACCTTTGTGGTTCGTGATGATGCACCCCATGTTTCGTCTACAATAACGATTTGCTGAAAAAAAAGTATGTTCTCAGTTGTGGACGTCGATGGGCTACCCGATGTTTCCTCGTCACTTCGTGTTCTTCCCTGTTTGAAGCGCGCTATCCGTTCGTACATCTTGCTTCGCGACAAACGGCTGTCACCATACCGCGCTTGCATTTGACGAATAATTTTCGCAACTGTAACACCATCCGCAAACAAAAGGCGAATCGCTGTCCTCATTTCCTCCTTGGTGCAGATCGACGATGGAGCTGCCATGTTTCACGGTCTGCAACAATACAACGACTCGCGCGGGAATAACCTTTCTTGGCATTTCCAGTCTACATCTTATACCCTCCCTACTTCGGCTGTCAATAGTTATTCTCTGCCCAAATAATAAAACTTGTCAACTACTTTATCTGTCTCGTTTCCTAATCTAATTCCCTCAGCATCACCTGGTTTAATTCTTCTCCATTCTATTACCGTTGCTTTGGTTTTGTTGATATTCATCTCATATCCTCCTTCCAAACACTGTCCATTCCGTTAATTGTTCTTCCAGTTCCTTTTCTGTCTCTGACAGAATAAAAATGTCTTCAGCAAATCTCAAAGATCGTATTCCTTCTCCCTGAATTTTAATTCCTACTCCAAATTTTTCTTTCGTTTCCTTTACTGCTTGCTCAATGTACAGATTGAGTAACATTAGCAATAGGCTACAACCTTGTATGAACCACTGCTTCCTTCTCATACCCCTCGACTCTTACAACTGTCCTCTGGTTACTATACAAGTTGTAAATTGCCTTTCGGTCCCTGTGTTTTACCCTGCTACCTTCTGAATTTCAAGGATAGTGTTCCAGTCGACATCGTCGAAAGCTTTCCCTTAGTCTACAAATGCTGTAAACGTAGGTTTGTCTCCCCTTAACCTATCTGAAGAGCAGTTGAACAGAATGGACAGTGTCTTGAAAGGAGGGTATAAGATGAACATCAACAAAAGCAAAACGAGGATAATGGAATGTAGTCGTTTCTGAAGAAGATAAAATTTGTTAACATGGAGTATAGATTTAAATGTCAGGAAGTCGTTTCTGAAAGTATTTGTATGGAGTGTAGCCATGTATGGAAGTGAAACGTGGACGATAAATAGTTTAGACAAGAAGAGAATAGAAGCTTTCGAAATGTGGTGCTACAGAAGAATGCTGAAGATTAGATGGGTAGATCACATAACTAATGAGGAGGTACTGAATAAAATTGGGGAAAAGAGGAGCTTGTGGCACAACTTGACTAGATGAAGGGATCGGTTGGTTGGACATGTTCTGAGACATCGAGGGATCACCAATTTAGTACTGGAGGACAGCGCGGAGGGTAAAAATCGTAGAGGGAGACCAAGAGATGAATACACTAAGCAGATTCAGAATGATGTAGGCTGCAGTAGGTACTGGGAGATGAAGAAGCTTTCACAGGATAGAGTAGCATGGAGAGCTGCATCAAGCCAGTCTCAGGACTGAAGACCACAACAACAACAACCTAAGTCGTAGGATCAGTGTTTCTACATTTCTCTGGAATCCAAACTGGTCGGCTTCTACCAGTTTTTCCATTCATCTATTAGAATCCATGTTACAGCCATAACTTATTAAACTTGTCAGTTCGATAATATTCATACGTGTTGGTACTTGCTTTCTGAATTATCACATCCTTCTTGAAGACTGAGGGTATTTCGTCTGTCGCATATAGCTTTCACAACAGGTGAAAGAGTTTTGTGATGGCTAGTCGTCCCTTAGGTCTTTCAGGCTGTCAGATTCTTCTCGCATTAATCATATTCCCCATTTCATTTTCATCTTCGTCCTCCTCCGTGTCCATGACACCGCCCTCGAGCAAATCCCCTCGTATAAACACTCTATTTGCTCCTTCCACCTTTCAGCTTTCCGTTCTTTGCGCAGGACTAGTTTTCCATCTGAGCTCTTGATATTCATATTGGTGGTTTCTTTTCTCCAAAGGTCTCTGTAATTTTCCTGTAGGGAGCATATATCTTAGCCCCTAGTGATATATGCTTCTACTTCCTTACATTTGTCTTCTAGCCATTCCTGTTTAGCCATTTTACACTTGAAACTTCCTGGCAGATTAAAACTGTGTGCTCGACCGAGACTCGAACTCGGGACCTTTGCCTTTCGCGGGCAAGTGCTCTACCATCTGAGCTTCTGTAAAGTTTGGAAGGTAGGAGACGAGATACTGGCAGAAGTAAAGCTGTGAGGACGGGGCGTGAGTCGTGCTTCGGTAGCTCAGATGGTAGAGTGAAAATCTCATTCTGCATGTCTGACTTGGCTACGGTATTGCGTTCACTATGCCATTCGTAGTAGTTTATCCGCGTTCCGATTTTGTTATTCATTAGTAAACCTACTCATGCATTACCCTTGTTTGATTTTGTATTTATAACGCGGTATTCACCCGAACCCAAGTCCCGTTCCTTGTGCCAGCAAACTTCACTAATTTCCTCTTTATCTAAGACCAGCCTATCCATTTCCCTTTTTAAATTTTCTAACCTACCTGCCCGATTAAGGGATCTGACATTCCGCGCTTCAGTCCGCAGAACGCCAGTTTCGTTTCTCCTGATGACGAAATCGTCCTGAGTGCCACAGGCCGGCGATCCGAACGGGGGACTATTTTGCCTCCGGAATATTTTACCCAAGAGGACGCCATCATCACTTCAACTAACAGTAGAACGGCATGCCCTCGGGAAAAGTTACGGCTTCAGTTTTCCCCTTGCTTTCAGCCGTTCGCAGTATCAGCACAGCAAACCTTTTTGGCTATGTTACAAGGCTAGATCAGTCAACCATCCAGACTGTTGGCCCTGCAACTACTGAAGAGGCTGCTGCCCCTCTTCAGGAACGGCCTCTCAACAGATACCCCTCGTCGTGGCTGCACGCTATCTGCATCGCTGAGGCACGCAAACCAACCCACCGACGCCGAGGTCCGTGGTTCGTGGATGGTGGAATTTAACTTAAGTGAACATGTTAATGCAGCTACACTTAAAAGTAGTTTTTATTCGTGTCGCCAATTTTTAAATAAAAATTCGTGTATGGAATAAAAGCAGTTACTCAAAAGAAATTATTTTGGGTTAGATGCATTTTATGTCGTGCTTTGCTACGTGTCACATGTGTTATATTATTGGTCAAATGATCAAAAGAAGTTTTTGATGCATACTGAATGCGTGTCTGAGCTGCTGAGAGCTTTGATAATGAATACTTGTGGTCAGTTTTTCTTCTAGTGATGTAAGTGTTCTTTTCTAATTACATGGATTATTTATGAGGAGTTTCATTAGCGAGTATGATATGTTGTGAAGGTGCAAGAAAAACGTCTAACTCTATGAAGCCTGTATCACGATCACAGGTGAACACCATATATTATTCTTACTACTCGCCATTTTGCAGTCAGTACTTACTTTCTAAGTGATAAGTTAGCCCAGGCAGTATTGAGTGGAAATATGCAAAATATGTGAAGAAGTTGTTTCGTTTGTTTCCAACATTAGCAGTTATGCGAAGAGCAAAAGTAGCCGAACTTATTAGTCTGAGCAGTTCAGTAGTATGTTGCTTCCAGTTAAAGATTTTTCAGTGTGTACACCTAAAAATATGTAACGTGCTACTCTAGTGATTGACTCCCGTTCACATGCTTCATGCTTAGTAGTTCTAAGTTCTAGGGGACTCATGACCACAGCAGTTAAGTCCCTTAGTGCTCATAGCCATTTGAAACACTAATATTGTCTGTCAAAATTACCAGTTCTGCTCCGTGATTATTAAGTGGTAGGTCATTCACATATAGGGACTTAATTTTGAACCCTACGGAACATCGTTCTCGGTGTATCCCAATCACTAAATTACGTCCTCCCAACATTATCTGAATCATTTAGCGCAACTTATTGCATTCTGTTTATTAAGTGTTATTGAAACCAGTTGTTTGGAAATCAACCATTTCCATTACGTCTAAGTTTTTCTAAGAGAGTAACATGATCTAAGCAAACAAACGCCTCGGATAGCTCACAAAAAATACCGGCTTGCGGTGTTTTATTATTTAAGGCTTGTCACATTTCACGAGTGAATGTACAAAGAGTGCGGGGCGTAGAATTCTAATAGTCATTTCCGGTTATCTAGGCGAGCGTTTTTACAGTTTCGTCAGCATGTCCGCGCTCGCTACAGAGGCCTTATATCAGGCCGGAGTTCAAAGGACGAAGAGTAACTGAAGGGAATCCAGTTCGTTTGTTCCAGAGAAAACACAGTGATGACGTTTTTGTGTTACCTTTGACCTGTTGCGTTTGAGCTGCATTCATGTTTTGTCTCTGTGGAGACACCTGGGGAGAGTGCTAGGAGCCAGCTGCAGCGCACAAGTCGGCCTACAGAATTCTGCTGACGAGGAGAGGGCGGCAGGTGCCGTGACTTGGCTCAGTGCAAAAGGAGACACTAGTCTCGGCTTATCCGTAGATACTCGGTCGTTTCTGACAAAATGACGATCCAAGTCTTAGAGGGGCTTAACGTGACTTTGATTGGTTGGTTGGTCGATTTGGGGAAGAGACCAAACTCTGAGGTCATCGGTCTCATCGGATTAGGGAAGGATGGGGAAGGAAGTCGGCCGTGCCCTTTCAAAGGAACCATCCCGGAATTTGCCCGGAGCGATTTAGGGAAATCACGCAAAATCTAAATCAGGATGCCCGGACGCGGGATTGAACCGTCGTCCTTCGAGCGAGGAAGTATTTCAACCGAAGCGGTGGCACAGTGTCTGGCGTACCGGCTTCGTAGCTCTGCGCCCCGTGTTCGAAACGCGATTTTTATTTTTGTTTTTCATTTATCTACCCGTGTCTGTAGAAGATTATTGCACGAATGTTTCCATTGTATGTTGAAGTAACGTTGTCCTTACTCATCTACCGATTGTATGTCCGGTAAATGAATTTAAAAAAATTACAAAATTATTTGAAATTGTTTTCGGTGAAATTCTAGTACACTGGTGTCCAAAAGTAAAGTAACAAACGGAAATTGCGGAAGGTTACTTTTGTTTTGCCACAAAATAGTATCAACAAGTGATAGCAAAGTAGAAACAACGAAAAGAATACAGAATGTAAACAAGTGCAACATGCAGAACAGTAGACGAAAATGTTCTTTGTTTTTTTTAAAACTTAACATGTTTGCATACGCTTTCCGACAACTGGTTAATGTGCCTACTGTGGGTGTGACCACCTCTGGCAGCAGTAGAGGCCTGCCAACGACGGAGCATGCTGTGGATAACGTCACCAATGTCGTGTTGAGGCAACAACGGCCATTCTTCCTGGAAGAGTGCTCCCGAGTCTCGGAGAGCGGTTGGTGGATGCTGACGTGATTCGAGCCATCCCAGATTAAAACTGGGAGAGCGAACAGGCCACGCCGTACGTACAGTATCTACCTTCTGTTTCCGAGAAAACATCAACCACTCGTACTCTATGAGGTCGAGCATTACCGTCCACAGTGCAAAGTCTGGGCCCACAGCACCTCGCAACGACCGCACATGAGGTCCCGAGATCTCGTCACAATACTTGACAGCAGTGTAACCCGTACAGTTTCGTGAAGAGGGGTTCGAGTGGACAACATCATCCCTGCCCACACCGTCAGCGACCCTCCTCAGAATCAGCCTCCTTCTAAAGTCTTCGGGTCTCGATTCCCTCCATCGAGAAGCACTCTCCAGACCAAATCGAGACTCCTCTGTGAAAAGAACATTGCCACACTAATTGACTGCACTGGTTGGCGACTCCACTCTAGACGTTCCCCTCTGTGAAGATACGTCAGAGGCAGCTCTCCGACGATAAAGGCCACTCCGTCGAAGCCTTCTCTACACCGTTTGCGTCGATACAACGCGTCCAGTGGATGTACGAGGTCAGATGCCAGTTCCTGCGCAGTACTGAGGCGGTACCGTCGTGCCCTTACAGCCAAATAACGGTCCTCTTTTTCTGATGTCACACGCGGTCGGACCGGCCCTGGTTTTCGTGATACAGTTTCGTCCATCGTGCCACACGAGTTTGGGACTGTCCTGCTTTCAATCTTCGTAAGGCTCTCCACCGCAGAGAGTCTGGTAGGCTTCTTCTCTGTGCCATACTGCAGTGTCTGCCACTGTGGGATGTGGGTCTACCCGGCAACCACTGCTCCGTTTGAAACGTGCCCTGACGTCATCGTTGGCACGGTTTTCCGTTGACCGAGATGCCATCTTCTGTGCTGAACACGATCTTACGGTCATTCGTTCACGATTTGTATGATTATATCATGAATTATACTCAGGACCGAGAAATAGCTGTTTATTGCTTTAATTTTGGGTACCATTGTAGGTTACCTTGATTCGTAATCAGTTACAAGAGCTAGTTTTCGGTAAAGTGGTCCTTTATGCGTGATTTTCTGCGTAATTATTGCCAACGCGTGAAATCTTCAGCAGTGCTAACGAAGTTTCTTTCGTCGCGCGATGCTCGTGGTCTTCGTAATTTCTCTTTCAAATGTTTCTGCGGTCGGTGTAATTATAAGGGAATGCACCAAATCTTCGTGGAGAATAAACATAAGAATAAAATATAATAATTACTATAAGAATTTATATAAGAATGAGGTATAAGAGTATGAGAATTTAAAAATATTGTAACTGCTGTGTCGGCTACTGTCGGAGTGAGCACAAACACAAACGAGGAAGGAGAGAAGCCGCGATGGCCGGTGGCAGAATCCAAAATCAGTAGAGCACTTTATTCCTAAAAAGGGAAGAAACACAACTTATCCTTATGAAGCGGCTTCCTGTGTCTCCTGCATACAGTTATACTGGCACATTATTACTACTCGCTGAACGCAGGCTAAGTGTCGTCTTGCTCTTACTCAGTCCCGATATGCCCCAAGTCTGCGACCGACCAGCGGTGGGCGGCTGGCCAAGGCAGCGCTGGCGGCCGGCGCCGCAGTCGTGGGCGCGTGGCGCTCGCCGCTCTTGCCATTGGCGCGCACGTCACAGGCTTCTTGTCGTTTGCGCTGGTCGCTGTGCTGTCCATACTTCAGGACTTCACAGTAACCCGTGAAAATACCATACACATTATGTTATATAATACACTACTGGCCATTAAAATTGCTACACCACGAAGATGACGTGCTACAGAAGCGAAATGTAACCGACAGAAACAATATGCTGTGATATGCAAATGATTAACTTTCCAGACCATTCACACGTGCTGACATGAGGGATGTTTTCAACCGATTTCTCATACACAAACAACAGTTGACCGGCGTTGCCTCGTGAAACGTTGTTGTGATATGCCTCGTGTAAGGAGGAGAAATGCCTACCATCACGTTTCCGACTTTGATAAAGGTCGTATTGAAGCCTATCGCGATTGCGCCGTGCTGGATCGTATCACTAGCAGTCGAGATGACAGGCATCTTATCCGCATGGCTGTAACGGATCGGTCAGCCACGTCTCGATCCCTGAGTCAACAGGTGGAGACGTTTGCAAGACAACAACCATCTGCACGAACAGTTCGACGACGTTTGCAGCAGCGTGGACTATCAGCTCGGAGACCGTGGGCCGGCCGGAGCGGCCGAGCGGTTCTAGGCGCTACAGTCTGGAACCGTGCGATCGCTACACTCTCAGGTTCGAATCCTGCCTCGGGCATGGATGTGTGTGATGTCCTTGGGTTAGTTAGGTTTAAGTAGTTCTAAGTTCTAGGGGGCTAATAACCTTAGGAGTTAAGTCCCATAGTGCTCAGAACCATTTGATTTGCAGACTATGGCTGCGTTTACCCTTGACGCTCCATCACAGACAGGAACGCCTGCGATGGTGTACTCAATGACGAACCTGGGTGCACGAATGGCAAAACGTCATTTTTTCGGATGAATCCAGGTTCTGTTTACAGCATCATGATGGTCGCATCCGTGTTTGGCAACATCGCGGTGAACGCACATTGGAAGCGTGTATTCGTCATCGCCATACTGGCGTATCACCCGGCGTGATGGTATGGGGTGCCACTGGTTACATGTCTCTGTTACCTCTTATTCGAATTGACGGCACTTTGAACAGTGGACGTTACATTTCAGATGTGTTACGACCCGTGGCTCTACCCTTCATTCGATCCCTGCGAAACCCTACATTTCAGCAGGATAATGCACGACCACATGTTGGAGGTCCTGTAGGGGCCTTCCTGGATACAGAAAATGTTCGACTGTTGCCCTGGCCAGCACATTCTGCAGATCTCTCACCAACTGAAAACGTCTGGTCAATGGTGGCCGAGCAACTGGTTCGTCACAATACGCCAGTCACTACTCTTGATGAACTGTGGTACCGTGTTGAAGCCGCATGGGCAGCTGTACCTGCACACGCCATCCAAGCTCTGTTTGACTCAATGCCCAGGCGTATCAAGGCCGTTATTACGGCCAGAGGTGGTTGTTCTGGGTACTGATTTCTCAGGATCTATGCAAGCAAATTTCGTGTAATCACATGTCAGTTCTAGTATAATATATTTGTCCAATGAATACCCGTTTATCATCTGCATTTCTTCTTGGTGTAGCAATTTTAATGGCCAGTAGCGTAACTATCTGACACTTGCTGTGATACAGAGATGTAATTTTACAATCAATATAACGTCCTTGTATCTCCTACCTTGTAAGAAGCTTGCTACGGAGTTGGGTAGGTAAATGAAAACTAAAATAAAATAAACAAAAACCATAAACGGGATTCGAACACGGGACGCGAAACAGATAAGCCGCAACGCTAAGCACTGTGCCACAATTTCTGCTGAGGTTATCGCGACTTGAGACACACATAAGACATTGAAAACTCTGGCCGTCGCTTTCTCAGAAACAACTGCGTGGTTACGGATAAGCCGAGACACGTCTTCCCTCATCTTCACTCCTGTCTCACCGAGCGATTTATCTTCTGGGAAATCGGGTTATGGCAGTTGCTGTGTTCTTCTCGTGAGAGTAGCCAGGAAGCCACAGGGCTCTAATTAGTGACTCTGGAGTTGTGAGAAGCTTAACCATGTCTCGCGCTGAAAGCAACACTGGCGACTGTTTTTAATGCAGATGGTTGCGTTACAGATTTTCGTTGCATGTGACTTACATGAAACGTAGGTTTCGAGTGTTTGTTTTCATAAAATTCGTCCAACAGATGTAAATGCATTCCCACTGCATTTTTATTGTTGCACACGTAAATTGTTCTCACTGAACACTTAAGATTTGTCACTGAGAAGATTTCTACCACGCACCACATGTTTTGATACATACAAAGAGCTTACAAACGTATGAGTATCACAGATGCTATGATATATCGTAACATTTGACGATGATGTCCTATGTTTGGAAAGGATCATATATTCATTTACACAACTGTAATGCTTTTTACACTAGTACAGAGACATTGAATTTTTGAGTTGATATTGCTAAATTAATTATAAATTTTATATATATATATATATATATATATATATATATATATATATAGGTAAAATAGTATATTATTTAATTACATTTAGTATTATGAGAATTACAGTAACATATAAATTTGTTACTTGATCTGCAGATAGGTGTACTAATATTATTTGCTTTGGAGGCTGGAAAGTAATTTTTGGAAATTTTTCAGGAAATGGGTGTTAGCTAACTCTGTTTGTTCGTTAAGGATATAGTCTGTGGTGCTGTTTTTGTGTGTGTGTATTTCTAATTCTTCTAGTATATTCATAGTGGCTCCTTTTTCTGCTAGATTCAAAATTTTTATGTTGTTCTAAATGTTTCCCACTGAATGGTTTTCTTCAGTAATAAGGGCTGCAAATGCTGATTTGTTCAAGTTATCAAGTCTGAGAGCATCAATATGTTCTTTGTATCTAATTTCAAAACTTCTGCCTCTCTGTCCAATGTAGAATTTTGGGCATGTATCACATTTGAGTTTGTATATTCCTGATTTTCAGTAGGGACTCTTGGAGGTATTTACATAATGGATTACTTTTTGTTGTAATTTATTATTTGTGGAAAAGCTGATTGTGATATTTTTCTTCTTTTTAAATAAGTTTGCTATTTGGTATGAAAGTGGACCTATGTATGGGAGAGTAGCATATTTAAGTTTGACTTCAGTGGCACACTGATTTGGCTTGACGTGACTGCTGTGAAGTGGACCTGTGGTTTTTGTCTGCATTTTGTTGAGGAGTTTTTCTATCATTGTGGGTTTATATCCATTATTGTGAGCAACTGTTTTAATTATATTGATTTCATTTTGTTGGTCTGTGTCACGCATTGGTACTTTTTTAATTCGGTGTAGCATCGTTCTGAAATATGCCATTTTTTGTTGGTGGGGGTGGCAACGAAAATCTGTAACGCAACCATCTGTGTGTGGCGTGTTTATAATTATGTATTATTTATATTTTAGCACAATTAATCTGTAAAAAATACACCACATGTCATAAAGAAAGCATGTAAGCCGTCTGAGGATGAATCACAACTATTCGAAACCGGTAACGGTACTCTTTCAATAAAGGAACTGAAAGTAAATTTGTGGCTGGTTGCTGTCCTAACACCATCAACATTTGTCTTCAAACAACAGCCACGGTCTCCATCATGTCAACATATGACAAAATTGCAGGTAAGCATATTTTAAAGCACGACATACGAAAAGCTTTTAACCGCCGAGATGTTGTTTCCTTTTCATTTTATCCTGACATAGCCTACCTAAAACAGTATAGATCTTCAAAGTGCAGGTCCTTTGAAAAAGCATATAGTCATAGTACGTAAGTTATAATATAAAAACCACAAAATACGGGCCTCAGCTGCAACCAAATTTTCGATACATAAATAAATACTGAATTGCGAGCGAATCGAGTAGTAACATAGACAGCAATCTTGGATGGGGGGAACCCCATCCAACTACCTACTAAAACCTCATTACTTCCATGCCAGGACGCGTCGCGGAGGACATACCGCCTATTGCATGGGTGTTCATAATGACGTTCTGTCTGATCAGTGTATGTGAGTATTGGGAAAAGGCGGATTCTAGTGCAAAGTACTGTTATCCAAGATGGTGGCGATTACGTCATCCAAGATAGCGGCGATCACGTCAATCTAGATGG
This sequence comes from Schistocerca cancellata, assembly GCF_023864275.1. Classification (NCBI taxonomy): domain Eukaryota; kingdom Metazoa; phylum Arthropoda; class Insecta; order Orthoptera; family Acrididae; genus Schistocerca; species Schistocerca cancellata. The sequence goes on along the minus strand of NC_064634.1, from coordinate 520,186,931 downwards.
CGGGTTTGGCGGGAAGTTTGAATTTTGGTAGGAAAATGCCACGGCCCCCTCGCCCAGAAAAATGGCGCCAATTTCAAATTCCAACATGATAATGTGTCATACCCCGGTTATCTCTACTAATAAAAGAAAATGGCGGGAAAAAGGGACTTCTCTTTATTATTTAAGCAGTTTCAAACGTGTGTTCGCCACGGGGTCTTGACTCCAACTGGCTTAGTTCATATCGTCGTCACCAGACAACCCCACTGTGACATCAGTCAAGATGGTTGATTTTGGTTGGAAGATACGACACTTGGGCTACCTCCACTAAGCTAACCCCCCTCCCCCCCTCCTCCAGAAAATGGCGGGAAGTTCAAATTCCAGTACGATAATGGCGAGAAAAACGGAATTCCCTTTATTATTTAACCAGTTTCAAGCAGATGTGTCCACCACAAGCTCCAGAGCCCAACTGGCTTCGTTCATGTCCTCGCCTCTAGAGAGTACCCCGTGACGTCAGATCATGACCCAAGTACCGGTATTCAAGATGACGGCACCCACTGTGTTCACCGCAAGTTCCATAGCCCAACTGACTTAGTTCATATTGTGCCCACCAGAGGGCGCTACAGTAATGTCGCGTGATGACACAAGAGGTCTTCTCTCTCTCTCTCTCGCGTGCGCACGTTGTAACCGGACATGCCCCGCGCCACTGGTCCGCGGGCGTTCGACCACTTACGTCACACACCCTCGGCCGCCACCTACATACAAGTGATTGACTCCACTCTATTTATTTTCAAACAACTTATTTAATGATAGAGTTTGTATCTACCACACAGATACAAAAGATGCACCCTGATGTGCTCGGGGCCATGTTTCACAGCCAACAGACACGCAACCAACTCGTAATTTCAGTACATAATAGCAAACTCCTCCTAAATAATTCTTCACACTGATGTGTAGACACGCTCAGTGCTCGTGAACTGTCCAAATAGCCCATAGCATGGCCTACAGAGTCGCTCACGAAATAATGCAATCGATGCGTGCAAGCACAGTCCACCTCCCCCTCTCCAGCGATAAGTTACGCATCAGTCAGATGTCAAACCGCGCTCAGGCCCCTGTTCGGCTTCCACAAGCGTGAGGTGGCGGCACCCCCACTCATACGTAACACCTGAGAAATTCCTAACCGCTAGACACCGATGATGACGTGATCGCATGTACGGTCGACTTGGCCGTCAGCTGTCAAAGCACTCGCAGACCTCCATATTGTGCCGCGCGCCACAACCCCCGCGAAGTGAGGCAGCCGCAGCCCGGGTCACGCACGCTCCCTCACAGTTGCACGCCTCTATACAGTCACCGTTATACTGCCATAGCATCCCAAAGCGCGTTCCGCCAGTCTCATATTCGAGGCACCTCCAGGCGCCACTTGTCTTTACCATTGAAGGCAGAACAGCACAGAGCGCGTTGACACACGCGTTCAACCGCACGTACCCGCCCCCAGCGTGACTGACACATCGCCGTCTAAAACATTCTCAATGTTATTCTTACGTTACATGACAGCTCTCCCTAATTTTATAGTGCCCCAGAAATAGTTAACGCTCGCTTTCTTGTTGTCTCAGCTTGTATGCGCCAAAATTTCTACCGTAACAGAACCTGTTTACCAAAATATCGCCGAATCCAGTCTTCCTCCCGGACGTAACGTGATAGCCTTCCTACTCTCAACATGCATAACTGTTCTCACCGGACGGCCGGTGTGGCCGTGCGGTTCTAGGCGCTTCAGTCTGGAACCGTGTGGCCGCTACGGTCGCAGGTTCGAATCCTGCCTCGGGCATGGATGTGTGTGATGTCCTTAGGTTAGTTAGGTTTAAGTAGTTCTAAGTTCTAGGGGACAGTCTTCCTCCCGGACATAACGTGATAGCCTTCCTACTCTCAACATGCATAACTGTTCTCACCGGACGGCCGGTGTGGCCGTGCGGTTCTAGGCGCTTCAGTCTGGAACCGCGTGGCCGCTACGGTCGCAGGTTCGAATCCTGCCTCGGGCATGGATGTGTGTGATGTCCTTAGGTTAGTTAGGTTTAAGTAGTTCTAAGTTCTAGGGGACAGTCTTCCTCCCGGACATAACGTGATAGCCTTCCTACTCTCAACATGCATAACTGTTCTCACCGGACGGCCGGTGTGGCCGTGCGGTTCTACGCGCTTCAGTCTGGAACCGCGTGGCCGCTACGGTCGCAGGTTCGAATCCTGCCTCGGGCATGGATGTGTGTGATGTCCTTAGGTTAGTTAGGTTTAAGTAGTTCTAAGTTCTAGGGGACAGTCTTCCTCCCGGACATAACGTGATAGCCTTCCTACTCTCAACATGCATAACTGTTCTCACCGGACGGCCGGTGTGGCCGTGCGGTTCTAGGCGCTTCAGTCTGGAGCCGCGTGGCCGCTACGGTCGCAGGTTCGAATCCTGCCTCGGGCATGGGTGTGTGTGATGTCCTTAGGTTAGTTAGGTTTAAGTAGTTCTAAGTTCTAGGGGACAGTCTTCCTCCCGGACATAACGTGATAGCCTTCCTACTCTCAACATGCATAACTATTCTCACCGGACGGCCGATGTGGCCGTTCGGTTCTAGGCGCTTCAGTCTGGAACCGCGTGGCCGCTACGGTTGCAGGTTCGAATCCTGCCTCGGGCATGGATGTGTGTGATGTCCTTAGGTTAGTTAGGTTTAAGTAGTTCTAAGTTCTAGGGGACTGATGACCACAAATGTTAAGTCCCATAGTTCTCAGAGCCATTTGTTGTCACCGCTCCTATATCCCACCACAATCAATCGAGCATTCTCACTGGCTCTTATCGTATTTACCAGCCGAATTACTAACGCCGTCGGTATCGAAGCACCATCCGCCATTTCTTTCTGGGGCTTTCTGTCGTTATTTTGCAAAGATTGCTAAATTGCACCGACAGTTCTCTCAATCTGTACACCCCCAACCTGTTCTTTCTTTCTACAGGCGCTACACTCAGTGGTAACAAACTATTTTACACTGATCACCATTTGGTACTGACAACTAAACATCGGAAAGTTGTCTACGGGTCATCTAATACGTACGATATTAGCAGGAATATTGTAGTGCCAAACCGATCTCCAACCAGGGAATATATCACCGAGTACCGTATCGATTTAGTAAACATGAAATTCATATCCCCCACCATACCAGGTCATCCCCTTTACATCAGCGAGCCGAAGTCACTCTCAGAACTGACAAGCAAAGACAGGCTCGTTTCCCCTTCATACAAACGCATTACTGTTTCCGCTTTCTTGCTCGCATTTGTACAGATATCTCCAGACTCGTCGATTACAAGAACACCCGTATTTTCGCTGTACTTCTCGATATAAAGCACACAGCAGTAGCCTCCCTATCGCTGACGCAACGTAATGCACAAGATACGGACTGTAAATTATTTCTCCACAAACACCAAACTGTAGCGAGGTGCAGCGTGCTGTTAACCATTGACTAACTAGAAACAAGTAGAGTGAACTTGAAACCTCCCCTTAGAAAAATTATAAAAGACTGTGCTGATAAACCCCTTACGTTATTTGATTTTCAAACAGCTGAGCAGAACTGAACGTACTCAAACATTTCTCTCTTTACTTATTGTGATCAGCACTACACTGACACACAGTATTTTTAGAGCAACGTGCGGCTGGTCCCGGCGGAGGTTCGAGTCCGTCCTCGGGCATGGGTGTGTGTGTGTGTTTGTCCTTAGGACAATTTAAGTTAAGTAGTGTGTAAGCTTAGCAGTTAAGTCCCATAAGATTTCACACACATTTTATTTTTAGCGCAACGCAATCTGACTTTCAATAATCCCTACAAAAGAATGGCCGTGACTAACAGTAACCTATACCTTTCATGAATCACCTCACAAAAATCTTCGTTACCCGAACTACTGCAAAACAGCGAGCGCCAATACTGCCAGCTAAATAAAAGATTCTAACTACTGAAGGCACTAATTACTGGTAGGCATAGTTAGCAAATGAAAGATTTTGATAGAGAACAAACAATGTATTTACCTCAATAATTTTCAAAAGTCATCATATATATAAAGGTCATGATATACAGTATTACAAATTTACTCTTTCTGATGGAAACCCGTCCAGATCGTCCGCTCTCAAAACTCCGCCATCTCTCTCCCCACATCCACCACTGCTGGCGGCTCACCTCCAACTGCGCAACGCTACCCGCTGTTCACATCCAACTGCCCAACACTACAATAGCAAATATTCCAACAATGCAAACCAGCCACAGACTTCACACAGCACAGTCAGTGATTTTCATACAGAGCGCTACGTGGCGTTACTAACTTAAGAACCTAACCAGCCTACTTACAAACTGATATTCCACTATGGAATACCGAAGTAGATGATCTAACAGTTTCCAGATGATCAATATTCTTTACAAACCAACTAGGGTCTTTCCCACATCTAGAGAACAGGCAAACGTGTGTCCAACAAACCAGTCGATGATCCCTCAACTAAATAAAGGCACCAAATGTGCAGAAGCAGTCGACCGAACAATTTACATGGGAGGGAATAACACTCCACCGCAAACGCACCATCTTCTCAAAGTTACACTTGATCACGAAAGCCGCCCAGCACATACTAAGTATTAGTTCGCTATTCTGTCGTCTAGAAGATGGCAAAGTTAACTCTGATACATTCCTACAATCAAACAGGCCTCTACATTCTCATGGATGCTGCTGTTAACAGGAAATGTGAATCAATGCCACCACAGACTTTGCATACACAGACACATTCTAGGAAACCCCTCACATATATCTTCTATCATTATACTTACAATTAAATCTTACGATCGCGGTTTTAACTGAACCGTATTTGGCAATGACCGAATTATCGGAAATACACCCTGTTGTCGGCAGTTGTCTGGAAATAGCTGTACCTTCCTTACAACTGGACATACTCTCCCCATTTCTATCACAGTACTCCAAGTCAAATCCATACCCTCCCTAGAACAGCACTTACACATTTCCTTTACACAAACACATATACTTTATAAACCTGATCCTCAAATGCGATCATATCACACACTCAGCACTAATACTAATATTACCTCGTCAATAACTGCGTGAGACGATACCAAATAATACTAATCGAAAATCAATGATGAGTTTGCATGTTTCTTAAGTTTTTCTTTCGAGTCCACCCTGTCATAGACGTAATCGAGCAGATTTTAAAGAAAAAATCCCGATCCCAATGACTACTGCATATTACTCTCAAAAGCGCTCTTCGTTCTACAGGTGCACCCAAGTATCCATGTTAAAACCTATAACCGCTTTACGAATCGAGGTACGACATTACCTTGAATGAGGTGGCGTTTTCTGGACAAATGCCATGAAGGTGATCGTAGAAATATGTGTATTAACAGTCAACGATACAATCTCGCGATAAAATGACTGAACTTTGAAAGTGATTCCGCTAAGGAACATGGTATGTACGCGGTATTTGCGATTCCATCCCACCGCACCCAACTAGGTAATTGATTAGTTTTTGCAACGCATTCTGTCTCAAGACCATATCCGAGGTTCCTCGATATATCCGCTGAGTTATAGGCGGTGACAGACATTAGTAGTAGATGATGTGCTGATTGAGTTCGTAAGAAGAAAAATATACACTAACTATTCAGATCTCTAGCGTTACGCTATATGTTACAAATTACGTCTATTCAAACATGTACTTGCATAGGCTCACACCCACAAGTCAATCATATTTCACGCACTCTCATATCTCGAAACGAGTCACCTTTCCTGAACCTAGCCTTTACAGCAAAATTCCAACGTCGTTTTAGTCACCCCCCTACACGTCATGCTTCGCATGTGATCGCTCCAATTTAAGTCTGAATTGGGCACAAGTCGGAGAAAGACATATCCACCACCTTTAGCAACCTCTGTAGAAACAGAACGACCTGCAACAGAACCGTGTTTTGACCATTCGGTGGAAATGCACGCAAAAATTACGAACTATAAAAGCTCGTTGACACATAGCTGCGGTCAGCCTCCAGCGCGGGGAAACAGATTTCACAATACTTTCCACAATAGTGTAGCGGGCAGCCAGCCAAGCATTCCTAGAGGTATAGCCCCTTCCTCACCGGCTCTCACCTCAAACTGCTGCTCCTACTGCTGCTGATGTACGACACGATTCTATTAAACATACAGACACCGCCGAGGCCACTTTAAACTTTGATCACCTATACTCTAGGTGAATTATCGTATGATACGCTCCCTCTGGTCCTGTTTTGTTGTCTCAAACACTGTTTTCTAACACGATTTTGTATAAAGCCAAACATTTCGTTTTTCTGCCACGAGTTCCATGCCTGTCTCATGTTCTAAACTAATCTTAAGACGTCCAAATACACGGCCTATCACAGAAAACTAGACAATGCGCTGTGGAAATCGTTTTGTTACTGCAACAACCATAATATGCCACACATCTGCTTATCTTAAATAAAAACCCACTTACAACATAACGAAAGTAGAAGACTTTTACGGCCTTGACGTAGGTCTCCAAACTGATGTCCGAAAGCGAATGTGACGACCTATACATTTCGACTCGTCTCTCACACGGACGGAATAGCTGACGACTTCGCGTCCCCTTTCGACTCATTTCTCATATTGCACTCATGTACCCGATCACTGTTTCGCTGCTAGCAACCCCCAGAAGTTGCCGTCCATCCACGAAAACTTTTTCCCCAACTCAAACAAGCCATATCAGTCAATCATTATCTGATAACCAATGCAGGGATGGGATGGAAAAGACACCATCCATGTACTCTAATAATAAACATCAAAATTGATAGCGCGAACAATTTTACACTAACTTCAAATGGTTCAAATGGCTCTGAGCGTTATGGAACTTAATATCTGTGGTCATCAGTCCCCTAGAACTTCGAACTACTTAAACCTAACTAACCTAAGGACATCACACACATCCATGCCCGAGGCAGGATTCGAACCTGCGACCGTAGCGGTCGCGCGGTTCCAGACTGAAGCGCCTAGAACCGCACGGCCACACCGGCCGGCAGGCGCGGTTTTGATAAATCTTTATTGCGCAGTTCCCTTGTAGCGACAGACTTCCTTAGCACGCAAGTTATAAGAGTAAAAGCACCGAATACAAAAACTCTACAACCATCTGTATGTCGTTTCCGTCAATTCATTACAAATAACTGCACCGAAAAGTATGCGTTTTCGAAATATCCTCAATCTGACGGTGCTCTGAAACATAGGACATAATTTATTATACAGTATAACCAAAAAAAAAAAAAAAAAGAAAAAGGACTCGCCACGAAGCAGTTAAGCAAATTAATCGCAAGTCTATGTTCGAACAGATCTCGACGGAAAATGCAAAATTATAAACTCAGGCGGCTGGTGTATGAATCTACAATGCTACAGCGCAGTTTCACCGCGCAGCTGGCAAGGATAGTAAACATAGTGCATGTGTAGATACTAGGACGTAAAGTCTCTGTGAATTTCATTCCGTGTGCTCAGTTGGACAATAACTATGCCTCGCAGAGAGGCACGTGAACCATATAGTCAGATATCAGCATTTGAGAGGACGTGGGGTTGGGCACAAAGAAGGTGATTGGAGTAATCGACGAATCGCTCGACATTTGAGTAGGAGCGATATCACTATGTGACAGTTCTAGGCGTTTCAGCCGGGAACCGCGCGACTGCTACGGTCGCAGGTTGGAATCCTGCCTCGGTCACGGATGTGTGTGATGTCCGTAGGTGAGTTAGGTTTAGGTAGTTGTAAGTCCAGGGGACTGGTGACCTCAAATCTCTACGGGCTGCTCATCCACATACGCTTTGGCGTCAGTGCGGCGACCCGAGGGACGCTGTCCACAGCCGGCAGGTAGCGCGCGCCGGCGCCGGCGCCGGCACCGGCCAGCCTCGTCCACAGGTCTGCCGGCTCCCACCGGTCCCCATACAGGCTCCCTCCTGTCGCTTGCGAGTTGTACTTTTCATTTCAGCGTCCCACATCATTCATTATCTGCCTCATTGTTTTTGTTGATGTGTTCTGATTGTTGTGGCCTTCCGCACGATCACTGGTTTTGTTGCAGTCGTATTCTGCACAGACGACTCGATTTCTGCTACCGCAACCTGAGCCTATTTTAACCTGACTCCTGTACAGTCTTAACTCCCATACTTTCCGATACTATATTATTGAAGTCACTTTTCGTTGACGCCACAAGATACGTATTATGAACCAGTCCCTTCTTTCAGTCAAGTTTTGTCACAAATTTCTATTTTTTCCCCTAACTCTGTTCAGTACCTCATTAGTTACGCGATCTATCCACCTAATCTTCATCATTCCTGTAGCACAAAAATTCAATGTCTTCTATTCTCTTCTTGCCTCAACTGTTTGTCATTCACGTCTCACTTTAATACTGTATAAGGCTATAACCCAGACAAATCCTGCCAGAAAAGATTTTTTAATATTTAAATTTGTGTGCCCATCTGGCCCCCCTGCGTCATACGTCATACAAGTACGTTATTATATTATGTTGAGAGATCAAATGTGCTGCTGTATTCGGTTGTTTTATTACAATAGGCCTATTTCGGCGTGACTGCCATCTTCCGATTGTGCCAGGTCGTCTTGTTATCAGTATGACACCGATGTCTCAGTTGCTGTCACTATCTAGCGTGAATTTTCTCCTTTGATGTTGCCGGAGGTACAATAGATGTTCGATTGTTATTTTACTAATTATGTGGTTGTCGATTTATGAAAGTTTATTTCGTAACGATGTTTCGTGACGGCTATATTCCACTTGAGTCAACTGTGAATGTAGCTGTCACGAAACGTCGTTATGGAATACATTTTCACAAATCGACAACATAAATAATCAGTACAGCAATATTCTAACATCTACTACAGCACCGAGAGCATCAAAGGAGCAGACTTGTACAATAGAGTGACAGCAATCGAGACAGCGACCTCACATTGACCTCATCTTAAGACTTTATCCATTCAGCACAGCTGCTCTTCCAAATCCTCTGAGGTGTCTGACAGAACTGCTGTGTCATCGTCAATTCTTAAAAATTCTATTTCTTCTTTCTGAACGTCAATTCCCTCTCGAACTTTTCTCTCGGTTTCTTTTACAGCCTGTTCAGTCTAAAGAGTGAATAACTTCGAATGTAAATTACAATCCTGTCGAGCCTTCCCCAAGTGCTTCCCATTTCTGCCTTCAACTCTTCTAACTGTCCACTGGATCCTGTATATATTGTATTTTACGCCTGCTACCTTCGGAATTTCAAAGAGATTATTCCAGTCAGTATTGTCGAAAGCTTTTTCTGAGTCTGTAGATGTTACAAACGTGGGTTTTCATTTCTTCGGGCCACCTTCTAAGGCTGTAAAAGCAAGCGTAACATGGAGAAAGATAGATGGCGGCTATGGGAAAATTAAACTAATCTTTGAAGAAAAGAGAAGCCGCTGCATGAATATGAAGAGCTCAGCTGGTAAGCTTTTTAGCTTTTCAGCAATCGTCACTTGATAAGTGGCGCTCCCCCACTACTTTGTGCACATTCCGCCCAAGTTTTAACTCTCCGCCAATTCCTGACGGAGTACCCATTTTTAACCGTTTGCAGTCCCGCTTGGATTTTCCATCTGACTTATCGGCCGTTTTAGCAAATGATGCGCGCGCTGTCGACCGCGTTTGACTTTTTATCCTTCAAAGCAATATGGCGAAGGCCATTTAATTTTTAGTTCCCCCGTGCCTGTATGTTGTCTTTTTTAGCCCTTTCTTCACGCCTCTGTTTTTAGCTGTGTCCTCTTATGCCAGTTGGGATTGACGTATAGTCGTTTTTAACTCCTTTCTGTCTTCGTGTTATATAGTTTCGACTTGAGCGCGTGTGACTCCAGTTGTTTTTGGGCCCTAAAACAAAACAAAACAAAACAAATACAGTAAACGTAAGCCAGCCCACCTTGGCGAGACCCACGGTTCGTGGGGGTTTGCAGTCCTTCTTAGAAATATGGTTTGTGCAAGTACACAGTGGCTTATAACTTTATTTATTTAATCGTGTCGGAAACACTCACTATAGTTTACAAGTTATACAAAATGTTCCAAAACATAGTACTATAAGCATTACGATTACAATTAAGTGCGGCGTGACCAGTATGCAGCAACTTCGCACGCTTCCGTGGTGGCATCGATGACCTTCTGTGGCGAGCATGACGTTGGGCATAGGCTGCAGACAAGAAGATAACTCATTGTCTGATCTTCACCACATTCACATGCTGTGGAGTCACATGCAAATCCCCACTTTTTCAAGTTGGTCTTCGTTGTTCCAACTCCAGAACGCTGCCTGTTGAGGGTATTCCATATTGACCAGCTTTCTTCGTCACCTGATGGGAGGCTTTCTGTCGGGATCATCCACCCTGCAAGGTGGCTGGATCTGGAACGCCATGAGTTGACACTGAAGTTCGAAGGTGGTTGAATAGAGAAAGCTTTTCCTTGACTTGAGCCTAGGTACTGCTGGCTGGTACCCGTGTAGACTCAATGCCTTAGACTTTTCCGGTCTGGATGCACATTCGCGACGGATATCTGGAGGTGGGATGCGCGCTAGACAATAAACTTTATCAAGTGGCGCAGATCTCAAACACCCCGTAACGAGTCTGCAGGTTTCATTCGAGGCGATATCCACTTGTTTAGCATGACTAGATCAGCACTACACAGGGCAAGCATATTCTGCAGAATTCTGCTGAATAAAAAAGAGCTATAGCAGAAGTTCTTAAGATGCGAGGATGCGTTCCCCAGGTTGTACCCGATAATTTCCGGAGAATGTTGTTCCTTGCAGATACCTTCGGTTTGGTGTTCAAGCAATGTATTCTGTAGGTAAGTGCTCGATCAAGAGTTACTGCAAGATATCTGGGGGTGGAGCAGTGTTTTAATTGCTTACCTTCCCAGAAAACCTGCAATTTCCTTGCTGCATGTTTATTTCTACGATGGAACGCGCAAATCTGTGTTTTTGCTGGATTTGGCTTGAGCTGGTTGTCTTGGTTAGAATTTCTAGAGCATGGGAGAGCTTCTCTTCAACATGTTCAAAAGATGTTCCTTGAAGTGCTAGAGCGACTTCATCACCATAAATAATTGTCTTTGTCCCTTGCTGGCAGGGCAGATCAATTGTGTAGATGTTAAAAAGTATAGCAGCTAGCACACTCGCTTGTGGAGGACCGTTCTTTACATTCCTCCATCTGCTCAGCTGACCTCGAAATTCAACAAAAAACCTTATGTTCTGAAGAAAGCGCTCAATCATTTGCGTGAATTTGTAATCCCCAGTTATGTTAAGCACTTTATTTAGCAATGTACGGTGGTTAACAATATCGTAGGCTGATGTCAAGTCAATAAAAGCTACACCAGTGACTTTGTTGTTGTCATAGCCGTCTTCTATATAGTGTGTTAGGTGAAGTACAGTTTCCACCTGGTCGAAATCCGGCTTGTTCTGATATGAGCAATGGTTCTACCACTTCAGATAGTCTCTCCAAAATCATTCTTTCCAAGATTTTATGTAAATGACCCTGTAAGGAGATTGGTCGGTAGTTCTTGGGATCGCTAGCGTTCTTCCCAGGCTTGAGTATTGCAATAACTCTGGCTTTTCTCCACAATTTAGGGATTTTGCAGTAGTTAATGCAAATTGTTGAACAAGTCCAAGAGCCATTGCTTACTGGCAGGACCAAATCTTTTGAGTTGTTCAGTGCAGATGTCATCCATACTTGCCGCCTTACCAGACTTGCATTTATTCAATGCTCTATTCAGATCTTGCATTGTAAGATGGTAAGAGAATATGCTGTTTTCCTGACACATCAGTTTTTCGGCTTTTTGTTTGGGTCTAGTTCTAGCTTTACTTGGTTTCCTATACTCCACGAGCTGACTTGCAATTTGATTTGCAGAAATGTTTGTTGTATCATTACTGGAGGAAGACCGTAGAACGGAACGGAGATTACGTGGAAAAAATAGGGTGTGTAGATAAAACACCATTCTTTCGTCTGTGTGATTCTCATTATGTTCAATAAAAAATTGTTGAAAATGCGGTGCATTACTTTGTGCGAAACTCTCAGGCACTCAGTTGTGAATTGCATAGTAATGATGTACACGTAGATCCTAAACAACGCGAGCAGCAGTGTCCCAAAGGATAAACCAGAGTTTCAGTATGCCACGACCCTGCCACTTCCGAATTCAGACGCATGAGAATAGCTGTTTCTCCTCCTTGCACGAGTCATAAAGCGGTCTTCGCACAACCAACCGACATTCAAATGCGATTATTGAATGACTACACCACTGGTATTTCTTTCTTATATGTTGTTGTTGTTGTTGTTGTTGTTGTTGTGGTCTTCAGTCCTGAGACTGGTTTGATGCAGCTCTCCATGTTACTCTATCCTGTGCAAGCTTCTTCATCTCCCAGTACCTGCTGCAGCCTACATCCTTCTGAATCTGCTTAGTGTATTCATCTCTTGGTCTCCCTCTACGATTTTTACCCTCCACGCTGCCCTCCAATACTAAATTGGTGATCCCTCGATGTCTCAGAATATGTCCTACCAACCGATCCCTTCTTCTAGTCAAGTTGTGCCACAAACTACTCTTCTCCCCATTCCTATTCAGTACCTCCTCATTAGTTATGTGATCTACCCATCTAATCTTCAGCATTCTTCTGTAGCACCACATTTCGAAAGCTTCTATTCTCTTCTTGTCCAAACTAGTTATCGTCCACGTTTCACTTCCATACATGGCTACACTCCATACAAGTACTTTCAGAAACGACTTCCTGACATTTAAATCTATACTCGATGTTAACAAATGTTTCTTCTTCAGAAACGCTTTCCTTGCTTATTGCCAGTATACATTTTGTATCCTCTCTACTTCGACAATCATCAGTTATTTTGCTCCAGCAAATAGCAGAACTCCTTTACTACTTTAAGTGTCTCATTTCCTAATCTAATTCCCTCAGCATCACCTGATTTAATTGACTACATTCCATTATCCTCGTTTTGCGTTTGTTGATGTTCATCTTATACCCTCCTTTAAAGACTCTGTCCATTCCGTTCAACTGCTCTTCCAAGTCCTTTGCCGTCTCTGACAGAATTACAATGTCATCGGCGAACCTCAAAGTTTTTATTTCTTCTCCATGGATTTTAATACCTACTCCAAACTTTTCTTTTGTTTCCTTTATTTCTTGCTCAATATACAGATTGAATAACATCGGGGACAGGCTACAACCCCGTCTCACTCCCTTCGCAACCACTGTTTCCCTTTCATACCCCTCGATTCTTATAACTGCCATCTGCTTTCTGTACAAATTGTGAATAGCCTTTCGCTCCCTGTATTTTGCCCCTGCCACCTTCAGAATTTGAAAGAGAGTATTCCAATCAACATTGTCAAAAGCTTTCTCTAAGTCTACAAATGCTACAACCGTAGGTTTGCCTTTCCTTAATCATTCTTCTAAGATAAGTCGTAGGGTCAGTATTGTCTCACGTGTTCCAACATTTCTACGGAATCCAAACTGATCTTCCCCGAGGTCGGCTTCTACCAGTTTTTCGAGCGGTTCTGGGCGCTCCAGTCTGGAACCGCGCGACCGCTACGGTCGCAGGTTCGAATCCTGCCTCAGGCATGGATGTGTGTGATGTCTTTAGGTTCGTTAGGTTTAAATAGTTCTAAGTTCTAGGGGACTTATGACCACAGCAGTTGAGTCCCATAGTGCTCAGAGCCATTTGAACCATTTTTCTACCAGTTTTTCCATTCGTCCGTAAAGAATTCGCGTTAGTATTTTGTAGCTGTGACTTACTAAACTGATAGTTCGGTAATTTTCACATCTGTCAACACCTGCTTTCTTAGGGATTAGAATTATTATATTCTTCTTGAAGTCTGAGGGAATTTCGCCTGTCTCATACATTTTGTTCACCAGATGGTAGAATTTTGTCAGGACTGGCTCTCCCAAGGCTGTCAGTAGTTCTAATGGAATGTAGTCTACTCCTGGGGCCTTGCTTCGTCTCAGGTCTTTCAGTGCTCTGTCAAACTCTTCACGCAGTATCATATCTCCCATTTCATCTTCATCTACATCCTCTTCCATTTCCATAATATTGTCCTCAAGTACATCGCCCTTGTATAGACCCTCTATATACCCCTCCACCTTTCTGCTTTCCCTTCTTTGCTTAGAACTGGGTTTCCATCTGAGCTCCTGTTATTCATGCAAGTGGTTCTTCTTTCTCCAAAGGTCTCTTTAATTTTCCTGCACGCAGTATCTATCTTACCTCTAGTGAGATAAGCCTCTACATCCTTACATTTGTCCTCTAGCCATCCCTGCTTATCCATTTTGCACTTCCTGTCTATCTTGTTTGTGAGACGTTTGTATTCCTTTTTGCCTGCCTCATTTACTGCATTTTTATATTTTCTCCTTTAATCAATTAAATTCAGTATTTGTTCGGTTACCCAAGGATTTCTACTAGCCCTCGTCTTTTTACCTACTAGGTCCTCTGCTGCCTTCATCTCTCAAAGCTACCCATTCTTCTTCTACTGTATTTCTATCCCCTATTCCTGTAAATTGTTCCCTTATGCTCTCCCTGAAACTCTGTTCTTTCAGTTTATCCAGGTCCCATCTCCTTAAATTCCCACCTTTTTGCAGTTTCTTCAGTTTCAATCTACAGATCATAACCAATAGATTGTGGTCAGAGTCCACATCTGCCCCTGGAAATGTCTTACAATTTAAAACCTGGTTCCTAAATCTCTGTCGTACCATTATATAATCTATCTGATACCTTTTAGCATCTCCAGGGTTCTTCCATGTATACAACCTTCTTTCATGATTCTTAAACCAAGTGTTAGCTATGATTAAGTTATGCTCTGCGCAAAAATTCTACCAGGCGGCTTCCTCTTTCATTTCCAATCCATATTCACCTACTATGTTTCCTTCTCTCCCTTTTCCTACTGTCGAATTACAGTCACCCATGAGTATTAAATTTTAGTCTCCCTTCACTACCTGAATAATTTATTTTATCTCATCATACTTTTCATCAATTTCTTCGTCATCTGCAGAGCTAGTTGGCATATAAACTTGTACTACTGTAGTGGGCGTGGGCTTCGTGTCTATCTTGGCCACTATAATGCGTTCACTATACTGTTTGTAGTAGCTTACCCGCACTCCTATTGTTTTATTCATTATTAAATCTACTCCTGCATTACCCCTATTTGATTTTGTATTCATAACCCTGTATTCACCTGACCAAAAGTCTTGTTCCTCCTGCCAGCGAACTTCACTCATTCCCACTATATCTAACTTTAACCTATCCATTTCCCTTTTTAAATTTTCTAACCTACCTGCCCACATCCAGATATCTAGCACACCTCATTACAGTTTAGAATTTGCTGTTAACTGTCTTTATGATCTTACAATGTTGCCAGTCAGCTGTATAACCTGCATTACTCGCAGACAGCAGAAGCAAGTTCCGTATCTCATTCACTGCCAGTGCACAGTATGCGTTTTGTCGAAAGATGGAAGGATTGGATTCTAATGTCGATATTTAAGTCATTACAGATGGATCATTCATGTGGAGAACAAAGCTACTGTATCCTTATTTATAAATCGTCATGCCAGCAGTCGCCTCAAGTAATTCAAGAAAACCGCTAAAACATGCGTTAGGACGATCGAACGGGGTTTCGAACCCTGGTCCTCAAGTGTCCAGTATCTCACCCACTGCACCACATGCTGCCCCCCCCCCCTCTAAAGTGACTAACAAATGTAAAGACATGAGAAACAGATCTCATGTTTCTGGTGACACGGTGACGTTTGCTACGCTTGGGGTCGATAAAAAGTTCAGGAGTGAGCACCCATTCAGTGACGGCTCAAAGCAAATTAGTGGACTTCATCAATAAAATATGACGACATCAGTTAAAACTTCCGGGCTGAGAGGCCGTGGTTGATGTATAAAATTTCCACCTGACGTTTCGTCTCCATCTGCGGGAGACATCTTCTGAGGTGGTCCGGACGACCACAGAAGATGTCTCCCGCAGATGGAGACGAAACGTCAGGTGGAAATTTTATACATCGACCACGGCCTCTCAGCCCGGAAGTTTTAACTGAAGACAACACCGGCCGTGAAAGCCTACATTGTATGAAATATGACGAGTTTAACTGGTTGCGCCGGCCGCGGTGGCCGTGCGGTTCTAGGCGCTCCAGTCCGGAGCCGCGCTGCTGCTACGGTCGCAGGTTCGAATCCTGCCGCGGGCATGGGTGTGTGTGATGTCCTTAGGTTAGTTAGGTTTAAGTAGTTCTAAGTTCTAGGGGACTGATAACCACAGCAGTTGAGTCCCATAGTGCTCAGAGCCATTTTTAACTGGTTGCAGTCTATTCGACCGGTCTGGTCCCACTGTTCGCTTCTACTATGTCAAACTTGTCTCTACATCTGTTACGTAAACACAGTCCACAATACGGGTTCATAGTAATAACAGCCACGAGCCTGTTTTTCTTCTGTTGCCAACAAGTTTTTGGAAGCCATTCACAGATATAAAGATATTGTAGATCTGTACGACCTACCTCAACATCAAATCACGCTCGACTGCCTTTTGGCGATTCTCTAAAAATCTGTAGACATGCCTCTCCACACCAATTTAAGTGATGTGGGATCACAAAAATAGGGTTTAAATATACACTTCGCAGTAGAATTAAGCTGCTTGAAGGCTAGCAATATTTTAATTTATATTGGTGTTAGCTTAAGAGTTTTTCATTTGCGTTTTTTAAGTCGGAGAGTAGATTAATGTGGTAGCAACGGTACCTGATTCCACTATTCTTTCCGCCATCTCAGCAAAATAAAATAAACTTAATTTTTACCATGCAATTTCAGACTACTGTGGAATGTGTGTAATATGTCTCACAGTACAAGAATTTTTGACCTTATTATTTTGCAAGCCTGTATTATTTCCGAAGTTACGGAGAATTTAATATTATGAATAATATTTTAGTAATAATAATTCAGCTGATGTGTTTAGGTTAGACTACTATTTGTAAAACTTGGTCCTTTGTCCTCCAGCATTAGTTGAATGGATGTTGGTTTTGAAAACAGCCCTTTAATTGAATTTCAGTATTGCACCTGAGCTACCTTTGTCAGTATGTGATATACATTTTGAACTAGGCCATTAGAACCTGTTGTTGTTGTGGTCTTCAGTCCAGAGACTGAATTGATGCAGGTTTTCGTGCTGCTCTATCCTGTGCAAGCTTCTTCATCTCTAAGTAACTACTGCAACCCACATCCTTTTGAATTTGCTTAGTGTACTCATCCCCTGGTCTCTTTCTATAATTTTTACCCTCCACGCTGCCCTCCAATACTAAATTGGTGATCCCTTGATGCCTCACAACATGTACTACCAACCGATCCCTTCTTCTAGTCAAGTTGTGCCGCAAATTCCTCTTCTGCGCAATTACATTCAGTACCTCCTCATTAGTTACGTGATCTGCCCATCTAGTCTTCAGCATTCTTCTGTAGCACCGCACTTCGAATGCTTCTATTCTCTTCTTGTCTAAATCGTTTACCGTCCATGTTTCACTTCCATACATAGCTACATCCCATACTTTCAAGAAAGACTAACTGACATGTAAATCTATACTCGATGTTAATAAATTTCTCTTCTTCAGAAACGCTTTCCTTGCCATTGCCAGTCACGTTTCATATCCTCACCACTTCGACAATCAGTTATTTTGCTCCCCAAATAGCAACACTTATCTACTGCTGTATCTATTTCCTAAGCTGATTCCCTCAGCATCACCTGATGTAATTCAGCTATATTCATTCCATTATCTTCGTTTTGCTTTTGTTGATCTTAATCTTAAATCCTCCTTTCAAGACACGGTCCATTCGTATCAACTACTATTGTCGGTCCTTTGCTGTCTCTAAAAGAATTACAATGTCATCGACAAACCTCAAGTTCGAATCCTGCCTCGGGCATGGATGTGTGTGATGTCCTTAGGTTCGTTAGGTTTAAGTAGTTCTAAGTTCCAGGGGACTGATGACCACAGATGTAAAGTCCCATAGTGCTCATAGCCATTTGAGCCATTTTTGACAAACCTCAGAGTTTTTGTTTCTTCTCCATGGACTTAAATACCAACTCCGAATTTTTCTTTAGTTTCCTTTACTGGTTGCTCAATATGAAGATTGAATAACATTGGAGACAGGCTAAAACACTGTCTCACTCCCTTCCCAACCACTGCTTCCCTTTCATGCCCCTCGACTCTTATAACTGCCATCTGCTTTCTGTACAAATTGTAAATAGCCTTTCGCTCGCTGTATTTGACCCCTGCCACTTACAGAATTTGAAAGAGAGTATTCCAGTTAACACTGTCAAAAGGTTTGTCTAAGTCTACAAATGCTAGAAACGTACGTTTGCCCATTCCTTAATCTATCTTTTAAGATGGGGTCAGTATTGCCTCGTGGTTCCAACATTTCTACGGAATCCAATCTTATCTTGCCCAAGGTCGGCTTCTATCAGTTTTCCATTCGTCCGTAAAGAATTCGTGTTAGTACTTTGTAGCCGTGGAATTATTATATTCTTCTTGAAGTCTGTGGGTATATTGTCTGTCCCATACATCTTGCTCACCAGATGGAAGAGTTTTGTCATGGCTGGCTCTCCCAAGGATTTCAGTAGTTCTAATGGAATGTTCTCCACCCTTGGGGCCTTGTTACGACTTAGGTCTTTCAGTGCTCTGTCAAATTCTTCATGCAGTATTATATCTCCCATTTCATCTTCATCTACGTCCCATTCCATTTCCATAATATTGCCCTTAAGTACATCGGTCTTGTATAGACCCTCTGTATACTATATTAAAAAAACTAGAAACCCGCCTCGATTGCGAAAATAGCACCTAGTGTTAACCTAGGTTTCGGTGCAGATAACTACACCTTCTTCAATAAAACCCACAAGTTAACACTAGGTGATATTTTCGCAATCGAGGCGGGTTTCTAGTTTTTTAATAATTATATTAACCAACGATTGCTGACGCGCTGCGATATTGAAGGTTCCTCTGTACACTCTTGCCACCTTTCTGCTTTCCCTTTTTCGCTTAGAAATCGTTTTCTATCTGAGCTTTCGATATTCATACAGGCGGTTCCCTTTATCTGCACGGGTCTTGTTAAGTTTCCTGCAGGCGGCTTCTATCTTAACCCTAGTGATCCATGCCTCGAAATCTTTAGCTTTGTCCTCTAACAATCCGTGCTTAGCCATTTTGCACTTCCTGTCGATGTCATTTTTGTGACATTTGTATTCCTTTTCGCCTACTTCATTTACGGCATTTTTATATTTTCTCCTTTCATCAGTTGTTACCCAAGGATTTCTACTAGCCCTCGTCCTTTTACTTACTTGATCCTCTGCTGCTTCACTATTTCATCTCTCAAAGCTAACCATCCTCCTCCTGTATTTCTTTCCCCCGTTCTTGTCAATCGTTCCCTAATACTCCCTACAACCTCTGGTTGTTTCAGTTTATCCACTTCCCATCTCCTTGAATTCCCACCTTGATGCAGTTTCTTCAGTTTTTATGCACAGTTCATAACCAATAGATTGTGGTCAGAGTCCACATCTGCCCCTGGAAATGTCTTACTATTTAAAACCTGGTTCCTAAATCTTTGTCTTACCCATATATAATCTATCTGAAACCGTCCAGTGTCTGCAGGCTTCTTCCACGTATATAACCATCTTTCATGATCCTTAAACCAAGTGTTAGCTATGATTAAGTTATGCTCTGTGCAAAATTCTACCAGGCGGCTTCCTCCTTCATTCATTACCCTTTTCCTACTGTGGAATTCCAGTCCCTCATCACTATTAAATTTTCATTTCCCTTCACTATCTGAATCATTTCTTTTATCTTATCATACATTTCTTCAATCTCTTCATATGCGGAGGTTGTTGGCGTATAAACTTGTACCAGTATGGTAGGTGTGGGCTTCGTGTTTATCTTGGCTACAATAATGAGTTCACTATGCTGTTCGTAGTAGCTGACCAGCGCTCCTATTTTTTTTTATTCATTGTTAAACCTACTGCTGCGTTACCTTCTTTGATTTTGTATTTATAACCCCTTATTCACTTGACCAGAAGTTTTGTTCCTCCTGCCACCGAACTTCACTAATCCCCACTATATCTAACTTTAACTTATTGATTAGTCTTTTTAAGTTTTCTGACCTACCTGTCCGATTAAGAGATCTGACATTCCACGCTCCGATCCGTAGAACGTCCTTTTTCTTTCTGTTGATAACGACGGCCTCCTGAGTAGTCCTAGCCCAGAGATCCGAATGAGGGACTATTTTACATCCGGAATATTTTACCCAAGAGGACGCTATCATCATTTAACCGTAAAGTAAAGGTACACGCCCTCGGGAAAAATTACGGCTGTAGTTTCCCTTGCTTTCAGCCGTTCGCAGTACCAGCACAGCGAGGCCGTTTTGGTTGTTGTTATAAGGCCACATCAATCAATCACCCAGACTGCCGCCCCTGTAACTACTAAAAAGGCTGCTGCCCCTCTTCAGGAACCACAGGTTTGTCTGGCCTCTCAACAGATACCCCTCCGCTGTGGTTGCACCTACGGTACGGTTATGTGTATCGCTGAGGTACGCAAGCCTCCCCACCAACCACGGTGCATGGTTCATGGGCGGTGAGGGGGGCAGGGGGAGGAAATTATTAGAACCTATCGAGCTGTAATTCATGGTAGCGAAATTTGTGGTGGAGAATTTAACTGCTTCGAAATATGGATTTCGTACAGGAATCCTAAAATACAATTTCAGAAGGACTGTATGGTTTCTGTGGAATCAGCAAGCAATCATTAGTGTAGTACTGCTGTTATAAACATGTGTTGTGCAAAAAAAGTAGAATTTACATGATATCAGTTTGGGTCTTGATCGACTTTGCTTCCATAATCGATATTTAATTTAGATCTCAACACCTACAAAGGGCTACAAAAGGTGTTTGTTTCGTTAGCATTGACAGATGAGTTAATTAAGAACTAATGATGCTGCTCGCTCTCTCCGTTTATCGCAGGACTACTGACGAAGTTTTGTGCCACTGTGGCAGTGGTCCGTATCTGTTCGCTCGTCCGTAGGGCACCAGCCAACAGCCTATCGAGCCGTCCGTAGGTCATCGTCACCATAACGACAGGGAAACCAAACTAAGTGGACGTTCACGAAAAACGGCGCACTTGCATTAACGTACTGGCATGCCTATCGGTTGAGGTGCAGCAATGAAACGTCGTTCTCGGTGTAGTTATTACGAGATTGCAAATAATGAACCGGTTTTTATTGTCAAGATAATATTTGCTGTAAGACGGTCCAAAATGACACGCTTTATAAACAGCGAGTATCTTTTGCGATGGAGCTTTTGAATTCGTCTCAGATTTTCCAAATGTTTGATTTATTTCACCAGTACGTTAAATGTGTTCGCAATTGCGATTGTGGACGCCCATCAGCTGTAGAATGGAATGGCGAGAATGGAAATTTGTGCCTGACCGAGTCTCGAACCCGGATCTCCCGCTTATCGCGAGCGATCGCCTTACCACTCGGGCCAGAGCGAAAGCTCCGTGCGTCGTCAGCCGTGCGTCCACCGCCCGCGCTCGTACATCCGTTGCGTGTATTCCTGCACAGGCGAGACATTTTACCTGAAAGTCGGTTGTTCGGTGTCAGCGTAGAAATACGATATCGCAGTGCTTGTGTGACGAAGCAATGTACCTTTGGACGCGCATGCGTGTCCAAAGGGACTTTGCGTCGTAATTCAAAATAACACGAGCACTGCGATATTGTATTTCTAGGGAAAAGTGGGAGTGCTCGACGGAACATGTATTCATTCAGGCAGCCCAAGAAATGTTCTATGCACAACAGTGAAATTCACAATCGTGCTTGTCAGAAATATTCAGCTGTTGCAGTTTAAGCTGTGCTCGGAGGATCCTGCCTAACCACACACTTCGCGAAAAACAGCAAAAAATTTTTGTCCACCATTGTTATATGTGAAAGCTTTCCTTCATGAAAGATATCATCTAGTAGTCGTATTTCGCAAAGCAAGAATACTTGTTATCGCACCTTATTTACTACGGTCTGAGTTTACGTATCGCAGCATGGGCATCGCACTACTAATATTCTGCTGTTGTGTGTTCGGAAACTTCGTTCTGTATTTGGTGGATTCGTATTTACATTTTCATAATATGCAGTGCACTTTTTGCCGCACATTAACGATCTTTCCAAATTCGCCGAGACTGCCGGGCAGTTCTACGCCGGTGCACAGAGCGTTCACCGTTCCCTGGATTCGTACGGTTTACAGCTCCGAGGGAAAGTATGTTGTCACTAACGCATTTTCACCCAGAAGAAAGTGCATTTTTGACCGGGATATCCGGCAAAAGTCCGGTTTTTTTTTCTCGTCCGCGTATACACCCTGCATGTGGCACGAACTTCAGCTCGATACGTGTACCGTTGCTCAGTAAAAGACAAACAGACAGACGGACGGGCGGACAACGTTTTTAGAGGTTGAGGTACAGAATCTTAAAAATTCCTAAATTGTCTCAATTTCCCTGGGGTACCATTGCATAAACG
Source organism: Schistocerca cancellata (assembly GCF_023864275.1). Classification (NCBI taxonomy): domain Eukaryota; kingdom Metazoa; phylum Arthropoda; class Insecta; order Orthoptera; family Acrididae; genus Schistocerca; species Schistocerca cancellata. The sequence continues at coordinate 520,164,372 of NC_064634.1, read as the reverse complement.
CTTACAAAAATACCAAATACAGGCGTAAATATTAGACGAAAACGAAAAAAGCAAGTCACTACTCGTACCACGTATTCCGTTCATTTCAGCGAACTTACCATTCGACTTTAAAAGGCTCTGATTTAATTGCCAATAAGGTTTGAGTACAGTATGACTGTGAGTAAAGCAAAGGGCGAATATTGCGACGTTGCGGAGGGAATTTAGAAGAATCGTGTTTCTCGCACGGACGACTTTACGTAGCGTGTTCGCGTGTTGAACAACCACAAAACTTACATCGTCTTTGCATCCGAAAGCAAAACACCAGATGTAGTTTATAAGAATAAACTTTGAATTATTTAGATGCTCTACAAATGAGGTGACTAATTGCACATTTTTTCGACTTCAGAAAATAGAAGGTAAGGAAAGATAAAGCGAAGTGGTCCCCTCTCGGATAGATTTAAAAAGAAAGAGCACATGTTTTTTTAAGCTTCTGTTGCTCGAACACGGTGAAGGACAAAGACCGAAGAATACTGACAAGATATGTATACGGTCGTTTCGTCTTAAATCGCTTCAGACAATTACTCCCAGGCTTGCCGATCATTTAGCCTGTTCCATTTATTTACGTCGAGGGACATCTGACAGTTCTGACTTCAATCGCGGGTCACCTTCGGGTGTTGCTGCACATCGTAACAATTCCTCTGCGACGTGACCTCGCCGTTTACAGCTTTGCCACCTGCGAACAACTACACCACCGCTCCAACATTTGTGCTACCGTGTACACTATCAGACCTATCGTGCTTCGCGAGACTACTTCCGCCTAACATCTCACCATCATTAACAAGGGCTGCTGGGGTTCTGTGACAAGGGGACCGCGCCTACTCGTCATCACCGATTTCCTCCCAATTTACGATAAATGCAGGACTCGGCCAGAAATGGAAGTCACAGAACTGGGAGCTCCAGATGGCCAAGCGTCCTTAGCGTAGTTCCCGGCCTGTGGATGGCGTGGCCGAAAGTATTCCGAGGGTGGTGGAACCGAGTGACTGTGGCAAAACTATTTTTATTGTTTTATTTTTTATTTTCAACTTTTGCGTTACTTGCATTGGAAATGACCCGAAATAATGTCCATTATATTGTAGTTATTAACAGTCTCATCAAAGCCGTGTGAAGGAAACGCAACGGAAAATCTGGGCTAAGAAATAAATTTCCAAGGTAGAATTTAACTACACCGTTCACAAGGACTCTACAAATAGCTTTCCAAAAAAAGGGGCTCTAATTAAAGCGTACACGACTTGGTATACCAGTAGTTTGATTTTGATCTTCGAGCAGCCCTTGGCAACTGCACGTTAAGAATTGGTTCCCAGTTCAGGCGAAATCATTTCATCGAGAGAGAAAAAGAAATCTTATCCCGAGAAGAAGACAAGATCAAAATACATTCGTACATCACCAGCTATCCTCGCCAGTGTTTGGCGAAATGATACGTTACGTGTAGTTTGCAGCCAAACTAAACTGAAGCACCAAAGAAACTAGTCTAGGCATGCGTATTCAAATACAGAGATATGTAAACGGGCATAATACGGCTATATAACACAAAAAGTGTCTGGCGCAGTTGTTAGATAGGTTTCTGCTGCTACAATGACACTTTATCAAGATTCATGTAAGTTTGAACGTGGTGTTACAGTCGCTGCAACAGCGATGGGACACAGCATCTCCGAGGTAGCGATGAATTGAGGATTTTCCCGTACGACCATTTCAGGAGTCTAACGTGAATATCAGCAGTCTGGTAAAACATAACATCTCCGACATCGCTGCGGCCAGAAAAAGATCCTGCAAGTACGGGACCAACGACAACTCAAGAGAATCGCTCGACAGAAGTGCAACCCTTCCCCAAATTGCTGCAGATTTCAGTGCTAGTCAGTGTGCGTTCAACGAAACATCGTCGACACGGGCTTTCGGGGTCGAAGGCCCACTCGTGTACCCTTGATGACTGCATGACACAAAACTTTACGCCTCGCCTGGGCCCGTTTGCCTGGTCGGACGAGTTTCGTTTCAGATTGTATGAGCGGATGAATGTATACGGGTATGGAGACAATCTCATGAATCCATGGACCCTGCATGTCAGCATGAGACTGTTCAGGCTGGTGGAGGCTTTGTAACGGTGTGAGGCATGTGCAGTTGGAGTGATAAGGGACCCCTGATACGTCTAGATAGGACTCTGACAGGTGACACGTACGTAAGCATCCTATTTGATCACGTGCATCGACTAATGTCCATTGTGCATTCAGACGGACTTGGGCAATTCTAGCAGGACAATGCGACACCCCACACGCCCCGAATTTCTACAGAGTGGCTCCAGGAACACACTTCCGAGCTTACACACTTCCGCTGGCCACCGAACTCCCTAGACAAGAACATTATTGAGCATATCTGGGATGCCTCCAAACGTGCTGTTCAGAAGAGATCTCCACCTCCCCCTGCGGGTTCGGGGGTTAGAATAGGCCCGCGGTATTCCTGCCTGTCGTAAGAGGCGACTAAAAGAAGTCTCACATGTTTCGGCCTTATGTGATGGTCCCCTCTCGGGTTTGACCTCCATCTTTCTAAATTATTCCGAAGAGCGGGCCAATTGGGGAAGGGCGCCTTACGTGGTGCACTGTATCCGTCGTGCATTGAGACCTTTAGCCGGCTTTTTCGTCGTTGCAATGGTGTCCCGCTCGTTTTCCATCTCTTGGGCGAGGATACGTCCCTGGGTGAGATTCCCACGCTGCACTCTGCAGTGTTTCTTTTAACTGCGACGACGACCTTGGACAGTTTTGCACCTAAGATCCAGCACGGTAGCCAGTCCGTTGTGGTGGGGCCGCCATGTACCCTCTTGGTTGTAGCCCCCTGACAACACAGGGATCGCTCTACTGATGCCTGCGCCGTTAACTCCCCACGTATGCCAAGGAGTAGGTGCCCGTCTCCCTGGGGCATCAGGACTCCAGGCAATGGACATCCTGCCAGGTGGCTATTGCTGCGGCTGGGTGGCGCCCGTGGGGAGGGCCCTTGGTCGGAGTAGGTGGCATCAGGGCGGATGACCCGCAATGAAGCGTGGTACATCATCTCTCGCTGGCGGCCAGCCGCCAGCAGTCTCTAAGCGTTCTCAGGCTCAATTTAATGCTGAAAAGTACAATCCGAAAACGTTCCCCTCTCTGGCCACGCCGTGGGAGGAGCGTAAGTCTCAGGATGGAGGTAATAGTTATTCGCCCCGATTCTTAGTTTGTACGAGAGCTGATGGGGAGTCTTTTCTCTCCACAAAGCCTCAGTTCTTCGTCGAGCATTTAGAGGACAAGTTTGGGGAGGTGGGGGGCTTGTCAAAAATGCGCTCTGGATCGGTCCTGATCCAAACGGCATCCTCTGCCCAGTCACGACGGTTGCTTGCTTGTGACAAGTTGGGGGATGTTGCTGTTACGATCACGCCGCATAGGAGTTTAAATATGGTTCAGGGAGTTATTTACCATAAGGACCTTCTTTTGCAGTCTGATGACGAGCTGCGCGCCAACTTAGAGCGCAGGGGTGTACATTTCGTCCAGCGCGTTCATCGGGGTCCGAAGGAAAATCAGATAGCTACCGGTGCCTTCATCTTGGCCTTCGAGGGTGATACGTTACCGGAAAAGGTCAAGGTGATGGTCTACCGATGTGACGTCAGGCCCTATATTCCTCCCCCGATGCGGTGCTTCAAGTGCTGGAAGTTCGGCCATATGTCTTCCCGCAGCACTTCCAGCCTCACATGTCGAGATTGCGGACGCCCGTCTCATCCCGATACTCCATGTGCCCCGCCTCCCATCTGTGTCAACTGCGGGGAGCACCATTCACCTTGCTCGCCTGACTGAAAGAGCGCAAAATTATGGACCTACTGATAACAAACAGACCCGAACTTTTCGACTCTGTAAGTGCAGAACAGGGAATCAGTGATCATAAGGCCGTTGCAGCATCCCTGAATATGGAAGTTAATAGGAATATAAAAAAAGGGAGGAAGGTTTATCTGTTTAGCAAGAGTAATAGAAGGCAGATTTCAGACTACCTAACAGATCAAAACGAAAATTTCTGTTCCGACACTGACAATGTTGAGTGTTTATGGAAAAAGTTCAAGGCAATCGTAAAATGCGTTTTAGACAGGTACGTGCCGAGCAAAACTGTGAGGGACGGGAAAAACCCACCGTGGTACAACAACAAAGTTAGGAAACTACTGCGAAAGCAAAGAGAGCTTCACTCCAAGTTTAAACGCAGCCAAAACCTCTCAGACAAACAGAAGCTAAACGATGTCAAAGTTAGCGTAAGGAGGGCTATGCGTGAAGCGTTCAGTGAATTCGAAAGTAAAATACTAGGTACCGACTTGACAGAAAATCCTAGGAAGTTCTGGTCTTACGTTAAATCAGTAAGTGGCTCGAAACATCATGTCCAGACACTCCGGGATGATGATGGCATTGAAACAGAGGATGACAAGCGTAAAGCTGAAATACTAAACACCTTTTTCCAAAGCTGTTTCACAGAGGAAGACCGCACTGCAGTTCCTTCTCTAAATCCTCGCACCAACGAAAAAATGGCTGACATTGAAATAAGTGTCCAAGGAATAGAAAAGCAACTGGAATCACTCAACAGAGGAAAGTCCACTGGACCTGACGGGATACCAATTCGATTCTACACAGAGTACGCGAAAGAACTTGCCCCCCTTCTAACAGCCGTGTACCGCAAGTCTCTAGAGGAACAGAAGGTTCCAAATGATTGGAAAAGAGCACAGGTAGTCCCAGTCTTCAAGAAGGGTCGTCGAGCAGATGCGCAAAACTATAGACCTATCTCTCTGACGTCGATCTGTTGTAGAATTTTAGAACATGTCTTTTGCTCGAGTATCATGTCGTTTTTGGAAACTCAGAATCTACTATGTAGGAATCAACATGGATTCCGGAAACAGCGATCGTGTGAAACCCAACTCGCTTTATTTGTTCATGAGACCCAGAAAATATTAGATACAGGCTCCCAGGTAGATGCCATTTTCCTTGACTTCCGGAAGGCGTTCGATACAGTTCCGCACTGTCGCCTGATAAACAAAGTAAGAGCCTACGGAATATCAGACCAGCTGTGTGGCTGGATTGAAGAGTTTTTAGCAAACAGAACACAGCATGTTGTTCTCAATGGAGAGACATCTACAGACGTTAAAGTAACCTCTGGCGTGCCACAGGGGAGTGTTATGGGACCATTGCTTTTCACAATATATATAAATGACCTAGTAGATAGTGTCGGAAGTTCCATGCGGCTTTTCGCGGATGATGCTGTAGTATACAGAGAAGTTGCAGCATTAGAAAATTGTAGCGAAATGCAGGAAGATCTGCAGCGGATAGGCACTTGGTGCAGGGAGTGGCAACTGACCCTTAACATAGACAAATGTAATGTATTGCGAATACATAGAAAGAAGGATCCTTTATTGTATGATTATATGATAGCGGAACAAACACTGGTAGCAGTTACTTCTGTAAAATATCTGGGAGTATGCGTGCGGAACGATTTGAAGTGGAATGATCATATAAAATTAATTGTTGGTAAGGCGGGTACCAGGTTGAGATTCATTGGGAGAGTCCTTAGAAAATGTAGTCCATCAACAAAGGAGGTGGCTTACAAAACACTCGTTCGACCTATACTTGAGTATTGCTCATCAGTGTGGGATCCGTACCAGATCGGGTTGACGGAGGAGATAGAGAAGATCCAAAGAAGAGCGGCGCGTTTCGTCACAGGGTTATTTGGTAACCGTGATAGCGTTACGGAGATGTTTAACAAACTCAAGTGGCAGACTCTGCAAGAGAGGCGCTCTGCATCGCGGTGTAGCTTGCTCGCCAGGTTTCGAGAGGGTGCGTTTCTGGATGAGGTATCGAATATATTGCTTCCCCCTACTTATACCTCCCGAGGAGATCACGAATGTAAAATTAGAGAGATTAGAGCGCGCACAGAGGCTTTCAGACAGTCGTTCTTCCCGCGAACCATACGCGACTGGAACAGGAAAGGGAGATAATGACAGTGGCACGTAAAGTGCCCTCCGCCACACACCGTTGGGTGGCTTGCGGAGTATAAATGTAGATGTAGATGTAGATGAATATAAGACCCTGGACCGGCTGACCTATACTGAGGCCAAAAGGAAATATGACAGACTCCATCCTGTGAGAATGACATCTTCTTATGCAGCTGCTACGACAACTGTGCTAGCCCCATCAGTTTCGAGACTTCCAGCCAGCTCGATAAGCAGTAAGACTCCTCCTGCCCCCTTGCCTGTGGGGGGCTCTACCCAACCGGTTGCTCCTGCACCACCTACCTCAGGAGCAACCTCCTCCCACCCGTCGGGGACGTCCGTCCCCGCTTCTCAGCCGGAGAAGCATCTAACTTCTTCGGCTACTCTCGCCCGTAAGAGTTCCCTTGGGACCCTCCCTTCCCAGGGTTCCACCAGCGGGAAGGATGACGGCCGCCAGTGGCATAAGTCCTCACCAGCGGCCGGGCGTAGGGCTTCACGATCCTCCTCTGTCCCGGAGACTGAATCGGTGAAGCCTTCCCAGCCGGTGCAACCCAAGGTTCAGCGAGAGAAGTCCAAGAGAAAGACCTCTAAGGCCAAAGAACTTGCGGTGGCGCCAACCCCACCGCACCTTTCGCGCTCTGCGTCTGAGGATGCAGTAGGGATTCTAGCGTCCGCTGAGGACCTTGATCTCGCTGGTCCCTCAGACGCCATGGATGCCTCTCGTACGGGTACTGAATCGGTGGCAGTGAGTGAACAAGCGGCGTAAATTGCCTTCCCAGTCCTTTCACGCCTTTCTCAGCCATGGACAATATCATCCTCCAGTGGAACTGCGGCGGTTTTTTCCACCATCTAGCTGAGCTCCAACAACTTATCAGCCTTCACCCTTTCTTCTGCATTGCTCTTCAGGAAACTTGGTTTCCAGCAATGCGAACCCCCGCCCTCCGTGGCTATCGGGGTTATTATAAGAACCGGGCAGCATATGAAAGGGTGTCGGGTGGCATCTGCCTCTATGTCCTTCACACTCTGCACAGCGAGTCTGTCCCTCTCCACACACCTTTAGAGGCTGTCGCTGTTCGGGTGTGGACGCCACAGGCTGTTACCGTCTGCAGTCTTTACCTTCCACCGGATGGTGATGTCTCGCAGCATGTCCTGGCTGCGCTGATAGCCCAATTGCCGCCACCTTTCTTGCTATTGGGCGACTTCAACGCCCATAACCCTCTGTGGGGTGGGTCAGTGGCAACAGGTCGAGGCGCCATCGTTGAGCATTTATTGTCGCAGCTCGATCTCTCGATTTTAAATGATGGTGCCTTCACATACTTCAGTGTGGCCCATGGCACATACTCCGCCATTGACCTTTCAATATGTAGCCCTAGCCTCTTACCGTCTGTCCAATGGAGTGTGCATGACGACCTGTGTGGTAGTGACCACTTTCCGATCTTTCTGTCACTACCACAGCGTCACTCTTCTGGGCGCCCTAGCAGATGGGCTATGAATAAGGCTGACTGGGACTTGTTCTCCTCCACTGCCGCTCTTGAGTCTCTCTCTAATGACGACATTGATGCGGTGGTTCAATCGGTCACCACCGGCATCGTTACTGCCGCCGAATCTGCCATTCCCCGTTCTTCTGGGTCCCCTCGGCGGAAGGCTGTGCCTTGGTGGTCGCCTGAGATCGCTGAAGCGATTAAAGATCGCCGGCGGGCGCTCCAGCGTCACAAGCGACATCCCTCCTTAGACCACCTTATCGCCTTCAAACGGCTGCGTGCGCGGGCCCGCCTCCTTATCCGCCAAGGCAAGAAGGAGTGCTGGGAGCGGTATGTGTCCACCATTGGCCTCCATGTCACTCCTTCGCAGGTCTGGGCCAAGATTCGACGCGTCTACGGCTATCGGACCCCTGCCAGCGTCCCTGCGCTCTCACTGAATGGAGCAGTTTGTACTGACTCCGACGTCATTGCCAATCGCTTAGCAGAGCATTTTGCTATGAGTTCCGCTTCTGCGAATTACCCCCAGGCCTTCCGCTTCATTAAAGAGCGGATGGAACGTCGGAGCCTTTCGTTTCACACCAACCACCCAGAATCTTACAATGCTCCATTCAGTGAGTGGGAATTTCGCAGTGCCCTAGCTGCTTGCCCTGATACCGCTCCTGGGCCAGATGGCATCCACTGTCAGATGCTTAAACACCTTTCAGTGGACTACCAGCGGCGCCTTCTCGATCTTTACAACCGTCTTTGGGTCGAGGGGGTGTTTCCGTCGCAATGGCGGGAAGGCGTTGTCATACCCGTTTTGAAACCTGGAAAGACCCCTCTGGAGGTGGACAGCTACCGCCCCATTAGCCTCACCAACGTTCTTTGTAAGCTTCTCGAACGGATGGTGATCCGGCGCTTAAATTGGGTACTGGAGTCTCGGGGCCTTCTGGCTCCGTCTCAGGGTGGGTTCCGTAAAGGCCGCTCCGCCGCCGACAATCTGGTGAGCCTGGAGTCGGCCATCCGTACTGCCTTTGCCCGCCGTCAGCACCTGGTCGCTGTCTTTTTCGACATGCGGAAGGCGTACGATACGACATGGCGTCATCACATCCTTTCTACGCTTCATGGATGGGGTCTTCGGGGCCCTCTGCCGATCTTTATCCGCAATTTTCTGTCGTATCGTACCTTCCGCGTGCAAGTCGCAGCCTCCTATAGTTCCACCCACGTCCAGGAGAACGGTGTGCCACAGGGTTCTGTTTTAAGTGTCTGCCTGTTTTTAATAGCCATTAACGGGCTCGCTGCGGCCGTGGGAAATTCTGTCTCTGCTTCCCTGTATGCTGACGACTTCTGCCTTTATTACAGCTCTACTGGCATTGCAGCTGTTGAACGTCAGCTACAGGGCGCTATCCGTAAGGCGCAGTCTTGGGCTGTAGCGCATGGGTTTCAGTTTTCGGCAGCCAAGACCCGCGTTATGCATTTCTGCCGGCGCCGAACAGTCCATCCTGAGCCGCGGCTTTATCTTGCCGACGAACTCCTTGCTGTGGAGGAGACCCACAGGTTTTTGGGGGTGGTTTTCGATGCCCGGTTGACTTGGCTGCCTCATATCCGGCAGCTTAAACAGACGTGTTGGCGGCATCTAAACGCTCTGAGATGCTTGAGCCACACCCGCTGGGGCGCCGACCGCTCTACCCTGTTGCGGCTCTACCAGGCGTTAATCCAGTCCCGTCTGGATTATGGGAGCCTGGCTTATGGCTCAGCATCCCCATCTGCGTTACGGGTGCTGGACCCAATTCTCCACAGCGGGATACGCCTTGCCACTGGTGCTTTCCGCACCAGCCCTGTGGACAGCGTACTAGTGGAGGCAGGTGTACCTCCACTGCGGTTCCGGCGCCAACGTTTGCTGGCCGCTTATGCTGCCCATGTTCTAAGCTTGCCCGGGCATCCAAATTATCGTGTCCTGTTCCCGCAGTCAGTCGTCCATCTGCCAGACCGTCGGCCCCGGTCGGGTTGTCCGATCGCCGTACGCGTCAAGGAGCTTCTCTGCGGGCTTGGGTTTTTCCCTGTTCCACCTCCTTTCCGGGCGCCTCTGCGTACACCCCCGTGGTGTGTTCCTCGCCCTTGCCTTCGGCTCGACTTGGCACAGGGCTCGAAGGACTCGGTCACTCCAAAGGCCTTCCACCGCCGCTTTTATTCCATCCTGGCCACGTATCAGGGCTCTGGAATTGTTTACACCGAGTTGCTGGTCGTGTCGGGTATGCGCTAACTCTAGGGGACCATTCCGAACAACGGTCCTTGGCGGCTGGCTGCAGCGTTTACGCTGCTGAGCTAGTCGCCATCTTTCGAGCCCTAGAGTATATCCGCTCCTGCTCATGTGAGTCCTTCGTTATCTGTAGCGATTCCCTGAGCGGTTTACGAGCTCTCGACCAGTGTTTTCCTCGTTCTCGTCTGGTGATGGCTATCCATGAGTCCCTGCATACTCTTGCGCGTTGCGGCCGCTCTGTGGTCTTTGTGTGGATCCCCGGTCATGTCGGTATCCCGGGCAATGAACATGTTGACCGCCTGGCGAAAGAGGCCACGAGTAAACCATCTCTGGATGTTGGCCTCCCAGAGGCTGATTTGCGGGCAGTCCTCCGCCGAAAAGTTTTTGCGCTTTGGGACGCTGAATGGCGCGATCGGATTACACCCAATAAACTCCGTGCCATTAAGGAGACGACGACTGTGTGGCGGTCCTCCATGCGAGCCAACCGCAGGGACTCAGTCGTCCTTTGTCGGCTCCGCATTGGCCGCTCCCGGCTAACACACAGTTGTTTACTGCGCCGGGAGGACCCTCCTGTATGTCGCTGCGGGGCGGCTTTGACGGTGGCCCACATTCTGTTGGCCTGCCCCCTTTTAGCTGTGGTCAGGAAGACATTTGCGCTGCCTGATACGCTCCCTGCCGTTTTATCTGATGACCCTGTTATGGCTGCCTTAGTTTTACGTTTTATTAGGGCAGGGAGTTTTTATTCTTTCATCTGATGTTTCTGTTTTATTTTATTTTTGTGTTGATTCTGGCCTTTGGCCTATGATTTTAAACTGATCTTTTAATGTGTTTCTAAGTGGTTGGCTTTTCCTTTTTTATTTCTATGGTCGGTCAACCACTGTCACACTCTGTGTGGTTTTAGTTCGTTTTGTCTTGTCCTTGTCTCCGTTTCTCTTGTTCTGCATCGTCTGTGATCTATTCTGTTCCTCGTTTTTATTCTCTGTGGGTGTTCTTTGTATTTGGAAAATGGGACCGATGACCGTAGCAGTCTGGTCCCTTTCATCCCCCAAACCAACCAACCAACCAACCAGATCTCCACCGCCTCCTACTCTTAGGGACTTATGGACAGCCGTGCAGTTCCGTCCAGCACCACATCAAGTCCATGCCACGCCGTGTTGCGGCACTTCTGCCTGCTCTCGGCGACCCTACACGATATTTGGCAGGTGTACTAGTTTCTTTAGCACTTCAGTCTATTTGATGAGAGAGAGTCTTTCATGAATGTAAACCAAGTTTTATTTTCTATAGAAATGTTAAAAAGACCATGTAACTGTAAAAATACTTCGTTTGTAACGTGTGCAAGATGCCAAGGAAACACATTTCACTTGGTTTTACGATGGATGTAAGCCCAGCACGTGTAAATCATCAACCATAAAATAACAAAAGTATTTAATGTTATATACGAAGTTCTCGTGTACACAATATAACTCTTTAGTGGACATTTATATACAATCCCAAATGTTCCTTTGTCTTTCTCTCTCGTGCCTTTACGAAAATACTAATAAATACAATATATTAAGCATTATTTCGTTTTACTTTCAGCGTACGTAACGTAAAAACTGAAAATGAAAATATGTTTCTGCGTAGGAACTGCACTACACAACCCTCGGATTACCGTTCTGTACTCTTCCCTGTGTGCCGGCTGTTGCCTGGAAACTACGCTAACATAAATGTCTCATTCCCCGCCCAACCTGCGCCAAAAATTATTTCTGTTTCCAAACGCTTGCCCGTCTGCAGCTAACCTCACCCTTCCTTCACTTTTCTGGCCAGGCCCTGCGTACACCTTAAATTTGTACGAAGTCGCTGATGGCGCGTAGGCGCGATCCCCGTCTTGCCGCCGTTCGCTCGCCTCTGCCAGTAGCGGATATTGTTTACTAGGTGACGGCGCGGAACTGTATCTGAAGTTTCCCAGAAATCGAGGAACACGGCCCCGATGTGTGCCTACAGCGCTGTGGATCCAGTGAACCAACCAGGGTTGAGGAACCTGACTTTCTCACCACCTGTGCTCGCGCAATCCGTGTTGACTCCTACAGGTAAGTTTTGTCGGTCTCAGAAAATAAAAAGCCTCGAATGCGAGCATAAATCTGTTGCATAATTTTACACCGAGGTGACTTCGGTGAGATAGACCTGCGCTTTCGTGCATCTTTACTGAGATCCCGAATAAAAACTGCAGCGGTTTGCACCTTTTTCTATCCGTTTTGAACGCTCCATTATGCCAACGACCTACGATAGGTTGTTGCGTATGATGTACACTGAATCTCGTGGATACCTCACCAAGCCCAAGGGTCTTTCTTATATCGATCACCTTCGGTTGTTCCTCAGGTCCGGTTCACTAGTTTCTTACCTGTCGTTGTGACAACTAACACTTTTGTACATTAAGTGGATTCACAGTTGCGACTAAGGACGACCGTCAGCTGTAGAATGTAATGACGACAGCGCGCATTTGTGCCGAAGCGGCACTCGGGTCCGGATATCCCATTCGGCTATCCGCGCGCGACTCACGGCCAGGCCCAAACTTCCATATGTGGTCAGGCATGGGTCTGCAACCTGTGCTCGTACATCCATTCTGTATGTTCCCGTATAGGCGAGAAATTTTACTTGAAAGTCGTTTGACATGACATCATTCGTGCCCAAAGGAACTTTCCATCGTAATCAGAATAACACGGGCACTGCAATATCGTCTCGTATACAGGGTGTTACAAAAAGGTACGGCCAAACTTTCAGGACACATTCCTCACACACAAATAAAGAAAAGATGTTATGTGGACATGTGTCCGCAAACGCTTAATTTCCATGTTAGAGCTCATTTTAGTTTCGTCAGTATGTACTGTACTTCCTCGATTCACCGCCAGTTGGCCCAATTGAAGGAAGGTAATGTTGACTTCGGTGCTTCTGTTGACATGCGACTCATTGCTCTACAGTACTAGCATCAAGCACATCAGTACGTAGCATCAACAGGTTAGTGTTCATCACGAACGTGGTTTTGCAGTCAGTGCAATGTTTACAAATGCGGAATTGGCAGATGCCCATTTGATGTATGGATTAGCACGGGGCAATAGCCGTGGCGCGGTACGTTTGTATCGAGACAGATTTCCAGAACGAAGGTGTCCCGACAGGAAGACGTTCGAAGCAATTTATCGGCGTCTTAGGGAGCACGGAACATTCCAGCCTATGACTCGCGACTGGGGAAGACCTAGAACGACGAGGACACCTGCAATGGACGAGGCAATTCTTCGTGCAGTTGACGATAACCCTAATGTCAGCGTCAGAGAAGTTGCTGCTGTACAAGGTAACGTTGACCACGTCACTGTATGGAGAGTGCTACGGGAGAACCAGTTGTTTCCGTACCGTGTACAGCGTGTGCAGGCACTATCAGCAGCTGATTGGCCTCCACGGGTACACTTCTGCGAATGGTTGATCCAACAATGTGTCAATCCTCATTTCAGTGCAAATGTTCTCGTTACGGATGAGGCTTCATTCCAACGTGATCAAATTGTAAATTTTCACAATCAACATGTGTGGGCTCAGAAGAATCCGCACGCAATTGAGCAATCACGTCATCAACACAGATTTTCTGTGAACGTTTGGGCAGGCATTGTTGGTAATTTCTTGATTGGGCCCCACGTTCTTCCACCTACGCTCAATGGAGCACGTTATCATGATTTCATACGGGATACTCTACCTGTGCTGCTAGAACATGTGCCGTTACAAGTACGACACAACATGTGGTTCATGCACGATGGAGCTCCTGCACATTTCAGTCGAAGTGTTCGTATGCTTCTCAACAACAGATTCGGTGACCGATGGATTGGCAGAGGCGGACCAATTCCATGGCCTCCACGCTCTCCTGACCTCAACCCTCTTGACTCTCATTTATGGGGGCATTTGAAAGCTCTTGTCTACGCAACCCCGGTACCAAATGTAGAGACTCTTCGTACTTGTATTGTGGACGGCTGTGATACAATACGCCATTCTCCAGGGCTGCATCAGCGCATCAGGGATTCCATGCGACGGAGGGTGGATGCATGTATCCTCGCTAACGGAGGACATTTTGAACATTTCCTGTAACAAAGTGTTTGAAGTCACGCTGGTACGTTCTGTTGCTGTGTGTTTCCATTCCATGATTAATGTGATTTGAAGAGAAGTAATAAAATGAGATCTAACATGGAAAGTAAGCGTTTCCGGACACATGTCCACATAACGTATTTTCTTTGTTTGTGTGTGAGGAATGTTTCCTGAAAGTTGGGCCATACCTTTTTGCAACACCCTGTGCAGGCCTACTAACACCTTTGGTAGGCTATTTTCACCAGGTCCAGTTTCCGGGGTGCTGCTTGCAGGTCTCCTTCGTATGTTTCAATCAAGATGAACGCTAGTGTTGGCGACACCGTCAGTCTCTCGCTGAGTGTGTCCGTCTTTGTAATATCGTCCTGGCTTGTTCCTCGTCTCCTTACATACCGAGCCCCTTCAACTTCTGTCTCCAGATTTACGCAAGCTGTCGCAATTAGCACCGTGCTTAACTTAGGCGCAAACAACGTCTGACTTGCTCTACCGCTATCTTAACCCCAGCCTTCTCTCACCTCGTTGTTCTTTAATGTGTCCACTATAGTTTTCCGTATCGTAGACTTAATTAACTTCATCTTAGATCTGTATATTCGTACCTCTTCGTGGAGGTGTTTCTTCAGCATACGTTAGGACTGATTGGAAGTAGCTGTCTGCTTTTGATGACACTCTGAGATCCCATACAAACGGTCTAGCGTGTTAGTACATACTGGGTGAACGTTAACAAAACCGACAAACTGCAGGGACGGATTGCTGACTGAAAATGGAGGAAAAAAGGTCCTATAACATGTGCCCGGAAACGCACCGTTGTCACGGTAGATGACACTGACGAATGACAGCTCTTCCGACCATGTGCCATGTGTTCCTTGCGTGCCACATGCTGTGTGATTGACGCAACGTACTATTAGCAGCTGAATACTCTGGTATTCTTGTCGGGAACATTCCGAGATGGTGTTTGTGTACGGCAGGCAGATGGAAACGGTCGTCGTTGGTCTCACTCTTGCAGGATCTTTTTCTGGCCGGAATGATGACGGAGGTTTGATGTTTTACCGGATCCTTGATATTCACGGTACACTCGTGATATGGCCGTATGGGGAAATCCCCACTTCATCGCTGCCTCGGAGAGTCTGTGCCGCATCGCACGTGCGCCTACTATAACTCCACGTTCAGACTCACTTCAGTCTTGACAACCTGCCAGTGTAGCAGGAGTAACCGATCTAACAACTGCACCAGACGCTTGTTGTCTTATATAGGCGTTGCTGACCGCACCGCCGTATTGTGCCTGTTTACATATCTCTGCATTTGAAAACGCATGGCTATACCAGTTTCTTTGGCGCTTCAGTGTATATACAAATATGTAATGAGTGAGCGATGGGAGTGTTACGACAGAAATAACTCACACTTGTTGTAAGAAAAATCTGCAGTTGTTACCAAATTAGTAGTGGTGTTCCGCAGCAGTTAGCTAACGAAGTATCGAAACTAGAAAATAAAATAAGCGTGGTATGAAAATACGCCTACGTGTGATAGATGAAGTGACAGTGGGACACGAAACTTGCGACCAGACGAGGTGAAACGCAGCTTTCGACGAGATAAATGAATAAGTGTGGCTACTAATTTAATGATATAAAATTATAGCGTTAACAGTTTTTTAATTAATAACTGTCACATATAAAAACAAAACTGTTTCATTGCAGATTAAATCCTCTGAATTCTGATAACGTCATGAAATATAAATTGTTGGAAGAAAAAATTTCAATTTATAAAACGAGTATTTATGTGCTTGCTGCGGAAAAATGGTCACAGTAACGAACTTGTTAAGTGAAAATATTAGCTACTTAACGTCATTATTTTTGAGGAGACAATTAAAACTTTATGACTACCCTTCGTGTTTAAGAAATGTTACTAGGATATCTGAGTAGTTATTGAAATCAGAGGTTGTGTCTAGTTGGCAGGAATAAGGTTTGGCGACGTCGGAGTGCGTGCTGCTTACAGATGTGGGTGACGTCACTGGGAAGTCCACGGACGCTGGCGCTGCCTGCCGCCGATGGGCTGAAGCAGGTCCCCGCTGTGTGAAGAACACGTGATCCGTAGGCACACTGCGGATTACACTCTAAAACAAAAACTAAACAAAACAAAAATCGAGCGCCACGAAGGAATTATCCGAGTGGGACGAAGATCGGTAGATGTACGTGTACAGACAAATAAAGATTACAATTTCAGATACACTGCGCGAGTTATTCGAGATCGAGAGCTTGACAGATTAAGCAAGTCAGCAACGCCTTGGGCCAACTATGGCCCTTATGCAAGCAGTTACTCGGCTCGGCATTGATTGACAGACTTTTTGATGTCCTCCTGAGGAATATCGTGCCAAATTTCGTCAGTCTGGCGCGTTAGACTGTCTAAATCCTGAGCTGGTTGGCAGGCGCTGTCCATAATGCTTCAAACGTTCTCAAGTGGGGACAGATCCGGCAAGGTAGGGTTTGGCGAGCGTGGAGACAAGCAGCAGAAACTCTCGCCGTGTGCGGACGGAAGTTACGTTGCCGAAATGAGAGCCCAGGATGGTTTGCCAGGAAGCGGGGCATAAGGACGCCGAGGGATGTAACAACCGAATGGGGCGTGCTGTGAGAAGAAGCGACACCCCAGACCGCCACGCCTGGCTGTCGGACCATCTCCAGACGCGCCTTCGGCCTGGAATCACGTCGACTGGAGCAGAATTGTCTTCAGTGGCGTGTGCCGCTTCCAGCTGAGCCCCAGTGAACGGCGAAGGCAGTGACGAGGTAGCAGGCTGACTGCCCGCCAGCCAGCCAGCACTGACCGTCGGCGACGGCATTTATTTTACAATCGTCCAGTTTACCGGCAGTTGTCACAGTGTGTCTGTTTGTACACGTGCATCACGCCTACCGGCGCATTCGTATAGTTCCTTCGTGGGGCGTCGTTGTTTTCGTCTCGGAATGCGTGTGCGTATATCCGCAGTGACAATTGCAACAAGCTCTCGATTATTAATGCGCGGATTGTCTAATTCTCGGATTACCTGTACGTTCGGCGATTTATTAAAAAAGGAAAAGATGAAGCCTGAAAAATTCTTCGTGTGACCCACGGATTACCGCCGACAGATGATACAATAAGCTCCGCTCTTGTGATATATATTTGTGGTTGCGAAAATATAGGAAATGATAAAAAACATCCCCGACTGTGTAAGTAGCGATGCCTTTGAACCTGGATGTGAGCAGCTGAGTGAGCCTTTGCTGAGCAGTGTGTGTTCTGTGGAGGAACAGGGCGAAGGCGAGCTGAATGTGGAAGTGGCTGCCACGCCCACCCAGGCGTGCAGGAGAAATCGGTCTTACTGTACGGATTCTTTGTGCCTTTGTCCCACATGGGCTCAACGTCGGCATGTTGTTTACGGATTTGGCACGGCTGAGTTAGTGCGTGGCTGGATGCAATTTCTGTCGCCACCCCTTTACCTCCTCGGGACGGAATATGTCGCTCCAACTGTGTCGTGTAGCGCTGTTCGTGTGAGAGTAAACTAAAGCTTTCTAAATGTTTACGAATCGTGTAACTGACGCGGCACTTCGCCGTTTCCGTACCACCCCATTACTTCGTCGTGTGTTGTGGAAAACCACCTAAACACGACATCCCCACTGCCCACTACACAGGCCCTCATCGGATTCGACTTGCGGCCGGCGCAACTCCCCGTTGTTGTAACCACAGGAACAAGCCAAGTGTAATTGCGGTACCTTGAGAATAGTACGTGGGAAGAAGTTAAAGTTGTAGCGCTGGACGCCAGGCATGGCCGAAGGGTCAGCCGAGGCGGCTCTCAAACTGTTGGGCAGCGGCGCTTGATAAGAAAGTAAACAGCCAGCAGATACAAACGAAGGTCTGTGTAGGGACTCAATGATAAGCAATCAATTAAGAACAGAAAGCATTCCTGGCTAGAGAGAGAGGTCTGGGAGTGGAGAGAGAAAGAAAGAGGGCCCTTGGTGGGGACAGCGCTACGTCATGAGGAGCCAATGAAGGGCTCAGGACGCAGTGCGTGACCACATAGGGAGAGGCGCCTCTATCCCTCCACTCGGCCTCTGAAGAACAATAGCAACGACAATGCTTTAACGATACCAAATAAGGACAAGTTGCCTTCGACGCTACGTCATGCCGAGCGCTGGCGGGGTAGAAGGGGAAACGCTAACAAAATCCGAGAGCACGCCGCTCTGAGGGTCTTGTCTTCCGGTCGAGTAGTTAGAGCGTAATAGCAGCAGCCGACTTTGGCTGAGGGACGGGCTGTAGGCAGGCAGCCGGAGGTAGTCGCTGGAGAGCGTTAGGGCGTAGCCGCGGGACTCTAACGTAGGGTGCTGGGAAACATTGTAGAGCTTCTGGTAGGCAGTCGGAACGGTGGAGTCAGTCACCGCCTCTGTGTTAGACTTGGCCTTCCTGTGAATGCAATCACCACGCAGTTAGGGTGAGCTGTATTCATTCAGAATAAACTGCAATTTGTTAAAGTTATCAAGACTTTAATTCTACCCGCTTCCTAGCCTTGTACCTTCACACCGGGGATTTCTACATCTTAGCCAGATCAAAAAGTCTCCCTCTCACTAAGGTCAACTGGCTAAATCCCATCCACGAACCGTGTCGCTCAATCCCTCGCAATACCCACGCTTGGGACGCGACACCGTCCCGGGAGAGGCGCTTCAGCACGCACGGCTATCCAGGCGTTTTCGCTGTACCAGTGTTTAGACTATGCGAAAATGAGAACCGCCTCCAGAAAAAAAAAGAAATGAAAAACAGACCCAGTTGGTCGATTATTTGCCGCCGGTCGGGAGTAGCCGAGCGGTCTATGGCGCTGCAGTCATGGACTGTGCGGCTGGTCCCGGCGGAGGTTCGATGAATATTTTATCTGAAAAGCATATGTCCAAAAACTTGAGGATTTCCTTTGCAGTGTAACTGTTTTAAGATCTTTCATAGCTACAAACATAGCTTTCGTGACTTCGTAACTTATATGGTATATAAACGTGGGAGATGGTGTATCTCTGTTGTTTTCACCTACGATGGCGCTTTTTTATTTTTAAGTGGAGCACTCTCGACAGCTGAGTTCCATTGCAAAACTTGCTGTGAATTGTCGGTGCTGCCTGTGGACACAAGAACCGGGTCAGGTTTTTTGTTGGCAGCAGAAAGTGGCAGCCCGCGAGTGTGCACCGTGTCCTGGCCGGAATATTTTCTGCAGATAGTCAAGCCGCAAACGGATCCACGTGGGCCAACCCTCAGCAAGGCAACTGGGAAGTGTCCTGTGTTGAAAGAAACTTGGAATTTTTTGCTGTTTTCGAGATACTTAGTTCTCACGATACTGTATTCTCCGAAACGTTTGCGATTAATGTAAGTAAAAAGATAAATCCTTTTAGCAGATGTTCTTTTGTGCGGAAGCACGGGGACGATCATTACGCCACTGTCCCCTCGTACCTGCGGCTGTTGTGTTGTGTTGTGCTGAGTGTTGGCGAGAAGTAGCCTAAGTGGAATAAAGAATCAGCTACCGAGTATTCACTTAGCGAAATAACCTGTTATCAGCCTTAGGCAGTTATTAAAATAACTACCAATGTCGCTCATAGTGTGTTTGCCACCGTGCGTACGTCGTACTTCAGTACTTTCCCTTCGGCCTCTCTCTGTGTAACCAGAAATAATGACTACAATGATCATATCATGTTCTTACTACCGTGGAAATTGGTATTTGTTAATACATCTGTTCACCGATGAATGAACTTCTAATAGGATCTCGCTCTACCTGGCCATGAATAAATCGCAGTGATGTTAGGATAATCGCACTTTCACGGAAATAAATAAGTGATGGGATA
This sequence comes from Schistocerca cancellata, assembly GCF_023864275.1. Lineage (NCBI taxonomy): Eukaryota > Metazoa > Arthropoda > Insecta > Orthoptera > Acrididae > Schistocerca > Schistocerca cancellata. The sequence goes on along the minus strand of NC_064634.1, from coordinate 520,144,713 downwards.
ACTGATCGTTTCCAAAGATACATAAATACTGGGTACCGAGAATACTATGCAAACGGAGTTGATTCCTGTTTCTTTTGTGGAGTATGCAAAAGAAGGCAAGCGATGCAGTTTCCAGACGAACACAGTGAGAGAGATTTCCAAGGCCTGAAAAGAAAGGTAATGTAAGCAAACACGGTTGGTCTCAGACTAAAATTTAATACGTCGCGAGCTGAAGTAATTTTGCAAGCGCTTTTAAAAACCGTAATCTAACTTTTATCACCATAGTTCTTAATTATCTCAAGTCTAAACCTTGTACACTAATAAACCGCCTCTACTGATTCGTTACCACAATTTCTTGCGTGGTATTTCACTTTGACAAATAGTAGAAATTAAGCTTTAGTTTTTCCCCACATATCTCATTAATCATAGCTGAAAAAGCACTTATTAAGACTTGTACTTTTAATGGAATCTTTCGTGTACTTTACTTTTGAAACTTAACTTTCAGCAGCTTCTGCCACAGCTGCATTCATATTAGACCACAATCCTCGTCTTGTGTGAAGCAGTTGTAACCTCTGAAACAGCATTAACTGAAAGGTTCTGGAAACCCAATCAGCTCAGGATTGCCACATATGCAGGCTATTAAGGGTATAACTCAGATATTTTTATTGTTGACTGAAGACTGTGTACATCATCGTTTACTTGATTTGCAGACTAATACACTGCTGACAAAGAAATTAGTACGCCCTTTCAGAGTTTCCAGTTCATTTACGGAGATGTTTAGCAAACTCAAGTGGCAGACTCTGCAAGAGAGGCGCTCTGCATCGCGGTGTAGCTTCCTGTCCAGGTTTCGAGAGGGTGCCTTTCTGGATGAGGTATCGAATATATTGCTTCCCCCTACTTATACCTCCCGAGGAGATCACGAATGTAAATTTAGAGAGATTCGAACGCGCACGGAGGCTTTCCGGCAGTCGCTCTTCCCAGATCAACCAACCGACCTGCCTGCTTCACACGTTTGCAGCTCACCGAGCCCTCGGCTGTGAGCGTTCCCTATTCAATGGTAGGCACACGTCTGCTGCCTGCTGGCGGACGACGTTGAACCATTATCAGGTACTATGCTATTCCCCAGGTGGCATACACCGTCCTTTTTCCAGGCGTATTAATTTCTTTCCCGGCAGTGTAGCTCCAGCTATTCGGAGCAGTATCTCTTTAGGTTGTTTAGTACCTCCAAGTACGTGTGGCAAGGGCAAGTCATTGACGTTTGTTTTCCCCCGGACAGCAAGTCAGGTGTTGAAGTGTGGACGGGTGTGCAGAAAATGGTTAACCGGTACTGACAGGCGTAGTCTACTTAATGGTGCAGGTACGACCATGCAGAAAACAGGTAGTGAATTGCTTGACGGGTTTACTGGAAGAGTATTAGGGTACCAAAATTACAATACCCGCACTTTTATGCCAAACAGCTCAGCTTCACAGTATGGCACAGTTCAGCCGATGTTGCTGACACTTCCCAATAACCGCTACCTGCTCTGTGACTACTACACCGTTAACAGTCGCATCCCCACTAATCTATATATCATATACGGAGATATACAGCCGGCACTTGGTTCAAGAATCATAAAAGAAGGTTGTATACGTGGATGCAGCCTGGAGATACTGATAGGTTTCAGATAGATTATAAAATAGTAAGACAGAGATTTAGGAACCAAGTTTTAAATTGTAAGACATTCCAGGGGCTGATGTGCACTCTGACCACAATCTGTTGGTTATGAACTGTAGATTAAAACTGAAGAAACTGCAAAAAGGTGGGAATTTAGGGAAATGGGACCTAGATAAACTGACTAAACCAGAGGTTGTTCAGAGTTTCAGGGAGAGCATAAGGGAACAATTGACAAGAACGGGGGGGAAAGAAATACAGTAGAAGAAGAATGGGTAGCTTTGAGGGATGAAGTACTGAAGGCAGCAGTAGGTAAAAAGACGAGGGCTAGTAGAAATCCTTGGGTAACAGAAGAAATATTGAATTTAATTGATGAAAAGAGAAAATATAAAAATGCAGTAAATGAAGCAGGCAAAAAGGAATACAAACGTCTCAAAAATGAGATCGACAGAAAGTGCAAAATGGCTGAGCAGGGATGGCTAGAGGACAAATGTATGGATATAGAGGCTTATCTCACTAGGGGTAAGATAGATACTGCCTAGAGGAAAAGACACCTTTGGAGAAAAGAGAACCACTTGTATGAATATCAAGAGCTCGGATGGAAACCCAGTTCTAAGCAAAGAAGGGAAAGCAGAAAGGTGGAAGGAGTATATAGAGGGTCTATAAAAGGGCGTAGTACTTGAGGGCAATATTATGGAAATGGAAGAGGATGTAGATGAAGATGAAATGGGAGACAGGATACTGCGTGAAGAGTTTGACAGTGCACTGAAAGACCTAAGACGAAACAAGGCCTCGGGAGTAGACAATATTCAATTAGAACTACTGACAGCCTTGGGAGAGTCAATCCTGACAAAACTCTACCATCTGGTGAGCAAAATGTATGAGACAGGCGAAGACTTCAAGTAGAATATAATAATTCCAATACCAAAGAAAGCAGGTGTTGACAGATGTGAAAATTACCGAACTATCAGTTTAATAAGTCACGGCTGCAAAATACTAACGCGAATTCTTTACAGACGAATGGAAAAAACTTGTAGAAGCCGACCTCGGGGTAGATCAGTTTGGATTCCGTAGAAATATTGGAACACGTGAGGCAATACTGACCCTACAGCTTATCTTAGAAGCTAGATTAAGAAAAGGCAAACCTACGTTTCTAGAGTTTGTAGACTTAGAGAAAACTTTTGACAATTTTGATTGGAATACCCTCGTCAAATTCTGAAGGTGGAAGGGGTAAAATACGGGGAGGGAAAGGCTATTTACAATATGTACAGAAAGCAGATGGCAGTTATAAACGTCGAGGTACATGAAAGGTAAGCAGTGGTTGGGAAGGAAGTGAGACAGGGTTGTAGCGTATCCCCGATGTTATTCAATCTGTATATTGAGCAGGCATTAAAGGAAACAAAAGAAAAATTTGGAGTAGGAATTAAAATCCATGAAGAAGAAATTAAAACTTTGAGGTTCGCCGATGACATTGTAATTCTTTCAGAGACAGCAAAGGACTTGGATGAGCAGTAGAACGGAATAGACAGTGTCTAGACAGGAGGGTATAAAATGAACATAACGAGGATAATGGAATGTAGTCGAATTAAGTCCGGTGATGCTGAGGGAATTAGATTAGCAAATGAGACACTTAAAGTAGTAGATGACTTTTGCTATTTGGGAAGCAAACTAACTAGGTCGAACTAGAGAGGATATAAATGTAGACTGGCAATGGCAAGGAAAGCGTTTCTGAGGACGAAAAATTTGTTAATATTACGTATAGATTTAAGTGTTAGGAAGTCTTTTCTGAAAGTGTTTGTATGGAGTGTAGCCATGCATGTTAGTGAAACATGGGCGATAAACACTGTAGACATGAAGAGAATAGAAGCTTTCGAAATGTGGTGCTACAGAAGAATGCTGAAGATTAAATGGATAGATCGAATATCTAATGAGAAGGTACTGAATGGAATTAGAGTGAAGAGGAATTTTTGCCACAAGTTGACTAGAAGAAGGGATCGGTTGGTAGGACATGTTCTGAGGCATCAAGGGATCACCAATTTAGTATTGGAGGGCAGCGTGGAGGGTAAATATCGTAGAGGGAGACCAAGACATGATTACACTAAGCAGATTCAGAAGGATGTAGGCTGCAGTACGTACTGGGAGATGAAGAAGCTTGCACAGGATAGAGTAGCGTGGAGAGCTGCATCAAACCAGTCTCAGGACTGAAGACCACAACAACAACAACAACAACAACAACAACAACAACATACAGAGAGATACTGTTAGGTCATTTGGTAGTGCGACTTTTTCGCAGTTATTTATAACCGTTATCGAAAAATAACTTAAACGCCATAGCTGATATCGGAGACTATTTAGTCCGTCCGTAGTCCAGACGTGGCGGGAGTCGCGGGCTGTTGGGGGAGCGGCAGTGCACGTGCGCGGCCTTGGCCGCTGCCGCCGCCGCGGTCACGTGCGGCCCGGTCTCGTGTCCGCTTACGTAACGCGCAGGCTGCACTGCGACCTGCTTCACACAAACTGCGCCGTAGGGACGGTCGTTAGCCGCAGCTCCTGCAGCTACACAGTCGAATGGCGGCTGTGGCTGGCTGGCAGCACCGGTTCTCGGCTCTACCGATTTTCTCTGCGCCACTTTAAGCTGACTGTTAAAACCGCTGGAAATAACAGATTCTCGGTTTGTTATTCGTATTATTTTCTGCAATAAACGTAGACATCGAACAAGCATTGTATATATCTTCAAACTGATTCAGAATTTTTCAAACAAAATATTCAATTAAACAGGCAAATAAAAGAACTTAATCTGTCCACTGTAGGCGGCTTTTCTCGAAAAGTGATAACGGGTTCATTATTGCAAAAAATCATCAGTACATACCACCATTTGGGCATTACGAATAATTAGTGCTAAGGCTGAAAACTGAGGTTGAAGATTCAATTTTGCCTGTCTCTTTGTCCGTTTTCAAGGGACACAGGCAAATCGAGGGATATTATGTAGACACGTGCAGAAGAAAAGCCACTTTGTTTTTTTATTGCTTATTGTGAACGAATTGTTGTTAAGTATTTAATTTATTACTGTTGTCACAATTTCATTCCTTCTTTATTATTTAACAGAAATGGCACACACAACTTTAATATTTTAAATCAAACGAAGTATTGTACTTCATTGCCAAGTCACTTCGTAAAGATATTTCCAGACTGGGGTCGTTGCCATTGTGCAACGCAACGGATATTCGGTGACAGCAGCGAGAAACTATCGTATAGACCGTGCGGGGGCACATCTTCCTCACTGCCACATGCCTTGCGCCACGACGTACGGCAACTGAATAGGGCGGGGGCCACGAGTTTGTTGCTCGTTTCTGTCGGCATTGGTACTAAGACAGCACTGATCAGTTTTCCCATTTTCTATAGTGGCACGATTTTATAAACTAATGGAAATTTTACGAATAAAAATTAGTCTTTTTTTCGAAAAAGTTTTATTAGCACTGCTGCTATGGGTAATTGGTATTTCGGATTTTTTCTCGTTTTTTTCGTAAATATAAAAAACAGCTGCTATAACAGAGACCAAACAAATATCGAAAAATACCGGTTACTGACAACTAGAATATCGGTTTCGGTTTTTGCCACGCCTACTAGAAAGCGATCGCTGGCAGCAGCTCCACCAGTCGCGCCCGAGACGGAGGCGTGCACCGAAGCGACACGAACCTGGCGCGCTCGCTGTCTCGCAACAGAGTTCCGGAAAAACGCAACTCTCGCTCTCATCTGGTGGCATCCTGGCGAACAGGTGGATGCGCAACCTCTTGTCTTCCTAAAATCTCTCTGCCAAGACTAGGGCTGTAGATAAAATATCGATTTATCAATATTGTCACGTAGGGGAAGGTGTAAGTAGATGAATGACGAAAGCTAACTTCACTTAACGAAAATTTATTCAGCACTTGCGCATACAAGAGAGCGGAGCGAACTACCTCCGAACAGAACACATACGGTGTATATATATAGCTACAGAACATTCCAGTACAATGATTCTTCCCATTTGTGGATACTTCCTGAATGTGCTCGAACCGAATATAGAAACTGAAATTGTACAGTTCAGGCGACTTTTTAACTCGTGACCCTCGATACAACATTTTAGTATCATGTCCACTACACCACGGTGCTACTCAGCTTCTTCTGCGACATTGCTCCCTCCTTAAGAGAACAGCGTCTCGGTGTTACGTCGTCCTAGTCCGGGAACGAGTCATCGGTCCTGCATACTCCGACTCCCGCCCTGGCAGTGATCTTCTTAGAACCTCCCTCCGCTACGTTCTTCATTACTTTTCCGCTTGTTGCCTGTCTCTGGAGCTGGGTTGCAGGATCCTTATAGGGCTTCATTCGAAGGACGCGGACCATATCTCAGATCCTTCGTCGTCTTGTGTCGGGGTCGAAATCTTCAACTTGATAAGTAACATAAGACAACTGTCTTACAACCTTATAAGGTCCAAAGTAGCGCCTGAGGAGCTTCGCAGAGAGACCAACCTTCCGAACAGGAGTGAAGATCCAGACGAGGTCGCCAGGCTTGTAGACAACAGGGCGGTGGCTCGCGTCATACCTTCGGCGATCGTTTTCTTGAGACTGCAGCGTACGGAGTCGAGCTAACTGCCGAGCTTAGTAAACACGTGGCCGATGTAGTCGTCGTCCACGTCATCAGGATATAACGAAAGTACAGTGTACATCGTCGTCGTCGCCTCACGCCCATGCAGCAGGAAAAATGGTGTTAATCAAATGGCTCTGAGCACTATGGGACTTAACATCTATGGTCATCAGTCCCCTAGAACTTAGAACTACTTAAACCTAACTAACCTAAGGACATCACACAACACCCACTCATCACGAGGCAGAGAAAATCCCTGACCCCGCCGGGAATCGAACCCGGGAACCCGGGCGTGGGAAGCGAGAACGCTACCGCACGACCACGAGCTGCGGACTGGCGTTAATCCTGTGGTGTCTTGTTTGGCGGTGTTGTAGGCAAACGTCACGAAAGGTAGCACATCATCCCAGTTGCTCTGCTCAACATTGACCAACATTGATAGCATGTAGTCCAAGGTCTTTTTAAGGCGTTCAATAAGCCCGTTAGTTTGCGAATGGTAGGCAGTCGTCATGTGATGGCTAATGTTGCACCGACGATTTATCTGTCACAAGACTCGATTTAGAAACTTTCTTTCGATTCGTAATTAACGACCTTGGGGCACCGTGTTTTCATACAATGTCTTCCAGGATGAATTTGGCTACCTCGGATGCTTCGGCTGTTTTCACGGCTTTTGTAATGGAGTAGCGTCTCAGATAATGAGTGCAAACAATAATTCAGCTATTGCCACTAGCAAACGTTGGAAATCGTCCGAGGAGGTCAATCCTAATACGCTGGAAAGGCGTTTCGACTGGTGGAATTGGTATGAGTCGGCCATGTGGTTTCTGAGGAACTGCCTTTCTCCTCCAGCGCTCTCGACAATGCGACACATAGTGACTGACACTCCTAAATAAACCTAGCCAGAAAAATCTCTTGCGGATTCTATCGTATGTCTTAATAAATCTTAAATGTCCGGCCTCAGGGGTGTCATGGAATTTCTGTAGAACATCTAAGCGCATGTGTTTAGGAATCACTGGTAGCCACCTCCTTCCAAACGGATCAAAGTTTTTCTTGCAAAGTAATCCATTAACTACCTTAAATTGTCCTTTCACATCCTCTCACCGATTGAAGGCAAGCATAATTTGAGATATCTTGGCGTCCTTCTGCTCAGCAGAGAGATCCTGGAGTGCAGCGACGCAATCTTCATCAAAGTCTTGATGGTCTTGCACAGGGTTTCTTGAGAGACAGTCGGTATCCTGGTGCTTTCTTCCACTTTTGTACACTACGGTAATGTCATACTATTGAAGATGTAGTGCCTACTTGGTGAGTCGTCCTGTTGGATCCTTAAGACCTATCAACCAACAAAGTGAATGATGGTCGATCACAAATTTAGTATTGGAGGCCAGCGTGGAGGGTAAAAATCGTAGAGGGAGACCAAGAGATGAATACACTAAGCAGATTCAGAAGGATGTAGGCTGCAGTAGGTACTGGGAGATGGAGAGCTGCATCAAACTAGTCTCAGGACTGAAGACCACAACAACAACAACAACAACAACTGTGAATGGCCTTCCATAGAGATAATGTCGAAATTTGCACATGGCCCAGATCACAGCAATACATTCTCTTTCTGTAGTTGAGTAGTTCCTCTCGGCTTTTGTAAGTGTCTTAGAAGCATAGGCTATAATCCCTTTTCCATCCGAAAACTGCACCAGAACGGCGCCAATCTTATACCCACTGACATCCGTGTGTATTTCTGTAGGTACTCTCTCATCATACAGACCAAGTACAGGGTCAGTCGTCAGAGCTTTTCGCAGTACACTGAAATAGTCTTGTTGAGCATCAACCCAGATAAATTTAGCATCGGCTTGTAACAAACCTTGGAGTGGTATGGCTTTGAGACAAAAGTCTTTGATAAAACGACGGTAATAAGAACACAATCCGAGGAAGCTTCTCATATCTCTAATACTTTTAGGAATAGGAAATTCCGTTATAGCTCTCACCTTCACTGGGTCTCGACGCACACCTTCGTTTGACACAAGGTGCCCAAGTATTTTGATTTCTTTTTCTCCAAAGAGAGACTTTTTTGGATTAAGTTTCAGTTCGGCTTGTTGGAGACACTTAAGAACGGTCCTCAGTCTTGTTGTGTGTTCTTCAAATGTCTCTGAGAACACTATAATGTCATCTAAATAACAAAGACACAAGTGGGTGATCCCACTTCAGGTGCCTTAGAAGATTATCTATCATTCGGTCAAAAGTTGCTGGTGCATTACGCAAACCAAAACTTAAACTCGTACAGGCTCTCAGGGATGATGAATGCAGTTTCCTCACGATCAGCCTGTTCTACTTCGATTTGCCAGTATGCCGAGTACACGTCCATGGTTGAGAAAAACTTAGCCACCTTCAGACAATCTAGTGCATCGTCAATTCGTGGAAGAGGGTAAACGTCCTTTTTAGTTATCTTGTTAAGCTTCCTGTAATCAACACAAAAGCCCCAACTGCTATCTTTCTTCCTGACGAGAGCCACTGGTGACGACCATGGGCTCTGCGAAGGCTGAATGATGTCATTCTTCATTATTTTCTCTACCTCGTCACGAATTATTCGACGTTCTATTGCTGACACACGGTATGCTTTCTGGCTTATTGGTTGATGGCCTCCAGTGCTAATGCGGTGCTTCATCATCGATTTATCTAACTTGCTCTTCACCTGTGCACTGAAGCATTCAGAGAACTCTTGGAAAACGGCGAGTAGCTCCTTCTGCTGTTCCGTAGTGAGATCTGGTGACAGTCGAGCTAGAAGATCTTGTCTCGTAATGGTAGCGCTAATTTCGCCTACAGACTCGGCATGGGAGGTTTCTATGACGCTCAGCTGTTCTTCAATTAACGGCTCAGCGTTTGCTACGCACATGCGTCTTGGAAGGATCTGCGGTTCTCAGCGACAGTTAACTATACACAATTCACCGAATCCGTTCTTAGACGAGACGACAGAGGCTGGGATGACTAAGTTATTCTTCACTGGTATGCTTCTCTTACATTCCACTACAAGATCCATGGGTTGGTGCATGGCATGACACATGACAGCTACCTTTCTGGTGCTGACTGCAGGATTGATCACTTCATCCAGCACACATACTCTCCACATACTCAGATGCGCACCTTCCTTTCCACAGTATCTCATCTCGTCTAGCATAATCTTCGAGCGACCACAATCTATAATTGCTTGAGAAGCTTTCAAAAAATCACAGCCGAGAATGACGTCATGATTACACTTCTGTAAGACGATGAATTCTAAGGGCTGTGTATGGCCACTTATACTCTCACGAATGAGTTATCTTCCTGTAGGTTTTCCATATTTCCCATTAGCCACCTTCAGCAGAGATGTTTTGCTGTCGACGACTACGGTTGTCTACAACTGGCGACAGTACTTTTCCAAAATGACTGAATATGATGCTCAAGAGTCCACAAGAGCTTGGGCTGGTCGGCCATCCATGAGGATATCGACGTAGTTTCCCATCATTTTTGAAGTGATCGACGGCGGAGGATTTTTCTCTTCGGCGGCCTCTCCTCCAAGGAAGGTTGCACCCTTTAGTTTTCCAGGTTGCGGCGGCTAGGTGATCGGCTGGAGCATCTAAACGGCGATGGAGACCTCGATCGGCGTGTTGGGGAGCGTCCTCTCCAGCGGCTAGCTTGCCATTTTGATATCTATATATCGTCGTGGGTATTGGCGATGTATATCGATATTTCTTGTAAAAGGTGTCCGTATATTGATTTTTATCAACAGCCCTTCTGGGAACAGTAAATGAAGGGCAAGAGGAAGATTCCAATTTTCTACATTTTCCGAAAGCATGCAACACTCTATCCGACTGCGGGCTCTTAACCAAAGTCTGAGCATAGGGAATAGTTTTCTCAGAATCAGATACGCGAGTGGTTCGAAGGCTTCTCGAGTAATAACTCAGTACGTTCTTCTCGACGCGAACGTACACGAGAGATAAAGATACTGTCAGGAGTGCCCCAGGGAAGTGTGAAAGGGCCACCATTATTTCTTGCATACGAAAGTGATCTGGCAGGCAGTTTGAGCTGCTGTCTCCGGCTGTTTACTGGTGACCCTGTTGTGTGCGGCAAGGTGTCGCCGTTGCGTGGCTGTTGGAGAATACAGAATGATTCCTACAGAATTTCTATTGTGTGTTATGAATGGCAGTTTCCCGCAAATGTGAAAAAAATATAAACTAATGCAAAAGAGTAAGAAAAACTCTGTACTTCTAGAATACACTATTAGTGGCGTCGCGATAGACAATGTTACGGCGATGAAATGCACCGTTGAGAAGAATTAGGGAATCACGTACATCAACGTCCGATATGTTAACTCTGTTTTGATGCAGGCGGTACCTGTGGTCTTATTGCTGGGGGTCAGGTCTTTGCTTTCAGTTAAAATCAATCGCCATTTATCGGCTGTGCCGTGGATTACAGCGTCTGGTGATCCTTCAGGAAGCGAATACCGGTGTCTTGTAGTTAAGCACCCAGATTTCAGTTGTTATTTGTGGACGTTGTATTCGACGAGCTCATACAGTGCGATACCTTAACGCGGTGCAAGAGCGGTCTGTTTGGTCCAGAAAGGATGGGCTTGAGGTCGTGGCGCCGCAGATGGGGATTTCTCTCCGTGTGTGATCCACACGTTGGCGTGCATACTGCAGGGAGGCGCGTCAGTACACGGCGAGTTCGACAAGGTCGCCGACGCATTGGAACCGAATCTGGCAATCCCCGCGTACGGATACGGCCAGAGCTCTGCGAGGCGATCTCATACTAATCACTGGAGCCGCTGTGTCGGATCAGACTGTAATGAACAGGTTAGTAGAAGGGATCTTACGACCCAGCCATCCTGTTCGAGTGGCCTGCTCGACACGAGAACCTTGCAGCTGGTCTTCAGTTCTGACGATGCCATATCAACTGGCAGCTTTGTCACCAGTGACACGTGTTGTTGCCGGCCGGTGTGGCCGTGCGGTTCGAGGCGCTACAGTCTGGAACCGCAGGACCGCTACGGTCGCAGTTCGAATCCTGCCTCGGGCGTGGATGTGTGTGATGTCCTTAGGTTAGGTTTAAGTAGCTCTCAGTTCTAGGGGACTGATGACCACAGAAGTTAAGTCCCATAGTGCTCAGAGCCATTTGAACCATTTGACAGGTGTTGTTCACAGACGAGTCCAGATATCCTCTGACGCAAAGTGATGGCGGAGACCCGCGGTGAGTGGTGACTGGCAAATCCACAGATTTCCCAGGTTCTGTGATGATGTGGGAAGGCATCGTTGTTGACAGCCATACGAATCTTGTGGTTATTCGTGTTCGTCTTACCGCCAGGCATACGTGGTCACTGCCGCGTACGGTTGTGGCCCTGAATTCCTTCTAATGCCCCCGCCTGTATGATGGGCGTTAGCATACGTGTCTCGCAAAGCATTTAAGCATAAACATTTAAGTAATCGCCACTCTTCGGCGGGTTCGTGCTCGGCTACCGTAGGGCCCCATCCTTTGCAGCATTTTTTCCCTTCTGTGCTGCATGTCTGTCCTCTTGTATCCTTTTCCACTCACTTGGGCAACATGTCTTGGATGTTGTTGGGAATGTTCTGCATTGTCTGTCGCTGACGTAAGAACAGTCTCACCTTTGTTTTTCGTTCCCTTTTCCTTTCTTTGTTTCCCTTCTCCTCTCGTTCCTCTGCTTCGGCGTTTGAGGTTCCTCTTTTTCTTCTTCCTCCCTGTGCGCTCCTGAAGGCCGGCCCACGCATGCGGCGCGAAACAGGTGACCGGATAACGCGTAGTCCCCAGCCCCAGGTCGACAGGTAGGGTTCGCACGTAGCCCCTGGTACAGGCCAGGCCCTCAGAGGGGTGACTGCCTGAGCTGCAACCTACCCAAATTCCCGACTGGTCCCTCTGCCAGGTGTTACGAAGGTGTGACCTGAGATGTGAACAACCACCTAAGCTGGGTGCACCCCCTGTGAAGGGAGCCACCAGGTGGAAGGACCGCGCCAACAAGCTGGGGATTGCCTTGCAATGAGTCAATCACCTTCCCAATCAACGTCTACGAAACGTAAACGTAATGAGGCTAACGATTCAAAGACCCTTCCCTCTGCACCGCAGTTACTCATGGTCTCACGTACTGAGAGGAGGAGGAGGAGGAGATTAGTGTTTAACGTCCCGTCGACAACGAGGTCATTAGAGACGGAGCGCAAGCTCGGGTGAGGGAAGGATGGGGAAGGAAATCGGCCGTGCCCTTTCAAAGGAACCATCCCGGCATTTGCCTGAAGCGATTTAGGGAAATCACGGAAAACCTAAATCAGGATGGCCGGAGACGGGATTGAACCGTCGTCCTCCCGAATGCGAGTCCAGTGTGCTAACCACTGCGCCACCTCGCTCGGTCGCGTACTGAAGATGGTCAGTCACCACAGTAAATCCATTTATTATTCAGATAGGTGTTGATGCAATTGCCGGCCCTGTGAAATCCTACTCTCGTTTACGGAATGGCACTTTGCTTTTGGAGATTACTTCTGATTCTCAAGCACAACAACTGCTTGCTGCCGCGGTTCTCCGCGCTACTATGTTCGTGTTGAGGCCCATGGAACTTTGAATTCTTCCTGGAGTGTAATTTACACCAGAAGGCTCGGCAGTCTAACCGAGGCCGATATCCAATCTCACCTCCCTGGTCAGGTCATCACTGCCTTCCATCGTGTAATGGAAAAGGTAGATTCTTCCTTAGTGCCCACCTGCACTCTTTTCCTCACCTTTGATTGAGTGGTGCTTCCGTCCAACATCAAAGCATGCTATGAAATTATCGTCTAGCCATACATTCCGAACCTGATGCGCTGCTACCAGTGTCGTCGTTTCAATCCACAAGAACGTCTTGTCGACACCCAGCCACATGTGTCACCTGTGGTAGGGATGCTCACGAGGGCGATTGTCCGCCTCCTCCAACCGCAATGGCGGCCACGCCGCCTCCTCTCGGGGATATACTGTGTATCTTGATGAGCGATCTGTCCAAGAGATCTGGGTAAAGGAAAAAGTGCCTTACCCAGTAGCTCGCAAGTTACTGGCTAGTCACAAACCCTGCATTCTCCCGTCTGGCACCAATAGTGCTGTTATTGTTACCCCTCGCTCCATGAAGGACATGGCCACACAGACATGCGACCTCCAATTCAGCTCTGAGGTTGTGAAATCGCCCAGAGTCAAGGTAGCATCGCCATCCCCCCCCCCCCCCCCTTCCAGCTGTGCAACAAGCCATCCAACTCTCACCTCAAGGGGTGAAGCCACCGGCTGGTCGGCCGGAATGGACAGAATGGACAGGAGTACTCCAATGAAGACTTCCTCCATCCCTCCAGCCAAACAACAGCCGAGTCTTCCTCCAACCAAAAAGGCTCGAAGAAGTCCGCTAAAGGCAAACGCTCTTCTCCTTCGCCAACTCGAAGATCCTTTTCGGTGGTGTTGCCCCGCTGGCCCCCATGTCGCTTGTGCAGGCGTTGGTCTCCATAGACCGATCGCACAAGCAAGCCACTACTTCTGTGGTCCCCATGGAGCAGGATCCTCCTGCTTCTGTGCGACTCTTCACTGGCTGTCATTTGGCAGTTGCCGAGGTGACACCCCTACATATCTTTCTCATAATGACTCTCCACCAATGAAACGTTCACGGACTTTGGTCCCACAAAGAGAATTTAGGGCTGCTTTTAGTATTGCAGCATTCCCTTGTGCTTTGCCTTCAGGAAACGAAATTACGCCCTCACGACCGATTCGATTTGACCTTGCCCTGGAAGTCGGCGTTCCAGCTCATGCGGGGCATCGTGCTGCTCATATGGGAGGACATTCGTGTACCCATCTTCAAGCTGTTGCAGTTCGCCTTTCCTTTCCCACCTGACCTTTTCCTCTCTGTACCATTTGTGTCCCTCCATCATTGTATGTCACCAGGGCAGACTTCCTTCAGCTTATTGGGCAGCTAGCTCCCCCATTTTTGCTACTCGGTGACTTTAATGTGCATCATCCCCTTAGGGTTTCTCCCAGGACCTGTCAGAAAGGTACCCTATTGGCTGACCGACGTTCTTAACCGACTTAACCTATTCTGCCTTAACACTCGAGCACCCACTTTCCTTTCCGACTCCTCGCACACCTATTCAGATTTGGACCCATCCTTCTGCATTGTCCAGCTTGCCCATCGTCTTGAGTGGTCCGTTCTTTCTGACACCTACTCTAGTGACCATTTCCCATGTGCCATCCGTTTGGGACTCCTACCCCATCCCTGTGCACATCCAAATGGCAGCTTCCTAAGGCTGACTGGCAGCTTCTACCTGGCGACGTTCAAAGAACAAGATTTTCCCCATTATGACGACCAGGTGGACTATCTCACAAACTTTATCCTTACTGCTGCAGAACGTTCCATTCCTCGCACTCCCTCTTTATCACGTCGTGTCCCAGTCCCTTGATGGACTGAGGCATGCCACGATGCAATTCGCGCACGGAGACGTTCTCTCCGCGTTAATATCGTCATCCTACGATGGCAAACTGGATTCATTATAAACAGATGCGTGTAAAGTGTCGTCGAATTCTGCGGGATAGCAAAAGAGATAGCTGGATTTCATTCACTTGTTCTTTTAATAGTTCCACACATTGCTCTGTCGTGTGGACCACCCTCCAGCGGCTCTCTGGGACCAAGATACATTCCCTCATTCCCGGCCTGGCTACAGCAGACGGTGTCATCGTGGATCCTATTGCTATCTCCAACACCTTGGGCCCCCATTTTGCCTAAGTTTCGTGCTGTTCCCACTTTCACCCTGCCTTCCTCCATCGGGAACGAGCTGAGGAGGCTCGGACGATACCCTTCTGTTCTCTGAATCGTGAGTGCTACAATGCCCCCTTCACTGTGAGGGAGCTAGGTCGTGGCCTCAGTTCATCCCCATCCTCCGCCCCCAGGCCAGACGCCCTCCACATTCAGATGTTGCAGCACCTTTCACTTGCGGGCAAGCACTTCCTGCTCAACAAGTACAACCGCATCTGGGCAGAGGGCACATTTCCCGGACGTTAGCGTGAAGCCACAGTCATACCCATACCTGAGCCCAGTAAGGACAAAAATCTTCCTTCTAACTACCGCCCCATCTCTCTCACCAGCTGCATTTGCAAGGCTATGAAACGTATGATTCGTGCCCTGCTGGCATGGTGGCTCTAGTCTCGCAATTTACTGACGAACACACAGTGTGGATTTCGAGCGCAGCGTTCTGCAGTTGACCATCTCGTTACTTTGTCCACCCAAATCCCAGACTGTGGTCGTGTTTTTCGATTTGGAGAAGGCCTATGGCACCTACTGGAGAACTGGTATCCTCCGTACTCTTTACACGTGGAGCTCCTGTGGCCACCTGCCCTGTTTCCTTTAAGAATTTTTAAGAGACTGAGTTTTCAAGGTGCATGTAGGTTCTGCCTTGTTGGACGCCTTTATCCAGGAAATTGGCGTGCCTCAGGGTTCCGTCCTGAGCGTCGTTCTCTTTGCTGTCGCCATTATCCCTATAACGGCCTGTCTCCCGCTGCGCGTTTCCGGTTCCCTCTTTCTTGACGGTTTTGCCATCGACTGCGGTTCTCCACGGACCAGCCTCACTGAGCGGCGTCTTCAGCAATGTCTGTATCGTCTTTACTCCTCGAGCATCGACAATGGCTTTCACATTCCCACTGACAAAACCGTCTGTGTCAATTTCTGGCGACGCAATCGGTTTCTCCCACCATCTGTGGCCTGTTGCCGTTCCGTTCGTTGAAAGTTTCTGAGGCTCATACTCAATAGGAAACTCTCTTCGTCCTCCCATGTTTCTTGCCCGGGAGCTCGCTCGCTGTATGCGGTTACTCAATGTCCTACATGTTCTCAATGGTGCTTTCTGCGATGCCGATCGAACCACCCACCTCCTTTGTACCGGTCCCTTGTCCGTTCGAAACTCGACTATGAGTGTTTCGTTTATGCGTCCTCGCGTCCATCCCTCTTACGCCTTCTCAACACTGTCTACCATCATGGCATCCGTTTGGCCACTGGCGCCTTTTACAGTAGCCCGGTTGAGTGTCTGTATACTACCACTGTCCTACCGCCGTCACTTTCTCCTCAGCAAGTATGCATGCCGTTTGTCTGACATGCGTGGCCACCCATCCTGTGTCTCCTTCTTCGATGATTCCTTTGATCGCCAGTATGGGGCGCGCACCTCTTCTCTGTTACCTCCAGGAGTCCGGTTTCGGCACTTGCTACGGCGGCTTAACTTCACATTACCTGCACCTTTCCCGGTGTGTGTGAACCCTTGGCTTCGTGAAGCGGCCAATGTTAACCTTGGCCTTCATTCGCTTGCTAAGAACACTACTCCAGCCTCGCTCTATTGCCTTCGGTTTCATCACCTTCGCATCGAACTTCGCAATAATGCCTTTGTATACACTGATGCCTCTCGGACTGACTGTTGTGTCTGGTGTGCCTTTGCCATTGGCCCCGTGTCTTTCGATATTGGCTTCCGGCACACTGTTCAGTATTTTCAGCTGAGCTCTTTGCCCTGTATCAGGCCACAGAGTACATCCGGCGACACAGGCTTTTCGATTATGTGCTCTGCTCAGACTCACTCAACGCCCTTCCAAGTCTATGTGTGCTGTACACCGCCCATCCCTTAGTGCAGCGTGTGCAGGAAAACGGTCACTTGCTCACTCTTGGTGGAGCCAGTGTGATATGTATGTTGGCCGGCCGCGGTGGCGGGACGGTTCTATGCGCTTCAGTCCGGAACCGCGCGACTGCTACGATTGCAGGTTCGAATTTTACCTCGGGCATGGATGTGTGTGATGTCCTTAGGTTAGTTAGGTTTAAGTAGTGCTAAGTTCTAGGGGACTGATGACCTCAGATGTTAAGTCCCATAGTGCTCAGAGCCATTTGAACCATTTTATTTATTTATGTGGGTTCCTGGTCAAGTCGGTCTGCCAGGAAACGAGGGGCTGCTTACGCTGCTACCAAGGCTGCAGTCCTCGTACCTCAGCCCGCGAGTACCTACACTCCCTCCGAATATGTGTTGCCGTCTGTCAGGAAGTGGTGTCCTTTTGGCATCGCTAGTGGTCCTCGCTTCACAGGAATAAGCTCCAGCTTATTAAGCCTCTTCCAGTGGCTTGGACGACCTCCTCTCGGCCCTCCTGCCGGGAGGAGATCGTGTTAACTAGGCTGCCTACTGTGCACTGCCTTTTTAGCCATCTTCATTTGATAAGTGGCGCTACCCCACCACTTTGTACACATTGCGCCCAAGTTTTAACTGACCGCCACTTCGTGACGGAATGCCGATTTTTTAACCGTTTCTCTTCCCGCATTTGTTTGCCGTCTGAGTTATCCGCCGTTGTAGCAAATGACACGCCGGCTGCCGGCCGCGTTTTACATTTTATCCGCCAAAGCAATGTGGCGAAGGCCGCCTGATTTTTTTGGTTTTGGGCCTCCTTTTCTGTACGGTGTCTTTTTTAGCCCTTTCTCCACGTGCCTGTTTTTACCTGTCTTCTCTTATGTCAATTGGGACTGACGTATAGTCGTTTTTTAGCTCCTCTCTGCCTTCGTGTTCTATACTTTTGACTTGGGCACGTCTGACCCCAGTTGTTTTTTGCGCCCTAAACCAAAACAATTCCAAAAACCAACATTGATGCCATGGAATGCCTGGCGGTGATTACGACCTAAACCCCATGGTGGCACATACTTGGGAAATGTGCTCATGGTCTTTCTGTTCCATCACAAACTCTCCCTGTCTGTTTATTCACAAGGTGAATAAAAAAAAATTTAAAAAATACATGTTGCATTTGATTCACGTGAGTGGTCTACCGGACTTCAAATCCGGCTGTGATTTCCGGCGGCCAGTTTTCGTACTGTCAATTGCACATTCCGCGGAAGGAACACGAGTGGAACAGGAAAGGGTATGAACAGCAGTAGTAATAGTAGAAAGTGCCCTCCGATATGCACCTTGTAGATGACCTGCGGAGTAGATATAGATGTAGGTTTCTTCCATGTACTTCGACCTTTGTAACAGCTTAAGTATAACTCATCGACAACTTTTGCTCCCTATATTTTATTCTTGCTGACTTTAGAGTTTCAAGGAGTATATTCCCGTCAAGATTGTAGCAGGTTTCGGTAAATCTAGAAATTAATGAATTGAAAATGAGATACTTTATGTATTATTTGAAGAATTAGAAACTTACGACCTCCCTGGAAAATCCACTGAAAAGGCGCTCAACGTACAATAGGCTCTTAATAACACCAGTTTGTTGAACATCTTTCAAATGGTTCAAATGGCTCTGAGCACTATGGGACTTAACTGCTGAGGTCATCAGTCCTCTAGAACTTAGAACTACTTAAGCCTGACTAACCTGAGGACATCACACATATCCATGCCCGAGGTAGTATTCGAACCTGCGACCGTAGCGGTCGCGCGGTTCCAGACTGAAGCGCCTAGAACCGCTGGGCCACTCCGGCCAGCGAACATCTTTCGCCTCCTTGTTGATTGCTTCCTTCAAAGTTACTCCTCCAGTTCGAATTGTATCTACGTAGATGTTCGCAAACATGCTCTTTAAGCAGTCCACGATGCTTCGAGGCTACGCTAGAGCCCTCTACAATTCTGGTGGACGTATCGTACTTTACTTTGGTGCGCCCATCCACTGCAACTCTGTAGCTGCTTTATTAAATCTAAAACTTATTTTTATCCTTTCATTGATAAATTATGCAATTTGAAATTTTGGATGTGTCAGTTCTTAAAAGCACGGCTTTAATTATCTTGACAAGACCATTTGTTTTTCACAATGTCACTGGATACGTAACTTTCTAAAATGACCTGTCTTATACTTTTTCCATGATTTGACATTTTTTTTAATATCAAGTTGATCCTCTATGGCCTGCGTAGTAACAACCGACTTCACTCTAGTGTACAGGTCTTGTTCTTGTTCCAGCTTTGACTTCATTCCAGTATCTTCTGAGCCCACCAAGAAGTGCCTGTTTGTGCTCTTCGGATAATGGTCCTCTCCGTCTTCTGGACGTTGATGCCATCTTAAAACCTTGGTAGCTGTTCACCAATCTTCTAAATTTGTTCCTGTCAGGAATTTCTCTCTCTGAGATACCAATCTGTCTAAGATCTTTTTCACATTCTTCGGACCGTCTTGGCCTTGTTTTCTTAGTTTGGATGAAACTCCATATTGCTTTTGTTACTCGGTCACCGTCCATTCTCGTGAGATGACCGTAAAATAACAATCGTCTCTTCTTAATGGATGTTGTGATAGGTTCCGTCTTGCTGTACAAGTCCTCAACCCATCAATTACCTAGGATTTTGCTTAGTATTCTACGCTCTCGCTTTTCCAGCCGCTCAGCTTGACCTTGTCTATTGTGGTCAAAGTTTCTGGCGCATATAAGCCCTCAGGTTTTACAACTGTGGTATAATGTCGGAACTTGGCACATATACTCGCATACTTTTTGTTGTATGTTTTTTGTGTCAGTTGGTTCTGGTCTAACTTCCTCATCTTGACATTAATTGCTTCTTCTTCTAATCCATTCTCCTGGATGACTGCACCGAGACAGCTGAAATACTCGTGTCCGATTTTTCCCAGACTGGTGATCATCCATTCACGCCCATGACAGATGTTAGTCATATATTTTGTCTTTTGAATGGAGATCTGGAGTCCAACTTTTTCACCAGTTTCTGACAGGCTATTGATCTTGTTGACTGCTGACTCTATGTTGTTAGCAGGATTTGACATTATTTCTGTACACCACAATAAAACTTTTATGCTCAATCTGCACATATGTTGCACATATATAAGCCTTATTTTTTGCATATTCTGTTATGCACACTACTTATATCTCTGTCACATTTACGGCAGTTTTTCAAAACCACTTGAAAATGTCCTAAAAAAAAAGAGAGCGAAAGTACTAGTGAAATCAAGAAACTTGTCAACAGCAACTGCAACGATTTCCAAACAGTTCCTGAATCGGCACACTCTCCGAACAGGGAGAAACTAATACGGGGGATTGGTTCTATTGATGTTTCCAATATAGCATATTATTTGCCATTTGTTTGGCTAAAAACCCTATTTCCGTTCAGTGGGATGGCCTTACGCCACCTTAGTGGAAGGGCCCGTACACCCGCACGGTACCACTCTACTGGCCGGCGCCGGAGCTGTCGCCGTGCTGCATCAACACTCTGCCCATTATCCACGTACTGCTTCCCCCGGAGGGAACGGTTGGAAACCAGAAGGTGGTTGACCCGGGCTGTGGGGCGGACGGGGAACGGCAGCGTAGTGGAGTTCTGTGGGCTCCTGTCGCGTGCGCCTCGTGTCGCCTTGCAGGAGGAGAGGTTCGTTCTATTGCTTTCCCGACAGCAGCACGGTACACTTCAGATCTGATCGCTCCACCACCAGGGACGACGTAAAACGCGATAAGTCCCCTCAGAGTCCCAGAAGACCGTCGCCACGACTTCACCAGCTGGGTATGTAGCTTTGAACTTTTTCTTCGGAGGATAGGTGGTGTGGCAACAGTCCCTGTACAGCCATTTTGTTTCCAGTTCTAAGTGATGAACCCGTGTTTCAACGCTTGTGACGATGTTCGACAAAAAGTCGTCACTGTCAGCCTCGTAACGTGCAAGCAATCCTGCGGAGACGGCCATTCGTTCCAGTTTACAAGTTTCTTCTCTCAGGTGACGAGGAACCCATTGAGCACACACACACACACCTGTGAGTAGCGCAACCGGTGGATGGCTGTATTAGTCGAGTGGAGGTTGTTGGATTGTGAACCGCCGATCACCTCGAATGAGAGTGTCCGCACGTCCCAACATTGCAGGAGTCGCAGCTGTTTGCGGACGGCTGGCACGCGGGAGATAGGTTTGCGTTAGTTCTTCCGACGATGAGACGCCTTGCCCAACGACTCACCGAGCTTTTGTTCACTAGCAGGTCTCCGTAGACATTCTGCAACCGGCTACGAACGTCTGCAGTGTTCTGATTTTCCACCAAAAGAAACTCGATGACAGTTCTCTGCTCAGAGCGCACCGCCGTTGCAGACGCCATTTTGAAAGCCACTTGTCGGAACTTCACGAAATTATAGGGGCTGAAACGGGAACATTCCGCGATATCGCACAACAAATTCCTCGTTTTTTTTTTTAACGGAAATTGGCGGAGGAAAAAATTTGTCAAATTAATTATCGAACGCCCCTCGTAAATCCAGAAATGTTACAAATGTGGGTTTGCCTTTCTTCAGTCTGTTCTCTGAGATCAGTTTAATAAACTACGGTTGCAAAATAGTGACAAGAATTATTATTTACAGAAGAATGGAAAAAGTTGTAAGAAGCCCATTTCGGCGCAAGATGAGTTTGGGTCCAGGAGAAAGGAAGGCGGGAAGAGGCGAGGCAGTGCTGACGGTACGAGCAGGCCGCCGCGGCGAGACTGCGTGGGCTGGTCGGGCGGCCGGTCGGCGGGCAGGGCACCGGAAATGGAAACGCAGCCCTGGCGGCCGACGGCTGTGGCCGCTGACGAGTGAGCAGGCGGCGCGCACTGGGGAACACCGCAGTCACCTCAGAGAGGGAATTCTCTGTCTGCTCCGCGAAAGATACTTCGTGCACCATTCTCATTTCCTCCCTCTCCTCTTCCAGTGACGACAGGTGCGGGGAGACAGCGACGGTTCTCAACTGTCAGAATGACCGTATACGGAGGAGAGCGCACACACGTCGATACACGTTATTTCTCCTCCTAAGCCACTGTATCGGTTTCATCGAAACTTAGTACACACATTACTTCCTTTCTAGAAAGAAATACTGTAGGACTAATAACTAGCGAGCTCCTTTTACGGTAGGGATGATAACGTGGAGAGAGAAGGGAGGAGAAGAAGGAGAAGAGATGCACCGAGAGAGGGGCGGCGTGGAAGAGATCGTGAGGAGGAGGGGAACGAGGATGGGACAGAGAGTGGTGGGAGGAGGAGATTGACAGAAAGTTGGGGTGCAGAAATCGTGGGGGAGAGGGGCAGGATGAGATGGACCTCGACTGGGGGGGGGGAGGAGGGGTTGGAGGACGTTGTGAGGAAGAGGGGCAGGAGGAGATGGACAGAGTGAGAGGTAGGGAGGGGGGGATTGGGAGGGAGAGAGGCTGGACAGAGAGACGGAGTGAGGGAGGACGAAATTGTGAGGGAGACGGACAAGGTGTGCGAGTGGGAGAGGTGGAGAACGTGAGGCACAAGGGACTGGTAGAAGACCGGAATAAACGCACAGCTGGGCAACACTGGGTGCTCAGCCAGCCCACAGTCCGCCTCCACCGCCGGTGCATCGACACGGACACAGATTCCGTATAAGCCTATGTCAATACTCGGCAAGTCGCCTTATCGTGTGATGAAGGGGACTCTGGTACCACTAACTGATCCCATCTCCCCAGTTCCACTCTAGAATGATTCTCGGTAAATATCTGTATTAGGCGCAACTTGTCGCCGCTTCTCCCTGTGATCACTGTTCACTTCGCGAGACTTGTGGGAGCAGGTAATATGGTCCCAGAAAGTACTCTGTTGGAATTTCATTAGTAAACCACTTGGTGATGCACAACGCCGCTCTTGCAGTTACGTCGTTGCGGTTCGCTGAGCACCTCTGTAATGCTCTGGCGCCCACTTGACGATGTCGTGGCGAAACGCGCTGCACTTCATTGGATCTTCTCTATCTCTTCTATCAGTCCTACTGGTAAAGTTCCCACACTGACGAGCAGTATTCAAAAATCGGTCGAACGAATGTTTTGTAAGACACTTTCTTCGTGGATGAGTTTCATTTCGTTAATTTTCTTGCTATGAACGTCAATGTGGCATCTGGTTTTCGTACTATTTATTTGTTTTATATGGTCATTGCGCTTAAGATTGCTCCAGATAGTTACTCATAGATACGTTCAAAAATGGCTCTGAGCACTATGGGACGTAACTTCTGAGGTCATTAGTCGCCTAGAACTTACAACTACTTAAACCTAACTAACCTAAGGACATCACACACATCCGTGCCCGAGGCAGGATTCGAACTTGCGACCGTAGCGGTCGCGGGGTCCAGACTGTAGCGCCGAGAACCTCTCGGCCCCCGCGGCCGGCTCTAGATATGTTGCGGTAATTACTATTTCCAACAGCTTTTCATCAACAGCGTAGTTGTACAGTATCGGATTTGATCTCCTATTGTGAGCAATATTTTACGTTCAGTCTGTGCACCAGTCAGTCGTCTGGAGGTCCGTCCCTTTAGAACCTCTTTCTTCTGTGACTCACTTCTGAATCGCGGGACTGATGACCTCGCCGCTTGGTCCCATAACCCCTCTCAGTTAATCAATCAAACAATCAATCAATCAATCAATCCTCTGAGGTCGTTTAGTGAGTCACTAGTTGCAGTAAAGCAATGCACTGTAACTATGTTTCCCCTACTCTGTCTGTGTGTGTGTGTGTTTGGGGGGTGGGGCGTGGGGAGGCGTGCGTGCGTGCGCTTATGTGTGTGCACGCGCGTTCCTTTATAGTGTTTCATTCAACTTCAAGACGCCCTATGCCCGCACGTAGGTGCCAACGTAAATTTACGAAACACGGTTCTCGAACTGTTCCAGGGTCGAAACACTCTCACAAGAAAACATAAGTTCTGTCTTCATTCATTGACAAATGATTTTCCTCATCTTAACGCAAATAGTCTCTTTTGATTGATATTGAAGGTCAACTCAGAAAAATTACAAAAATGTCAATAACCTGGCAGAAAATCGTAAACGGGAAGTTCACTGAATGCTCGATAAGAGAATCCTTCTGTTAGTGGGACATCTACAACTATTCTATATGATGTGATACAGTTCTCCCACTCGACTGAACACTCTCTCGCAAGCCCGTGCTCCCACTGGGAGATGGATGCCTGAACAACACGAAACTTCAGGTTCGGCAAGACTGGAATATTTCTAAAGTGCCTTCAGTCTCGCCGGAAGAGTCAGATAGGAACGAATGATGCCAACGGTTAACGCGAGCAAGTCGCCGAACTTTGCGCTGTCCAGTGGAAGTGAAGGCGGCGTGCGGTCGGAAGCAGTGCTGGATCCGTAGCAGAAGGCATCCGCTGCCTCGCTGCGGTGGAACTGACTGGGTCAGAGCCGGTGCGGAGGTGTACTCGCATTCGATTGTCTGCACGTGGCACACCGGACGCAGCAGGAGCGACTGTGCGCGCCGCGCCACCTCTCCGGCGCGGGCTGCGTACTCGTTGGCCCATTGAACTGTCGCTGGCAGAGCTGTACTGCAGGGTGGCGGCAAGCCACGTGCTCTGTAATACGCTTCTTGTACTTCTTTCTCAGTGACAAATTTATCTTCGTACTGTGCTCATTAATGCTGTTAGGAGAACTTACCTTATTGCTTGCAAGATACGATTACTATTACGTAACAGGTACCTCTCCAGCAAGTAGGAAAACAAATCCACATTGGCTGTGCGAGTGACAAATTATTGAATCGTATTATTTGCATGTGAATTAATTTCAATTACATGACGCCTTGACCTCTACCACTCTCCTAGTCCATTCCACTTTTTCTGCAGTCTCTCCTCTCCTTTCCTCTCAGCTCGAGAGTCTACAAGCTGCGGACTACACTGGGTGATCAGAAACAGTCTGAAAAGCTTGAAAGGGGTTCGAGGCTAGGCTGTGATGAGAAATAATTGTTAAGAATGAAATTCTATATCTTGCACCATTTCGAGATAATTAGCTTACTCTGGACTCGCATTCGGGAGGACGACGGTTCAATCCCGCGTCCGGCCATCCTGATTTAGGTTTTACGTGATTTCCCTAAATCGCTCCAGGCAAATGCCGGGATGGTTCCTTTCAAAGGGCACGGCCGACTTCCTTCCCCGTCCTTCCCTAACCCGATGAGACCGATGACCTCGCTGTCTGGTCTCCTTCCCCAATACAACCAACCAATTAGCTTACTGTGACAGTATCATCACATATATCGCTTTGCAATAGTAAGTAAAACTGGTAACTTAATGTTCTTAGCTGCGCTGAAAGGAAACATAAGTAGTGGTTTCTGGTGTAAGATCACGAATTTCTCTTCGTTGAGACAAGCCTGAGAAGTTACGGTGACGGATCAGGGGTGTTTGCAGCGCAACGAATGTGGGACGGCTAAAGTGCCACCGCCTGCCGGGTTGGTGGTGTGCAGAAATGTTGTCGCCGGTTTCTGTTGTCTGTGGTGCAGCACAGGTTATGAATTGCACCACGGCGATCACAGGTCCCCCGCCCCGAGCATTTCTGATGTGCCGTATCTCCATTTCGTGTTACCGACTGTCAATATGCGCCACTGACATTCTGCTGTGTTCAGTGTGGGAAAGTTACATTCTGGAACCTTCCCGATGACGTCAGGCAGTCAGAAGGGTCATCAACACACACACACACACACACACACTCTCTCTCTCTCTCTCTCTCTCTCTCTCTCTCTCTTTGTTGTGTATGTACGAAACAGTAAATCGTGACACATCATATAATACCGCCTGCCTAGTTAATGGTTCACATGGCTCTGAGCACTATGGGACTTAAATACTGAAGTCATCAGTCCCCTAGAACTTAGAACTACTTAAACCTAAGTAACCTAAGGACATCACACACATCCATGCCCGAGACAGGATTCGAACCTGCGACCAGACTGTAGCGCCGAGAACCGCTCGGCCACTCCGGCCGGCCCTAGTTAATGGGTTTTTGTAAGTGGTAGTGGACAAGTTTTGACAGGCTTCTCCTGAATTCAACATGTTCACAGGAATTCTTCATCATCGTTGTTGCGAAAGTTATGAATCCTCCCCTCCAAGTCGTGATCTTCTGTGAGTGGAGAGGAACGCGAATTAGTCGGCGAGACAGTGTGGAGATGCGAGGCCGAGAGAGAGAGAGAGAGAGAGAGAGAGAGAGAGAGAGAGGCGCCTGGTCGCTGCCTGACAGTTTTTTCTGAATCGATGGAGTAAGTGTTGCTTCGTAGCATCTTGGACCCAGTTTTAATTTGCGTTTGCGAGCTGCACAGATTTTGGAAAGTCAGTTGCAGTTCCATAGCAATTTTCTGTTGAATTACTGGTATCCACCATTTGGCAGCAGAACAGTTTGTCCCAAGTGAGTTTTGCCCAGGCGATCATTTACTGTACAGCGCATTTACTGTACAGCGCATTATCTGGGTTTCTATTGTCGAATATAATCTGTAACATTATTGTATTTTGATTAAGCCTCAAGTAACTGATCACATTTGTCTCAGTTACGAGAAAATACTCACTTTTATTGTGAAGCAATTTAGAGAAAATAAATCCAGCATTTAAAGGAACTGATTTGTTTTCTCCTTTTTCTCTTGTTCTAGAACAGATCAGTTCAGGTGAACCTGATTGAATAATAAACATGAACAATTTCATCTTCATATCTGGAATGTGCTCTTACGGCATACTGTTGTTAAACAGGTGCCTTTCCACTTAACAATATATATGAGGTGGGACAATATACACTGAAGCGCCAAAGAAGCTGGTGTAGGCATGCGTATTCAAATACACAGATACGTAAACAAGCAGAATACGGCGCTGTGGTCGGCAATGCCTATATAAGACGACAAGCGCTGGCGCTGTTGTTACGTCGGTTACTGCTGCTACAATGGCAGGTTATCAAAATTTAAGTCCGTTTGAACGTTGTGTTATAGTCGGTCCACGAGCAATGGGACACAGAATCTCCGAGGTAGCGACGAAGTGGGGATTTTCCTGTGCGACCATTTCACGAGTGTACCGTGAATATCAGGAATCCGGTGAAACGTCAAACCTCAGACATCGCTGCGGCCGGAAAAGGTCCTGCAGTAACGTTATCAACGACGATCGAAGACAATCGTTGAACATGAAATTGCTGCAGATTTGTATGCTGAGCCATCGGCAAGTGACCGCATGCGAACAACTCAACGAAATATCATCTATATGAGCTTTCGGAGACGAAGGCCCAGTAGTGTACCCTCGATGACTGCTCGACACAACGCCATATGCCTGTCCTGGGCCCGTCAACACCGACATCGGACTGTTGACGACTGGAAACCTGTTGTCTGGTCGAACGCGTCTCGTTTCAAATTATATCGAGTGGATGGACGTGTGCGGATATGGAGACAATCTCACGAATCCACGGACTCTGCATGTCAGCAGAGGACTGTTGGCTGGTGGAGGCTCTGTCACGGTGTGGGGCGCTTGAAGTCGGAGTGGTAGGGGACCCCTGACACGTCTAGATACGATGATAGGTGACACGTACGTAAGCATCCTGTCTGCTCACGTGCATCCACTCGTGTCCATTGTGCATTCCGACGGAATTGGGCAATTTCTGCTGGACAATGCGACACCGCGTACGTCTGAGTTTAAACACTTCCGCTGGCCACCAAACTACCCAGAGGTGAACATTATTTAGCACAACAGGGATGCATCGCAATATGCTGTCCAGCAGAGAACTCCATCCCTTCGTACTCTTACGAATTTACGGACAGTCCTGCAGGATTCGGGGTGTCAGTTCCCTCCAGCACTACTTCAGACATTAGTCGAGTCCACGACACGTCGTGTTGCTGCACTTCTTCGTGCTGGCCCCGCTGGTGGGGGCCCTACACGATATTAGGTAGGTGTACTAGATTCTTTGGTTGTTCAGTGTATTTGAGGTAGGATGACATGTGTCTGATGAGAATAGCACTGATTTGCATTCAATACAGTTGTGAGATCAAAGAGCTTTTTGAAGTAGTGTGACTAGCAGTTTGTTAGGTTAAGGAAATATAATGCTTACATTAGTTTTTATATCGTGTAGATTGAAGATAGAAGGTGGAGGGTGGAGAAAAGGGGAAAGGAAAAGGGAAGGGGAAGGGAAGGAAAGGGATGGGAAGGCAGATGGAAAGGGACTAACGACATAATCTGCATTGGGGCTTTATGCAGAATCAGCGGTGGCGAGAGAGAATGTGTGCCAGACTGGGGCTCAAACCCGGGCTCTGCGGCAATGGCACGCACCGCGCCACCGCGACGCAGTGTCGATTGGAATTGCGCCGACCACGCCGGCACGGTCCTCGGCCGACTGTCATTCCCAAGTAGCGCCACCTTCCGCAGTCCTCATCCGTGTCCTCCGTGCTTCCCACTGGCGGGACGTAACGTCAACCTGCACTCAAAGTTGTCGATTCGTCGCCCATCGAGACGAATCGATTAAATGTGTGGCGCCTGTCCGAAAGAACAGAGAGCACGCATTCGTGCGACAAGTTTCCGTATCGTTCGTGTGCCGAGCACGTGAGGCAGGCAGGTGGCACTGTGCACTGCGGGCCCCTGCACCTCACGTCCACGAAAGCCTTCGAGCCAGCATCACAAGTCAGCCGATCGGGCCGCTGCGCGCACACATTCGAACGGCCCGTCAGACACGGTGTCGCCAAACGTGTTCGTCGTTGCCTAAAACCGAACGAGGGAGCCACACAGAAACAGGACGCAGGGCCGCAGTGAGTATCGGCAGGCCGAGCAGCCGCGTGCGCTGCCGTCTACTCTCCGAGAACAATTGACGCTATTGTCACCTGGCTGGCCGCTACAATTTGCGCGCGCAACGACCACATTGCTTAACTTCGATGCTAATTAACTCGGAAACTGCGCAGCACGTCGAATTTCTTTCCCGACACTTATTTCTCGACACGACCACCACCGTTACTAGCTGCTCGGGCTTTCTCTGACCGCCCTGTCCAGGCGATCCGCCGGCCGGCGGGAGAGAGCCGTCTGCTAGGACCGTCGATATTTTCAAAAATATAGAGAATCCGATACATCGATACTTCGCAGACGTCATTGTGGGCTCTAGATACATCGAAAAAAGTTATCTACATATCGACAGAAAAAAAAGTCGCCGAACCGGCGAAAAAAGTATCGGCTGCACGTTGTAAATATACTGCCAGTTTTAGTGCTGTATATATGAGTATTGATTTATTATTAGATATTCTGTCCATCAACAAACTAGGAGCTTGCCTATCCCCCTTAGAGCAAGAATTGAATGGAAAACGGTGCACGTGCACACTTCACGATAATCACTTTGGTAACGGTGGTAACTGGATGTAAGTGGCACAATGAAAGGCGTCCGATGGGGCCGTCGTTCGGTTTCGTCGTATACCGCGTCTGTCGGGAACACTTCGCGTCGAAACCGAGGGGTTTTTCCATTTGCGCCAACGCCAGGGACCTAGCAGACGTAGTACCAGAACTGCGTGGTGAAGTTAACCGTTGCAGTTTCTGTCGGTGGCGCCGAGCGCCTACTACGTCAGCATCTCGGCTCATACGTCTCCGCCCACCGAAAAGACCGAACTTGTCATTTAGAGTTCTGTTCATCAGTTTTAGCAACTGTTTCTGAAGAATGCCGATTGAAGGAATAGCCCGCTAGGTGCGTTAAGAATTGCTTTTTAGCGCAACTGGTGTGCTATTTCTTCACATCGGAATATCGTCTTATTCCATTGACACCGCCACTCCCAGGGCAGTCGGACTTCTTGTTTGTGCCATCTGTACTTGCTTCACACCGTCAAAGAGAAACTCTGGACCTGATAAAAACTCAAAAAGTAGTAAAACTCCTTTGCACAGTGAAAGTAAAATTATATTCTAATAAAATTTCAAAAGAACAACTTCAAATATTTATCGAAAATTGCGAAAAAATGTAATAGAAAATGAAAGTATCGGCACCGATGTTGCCATTTCCATATCGATATATCTCTACTATCTGGTGAGCGAAATGTATGAGACAGGCGAAATACCCTCAGATTTCAAGAAAAAAATAATAATTCCAATCCCAAAGAAAGCAGGTGTTGACAGATGTGAAAATTACCGAACTATCAGTTTAATAAGTCACAGCTGCAAAATACTAACGCGAATTCTTTACAGACGAATGGGAAAACTGGTAGAAGCCGAACTCGGGGAAGATCAGTTTGGATTCCGTAGAAATATTGGAACACGTGAGGCAATACTGACTCTACGGCTTACCTTAGAAGATAGATTTAAGGAAAGGCAAACCTACGTTCCTAGCATTTGTAGACTTAGAGAAAGCTTTTGACAATGTTGATTGGAATACTCTCTTTCAAATTATGAAGGTGGCAGGGGTAAAATACAGGGAGCGAAAGGCTATTTACAATTTGTACAGAAAGCAGATGGCAGTTATAAGAGTCGAGGGGTATGAAAGGGAAGCAGTGGTTGCGAAGGGTGTGAGACAGGGCTGTAGCGTATCCCCGATGTTATTCAATCTGTATATTGAGCAAGCAGTAAAGGAAACAAAAAAAAAATTCGGAGTAGGTATTCAAATCTACGGAGAAGAAATAAAAACTTTGAGGTCTGCGATGACACTGTAATTCTGTCAGAGACGGCAAAGGACTTGGAAGAGCAGTAGAACGGAATGGACAGTGTCTTGAAAGGGGGATATAAGATGAACACCACCACCATCATCATCATCATCATTTAAGACTGATTATGCCTTTCAGCGTTCAGTCTGGAGCATAGCCCCCCTTATACAGTTCCTCCATGATCCCCTATTCAGTGCTAACTTTGGTGCCTCTTCTTATGTTAAACCTATTACTTCAAAATCATTCTTAACCGAATCCAGGTACCTTCTCCTCGGTCTGCCCCGACCCCTCCTACCCTCTACTGCTGAATCCATGAGTCTCTTGGGTAACCTTGCTCCTCCCATGCGTGTAACATGACCCCACCATCTAAGCCTGTTCGCCCTGACTGCTACATCTATAGAGTTCATTCCCAGTTTTTCTTTGATTTCTTCATTGTGGACACCCTCCTGGCACTGTTCCCATCTACTAGTACCTGCAATCATCCTAGCTACTTTCATATCCGTAACCTCAACCTTGTTGATACGGTAACCTGAATCCACCCAGCTTTCGCTCCCATACAACAAAGTTGGTCGAAAGATTGAACGGTGCACAGATAACTTAGTCTTGGTACCGACTTCCTTCTTGCAGAAGAGAGTAGATCGGAGCTGAGCGCTCACTGCATTAGCTTTGCTATACCTTGCTTCCAGTTCTTTCACTATGTTGCCATCCTGTGAGAATATGCATCCTAAGTACTTGAAACCGTCCACCTGTTCTAACTTTGTTCCTCCTATTTGGCACTCCATCCGTTTATATTTCTTTCCCACTGACATTACTTTCGTTTTGGAGATGCTAATCTTCATACCATAGCCCTTACATTTCTGATCTAGCTCTGAAATATTACTTTGCAAACTTTCAATCGAATCTGCCATCACAACTAAGTCATCCGCATATGCAAGACTACTTATGTTGTGTTCACATATCTTAATCTCACCCCGCCAGTCTATTGTTTTCAACATATGGTCCATAAATAATATGAACAACAGTGGAGACAGGTTGCAGCCTTGTCTTACCCCTGAAACTACTCTGAACCATGAACTCAACTTACCGTCAACTCTAACTGCTGCCTGACTA
The DNA here is from genome assembly GCF_023864275.1 of Schistocerca cancellata. Taxonomy (NCBI): domain Eukaryota; kingdom Metazoa; phylum Arthropoda; class Insecta; order Orthoptera; family Acrididae; genus Schistocerca; species Schistocerca cancellata. Next base: position 520,113,081 of record NC_064634.1, on the reverse strand, counting down.
TCCATGTAAAGACCTTTAATTGCTTGCAAAAGTTTGCCTCCTATTCCATAATCTTGTAGAACAGACAATAACTTCCTCCTAGGAACCCGGTCATATGCCTTTTCTAGATCTATAAAGCATAGATACAGTTCCTTGCTCCACTCATAACACTTCTCCATTATTTGCCGTAAGCTAAAGATCTGGTCCTGACAACCTCTAAGAGGTCTAAATCCACACTGATTTTCATCCAATTGGTCTTCAACTAATACTCGCACTTTCCTTTCAACAATACCTGAGAAGATTTTACCCACAATGCTGATTAATGAGATACCTCTGTAGTTGTTACAATCTTTTCTGTTTCCATGTTTAAAGATTGGTGTGATTACTGCTTTTGTCCAGTCTGATGGAACCTGTCCCGACTCCCAGGCCATTTCAATTATCCTGTGCAGCCATTTAAGACCTGACATTCCACTGTATTTGATGAGTTCCGACTTAATTTCATCCACCCCAGCCGCTTTATTGCACTGCAATCTATTGACCATTTTTTCCACTTCCTCAAATGTGATCCTATTTCCATCATCATTCCTATCCCATTCTACCTCGAAATCTGAAACATTACTGATCGCATTTTCACCTACATTGAGCAACTCTTCAAAATATTCCCTCCATCTGCCCAAAGCATCCACAGGATTCACCAGCAGTTTTCCTGACCTGTCCAAAATACTTGTCATTTCCTTCTTACCTCCCTTTCGAAGACTGCTAATTACACTCCAGCATGGTTTTCCAGCAGCTTGACCCATAGTCTCCAACCTGTTTCCAAAGTCTTCCCACGATTTCTTCTTGGATGCTGCAATTATCTGTTTGGCTTTGTTTCTTTCTTCAACATAACTTTCTCTGTCTACCTGGGTTCTGGTATGTAGCCATTTTTGATACGCCTTCTTTTTCCTTTTACAGGCTGCCTTGACTGTATCATTCCACCAAGCTGTTTGCTTCATCCTACTTTTACACACTACTGTTCCAAGACATTCTTTAGCCACGTCTAGTACTGTGTCCCTGTACCTTGTCCATTCCTTTTCCAATGACTGTAATTGACTACATTCAACTAACTGGTACCTTTCTGAGATCGCTGTTATGTACTTGTGCCTGATTTCCTTATCCTGAAGTTTCTCCACTCTTATCTCCTACATATGGACCTAACCTCCTGCACTTTCGGCCTCACAATCCCAATTTCACTGCAGATTAAATAATCAGTGTCATCAAAGAATCCCCTGAATACACGTGTGTCCCTCACAGCCTTCCTGAATTCCTGATCTGTTATTATATAGTCAATGACAGATCTGGTTCCCCTGCCTTCCCAAGTATACCGGTGAATGTTCTTATGTTTAAAAAAGGAGTTTGTGATTACTGAGCCCATACTGGCACAGAAATCCAAGAGTTGTTTCCCGTTCCTGTTGGCCTCCATATCCTCTCCAAATTTACCCATAACCTTTTCATACCCTTCTGTTCGATTTCCAATCCTGGCGTTAAAATTACCCATGTGCAGAACACTGTCCTTGTCCTTTACTCTAACAACTACATCACTGAGTGCCTCATAAAAACTATCCATCTTATCTTGATCTGTCCCTTCACAATGCGAATATACTGACACAATCCTAATTTTCTTGCTAGACACTGTCAAATCTATCCACATCAGTCGTTCGTTTACATACCTTATTGCAACTACGCTGGGTTCCATTTCTTTCCTGATGTAAAGCCCTACACCCCATTGTGCTATTCCTGTTTTGACTCCTGACAGGTAGACCTTGTATTCTCCCACTTCCTCTTCTTTCTCACCCCTTACCCGAATGTCACTAACAGCTAAAACGTCCAGCCCCATCTTACTTGCAGCCTCTGCCAGCTCTACCTTCTTCCCAGAGTAGCCCCCATTGATATTAATAGCTCCCCATCTCATTACCATTTGTTTGCCAAGTCGTATCTTAGGAGTCCCTGATTTGTCAGTTAGAGGTGGGACTCCGTCACCTCCAAAGGTCCGAGGCATTTTGCTCTGATTGTTGCCAGCATCATATTTAAAGTACCAGGGAAGCAGGTTGCTAGCCTTGCTTGCCCCGAGTCCCATTGGGTTTTACCCCTAACGGCTGAGGGACTAACCGGTGGATTTGGTAGTCTTTGCCGTATGAGCACAAAGGTGACCACGACTCAGAATATGTCCGAGATGCCCAGCCTTATTCCGAAGTAACCGGTATCCCGACTGTCGGGACCACTTAGATGAACACCAACAAAAGCAAAACCAGGATAATGGAATGTAGTCGAATTAAGTCGGGTGATGCTGCCGGAATTAGATTAGGAAATGAGACACTTAAAGTAGTAAAGGAGTTTTGCTATTTGGGGAGCAAAAATAACTGATGGTGGTCGAAGTAGAGAAGATATAAAATGTAGACTGGCAATGGCAAGAAAAGCGATTCTG